>NW_027094089.1:19825318-21025318 GCF_029207755.1 Chamaea fasciata
CACCTCACCTGCCTGGGCACGCTGACATCAGGACGCTCACTCCGCAGCTGCCAGCCGTCGTGGCTCCGGTTACAGCCCTATAAAGGAGTTTGGGATGCAGGGCAGAGAGGGAGCTGGCCCGGGTATTTCACAGCCCCGCAGCGATGGGGGGCGGCGCTTTCATCCTGGTCCTCGCCGTGGCTCTGGCAGAGAGTGTTGCTCCTGCAGGCAGGAAGGTACGGGGATGGGGGACGATGTGAGCATGGCAGATGTGGCACTGGGATGCAGGGTGGGCAGCCAGGAGTTCCCCCTTAAATGCCATTTCAGACTTAGACAAGCAGGAGAGCTTTGCAAGAACCAAATCCAGGCAGAGGGCCAGGTACCCCTGGGTCACCCCCAGCCACCTGGTACCACTTCAGGAAAGATTTGTTCTCATGAGGGAACCATGCGCAGGATATTCCATCCCTTGGGGTTTGTGCCTGAATGAAGCACCATGCGTGTGGCGTCCCCTGGGACGTCTGTGTCGGGCATGCTGCAGGGCTGGGACATTGTGGCCTTGCTCCGCCATTCTCTCAACAGCACCCTGGGGCAGCATTTCCCCAAACTGGGACTGGGGATAGCCAGTGCCCTGCAGCTGCACTTACAGCAGGCCTGGTGGCTCCCCTGGTGTGGGGCAGCAACTGGGATGGGGTCCCTCTGCATGCAGGGACAGAGAGTATGTGGCTGTATTCCTTCAGTGCCGGCTCAACGGAGTGTGGAGGAATGACCAGGACTCACTGATGGAGATTTCCATGTTGAGGGGCAATGGGGACTTCCAGGGACAATACCTCACACGAGTCACTCTCGCTGGGGGCTGTGCCCAAATCTCGCCCCTGAGGGGTGTCCAGCAGCAGCTTGGAGAAGAGGGCTGGCCCACCTTTGCCTTCACTGTGCACTGGGACAAATTCTCCAGTAAGTCCTGGGACACCTGTGGATGGCACAACAGTGTCAATGGAAGCCACACACGCAACCAGCAGGAATTTTCTTTTGCCAGGAATTCAGCTGGGTGATGCCAGGAATTCAGGTGGTGCAGCTAAGCAGTAACACCTGGACAGTGCGGGGCTAAGGGATAATGCTGGGCTTGAACAGGGGAGCCCTTCCTCACCCAGCATCTTTGGGGCAACCACGGTGGGTCCAGACCTCGTGAGAACAAGTGGGATGTGGTGCTACAAATCCTGCCTTGTTCAAGGGAGCCACAGGGATGGGCAGGACTCCCCAGCATTGGTTTGGGGGTTGTGTGGCTGTTGGACCAGGAACACAACTCTGTATGGGAGGACAGTGGGGCAAGGGAAGCAGACAATTTCCCCATGGATCCCCCAATAAATGCTTCCTTCCAGATGCCACCACTGCCTTTGTCGGGCAATGCTTTGTGGATGCAGGTGGAAAGGAGACACTGAGCACCACGTGGATGCTGCGTGAAGCTGTTGGGTCCCTGGAGGAGGACTGGAAAGCCACGAGGTAGTGGGGGGCACTAATCCCACAGAGGAGTCCTCACTTGAGGAAACTTGGGGGACATTTAGGGACACCCCATCACTGCTGCGAGCACTGGCAGCTCTGAGCAGGCAGTGTTTGTGGGTCATCCCACAGGAACTCTCAACTTCTCACAGGGTGGGGAGAAATGTCTTCACACGCAAACGCACCAGAGAAGGGAAGATCCTGCCAAACTTGTCCCCTCCCTGTGAGGCTGTGTCTTCTCCAGCCCCATGATGGGATGGTCTGGCTGCACCCTAACTCCCCAACAAGGCAAGAAAAACCTGCCCCCAACTGAGAATAAAATTTAAAAATCATCAGCTGTTGTTGCCTTTTCTTAAAGTCTGTCCTTGTTACACCTTCTGTCCCCAAAGATACCCCTGCTGCGGTGAGGTCTCACCACCACCCTTCTGCAGGGACATCTGCATCTCTCCCTGATCCCACCCATCTGTCTCCCTGGGCTCATTTCCCATCTCATTTAAACCCAAACTTACACCGTGTGTCATCATTCCCCACCTGCCTGATGGTGGCAGAGCTAGCAGCAGCATCCTGAATTCAGCTCACTTCCTTCCAGTGCCTTCATATCCATTCCCACCAGACCCTTTCCTGTACTGGGGCTCCATGCTTTGTTGGATTTGGCAATGGAGGCAGCATTATCAGTAAATCTGAGATGTTGATTAAGCAGTTTCTTTGTCCTGTATGGCACTCAAGTAAAATATGCAGAAGTTAAAGCCCCTGTCCCATCCCATCCCCCTGGATTACACTTGGGGATTTTCCCCTTCTCTACCACTGCATTTTGGCAGTGCCTCTCTATTTGCCTCTGTGGACACCTGCCAAACAGTCAGCTCTTTTGACACAAAGTTTTTGGCAGGTCCATGGGTGAAGGGGAAGCCTCATGTAGAAGAGCTACAAAAATATCCCAGCCCCAGGGATGAAAGCACTGTGGCCACACAGTCCATCAAGCCTGGCCCAGCTCAAGTGAAGCTGCAGCATGGTGCCATGAAGTGGAGAGATACCTGCCACCACCCTGGGATCTCTAACAAGGTGGCTTGTCAGGGAATTTCTCTGAGTCTCTGTGATAAACCAGAAGTTTGGGACTGAAAAAGACAAAAAGGAGGAGGGATGTGTTAGGCGAGGGGTGTTTTCCACTTGTCCCAGCTTTTGAGGTTACCTGGATGAACAAGAGATGTGCTGAGCACAAGGTGCCAGAATATGCCAGGGCTAGCAGTGGGCACTGAGAGGTGCCATCCCAAAGGGGCACTCCCCTGCCCCCAGTTTACCCACTGCAGCCCTGCTGCCACGGCCTGCCCCAAACACTGCTGTCTTGGAAACAGCAGGTGCTGATTCAAGTGAATCCCACCTGAATTTTCAGCTTCCACAGCCATACGCCTACTACAGGCATCACAGGAACGGCATGGCTCAGGAAGACAGGGACAATGCACGCTGCATTTTGCACATCAAAGGTCCTTTAGAGAGGCAAATACAAGGAAGAACTGTGAATACAATGCTGGTTATCATGCTCTGTGTGTTTAGCAAACTCACTTGCTGGGACCTCAGTAATGCTGCTGAAGTTACTTCTTCCTCTAACTCTCATAAAAGTAAAAGCAAAAGCATCAAAATCAGCAGCTGACATCCAGAAGAGGCTGGAGAAATGTTACTGCTTCTAAAATGAGTAAGCTTTCCCTTCTGGGCAGTGCTGCAGCACCCTGATCAGCCAGTGGCACCAGCAAAGCAGGGAGGGGATAAATGTTGAAATAGGTGGTAATTTCCAACCTTCGTGCATGGGAGGCAGATTCCCAAAGAAGGTATTGATGCTTTCCAGGCTACTATAGGGCCTTATAAAAAACTTGTGCCCCCACCCCTCTGCACAGCCGTGCTCATTCCTGCATTTCTTCAACCCTGACCAGGTCATGCAGACCTCCTCACCTCCCTTGCCTGTCCCGGGCACCCTGACATCAAGCTGTTCATCTTACAGCTGCCATCCTGGTGCTGATAGGGCTCCAGTTACAGCTCTATAAAGGGTGTCAGGCTGCAGGGCTGGGAGGAGCTCTTCCCTTGGAGCCATGGGAAGAAGTGCTTTTGCCCTGCTCCTCGCCCTTGCCCAGGCAGTGTGTGTTGCCCATGTGGAGAGGAAGGTATGGGGACAGATGATAGTGGGGATGTGGTGCTGACATCCTGCTAGACCCCAAAGTCTGCTATTGGGGCATCATAGCTCAACAGGGAGCCAGGACTGGGCTGCTGGAACTGGTGGGAACAGCATTGTGCAGTGCTGAGGGAAGCTGTGACAAGGTTGAAAGGAAGGGACTCCTGCTGCAAGGATGCTTCTAGAGTGTAGGGAAAACAGCAGACCTACTGCTTCAGCATAGGGGGACTCACTCCCCCCTGAGTGGATGAAACCTGCCAGGACAGTGGCTGAGCTGAATGCAATCAGAGCTCAGGCATGATGCTCACACTGAGATGGGTGATGCTGGTGGCACATCAGATCTGTGGCACACCACACACTGCTGCAGACATCTCTGGGCAGAGCCAGGGTGAAGGGGTGGGAGCAGGATGCCCCCCTCCCTGCCTGGTCCCTCCAACCCACAACATTGGCCTTGCAGTGTCTTCTCTCCGGGTCGTGGCGGAGTGACACCAGCTGCCGGATGGTTGTGTCCACCCTGGACAAGGACAACAGATTCTCCGGTTTTTACCTGCCGGGAGCTGCTGCTGGCTACTCAGAACTCCTCACCTCACCACTGGAGGGGTCCCAGCAAGATACAGAGATGGTCCCACAGCCCATCTTTTCCTTCACTGTGAACTGGCGGCTCCGAGGTAGGCACCAGCGGATGACCATCCTGCAGCGGGGATGCCAGCAGGACACAGGGTGACCTTGTGCCTCACTGCCTGACTCACATCACCTTAAACCTGTCCAGACTCAGAGACTGCCCGGACAACTGTCTTCCTGGGCCAGTGCTATGTGGACATCAACGGGGAGGAGACCCTGCATGCCCTGTGGCTCCTGCGAGAGGCAGCTGACAGCCCTGCGGAGGACTGGAAAGCCACCTGGTGAGTGCTGGGTCTCAGCCACTGCTCTGCCACAGGGTGTCCTACAACTCAGGCTGAAGGAGGGAGAAGTCCCATGGGGTGAAGCATGGGAGGACCGTGAGGGTGGAATGGGTTTGTTACCAGTGATATGCAAGGGCTAAGGAGCATCCCTGTAACATGGTCCACCCCTGCATGCCAGATGTGCCTCAGGATGGCGGATCCCAGAATGGGATCTGACTACAGAGGGTCCTCCCCAGGACCTTCTTTCCACTCTCCACAGCAGGGAGAGAAGAAAAGATGCCAGCACCTGACACAGCCTCTGCTACAGGCTGTTGGAACCTGTAGTACCCCAGTCAGGCACACAATGCTCTCCTTCGGTTTCCCCTCCACTCTCCACAGCACAGATGACCCCATCTGATTTGGTGGTTTTTGCAGGATTGGCACCAGCATCTTCACACGGATAAAATAACAGCAAGTGGGGAATCCAGCAAGCTCAGGACGACAGAGAGTCCCTATGTAGACTTTGCCTGCACCAACATGCTGCACCTGAGCAGCTCAGAGCCCAGAGGTTCACGCTTTCATAGACAAATTTACCAGATGCAAAATAAAGGGTTTCTGTGGAGATGCAGGGCTTGGCTCTGTATTCTGCTCTGCCTCAAACTTGTGGGGTTTGTCTCACCCAGCAGCCACCCTCCCATAGCGAGATTTCATGCTGCACTGGGACTGAAAAAGGCAACACGGTTGAGGGCAGCAGGGTCCCTCGGGATGGGGACTGTCTCAGCTCCCCCCTCGGGTAGTGTGCAGCAGTACTGTGCCTGCAAACCTGATGCTATGCACTCGGTAACACGTCCCTCGGGGTCACTCCCAGATGTCCCTAGAAATGGGGGACAAATCGTGGGTTGTGACCAGGCAGAAGGATAAGGCACAGCCCCAGTGTGCTGCCATGGCCAATACTGCACAGGCTTCCCCTTGTGAGCAGAGCAGAGGAAGCTGTCGAGTGCCCGAATGCACGGGGCGGTTGCAAATGACTCTTGCAGAGCCGTCAGCCTCCGGTTCCCAGCCCAGGCGGATGTGCAGCCGTGGCCGGCTGCCAGCTGCCCTTCCATCCCACGCCTGGGGAAAATTCCCTAATACCCCGCCCCAAGAACCCCTTCGGCAGGGCTGTGTGCCCCGAGTAACGCATGGGGGTGTGTCTCCAGCCGAGACCCTGACGTCGACATGGCCAGGGAAAGAGGATAGGGGAAGGGCACATCTGGCACTGCCTGGACTTTTTTAGCCATCATGGCATGACCTCTCTGCCTTCTGCCTTAGACACTTTCCCGCAGTGGTCCTAACACAACCCTTGGGGGTTCAGCAGGCCCAGGGCCGAGGTACCCAGCTGTGAGAGCTGGAAGGAGGCAGTGACTCCATCACTGTATTTCCAGCTGCTTTTAAATCATTTTTCAGATTTTTGTTACTTTTTCTGTTTCCATCGATACCCAGCAGCTGGTGCTAGTGGATAAAAATAGGATGGATGATGACACAGGATTTAGATTTCCCTTGAAGAGGTGGATATATCTTGTTTCTGCTACTGACTGAATTTTCCATTAAAAAAAAAAAAGGGGCAAACATGATTCCTTTAAAGCCATGATGAGGAAGTGTTTTGCATTGGTTACACAGTCCAGGACTTCCCTGGCAATAGAAAGCAAATTTCACTTTATGCTTTCACAATTTTCAATACACCACTATCATGAAAAGGAAAAGATACTCTGATACTCGAGGAGTCACCAAGCAAAAAAAATTCTATTTCCATCTGGCAACACTGATCAGGGACTTACCAAGGACTGTCCAGGATACTTTGCCCTGAAAAGCTCATGCTTCCATTTGCCAGTGTAGCCCCACAGTGCTGACACGGGCACTTGCTGGGACACGAGGGAGATGCAGGTTGACCTTGGGCATAACAGAGGGAACAACGTGGGGACGCAAGCTGGGACCATACCACTGACCTGAGCCAAAGTGTGGGGTTGTGTGTGCATGCAAGCAGCACCAGTGCACATGAAGACAATGCTCTGGTCCCTGCAGCATGCTAGGAAAAAGAACAGGGACTGCAGCAAAGAGGACAAGGAAGGTGGCAGGAATATCAGGTGGCTCCTGTTCCTCTGCTTGATACGATAAAGTCCTCAGCCAAAGGATTCATTATGAGCACTTTTATCATTGCTGCCCAATCCAAGGCATGAGGTCTAGGCTGAGCTTCATTCCTCTCTGCAGCTCAGAGTTGCTTGCTCTGAGACTGGCATGAGAACACAAAAAGCAATGAAAAATAGCAGACCTGGGTCATTATGAGCTGAGACCATGGAGCAGCCTTCCTCAAAACTCCCAGCTCCTGGCTCCCAGGCTGTTCTCCCAGAGTTATCTCCCTTCCTGACATCTGGCCAAGCAAGCCAGACTGCTACAAAGAGCAATACTGACCTGTCACACCCAGGCAAACACCAGCTCACGTGGCTGCTCCCAACTTTGCTGGCAACACCACCATTGTATTACTTCACATAGCGCATTCGATATTGATTAGTGCTGGGTCAGGGACACCGTGTAACATCTGTGACACTACACATTCTTGAACTGCAGAAAAATGAAACTGAAGGGGGAACAGGCCATTACACACACCAACCCTGAACTGCAAAAACTGAGAGTAGGAACAGGACATTATGTACCTTGGCCTCAAACCGCAAAAAATTAAACTAAAGTGTAGATGGGGTCCTAGATCTTCCTGATGCCATGCAGACCTCCTGAGGAAAGAGTTCCAGTGGTTCCCTGGTGATGCTCGAAGGCTGTTAGTCCTGGCCAGGGCAGAGCTGGGACCCAGCCCTGTTGGGAGCATGCTGTTACCTGTCCTAAGGCAGAGGCCCTGGGCGAGCCTCACCTTGGCTGTCTCCCCTCCCGACATAATGTTGTCTCATACCTTGGTTTTGCTCCCTGGGTGGGATGCAAGTGTGAAGCTTCCTGCACTCACTGCCTTGCTGAGCTGCAGTGCCCCTAAATCCTACACTGGGCCCAGCAGCCTGAGCTCAGAGACTGCCAGTGCCTCCTGTGGACCCAGTGACCCCAACCAGGGACAAGCCTGAATTTAGCAACCTCACAGCAGGCAAGGCCCACCCGGTAGCTGTTGCAGCACCCTGGCTCTGCTCCACTTCCTGCGATTGTGCAGCTCCCCATTACGAAAGAAGCAGCGGGGGCTGACACCGGCTCCTCGCACTTCCTGTGAGGGAAGCTGCTCGTTTCTGCAGTGCTGGGGGCTTGTGTGTGCCTGGTGGGTGCTGGGTTCTCACCACACACACTTGTCTCCAGGAGTGCTTTTGCACCTTTGAAGCGGGGTGAGGGCAGAGCAGCAGCCCTACAAACCCACACTGTGCCTCAACAAGCCCCACTGCACATCCACAGCCATGTGGACTTCTGCATCCGAGAAGGATTGCCCCAAGCCTCCCCCGGGTTTCTCCCACAAGGTTCCCAGCCCCAGGTGCAGCCCCCAGCTTTCACCCATAAGCCCATCACCTTGCCAAAACAAACAGAGAGGACACAGTCACACACCATTAATATTTATTTAGACTCAACTAATGAGGAAGCTATTAATTATTATTCTGATCCAAGTTGAAGCTATCTCTATTCACTGCAGGGGGAACAGGACTACATGACCTTTAGAGGCCCCTTCCAACCCAAACCATTCTATATGACTGTATGGAATGTCCCGCAGTAGGACAAGGAGATCTCTACAGGTACCACTAAGCTGCACTCTGGTAAAGACACTGCTCACCAGCTCAAAGTGTTTCTGTTCAGCCCAGAACCATTGACTGCATCACCAGCCAGCACAGCAAGGCTTGGGCACACAAGGACATGGCTTTGAAACCGTCCTGTGGCCAGGAAAGCCTTCAGAAGAGCAAGCAGCTCTGTTTGCCCTCCGAATATGCTGCCTCAGCAGTCTGGCTCAAGGTATGCCTGCTCCCTGAAGCCCAGAAACCTGCAGGAGATGAAAGGCTCAGCCCTCATAATAGGCAAAAAGCACACATGGCTCAGGAAGGACTCCACATTACCATCTCTAGCCAGGCTGGGAGCTGTGGCCACGGCTCAAAAGCTAGCAGGAACAGGCGACATGCTGGGTCTGTCGCAGCAGCAGGCAGGACTACCCCTGTGAGACCACAGAAGGTCAACTTGCTCCCTCCCAACTAGAAATCAGGCAGCACTGCAGGATTAAGGGGCAGTGACATGGGACACGTATTTGCCGCCACAACACAGACTAAGAAGTACCTGTTCATCTCCAGCTGGGCAGTGAAGAAGCAAGGCAGTAGCCTCCACCACCAACTGCATCCAGTCAGACCAAGTACTGGCATCTCAGTCCAACTGCTTCCACCCTCCCTGCTACAGCCCATCCCCACAAACCACCGGGTGCACTCTGGGCTGCAAGCCACATCAGCAGTCATAGTGAAGTTCTCAGAACTTCCTGTCTCATCTCAGATGGAGCCTGATATAAAACGTGAGAATGATTCCTCCCTGATAAACCCTTTGAGTTGCTGGCAATCATGAGAGTATTCAGAAAAAACTGCCTAGATAGATAATCTGTTAGTGCAGCTCTATCCCTGCCCCACGGGATGCCCAGTATCATCCCAAGGAGCAGGATGCAGCATTGGTCACATCTCGTTGGCATGGTGCTGCTGGATGAGAACGCTGTCAGGGTGTTCCACCCACTCCTGACCCTTGGATTTCCATGGCACCAGCACTGCTGTTGGCAAAGGGTCACTCTGGGGTGGGTTCAGCTCCGATCCTGCTGCTGCTGGAGGGTCAGAGGTTGAGTTGCTGTTGGAAGATCCGGGACCGGAGTTAAGTGGACTCTGCCCCTCTTCCCATGACTGACTGAGGTTTCCTGACAGCAAGGAGTCTCCAGGCTCAGGGCTGAAGCCCTCCAGCTCAGTGTCATGCTGCACATCAGGCGCTCCCTGGTTTGGAAACTCACGGATCTGCCGTGACAGCACTGTAAGAGAGGTAGAGCCAACTCTGTCATTTCCAGCCTCCCACCCTCCTGTGCAGAGCATGGAGCCACCACAGAGCCCACGAGAGAGGACAAACTGTTTAACCAGGACTTCCTCTTCCCAGGGGAGGCAGGGAGAGGATGCTGCACAGCTGCCAGGCACAAGCACAGTTTGTGCTCCAAGAGGGACCGGAACTCTCCTGTCCTTGCACTGCGCCTGGCACAGGGCCCTGCTTCCAGGCGGGCCTCTGCAACAGGGCTGAGGAAGAGTCCAGAGCTGGGGCAAGACAGCAAGCCAAACCTCGTGGTCACCCCAGGTAAGGGGATGCTGAGTTGGAAGTACTCCAGAGTTCAGGCTGTCTCTGGGAAGGTGCTGTGCTCTGAAGGGCAGCAATTCACCTTAGCCCCAACCAGGGCACTCACCCTTGAGTTCCTGCTGTGGCTCTGTGCTCCCGGGTGAGCGGATGCTGGGGGACAGAACAAGGCAGAAGGACAGAACCACAATCTGGAAACAGAAAGATCAGCACAGATCTCAGCAAAGGAGATGGAGGGGCATCACTAAATGCAATAAATGCGTCTCTCCCAAACTTGTGAGGACAGCAGAGACTCCTCCAAAGACACTGGGGCTGAAGCCACTTACCATGGTGCAGGTTTTTCTTCTGGTGGTTTTGGGTGCGGACCGTCTCACCAAGGCCTGCAGTTTCTGCAACTGCCTGAGCAGTGACCTGCAGGAGAGCAGGAAATGCAGGTTAGCACAGTACCTGGACCTAGAGAGCACACTTCCCTCCACCCTCTGCAGCCAGGGACAGGCCACAGTCCTGAGAAGAGGAACAGCCTGCCCCACCACATCTCCTGCCAAGCCCAACAAGACAAACTCACATGTTCTGCTTCTGCAACTGCTGCACCTTCTTCTCTAGTTCATGGTTTTCAGCTGTGCAGGCTGCCACCCTTCCCAGGAAGGACAAGAGGCGTGGGGGAAAAACAGAGATTTTATTGGTCAACAGTGGAGACTTCACATTAGTCACCACCTCTGGGTGGCTGGGTGTCCTGGGTTTTGTAAAGAACATGTTATTCCATTTCATCTGGGTGGAGCAGAATTGCTTATCTTTGCCCAAATGGGTCAGTGTCGCATATCAGATGGTGGAGTGTTACTTATCTCTCTTCATTGTTTCACTACTCCCATGGGGATATCTTCTGCTTATGGACCATTAAGAGCTCACCAATGACATGACACACTGCATTGTACTATTGTAAGATACTCCACACAGGGAGGAGGAGCCAAACCATCTTAACCTAGATAAAAAGGAGCCACAGTACCACTAGGTATCCAGTTTTTCCACCTAAATCCTGGAGGAAGACCGGACCCATCTCACCATTACTGGACCCTTTTTCTTCAACGGGACCATCTCTACTCCTACAGAACCACATCTGCCACTCCAAAAGAGCTTACTTTGGACTGCTTCCAATACCCTGATCAACAGGGTGTCAGGTTGTATTTCTGACTCTGTCAGAGTTTTCTAGGATTTCTTGTTTGTTTGTTTGCTTGCTTATTCTTCTGTACTACAACATCTGTATTTCTATATCCCTAGTAAAGAACTGCTATACCTATTCCCAAAATCTTTGCCCGACAGCCTTTTAATTGCAAATTTAAAATAATTTGGAAAAGGGGGGAAGGGCTTACATTTCAAAGGAGACTCCAACACTCCCTGGCAGATACCTGTCTATCTAAACCAAGACACTGGGGCAGAAAAAATGGTCCTGGGGTCCACTTGGTACCACCTGCAGCAAAGCCCAGAGAGCACCACCTCATCCCAGACCTGGGGAGGGATGAAGCCCTGCCAGTCCTGCAGAGAAGCAGCTGACTAACCCTAATGGATGCTCATTTGTAGTGGCACACCAGTCCTTCAGATCTGTGACATCAGGCTATATTACTAACTAGCCTGACCTGGAAAACACATACGACCTGACAGGTTGGTTATTTCAGGTTGGTTGAACAGAGCAAGCTCTGGGACATCTCCAAGCACAAGAGCACCAGGCAGGTTTTACCCTGATGTTCTGAACGCCCTGCAGAGAGCTGTTGTCCCACAGGACCAGCCTCACTTTCTGCCCAGGGTGGCACAAGCCTAGCAGCCGAACAGCACAGCAGCTTGTGACAGGCACCCTGTTTTCCTGGACCTGGCAATGTCATCAGCACAACTAAGGCCATGCAGGAGCGGAGCAGCCATTCTGTTACCCACCAGGTCATGTATTCATCTCCTTCCCTTCGTTATCAGGCCCTGAAGGTCCTGTGCACCAAGTACAAAACCAGATTTCTTCTTCTCCTCCATGCCAGACTGAAAGTCCCTGAGCACCGGGCCCTTCCCTTACCGGCCATGAAGGTTGCAGGCACACAGCCAGCTCTGAGTCGCTGACAGCCCTATCACACAGCAGGGAAGCACAGCAGCACAGAGAGCACTGTCCACAAAATCAACCAATAAGGAAGCCCTAAGGGGCACCTTGGGAGCAGGATCTCTGCTGGACAGTTCAGGACCCCTCTGCTCAGGGACACATCTACCATTGCCTGCTTCCTCCCATGACTGAGGGAAAGACTTGCATCCTTTGTATCATTTTTGAATCTATGTTATGATGATTATATTAATACACAGAACCATCTATTAAGATCTGATCCAACCTGCAGAGTGCTTGGGTGACTAGAAATTGTAAGTTAAGATGTATTAGAATGCAGATCATTAGAAATTCTAAGTTAAGTTGATAAATTCTGCATTACACTGCTTATTGACTGTATTACATTGATTCTGCTTGTAGAAAAACTGTGCCACTCTAATCACAAATCCTCTGTTATGTGTTACTAATCATAACATGATAGGAAAATGAAGTTCTGATTGAAACTACAATTGAGCGCCATTATCATTCTGCCAAGGATCCCTGAAAGAACATATGGGTCCCCTCAGTGTTGGATGACACTGCTGTGTGACCATACCTGTTTTCCAGGCCATCAACATAGATCTTCCTCCGGCGACGACTATCGTGAGCTGCCTGCTTGTTCCGAATCTTACGACGCACTTTCCTCAGAACTCGCTCTTCGGCCTGCAAGGATCATCTAATTAACAGCAATCCCAGGGTCTTGGCAATCCCACCCTCTCAGACCATGCACACATCTCAGTGCCCAGCCTGAGGGCTTGTGTCTTCTGCCCTTCCCACACCACTGAATAAACTGCAAGGCAAACCCTGGCCTGCTGGTGCAGCCAGCAGCTTCCATGACACAGCAAAAGTAAGGCATACCTAAGGGAAATGAAAAGGACACCACTCACAAGTCACTTGGAAAGCAAGAAGAAACAGCTGGAGGCACTTGTGTAACTGCCTCCTGCAAACCATGAGCAAGGAGTCTGACAGCAGCGAGAAGCTGCTGTGCACATGGACAACACCCTGGATTCAAAAGGAGGAAAAGGACATCAAACCCAGATGAATGCTGCCCTGAAAATAGCACCTTGACAACAATATTCTCATCAAGGCACTGTCCTGTAGTTTCAAACCCTGACACTACCTGACACATTTGAGTGGCCAAAGTCTGTTTGGTTCTAGTGAGAACTCACTTTGGTCAGTGGCAGACAGGTTGGTAATGTAACACCTTCTTTCTCCAGGAGCTGCTTCTCCTCCTCTGTCAGAACCAGCTCTGGGAAGTCAGACTAGAAAACAGCAAAAATAAGCCTACTGAGAATGCAAAATACAGTGAGTCCATCTTGGGCCAGAGAGAACACACAGCAAACACAAAGAACTGGAATCAGCTCTTCCAAAGCAGTGCCATGTGTTCCCTCAGAGATATCCCTCACACAAGCCAAGTCAGAAGAGAAGGAGAGATGTGAGTAGAAGCAAAGACTGGGTTCCACAGGCATGAGAATCAGTACCTGTACAATGGCTCCAGGCACAAGCTGGGGTTCATCTTCCGCAGCAACAGCAATGAGGGAACTGGTGCTCTGTTCCAGTGCCTTGTTTGTGCCTTCCAAATCCACCCATGCCCCTGGAGAAGGAAAGACGAGTCAAATGATGAACCTCAGTGAGGCAGCACCTGACCAGCCAGTTTGAGTATCATGAAACAGCAATTTTACAGCAGCAGAAAACTTCTACTCTTGGCTCTCTCCATCACTGCCTGACACCCACCAAAACAAACCAATATGGGACTGCGTTTCTCTTTTCTGCCTGTAGTCAGGGCAGAAAGAGTCCACACACATCACTCACCTAGCTCAATGGTAACATCTCCTTCTGCCATGTCAGACCTCACACTTTCCAGTGCAGGCCAGTCCTGGTGAAGGGAGTAGTTATGATCTACTTGCACAATGTCTCGGCTAGTAAAGTTGCCACCAAGGGAATAGGACAGATGCTGATCTTCGGAAATGCTGCTGTCATTGTTGGCAGGCAAATAACTGAGCCTGTCTGGTTCATCTTCTAAAGGGCTCAGGAGTGAGCTGATGAAGTCATCCATCTCCTTGTCCAGGAGCTGCAGAGGAACAGCTTTTACTCAGCAGGAGACAAACCTCCTAAACCTCAGCTCAGCAGCAATTCCTTACAAAGAACTCACCTCAGGCATTGGCAGGCCCCAGTCTTCCAGCAGACCATTCTGCTCCCCTGGGATTTCAGGGCAGGGAGCATCATCCTTCAGGAGAAAGTCAAGCAGATCCACATCTGCCAGGGCATCCAATTCCTCTGGGCACGCCATCTGAGCGGGACACCCAAAGTGAGCACAGGCACAGCAGGAGACACCAGCCTTGCTTCAAGGTGTCTCTCAGACCCTACAGATAAAGTATCCCCATGCAATGCCAACTGCAGAGATGGCCAGTTCACAAGTACTTCTCCAGACAAGTCATTATAGCACCACCATGACAACAATACAGCGTTTTCCTCACAAGGTTATTGCAACCCAGCCACAGGAGTCATGCTCCACCCAGAGCATAAAAACTGCTGGAAGGAGAGGAAAAGTGAAACAATCCCAGACTTAATGGTGCGGAGGGCATGCAAGATTCTGCCGTTCCACAGAGGCCTGAAGGTGCCATAACCCCTGGTTGTGCAGCCAGCAGGGAGAGCTTCTTGTCCCAGGAAAACTAAGAACAGTCATTGTTGAGGTTTTAACTAAAAGGATTCTGTTAATGATTAAATCATTATCAAATCCTAAGTAATCATGACTGAACAGAAATAGTAATTAAATGGTGATTAAGTGACCACTTTAATGAGTGATCTGACACCTAAATGATGACTCAGTAATTCAGACAGCTGTCAAAGCTGTACTATTTAACACACTTGTAATAAATAAGTGGATATTTTAATAAATAAGTAGATGCATATATAGTAATGTCACTAGCACACAATATACCTTTAGGCTGAAAGTCAAATGCTCCTTACCTCACTGTAGAGATCAGACACTGGTAAAGTGTCTCTCAGCCCTGAGAGGAGAGACCTGGAGAGCTGTCGCTGCTGCCAGGGAGGTCAGGGCCCGGCAGCATGAGAGCAGCAGAACTCAATGGCTCGAGACGGTCACAGGTACTGAGAGGGCAGTGAGGGACTTGCAGTCGAACACCGCCCAGGCACTCGTGCACCTGTGTGGCTGTGGCAACTTTAGCTTTGTCCGGTCCCAGCTCGGGCTGCTGCTGTTATGTCCTGACAAGACATGGCCCAGGAGCCTCGGTCCCTGAGGAGATGTGGCCTCGCATGGTTCTCACTGGGATCAGCCTGGCCGGCTCGTGGGGGATGCCAGAGCCAAGGCACCGCTCAGGTTGTCAGAGCACGGGCATCCATCGCAGCTCTCCATCAGCACCGCTAAGCTTTCACATCTAGCTGTTGAGTGTCACAGCCTGGAAATAGAATTAAAAAAAAAAAAAAAACAAAAAACAAAACAAAACAAAACAACCCAGAAAAAATAGAATACCACCAAAACTACCTCAAACCCCACCCAAAACCAGAGGGCCAGGGCAGTCCCCAGCCAGGGCTGCTGTGCCAGCTGGCTGGGAGGAAGGCTGTCAGCAGAAAGTGGAGCAGCAAGAGGAAGAGGAGCTGGGCAAACCAGGGCCCATGGCTTCCACAAACTCGGAAGAGTTTCCCCCCAGGAAAGGTGCGCCGGGCAGGCAGCACGGGCAGAACAGGAACAGGAGCAGCAGGTGCGGCAGAAGGAAGGGTGACCGGAGCGCAGGGGCCGGGACACCCACCCGAGGAGAACCAAGTAGCTCCTCTCAGCACCGGCCGCCGGCCGGACCCCTGATCCTCGGACCTCCCGGACCCTGAGAGCGGCGAACCCTGGCTCCCCGACCCCCGGTCGTGCCCCCCTACTGTCGCCCCGCACCTCAACCCCGCCGCCCCCAACGCACCGGGTGACGTCACCCCGTCTCCCGGTGGGCCCCGCGCGCAGCGCCGCGTCCCTCCCGCGCTGACGCCCCGCTCTCCCATTGGTTTCCGCGGGGCGAGGGGAGGGCGTGGGAGCCGGGAGCGCGCGAGGGCGGCGGGAGCGTGGGGCGGGTGGGGAAAGGAGGGGAGAGGACGGGATGGGGGAGACGGATTGAGGGGAGGGTGGTGGGCCCGGGGTCATGTGGGGCTCTGGGGTTGTCCCGGGGCGGGCGGGCCCCGTGAGGTGCGGTGCGAGCAGCGGGCGGAGCACGGCCCTGCTGCGCGGGCGCGGACTCATGCCCAGCCCCGGGGCGTCGGGCCGGGCCGCTCGGTTACGGAGTAACGCTGCCCGTGGGAGCGGAATGCCCGTGGTGCGGTGTCCGGCTGGAGCGCAGCCCCGGGGCACCGTGCGGGGCCGCGCAGTGCCCCCCGGCGGCGCGCCGTGTCCCGGCGCATGCGCGGCGGGGGGGCGGGAAGCGGGCGGTGTCGCCGCTCAGCTCCCTTCAGCGTCGCGGGGCCGCCGCGTTGCTCCTGCCCGCGCAAAGGTACGGGGACGGGGGACGGAGAAGGCACGGTGTCCTGGTAACCGGGGAGGGGGGTCTGCGGAGTTGGATCCTGCAGACCGGCAGCGCCCTGGCTCTCGGGGGGCTGCCGGAAACGGATGTCCCGGGGACCCTGCCCCGCACCCCGCCCGGTAAATGGCGGGGAGGCAGGGAGGAAACAGCTTCCCGGTTACCGGGGCTTCCCTACTCCAGCCGGGACTTGGCTGCAGTGACTCGGGGGCTTCCGGGGTTCACTCAGGCTTTGGGGCGTGCCCAGATCGCCCCCGGGGCCGACGCCACCCGAGCACCGACGCCCACCGGAGACTCCGGGGCAGCACGGGCTGGCGTGGCCACGTTTTCCGTGGCCACGTTATGCCCTGCCCTGCCCTGCCCTGCCGCACCAGGCCGGGGCCTGGAGTCCGTTCTGGCCAAGCCCGGGCCAGCATCTCCACCTCGGGGGTCCCTGGGAGCCGAGCTGGACAAGCCTGGCCGTGGCCAACCATCTGTGGACCGTGGGGCGACTTTTGGGGCAGGCCGGGCGCAGCTTTTCCCCCAGCCCACCCTGCCGGGACGTGGGGAAAAGCTAATGGCAAGCGTGTCTGTGTCGTGTTGCGTGGTTTTGGGTGGGGACACGAGGGCACAACGCTTCCCATAACCACACCGAAGCCGGGGAGGTCGCCGCGACAGTTCCCACCAGGACAGCCAGCCATTGGCCCCGGCTTTCCGTGCAGGGTGGGACTGGCCCCAGTCGGGGAAGGCCTGAGTCCCGACCATGTGTCAGCCGAAGCAGCTAACCAAACAGGGGGAAACGCCTGCCCCATCTTCTGCTTGTTCCCTGCCGGATCCTGCCCCAGCCCCTGCTAACTCCCCATCCCTTTGAATCTGCCGGCAGGATGTCTACATGCTTCTACCGTGGCTTCATTGCTGGCTGTTAGACCCATATTTGGTAGCGATAATTGTTTACTCCCTTTTCTCTCCCCGGTCCTCGCTGCTGAGAAGGGGAGGGCACATATTTTTGGGGTCTTTAGTTTTGCCAAAACCTGTGAGTTTCCCTGTAAAGGGTCCAGATCACCTGCCTCTCCCCAGGTCGTGGGATGAAACCCCACAAGTGCTAAGTGAATCTGTGATGGTGCATGGGGAGCACCGGCCAAGCACTCACTTTGCTTGCTGAATGGCAGCGGCAGGAATTGGTGCTTCCCGAAGTGATGCGTCCCATTAGATTTAGGGAAGGGGGAGTGGGAAGACTGAGGAAAGGACAAGAGGGTCCTGTGGGGTGCTCTTCTTTTCAGAACTGAGCTTTGCTGTCTGCTGATAAAATGACCCCAAAATGCAGCCACACTTTCTTCTTTCTTTCACCTTTCTGCCTGTCCAGCAGCGCAATGCTGGGCAAGTTGTGGGAAGTGTGGGTGCCTGGATCAGGGCACCCAGTGTTTTCCAGAGGTCATGACAGCATCCACTGCACCTCAACCCCTGCCTTTGGAGTCCTGTGCTAGAGGGCCAGCTTGATAAGGATGCAGGAGAGGCTGGGGCTGGAGTCCCACTGGCCCCCATGTGTGCCTTTGTCATGGGCAGTCTAGAGGTGCCATGATTTGTGCTCCATGCCTTTGGAGGTCAGGAGATGCCCAGCAGGAGCAGACAGGATGTGAGTTGTGTGCAAAGTGTGAACTGTTAATGGCCAGAGCTGCTTCAGCTCAGTGTGTGTGAGCAGGCGGGCAGGCAGGCTGTGGCTGTGATCCTCCAGCCCAGCTGCCTGGTCCCTGCCCATTTCCCGTGCAGAGCAGGCCTGCCCTCCCTGCAGGAGTGAGAGGATGCTCCTGTCCTAGCCATGGATAACAGCGGAGTGGTCACAGGGGTGCTGTGTCTGACCTTGACAGCCACTTACGGTCCCCTGAAGCAAGCTTGTCCTTAGCTAGAAGAAAGTTCCTCTTTCCCATCTGATGTGGGCATGCAGCTGGGAAAGAGGAACTGGGCTGAACGGTCTCAGTAGCATATGACACTAAACCAGCTGGGGCTGCTGGCTCAGCCTTCCCATTGGTGCAGGGCTGAGCCCTGTCTACCTCAGTGCCTGCTGTGGCTGTGTATACTGCTCCTGTACTGGAGAACACAGGAGAACTCAGCCAGAGCCAAGTTGGCTTCTTACCAGTTTAATTTTTGACCCTGTTGACGGTGCTGGAGTGCAGATGCTGACGTGCCAGCCAAGCCAGTGCTGCAGGTATTGCGTTTTGGTGGCTTGGTATCTTCTGGCTGTGCCAGTGGCTATAGCGACTAGGCTGTGCCTGTGGAAAACCCCAGTCCTGGGATGGTTTGCAGCTGATAAAGCTTCCTGCAGCCAGCTCCCAGTCCAGGGATGGTCTGCAGTGGGGCCTTTCCCAGGTAAAATTTGGTATTGCCATAAAAAAAAGGAGAAAACCAAACCCCATTACCAAACCTCTTTCGGAGTATCCCTTAAGAGAGAGCATAATAAAAATGGCAGAACTGTTGCATCTGAAGATTTGCAGCTTGTTCTGGAAAATCGTCACAAGTGTTCCAGCTGTCTGCAGTTAAATTTTGGTTGATTTTTTTGTCTTTTAAGACACAATCTTCCCCTGTAACCATTTTGCAGCAGTAAACTCATCTGACAAAAATATAGCAATTTCATCACGTGGCTGAAAACTTGCTGTCAGTGGTCCCCAGCAATGACACGGTGGTTCCTTGGGCCACACAGTGCTGTCTGCCTGCAGCCCTGCCTGCACTGCCCCTGCCCTCAGGCAGATCCTGGAGCCTCCACCACCGCCTTGGTTTTGCTCACCTTGCGTGTGGTGAGATGGAGGAAGCTGCAGCAGCTCCTGGGGTAAGTGGTGGGACCCCGTCAAGGTTAGCTCCCCCCCTTCATCATCTTGGGATCGGCTCAGTAGCATGCCCATGGTTCAAAAAGGGTTGCACACAGCTTGCTGTAAGATGCAGAAGTGTGTTAATCCAGCTGCTCTGGTGCCTTGTCTGACTTTGCATCCTGACAGCGTGATTGAGAATAGGTTTGACTGAGAATGGGTTTGCTTTCTCTGGAGGTGATCCAGCAAAAATTTGGTGTGTGTTCATTGAGACTTGGTTTGTTTGGGTTTTTTGTTTGTTTGTTTGTTTGTTTTTTCTTTCTAGGGGGACAGCTTGAGTTTCACTGTCCTTTTCCTTTTTTTTTTTCTGGTTTGCACTGCCAGGCTCCCACGCTGTCTCTTTTGTTACATCTAGTCCAGCTTTTCTCTTTCCACATGGTTCCTAGAGGGGAGAGGTCTGTAGGGGCTGAGCCTTTCGTTAGTGCCCTCAAACCAGGCAGCAGATTAGCAAACCTTGTGTGATTAGTTGCCATGTTTTGCTGACAAACCTCACCCCGGTTTGAGGAGGTGTCCTTTTGCAGCAGTGAATGTTTCTGCTCTAGACACTGCTGTCAGCAAAGCTCAGCTGTAGCGCCTGGACTTTTTCCATAAAATATGGAAATTGAAGTGAACCATCTCCCTTTTCTCTGAGGTCTTCCTTGATGTTATCAGCATCTTCCCTGCTGAACTCTGTCATTTTTTTTAAATGTTTGGGAGTGGGAAGGCTTGAGTAGTCATCTTCTTGTGGGGTCTTGGGAAGCACCATGACATCTGTAAAGGGTGTGCTAAGAGTTGTCTCTGGTGCAGTGCCTGGTTCTGGGTGGCTTTGTGAGGGCAAGTAGAGGATGCAGAAATAGTGGTAGATGTCCTGGCTCCTCTCAGTTCCTCTCTACTGTCCAATGTCTTCCACTCCTTCCTCTATGGTCTCTGACCTTGTCTTGTCAGTGGCATGTTCTCCTTTTCCTGCAGAGGGATGGAAAGCAGCTTTATGCTCAACTTGAGAATATTTTTAGATGTACAGAAGTTGGCCTGGTGACCGCAGCTCGCCCTGCTTATAAAATACTTGGAAAACCCTTTCCGTGACAGGGTGTTCCTCGTTTGCTCAGCTACACAGCTTTGCTAATGCTTCTGGATAGATGGCAATGGCACAGGCGGGAGCCTCTGCCACATCCTTCCCTCTCTCCGATGGGCTCCCTCACTTCGGAGCTGAAGTGCGTTTCATTCCTCAGCAGCGGAGACAGTGGGGGCCACGGGCCTCCGCAGAAACATTGCAGAACGGCTCAGGAATGCAGAGCTGGAGTCGCTCCATGTGCTGGCGGAGGCGGCACACTCCTTGGTCCCTGCCTCCCACCCCGCACCACCAGCGTGGCTTTATGGCTCCACAGGAGCAGGGCCCCTGCCCTCTGACTTTTTCCTGGTCAAAACTGGATACAGATCCTGCCCCTAGGCTGCTCAGGTCTGTGTTTGGAAGCAGCCTGCACTGGTATACCCCTTCCCAGGGGAACCAGAGCTGGCAGCGCCGGGAAGGGATGCACAGGCTTGCCAAGTGCTGCTGCACTGCGAGGAAGGCTGCCAGCACGTTTTGCCCAAGAACCTTCCCAGGCCAGGCTGAGGATGCAAGATCAACTTTCCATAACAGCCATAATAGGAAGTCTGGTAGGAGCAAATCAATCTAAAAGAGAATAAGCAGATGTGCATCCCACCAGTGCTCTTGCATCCTCCCACCACCAGAGTTTAAGGACATGTCATCCTGGGTCAGCAGAATCGGGGACTCCCTCTGTGTGACCAGGCTCTCAGGGAGGGGAAGAGGCATGTCAGTGCTGGAGAGCATTGGGTTGGGGCCAGACAGGGACAGGGAGTGCTGAGAAGGGCATGGGCAGGAGCAAAGGACTTGGTAGGGACCCTGAGGTGTTCGGCAACCTGGGAAAACATGGAAGCTGTTTCACAGTGGGTAGACTCGAAGGGAAGAGCTGTTATAAACTGCATTAGGCAAGTGGGGCACTTAGATGCGACCTCTTGTTACTTCCATTACTTCTTTCAGCTTTTACTCTGCAATACAGATACTGCAGTTCTGCTTTGGTGTTATTAAAACTGATGTTTTGGAGCCCTGTTGAGGGGCACTTGCTCTGAAGCTGCTCTATGCAATCCTTTAAGCCTGAACTCTGGAACTACCTGAAAGGAGGTTGTAGTGAGATGGTGGCCAGTCTCTTCTTCCAAGCCTGCAATGAGAGGACAAGAGGAAATAACCTTAAGTTGAGACAGGGAACGTTCAAATTAGATATCAGAAAAAAAATTCATTGTTAAGGTGGTGAGGCACTGGAGTAGGTTTCCCAGGGAGGTGGTGGAGTCACCGTGCCTGGAGGTGTTTAAGAGGCATCTGTATCAGGTGCTGGGTGATAGGATCTAGTGATTTAGGGGTTACTGTGGTAGTGCTATGTGGGTGGTTGGACTGGGTGATCTTCCAACCCTGATGATTCTGTGATTCTATTCTGTGAAGCTGATCCTTCAAGCTGGACCCCGCTTGAGTCCTTTTTCAAATGGCATGGTGTGGTTCTTGTATGCTCATGCCGTGAGACCTGCCACAGGTGGTCCCTTCCCCTTGCCCTCCTGTGCATTGTCCTGTTCCCTGGGTTGGTGTGGTATCTGCTGCTCATCTCATGAGCACTCCTTGGGTGTGAATGGTGCTTTTCCCAGGTTGTTGTATTTAATGTGTGAATTCAATGCTTAGTGCCCTTATCTTGCCTCCCCAAACAGCTTCAGGCTTTTCCATCCTTCTGTGTTCCGTCTGCCAGCTCAGCACGGTCTGCTGGCAACATGAGGGGTCCTGATAGCTGGGGCAGAGCCCTGAGTGCCCATTTAAAACTTGTTTTTTCCCCTTGTGGCTTCTGTGTCATGGCAGGTTTAATTATAACCCCTTCCACCATGCTCTTACAACTTATCTAGTGTGCTCCCTCATGCTCACTTCCTCTCCCTGGCAGTACCTCTGTTGAGTACCAGCTGTTGTGACTCCCACAGACAAGTAAAATTTTCTTCAGGACCTTAGGAAAATGTGCTGGGGGTCCCAGTGCTGGTCTCAGATCCCAGGCTCTGGAAAGTGGGAGCTCTCACAGGCTTGCTGGCACAGGCTGCCGCCCTAGCTTGCCACTAGAAGCTGAGTCCTGGCTTTCAGGTGCTGCTGAAGGAGGAGAGAGCAAGCACACTGCTGGGGTCAGCAGTCAAAGCTCACCCATCTGCCTCCTCCAGCAGGTGACGCAGGAGAGGGGACAGCCCAGCTGCCACCATGGTTGCCCTCTCGCTGAAGATCAGCATCGGCAATGTGGTGAAGACGATGCAGTTTGAGCCCTCCACCATGGTGTACGACGCCTGCCGGATCATCCGTGAGCGGGTGCCTGAGGCACAGATAGGACAGTGTAAGTCTATGGTGGAATAGCTGCCGTGCCAGGGCTGCCTTGGCTTAGTTCCTAGCATTTCACTTGTCTCCTTTTTTTTTTCTGTCTGTGCCTCTCTGGCACTATCCCAGAGAAGTGGTGGGGGGTGGGGACCAGGGTCCAAGTCCTCTTGCCCAGTTGACGTGAGGGTCTGAGCTTCTCAGACTGCATCCTCAACACCCCAGAAGAACATTTATGTGTTTAGAATTTAGGAAACCACATTTGGAAATGAAATAACTCTTTAAGCAATTTAATTGTTTCTTCTCTCCTGTCCCACTTGAATTCATCACCACTAGCTAGGGCTACGTGGATTTAAACAGTTGCAGGGGTCATAGAAAACATTAATAAACCATTTGAGTTAATTTTTTCCTTTCTTGGGATATATATAATCTCCAGTGGGTCTGTCTTCCACTGGCAGCCCTCTGCCAGACCCTTGCTGGCACTCCATTACCTTTCTAGGCTGTCTCAACTCTAGTATTTTTTTGCTGCCGCTAGGCTCACAATTTAGCCTATGGCTCATGAGCTCATGATGTGACTCACACCCACGCGGATGTGGCCTCTCCCTATTATGGATGGGGGGTTGGAGGTCTGGGATGCTGTCTCAGGGGCTCTCTTGAGTCCCTGCAGCCCCTGAAAACGGCTGTGCCACAGAGGAGAGACAGCAAAGTGGAGGTCAAGAGTCGTGGGAAGAGGAGGGGGAGTGCAGCGACATCTGGGAGCAGCACATTGCTTGAGGTTGAAAGGAAATGCCTTCTCGCGCCATGCCCGGCTGGTCAGAAGTCCAGCAGACCATGGCTTTCAACTTCAGCAAGGGACTGGATGTCTTTGGATATGCAGGGCTATAGTGGTGTTGGAAGGAGCATTGCATTTCTTGCTCCTGGGTGTGAGCCAGCCAGTTTATAAAAAAAAGCAGCAAGGGGAAGGACTTAAAGGGAACTTCTTATTCCCGCGTTCCTTTTCAGTTGCTCATAGCCTTTCTTTTCCTCTGTGTTCCTGGCAGATTTGCTTCTCTTTGCTATCCTTACACATGGGTACTTGGGCTCCTTTTTTGAGCTGCCTTGGGTTTTTTTTGTCACATTTGGGTTGAGGGAGCTTCGGTGTAAGTTTCCAGCTCTGCTCTTGCTCTATCTCAGGAAGTGCCTCTCCCTGCCCAACCCATGGATCTGGGGCAAGCTGCTCAGTTTCCAGTGCTTTGGATTTATCCTCTTGGAATTTGCTTTGAAAACAGATTGGGTTTTTGTGGGGTTTTTTTAACTTCAAAGATAAAGTGGCAAGCTTTCATGATTTTTCTGCTCCCTGTTTAGTAGGATCTTAACAGCAGTGCTAGCCAGGCAAGCGCAGGGCTGCTCAGGAATTTGTCCCTCCCCAAAGAGAGCTGCCAACAAGATGACGAGTTATAAACATAGCCAACTAAGACAGCCTGCGGCGCAGGATTGTTGCAGAGGTGGAGAAGGACCTTTCCAGGGCAAAGCCAGGCGTGGTTCTGGCCTCTTGCTACACGAAAACAGGCCTGTCCGTGTGGGTCTGAGCTGGGGAACCACTGCCCAGGCTACACCAGGGGCCCTTTCCCAGGTGCCCCACCCTGAGGGAGCAGGGCTTGGTGAATGATACTTACTCACCACCTCTGAGGCCTTGTAAGCCTTGAGCCCATTCTCCTTCAGCCTCTTCTTCTGCAAAAAGAGGAGTCCCAGCTCCTCTAGTTCCTCACACCAAGGTTCAATCATTCAAGTTGTTTCTGTATCTTTTCAAACTACTGTGTCCTAAGGAGATGCAGATCCTACCACCAGAGAGTACTCAAAGTGTGGATTGCCTAGATTTTATAACCAGTTTCCAGCACCCTTCCTGGTTATCCCCAGCATTTTACTACCTTATTTTCACTATTACTACACATTGCACTGAAGATTTCAGAGAGCTGTCAGCCACAACTGCAAGCTCTTCTTTCTGTTATGTCTGTCAGTTCCAAGTTCAACGATGCGTAGGCATACTGCAGATGATTTTTTCCGTAGATAACTCTGGTAAAACCTCAGAGCTTGCATGCCAGCTTTGTTGCCCACTCATTAAGTTTAGGCTCCAGCGTTCACAGGGCTGCTATGTGTCACGCACTCGGCTGCACCAGTGCATATCCCTGAGCACAGAGTGGCATCGTGGGGGCCCTGTGCTGCTCAGGACTGCCCTGTCAGAGACTTTGCCTGTTTTTCAGCCAATGATTTTGGGCTCTTCCTCTCGGATGAAGACCCGAAGAAAGGGATCTGGCTGGAGGCTGGGAAGGCTCTGGACTACTACATGCTTCGTAACGGGGTAAGTGTCCATCCCACATCCTTCCAGCTGCATCCTTTGCTCTGTGGTTGGATGTCTTGCTCCCAGTGTGGAGGTGGTGTGGGTGCCTGCCATGCTGCTTTGCATTGTGCTCTGCAGCACGCCCTGTGACCTCCACAATTGTGCACCGGACAGGGGGGAGCTGTTGGCTTGATGGTGGGATGTGGGTGCCCTGTGCTGGTGCCACTGCTGGTAGCTGTGCTCTGCTGTGCCTGCAGGATACCATGGAGTACAAGAAGAAGCAGCGGCCCCTGAAGATACGCATGCTGGATGGGACAGTGAAAACGGTGATGGTGGATGACTCCAAAACTGTCACGGACATGCTCATGACAATATGTGCCCGGATTGGTGAGGAGAGGACAGCAACGGGGGGGAGGAAGGGAGGTGGGGAGAGTACGACAGAATCTGACAGGCTTCTGGGGGAGCAGCAGCAGCTCTATGGCAGATGGCCTGGCAGCAGGGGTGTCTGAGGGGTGTGTGACACTGGGAAGAGGACACTGCTCTGCACCTCTGCGTTGCTTCATGCTCTGTGTTTGGCAGAACAGTCCTGCTGAGTTTGGTTCTCTGCTCTCCTGCAGGCATCACCAACTATGATGAGTACTCACTTGTACGGGAGATCATGGAAGAGAAGAAGGAAGAAGTTACTGGCACCCTCAAGAAGGACAAGACCTTGCTGCGAGATGAGAAGAAGATGGAGAAGCTCAAGCAGAAGTTGCACACAGATGATGAGTGTAGGTACCTGGATGTACTGGGAATGGAGTCAGCCTCTGCTGATGGCCTTGGGGAGGGGAGCAGGGGCCCCTGTGAGGGGAGGAGGGTGTGCAGAGGAACATGTGGATGAGGGAACATGTGCCCACACTCTGTAGACTATCTCCTGCCTGGGCACCCAGGGCAGAAGGCTGAGGGCTGGGTTGCATCAGGCAGACATCCATTTCTCACTCAGCATAAGCAGCCCTGGGGCCAGGGCCAGGTGTGCTTTGGTGCCTGTCCCTGCTCACACCCTGGCATTGTCTGCAGTGAACTGGCTGGATCATGGCCGGACGCTGCGTGAACAAGGCATCGATGACAATGAAACACTGCTGCTGCGGCGCAAGTTCTTCTACTCTGATCAGAACGTGGACTCGAGAGATCCTGTGCAGCTCAACCTGCTCTACGTGCAGGTACAGCTTCCCAGAGCACCTGGTTCCACTGGCTCCTGCCAGCCCCTGACAAGGCTGGTGGCTGAAGCTGTTGTCAGGGGCCATGATGGGGGTGGTACTTTGGGATACCCTGTTACATTCTGGGTAAGAGCCACCACTAGCAATTCCAGCCCTATCCTGGTAGGAACCATCCTGAAATCCTGCTGCGGTTCCTCTCCCAGGCTTGATACCTGTGGGGAACAGCCTGGTCCTACATACTCCTGTTTCTCAGAGCCACTTCTTTTAAGTCTGTAAAACATGTCGTGCTTGATTTGGAGGAGAGCTGTGACAGGGCTGCGTGGCTGCCCAGCCCACAGTGATGTCTTCTTTTCCCACACAGGCTCGTGACGACATCCTGAACGGTTCCCACCCTGTTTCCTTTGACAAAGCCTGTGAGTTTGCTGGCCACCAGTGCCAGATCCAGTTTGGACCATACAACGAGCAGAAGCACAAGCCGGGCTTTCTGGAGTGAGTGTCCTGGGGAGCCCCATGGCTTGTCTTGAGGCAGCTGGAGCAGCTTTGCAGCACCCAGTGCCGCATGGCCTTGTGGGTCTCTGTGGGGATTTGGGTGCCTCTGGTGCAACCCCTCTGCTCCTCACAGCACCATGTGCAAATGTAGGGATCCACACCAGCTGTGAGGGGTGCCAGCCCCCCATCCTGCTCCCTCTGGCAGCCCTATAGGGACATGCAGTCAGCTGCTGTGGGGGTGGCCCCAGCACACTTTCTGGCGTGCCTTGATGCTGCACAAAGGGCTGCATTCTCAGCACCTTTACTCCACTCTTAGCTAAGGCAACTCCAAGGACAGCTTTCATAGCTGCAGCAATCTCTCCCCCATTCTTACTGCTTCCAAAAACTTCCAGCTTGTGCCCTGGCAGGGCCTTGTCTGAGGCTTTGGGTTGGACTTGTTCATAGTCAAGGACAGACACTGGATTTGGGCTCTGCTGCTAACAGCTCACTTGGATGTCTCTTGGCAGGCTCAAGGATTTCCTGCCCAAGGAGTACATCAAACAGAAAGGAGAACGCAAGATCTTTCTGGTAAGTGCAGTGGGAAGGCTGGGATCTGGACCTTTTGTTCCTCCTCACTAAAGGTTGAGGTGCTCCAGTCTGAGGAGGCAGCACACAGCAGTGTGGTGGGTGAGAAACAGGAGCAGGAGCTATAGGTGGGCAGAAAAGGCAGCTTCTGAGGTGTCAGAGTTCAGAGCTGGGGCAGAGGATGCTGATGGGGTGGGAAAGGCTGTGCAGTGTTGTCATGACAGGACTGTGGAGCTGGTAAATTATTCTGTCTTTGCTGTTGCAGGCCCACAAGAACTGTGGGGACATGAGTGAGATCGAAGCCAAAGTTCGCTATGTGAAACTTGCCCGTTCCCTCAAGACCTATGGGGTCTCCTTCTTCTTGGTCAAGGTAGAGCAGCTGCTCCCCTGGTCCCACTTCAGACACACCAAAGTTCTGCTTCTTCAGCATCCATCTGTTGTGTCTCCAGCTGCTTCTGCTCAGCCTGTGTTGCTCCAGTTTTTTTCTGCATCTCCTCTGTTGCATTTCACTGTGCACTGCCTTCCTACTCCTTGGTTCATGCTTTTCCTCATTGTCAAGCTACACGTGATAATTGTCACCACTAGAAAGTGTGGCCTTGTGGGTGTTTTGGTAGCTATGGCAGACCTCAGATATCTCTGCTTTGATGGATCCATCCTGGGGATAGCCCACAGCCCTTCTGTTGTGGCCCACAGGAGAAGATGAAGGGGAAGAACAAGCTGGTGCCGCGGCTGCTGGGGATTACCAAGGAGAGCGTGATGCGTGTGGACGAGAAGACCAAGGAAGTGATTCAAGAGTGGAGCCTGACCAACATCAAGCGTTGGGCAGCCTCGCCCAAGAGCTTCACCCTGGTAGGGACCAGCACTGATGCCCCATGCCTCCTCCCCACTCCTGCCCCTGTGGGGGTGCTACTCTCGCTCCAGCCCCTCTCTTGGCTGTTGCTCCATAGTGGCACAGCCTTACCCTCCTCTGGTGCCTCTCCCAGCGCTTGCTTTGGAGGCTGGCGCTTGGGTGCTTAGTGCATACCACAGGGGCTCAGGATGGCCGCCGGTGCCCTGCTCTGGTGCTACCCTGTGCCCTGCTGTTGCAGGATTTTGGAGATTACCAGGATGGTTACTACTCAGTGCAGACGACGGAAGGGGAACAGATCGCCCAGCTGATTGCTGGCTACATTGATATCATCCTCAAAAAGGTGAGGCTGTGCTGAGAAGGGCACTGATAGCCCCTCTTCAGAGAGGTGTATAGAATGTGCTGTCCAGCTGCCTCCAAACACTTATTGGCAGATAGCACTGCTGGGAAAGCTGGAGGCAGGGCAGGGGGTCCCTGTGACCCTGGTGTGGTGTCTGGGCGGCAGGAGGAAGGGAGGGCTTGGGGGTATCATTTTCTCTTTCCCTTTGCAGAAAAAGAGCAAAGACCACTTTGGACTGGAGGGTGATGAGGAGTCCACTATGCTGGAAGACTCCGTGTCTCCAAAGAAGTAAGTCTACCAGGAGCAAGGCAGCTGCCAAAAAGAAGTTGAATGAAGAGTGTGTTTCAGTGAGGCTTGCAGCACAGCAAGGAGGAAGAGCTGCTACTCCCACAGAGCCTGGTGCCAGTGCTGTAGCATCCCTTCACCTGGTGTTTCTACCCTTTTCAGGTCAACAGTTGTGCAGCAGCAGTTTAACCGTGTAGGCAAGGCAGAGCTGGGCTCAGTGGCCCTGCCAGCCATCATGCGGACAGGGGCTGGAGGGCCGGAAAACTTCCAGGTGGGCACGATGCCACAGCCTCAGCTGCAAATCACCAGTGGCCAGATGCACCGAGGGCATATGCCTCCCCTGGTAAGCTCTCCTTGTGTTCACCATGGGACACAAACTGAGAGGTGATTGTCAGACTTGTGTAGACCAATCTCTTTGGGTCCATGACCACGCATTGTCTTGCTGTGAAGAGGAGGGGCTCTGTGCCACTGGCCTTGTGTGCTTGCTGGCCTGGCTGAGCTGGCATCCTCCTGCACCTTCTCTGCAAACTTGAGCTACAGCCTAGCGTTTTCATCTGGCCAGTGACTGCAGCTTCTCATTCAGTCTGTGACTGGACAGCCCCACTAGGTCTGTGGTTTGCAGTAGAACCCAATGCCATGTTTTGGTGCCCCCATTTCCTGTGTAGTTGGAGCACAAAAATGCGGGGAGCACTTGAAAAAGGCCATGAGGAGGTTGATTTCTTTTGCCATGCAGCCTGGTGAGGGGGCTTGCTGTGAAAGCCTTGTGAGATCTCACAGCATCTTCTCCCCACTCCCCAAGTGCTGCTTAACTGTGAGACTTTATTGTAACCATGGTGGGATGAGGCATTTTCCAGTGGGAGGTGCACAGGGGAGACTCCCTTTTTGCTAGCAGACTTACCTAGAGCGGTGCCATCAACAGCGTGTTGCAGGGGAGCATTTGAGCCAAATATGTAATCCTAGATTCCAAGCTTTTGGCATATCTCACTCAGTCTCTCTGTGTTACAGACCTCAGCCCAGCAAGCTCTGACTGGCACTATCAACTCCAGCATGCAGGCTGTGCATGCAGCCCAGGCCACGCTGGATGACTTTGAGACCTTGCCTCCGCTTGGGCAGGATGCTGTGAGTGCTGGGTGAAGGTGGAGTGCTGGGGGTGGACCTTGCTGGAAACTGGCTGGGTGAGGCTGACCACATTCACAGGAGAACTGTTTGCTGCTCCTGGGAAGATCTGCTGCCTGAAAAGAGATGGGGTTGTATCCCACTGTGGGCAGACTTCAAGGGGGCACTTGGTCATGTCGTTTGGTCAGGGTGGACTAGAGAATTTGAGTGGTTACAGGTCTTCCCTCTCTTTTTCTTGTATCTTCTTCCTTGCCCTTCTCTGTGTGAGTATGTTTGCAGCTACCCACCACTTCTGCCACGATCTCCTGATCCTGTTCTCCCCATTCAGGCATCAAAAGCTTGGCGCAAAAACAAGATGGATGAGTCGAAACATGAGATCCACTCCCAAGTGGATGCCATAACTGCTGGCACAGCCTCAGTTGTCAACCTCACTGCAGGTATATGGAGAGTTGGAGTAGAGGGATGCCCCAGTTCAGGAAAATGCTTGATCTCTCTTGTCTGAGCTGGAAGACTCCTGCTCCCTGAAAGGAAGATCACATCAGTGACAGGTGTGGGGATGCTCTTGGAGCATCATTTGGAACATATCCCATCCTGACTCCTCTTCCCTGTGTAGGGGATCCAGCAGACACGGACTACACTGCCGTGGGCTGCGCCGTCACCACCATATCTTCCAACCTGACGGAGATGTCTAAGGGTGTGAAGCTGCTGGCTGCGCTAATGGAGGACGAGGGAGGGAATGGGCGGCAGCTTCTGCAGGCAGCCAAGAACCTGGCAAGTGCTGTCTCAGACCTGCTGAAAACAGCACAGCCTGCCAGCGCTGAGGTAGGGACCTGGAGGGGCTGTGGGACCAAGAGGAAGGGGGAAGCCAAGGGAACTACTGAGTGAAGTTTTAAGGCTTGCTCATGAGCCTGGTGTTGATTTTGCTGTGTTCCTTGCAGCCTCGCCAGAATCTCCTGCAGGCTGCTGGCCTGGTGGGGCAAACCAGTGGAGAGCTGCTGCAGCAGATAGGGGAAGATGACACTGACCCTCGGTTCCAGGTGAGTGCATGCAGCAGCAACCAGGGACACCCACTTCCTTAAACCATTGGCCTTTGCACAGGACTCACAGGAGGGGTCCAGGCTGAACATTCGCCGGTGCCTGGTGGTGACTTCGTGAGGGAGGTGACAGGCCATTGCCCATCTCTGTCTCTAGAGTGATATAACACCTCTTACCTTGTGGATTCTGTGTAGATCCCAGAAAACCGGTGTGCTTGGATCCTGCCTGCCTCTGAACCAAAGACGGTAAACAGGCCTGTAGGCTTGGCTTGGTGGTCCCTGCCATCTCCAGTATGAAGGGGGCTCCTCTGGGAACTGTCATCTGAAATCTTTGGAGAAGGGCTCTTGCAAAATTCTACTTTTCTGGTGGTTGGATCTCAGAAGTTCGTGCACTCGGGTTGCTGCTGGAGCAAGTGCTGCTCTGGAGATCACTCCTTGCAGCTGCCTCAGCTCCTGCCTGCTGCTCCATGCCTGTGGGAGCTGCCTGCCTGCCCCAGTCAGACCCAGTATGGGTGGAGCCCTGTGTGGCAGTTTTTTTTAGATGAGCTGACTGCCAACTGGCTTGCTTTCCCATGATTGCTCCTTCCAGCAAAAAGGAGGTAGCACACTGTACTGGGAAGGACAATCTAGACATTATAGACCAAAATACTCCAGAAAGATGTTTCTGTTCATGGCAGCTACGCAACTTCAACTGAGTAGAGAGGCCTTGAAAGATATCCAAGGGGAGCAGAAAAGCTAGGAGCAGGGCAGGAAGCCATGTTTGGCCACACAGCAGTGCCAGGACAGAATATCCCCAAAGGTCAGATTTAGGACCTGAAAGACAATTTGCAGTCAAGCAGCAGGATGTTCTGCCTCACAGTTGTCAGACCCGAGTGTATGTACTTCCTTCCATGGGTACAGATGCTGTGGTCTGGGGACTTTGAACTGATTGCATGCACTCTCCAGTCTTTCCTCCTGTCGCAAAAGGTGATGGTTTGCAGTGGGAGTAGTTTTGGCTTGCAGGAGGCGAGGGGATGTGACTCTCGTGGTTTGGTGGCTGGAAGCTTACCTGTTGTGGGGTGCAGGGCCACTTGCTATGAGCACACACACAGCAGGAGGTTGGCAGCTGCAGCAGGCAGAGAGCCCTGTCCTACCTACCAAGATTTTTGCTATTTAGTGCTGGTTCTGCCAGTTTTCACCAGCAGTGTGCCACAGGGACTAATCCTGGAGGCTGCAGCGTGCTGTCATGTCAGATGCCCTGCAGGAAAGCCGTTCACTACGTGCTGGTCCCTGCCTGTTGCCTCCTGGCACGTGTTGTGTACCTGCCACCCAGGAGAGAGGAGGCTGGTTGCATTGTCACACCACTCTTTTAGCTTTGGGAATAACAGCAGAGATGTATTCTAGCTTGCCAGTCAACAAGATGGAATTGAAATTAAAAATAGCTGGCATATCTGCAATACAGGTGACCAACATGGGATCATCTCCCGCTTCCCTCTTGCTGGCAGCTGCCCATGGTGTGGGTGTGCCATGGCTGGCTTGTGCCTGCTGTTTGGCCATAAGGGTTTGTCATCTTTTCCCTGTGTTCAAATGGTTGCAAACCAAATCAAATTCAGGCAGTACTAGCAGTGCCTTGCCGCAGGTTCTTGCAGTGAGGGACCGGTGGTTGCTTAGGGAGTGGGTATTGCAGTGATGCTGGGCATTGCCCAAGCTCCTGCGGGTGGTGTTTGTGGCAGTGCAGGCTGCAGCTCAAGGCCAGGCTATGAGCCTCACCACCAGCTGTAGTACACAGTGGAGATGGGGTCAAGGTGTTGCCAGCCTTTCCAGGTATCCAGTGCTGCTGGTGCTGGGACAGAGTGGATGAAAGCCCCCCGAGGGCTCACATTTCCCGTCTGAATATTTCACGAGAGCCCTGCAGATGGCTGCGGCTGCTCCCACTGCCATGGCTGCCTCGTTGACCTTTTCTGTCCCTTCCCAGGACATGCTTATGCAGCTGGCCAAGGCGGTGGCCAATGCTGCCGCTGCGCTGGTGCTCAAAGCCAAGAACGTGGCTCAGAAAACAGAGGATGCCACGCTGCAGACACAGGTGATCGCAGCGGCCACCCAGTGTGCCCTCTCCACCTCCCAGCTGGTGGCCTGCACCAAGGTAAGCAGCAAGGTTAACCCTTGCCTCAGCATGGCTGTGAGCTTCACCTGGTTGGGGGGCAGCTTTGCAGCAGAGTCCTAGGTGTGCCAGGACCACATGTCCTGAAGCAGGACATTGGGAATCTGGCACAAGAAGTGTGGGCTGCCTCCTGTTGGAGTCCTGGCCACTGTGTCCAAACAATGAGGATCCTCTTTGGAGGAGCAGAAGTTTGGGATAGCTCCTCCACGGAGCATACCATGCTTGCTGCCCAGCCTTATTCCTCCCTTCCAGGTTGTGGCTCCCACAATCAGCTCCCCAGTTTGCCAGGAACAGCTGATCGAGGCTGGCAAGTTGGTGGCCAAATCGGCTGAGGGGTGTGTGGAGGCCTCTAAGGCAGCCACCAGTGATGACCAGCTCCTGAAGCAGGTGGGGGTGGCAGCCACTGCTGTCACCCAGGCCCTGAACGACCTGCTACAGCACATCAAGCAGCATGCCTTGGGTGGGCAGCCCATCGGGCGTTACGACCAGGCCACTGACACTATCCTCAATGTCACCGAGAATATATTCAGCTCCATGGGCGATGCAGGTGAGAGTGAGATACCCGGGCAGAGCACAATTAATAGGGAGATATCAGAGAGCCCTTGGCACTTGCTAACAGGCCACACTTCCATTCTGTTTCAGGGGAAATGGTGCGTCAGGCTCGTATTCTGGCCCAGGCCACTTCTGACCTTGTCAATGCCATCAAAGCTGATGCTGAGGGAGAGACAGACCTGGAGAATTCACGCAAGCTTCTGAGTGCAGCCAAGATCCTGGCTGATGCCACTGCCAAGATGGTGGAGGCTGCAAAGGTCAGTCTGTGGGGAAGGATGGTGCTGGCTTTGGCCCCAGCCCTGTCCAATGCTATTGGCTCAGTGCTGGGTAGGGGATGAGCAGCCCCTGGTTGAGCAGCAGTTACCAGGGCAAAGTCTTGCACTGAGCCAGAGACCTGTGGGCTGGAGTCATCCTGTGAAGGAGCTTCAGGAAACTGTGGGTGGTAGCAGAGGAGCTGTTACCTCTCCTCTTGCTGAACTCTTCCAGAGAGGCTTTGAACATGTCCTGAGTACCATAAACAGGGCTGCCTTGTGGGGGCCAGAGCAGAGGTGCTGCTTCAGGGGGAAAAGCAACTCCATGGTCCCTGAGAGGTGTGATGGGTTTTCTGTTTTCTCCAGGGAGCTGCAGCCCACCCAGACAGCGAAGAGCAGCAGCAACGGCTGCGTGAGGCAGCAGAAGGGCTCCGCATGGCAACCAACGCTGCAGCCCAGAATGCCATCAAGAAGAAGCTTGTGCACAAGTTGGAGGTGAGATGCTGGGCAAGGTTCTGCAGAGGGCAGGCAAGCATAGTCAGTAAGCAAGACCTGACCAGGTCTGTAACTCCTCTTTCCAGAGGGGTAAAGTCCTTTTCAAGTACAAGTGTCCATGCTACATCACAGAGAGATCTACCTTCTCTGTGTCCACTGTGTTGCTTTGGGGTGCTGGGGATGCTTGGGTGCTGCAGGATTAGGCACAGCAGAAGTTGTCTGGGGGATCTGGGCCCTGGTCATGGCAGGGGGCTCGATACAGACTGCCAGTGTTAACCTGTGCCTCCCTGTGCCAGCATGCAGCCAAGCAGGCCGCCGCCTCAGCCACACAGACCATTGCTGCCGCTCAGCATGCCTCCTCCTCCAACAAGAACCCCGCCGCGCAGCAGCAGCTGGTGCAGAGCTGCAAGGTAAGGGGCTAGGCCTGATCCTGGCGTCTCCTCTGCTCCCTTTCCCTGTCTTATCTCCCATCAGCCATACTGGTGCTTCCTGCACCCTCACAGTGGTCAGACTGGATCCTGGGTCCTCACTTAGGTCCTGTAGGAGATGATCTTTTAGTCACTGGTTCTGGGTTGGATCCGTGTCCTTCTAACTGATCCTCTCCAGTGACCCTTTTCTCTGACAGGTGGTGGCAGAGCAGATCCCAATGCTGGTGCAGGGTGTGCGAGGAAGCCAGTCCCAGCCGGACAGCCCCAGTGCTCAGCTGGCTCTCATTGCTGCCAGCCAGAACTTCCTGCAGGTACCCATGCTGCCCAGAGACTCCCATGCCAGCTCTGGCATTACAGCTTTCATACCGTGCCTGACCCTTTTAAGACACTTGGAGATCTTCTGCACACAGGCAGCTGAGACGCTGCGTGTTTGTCCCCATCTCACTGCTTTTTTTCTGCCCCAACAGCCTGGTGGGAAGATGGTCGCTGCAGCCAAGGCCACTGTCCCCACCATAACGGACCAAGCCTCTGCTATGCAGCTCAGCCAGTGTGCCAAGAACTTGGCTGCAGCTCTAGCTGAGCTCCGCACAGCTGCCCAGAAGGTGAGAGGCTGAGTCTCATTCTCCAGTGAGGCACCAGCTGTGCAGAGCAGTGGGAAACAGTGGAGACAGCCTCATGGCAGGTTCTGGTGTTTCCTGCAGCCAGGTGGGCTCAGTGGTCACTTGCTCACCTTCCCTTCTGCCCCTTCACAGGCTCAGGAGGCATGTGGACCCCTGGAGATAGATTCTGCACTGGGTCTGGTGCAGAGCCTGGAGAGGGATTTGCAGGAAGCCAGGGCAGCTGCCCGTGATGGCAAGCTCAAGCCTCTGCCAGGAGAGACGGTGAGGGTGCAGGGAAGGGTGGCTCATGGTGGACTCTGGGGCAATGGAGTTGCCAAAAGGTGCAGCTCACCAACATGTCCCAACTCGGTCCCCCTACAGATGGAGAAGTGTGCCCAGGACCTGGGGAACAGCACTAAAGCTGTCAGCTCTGCCATCGCCCACCTCTTGGGAGAGGTGGCCCAAGGCAATGAGAACTACACAGGTACTGGCCTCCACAACAAAGCTGGGGGAAGGGGCACTGAGCTGACAGGCACTGACCTCTCCATCCCCTCAGGAATTGCTGCCCGGGAAGTGGCCCAGGCCCTGCGCTCACTCAGCCAGGCTGCCCGTGGTGTGGCAGCCAGCACCTCCGACCCACAGGCACAGAGTGCCATGCTGGACTGTGCCAGTGATGTCATGGACAAAGCCAACAACCTCATCGAGGAGGCCCGGAAAGCAGTGGCCAAGCCCGGTGACCCAGAGAGCCAGCAGCGCCTGGCCCAGGTGGGGGCAGTGGGTACCCCAGTGTGCCCCGTCAGGCTATGGGAGGGGTGTAAGGCTGGCTGGGAGGTGGTGACCTCTCTTTGCTTCCCTACAGGTGGCCAAGGCAGTGTCACAGGCCCTGAATCGCTGTGTTAACTGCCTGCCAGGGCAGCGGGACGTGGACGCTGCCATTCGCATGGTGGGAGAGGCCAGCAAGAGACTGCTCTCAGATTCGGTGAGCTGAGCTGGGGCAGGAGGGGAAGGGGGAAGTCTTCTGGCAATGCAGGCTGGTCCAACTACATGGGGTTCCTCTAGCATATCCCCAGGCATGTGCCAGACTTCCATCCACTATCTGCACTCATCTCTCTGCCTCTCCTAACCTCTCTCCTTCCTTCCAGTTCCCTCCCAGCAGCAAGAGCTTCCAGGAGGCGCAGAGCCAGCTGAACCAGGCAGCAGCAGGGCTCAATCAGTCTGCCAATGAGCTGGTGCAGGCCTCACGTGGCACCCCTCAAGATCTGGCCAAGTCCTCTGGCAAATTCGGACATGACTTCAATGAATTCCTGCAGGCAGGAGTGGAGATGGCCAGCCAGTCCCCGGTGAGAGGAAATGCCTCTTGGGGCATCCTGAATGCAGGGAGAGATTTGGGTTATCTGAGAAGGTGACTGACCAAAGGCAGAGTGACCAGGCAGTGGTGGTTAGGGTGGCTATGGTCAACACAGCCAGGGAGATAGGGTCTGGAGCTGTGCAAGATCACAGCAACAGGGACAAGGTGACTTGGGTTAGTTCAGTAAGAATTCATGTATCCTTGCTGTTGGTGGACAAGTTGGATGAAGGGAACTAGCTCAGCTTGAAAATCCCCAGAGAAGACCCAGGATGGGTGTGGACTTCAAAAATGTGCTGCAGAAAACTTATCTTGGATCCTTGCAGAATAAGGAGGACCAAGCACAGGTGGTGTCGAACTTGAAGAGCATTTCCATGTCCTCCAGCAAGCTGCTGCTGGCTGCAAAGGCTCTCTCTGCTGACCCTGCCGCCCCCAACCTCAAGAATCAGCTGGCAGCAGCAGCACGGTGAGAGGAACTGCTCCCTGAGAGCTGCTGGCCAAAGCAGTGGGGCTGGGTGGTGGGGCAGGCAGTGATCTGTGGATCTTTCTCCCATGTCCCTGGCAGGGCTGTGACTGACAGTATTAACCAGCTGATCACCATGTGCACTCAGCAGGCCCCAGGCCAGAAGGAATGTGACAATGCCCTGCGGGAGCTGGAGGTAAGAAGCCACATACTGACAAGGCAGTGGAGGGGTTAAGGTGTTGGGTGTGGAGGGAGCTGCACCCCACTGCAAGGAACAGGAGAGAATGAAGAGGAGGTGCAAGTGCAATTGCAGCTCCTCTGGATGTGACACCTTTGTCCCTGCAGACGGTGAAGGAATTGTTGGAGAACCCCACCCAGACTGTCAATGACATGTCCTACTTCAACTGCCTTGACAGTGTCATGGAGAACTCCAAGGTAAGCCCTGAATGGAGGTTTAGGGGAGAATAGGGAGGGCTTGGGAAGGGTATGGGAACAAAGGGAAAGGTGGTTCTTCCCCTACCAATGAAGCGCAGTGAACTCTGATCCTGGAGGCACTGCAGGAGTCAGAGGTGGTCTCCATAACCAGTGTGTGGTGTGTCCTGCAGGTGCTGGGAGAATCCATGGCTGGCATCTCCCAGAATGCCAAAAACAGCAAACTGCCCGAGTTTGGCGACTCCATCAGTGCCGCCTCCAAAGCTCTCTGTGGGCTGACAGAGGCAGCTGCCCAGGTGAGACACACTCAGTCCCAGCCCTGAGCCCTACCCCAGGGGCATAGCTGTTGCATGCACCCCACCTCTGCCCTTCCACATCAGTGGGAAATGCTGCCAGACGCCTTGGCAACCCATGTCCTCTTTGAGCCTCCCTGCAGCGTGCAGGCTCTCTCTCACCACGTCTCCCATGCTTCTAGGCTGCCTACCTTGTGGGGGTCTCAGACCCCAACAGCCAGGCTGGACAGCAAGGCTTGGTGGACCCCACTCAGTTTGCTAGAGCTAACCAAGCCATCCAGATGGCCTGCCAGAACCTAGTGGACCCTGCCTGTACTCAGTCCCAGGTGAGTGTGGGGTGGGGCTCCATTACAGGCATTTGCTTGCATCAGGAGTAGGAGGCTAGTTGAAAGTACTGCATCCCAAGAGTTGGCCAAGATAATGGCGAGTCTTATCAGGCCCCATCAGCTGCGCTGAGAACCAGCTGGTAGCTTTGGTGCAATGGTGACAGTGCACATAGGGGCTCTGTGGGCATGCAGGAACTTGGTGATCCTTCTTGCGTCCCAAAAGAAATGCCTGTTGTCACTGGTGCCCTGCATGGGGTGGGTGAGAAGGGAGAGCTGTAGAAATAGTGGATCATGTTAGATCCTATGTTACTCTGCTTTCCCCTGCAGGTGCTGTCAGCAGCCACCATCGTAGCAAAACACACCTCAGCCCTGTGCAACACATGCCGTCTGGCATCCTCCCGCACTGCCAATCCTGTGGCCAAGCGCCAGTTTGTCCAGTCGGCCAAGGAGGTGGCCAACAGCACAGCCAACCTGGTGAAGACCATCAAGGTGCTGAGTCCTTTCTGAGGCAGTGTGGTGGTGATGAGATTTGGGGTACAGTGGGGGTTGGGTAACTGCTCTGGTCTCTTCATGCCAGGCCCTGGATGGCGAGTTCAACGAAGAGAACCGGGAGCGGTGCCGTGCTGCCACCGCCCCTCTCATAGAGGCTGTGGATAACCTGACAGCCTTCGCCTCCAACCCAGAGTTCGCCACCGTTCCTGCTCAGATAAGCCCAGAGGTGGGATGCTGCTGGGACAGGGAGGATGGAGCCTCTGCTCTGGGGTGGAGAGAAGCTGTGCCTTCCCTGAGCCTGGGAGGCCAGCACTGAGGGGGTGTGATAGAGAGGTGGCAGCAAACCTTGGGCTTCAAAGGGCTGCTTCAGGGTAAGGGTCATGGGAGAGGGAGCAGTTTCCCATGCCCACTCCCTTACCTCACCAGCCTGTTGTATCCCTGTGCAGGGGCGCAGAGCCATGGAGCCCATTGTCATTTCAGCCAAGACCATGCTGGAGAGCTCTGCAGGTCTCATCCAGACTGCCCGCTCTCTGGCTGTCAACCCCAAGGACCCACCGCAGTGGTCAGTGCTCGCTGGTCACTCGCGCACAGTCTCAGACTCCATCAAGAAGCTGATCACCAACATGAGGTGAGCAGAGTCCTTCTGCTATGACTGTGGCTCTGGCCCTGCTGGCACATACCTCTGCCCTGAACAAGCATTTTTGGGGGTGTTTTGGCTCATCATCTCCTTGGATGCAGCTGGTACAGGCAGGCAAGGGACAGGATGGAAGATGTTATCCCTTTTGTCCTTCCTGGAAGCTGCTCCTCCAGTTCTCACATGGGTTGATGGGAACACACATTGATGTGCCCAGGCTCTATCACACTGGGTTGCTCCAAAACCCGGGAGAGGGGTCTTGTCCCTCACCAGCACCAGCTGAGGCTGGGGGTGAAGAGGTGGTGTAGCAGCTGCCAGTGCTTGGCTGATTCATCTGTCACTCAGGGACAAAGCTCCAGGACAGCGGGAGTGTGATGAGGCCATTGAGGTCCTGAACAGATGCCTGCGGGAGGTGGACCAGGCATCCCTCGCTGCCATCAGCCAGCAACTGGCCCCCCGGCAAGATATCTCCCAGGAGGTGGGTCAGGGACATGCTGTGGGCAAGCCTAAGGGACTGGGGATCCTTCCCTGGGCACTCAGCAGCATGAAGGGACTCTGGCCTTGCTGCAGCTTCATGTAACACCCTCTCTTTGTACAGGCACTGCACAATCAGATGATCACAGCTGTCCAGGAGATCAGCAACCTGATCGAACCTGTGGCTGCTGCAGCACGGGCCGAGGCCTCACAGCTGGGACACAAGGTAATGGGGGTGTGGCACTTGGTGCCTGGGGAGGAAAGGTACAATGCAGCTGGGGCTGGAAGCTGGTGGTGCTGACACTTCTCTTCCCTAGGTGTCCCAGATGGCTCAGTATTTTGAGCCACTCATTATGGCAGCTGTTGGTGCTGCCTCCAAAACACCCAACCACCAGCAGCAGATGAACCTCCTGGACCAGACCAAAACACTGGCTGAATCCGCCTTGCAGATGCTGTACACAGCCAAGGAGGCTGGTGGGAACCCCAAGGTGAGCAGGAGGGGCACATGTCAGTGGCATGCCTCCTTTGCATGTGGGTGCTGTATGGTGCACACACATGTGCCAGACATGGAAAACCCAGGGTCAGTGTGCCGCATCCCTCTTGGGAGGGGAGCCGCAGCCTGCTTTCCCTCACTCTGGCTTCTTCTTGCAGCAAGCTGCCCACACTCAGGAGGCTCTGGAAGAGGCTGTGCAGATGATGAAGGAAGCGGTGGAGGATCTGACTACCACCCTGAATGAGGCAGCCAGTGCTGCAGGTGTTGTGGGGGGCATGGTTGACTCCATCACCCAAGCTATCAACCAGGTGAGGGGAGCAAGGAGAGGACCTGGACAGGGCTGGGTGTGGGAGAGAGGAGGAGTCAGGGTCAAACTCTACAAGCTAAAGACCTTGTGGGTCAGAGCTGGAGGTAGAATCTCCTGGTGGTCTCTTGCAGCTGGACGAGGGGCCCATGGGTGAGCCAGAAGGTACCTTTGTGGATTATCAGACCACGATGGTGAAGACAGCCAAGGCTATTGCAGTGACTGTGCAGGAAATGGTGGGTGCAAGCAAGCCTGTCACTGTAGAATGCACTGCCTGCCACTCAGTCAGGCTGCTGCCCTCCTTGCCCTGTCCAACTCCTGCTCTTCTTCCATCAACAGGTCACCAAATCTACCACCAACCCAGATGAGCTGGGCATACTCGCCAACCAGCTCACCCATGACTATGGGCAGCTGGCACAAGAAGCCAAGCCAGCTGCCCTCACTGCTGAGAATGAGGAGGTGCGAGCCTGGGGGAAGTGCTGGAGTGTGCTGTGAAGCAGAGCAAGGGCTGTTAGGGTGTGAGAACAGAGGGCAGGGACACTTGAACCTCCCATTGGGGCTGGGGGCAGCTTTCACACCTCCACTGAAACATGGCATAGAAACAAGGAGCAAAGCTGTGTTTCCTTTTTCCTTCTCCTGAGTGGGAGGATTGGGAAAGAGGAGCTGGGTGGCGGGTGTTTCCCAGTGGGTATCACAGATGCAGGGCTTAGTTCCCTGCTGACTCTGTCACACACACATTCCTCTGCAGATCGGCTCCCACATCAAGCATCGGGTGCAGGAGCTGGGTCATGGCTGTGCTGCCCTGGTGACCAAGGCTGGAGCCCTGCAGTGCAGCCCCAGTGATGCCTACACCAAGAAGGAGCTGATAGAGAGTGCACGCAAAGTTTCTGAGAAGGTAGGTGGTCTGAGAGAGAGGTTTGACAGCATGGTGAGGTGGGAGGGATGCTGGATTCAGCCATGTGCCCTTGGAGCTACGATGTCGGATTCTTTCCTTGTCCTGTTGGTTTCTGTTGCCTCTCTTGGCCGCACTCCCCCTGTCCAGCTGATGGGGTGAAGGATGGTTCCCCCTCTGCAGGCACTCTAGCAGCAGTTGGTGCTTATGGTGGGTGAGTGTGATGTCCAGGTGCTGCAGCCTGCCTGGGAAAACTGACCAACACACTGGTAGACAGGCCAGGGCTCTCCAGATCAGTTGTTGCAGAGTTGGGCAAAGCATCTCCAGCAATGCCTGGAGCTCATGCTCAGTGATCAATTTCCCCTTTACTTTTTGCTGGCATTCTATCCATCAAGCCAATCTAAAGAGCACACTTCTGAAGAGCAGATGAATATGTGGCTTCAACAGTCTAGTTGATAAGGGTAGAGCAGCAGTTCTTGTAAGCAAAAACACAAAAGTAAAACACTTGTCAGTTGTGCCTGGCATCTGCAAATCTTACTAATTTGAAAACTAGCAGAGTCCAGCATCTTTCAGCCACAAACATAATAGGTGCAAAGTAAAAATAAATAACTGGAAGCTAAGAAGGTGTATGCAGACCCAAATATTCTCAGTTCCTCTCCTTGGTATGAAGCAGCTCCACTGTTGGAGGTGTTGGAGGTGTGTGCAGTGAAGGTTCCCTGAACCTGCTCTGCTCCCCCAGTCACTTTACTCATACCCCACAGGTGTCTCATGTGCTGGCAGCTCTTCAAGCTGGGAACCGTGGAACACAAGCCTGCATCACAGCCGCCAGTGCTGTCTCTGGCATCATTGCTGACCTCGATACCACCATCATGTTTGCTACTGCAGGAACCCTCAACCGGGAGAACTCTGAGACTTTTGCTGACCACAGGTACCCAGGCACCATGTCCAGCCTCTGCTGAGCCAGAGACAGGGGTGTCAAACTCTGTCCCATGGTCTCTCTGAGCTCTGGAGCAGCCCCAAGGAGAGCTGCAAGCTCAAGTCATGCTGGCTCAGTTTCCCATAACTCCAGCTTGTACATGGAAAAACCAGGATCCACAGTGTCTCTGTACCCCAAGGACCATGTGTGCAGTACAGGGCTGTGTCCTTCCTGATGTACTTTTTCTCTCCAGGGAGGGAATTTTGAAGACAGCCAAGGCACTGGTGGAGGACACCAAGGTGTTGGTGCAGAACGCCACAGCCAGCCAGGAGAAGCTAGCCCAGGCTGCCCAGTCCTCTGTGTCCACCATCACCCGCCTGGCAGAGGTGGTGAAGCTGGGTGCTGCCAGCCTGGGATCTGAAGACCCAGAAACCCAGGTGTGATTGGGTGTGTGGGCTGAGTGGAGGCTGTGGGTAGCTTACTTGGAGGGGTTGAGGGATGCAGATGTCATGTAGTGTTCTGGCTGGATCCCAGGAGTTGAGGAGAGAGGGGGCTGGGCACTGGCTGGTGCATGCTAAACTGAACTCCCTGTGTGCCTTGTGGTGCCCAAATCTCTAACTGCTGGGCCACACCACCCCCAGCCTAAGCTGTTCTCAGCCATTCCCCTGGTCTTGCTCTCCCCAGGTGGTCCTGATCAATGCTGTGAAGGATGTGGCCAAGGCACTTGGAGACCTGATTGGTGCCACCAAAGCAGCTGCTGGCAAAGCTGGAGATGACCCTGCTGTCTACCAGCTGAAGAACTCTGCCAAGGTCTGTGCTGGTTGTGATAGGAGGAAGGGGAGGAGGCAGTGGGGCTGGAGAAAGAGAAGGGTTTTTTTCTGCCTGTGTGGGCACAGGAGCACAACTGGAGTGCAGTCAGGACAAAAGGCTAGGAAGGTACACAAAAGGTGGAACACAGCATGCAGAGGGGCAGTTGAGGCAGTGTGAGTGGAGTATGGGGATATGGGGCAGGTTTGGACCAATCCATGGGGGATGGACAGGTTCTGGCAACAGGCCAAAGCTTGTGTGGGGATTCACCTGGTTCTCTTTCTCCTTCCATAGGTGATGGTGACAAATGTCACTTCCTTGCTGAAGACAGTGAAGGCTGTTGAGGATGAGGCCACGAAGGGGACACGGGCACTGGAGGCCACAATCGAGCACATTCGCCAAGAGCTGGCAGTGAGTAAGGCTGCGGTGCCGTGGCTGCCACACTACTCACCTGCCACCCCATGCCTCACCACTGCCTCTCGCCTCGCAGGTCTTCTCCTCCCCAGTGCCTCCTGCCAAGGTCTCCACCCCGGAGGACTTCATCCGCATGACCAAAGGCATCACAATGGCCACAGCCAAAGCAGTGGCTGCCAGCAACTCTTGCCGGCAGGAGGACGTCATCGCCACAGCCAACCTGAGCCGCCGGGCCATCGCAGACATGCTGCGCTCCTGCAAGGTGGGGCAGGTGGCGGCTGTGGATCTCTAGCAGGGATTTGTGGGTGGAGGCAGAGATGGTGCTGGATGTGAATTGGGGTTTCCCTGTCTCCGGGTTGCAGGAAGCAGCCTACCACCCAGAGGTGAGCGGGGACGTGCGGCAGCGGGCGCTGCGCTTTGGCAAGGAGTGTGCTGATGGCTACCTGGAGCTGCTGGAGCATGTGCTGGTGGTGAGTGTCCCCACCCCGGTTCCCAGGGTGGGCAGAGGCTGACCTTGGATTGCCGGTGTGTTCCCCAAATCCCCAAAGTCCTCAGGCTCTTCACCTCTTCCCACTTAGGCCTTTGCACAGCCCCCTTCATTGCCTGTGCTGGCACAGCGTGTGTCCATGCCCCTGCCCTGGAAGCAAATGTCATAGAGCTCAGCAGGCTCTAAGAAAGGTATTTTGCTAACAACAGATGTAGATTAACTGGCTGCAAACGGATGGAGCCTGGAAATCAATAACACGGTAGCATAATCTTGTAAAAATACAGCTTCCAGTAAAAGTTATTGGAATAGTAGACTTCAGGCAGTGGGGAAAAAAAAGTGTGTCATGCCCACAGCGCTATGTGTGGGAGATGGACAGCGCCTGCCATAGCAAAGATAATGACTGCAAGCGGCCGCTGCACCCTTTTGATCCAGTCTCCCTCTGAATGAGTCCTCCCAAGGACTTCAGCTGCAACATTAGTTTACAAGAAGTAAATTAAGCCTCTAGCATGGTAGAAAAGATCCAGTGAAGTTCTTCCAATAGTTTGCATTCTTGGCAAGGCCACAGAAGTGGCGATATGGGGATGTGCACACTCAACCCATGGTGCTGTGAGATCTCTCAGACTGGGGTCAGGACAAAGACTGACAGTGATTCAGCTCTGTGTCAAGGTTGCACTAAGCTGGTTAGTGAGAGTCTTCTGTCTGGGATCACTAGCTACAAAGTGGTGGAGCCCAGGCTGTGGTTTCCTGCTGGGAAAGCCCCCTTAGGCAGAGGGTAACCAGCACTGGCAGCAGCAGGAGGAGGTGGGCAGGAATTGATGGCTAGAAATTGAAGCTGAGTAGAGGACAAGTCAAAGGGTGGTTTTATTCAAGGGAGGTAACCACTGGGGTACCGTTCCAAGGGGAGCAGTGAGTTTTCCATCCTCTGCATCCAGATCAAATGTCTGCCTGGAAGATGCTTCAGGCACACATGAATCATGGCAGCCAAGGCTGGAGTGCTGAGTAGAAATTCTCTGGCTGACCTGTTGTTAGCAGATGATTAGGCTAATGACTTAGTGTGGTAGTGCCTGAGGTCAGTCTACTTGCAGGAACACGCCATTCCCCTGTATTTTGGGTGTCATCATCCTTCTGCTGTGCAATGTTTTGACTACCATACACTGGAATATCCCTTAAAACGTTGACTGGAGGTGCCTCTTACTAAGCTTGTAGCCTCTGGGGTACCTTCAGCTCCAGACAGAGATAGTTTAGCAGTTTTCAACCTGTCAGAGCAGACAGCAGGCTTAATAATAAGGCACTTAGACTAGATGTGCTCATGTGGGCGAACCAGCCATCACTGTGTGCCATCAGCTTGAGTACTCTGAGCCTCACACTGCTGGTGACTCTGCTGGGATGGCCCTGCACAAGGACAGGGAAAAGCTAGGACTCACCTCAGTCCCCACAGCACTCTGGTCTGCAAAGGCAAGAGTGAAGCTTACAGGTCCTGTTTATCAGAGGACAGCAGGTTCCTGGGAAACCACAAGCAGGAAGGATCTAGGGAAATGGGAGGGGAGATGGCAGATGGGGTGCTGCCTCATTCTCCAGCAGCAGCAAGGTCATTGCTGTACACTGTGTCCCCAAGGGAAACAGTGCCTTCTGCAGAGCATGAACAAGTATGGTTAGGGTTCAAGAATATGGGTTATTTGTCTTGGGCTGGAAAACATGGCTCCTGGCAGAGGAGTGGGAAAGCCTGCATATTTCACTGGGGAGGGATAGGAATTTGAACCCCCATGGGGACTTGGTATTTGGTAACAATAGGTCTCTCCCTTCAAAAGCAGAGAGATTCTGTGGCTCAAAACTGCAGTGAAGTAATTCAGGGTGGGGAGAAATAAGGTGTAAAGGGTGTGAGAAGGAGAGTGGATCTATAGCTACTCTGAGTGTAGGTGGCTCCTCTAATTGTGGGAGCCTCATCCAGGTGCCCTGTCTTGCCCAGCACTGCAAGGCTGGAATAAGAGCTAATGATGGCAGCACAGCTCCCCACCCAGGATCTCTGATCCTTTGTTCCCACTTCTCCTCTTGACTGCCCTTCACCCCTCATCAAAAAGCACCCACCTTCCCCTACCCTCGCCTGTCTCCCCTCCTCCTGGCTGGGGCGTTCACTGCTTTCTTTTCTCTCTTCTCCCTCCTCTCTGTCAGCCGGTGAGTAAGGCAACACGGGGGTGCCTGCTGGTCTCTAACCTCAGTATGAGCCTTGCTCATGACGTGTCTGTGTGCCCAGCCTAGTTCTGGGGTGCCGCTTGCGTGTGTCCACAGGGACCCTGGGGTCCATGTGTTTGTGTTTGTGTACTCACCTCTGCTGTAGCTGATGGGCAGCTGCTGCCTGTGTGGTGCAAGTCGGGCCAGCAGTGAGCTCTACTTGTGCATACAGACCCTGTGTGCGTGCACATGTGTGCTGTGGTGTGTGCATGTGTCCCTCCAACCCAGGGGAGGACCCTTAGGGCACTGCCTGCCTCATCCTGATGGGGCTAGCCCTTCTCGGCTGAGACATCACTCCAGGGTATGCCCCTTTGCCCAGCTTGTGTTTGCAAACAAACCTCCAAAATGGGGATGGAGATGGGGATATGCATCTGGAGCTTGAAATGATTTGCAGGGGATAAATCTTGGTGTGGGTAGCTGCTGAGTGCAGAAAGGATGCAGGAGGGCCCTGGGGGGGAAGCTCATCTGTCTTGCAAACATCATTCTATCCTGAGCACAAAGAGAATAGGCAGAGTCACTTGAGAAAGCATCTCAGACAGTGCCTGATGTGTACACATGTGGGAGGGGGCTGGGGCATCCCACCCTACTTCCCTGGGGAGCACACCCCAAAATGACCTGTGAAGTCCCCCTTTTCCAGGTGCTTACATCTGCTCCTTCCCCCCAGATCCTACAGAAGCCAACCCACGAGCTGAAGCAGCAGCTGGCAGGCTACTCCAAGCGTGTGGCCAGCTCTGTCACCGAGCTCATCCAGGCAGCCGAGGCCATGAAAGGTAAGGAAAGATCCTGCTCAGAGGAGCAGGACCAAGGGCTGGGATTAGGGTGGAGGGCTCAGCAGCTGGTGGAGGCGGGGAAACTCAGAAATGAGGCTGCATGCAGGTGTAACTTGTCTGGCTTCCCGGCATTCCTAGGGACGGAGTGGGTTGACCCAGAAGACCCCACTGTCATCGCTGAGAATGAGCTGTTGGGGGCAGCAGCTGCCATTGAGGCTGCAGCCAAGAAGCTGGAGCAGCTGAAACCAAGAGCCAAGCCCAAGGTAGCAGTGCTGAGCCTTGTCTGACCCTCATGCTCAGCTTGGGGTGGGCTGGGGCTCCTGCCTGTGCATTAGCCAGTTTTGAAGCCCCATCTGACAGTTGGTCCCTCTTCCTGTACTCCTGCTACCTCCCACATCCCCAGCTGGACTTTCCTCGGGTAGCCCATGCCCTGCTGAACACCACAGCCCTTAATCCAGCTTTGTATGTTTCTCCTCAGCCCCCTGCAGCTATCCTGTTCTGCTCCATCTGTCCCAGCACTCCTGTCTGAGACTCACACTCTGCTTTTGCCCACAGCAAGCAGACGAGAGCCTGAACTTTGAGGAGCAGATCCTGGAAGCTGCCAAATCCATTGCTGCAGCTACGAGTGCCCTGGTGAAGGCAGCCTCAGCAGCCCAGCGGGAATTAGTGGCCCAAGGAAAAGTAAGGCCATAAGAGGGGAAGAAAAAAATGTAGAGAAGGTTTCTCCCTTCTTCTGGGGCTGCTTGTAGTCCTTATGCCTGTGACAAGAGGTGTGCAGTGTGGTGACCCTTACTCCTCCCCTGATTCGTCGTAGGTGGGTGCCATCCCAGCCAATGCAGTGGATGATGGACAGTGGTCCCAGGGTCTCATTTCAGCTGTGAGTATCAAGATCATGCTGAGGGGTTGAGGGTGAAGCTTTGCTCTTGTCTCCTGCTGCAAACATGAGGATGCTTGGCCCTTTTGCTTGTCTTCAGTGGAAGAAGCACCCATGCTTCTTCCTTCCTCTTCCACATGCTGTGGATGCTTGGTTCTTTCCATCCCATGCCCCACAACATCCTTGGAGCCAATCAGGGTTTCTGTACCTCCCCTGACAGCCCCTCTTGATGCCTTGGAAAGGCTGACCTGAAACAGAGACTGGACAGAGCTAGAGAATAAAGTAGATATTTATTGAAAGGCCTTTAAGGGTACACCTTGGGCAGGACAAGAGCCTGACCAGGGGTACATCCACAGTGGATTTAGAATGGTCACAAAAATGGACCCCAGGTCATAAGGTCTCACACTTCCATATGTTTTGGTCCATTTGCATATTGGGGTTTAATTGTCCAATTACAGCTTCAGGTTGTGAGGTCCCATCCTTCTTGTTTCTCCCTTCAGGCCACTGTTGTTTATGTTTTTGGGCCTGAAAGTTGTCCTTGGTCTTCAACAGGAAAAGGATTTCTTTTGTCTACCTACCCTGTGAATTGGCACTTAATATGAGGCTCAGAACTACACCCCTAGGTAGCACAGAATCTGAAAAACATGAAAGCTAAAACTTAAGGCATCACTCTTGCCACAGGCACGCATGGTGGCTGCTGCCACCAACAACCTGTGTGAAGCCGCCAACGCCGCAGTGCAGGGCCATGCCAGTGAAGAGAAGCTCATCTCCTCTGCCAAGCAAGTGGCTGCTTCCACAGCCCAGCTCCTGGTGGCTTGCAAGGTGAAGGCTGACCATGACTCGGAGGCCATGAAGCGGCTCCAGGTGAGTCCTAGGCTGCCTCTTCAGCCCCTGTTGTTTGTAGGGTGGCTGGGAGTGGGGTGAGGACACGTGGATGCTGTCCAGGGCTCATGCTCCCTGCCTGTATGCAATCAGTGTGAAGTTCATTGGAACACAGGCTCCAGGTTGTTTGGATTTCACTGCTAGCTGTGTGCCAGGCATGTGAGTGTTGCTTTGCTGCTCTGCCTGACAGCATTCAGGAATAGTGACGTGACACAGGAGTACTTGAAACAGATGCACTTCCTCACTGGCATTCAAGAGGTTACTGTGTGGGGTGCATGTTTTGTAGCACTCTTAATACTCAGAGGCCATGGCACATAAGAGGTTAATGCCCATGTGTTGTGGGATTAACATGGGGTCTCAGCACTGGAGCCAAGGGTTGGGGCGAGGCTGCAGGGCTGCCTCCCAGTCCCTGCCCTGCTGCTCAGAAATGAGCTAGAGCCTGGCTGGGAGCAGAAGCGCCTGAAATGGTCATGAACGGGTGACAAGGCAGCAAGCCATGTAAAGGAATCCCTGCCTGCAGCTCACAGCACTCCTGGCTGCCGGTCCTGCCTGCTGCCCAGTCTGGGGCAGGAGTTCCTTCAGACCCCTGGGAAGCAGTCATACCCTGGGGCTGGGACTCACACTGGCGCTCTCCTCCTCCCTGCTGCAGGCTGCTGGAAATGCCGTGAAGAGGGCATCAGACAATCTGGTGAAGGCAGCGCAGAAGGCAGCTGCTTTCCAGGACCATGATGAAACGGTGGTGGTGAAGGAGAAGATGGTTGGAGGAATTGCACAGGTGAGGAGTGAGGCTGCTCCAACAGGGCAGGTGCAGCTCTAGGTGCCACCACAACCTGTGTGTGCCAGTCTCAGAAGCATGTCCTACCACCCACCAGCACAGGTCATGTCTTGAGAAAGCCTCACAGAAATGCTGTGAGTTCACCCATCCCACTGAGCATCAGTTAAACAATGAGGCCACACCTTATCCCACTAAAAGCAGCAGTGGATGATGGTGCATGCTCCCAAGAATATAAAGCCCTGGCTTCTCCTTGGTGCAGAGCCCACAGTATCCCAGCATCTGTGACACATGGAAAAAGCAGAGCAGTGGCTAGAGGGTGAGATCTACTTAGCGTGGGGTGCTAGAGTGCCAGTGCTGGCTTCCTGCAGCTGGGACACTCTACACAGTAAATGGGGCTGAGCCCAGAAGCTGTGCTGTTCTGCTTTATGTCCAGAGTACCATGCTCCCACTCGAGGGACAAACAGCCCTCATGCCCAGTGAGGCAGTGGCTGTGATAGGAGGGAAGCAGCAGCCAGAGTTCCCAGCTCTGGGATTGACATTGCTGTGGCAGAGGCTCTGGCCATCCCTGTGGGAGGCAGTTGTGACCGTGGGGCTCTCTCCTGGCAGATTATTGCCGCCCAGGAGGAGATGCTGCGCAAGGAGCGGGAGCTGGAGGAGGCGCGGAAGAAGCTGGCAATGATCCGGCAGCAGCAGTACAAGTTTCTGCCCTCGGAGCTGCGGGATGAGGAGCAGAACTGAGCCGCACACCCTCTGCTCACTGCACAGACTGCTGCCTGCCCACCTGCCTGCTCCTATTTAAGACAACCCGCCACAAGCAAAGGGCTGTCTGAGCTAGACCAGAGTTCTGCCCGCACCCAGAGCAACGGGACTAACTCAGCTGCCCCTCCAAGCCGGTGCTGCACCAGCAACTCTGCTTTGCTGCCCAGCCTACCTTCCCATGCACACCCAAGCACCCAAGGCACAATCAGAGCACTCGGAGGGACTCGGTTGGGGTGGGAGCCGGGGCTGCACTGGCTCAGGGCTCACCCGCCAGCCCCGGGGTGCGGGCCCACAGAGCTCTCCACTGCAAGGGGATATTTACTTGTGCCTTCTTCCTTCCCTCTCATGCCCCTTTTATCTCTCTCCTCCACGTGGGATGGGGACAGGTGGGGGTGGCTTGCCCTTTCCTGTGCAGTGGCAGGCAGGGGAGCAGCTACCCCTTGCTGAGCTCTTGCGTGGAGCTGCCTTTCACCTCCAATGCCTTATTGCTGACTGAATCTTCCTCTGGCTGAAGCTACCCTGGAAGGCCTTGAGTCCACCCCATTAGTATCTTCAGCCCAGGCCCCTCTGGGGAGCAGCAGGGCTGGAAGCCACAGTGCCTCCACTCAGGATGGGGGATGATGTGATGAATTCACCCCCAGAGCTGTTTTTTTGCCTTCCTGCTGGGCTTCCCCCCAACAGCGGCCCCAGCCAGCTCTGCCTTCCTCCTCCTTCCCAAGTGCCTGCATTGTTTTCCAAGATCTGCAGTATTTTTGTAACTTTTCAATTTCTCTAGTATCGAGCCTGCAGCTTTCAAAGTTCATTTATTTCCCTGCCAGCTCATGCCCTGCCCACTAACACCCAGCTCTCACTGGGGTCCCGTAGCCCAGCATCCCACCCCTCCTCGGCCCCGGGACCCCTGTCCCTTCCCCTTTGCACTCGCTGAGGCTTCTCTCACTATTTTGATACTTTAAGCATCCCATATTAAAGATTGAAGGAAACCAGCTCCCCCCAAGCCTCCGGGGTGGGGTGGGGGATGCCAGTGTCTCCTCAGAAAGACGCATTCATCAATAAAATCTGGTTTTCCTGCTTTCTTGCCAACTGGGTATCAACGGGCCTCTCCAGGAGACAGGGAAGGCAGGGGGCCCTGGGCGCCTTCCCTCCCGGCAAGAGGAGGGGGGAGTGTACCACGGGTGCTTATACAGCATGGAAAATATTTGAGGCACGTCCAGCCCCAGGCACCCGGCAGGCCGGACCCCTGCTGCCAGCCATGTGCCGGCCTCGCAGGTGCTGCCGGGGGGGCCACCACTTCAGGAGGGGATCTTGGGGATTTTGTTTCTGGGAGATTTGGGCTTCAGGGAGGCAGGGGTGTGGTATTTGTGTGTGGAGCTCAGCTCCTGGCCCTGTTCCTGCTACCAGCCCAACATCCTCCTGGGTAGGGTGCAATAGGGGTGCAGGTGGGGGACCTCCCACCCCACAGTCACTGGTGGCCCATCAGTGGGGAAGTCTGGTGTGGTGTGGGTCTGGGAATGCGGCCGGAGCCTTCCTGGCTGCCAGCGTTGATCTCACAACCCAAAATAGCCCCCCAGAGCCAACCTGTGCAGGCAGCAGCTGCCCCAGCGTGTCCCCACCTGTTCCCACCCTGTCACTCAGCAGGGATTTGGGGGGCCTAAGCAGTGGCAGGGCAGGCAGGGGTGATGTGAGGTGCAACAGGGGCACAGGCAGGTTGGCATGTCCTTTGCCTCTGGGGCTGCTCCTGGTAGTGTGAGCTACAATCGTCATCAGTGGCAAGGGCAGCATCCTGCAGTATCCTGGACAGCAAGCCCTGTCCCCTTGTGGTCACGTCCCTGGGAGTGTGGAGGGGCGGTTTCTCCTAAGACACTTAGCCCTGGCCAGGCTCCAGGGTGGATTTGTCGCTCTCACAGGCATCCCAGTCATCCCAGCTGTCCCCTGACAATCTGCACTGGCCTGACCTGCCACCAGGCTCTCACCCAGGTACCAGCTTGGACATGGGGCCCTTCGGAGTGTCCAGCAAGGACAGAGAGCAGGCACAGCATGACAGCAGCTCTGGCCTCATCCTGGCATCCTGGGGACAAGGGAGCTCCAACACCCCCTTCACAGGGCTGTAAGCATATCCACTGTGTGTCCTCCAGCTTGGGTACAAGCAAGAGGTGGTGGCATAAAACACCAGGGGAGGGACATTAGCAGTGTGATTAACCACTGCCGCTCAATCTCACACACTGATCAAAAGGTTATTTTGGCAGGCAGGTGCAGGAAATATACATAGAGGTTTGGAGCTGGGATGACAGTCATAAGGTGCCAGGCCTCTATGCAAGAGATAGATCCAAGATGCAGCATGGATTGCACCTGGAAGGTCCCATTAGTTGTCAGGACAAGCCTTTCCTTGGGAGTATGGTCTGACCCTAGCATGAAATATAGAGGGGATTGTCATCCTGGGAAACCTTAGCCCAGGACAAGCCCTAGGGCTCGGGGCAGCAATGGGAGGGATGTGCATCCACATCTCTCCGCACCCCCTTGTCCCACAGGTTACCACAGAGGATGGGCTTAAGGGCAGAGTCATGGACCTTGACTCCTGGATGATTCCAGCAGTGTCCATCAGACATAGCTATGATGCCTGGAGCAAACGGGAGGGGGCAGAGAGGGAGAACAACATCTTTTGGGGGCATGTCTGAGGGCTGGCCTGGATCCAGGGCAATTTCCTTGCTGCTCGCACCATGCCCATCATCATCTTTGCCCCACGCACTGAGCACATGAAGTTGCTCAAACCCATGAAGTTGCTCTAGGCTGAAACATCTCGCAGAAAAACAATTCTTCTCTCCCAGGAATGATGGGAGATGAATCTTTCCCCTCCCCTCAGAAGCCACGCACTGGCAGTTACAGACTCTCCTCGTCCAAATATGTGCCTAATTCATCAGTACTAATAGCTTCTCTCCAAAGTCCAGCAGTGGCTCTTCTGCTTTCCCCATGGAGCCAGCAGCCTGTTGGTCCTTGACTGCTCACACCCCTCCTTATGCCTTCCACCATCTGGGCCTGAGGGCTCCTAAAAGGCACTTTCTTCAGCTGTCAAAAACTTTTTGTTCCTCTCTTCTTGGAGCCCTGGTGCCGAGAAGCTGCGTCAAGCAAGGGTTGGCTGCAGCCCAGGGGCAATGAGCTGGGGGAGCCTGTGCACCCCTCCTGTCCCCAGTCCATCCCAGCCTTCCACACATGCCACACGGCTCCCATGGCCCCTCCGCCATCTCCCTCCAGCCCCCCCGACCCACGGCCCACCCTGCAGCTGGGAATGTGCCAGAAGCATTTACGATCGTTATTAAAGTACTGGTTATTTTTGGAGGAGCTGGGATTTGAAGGGTTTGCAATTTTTTGCCTGTGGAATACAGTTTATTTAGAGCAGAAAGATGAAGAGGGGCAGTGAGCTGCCTGTATGCCCTCTGTCACTCTACAATGCCACTCTATGGACTTGTGCATGTGCCAGGTGTCCTTGTGGGTGACTGGGACAGTGGCACTGAGGTGCAAGACCAAAGGAAGGTGGGTGTCAAGAAGCCTGCATAGAGCTGTGGCCCTCCTGCCCCACCAGCAGCTGGATGGGCAAGTCAGGGGCTCTGCTCACTTCTCCCTTGGGGGATTTTCCCCATGTGGGCAATGCCAGCCAAATGTGTCCCTCAGTGCAATCATAGCCTGCGTGTGTCCCCTGGAGTCCAGTGCCAGCCCACTGGTGTTCCCAAGTGCCATGCCAGCCCTTGAGGTGTCCCCAAGCCAGTGCCAGCAAGCAGGGTCCCTCAGGCCCCAGGGTGCTGTGACAGGGCATGTGCTGTACCTAGAGCACTAGCATGGGGACAACTCTAGCTGGAGCCAGTGCCACAGGGTTACCCGTACTCAGTGCCTCAGGATGTCCCTTGCCCGATGCCGTTGGGGTACTCCTAGCACAGTGCTATGGAGTGTCCCTCATCCAGTGTCACAGGGACAACATCAACACCAGAGCGTTGCCCCCGGTGTCTATCACCCGCTGCCACCAGGGTACCCATAGCACAGTATTCCGGGGCATCTCTTGCCCAGTAACACCGGATTGTCCCTAGCGCAGTGACCCGGGGTGTGCCCCGGTGGGTGCCGGGCGCCAGGGCTGCGGCGATGCCCGGCGATGCCCGGCGATGCCCGGCGAGCCCGCCCGCCGAGCCCGCCCGCCGAGCCCGCCCGCCGAGCCCCCGCCCGCCGAGCCCCCCCCCCCGCCCCGCTCGGTGCGAGGGCCGGTGGCGAGCCAGTCCCTAAAAGGTGCTGGCGGGCGGCGGGGGAGGTACCGGGGCAGCCCCCGCCCGGCACGGCCCCTCCCCAGCTTTTAGGCAGCTCGGCGGGGCGGGGAACGCAGTGCCGGTGCTCCCTTCGCTCCCGCTGCTCCCGGTGCTCCGCGTCCCTTTGCCGCCCCGCGCCCCGCCGCTGACACCCCGCCAACATGGAGGCCATCAAAAAGAAGATGCAGATGCTGAAACTGGACAAGGAGAATGCCATCGATCGCGCTGAGCAAGCGGAGGCTGACAAGAAGCAGGCGGAGGACCGCTGCAAGCAGGTGGGTGTCCCACGGGCTTCCCCGGCATTACCTCGGTACCCTCCGCTCTAGGGGTGGGTAAGGGTGTCCAGCCCCAGGACCCTGTTCTACTGGGAGTCCAGCCTGGGGACCTTCCACCCTGGGGTTGTCCAGTCCTGGAAAGCCCATCCCGCTGAGTGCCCAGCCCTGGAGATTCTATCCCACTGATCGTTCAGCCTGGGGACACTGCACTCTCTAGGATCATGCAATCCCCATACTGATTTCCCCACACTGGTTGTCCAGCCTGGAGTCCCCTGTCCTAAGCATGTCCTGGCCCAGGGACCTTACCCCACTCCGTGTCCTGCTTGTGGATGCCAGCTCTAGGGATTGACAGTCCTTGAGACCTTACCTCTCTGGGACACTGTCCCCAGTAACATCACCCCATGTGGATCTGTCCCCAGGAACCAACACTTCAGTCTCTTTTCCTTGACCTCTTACGCTGGTCCCCCCAAACATGTCTTACCTAAGCGGACACTGCCATTCCACTGCCCTATCCCGGTGCCAGGGGGAACCCTGGGGACTGCGTAATCCCACTGCAACCATACAGAGATGGGAACATATGCCAGTGTCCCCAGAGCTGTATCCCCAAGTCAGGGGCTTTCCGGTCCCCTGTACAGGGAGGGAGCCCACCACCCCCTTACCTCCACCAGGCTCAGGGATGATGGGGGTCCCAGGGGCTGCTCTACACCAAGAGCCCTCCAAGGACCTGTAGACCCACAGTTGTCACCAGACACATCCATGTTTTCCTGCTGTGTCCCCCACAGACTGGGTGACCCCAGGAGGAGAATGGGAGGACAGGTCCCCTTCCAGCCTTGCAGACACTGTCATCTCCCTTGACCGCCACACTTTGTCCTTTCCCCAGCTGGAGGAGGAACAGCAGGGCCTGCAGAAGAAGCTGAAGGGCACTGAGGATGAGGTGGAGAAGTACTCCGAGTCCGTCAAGGAGGCCCAGGAGAAGCTGGAGCAGGCAGAGAAGAAAGCTACAGATGTAAGTAGGCATGCCAGCAGCTCCTCCCCTGCACAGGCTCTGGACCTCGGGGGAGGGGGGTTAAAGGAAGAGGGGGGCCCTTATATGGAAAGCATCTGAGGGAAGACTGTCAGGATCCCATTCCTTCGATGTTGACACTGAACTGGGCTGATGGGTCCTGTATGGGGTGCTGGGGCCAAGCCAGCTGTGGGGACAGCTGGTTGCTGGTCCTGTCTTGAGCTCTGTGGGTAGCCTACAGCCTGGCTCCCCAAAGCTAATAGGGACAAGTGCTCCAAGCTGTGTCACAAGTCCCCAGGCATGCATCTCCTCAATGCTTGTAGGAAAAACTGTGGTACCTGCTAAACTGTGGCACAGTAGAAAAATGGAAAAATCTCTTGCTGTGGTTAGCTGCTAAGTGCTGGCTGCAAGGAATGAATATTTGGGATGTGTGGAAGGGGATTTGGGTGGATTCGGGGTCCAGTGTGCTACTTTGTACCCTGAGAAGGGCAAGGCCAGGAAGAGTTTTATTTAGTGCCATGACTGATGTTTCTCCTGGGAAATAGATCCCTCTGGGGAGATGTTAGGAAGGTGTTGAAATTGGCTTGTGCCTGGCCAGGATGAAGGGTGGAACAGCTGTGTGCGGCCACGGGGCCGCTTGGGAATGGGGTATAATGACCCGTGGTGCCACACAGGGTATTTGACACCCTATAAATAAATCCTCTTTTTGATAGCCAGCCCCTCTTTGATGAAAACCAACCCTGGAAACTGGAGGAGAAGCTAAAGGAGAGCCGTCTGGAGCACAGCCAGCAGGGCATGGCCAGGCTTTTCAGGATTGAGAACAAAAAATTCAATCCCAGCTGGTTTAGGGAGCTAAATGGGGGAGATGCATCAAACCTCTGAGGCCGCCGCCAAGGACAGGGGTGAGCGGAAAAGGACGAGCAATGGCAACACCAGTCCTGTGGCAGCCCAGAGTCCCTGGGCAGCAGCCAGGGGTCTCCTCAGACCTCTTTGCTGATCCTACAGATGACTCTCCTTTAAAACATTGAGAATCCCCTAGAAGGGCACATTCAACCTGGCATGGGGCAGGCATGTCAAGCTGGGCAAGGCGGCCGCTCTGTGCAGTGGGGTTCACATTGATCTAATTGGTTCAGTGCTGGTATGGGACAGGGAAAACTCTGTGGCTGAGAGTGGATGTGCTGTTCCCAATGCAGGGCTCAGAGGAAGGGGCAAACACTGGTACTGGGCAGTTGTCAGCTGTGTGCTGTGGAGTGCTTTGCTGCTGGCAGTGGCCTGCGTGATGCCATCCTGGAAAGGGAGAGTGTTTCTGTGCTCTTGGTCCACAGCAGTTTGGCAAATCTGTGGGTTTCAGGATGGAGAGTCCCATACCAGAAGATTCAGTGGATAGGAGCTACCAGGGAAGGGCCGGAACAGGAACCATGAAGGAGCAGTGTCAGGCTGGAGGTTGGCTGCAGCAGGGCTAGGGCTCCATCACCAGCACAGCTCTGCCAGGTCCATTCCAAAGCCTGGACAGGCTGAACCATGTGTGGGGCTCTGGGAGTCACCCCTCTCCAGTCGCCAGGGACCTATGTGCTGACAGCTCTAAGTGCCAGGGCTGGTGTCACCTCCTCCCTGGTGAGAGGTGCAGCACTGCTCCTGCTTCCAGCAGAGGAAGCATTGGGCAGACCCCCAGAGCACCCCTGCCCCAGGCATCCCCGTGTCCTCCCTGGCTGCCAGGACTGTGGGTGCCTGTGAGCTCAGAGTGTCCTAATTCCTCAGACGGCTCAGGCTCATACCACCAATCCAGGCAGCCTCCTGCTCTTGGCAAAAATGTCAACGCCTTAAAAGAATAAACACCCACCTCTATATGGCCCTGCCCTGCTACTGGCACTGGATGGTAGGGCATGAAGGCCATGGGGACTGCACTAAAAAGTGCAAATACTTTGCCCCAGGCACTTGGAGAGGTGTCAGATTTTGCATAGAGCAGGGAATGCCTGACTCTTGACCAGCAACTCCACAGAGTTTCCCAGCAGGTCTGCGAGCCCATCGTGGTCCTAGAACATCTTGTCCTCAGGAGGGACAGCCCATGGTGCCCAGGTCAGGACGGGCAAGGGCTGCAGGAAACAGTACAGCTGGGACAGCAGGTTTAGGCCAGAACAGCCCCCTCCATTGCCCCACATCCCCAGCATTGGCCTGTAGCCATCCACCCTGAAGGGGCCTTAGGGAAACTCTGCCGTTTCCAGGCCATGATCCCAAAAGCTTCACCCCTGTTCCCGCCCCAGCTGCTTTCCCAAGCCAAGACTTTGCTCTTATTTGGCGATTCCCTTAGCTAGTGGGAGGGAACTGGACTCTGCTGGGAAGTGACTGCATCTCGGGGTGGGGCCACAGCAGGAGGCACCTAGCCTGGCTACTGCGAGATCAGGGTGGCTGCCTCCCACCCTGTCCCCCTCCTGCCTGCAGCTGGCTCATCCCTGCCCCACAGCTGGCAGGAACCCTTGTCTGCTCTGGGCCCCCATGTCCTAGGTTTTGCATTACTGACATCCAGGCCTCAGACTGGGAAGGGGCAGTACCACCTGGGCCCAAGGCCAAGCCCAAGGCTGTGTGCTCCCAGGGAACCCACAGTATCACCTCTTCCGCTGCCTCTTGGCAAGGGGACATGGATCTGCAGGGTGCAGATAGCAGTGTGGCTGAGTCACCCCCTGGACCCCTGGCCCTGGAGCTGGCACCAGATGGTGAGGTCAGCCTGGGAACTGGCATTCCTGGAGACAGGTGTGAAGTGCAGCCAGGGAGCTGTCAGTACATCTTAAGGGAGGATTGAGTGCTACTAGCTCCAACTTCTTCTGATGGATCAAGACATGTGCCCCAGCCAGGATGGAGAGCCAGGAGCTGAAGGTTTAACCTCCCCCATAGGGCACAGTCCCCAGGGCAGGAGGTGCCAGGGTCTCCATGGGCCCCATGAGTCTATATGGGGCTGCAGCACAGCTCCTCACATTGGGGAGCAGATACCAAGGGACTGAGTGTGATGGATGCTGGGCACCTGGCTGCAACCCAGGTACCCCTGGAGGATGCCCAGGAGCAGACTCTGCTCATGCCTCTTACTGACTTCCCATAAGGAAAAAGACCACAACCCTCCTTAGCTCTGCAGCAATGGAGGGCAGCAGTTGGAGAATCCGCATGGGTACATTGCTCCTGTGGCCATGGGGGCTCTCACAGGACAGGCTCCAGCACTCAAAGACTCTGTGGACTGCTGGAAGAGTATTTTCCTGGGTTCCTCTTCATTGCTCTGGGGGATTTCAGTGGGACTGTGCACCCCTCCTGGGGGGCAGCATGCATCCTGGGCATGGAGAGAAGTGTGTGCCCTGCCTTGGGACCACTGTGTGCCCTCTCTGGAGTACCATGTACCCTTTCAGTGGGGACCATGCATCTGCCTGGGACCATGCGTGCTGACCCGGGGTAGGGGGACAGTGTGCCCTGCCCAGAAGCAACTGTGCATCTTGCCTTGGCGGGGATGTAGAGACAGTGACCAAAGCCTGGGGAGGACCACGCACCCTGCCCGGGGGCACCCTCTGTCCTATTTGGATGAGGGGCACTGTGCATCCCTCCCGGCGTGGGGAACTCTCTCCTGCCGTAAGAGAAGTAAGCACAGTACGCCTAGCCAGGGGGAGCGGCAGAGCAGGTCGGTCAGAAGCGGCAATAGCAGCAGCAGCAGGAGCAGGAACAGCAGGAGGAGGAGGAGGAGGAGGAGGAGCAGGAAGGGATGGAGGCAGGGCGGGCGGCGGGAGCGGCCGCTGCCTGAGCGCTTCCTGCCCGAGCCGGGCGGATCCCACAAAGGGCTCGGCGGTGTGGCCTCCCCACCGTCAGCCCCCGCCATGGCCAGCGCCAGCTCCATCGAGGCCGTCAAGAAGAAGATCCAGAGCCTACAGCAGGTGGCCGATGAGGCGGAGGAGCGCGCTGAGCACCTGCAGCGGGAGGCTGATGCCGAACGGCAGGCCCGGGAGCGGGTAAGGGCCGCTGGGATGGGAAGAGGAGGGCGAGGGGCACCCCGGCGGCTCCTCGGGATGCCCCGCCGGCTCCGGCCCCGCTGCCGGCATCCCTTCCGGCGGGCCGGCCCCGGCCCCCCTGCGGCCCGGTAGCTGGGCTGCCTGCCCCCGGGGCGCAGGAGCGCTGGGAGGTTCCCGGGGAGCCGCGGGGAGCTGCCACCCAGCTGGAGAGAGCCCCGGGGCAGGGAGCTCGGGGCAGTCCCTGCCTGCGGGCAGCCTCCGCCAGCCGCCTCCCTCCTCCGTCGGTCTGGCGAGAGAAGATGCTGCGGGCAGCGGAGCTTCCCAGGGCTTCCCGGCTGGCCGGGCTCTGGGAGCGGGCAACGGCCAGCCCTGCCTTGGGATCGGGTGTCTCCTGGGAAAGGATCTCTTCCTTCGGAGGCCGGCGTGCACAGCTCAGAATCCCACGCCCAGGCTCTTGTCTGGCTTCCAGCAGACTCTGTCGTTCGGATTGCAGAGCTTTAGGTTCAGCCTGTCCAAATTTCCATTTTGGCAGCGGGATGGCATGCCCAAGCTGCAGCTTTTTCCTGGTTTGTCTTTGTAGTTGTTGGAGCTTTCTGTTTTCTTCCTTTCTTTCTGTTTCCTATGCCCACTCACTGAATATTCTCACCATATCAGGAGCGGCAGAGCTGGGTGCGGTACCCGGGTTGTTGTCACTCGGGCTATGTGTGGAGGAAATGGCCCCTTCCTGCACCCTCAGATCGGGTTCCCGGTCACTGGGAGCTGCCGGGAGAGCTCATGTTCCCAAGTGTCCATCCGGGCAGCTCTGACCCACTTTGGGGGTTATTCCCTGGGAAAAAAGATCTACCGATGCAGTAAGGCTGATGCTCCAGGCAGAGCATTGCCCTGTGGGCGCCACCACCAGTTCCCCATTGGGCGGTCTGGCAAGGGACAAGATCTCCGAGTGTCTGTAGAAAGGATGATCATGGGGTGGAGGCAGCTGTGGGGCTGGCAGCTGTCTCAAAGAGGTGCTGGCTGTACCTATCCCCACCCTGCCAACCCCACACACAGAATTGCAGGTGCTCAGTGGGGCCATGCAGGGTGACAGCCCCTTGCCGCTTCCATAGTCCCTGTGCTTGGCTAGTATTCCCTGGGCATTCCCAGTGCTGGAGCATGAGGCTGGATGTGTCCAGGCACTACAGCCAGCCAGTCCTGCTGCAGCCTGTGAATAAGCAGGAGCCACTGTCTCCTGGGTTGGTGCATGGAGCTACTCCCCATGGTGAGGTCTTATTGCCACCCATCCCTTGATATTCAGGGGTTTGTCTTCTTTACACCCCCCTAGTGGGAAGCAGGGCCGAGAGCTGCTGAGACAGCATTTCCTGACTGTGGCAATGGAACAGGAGGCCTTTACCAAATGGAAAGAGTGCAAGGCCAGGCGTCAACAGGCTGGCGGAGGGCCAGGGCCACTGCTCCTGGCCAGCCCCAGCTCCCAGCGCTGTGCATGGGGAGCCTGGGAAAGGGAGGACTCTGGTCCTGCCAGCCTCATCTTGGCCAGGCGCCAGCCTGCCGAGGACGACTCGCTCCACTGCCCCCAGCACTGTGCCGTACATCAGCTGGGGGGGCTCTGTGCTTGGCTTCAGGCTGCCCTGTTGTACAGGGCCCTGGGAGTTCCTGCAGGAGAAGCTCCCGGCTCACTCCGCCACCTCTGTAAACAGGAAATCCACAAGCAGCTCCGATCTCCTTTTTGGGAGTGAAGCCACACAGGGCATTCCTCCCCCTTTACTCACTGCTCTGCAAACCCCAAATACCATCCCTGTGACGGCATGGCTGCTATGGCCACCCTGCCCCAGTGAACGTGCCCTGTCCCCCTCCAGGGTGGGAGCTGGAGATGCGAGGACATGGTGGGGCTGCACACACCAAGCTGGTGCTGCAAGGTTGGGAGAAGCTAGCATCAAACAGCCACTAGGGATGGAGATAACCCTACAGAGAGGCAAGGGAATACATGGTCAGGCATGCCATTCCAGTAAATACAAGCTTGTTGCACAGTGCCTAGGGGCATTCTGGATGGTAAATAGGAATAATCATTGAAAATGCTTTTTCAATATATGTATTTGACATGGGGTGACTGAGGGCTTTCTGTTCCCCCAGGCTGAAGCTGAAGTGGCTTCCCTCAACCGCCGTATCCAACTGGTAGAGGAGGAGCTGGACCGTGCCCAGGAGCGTCTGGCCACTGCCCTGCAGAAGCTAGAGGAAGCTGAGAAGGCAGCTGATGAGAGCGAGAGGTGGGATGGAAAAGAACAGTGGGAGTCGTATCAGGTCACCATTTATTGCAGACAGTCTCCTTGGTTTTGCAGTGGGGTCCCTCTGAGGTGACCTTGTTGGGGTTTCTGTGGGTTTTCCTGCAGACTTCAAAGGGATAGAGAAAGTCACAATGCAAAGAAGTCCCCCAGATACAGACACCCTTATCCAGAGCACACATAAAATCCTGAAAAAATTTATATGGTATTTATAAAAGCACCAGACTGTAACCAAAGCCAGAGGAAGATAACAGCAGCTTTCTATGCTCAAAGACACAATAACAGCCAAGAGGGAACCTCTGTGCTGGTAGCTAATCTATCCTCAGATTTGAAGACAAGACAGCCTCATTCAAAAAGAGTTCTACACAATGTATGTTGCTCCATCTTCATGGCAATCAGGTTTCCCGGACTGGAGCTATGCAGGCAAGGCTACTTAGGTTGTGTGGGAGTGCCTGGACATGTCACAGTGTTCCTGGCAGTTACATGAGCTCTTCCACCATTGACAAAGATCAGTTTGAGCAACACTATCTGAGTGAGAGGAGAAGAGCTTGCAGGAATCCCTTCTGTGGGGGTTTGGTAATCCCCTGTTTGTGAGCATCTCCCCGAATGAGAAAGGCTTTGCCACAGGATGTTTTCCAGTATTTCCTAAGTGCTGCCACCCTGTCAGGCTGTTTTTGTGGAGGCTGTGGCTGACTCATCCTGGGCTGCACACCTTTCTCCCCCAACCATGAGTTACGACCTGTCTGCTTGAGGGGTACCATAGCCATACCTCACTCTGGAACATAGTCCTCGGGCCAGCTCCACCCTGATTCTGCACAGGAGCATTTTTGGGGTACTGGTGGTGTGATCCTACTATGTGCCATCCTCCCCGAGCAATGTCCTATGTCTCCAAATCTAGGGGGTGGTGGGTTAGGGTACAGGATGTGCGGATGGGCAGGCAGGATGTGCAGATGCCACCTTGACCCACAGCAGTAACATCTCCTGGCATGGTTTTTCCTCAGAGGCATGAAGGTCATCGAAAACAGGGCCATGAAAGATGAAGAGAAGATGGAACTCCAGGAAATGCAGCTGAAGGAGGCAAAGCACATAGCAGAGGAGGCTGACCGCAAATATGAGGAGGTGTGTACCTCATACCCCAGTCCTGACACTCTGGCAGCACCCAGAGCCATCTCCTCATAACCCTGTGCCCCAGCTTGGGCAAGCACAGGGCTAACATGGGCCACTTGCTGCCATGAACAGGTTGCCCGCAAGCTGGTTGTCCTTGAGGGAGAGCTGGAGCGCTCAGAGGAGAGGGCAGAGGTGGCAGAGAGGTGAGTGGGGCTCCTGGAGGGCAGCGTGCAGGGGTCCCACACAGCCCTTGTCCCAAATCCCTGGCAGACCTGGGGATGGGGACGTCCCTGGAAGCAGCAGCGTCTGTCATTGGGGTGGTCTTTGGGATTGCAGGCTGGGGGTAGGGGTGTGCGAACCCACCAGCATCACATCCTTGACCCTGTTCTCTGCTGTCCCCCTCCCGGGGTGCCCCTCTTCCACCCCAGCCGAGTGAGACAGTTGGAAGAAGAGCTGCGGACCATGGACCAGTCTCTCAAATCCCTCATTGCCTCAGAGGAAGAGGTACTGGGGCAGGGGCGCGGGGCAATGTGCAGCAGCCCCCTCTCTCTGTCGCTGTCTCTCGAACCATGCGAGCCACCTCTCTCCTTTCTGCACCACTGCCTCCACCACTGGCGTCCCCTCGCCTCCCTCTCCAGTAGGTGCAGGCCAGGCATGCTCCTCCATCCCTCCATCCCTGCTTCCCCTTGGCGGGACCAGCGAGAGCTTGGCTGGTGGTGCACGAGGTATCTGTGCAAGGAAGCACAAGGAACGGATGAACAGATGCGTCCCGGCAGCTCCTGCTCGCAGTGGCTCTGCTCCTGGTCCTCCTGCACTGAATTTTCTCCTCTCTCAACTTGTTTTCTCTCTTTTTTTTCTGCTTCCCCGTGCCTGTTCTTTCTGCTCCTGCCTCTTCCTGCCCTCTGACCCCACTCCCCCCCTCCTGCCGGCCCTGCTTGGGATGTAGTAAATGTGGTGACCTAGAGGAGGAGCTGAAAATTGTCACCAACAACTTGAAGTCCCTGGAGGCCCAGGCTGACAAGGTAGGACCTAGTGAGGCTGCTGGGGTTGGGAACAGTTCGTGGGGTCTGGGAAGGCTGCAGTCTCCTGCTGGGATGAAGGACAGCTGGAGGCATGCCTTGGGACTCACAGGTGCCTGTCTCTATCTATGCAGTATTCCACCAAGGAGGATAAATACGAGGAGGAAATCAAGCTTCTAGGGGAAAAGCTGAAGGAGGTAAGGTGTGTAGGGCTCCCACTGAATCAGTGCAGGCATGAGCTTGCCATCCTGAATGAGTTTTGATCGCATTATGCCTATGTCCTCTCACAGTTTCCTAAATTGCAGCCCTGCATCATAGCAGGTACCTGGGTCTGGGATGACCTTCATTATTCTGTTCTGATTTAGAGTGTGAGGCTCCATGGAGCCCCAGTCACTTCTTGTCCCTTGCCTTTCCCACAGGAGGGCTTCTGGAATAGGGTACCAGTCTCCAAATGGGGCAGATTTGGAGTGCAATGTCCTGCAGCTCACCCTTTCCCCACTGTGCTTCTCACAGGCTGAGACCCGGGCGGAGTTTGCAGAGAGGTCTGTGGCGAAGCTGGAGAAAACCATTGATGACCTAGAAGGTAAAATGTCCCCACCAGCCCTGTGTCCCTCTTTCCTGGGGTGGCACTGGACACACCATGCCCCTGGTGGGGCTGGACAGTGCTTGGCCAGAGGGAAGGGATGGGCAGGAGTTCTGGGAGCAGAGAGAGGAGATGCTGTGGCATCTTGTATGGGAGCACAGAGCTCCTGGGGTCTGGGCCCTGCCTGTGGGTGGGGAGTAGGGTCACATCTATGCTGCCTGTGCCCGCACAACCTCTGCTGCCCTCAGCCTGCTGTTCACAGCCTCTCTTTCTCTCCACCTTGTGTCCTCCACTCTATTCCACCATCTGCTCCCTGCCTGCCCCCACCTGCAGATGAAGTGTATGCGCAGAAGATGAAGTACAAAGCCATCAGTGAGGAGCTGGATAATGCACTTAACGACATCACCTCCCTCTGAGCCCCACGCTGGGCACCAGCACAGCACCTGCCCCTTGCCTGTCTCTCCTCTTCCCAGCTCGGCTGTTTGCCTGCCTGACCATCCCACCTCTCTCCCTACCCTCTCTGTCCTCCTCTGTCCTACCTAGCCTGTGCCTGTCCATCAGCTCCTTTGGGACAGGAGCTGACTTGGGGTGTTCCCGCTGTACCCCTCTTTGGGGAGACAAGATGTAGGTGCTTAGAGCTGTTTGTTCAGGGCAGGAGAGCAGCCCCACATACTGACTGGACAGTGTAGTTGTAGGCCCTTGCCACAGCATTGCCCTGGGGATGAGGACTGTGCCCAGAAGCCCTTTGTTCCAGCAGCTCCCTCCTTGGCTCCTCAGCAGCAGAAGCACTGGGGACCCTGCAGCTCCGGGGCTGGGGGGCCATTTCCCCCCCCATATACTTCAGCAAAGTCCCCCGGTGCTGTTTGCTGGCCCCAGCATGGGGATGACCTGCACTGGGGAAGCGGCACCTCCACTGCCAAAGCTCAGGCCTGGGGGATAGAGGGTTGGATCCAACTGTGCAGACATCTTGTTCCCTGGCAGGCAGGTGACCCCCACTCCTCCCTCACCCTTCTGTCCTTTGCACATTGCTCTTCAGTTTGCATCTCATGACTTTTCTTTTGTGTTCTGTCCCTCTGGGTTAATGAGTTGATATCAATAAAAATTTAACATTGGTTTCTCCTTTGTTTTCTTCATGCCACTCTGTCCCTCATCTCCTGCCTGTCTCATGTGGGTACTGTCAGCAGTGTGATAGGAGGTGGTTGCAGGCAGCTCACAGCCACAGGGCCCCCGGGCTGACCATGGCTGAGACCCAAGAGGCTCCCACGCTGCCATGCTGAGTGGGACAGGGCCATTGTGCTGACCCCAGCCACCCTCTGACTCTCGTACACAGCTTTCCTCATCTCATGCCATCTTCTCCATGAGCCTTTTGGTGTGAAATGTCAGGGTTAGACTGGGTCCTGTCCATTCCCTGTCTCCACTCCCAGACATTGCCTACAAACAGCAGTCTCAGCCCTGTCATAGCTCCTGCATCACCTTCCCTTGGTGAAGAGGCTGGCGCTACCTACCCTTCAGCAGTGATCTCTTGTGATCCCTAAATTGGTCCTGATCCACCTCTTCCTTCCTCACCACCCTACCATGTCCCAGAATCCAGTTTCCAAATTGATGGAACTACAGCCTTATTCCTGCACCAAGACTGGCTGCCTCCTGCCAGTCCAGCTGTATCCCACCAGTGGCTGGGTAGCTTGTGGTGTTTCCAGCAAAGGCTTTCAGGAATGCCATCTCTTTTCACTAACTCACTTTTTTCTCTCTCTTTCCTGTGCTGCGTTGATGTCTCCATTTTCTTTAGAGCGCTCTCAGCAGGAAGCCGAGAAAAACCGTGTTCTCACTAATGAGCTGCGGGTCATCCTTACTGAACTTAACAACTGAGCTGCCCAGAGCTCCTGGCCCCGGCCCAGCCTCCCTGCCCCATTTTGGCCAGGCTGGCTCTGGGCTGGGAGCCCCTCCCCTCCGGCGTGAGGCAGGGTGTGAAGCCTTGCCTTATCCCCACAGGGATAACTACCCTGCTTGGGCAGGACAGGTAGCCCCTCTAGAGTTGATGAGGTTTTTTGTGGGAGAGCTATGAAGGGTTTTGTGATGTCCTGGGATGCCCACATATTGATAGCTGTCCTCTGGCATCATCCTGGCTCTGCTGGGGAGAGATGCAGTGGTTTGTATTGTTGCCTCCCTCCCCTTGTCCCAGGAGTCACTGGGCAGCCTCTCTTCCTCCTCACCCTGGTTACCCCAAACTGTGCAGGGAGGATCCCCTTAGAAAGAGGTCCTTGGAGGGTGCTGGGAAAGCTTGGAAAGGAGCTGGGGATCCAGCAGCATGTGCTGCCCTAAACTTGGCACAGGGAAGAGGCTAGCAGGGCACACTGGGAGATGGGGCTGGGTGGACAGCAGTCTTGCTCCATCCCCATCTCTGGGTAAAGCAGGATGCCATTTGGAAGTGAACACTGGAGGGAGGCTGCCTGGCAGAGCTTATCCTTGTATCCTTGTTAGCTCTGCTCCTTATCTCTGTTGTCCTCTGCCCACTCTCCTGGGCTGTTTATGGGCTGTTTTCTCACTCCTTCTCTTTACGGACCTCTGCTGGGTCATGCAGCAAGCATTGGTTCTCTGCTTCTCCTGGCCAGGGGTTTGTGCACGTGCCCACAGCTGGCCAGTGATGATGCCCCAGTGTCTGGCCAAATAATGGCACTCGCCAGTGGCACTGCTGCACAGTGCTCAGCCACAGGCAACAGGGCACCCTGGGAAGATGGAAATGCTGAAGATTGGTAACTGTCTGCCCCAGTGACCAGCCTGACTGGCCTGGCTTCCCTGGCAGATCCTACAGTGGCCGGACTCATCCCTGCCAGAAATGGGGCTACTTGTGTGGACTATGCTCTGCAGGGGATGCCCCATTTGACTGGAGGCCATTGCTGTACTGAAATGTCCATCTGTGTGTGTGTGCGTGTCTGTGCTTGGTGTGGTGTGTGTGGGTCCTGCTGCACCTGGGTGAATTTGGGTGTTGGTGTGCATGGCTGGGTGTCCCTTGTATTCACAGAGAGCCTGGCCAGTGCCAAAGAGGAGAACGTGGGGATACACCAGGTCCTGGACCAGACCTTACTGGAGCTGAACAACCTCTGAGTTGTCCTCGCAAGCCCCTATTCCTTTTCCCTACCCAACACATGCACCCCACTGGCATGCTCAGGATGTTGTCATCAGCTGAACTGCATCTTGGCCAAATCCACACCTCCATTGAGAAGGGAAGCTCAGAAGCCTTGCACTGTTGCTCAAGGGGATCTTGTTTGTGCACAGCCTAACTGGCTCTGTCCTGTCTTTATGTCCAAATATTAAAGCAGTTTGACAAAAATAGATGGCTGCTTTTGGTTCTTTAGGTGGGTACAGGCATTGAGAGAGGAGATGTGGGTCTCCCCAGATTGCACATGGAAGGTCTGCGGGACCTCTGTGGCTCTGGTGGGCTCAGAATGATAACCACATGGTTTGGACTGTGTTCCCTCATCTCCATCATTTCCTTGGAATGCAGGGGAAACCTCCAGGTCTCAAGCTCAGCATCCTCTTCAAGTACACAGTGATAAACCACGTCACTGGTCTGTCCCCTTCCATAGTCTGCAGGCTACTAGCTTGACAGCTGGGGAAGCTACAAGGTCTTTGATGTCTCTATGGAGGGTTCGTGTTTATGACAATGAGGAAACACACAAGCACATGATCATGCATGCACACATTATTAGTTGTCAGGGTCTTCTCCAGGTATGGGATTAGCTGCTCCTTTGTACTCGTTGCAATTTCTATCGCCAGTGACTGAATGCCTGCCTGAGGGACAGCTGTAGAAGCTAGCAAATATTAATGCAGCAGACAGAGTGTTCAGGAAGTTTCTTCCTGGGTTGTTGTATTTTCTCCAGCACAAATTGAAGAGCAGCCGGATGTCTCTCATTGCTGTTACCAAAATGGGCTGGATTTCCTGGGGATACCCAAAGCTATTATCTAGTCCTGCCTTTCGCTTCAGGCTCCTCCATGATGTGGACCGAGCCTTGCTGTCCCACGCTACCCAGCAGATATCCCTCTTAAAGCACATCCACATACTGCCAGGAAACACAATTCATGCTGACCTGTTGTCGAGCCAGACCCAGCAAGAGACTGACAGGGGATAGCTTTTGTTATCTGCTTTCCTTTATTTGCTGCACTTCTCGGGTCAGGAAAGGAGGGTGTTGAGATTGCATCTCTTTCCTGCCCAGGTGCTGCTGGCCCCCTGCCCTCTCCATGACCCAGCTCTTCTGTTTTGTGGTTCTAAGGCCTACAGCAGGGAAAAAAGCTCCCCATGCACGGGGTTCAGTTCATCTTCAGTTCATTCTTCCAAAGTTGCAGTCTGCTGTGAGCTGCAGCCTCCCACCCTGGGCCTGGAGGAGCTGGAGGGGAGGACAGTACACGGTGTCTTGGACTGCTGGGCTGTCCGTGCACAAGGGCTGGAGCTCCTCCTTGGGCCTGCCTTTCTCTTCTGCAGTGCATTAGCTGAGACATTCTGTTGTTTAGTCAACGCACCTTCCAAGCAGCGGGTTGTCTGCCTTTGAAATGAACCAGCGTGTAAAAGCACCTCTACTCTGGAAGCCTGCACCCTGCACTGCAAACAAGCCTGCCCTGTGCCCCAGTCAGGGTGCGTCCCAGTGCCCAGCCTCTGGGCGCCCTTCGCCTTCCTGCTGGGACAAAGAACCCTTTCACACCCACTGTTTTTTCCCCATTAGCTACTGCTGCCTCCTGGTTTGGACCAGTCCACTTGACTTAACTGTTTACACCTCACTGCAAGAGACGTTTTATTCCTTTAAACTGCCTGTGATTTGGCAGTGAGATCCTGACTGCTGTTCCCAGATGATGCTCAGCCTGACAGAGACATGAGCTATGTCATGGTTCAGCAAAGATTTGCATTTCCTCCATTCTTCCACTCACCTCCTTTCCCCTGTGGCCCCACAGAGATATATAGGCCAGGGAAACTTCTTGGTGTGTGGGGCACTGTGGGACTGCTGGCATGGGAGCATGTCTCCCCACAGGAGTCACAGACCCACACTGGGGACTGAAGTGCCTATGCCCTCCTTCCTTCCTCTCTCTTCACCTCTCCCATGGAATTTCAACCTTTGGATTTGTTTATTTTGGCCTGGCAGACTGAAGATCTCCCCAGAGAGCTTTCAGCCCTGCTCTTGGTTGCCACCCCATTGATATATCAGCATATTAACTTTCATGAGCTTCTCACCTCTGCTCCAGTTTTCTCATCTCTCTGGTGCCTCATTTCATCTCTGAATCCTTCCCATTCAATGCCCTTGAACTACATGGTGGAGTGGGAGGACCACAGAAAGAGCATCTGAGATATTTTGATGAGACATGTCAAGCTGTGCAGAGCCAGGCACAGACTACTGCCACCCCTCAGTCTCTTCCTGCATCTACAGCTTGAGACGTTGGGGTGAGGGCCAGAAAAACTGTGTTGCCAAGTTGTGACGGTTTTGCAAGGCTCCAGGAGATTTCAAAACAGGTCAGGCCCCCTAAAGCTGAGTGCCACACAAATCTCCCAGCCGCCAAATTGATATTACTGATTTTTCAATGCCAGCAGAGGACAGGGCAGGTGGATGGAAGCATGGATAGCCAGGACCACATGGTGCCACCTCAGTTTTGTATGAGCATGCCCCAAATACAGTGCTTGGGGCTGTGCTGACTGTGGGAGTGAAGTGTGCAGTACAGGAGGACGTGTGGCCCATTTGCTCAGGGGATCTGGGACCAGCACTTGAGCCTACAACAGGGTAACAGGCAGAAAGGGACTCTTGCAGAGAATTCATTGCATTGGTTTAGTGGTTGCTGGTCATGAGGTTGATTTATTGCCTTTCAAAGCAAAAGAAAATAAATAAAAAGCACTCGTTATCAGGGTTCTGTTATGTGATGCCTTTCTTGCAGGATGTCTTCCCTAAGTTGATGTTTTCCTTCTTAGGGATTGGGCTAGGATCATCATTTTGGTGAACTTCATAGTATTGCCTTAGGAGATAATAAAATCACTGGTCTTGATTCTACCACACTAGTCCATGCTTCAAGTGCTGGGCAGGTCCTGCTTTAGAATCACAGAATAGCTGGGGTCAGAAGGGATCTCTAAAGATCACTGCCACAATGAGGTGGGACACTCTCAGCTAGATCCTGTTACTCACAGCCCCATCCGGCCTCAGGTTGAATGCTTCCATTGCTGATGGATGGGGTGATCACAAAGATCTGACATCATTGTGGGCACCTTCTTCTGGCCATTGTCCTCCTACTTGCTGCTGGAGCTCTCCTGCTCCCTGCAGCTGGCAGAGGCATGCTTCCTTTATCCGTTCAGCCAGCAGCCCAGTGACCAGGACCAGAGCTGCTACAGCACCTAAAAACAGCCACTGCTACTGCACTGCAGAAAGGAGTGGGGCTTCCATGGTGCCCCTCCTCCCTTCTATCACCTGCAGCAGCCAAGTCATCCCATGATGCAGATATTCTGTTTGGCTGTGTCCATGTTGGCCTGGTCATGATGCTGCAGTCTAGGCTGGAAAGTCAGCAGAGCCAGGAAGAACACAAGTCTTGGAGTCAAGGCCTGGTGGATTGAAAGGGTGGGTCTGGGTGGGAGGGAGCAGGGCACTGGGGGACACCCAGGATGTCCTCTCAAAGCCTCTCTGGGCACCTGCCACCACTGAGAGGTCTAAGCACCTCTTCCTTCAGCCCAAAGTACAGTTCTGTGCCCTGTTCTGCCCTGAGGTGCTTGTGTTTCTCCTCATTAGAAACCGTAGTGATGTATCTGAGTAACTTAGGCTATTCTATGTACCAGCCAAAATATTTGTAGATAACAAGACACCTGCGGTCTTGTTTTCAGAGCTCTCAGGAATTCATGAAGGCTACTGAGACAAAAAGAGGACTAAAAATAATAATGAGGAGCCTAAAAAACTGTCTACAAAAAAATGCAAAACCTAGATTGAGGACACACAACGTGATGATGGACACTTAACCAATTAGGTGTCCTAAGGATGTGTGCCTGTCTTGTAAACAGGTGGCTTAGCCAATCGAGAGACACCTATACGTGTGGACAGTAGTGCTAGAATCTAAAACTGGAGTTTACCGTAAACAATAAATCGACTTCTGCTGAAATCATATTGATTCTGTTATTCAGTTGCCCATCTTCCCCTGCACGAAACCCCCTGGCATTGCCTCCATCCCTATCCAGCCCAGCATTCCTCTGCAAGCACACATACTGGTCACCAAAACCCCGGTGGTGTGGAGCTAGGGCAGCCTGGTGACGTCCCTGGTGACATCTCCTGCTGTGACCCATCCTCCCTGACGTCAAAGCCACCAGAGCCACACCCCCCAGCTGGCAAGCCCCAGCCTTCATCTCCACCCCTCATGGGTCCTCACCCAGGAGCAAGCTCCTAGAGGCTCTCTTGGCCAAGTGGGCAGAACCCTCAGAGCTGTGACTAAAGTAACACATGAATTGTAAGTGGATGTCCCTGGCTTTCAGAGTGAGATGTGACTTCCTCTGGGCCAGGTGGGCTGACTCTAGGCTGTTTTACAAAGTTTTGAAATCTTAGGCAGGGACAAAACTATTCCCCCCTCTCTGCCTTGTGCTGGGATATGATTTGGCCTTGTGAACCCTGGTGACCAAGCCAAACTGTGTCCCTGGAACAAGCAGAAAAGATCCTGTGATTCCCACTGACAGCTACCAACTTGCTGGCGGTGAGGGCAAGCCCATGAGCTGGTGAGGATTTGCTGGGACCCACATCTCACTGCTCCCCTGGGATTTCCCTGGCTCAGAAGAGCCCTCTGTACTCCCCTCTGGAGTGCTTTGCTGTATACTGGGCCTCTTAGAAACAGGGCCTGTTTTCCAAGACTTAACAAAACCCAGACCCCTCAAAAGCCTTCTCTGACCTTGCCGCAAGCGCCAAGACTGGCGCGGGCGCGGTGCTTCTGCCTGAACCTGAGCTCGGCAGGTGCTGAACTCAACATCCACTGCTCCTGTCCAAAGTCTTCAGGAGGCAGAAAGGGTGTGTGTTGGGGTGTGGGTGCCTGTAAGTGGGAAGTGCCCTGAAGTGCCTTTCTGTGCCAGTCTCGTTGAAATGGGGTCGGCCTGGAGGTGCCAAGCGGAGGAAACACAGAACCACTGAGGGTGGGACAGCCTGCACACCTCGCCCAGACCCTGCTTCTGGGGAGCCGCGCAGGGCGCCACTCACGGGGTGGCCGTCGGGACGGGGCCAAACTCTCCTGGGCGCAGGCTGCGTCCCCACAGGATCGCGGGATATGCCAAGCTGGGAGGGACCCACAGGAATCATCGGGTCCAGCTCCTGCTCCTGCACAGGACCCCCACGGGTCACACCGTGTGCCGAACAGCGTTCACCAAAAGCTACTTAAGCTCCGGTAGGCTGGTGCCGCGACCCTTTCCTTGGGGAGCCTGCTCCAGTGCTTCATACGCTTCGCCCCGGCCTTTCCCAATATCCAACACCTCCCGTGACTGACGGGCCTGGTCCCGCCCCGGGACGCCACTTCCGGCGGCGGCGGCGCGCGCACGTGTGACGTCATCGGCCCCGGAAGGGCGGCGGAGGGGGAAGGGGCCGCGGGGCCCGTCCGGTCCGAGTTCCGGGTCTGACCCCGGTCCCGTGTCCCCGCTCCCGCCGAAATGACGCTCGCCGTCTTCTTCGGGTGCACCTTCATCGCCTTCGGGCCCGCCTTCGGCCTCTTCATCTTCACCATCGCCCGCGACCCGCTCCGCATCATCATCCTCATCGCCGGGTCAGTCAGCGATGCCCGGTGCTGCCGTGGTGTGGGACCGGGATCGGCTCCGGGAGCGGTGTGGGCGCGGCGGGGCGCTGCAACCAGCGCCGGTGCTGCTACCAGAACGATCGTGGTGGGGACACTGATTCTGCTGCTGGCGCTGGCACCAGTTGGGATGTGGTGGGGTGCTGGTCCCCGTGCCTCAACACGATCACTGTAGTCTGGACAGGGGTGCTGGTACCAATGACGGATTGGTCAGTGTGGGCGTGACAGGAGTGCTGGTACCAGTATGGGTGTGACAGGGTGGTGGCGGCATCAGGAGTGTGATAGTCATGTGTCTGATAGTGGCTGAGGCACCATCGTGGCTGCAACAGGCACACCAGTACTCATGCTGGTGCTGGTGCTTGCATGACAGGAGCACCAGTATTGTTTCTCTTACTGTCACAGCACATCACAGACAAGAACTCATACAGTACCAGTGGAGGGTTAATAATGGTACTGGTGTACGTGTGCAGCTGGGAAACTGCTGTGGGACCAGAAGGATGTGGTACTGAAACTGATACTGGCATGGACATGAGCCTGGCACAGGTGCTGGTACTGCAGTGGCCACAGCAGGGACACTGGTGCCAGTTCTGGTGGCCAGCAGGGAGTGCAGGCACAGCACAGGAGTGAGACCCATACAGGCACCACCTGCCCAGCACTGGTACCAGAATGGCACTGGTGCTGGTTGGAGAGTGGGCAAGGCTGCCAGTGCCAGTCCCAGCATGGCAGGGGCTCTGTCACAGCACCGATGTCAACAAGCTCTGTCTCTTGCAGGGCTTTCTTCTGGCTGGTGTCACTGCTGCTCTCGTCCCTCATCTGGTTTATCGCAGTGAAAGCTAGCGACCCCCAGGATGAGCAGCTGCAGAAGGGACTCCTGATTTTTGGGGTGATGTTCTCTGTGCTGCTGCAGGAGGCCTTCCGCTTCCTTTACTACAAGCTCCTCAGGTAACAGCATCTCCCCTGCTGTGCCAGTGCTGCTGGACAGTCGTCCTAGCTGTGGTGGTGCCAGATTTTGCCTCTGAGCTGCTAGAGTGGGGGGAATGTCAAGTGTGGCAGGAAGCTGCCTCAGTGCTTACCGTGAGCACATGGGTGGCACCTGTTTTGGTGTGTTGACCTTAGTGGGACTCAGTTGGTGGGGCAGAGCAGCTCTGAGGTCGGGAGGATCTGTTGCCCTGACCAGGTTGGAGCACAGGGTTTTCTTCTGCCAGGGGGGCACTGGGAGAATGCTGCGGGGGAACTGTGTCGGCAGGCTCATGCTGCTCCCTGCGGCAGGGCACTGCCGGAGGTGGGCAGGCAGAGGGTAGCAGAGCTCCACGGAGCAGCCTCTGACATAAAACCACTGCGTTTCCTTTGCCTTGCGGATCTCCGGTCCCAAGCACTGCCGTCCTCCTTGGGCTGAGGAGTTGCCGGGCATCCTCCTCACCTGTCACACGTCTAGTTGGCACAAATTATGAAGCCTCTCCTCTCCCAGTTTCTCTCCCCATAGAATTTTTCTAACTCTTCGAGCTCTTCCTGCACCTCCTCCATTGTTACTCAACATCTTTAAGAGCAGAGATCAGGTACACCCTCCCACGCCTGCAGTGGGGCTGCTTTCCATGTGGGGGTGCTGCTTGCCTTACACCCAACATCCCGCTCACACCAGCCCTGCTCTGCCGGGCTGGCTGGCACCCCCATTCCTCTGTGGAAAATCTTTCTGTGTGGTGTCACGTGATTATTTTCACATGCCTGGTTTGTCTGGTGGTAGAGTCACACGGGCAATCTCCGTGGTGGGTGTTGCCTGGGGAGGGGGAGGTTACCAGGAAGATGAGGTGGTGCAGAGTGAGTACTGCACCTAGCCTCGGGAGGTGGCTTGACTGTGCTGGGCTCCAGTGTGCTCTCACCCCACAGGAAGGCCATCGAGGGGCTCGTGGCCCTCAGCGAGGACGGCTGCTCCCCCATTTCCATTCAACAAATGGCATATGGTGAGTGCTGTGCAGAACAGAGCACCTTGACTGCAGGGAAGGGCTGAGCATGGTACTGGGAGCAAAATGATATTTCTCATGCCAAAGCTCACTCAGAGGTGCATGCGGTGACCCTTGGGAGGTTCAAAACTTAACAGTATCCCTGTCCTGGCAGTGGCTGGTGTGGGCTTTGGTCTCATGAGCGGCGCCTTCTCCATGATCAATCTCCTGGCAGACGCGTTAGGGCCTGGCACTGTGGGCATCCATGGGGATTCACAGCTGTATTTCCTGACCTCAGGTGAGTAACTGGCACCCTTTGCTCACATCTCTGCCCCAGCACAGAGGCAGCAGATGAGGCACTGGAGTTTTCTCTCTTACATTTTCTTGTCCATGCTGCACCCTCACCCACCTGAGCCCCTTAGAGTCCCCTGTCACATATCTCCGTGACAAACCCTTCTTGCTGTTCCCTGCAACCCTCCCTGCTCTTCTTTCCATGTATCCCACACTCAGAGTCTGACCCAGCACCTCCCAGTCCAGCCAAGCTGTTTCTTTACCCTCCCTGTACTGACTCATCTCCATCCCTTCCCCAAGCCTGCAGGCCAGGTCAGGTGGGTGGCTTCTCTGGTGACGCCTCTGCTTCTCCCTGCAGCTTTTATGACCATGGTGCTGATTTTCCTTCACACCTTCTGGGGGATCCTCTTCTTTCATGGCTGTGAGCACCGGTGCTGGTGGGAGATCGCAGCAGTCGTTATCATGCATCTCACCGTTTCAGGGTTGGTGAGTAACTGGGTGCAGGGTTCTGTGCTGGGATCTACATTCAGAGTACTGGTCCCTGTGCTGGGAGGAAATTGCCTTTGGCACTAGCAAAGGAGCTGGCTTTTCACAAACCAAATCCTAGGGTTGGTGCCGCCTGTCCCACTCTGTTCGCTGAGGTGGTGATACTGCCACATGTCCTGTCCCTGTCCTCTCCTGCCTGTTCACCCTTCTCATGCCTCTCTCTGCAGTCATTTTGCAACCCCTTGTATGTGGGCAGCCTGGTGCCCTCCTACCTGCTGATGGCTGCTGCTGCTGCCTGGGCTTACCTACTCTCGGGGGGATCTGCGCAGAACCTGCGGCGCTTCCTGCTCTGTAAGTGCTGATACAGAAAGGGGTCGGGGGACACACTTTGGGTATTATGGGGTACCAGGACTGGTGCTGGGATGATGAGAGGTTGTCCCAATGGCTCAAACAAGGGTATCATCCCCTTGTCTCCCAGACTAGAGGAGAAGGTAGTTTTTGAGGCCATGGTCAGGTTGTTGCCTCTCCTGGGAGAAGTGGGGTAGATTTTGGTGAAAACCCACTGTTTCTCTTCTTGGTTCCTGCAGGTTTACGGAGCGAAGCCAGCCCCCAACCAGGATCCTGAGGCCCTGCAGGATGTTCCGGTCCCCGGCCACCCCTCCCCTCCCCTCCTCTCCTGGCAGCAGGATCAGCCATCACCTTCCTTGCAATATCTTTTCACCTGGACTGGGGGACCCCAGCCAGCCCTGGTTGGGCAGGCACTGGGGTCCAGCTGTGGCAGCCAGCCGACTGGTGTGGCTGAGACTGGCTCACTCCAACACCCCTTTGGGAGTCCCCCTGAAACACCTCAGTTTTGGGGGACCTGATTTTGCTGGCCCTGCTGTGAGCTCAGCCCCAGTTACCCTGCCTGTGACTGCCAGAGACTTGAGCCCAAAGAAACGCATCGCTTCTCCCCCCACTGCCACAGATGTGCTGCCCCCCATGCCAGGGCAGGGAGTCCACATTCTCTCCTTGCTGCAGGGTGGAGGAGGGGGCTTTGCAAAGTGCTGCCGGTGCCCTGGGTCGTGGCTGACTGCTGTAGTGCTCCTTTCTCCACCTCTTTGCCCGGTCCTGCTGCCCCAGGAGCCACAACCCTGGCAGGCCTGAGCTGGCATCCTGGTGCAGCAGGATCGTGCTGGGGCACCCATGGGTACTGACAGCATGCAAGATGGAAGGAGGAGAGGGAAAAAGACAGTATCCAAAGGACCCAGTGGGTGTGGAGGGTGGTGGAGGGTTTGGGAGGAGATGCAATGCCACAGCTGTTGCCGGCACAGATTTGGGAGGGGGTTCAAGGGACCATTCCAATGGATCATTGCCCTCTCCTGTTCTTGGGGATTTTAAGGTGGGTACCAGCCCTGCTTCTGTGCCACAGGGCTGGGAGTGAGAAACTGCCATCGGGCTGAAAAGGCAGTTTTATCCACAGTGGGCTTTTGTACCAATAAAATTAAGTACCACAGACAAGTGGGGTTGTGTATGGCCAGCAGTGCTGCCCTTGTGGGGAAGGTACAAGCAGTGGTAACAATGGCTTGTGCTGGTGTGACTGGAGGGGGATGGTCTGGCGGTTGTGGACCCCATTTGCCTGCAGGCCTTCCTCCTGCTCTGTCCATCCTAACAGTGGCTGAGCTCTAATTTTACAGCTTTGGGGTGGAGGCTGCTGAGGGCTGGAGATCGGCAGGTTCCTCTCCTTTCCCAGACAGGACCATTTTTTTTGGTTTTTCCATGGCCATAAAGCTCCCTGGGATTTGGCTCCAGCTCCACAGGATCCACCATGAAAGGTGGGAGATAGCCACGGATCTAGGGTTGTTCCGGCTAACACAGCTATGATAAAGCCAGAGGTGAGCTGGGTGGGGGCTGGCTGGCAAGCAAGCAGTGGCTCTGCCACCTTCAGCTCTGCCTTTCTTCAGCCTTACCAAGCCACAGCTATGTTTTTCCAATGCTTTGCACAAATAAGAGGAGGAAGAAGTCCCAGAGTGATGGAGGGCAGGGCTAGGCTGTAGAAGAAGCCTTGTGCTGCTTACTCTGGAGCTCTGCCTGGTGCACAGAGGCTGATGCTGTCTTTGCCGGTTGGGAAGGGGTCCCTGCCCACCCCTCTCCACTGCGGTTCCAGCTGCACCAAGGTGCTCATTCCTGCCCCATGGCTTCCCACAAAGACAGCAGAGACAGCTGGTACCATAGGAGGATTTTCCTTTTTTTTTTTTTTAATAGTTTTTACCCTTTTTTATAACAAAAATATCTATTGGGGCCAAATGCTGCCCCCCAGACAAACAGTTCATGTGGGCAGCCTGTGCAGCCCAAGGCGTGCTGGAGCACTGGTCTTCTTTGACTTGGGGTGGTGATGAGGGGAAATGGGGTGGCAGGCTGAGCCTGCCACAGAGGTGTGGAGTTTATGCAGTGTTCTCGGTGCTGGCTGCTGTGTAGATGACCTTGGATTTGGTCGGCGAGTCCAGCCTGGTGGGGAAAGAAAGAGGGGGGGACTGTTACATCAGGCAGGGTGTCTTGTTGCCTGAAACCAGCATTAAGCCCTGTTCTCATGCCCTGGACCCATCCTGCCCCCAGGCACTGTCCTCCTGTGTCTCCCCATCACTCACCGTGCGTTCTGGCTGCGGTGCTTATAGATGTACAGCAGGAAGGCCAGTGCTGTGACAGCAAAGAGCACCCCAAAGAGCACGGCCAGCACATCTCCTGCAAGCCAAGCATAGGCGTGTTACTCTGGGTCCCTGGCTGAGTAAGAGGAGGCAAGGAGCAGGCAGAGGGTTCACAAAGGACCAGCCTTGGCTGAGCACACTTACCTGCATGAAATGAGCTGGAGTGTCCTTCTGAAAAGGAGACAAAAGACCCGAGGATGAGAGCCAGCAGCATGGATGCTAGAGCAGCCCGACAAACCCTCTGTGGCTACCCGCCCCCAACTCAGCACATGGCTTGCGCAGGACCCCAATTCCCAGGCAGGTCCACTCCCTGCCCCCCTTCCCGTGCTTTGTACTAGCCCCTCACCTACCTGCTGTTGCTGAATCATCAGTATCTGTAAAGAGAGACAGCACAGTCAGGGGGGTTGCCTTTGTAGTATTTGGGGAGATAAATCTTAAGCCTACAGGCCTTTGGGCCCCACTTCCAAAGTAGGGCTGCCCACAATACTCCCCATTAGCCATGAGCAGGGAAGAGCTGCATGCCACATCCTCAGCAGCTCACAGCATCTTGCTGCAGGATGATGCTGACACCAGCCCTGACACCCTGCCAGAAGCATGAGAAAAGGGGAGAAAAAGGGATCCCTGAACCACAGCTCACTCCTGAGCCTCACTGAGCCCAGCCAGAAACTCCCCCCACTGTTGTTGCTGCAGCCTAGGAAGCAGGCAGGGTGCTGAGCACTGCAGCACCCCATGACTGCATCTGAGGCACCTGGGATGAGCCCAGCAGGCAGCAGCCATGGGGACAGTTGCCTGCAGTGAGATGGTCAGCAGCTCTGAGGGAGGAGGCAGCCATACATTGCAGGTAGAGCACTTGGCATGGAGATGGCTTGGCAGCCCTATGTGCTGGGAGGGAGCTGTGCTGGACTAATGTTTGACCAGTGTAAAAGCATGGCTAAAAGAGCTGCATTATCATCTGTTTGTGGCTCAGGCATGGTGCACAGAGTGGCACTATCTATGGGCTCTATCCTGCTACATGGCTGCTGCAGGAAAGCTGCCGCCACTACCCAGCGGCTGGGGACAGGAGTGGTTATCTCGAACTGGAGGTGACTGGCAAAAAGATCAACAAGCATGGGCACAGAAGGTGCAGCTGCAAGCAGAACAAGATGTGATCCCACGGCACTCCATCCCAGTGCTCAGCAGCCCAAGGACTAAAGCAGGCAATCAGCACTGACATGGGGAGAAACCCTCAACAATCCTGTGCACACAAGTCAGGGGACAGTAACCTCATTCGACAGTACTGGGACATTCTCCTGGCACTTCTGGAACAAGATCTTTGTGGCTTTGCTATAGTGGGGATTTTTGTATAGAAATAGCAAATAATGGAAGGGGAAAAAAAGGTAGAGCTGGGTAACTACCCCCTTCCCCCAGCACTGGGAGGCTTTGGAACAGCTTCTGCAAGAAAGTAGTAAAAGAAAGGCTTGGAGGTAAATGGAAAATATGATAAAGTATCTAAGAGGTTTACCAAAGATAGAGCATGCCAGCCTAACCTGATATCCTTCTTTGATAAGTAATATTCTAGACAAAGAAAATGCAGTAGATTTTATCTCTCCCAGCTTCAGTGAAGCATTTGATGCAGTGCCACATGGGAAACTGCTAGCCAGGCTGAAGACCACAATGATTAAAAGCCTAGAGCCATTAGCAAGCAGGCTGCTGGTGAAACGGTGAGGGAAGTGCCTTGCACCACATTGTGTGGTTATCGAGGCACTGCCCAGAGGCCTGGGACCAACCCTGTCCTGTTCCTGTTAGTCACCTTCACAAAAGGTGTAGGAAATGGCATCAGAACAGAGAAGGAACAGGATGTTAAACAGAAAACCCCCAGTGACCTCAGGGAGCAACAATGGGCAAAAATTCAGTGATGCAGAGCAATAGTCACACCTGAGGATTAATAGTGATTTCTACTCATGCCTGGAAATCACCAATGCAAGAAAGGCTTTCAAGGAGAAATAGAGGGTGACCATTCAGGGATCCCTCAGGCAGGGGACTGTGTGCCTGGCTGGGATGGCTGTGAGGCCCCACTGGCTGAGCACAGCCTTCAGGAGGGGTCCCCACCACTGCCCGTCCAGCAGGATTTGGAGGAGGGGTGTTCACTGCAAGCTTTTACCTCTGGCAGCTGAATTTATCTCTTGCCTTTGGATTGAAGTAGCTAGCTGGAGTGCTAGGACCTGCCCGTTTGCTCTTGACCATGCATCCCCTAGTCCTGCTACTGTTATGTCTGCAAGACTAAAGATAAAATAAGTTTCTAGAAACCAGTCTTCCCCAGGAAGTTTGAAAGAAGTGCAGAAATGAGAGAGAACAGGACCCTAAGACTAGTGCTGCCACACGTCACTTGCTGGGCAGGTCTGACCCATGCAGATGATCTGTTTCCGTAAGACACACAAAGCACTGACTCCTGCTGCTGGTCCCATCACTGCTTCGCTGCTGCTGGGAGCAGCCTGAGCACACTCACACACTCCTTACCAGGAACGTGCTTCACTGAAGGGGTGGTCTGGAAACTCGCCAGCACCCGCCGCCCATGCAGGTTCTGCACTGGCCGGTAGTTGTTCTGCAAAAGGTCGTCCTCAGGATTTCTCAGGGTTGAAACCAGCATTGACATCTGGAAGGAAAACGGTGTGAAGAGAGTAGCATTCATCCCACCTTTGGGAGCAGATGAGCTGCAGTGCACTGGCACAGGGTACCTGCACCAGCTTACGGGGAGAGGCTGGGAAAGACCCAACGCGGAGCCCTGACAGACCTGGTGACGAGAGAGCAGCACGGTCTGGTTGAAGACTGTCCATTTGACTGTCTGGTAGCAGGGAGGGGTGGTCAGAGAGCCATTATAGTGGAAGTAGAGTTTCAGGTTGGCAGGCAGCAGACCTGCAATGTTAAATCCGGACACCAAGGTTTCTTGTCCTGGGAGAGGAAGCATAATGGGAGTGAAACTGGTACAAACTCCTTGGAGGACAACAGCATGAAGATCATGGGCAGTCTGATGTTGCATGTGCCACTGCAGCCACTAGAAAAAGAGCAGTTGGTTTGCCCTGTGGGGGCAGGGGAAAGCAGGCAGGCTGTCTGCTGCTGAGCAGCTGGTTGCTGCCTTGCTCTGCTGAGCAGCTGGTTTCTCTGCTGGGCTGCAGCCCCTGAGACAAAGCATGAGATGGGACAGGGCCTTACCTACTTCTTGGATTTCGAGCAGGTGCTTAAGTATTTCATTGTAGTATTGGTTCTCCCCATGCCCAACCTGCAACACAGAGACCCCACGGTAACAGCAAGGCCAGGAGCCAAAGGGAGACAAGACAGTGATGGCACTGCCATAAGGGAGATATTGCACCTTGAGACACCCTATCCCAGTGACCCCTTCATTCTTATCAGGCCTGATCTGCCCTTTCTCTCTCTTTCTTCTAAAGTACATTTGCACCTCTGCCAGTCTCCAAAACAGTGTCCAACTCTGCCCACTCCAGTCCCATCCTCCCCCTGCTGATCCATGGAACTCACCTCCAGAAAGGCTCCCAGTACAGCCAGGCCATCTGGGTGAACCATTGCCTCTGTAAGGCTGTCATACTTGGTATTGTAGTGGACCACATGGATCTGGAAGAGAAAAATGCAATCCCAGTACTGGATGGACACTGCTGGGAGATGCTTACTCCCACAGGGCTACAGCCTGCTGACACAAGGGCTGCCACAACTGCAGGGGAGGGAAAATGCTGGTGGGTCCAAGAAAATCTGCTGCTGCAAAGCAGCCAGCATGAAGCTCTGACTGCAGGAACTTGCTGGGTCAGGAATAGCAAACCAGCACTCTGTCCTGCATAACAGAGGCTAATACTGCAGAGCCAGGCTCAGTTTGAGGACAGCAACTAGAGAAGGAGGGATAAGACCAGATGGGAGCTGGCAGAGCAAGAGGACAGTGTGTACAGAGTAAACAGTCCCTGTAGCTCCCAGAGCAGACTCACAGCCTCCAGGGAAGCTGGCTTCCAAAGCCTGGGGTCTGCCACAGCTCCTGCTCCATCAGCCCAGGACCAGGCTTCAGCATGAGTCTGGCTCAGCACCGAAGTGTGGCCAACTACACTGAACTCCACTGTGGCAGAGCTGGCCAGGAATTACAGCCCACATCTAGTGACAACCAGAGCCATGGGCAAGGAGCATGACAGCATTCCAGTGCCTTCCCTGCCCAGCACAATGAGGGAAGAGATGCACCCAGCACCATGAGGGCTCCTTACCTCGGCAGCAAAGCGTCGTCCATTGACGGTGTGCTCCGAGCCGGGTCCCGACGGGGAGCCCCAGTGCAGGTGAAGCTGCACAGCTCGGTACTGCTGGGCATAGCCTCCAGTGAGGGCCAGGGGCTCAGGCAGATCAAGGACAACTGCAGAGGCAGAAGGAAGAGGTTGGTAATACAACGTAAAGCCCAGTCCTTTCCACACATATGCAAAGGAGGTGTCTCAAAGGAAATGGTCATCCTGGGCTTCTAGAAACTGGTCATAACAGAAAGCCTTGCTTTCCATCTGTCATGAGGCTGTGGGCAAGCTTGTCAATGTGTCAGGGTTCAATTTCTGACTTAAGGTTGTAGGCTACTGCAGTAAATACGTCAGTTTCAAAAATAGCTGCTACAAAAATGCTGGAAAGTGAAGAGCCTCTCTGCAAAGACTCCCGAGGCCAGCTCCAAGCCAAATGTTATCCAACAATTTATTCAGTAAGTGAGAATAATATAGAGAGACCATGGACAAAATTCATAGAGAAAGATACTGGCAGAGTGGTGAATATCTATGAGCAGGGCAGCTGGACAGAGAGCAGCAACTCTTGGTGAGCTGGGACCTTTCAAAGGAAGCAGCCTGCAAGTGTATGACAGCACTGAAGCTACTGGCACAGAAGCGTTAAAAATTTTGAAAGCACTTGCAGCTAAAGTTTTTGCCTCTTTGGATACCATAAATTCATACCTTGTTTTTTCTTTACTTTAATGTGGTTTATCCAGCTATTTTGGACTTACGTGGCAAAGCGGCAAATCTAAAACTGAGTTACCTGGACATGTGGCAAAAAATATCAGGAGCATCCCTGGACTCTGAGAAAGGCTGTCCTGTCCTTTTAAGCACTCTTTCCTAATTTTTAATGTAAGGTATTTTCCTTTTTCGTTTTCTGATGGGGTGCCCCTTAGTAACATCACTGGTGGGACACAGATTTGGGATTAACCACGTAACAGGGCTGTGATGAGTCATAGGCCATCTTGAGTTCCTTGGTGTTGGGTTCAGAGATAGAAAACTCAAATGCAGGAAGTGAGAAACTGTTCCCTCCCTATGAATGTATCTGCTCTTACACTTCTTTTGTATAAGTAAACCATTGTTTTCCTTCTGCCAACTACCTGAGTCATTTTCAGGCCCTCGAAAAAGCTTATACAGCATATATACTTTGTTACCAAAATGAGTAACTGTACAAATATCTTACTGGGCTTGCAACTTTTTACTTATTTATGGCTTTTCATAAAGCAGAGCAGTGGTTGCCACAATAAAAAGAGGTCTTAAAAGCATGTGAAAAAGTACCTCCCCCCCATGAAAATGCTCTCGCTGCTTTTCTAAACACCAAGCAACACCAGATGCCAGGGTGTCTAAAATAGCAACTACTGAGCTCAACTAGTTTAACTCTGCAGGCACATTAGGGCAGGAGGCCACAGTATAGAGCTCTGTGCATGCAGCACGCAGCTGATCTGGCCATACACAGCAAGCCTGACCTGTCAAGTTTGCTGTATACACAGGCCAGCTCCATCTCGTTGGCTACCAGGGCAAGGAGGTGCCTTATCACACTGTCAGCAAGTTCTTAAGTCCCTTTCTCCATAATCTTTTCTTAGCTCAGGAGCTGGCAGACACCAGTGTGCACAAAACATTCTGCCTCCTGCAAGAAAAAGCCAGTAGCAACCAGGTTCAACCATCCTCAGCTGTGGAAAGATGTGGTTTTCCTCCATATCTGGAATACCGAAGCTGATACTAAAATACTGTGAATAAGTTGTGTCCAGAACTTTACAAAACCATTCTAGTATTGAAGAAGGAAAATAAAAAGACCTATAAAAATTTCTTAAGATCTTGAGACAGAATCCTTAAGTACAGATAAATAAGGTGGTCAATGTGGTGCCCTTAAAGACATATGTAGGTAGCTTAAAGTCTAAGTCACATCCAGAGACTGATGAGTCCTTTGAAAGTGAAATGCAGGGGTAGAACCAGTGGCTGAAAAGCTGCATCAGAATATCAGGGACACATTTTTAAAGAAAATGTGGAGTTAATGAATTTCTGGAGGCAGTTCCCAAAGGCTGTGGACACCTTGGGGCTTCACCTCATCCAGGAAAACAAATGACCTGTAAAATTTCTACAGCCTGTTGCTTCCCTTTCAGCCTAGAAGGCAAGAGGGTGCAGTCTGCAAGACAATCTCCTTCCCGGAGCCCAGGGGAAGGGCATCAGAGAAGCCCAGTCCTGCTGGGAGAGTCTTAGCATCCTCTCCTTGTGCTCCAGCCCCTGCAGTTGCCTCTGCCCCCACCTGTGTGCCCATTGTTCTTCAGCTTGAGCTGCTTGTTGGCAGGCAGGCTGTAGCCAGAGAGCTGGATCGGCCGCAGGTCAGGGCTGAAGATGGCCTGAGCTGTGTCAACATTGATAGGTGACTGCTTGGTGCCCCCACAGTCCGAGTAGTCCGTACTCCAGTGCTTCAGGTCTGGTGCAAGATGGAAGGAAAGGACTGTCAGTGAGATCACCAAGGTGAGGACACTTCCAGAAAGAAGGTTTGAGGGTGTTGGGGAAGCAGACTGGCAGTGGACAGGAAAGTAACCACGCATGTAAGTTTAGCTTCCATGGAGTTAGCTTGGGAGCAGCTTTATGCCAACATGTGACTGAATACAGCTGTATCAGGAAAGGTCTCAGAGCATGGTGAGCTGCCAGGAAAGTCTATTTTTGGGGTGTTTAGGAAGAGTGCAAGAAGATAATTTACAAGTGAACTTGGCAAGCTAAGGTGCTGCTGCCCTGCAGCTCATCACACATGTGCTGCCTTGCACAGTCTGGCCTCTGGCAGGTATCACCCCTACTGCTTCTTGAGCAAGGTACCACAGTGTTCCTGGACTCTGTGGCGAAGGGACAGCTGAAATGTCCACCTCTCCCTAGTACCACAGAAACCACCCTTTGCACTGCAGAGGCCTGCTTCTAGCATGTCACGGGCCAGTGCAAACCCAGGCTTGTCCCCAGGCCAGCCCATTCCAGGACCCCTGTAAATATGGAACTAAGCATTAGCAGCGGAGTCAAACCCCGGTGTGATGGTGCAGTAAGTTGTGAGGGGTGTATCTGTCATAGCACTGTGGTGATGCCCATCATGGGTGCTGTGGAGAAACCCCCCAGGCCTTGATGGGAAGGCAGGCCCAGGTAGGATGGGAAGGGAGGGTGACAGAGGGCAGAGGTGAAGACAAGCTAATCCCTGGGCTGGTCAAAGTCCCAGCATGGGCTGCAAGTCCAGCCTGGGGAGAGCAGCCTTTTCCCCCACTTGGCACAGGGTCAGGAGAGCTCTCATTCAGGGAGGAGCCCTTCCCTAAGGGGCATCCCCCCACACTCAAGGGGCTGGGAAAGCCCTCATTGGAGCTCCTGCTTCCTGGTGCAATCAGATCAACCCCCGGCTCTTCAGCCCATCCATGCCTGAGTATGGGCACTGTGTCAAGAACAGGCAGGAGGGAAGGGTGAGTTGTGGAGTGTGCACAGAAGCCTTGTAATAATTAACCACAGCTGGCTCAGTTCCAGGATCTGCTGGGTAGTAGGAAAAAAGAAGAAGTAACTGCAGGGTATTTACCTTCATAGCTCCAGTGGCTCTGTCCTTGAAAAAAAAGAAAAGAAAGAACCACATGAATGGAAGGGAAAGGTTGACAGCAAACACACCTCTGCCGGGCAGCAGGTCTCTTTACTCCCACTGCCTTCCATCCTCCTTCCCACCTTTGCTTTCCCACTTCTCCCTCTGTCCCAGAAAAGGACAGGTTCCCAGAGGATACTGCCTCCTCAGAGCACAGCCAGGTCCCCTGCAGTTGTCAGTCAGAGGGAAAACCCCAGGGCTGACATTCTGTCGACATCCTTAAAAAGGAAAAATCAGAGATACTGACTTCCATTACGGAGCAACTGTACCAGCAGCTGCTCCAGACCTGCTCCCACTGCCCCAAGACAAGGCACTTCACCAGTGCAGCTCTCACACTCCACAAGGTGTTTGGGCAGCAGATGCACTGCACCATGCAGACACCCTCCTCCCACCTGGGAAAACTACCCTGGGACTGACAGCAGGGGAAGAAAATGAACATCAAAACCTTCTCTTTACATCAGTGAGCACCCCTAAGTTGGAGATGGACTTTCAGAGGAAAATGTGCCAGGCCAAATGCTCAGGTCCTGTCCCCAGTTCTAATTCATATGACCACCCAAATTCCCACACAGAGCTTCATAAGGTCCTACTATGCAAAATATTTTCCTTATGAAAAGCAGGAGGGAGAATGGGGGATCCCATGCCAGGACCTCTGAATTTCTTGTGTCACCCATGGGTCACACTGTGACCACACCAGGGCGAGATATGACCTGAGCTTCCCACAGCTGGTGGTGTGCCCACTGTGCAGATCTGGAGGGGACAGGAACCTCCTGGGAAGGTCCTGGAAGTGCCCAGTACTCAAAAGGCTAGCCCTTGCACTGTCACTCTCCTTCAGGTCTGCTTGCACTGCCTGGATTCCTGGCACATCACTGGAAGTGGCCTTAGAAGTCCACTAGAACCTCTTCTCAGATGCCCCTGACCAAACACATTGGCTATCACCAGCCCTTCTAAACAACCAGCTCCAGGCAAAGGGAGTGGAGACCAAATTTGGCCCAAGCAGGGAAATAAGGCTCAAAAGGATTATGTGTCTCCTCTCACTGGCACAACAGGTAATTCATGCTCTCCTCCTCTGATTTGTCCTTATCAGCAACATTGTCACTACAAACAGGTTGTTGGCACTTCCCACCCCCTGAGCACAGGAGTGGAGAGTGGCAGGATGGGACAGGTTTGGGGCAAAGGGGGGAATTCATACAGCAGCAATGACATGGAGGAGTATTTAAGAGGTACAGTTGAGCCCAAATATCATCTCTGTTCCTTGGTGGGGCCATTTGTCTGTCAGCCTCGCCAGGATGCAGGAGGGTCTCAGCAGGAGCTAGTGACACACACTTGTTATTAATAGGAGTGGATTCCAGCTCAGGGGTGAGAAAGGAAGAGTCAAGCTTTCCCAGGCCCAGCTGTCCTATGCAAGGCCCTAAGCCCAGCAGGATCCTACCCTCTACACAGCAAGGATCCAGGCATGGGCACTCCTGTGGGTCTTGGTGCATCTGCTTCTCAGTAGAGTGGATGACCACAGCCAGACTGAGCTGGGAGGGGCTGGAGGGTATTTAGGGGCTCTGGAGTGTGTTGTAGAGATGGGAACAGACCTTCGGGCTCCCTCGGGTATGACTGGTGACTCACGTCTGCCACTTTTCTGACACTCAGGAACAATGCTCAGGAGTCTCTTAGGTATTCCCAAAGGCATAGGAAGAAGGAGCAGCAAGCAGAGGACTGGGCAAGCCTCAGCTGCACACACCAGGACTCATGTGCCCTAGGACAGACTGCAGTGCCTTCTTCATGTCTGCTTTCATAGCACTGCCCAGGAATGCACTCAGCTGTGCTACAGCAAACTGAGGTTCATTCATCCTGCCCACCTTGCTCACACAAAAGATACCTGATACCCAGACACTGCACAGAATCCATAGAACATGGACCCTCCTCTAGAAACACCATGTATCTTCTCCCATCCTTCTTCCACTATCCTACCCCTCCTGGCCCTATCTGCACAAAGAAACACTCACACTGGGGTAGTGCTGGCACAGGTAAGGCACAGCACCCCAGGGCTGGGCACATGGTACCTTGGTTCACTGCACATGCCTCAACTGGCACAGCCCGCCCTGACACCCCACTTTTTGCTCACCTCCAGGGACTCTGCCTGGACAGAAAGCAGCTCGATCGAACATCAGATCACAGATTGAGCAACAGCCCCATGCTGACACCTGCCCTGCTGTGTCAGCACTGTGCCAATTACCTCAGGTTCCAGCATCTCCCAGCACACTCCTATTACCACAGCCAGGGGGGCTCTGGACCCTCCTTACAGCTTCCTGCCAGCTCAGCTTGGCAGCTTTGGACACCCCAAAGGCTGTAGCTGCCAATCCACCCCAACACAACAGACTTCCCCAGGCATGTCTTGGCATCAAACCCAAAAGGATCCATGAGCTCTTAACCACCCACTGAAGCCTCTTCGAGTGTGTTTTCCCGTCCCGTGGATCTGGGAGCAGTGATGGCACAGCCAGGCCACACCCTCGGGTAGGCATCTCTCAAGTACAGCTGTGCAGGCTTGGGCCCCCTTAGCACACTCACCGAGCGCTGCAGGAGGTCGCCAAGGCGAGCCCAGCCGGGGCACCGGGTCAGGCTCTCAGCATCAACCCCTGCCTCGGGACGTCTCGGAGGAGCCCTGCGCTAACTACTCCGATCCCTTCCACCTGGGGGCATTTGCAATCTCGCATCCCTTTACCGTGAACATTAACCCACTGCCCTGCCCAAGTGTTGATTTGCGTAATTCAGTCTGCCTCCCACACTTCCCACCGGAGCACGTTTTCTCCTTCGAAAAGCTGTGTGATGCCATGTCTCCTTTCTGCTGAAGTGCTGCCGCTCACCACAAAAGACGTGGCTGCATCTCGGCAGCGTGTGCTGAAGCTCTTTGCGTGCCCTGCCTTTCCTCTGAGCACCCGCTGCCCCCGGCAGGGACTGCAAAGCGCTCCCGAAAACGTGGGGGGAAACAGCCCTGGTGATGGGATACACATACCGGGAGATAGCGTGCAAGAAGAACCCCTTGCAGGGATTCCCACCGGAGAGCACAGTAGGGTGCTGACAGGAGCTGCCTGCCCTTGCAGGCCTCCGTTCTCAGCCGCACAGAGCACCTCAGTCCCCCTAAGTACTGCCTGCTATCCGCCTTTCCCCAGCAGCCCGCGATCCAGCCAAGTTTCCCACGAGTTTCCCCCCTTCGCAGCCTCCCTTTGTGCTTTCTCCCGCTGTTCCTTGCTCCCACTCAGCCCTCCCATTCTGAGATACAGGCTTTGCTGCAAGTGCCAGCTCCCTTCCCTCCTTGACATCTAACACCATCCAACAACACTTTCCTGCTGAGTTCAGGCAGACGCTGCCATTACCAGCGTGCTGCTCGGCATGTCCTGCAGCCCGGGAGGAAGGGTAGGAGCAGCTTTTGGCAGCGTGAAGAGCCAGCTCAACCACTGGCTGCTGTGAATCCCACAAAGGAAAGGCACTGATGCAGCAAGGTGCACCCAGTAGACCTCACCAAGGGCACAGAGGAATGGACTCAGGATCATTTGCACAGACCAAGAGGCAACCCTCAGCAGAGCCAAACAATAAGGAAGAAGACCAGGGGCGTTGCCCTATGGATCTGCACCTCCCATTCTGACTTTATATTTTAGGGTCTGTGCAGTCTGAAGCTGCTGCAGGGCACCTGACAACACTGAAACAAATGCATGTGCTGTTCACAGGGTGGGTGCTGCCTGACAGCAGCGCAGATGCTCATGCTATCTCCTCATCTTGAAGCTTGATGCTCATCTGCTCATGCTATCTCCTCATCTTGAAGCTTGATGCTCGTGTGTGACAGGCAGGACAGCGGGCTTACTTCTAGCTCTTCCATCCTGCTCTCTTATCAGCTGGGCACATGGTGATGCCTTGTGCTCAGCCACAGGGAGTGCTGGCATCTTGCCAGAGCCTCTTCTTCCCGCTAGGACCCAATCCGGAGCCACACCTGGCTCGAAGTCCCATGGAATGTATTCAGTTCACAGATGCTGAATCAGGACCACCGTGCTGTGTCCTATCTGTGGATCAGTCCCAGGCTATGAAGGGATCAGTGGAGCTCATGGTCCAGAAGAGAGGGTAAATGGGGTGTTATTCCTGAGGGTCAGTAGGCCAGGAGGTACCAGGGCATGCAGAGATGCATGGAGTGCAGGTCCCAAAGTAGGGACCAGCCACAGCAGCCAGGTTCCAGCCTACAAACCACATTCAAACACTGTGTCCCTTGAAAGCAATAACCCGACTGTGGTACTGAACTGTCTGAACTGTTTCACTATGCTCATGCTGCCCAAAGCCAGCTCTCAAGTCTGTGGCAAATACGGCAGAGGCATGGGGTCTGGGCAGAGGGGCAAATAACCTGAGCATCCTTCTGCCACACCTCACAGGAAGTGTCTCTATGGGAGGGCTGTGCCACCCCAGCCCCACCTCCTCCCTGGTTTCTGCATCCAGACACACATGCGCCAGCGCCCAGGTACACCCAGCCCAGGACACCACCCCATGTGCTGCCCATGGGTGCACTGATCCCTCCCAAGCCTGGCTGCATTAAAGCCCCTTTGTGTTTATAAACTCTGACCCACTGCAAGCCTTTGGGATCAGCTTTTAATCTGCCACTGGTAGCACAGGTCACTGCAGGGATTGTTCTTTGTTCTCCTAGGGGAGAACTGCTTGGGCTGTGAAGCTCAAGACTGCCAACTCCCCCCGAGAGGGGCAAGGGTTTGGGTGAAGGAAGGCATAGGGCAGGCTTTATTCCAGGGCATGTTCCTGCTCCTTCCAAACCCAGTTGCCCCAACAAGTGCTGGGGAAAACAGGAAACAATCAGAGTGCTGCCAGAGAAAGTGCCATCCCAACAAAAGGGATAAAAATGGGGAAATCCCAGAGGACAGATCAGTGCTTGTAGCTGGGGAGAGAGATGAATAAGGAGTATTAAGCAAGAAAAATATGTTCACCTGGAGGAAAAGGACATTGGGGAATGAGCAAGAAGAGGACACTGAGAGCAAACCACATCTGAATAGGAGGAAGAAGAAATGGGGAAAGGGAGATACTGTTTCCCAAAGACACATTTAGTGTGGGACTCAGGTCTCTGGGCACACCGGAGTCTTCTCAGGGAGCAATCTCACAGCAAATCCCTGAGCACATGCTGAGTGCCATGGGCTGGGTAGCCACCAGCCCTGCCTCATGCACAAGCCTTGAGGAAGAGGGAATCAGCTCACCAACCGGCAGAGGTGCTGAGACACGCAGCTTCTGGCACCTGGCAGGAGCCTTGGAGGGTTCCAGCCATTACCTGCTTCTTGCAGGATTCCATCCAGACCTTCAGCCTCTAACACTGGTATAGCATGGGGTAATTTGCCTGTTCCCTACTGACCTCCTGGCCACCTCCTTTCCCTTTCTCCATCCCAGTCCTCCCACCTCCCCATCCCAAACCTGATGTGGTATCCAGCCCTTTGGCCAGCACAGCACACCGGTTTGCTGAATGCCCGACACCCTCCCACCCTGTGGGTTGGGTTATTTAATCTCTGTGGGAAGAACCGTCTGCATCCCCATCCCTGTCCAGGGCTCAGCCCGGCAAGAGCAGCTCTGGTAAAAGTGATTCATTGCAGTAACAAAAGCAGCTCTGGGCATGAAACAGTTCCTGGTCCTACCACACGGCAGGCTGTCCTGGCACAGGTCAGGACAACTCCTTACCAGAGGCAAAACCGAGGACACTTTATGAGGCTGAGCCCGGGAATCAAACCTGTGGGCAAAGTAGGGACAAGAAGCATGACCAGGGACAGCAATGCCCCAGTGCAGCACTCAGCCCCAGAAAAGGAAATCCACAGCACTCCCCAAAATTCCTGCAGAGCACTGGCAGTGCCGTAGCCTCCAACCAGAAAAGGGACCAAGACCAAAGACCCAGGACTTTTCCCCTGAACCTGTAACTCTGACAGCCCCCACATCACCACCAGCAAGACGTCTCACGGGGAGGAGGAGGGGCACACAACCCTGCAGCCCTGCGTTCTGTCACGTCGTCAGCCGTGAGGCAGCCCCCCTCCAACTCTGCAGCGGGGCCAGTCCCCCTTCTTGGTGGGTCGTGGGGGAACGAGATGGATGCAGGGCAGCCTAGGTGGCATTCTGTAGGATAAAGTGGACCGGACACCGTTCACCCCGCCGGCGTTCAGGGTCGGAACCTCCGGGGTCTCCCCAGGAGCAAGCAGTGACTACTTGGCGCACAACCCTTGTAACCCCATCTCGGGAAGCTCTGAGTACCTCAGTCTGATGCAAGAGGGACTTAGTGAGGGAAAAGAGATGCGGACAAAGGGAGGGCACGGGAGGGCCCATCCCACCAGCCCAGCCCCTGGGCAGGGGTCGGGCCAGTCGAGCCGCAGTGGAGTTGGCGGGAGCAGGGACAAAGGCAGGGACGTGCTGGGGGGTGCAGCGCCCGCAGCTGGGCGATGCTGTGGGGGAGACACATCTCCACAGGAGCACCTCATCCTGGGGCGCACCTAGAGCCCTAACACGGGTGCACCAGGAGGTACATCAGCCCCCCACCCCCAAACTAAGCAAGGGGAAAACTCCCTGGCATTGGGGACACCTCTCCACAAAGCATCAGACATCCCAAATCCAGCACCCTGTGCACTGAGGCGCTCCACTCATCAAGGACCCGCAGCCCAGCAAGGGAAGGAACCCTGTACATCAGGACACCCCTTGTATGAGACACCCCAAACTCAGACTGGGGTGCTGCACGCATCAGGGTGCTTAGGTACTGGTGATCCCAAACTAAGCTCCGAGGCTCCTCGTGCACGGGGACCCCAAAGGCAGCAGCGGGGTGCCCCACCACTCGTGGAACCCTGCGCACCCAGGGACCCCGCTCACCTTTCCCCGGGGAATGCGGGGGCTCCTCGCCGCCGTGTTCCTGGTCGCTCTCGCTGTCGGACCCGGCACGGCCCAGGGCGGGCAGGAACAGGAGCGGGAAGAGGAGCGGGAGTAGGAACAAGACCCGCAGCGCGGCGCGGTTCATCTCCAGCAAGTGCGCGGGTGCGGGACGGCGGCTCCGTGCCTGCCCGCCTGCCCGCCCGGCCGCACGTAAGTGAGAGCGGGCGGGGAGGAGGCGGCGGCTCTGACTCACGCCTCCGTTACCTTTTATAGCGGCTGGAGCCAAAGTCTGCCGCCGCACGGTCCAGCCAGGTGAGCCGCCTGACGCGGGACTCGAACCCGGGAGTCCCCCCGGGGGTGCCCCTTCCCCCACCCCAGTCCTGCGTCGGGACATGCGGTGGAGCCGGGGGCGAGGTAGCCCAGTCGGCTTCTCAGTTCCTTCAGCCATGGGTGTTCCCTCTCCTCAGTGATGGTCCAAGGAACCCTCAAAGGGGGGGGGGGGGCTTCTCCCAAGCAGTGGGTGAAAGTTCCCTTAGCCAGTGGGTGGGCCCTCTCCTCAGTGATGAGTGAAGGGACTCTCAGTAGTCGGTGTTGGGGTTGGGACAACTCAGCAGTGGATCTCTCCTCAGTGATGAGTTTGGCATCAGTCAGCCATGGGTTTCCACTCTCCTCAGCAGTGGGTGTCTTCTCTCCTCAGCAATGAAGTTGGCACCCCTCGGCCCATGACTGGCCCCTCTCCTCAGTGGTCGGTCAGGGGCCCCTGCATCATCAATGTCCTCTCTCCTCAGAACTGGGTGAAAAACCCTTTGATAGTGGCTGTCCCCTGTCCTCAGTTATGGTGTTGGGACCTCTGGGCAAAGGGCCTCTCTGTGGTGGGTGTCCACTCTCCTCAGCAGTGGGTGAAGGACCCTGCTGTATTGAGGTGCAGACACCCTCATGCCTGTCTCCCCTCCTCCGTGGTGGGTGAGGAACTCCTCAGTGGTGGATGTACCCTCTTCTTGCAGTTAAGAAAAACATTTCTGTGGAGGCTGGCACAACTCCACTCTGGGCAGAAGACTTTTTCTCCTGCTCTTCAGAGGTAGCAGGAAGCATGTGGGTGCTGCTCAGTGTAGATATACAGTGTACCTGGATACCAAAAACTTTGAACAAGGTCCTGCACCAAAAGTGACCAGGCACATGAACAACAGACTGAGGTAGATGCAAAGTGCTGCAAATTTGGTGTAATCAAGGATGCATGAGGGTGGGCTTTAATCAGCTAATGAAAAACATTAGAGAAGAGACCAGAGAGTCATGGTGAAGTCAGCTCACTGCTTGCCAAGAAAAAGGTGAAGTAAGCATCAGGGATTATCAAGAAAGAAACAAAATTCAAACCAAAACAAAAAATCCAGCCCATCCTGCTGTTGAATAAATCTTGGGTGAAACCTCCTTTCATTTTTTGCCCATGGTTTTGTTTCTCCCATCACAAAAGGATCACAAACAGAAACAGCACACATGGGGCCCCAGGGCTGTTTAGGGCCATGAGTGATTTTCATGTAAAGAAGGAGCAAAGCAGACATGGCTGCCCAGCCTGGTGGAGTGAACTGTGTGCCCATAGCATCCTGGCTTGTATCTCACCAGAGAGCAGGGAACAAGAACTTACTCTTTCAGGATAGCAGATTTAGAGCACAATCAATGAAAATCATCAAGCAGGACATTTGAGTCCAACAGCAATTTTATTTTTCTTGTGATGCAGAGGGGAATGGGAAAATCCTTTCCCTCAACGTGTAATTTGTGGGCACATGAAAAGGTACTGGACAAGTTATTGGGATATGGTGCCTTGCTCTGCGGCACTGCCAGAGTCCCAGCCCTGCGCCATGCCCCATAGTCTCCACACCTCTGCTAAACCAGTTTGCCCAGCTCTTTCCCAGCCCAAATCATTGGTCAACCCAACACCTTCCTTTATGAATGTGCTCAGCATAACCGTGTGAATACATCCATATCCCCAGGCTTGCCATTGCTGCAAGAAGGCTCAAGATCCATCAAGCTATACAGAAGATCTGGCTGGGGCTGGATTTTGTGATGCACAAAAGGAACATGTGCCAGAAGGTTGGCAGCTGGGGACACAAGCTGCTGGCCATTGCCTACCTGGCACCATGGGCTTCTGCCGTGGGCTGTGTCAGAGATGGTTCCTCTCGCCTGACCTTAACAGAAAGCTGTGCCTCCAGGGGTGATCTGCAGGTAGGAACAATACAATTATCCTGAACCACCTTGTTCCTTCCGACACCAGATAAACTGAACCACCAGATAAGAGGATATTCACTTGTGAAGGCTCAAGGAAACAGGGCTGTGGGGGGAAAGCAAACCATAAACCGTAATCCAATGCTCTCTCCTGCTCATGATCCTGTGGTTTATCTAAATGGTCTTTATCCTGAAGGGAGATGAAGAAGGAAGTTTTATACAGCAGAGGAATGACAGACTCAGTCTACACTTTTTTCAGGACAAAGTCCCATGAAGTTTCCCACCTCACACCTGAATCTATCAATTCTACTTGCTTCTCCAGGGAGGTTACCCTGCATTCTCTTTGCTGCCCTGACTTTCTTAGGTTTCATTGTCCTCCCTCTCTTCTGCTCTTCGAGGATGAGCATATCATATCACAGTTGCTGTAACTGCGCGTGTCTTCTTTCCACCTGTGATCTCTTACACTTTGTCAGCTCTTTTGTAGAGATGACACTTGGCAGCTGTGGACACTTAGAATGAAAGGTGACTCCATCATCAGGGCACTTGGTCTGGATAGTGTCTCCTGGGAATGCTGGAGCTTGTAGATCACAGCCACATTCCATAAGCCTTGCAGGCCACACAGGGAAGAGCACAAGGAGTTTGTTGTCCTGTACAAGTTTCACACTAGTGCTATATCCTCACTAAAAGCTGTCCCCTGGGATTTCCTGTCAGAATTATGTCAGGGGAGATCTGATCAGAGGTATTCAGCCCTCTCAAACAGCCCAGCACTTTGCCCTTCTTTGCTGTGAGCTATCTGGAAACAGGCAGCACCAAACTTGTGCTTGGCTCAGCACGGAACCCGCCCGAGGCACAAAGCACTGGCGTACCAGGGAGCTTCTCCAATCCTGCACAGCACAAGATGCACCAGGCTGAGATAGAGTGGGTGTGCTTCTGGAAACACTGGCTGGTCTTGTTTCAGCTCCAGTGCTGTAGGGAGGGACAACCTCTAAATGCTTGTAAAAGGGTTTATTCTCAGGAAAAGGATGTCGTTCACAGGAAAATTAACTCATGTTAAGGAAAGGCTTGGATGTCTAGAAGAATTTTGGTACTCTGGGCCTGATTCAAAATTGTACCAGTAATCTTTTCCCACGGGATATACTAGTGAATTCCTGAGCTTATTGAGGGCTTTTTGTCTGTTACTTTTAATGTAAAAAACAGAGGACACTATTTTATCAGTGCTGCTTTTGTGCCTATTCACAATTTAGACTTAAGTTCCCTGGATGATTGCCAAACAAAATCAGGCTGATCTATGCCATTCACTGAAGTGAATCCCAGGTACCGGCACCTGCCATTTGTATTTCATTACTGAGATTTGGGTAGAATTGACTAAATAACAGTCTTTCCTTTGAGGTGGTGTTAGTCTGCTTTGCAATTGCTAAAGCTGCAGGAAGTGTCTCCTCACAGGTATCTTTACTTTCATCTCCACATCTGTACATACATTGCGCTGGTGGCATCAGCTGCCTAGGCTCTACACCAACACAGTACTTGTCTCCAGCAAATAACCAACTTCCAGTGCCTGGGGCTAGGATGACAAGGGATATTTTGAGGCAAGAGTGTTAATTAGCTAGTTGCTTTCCTTTGGATGACTGTGGTAATAATCCCAAGTTTCAGAGTAACCCCAGCACATGTGCTGTGGGGTACTAGACCCAGTCTAGATCCCGGTCTGCTCTTCTCTGTGGCCAGACTGTAGGACGCAGGTAGCCAGGGGAACAAACTGGCCTGGGATCTCCTAGACTTGGGCCAACCTGATGTATGTGAGCTGCTTTAAAACTGTGAATTCTAGCAGCTGTAGTTGGAGTGGGTTTGAAATACACATTTTAGTGTTTCTATGCACAATTATAAGGTACAATATTTACATGCTCATTATTGCCTGTTTGTTAAAAACAGCTTGAATAATGGGAAGTGGAATTTTATTTTAAGAAACTTGCATCCAGATCTGAGTCTCAAAATATAAAAACTTCTTTAAATTGAAAAATCTGATTTCAGACAAAATTTACATAAGGACCTCTGGATCCTTATGTCAGTATGTCCCAAGTAGGAAAGCATTCTCCCCAGCAGTTGCTGACAAGCACCAGGTATACTGTTGTTCAGGCAGGACAAAAATGTGGAGATGTGAAACTGGCAAGAACACTGAGGTGTGCCGTGATCTCTCTTTCGCAGTGAATACATCAATCTTTTTAATTGCAGCAGGCAGAACAAGAGTTTACCTATATCTGTGTCCAAATTAGGACCGACAATCCTTGCCAGGGCATTGAGCTTGATCTCTCTTTTTAAAAAGCAGCTTTGTGGCCTCCCTCACAAAATGATGAAGCCACATGTGGAAAGAAGTTGTCATCCTCCTGCCCTGTGTTTTCTTGGTCTTACTATAAAACCTTAGAGTTTATAAATTTTGTTTGAATTTTCCTTTAAAGTGAATTTATTCACTCCTATATGAAGGTTGCCCTTTTGCCAGCATTTATTCCTGATATATTTATAGGCAGCAACTCCATCCCTTCTCAAACTGTGTTTTGAAAGTTTAGAATGAAGTCTGAAAGACTTTAGCTTGTCAGAGACTAAATCCCCCTTCTACTCAGGATCTCTGCGCCTCTTCAAGGTTTAAGTAATCTTTTCTAAAGGTAGACATGCTAAATTATACATTTAACCTGCATGGAAAACCCTTGTCCTGCCATATGTGAAACCACTCACAGTAAGCACACAAGTAGGTGGTTTACATGCTCTTCTGTTTTTTTGTTTTCCTGCAGCAGGAGTTTACACCAGGAATTCTAGTTACCAGCTCATCAGCACTCAGGAAAGGTTCCATTACAGGCAGTCTTCACACCTCTGCTGCAACCACTTGATTTTCAGCTGCACAGCAGTGTTTTCCAGTTTGTTTCGTTGGCACATTCTTCCCCCTTGTGAAGGTCCCTAATGACAGTATTTATCAGTGTGTGTCCTAAAATCCACTTCAGTGCCTTTCAGTAACATCTTCTTTACCGTGCAGAGCCACTTTTTAAAAGACAAACCATTACTTTACCCTTTTAAGATTGTACCTTTGCATTCCTTGTCATCTTGACTCTAATTAATACTTTTGAAACTACTTTAAAAATGTGTTGAAGTCCTCTTAAAGGAACTCAGAACATTTCCTTTGTCCAGAGAGAATCTAGATTAGTAAGCTAAAAAATCATTGTAACAAATTTGCATTCCTCTTTTTATTCTTCTTCCTGCTTATTCCATTATTTTTCTTCTTCCAATGACTTCCAGATCCCTTTTCTCCACTGAAAGTGAGGTACCTTTTTTAGTCTCTGCTGTGACACTGCCTCTGGCTAGACACCAGACCTGTAGGCCAACTATTGTTTCTTTCATGTCTCAGGGTGCAGTTTTCAAGCCCTTTGAACGCCTTAATCTCTAGACTTTATTCTGGACAGGGTGGCCTGTCCTTACCCCTGCTTGTCCTCTTTTTTAGTTCCTCTATCTCACAACATGGAGATGGACGCTTGTCCGGTAGAGGAGTCACACCTAAGACTGGATTTTTAATCTTCACACAGGTTCCCCTCCTCTCTTCTCCATCAGAGACTATTAAAGACCCTTTCATGGATCTTTGGAGTTTCCTCTGCAGGTTCTCAGCTAGAAACAATTCTCAGGTTTTCCATGCACAACTTGATCTGCGAGTCACTGCATTCTTTGTTAATTGACCACTTTTATTATTGCTCAGATTATTTGTTCATCCTCAATATAATTCACCATAGATATACAACCACAGAAGGCTGGAGTCACCTCCTAAAATATTTAGATATTAGTGAGGATACAAATTTCAAGTGCTTTTTGTACCTTGAGAACTAAAAAATTCCATGCCAGTCCTTGTTCCATGCCAAGTCCTCGTGCTTCTCAGTCCAGGTGAGTTCATTAACTAGTTTCTGTAATTTATTGCTCTAACTTCTGTCCTTGAAATTAAGTATCACGATTGTAAACATTTGTAACCTTTCACTTGCTGTAATTAAACTTTTATCAGCGGGTATAAGGTTCTTTTCTATAACCAGCCTGTATACAACAATGTTCACACACCTAAGAAACAATGTTAATGACCACCAGCTCAGTCTAGTTCCCTAGATGTTTAAATTGAGCAAGCCCTGGCTGGTGCAAGTGGCTTCAGAGCAAGCTGAGTTGTGTTATAGTCACAGGAAGCTACCAAGCTACTCCCCCGTTGAGAACTGGCATTAGGGAAAGAGAAACAATGTCTCAATGAATAAGAAATTAGCAGAGTTGGGGATCTTGCCTGCAATTTACAGAAAATTGTGAAACACTTTCTGGTGAAATTTCCTCAGCACTGCAAACTCTATACCCTAGAAACCAAACTTGTTTTTGCTGCTTGGGAGATACATGACGCTGATTAGGACTACTCAGACAGACCACTGGCACTGTGGATGACTGTGTGGTGTACTGCATGATGCCTTTTTCTTCCTTAAGAGCTTCTCCAAAAAGGGGACTAGAGTAGTAAAGCCTCTGCTGGGGCTATAAGACAAGACAAGACAAGACAAGACAAGACAAGACAAGACAAGATAAATATGCAAAGCGGAATTAATGGAAGAGCAGTTTAAAAATAACAACTCTGAACTATTGTTACAGTGTCTTATTGACCTAAAGCAGTTAAAATAAAAGGAACTGCGATGGAAGATCCCAGTGGCAGGTTAGAGACTCATAGATGCAAAAAGAGTCGCCAGACCACTCTGCCAGGCATCACCTTACCCTGGCACCCAGCCTGGCAGCTTGCACATGATCCAGTGTTCACTTCTGGGAAATACAGAGCTGCAGCTCATAAACCTTCAGGGGACTTAGGATTTTTCTTAGAACTCTCCTCCAATAGATGTTGAAATTACACACTTCGTGTTTGTTTTTCATTACTCTGACTAACACCATGCTGCTGCTTCTCATTCTGCTGTGTGGCCAGTCAAGGATTCTGAACTGTCCCTGTGTATTTTCCCATATCGCACCTGAAGTACCCCTCAACAGCCACTGTGATAAATTAATAAAACAAAGCCCCTTAAATTAATCTCTGGAGGGCCCTTTTCCAGCCTAAGAGTCTAAAATTTTTTCCTGCGAGTTCTTCATTTTCCCATCAAAGTTATTTCAAACATGTGGACACCAGAACAGGACACTTTACAAGAGCCACAGCCTCACCAAAACTGTTCATGGAAGAGGAATACCTTTCCTGTTCCCACATACTAATCCAAGATCCGGGTTGGAAGGTGTCCTTGCCCAGGGCAGGAGGATTGGAACAAGATGATCTTTGAGGTCCCTTCCAATTGAAACTATTCTGTAGTTCATTGTAATTCATCCTTCTCTGGAAAAACATTAGCTCCTTCTGGCATGGTATCCTGGTAGGAATTCATACCATTCTGCTTCATACTCAATACTATTTTCTAACATATGGATTTCCACAGGAAACCCCTTTATTTCCTAAGCCTGCCCTGCTCCCTGCCCTCATGCTTGGCTTTCATGTGTCATGACTTTGGAGACCCATGTTACTCAGGCTTCACAGCAAATCCTCACCTTGAGCATATCTGGGATTTTGCCAGAGGGTCCTGGTATTAACCTCCAGACTAGAGATTACCCCCACCTAGAGCCAGTTTCCACAGAACTCTTGACAGTCATCCCAGCAGGTTGTATAACAGCAGGAGAGAACTGCTCTGCTGTCAAACACCCTCAGAAGCTGAGCTGTGGAGTTCACATGTCCTGAGCACCTCTGGCAGCGCTTTTGTGGAAGCCCACAGACAGAGAATTGGATGTCTCTTTAACACGTAGCAGGATATCCCAGGGCCAAGGGATGTCAATGCACTCTTTCACCTCTGTTCTTAAGAATCATCCTTGTCTGAGTTGAGCTGGCAAAACAGGCTGAGGAAAAGGAAGTCAGATTCACAAATGATACTTGCAGGGTTGTGACACAGGAGAGGAGACCCAGAAAGACACATGGGAATCATGAGGCTCTAACATATGACGAGGAGACTCCCCCAAGGCAGTACAGCCCAGCACAGCACAGCTCATCCTCCGGGGATGCTGCAGCCTGCCAGCGCCTCTCTGTGCCTCAGTGCCAGCGGCACACACGTGGCCATGGAGCAGGAGCTGCATCTTTCACAGAAGAGCACAGGTCAGATGCAGAGAGATGCAGCACACAAACAAAAGGGGTTTTACCGTTGGCCACTTGGCTTATAAAATCTAAGAGGTCTTAAGTCTCCTCAGTAGGTGCCAGTCCTTACCTCGCACAGCTGCACATGGGGACCAGGCTCTGCTGCATGCAGTGACAAGCAGCAGAGGAGATTCAGGCAGGGATCTCAGGAGCGATATGCAGCCAGAGCTCCCACTGGCAGGGTTCGCTGCCACGTGATGGCTACAGAGCAAAGCTCACACCCATGACTGCTGCACAACAGTGCAAACATAAAAGACCTATATATCAAACAAGCCAAATAGCTCTGCACAGCGGGGCACAGCATGTCCTTCATCACAATGGGATGAAACTTTATTCATCTTGGCAGACCCAGGGATGAAGAAAAGGTGGAGGTTAGCCTGCTTATCACAGCCTACCATGCAACCCAGCCTGGGCACCACAGGTCTGCTGTGCGCACATCTGTGGCCAATGCCCATTCGCACATCAGCTGGAAACAAAATCACCAGGGAGAAAGGCTGGGAAAGAGTCCTGGCTGGGCAGCACCCCTAGGGCCAGCCTTGCCTCCTGAGCAGACTCTAATGCTGCTGGGTGACAAATACAGATGTGAGGCACCATCACAGAAACTGATTCCTTAGAACAGAAGCAGTACAGCCAAAAAATGGTCTCTTGGGCTGAACGGACCAGTGCCTTGCCCTGCTTTGTGAACACCATACCCAAGATCATCCCCTCTTGAGTGCATTTGAGGCTTCATAAACCCTAAGCCAGACTTGACAAAGCCTGTATTGTAGCCTTATACCACTACAGAATCATAAAATAATTAAGGCTGGAGAAGATCTCTAAGACTATTGAGTCCAGCCATTCACCCAACACTGACAGATCCACCGCTAAATCATGTCCCCAAATGCCAACACCTACATGGTTTTTGCACTTCTGGGGACAATGATTCCACCACTAACCTGGGCAGTATGATCTAATGCTTGATCACTCTTCCAATTCAGAAATTTTTCTCAATATCCAATTTTTAACCTTCCCTGGTGCAACTTGAATCCATTTCCTTTCTTCCAGTTCTGTCTCCCCTGGTTTCTGTCTGCTGTTAAGTTCCGGCACATGGCAGTGCTCCACCTCTAAGTGACACAGCATTTTAGGAGACAGGCCAGCCTGGGGCCTTTAGACCAGAGGGGCCTGGGAAAACCAGCCCCCCCAGCCTGAAGGCTGTGACTGATGTCTGCTGGGAAAGGAGTGAACAGCCCAGCACCTCTCGGGTGAAGCCTTTGGGGAGCCAGCAGGACTGCACTGCCAGACCATGTCTGCATCAGATGCATGACACTGGGGCACTGTTTTAATTTAAAATGGATTAGGCTTTGTTTTCTTTTTAGCACAATAACATTGCACGCATTGTTGGGCGATAAAACCCAGAGATAGCTCTGCCAGCAGGGTGTTGGGGTGGACGTGATCAGCAGCACAGTCTGAGTTGAGATGGCAAAGAGTATGGGGAAAGTCTATAGAAATGTGCTCCTACCAAGTCCTGGGGAGACCCTTGCACAACTGCTGAAGAGCTCCTTCCTCAAAGAAGGAAGGGGGCAGCCCAGAATTTGGATAGCAGCTGGAGCAGGACATGGGTGTGGGGCAGCAGGGACATGTGTGAGCCTTGTGTCACTCCTACTCACAGCTGTGCAAGGGGGACGGTGCTAATAACTCCTGGGAGGATACTGTGTAAAGGAGGCAAGGATGTCTCAATTCACTTGCAGCATCTCTTAGTTAACTGCTGGTTTTCCCAGGTTGGTTCTCCCTCTTCCTACATGTTCCTCTCCTGGTTTTCCTGGGCTTACACTCTGCATTTAGCTCTGGTGCATAAGAGAAGCATTGCCTGAAGAAGGTGCGCTGGCAAAATTATTTTGTTCCCTGGGTTTCCTGGCAGGACTTTGGTATCATGTGCACCAGGTTCCTTCACTACCCTAGTCCGTGCCTTTTGGCTGGCACCAGCACAAGGCAAAGGGGTGTTATTCAGCAGCACTGCCCCTAAACTGCAGGAAGCACTTCTAGACCATGAGGGCTTTAGGGTGTCTCAGGGCCGAGCAACTCAGTTTGGGGATATCTGCCTACAGCCCATTGTGGTGTTACAGCCCAGCTATAACTTTTCTTCTCCTGCAGAAATAGAGGATTCCCTAACAAATCTTTCTACAGCCTCAGCAGCTCACCAAACTAGTGCTACCAAGCAAGCTGGCCTTTGCAGGTCTCTGACCCAGTTGTTCCTAAATCTCTTCTTCAGTCACATTTGTTCCTCACACGTGTGATGTCTGAGGAAGGTGATGCAGGCGGTAAAATGCAGCAGGAGTGTTCCCAAGATGTTCATCTAGCAGCTGGGGACCTGACCCCATACAGTTTTCTGCACAACGTTCTCCCAGTACTTTTTTGCCTGAAACTCTTTGTAATGTCTCATGGTTTTTTAGCACCAGTTTTGCTGCCGACGTGTTTCAGACCAGGCAACCCTTGGTTCAGAAGTTAACAGAAGGCACGAGGCTCTCCTGGGAATAATTTTTCACTGCTAAAGGGACTGCTGGATCTGATAGGGGCAAACTTTTAGCAGGGCCTGTTGTGATAGGACAGGGGCAATGGCAAACTGAAAACCACCAGTGTTTCAGTTTTACACCATTTTAAATCAATTTAGATTAAATATGAGGGAGAAGTTTCTAATAATGAGGGTGGTGAGGCCTTGGCATGGGCTGCCCAGAGAAGCTGTGGCTGCCCCAACCCGGCAATGCTCAAGGCCAGGCAGGCTGAGGCTTTGGGCAAACTGGTCTAGTGGAAGCCCATGGCAGAGATGACCTGGATTATGTCCTTTCCAATTTAATCTATCCTGCAATTGTATGACCTCCTGTGGATGCACTGCGGGTTGGGCACAGAGCATGCTGCAACATAATATGCAGTGTACCATGTATGTACTAATCCACAGCATGTAGTGTAACCATTGCTGCTGCCTCAGGCAGGATTGCAAGACCTCAGGGCTAGCATGAGAAAACCCCAAGCTCCGTATGACACCAGTGTCCATCTGTCCTGTCCTGGCAGGAAAGTGGAAAAGCTCAAACCAGTCAGACCACTTGACAATGCGGGCCCTTGTAGCAGTGTGCTCCCAGGACAGAGCAGTATCAGCAGACAGCCTCTCCTGGCTTCCCAGGGAACAGAAGGAGGGCAGATGTTCTGAACAGCACAGGAAAGAACAACCAATTCCCACTGCTGCTCAAGTGATGCCAGGACAGACCAGAGCCACCAGGAAAGAAGACTGTCCCCAGGTGGGGAGGCAGCTCAGGCACTTTGCAGAGGCTGATGCACAACCGAAGTCTCAAGTGGACAGTCTGAGAAGACAGAAAATGAGTTGGGATGAGCCAAGTGTTAGCAGCAAAGCCAACACACCCCCACAGTCCGCCTGGCTGGAGGCCCTGCATGATGTGAGGACTACATGAAAGCCTTCTCCTGGGCCACCATGGACTTCTGGCCAGGCGGTTCTGTGGCCTCTTGTGAACTTGATACACTATGAACTGACAAGTTCTTTCCTCGTTGCAGTTTAATTAGACCTTTATTTTACACAGAGACTTTTCTAACAGGTATAATTACAACAGGAATGCAGAGAATACAGTTTTAGTTCCATCAGATGCAGATAATTTCCTCATCCCACAGTCTTGCAGCATATTATTTGTCTGACACATGAGATCTCATTTTTTTCAGAGGGGAAAAAAGAGTCAGCAAAATACTTGGCAATAACAAATTAAGTGTCATTAAGTCGGGCAATCACAGAGCTGTGACTTACTGCCCAAATTTATCTACCTCTTCCTGTAGAAGCACTTCTCTGTGCTATATCCACTCCTATTGCTGACGGACATTATTAGGACTCAAGAGCAATGAAGATCCTTTGCATTTGATCTGGACTGACATTCTTCAATCCAAAAAGCTCCATGTTTTACCTCCTATGAGGATAACATAGACAGGGAGTTTATGCTACAAATTAAAGATGAAAAACAGTCCTCAGCTACTGAAGAAAAACTCTGCAAATGGTAGTTTCTCCTCTCCCACACAAGTTCAGCTAGATCAATCATCTCCTTTGGCAGCAGCCCCTAACAGAAGAGATAGAGTTTACGTAAAGGAGGCAAAAGAAGAGCAACTGGGCAGGTTTTGGCTGAGAGAGACATGGCAGGACTCATTCAAGTACAAATTGACCATGCACCGGGCACACCAAGCCAGTGTGAAGCGAGCCAATGGGAAGGTAACATTGAACAAAAAGATGTTAATCACCAAAACCATTGAAAGAACAGAGAATTATGTGATTATTTAAAATATATACATATATTTAATACACATGTGAGAAGAGGAAGTTGAAAAGCTTCACATCACACCAAGTTTGGCCAGCACAGGCAGAAAACACCAGGTGTTTATTACAAAACCTAAACAACTGCAAAATCATCTGCACATGCTACAGGGAAACCTGGGCCATTTATTATTAAACTGCAAAGCAGCCTCTTTCTCAAACTATATCTTCTACAGATGACAAAAATCTGTCAGAGAAGAACGGGACGTGGCAAGCCTCAGCAAAAAGCCAGAGGAACTCCCACCACAGAGCCTGGAGTCCCATGTTTCCTGCAATTCGTTGTTTTGCTCTCCTTGCTCTGGTGCCCATGGCAAGGCTAATGCCCAGGGACAGCTGTGGGGCCCACGGAGTGCCCAGCCCTGCAGAGACCCAGCCTCTCACTCTGCTGCAGGACCATGAGGGGATAACAGGATCAAAAGAGCAGTAACGAGGTCTGGGAACTTGTCAGGCAAATGTGTTTTTAACCAAATCCCAAATGAGCCGCTGAAGGGAAGCATTAATGCTGTCACGTGGAGCACATGATTTTGGAATTCATTAAGCCTTTGATGCAGTGTTAGCAATGCCTTCCCCTGCCCCAGCCATTAGCCATCTGGCTGAAAAGCAGCCAGGTTTCCTTTGTCCCAGAACCAGAGGAATGGTCTGTGCTTGCAGCAGAGCACAGGAGGTACACCAACTTAGAGCATGCATGCACTAGACAGGCTGATTGCACTGATCTTGAGGAAAAATGGCACCTCTTCTTGGAACCCTCAGTGCAAACATGTCTCTGCCCACATCCTGTGATGCTTCTCAAAGAAATCAGATGATTCCAGAGATGTTTCCTTTCTTGTTTCTCTAAGACAGATTAGAGAGGAATGAAAAATTTAGTTAAGGAGTAGTGGAACTAGGGCTAGAGGTCCTGCATTTAGATACTGAAAATCGGAACAGACACACCTAAATTTGGATGAAGTCAGAAGAGAACTGCAGGTGAAAGCTAAAGGCAAATGTTGCTGAATGTTGTTGGCTACAACACAGAGTTATGTTTTTTCAGCTCTATCTTGAATACAAAGTCCCCTCCAAAACTCCAACTCTCCCTTGTTTGAGGACAGTTTGTAAATTAACCTTGCAGTGGATGTGAAGACACAGAGGTAGCTCCTGGCTGGTGAGTAGTATGGTGCAGAGCTGGCTTGGGGCTGGAGCAGCACCCATGATAACAACCCCCTGCCCCAGCTCTGACATTAGAGAGCACAGTGGGCACTTTAAACCAGCTCTGAGGAAATGGCTTGTGTTAGGATTGCTGAGCTGTGCATCAGCAGTGACAATGCTGAATCCAGGCCGGTTTCTACAGAAGCATTTCTGTGTCTTGCACTGGCAAATATTTTCCATTACCTAACTTGTCAGGATTGAAGTCCATTCCCTCTCAATCTTCATCCAGGATAGCAGCAAACTTGTAGGGTACAAAAACACAAGCTATCTCTTACAGCCTTAAGATAGGGTGATAACTACCTATTCCCAGCTGGGATCTGCCTGATGTCATGGCCTCAGTTTCTCCAGGGAAGCCACCTATTGTCACTGGGCTGTGCAGAGCTCCTGGAGTACCTGACACTGTACCCCCGCTCTTCTCCCAGCATAGTGCATGTGGTGTGGTGAGGCTGGTGCACTCTCAGCTCAGCAGGCCCTCAGCTGTGCTGTTGCTGTCACTCCAGCCAATATTTGGTGAGACAATGCCTTTGGCAGGGACTGAGCAACTGAGCTGATTCCTGCCAGACCAGCCACAGCAGGGCTCAGTTGCTGGCAGACACCTCCAAAGCACAAAAGCAGCAGGAGAAACACTTTGAAACTCTTGCACGTCTCCTGACAGTGTGGCGTTTCTTACTAATTTTCCGACATCCTAATTTGCCAAATGTTTTTGCTTGACTGGAACCCAAGCACAGCTTTGGGAACGAAATCTGTGGTACACAGGGGGTTCCCCTGGCTGTCAGTTGCCAGGATCTGTAATACAAAGAGCTGACACCAGACATAGTAAGCAAACTCGATGCACAGACCAAAACACAAACTGAAAATCTTTTAGCCTGCCCTGCCCTGTCCAGAGCAGCTGTGAGCCTCAGATGCTCTGTGCTTCCTCTAGAGATTGTGCTGTAAACATGCAGCATTCCCAATAAACGATGAGAGCAAAAAAATGGCCAAACCCTCATGCAAGGGTGAACGTACCACAGGGGGGGCTAAAGACTTACCATAACTTTGCTGCTGGACTCAGGTCCATGGTGCTGCATGGGGCATTAATGCTGCACCTTCTCTGCAGGCTTCATAAAATCACAGAATGGTTTGGGTTGGAAGGGGCCCTGAGATCATTTATTTCCAACCCTCTGCCGTGGACAGGGACACCTTCCACTATCCCAGGCTGCTCAGAGCCCCATCCAGCCTGGCCTTCAACACTGCCAAGGATGGGACACCCACAGCTTCTTTGGGCCACATGCACCGTTGCCTCACCACCCTTACAGTAAAGAATTTCTTCCTAATACCCAATCTAAATGTATGTTCTTTCCTCTGAAGGCCATTTCCCTTAGTCCTATCACTACGTGCCATTGTGAAATGTCCTCCATGTTCGATCCTCCTCCAAAGTGGCTCTAAAAGAGTTCAGGAAGAAGCTACAGAAATGTGAAGTGGTGCTTAAAGTTGGCTGCAAGAGGCAAAAGTGTGGCTGTCAGGATTTTGTAATGGGTTTCCAAGAAACCCCAAATTCTGAAACATTAAATTAGCATACAAAAGAGAAAATGAGACATAGGTAGAGACAACTCACCCTTTTGAGGATATTTCAACACCTCCAGCAGTTCTCTGAAGAAGAGTAACCACAATAAATGGAAAACCATAACAGAGTCTGTTAGAGTGATAAGCTGAAAAACTAAAAAAAAAAAAACAAACCAAAACCAAAACCCCAAACTGCCAAACCATTCCAAAAAAAAAAAAAAAAAAAAAAAATTTTCACCCTGGAAGTTTGCCATAAATAGTATAACAGAGGTGTGAAAGACTGATCAGAGAAGGTAGAGACCAAGCAGAAAAGCAAATGAGTAATCCACACCAACAAGTAATGAAGGGAAATTCCTATCCTACAATATCCTTTTGGAGGGACAGATGATTCAAGTGAAAGCAGTTAGCAGGGTATGTTTAAAAACAAATTAACAACACAAACAGTAAATTAAACAAACAGCATTTATCTAAGAGCTCCGGAGGAATTCCAACAGAGTGCCACGGAATAGCATCCATAGGCACAAAGAGGAATGGGATTAAAGGGGAAGAAAGAATCCCACTGTAGCAGAAGAAAGTCATGTCTCACACTTTAATGGAGTGAGGAGTCCAGTTTAATTAATGTGGCTGTACGAATGGATGTTACTGGGTGCCCAAAACATTTTTAGAAAGATCCCACACCAAATGTCCTTAATTGCTCTCCTCCACAATATGCTTGTTCCCATGGTAAATAGCAAGGCAGAAGATAATGAATGAAAAATTGTCAGCATTTAAAATGGAACACACCAGTGTGTCCCACCAGGATCTATGCTAGGGCTTGTGATTTTTGATGTATTCATAAATGGTCTGTGTGTGAGCAGTGAGGGGGAAGAGTTCGATGGTGAGGCTGAAGAATGCAGAGTATTGCAAATGAGCAAGATCTCAGAATGAAAGCTAGGGGATAAAATGACAAATTAAAGTGCGGGTAGGTCCAATTTACTAGGAGCCACTCTATTTGCACAACTGAGTTATCCCCAACTGAGAAAGTGGCCTGGGGATCAGTTACAGGTTTTCTCTCTTCCTTCTCAGCAAAGGTACAGTACAATTAAGAAGAAGCAGAAAAGGGGAAAGGGAAAATCAAATCCATAGGACAAAGAAGACCGCCAAGGGAGACAAACTGATGTGTTGAAAAACCATTTGCAGTGATTTAGAAATGATTAGTTGTTTTGTTTTACAGTTTAGGAACAAAAACATATGAATTAAGTAATGACATAGCAGGTAAAAGCAAATTTAAGTATTCTGTCACTATGCATTGAGGAGTCTCCCTCACTGGAGATATTCAAGAACCATCTGGACTCAATTCTCTGCAAAATGTTCTAGGATGACACTGCTTGAACAGGGATGTTGGACCAAATGCGGGTCTTTCCAATCTTAGCCACCCTGTGACTCTATAAGTCTGAATAGTTACTTAACTGGGATTTCTAGGATGCAAAACAATGCAGAATGGATCAAAAGCAATCAGGTTGTCTTATGGAAGAACAACCCAGCAGGGACTGCTAGACAAAATGATGCTTTGATCAGAATAAGATTAAGTGGAACATTGCTGAAAACGTGGGTGGAGACACTATGGCTTTATACCTACATTGTTCCTCCACCTGCTCCCACCACACCCCACTGGCCACCTTCACAGCCAGAATCTGGCGCTGGTTTGTCTCCTGAATCTCACAGTAGTCTCTCTGCTGTTGTGGTGCACCAGCAGGAGCAAGCTGATAGGAAAAACCCTCATCACGTACCCACTCCTAAATGTTGTTGCACAGCAAAGTCACACCATGTGAGGACTCATTATGGGTAACAGTTAACTAGAAGATAGGAAAAGACTCTATCTCAGAGATGCTGCCACAACACTCCATGGTCACTTGACACAGGCTGGAGGGAGGCTAAGGGTAGTGTGGAGCAGCCCTTGTCTGGGCTGAGGGCCAAATCAGTTTTCAAGGCACATTTGGGGAAAGAACATGTCAGCATACTCTGTATAAAGTTGCCCAGGAGGAAAGCAAACAACCCAAAGGCTGCCAGTACTGTGAAAAGACAGTTTAGTGCCATACCAGTGCTTGGGTTATAAGTTTGCATACCTAAAACTCAAACATACATCAGAGATGATGGCCAGCCTAAGGAGAGGAGGAGAAAAAACAGAACTATAAAAATGGAGAACAGGAAAGGTTGAGAATGGAAGGACAGTGAAAATTTCTGTTTCAACCAGCCTGATGGAGAGTTGCTGGCCAGATACCTCAAGGGCCAAAAGCAAGACAGGGCTCTAGTTTGGACAGGACAAGACTAACCTGGAGTAGATCTTAGTCCAGAGGTGATTGGCTAAAATATCTCCAGCCAAGACCACTCAAATGCAAAGGATAGAGGATGGTAACAAAGGGGCACAAAATCCTCCTGCAGAAACAAGGAAGCAGGTTATGGAAGCTCTCTAAAGGATGGTATGAAGGACCAGTTACAGAGAAGGAGTGTAAGGGGTTGACTATTAAGGCCCAGGTTATGAAATGAAATTCCTCCCAAGCCTTCAGACCCAGAGGAGCACTTCCAGTTCTCACTCCTGTGGACTGCAAATCCTTCTTGTTGCTCTTCCCACTTTTCTGTGTGCTGGCTCTTCCCAGCTCCATATGCCTGTGTTTCTGTTTCTATCCTTCCTCTCAGTGCTGAACTTAAGTCCCATGGGGAATGAAATGCAGTGCTCAAGGGATCCACAGGCTGCCTGACCATCTTCTGGGTGCTGCCCCCAGTAAGTCTCACAGAGAGAGAAAATATATAAATCCCATACATTTCATCATACACCAGCTGAACTAAGTGTGATATATCCTGAAAGGTCTTCCCACCCTGGCTTACATGATTAACTCTTTGCTTCTCTCTGAGACATAACTTTCCAAGTGCCATGAGGTAAGATGCTGCTGCAGGAAATGAGGTAGGGCTGTTCATGTACCTGCTCCTCTTCAATGGACAATTGGATCATAGAATCATAGAAAGGCTTGAGTTGGAAAGGAGCTTAAAGACCATCTTGTTTCAACTCCCTGCCATAGACTGAGACATGCTCCACTAGACCACGTTGCCCATCCAGTCTGACCTTGAACACTTTCAGAGATAGGGCATCTACAGCCTCTTTGGCAAACCTGTTTCTGTGTCTCAACCACCCTCATGGCAAAGAATTTCTTCCTGATATCTGCTCTAAACCCACTCTCTGTCAGCTTGAAGACATTGTCCCTCGTCCTATCACTACAGCCTCTTGTAAAATGTCTTTCTCCAGCTCTCTCTCCCTTAGGTATTGGAAGACGCTATAAAGTCTCCCCAGATCCTCTTCTTCCAGGCTGAACAATGCTGACTGTCATAACTTGTCTTCATAGGACAGGTCATCTTCAGCTAGAAGATTAAATAAATTCTTAGCTTTCACACAGTCTTGACTTTGGCCATGAGCTGGGGGCACACAGGCAAAGACCACAGTAGAGATATCAAATCTGCATTTTTTTTTTCAGCCTATTGTATTTTCAGCTCTTCCTTCAGTTTTTCCCAACTGCTGGTGCACATTTGTGCCCATGACAGCCCAACACCAACCACACTGCTCTCCAGAAGCTTGGCTAGACTTTGTGTGTAGGCAGGGCACTGACTGTTTGCTAATGACTGCAAACCAGAGCCTTGAAGAAATTGTGCCAATGTCTCCTGTGTTGCATAACATCCTCTGACCAGCAGCTTGTCACCCTCTCTTCCCTTGGTTCCCTCCTGTCTTTTCACAGAAAAAGCAGAAGTAACAGATGTGAGAGAAACTTGACCTGCCAACACAGGTGTGCTGCCTGGGTCTGTGCCAGGGTCCTGGCTGAACACACTGTGATTCAACTTGAACCCATTGCAACAGAAGCAACAGAAATCTGTGATTGATCTGCTCTAGTTTGGGGAAACTCATCAGATGTACCATGCAGACCTACCAGTGAATTTTGCTGACCCTCATGTCATTCCTTTATCACTTGTGAACTGTCCCTGCAGCAGCACCCAGGAAGTAGTGGTGGCACTGCTGAAGAAAAGCTCTTCACCACCCTCACTATTTCAGCATGATCTATGCCAAGCTACAGGAGGTGCTCTGCAGCTGGATCTTAGCCCTGGGCTTGCACCATGTTCTTGGCACAGGAACTAGGAAAGAGTTACTGAACGACTTAATTACTGACATGCATTTCTCATACATGTCTCAGCTCTGCGCACGAGTTCCTAGAAAAGTTTTGACCACAACTGGTTCTATGTGCTGCCCAGAAGGCAGGCTTCCCAGCAGCCCAGTGGTGGAGAAAACTAAGGAGAACACTGGGTAAGAGGCCAAGGCTACCCAGAAAAACGCCCCTGGGCTCAGCCAGGAAGAATCTGCCAACAGCAGCCTTTGACTGCCTGGACTGGTTCTCTCCTGAACAGCTTCAAAGCAGCTGCCAAAACCCAACAAGAAGGGAAAAGGTGTGTTAACGCTGCAGGGCAGTGCTGGGGAGAGCCAGGAACACCACTGCTTCCCTGTCTTGCAGCCAGCAGCACTGCCTTGTGATCCAGCACAGCTCAGCACCAGAGCAGAGGGAGGGAGGAGAAATAGCCCTATGACTGATGGCAGTGCTGAGACACTGCGACTCACACCCTGTATCACATTGATAATAGCACCAGCCTGGACACAGCCATGCTTGTGCCTCCCAGGGAGGGGGGTGGTGGGGTGGGCAGCTTGGCTGTCCTTCGGAGCAGAGCCAGGGAAACACAGCCAGAGGGAAACGAGGCTGGCTGGGAGGAGAGATGTTACAGGTAGAGTAAGGAGCACTCCAGAAGTAAGTAAGCACTCCAGGTGTGAGTACAGGAGGAGTGGCTGTTACAGGTAGCGGTTAGTGCTCCACGCGCCTTCAGCTTCTCCATTGAGACACTTCATGTGATCCCATGTCTACCCACAGGGGTGTTAGCTGCTCTCTTACATTCACCCTTTGTGGCTGAAATGACTGCCGGTAACAGCAACAAAGAAAACACTGAGCTTCTCCTTACAGGCAGAAAAAGAGATTTATTTTAAAAGATAGGAAAAACAGTACAATACTGTAGTATGGTCCTTTATGTTCCAAGCCCTCTACCCACCCTCAGTGTAAAGCAGGATGTTGTCCAGCCTGGACTTGTTGAGATTTCAGCCAGGATGAGTGAGAGGGTTTCACCTGACTTTAGCTCTGGTTAAGGACCATGGAGCAGTGTGCCAGCACACTGATGCAAAGGCAGTGAATCCCCTCTGCAAGAAGATCTTCTTGACCTTGTCTCAGCTTCTGTTCAAGTGCTCCTGCACTCAACAAAAAAGACTCTTCAGTTTTACTTTTTACTGCCCAAGCCCAGCTTCCCTTGGCTCCCAGAGCAGCAGATATACAGGACCGCAACAGAGAATATTTAAAGAGAAAGAGGTAGGTAATTAGATATTTGTGACAGAACAGGTTGTTGGGAGATACCCAGTTTGTGACTATTCAGAGTGCTAGGTGAGGAGTCTCCAGGAACACTGAAGTACTGACACAGACTGTCAGGCGCTGTGGGTCTGTGCAGAGTGTGACTGTTCCCATTGTCTCCCCCCTGCCAGGATCAGACTGGTCCAGATACTGCAGTCACAGTATGGCTCAGTGCTGAGGAAAGTGAGCTTTTGCATCAGCCCTGTCTAAAATCACAAAGCCAGCCAGGTGCAGCAAAGAAGTTTAAAAAAAGAAAAGAAAAGAAAAAAAAAAAAAAGGCTGCTGTTTGTCTGGATGTGTTCACAGTTAGGCAAGGCCCAACAGCACTGGAAGAGGACAAGTCTGAGCCACTTGGACCTGCAAGACAGTCAAGACACACAACTCACTGGAGGACATAAAAGGGCTCCATTTAGCTGTCCCAGTACAACAGGCTTGCAGTTATCTATGCAGATCCCTGTGTTTTGTCTTTCTTCTGCCTAACCTCTGACACACGGATCATCTCCTGGGTACATCAATGAATGGGACATAACAGGAATGAAGCAATTAAACCAAACACTTTAGGGAGAGAATTTTTTCAGCTATTAAAGAGATCCTGTCTTTCTCAGCTATGAAGAGAAAGACAAGACAGGCCCCAGCTAAAAAGCTTTGCTCCATCATGAATTCCAACATAGGAGCAGAACCACACAGGAAATCTGGCGATACTGGTGTATGGCTGGAAGCCCTGCAGTGGGTCAGCAGCCAAAAGCATGATCTTTTCATCCCCTCTCCATGCTCAGCTGACATATACCAAGATTCTTCCAGAGGTGCACAACAGCACCACTGCAGCTCCCACCTGCCTTCAGCAGCTGAGAGGGACAAGGGAGCTGCACATCCACCAGATGCTTCAGATAACACAGTCTCCCCAAACCCTTCTTCTGGCCCACTCCAGACTTCTGTCACCCATCCACTGTACCACCACCTCAGTCACTAGCTGTGTTTCCAGTGCTGAGACTTCGGTGGAAGTTCCCTGTACAGCAACGAAGTTGCTGCCTTTTCCTCTGTTTTGAGCCTTGCCTTCAGCTTGCTGCCTCTAACACCCCACCGGGCTCCCCAACACCACTGCCTCTCCACCCCACAAAGCCACTGTAGCTGACTGCTGTGGCATGCATTCTGATAGCCCTCATCCTGCCAGCCCCAGGCCTCCAACAAACTGTGAGCTCCCTCCAGCAGACCAGCCATATTACTGCAAGCACTCCGTGCACCACAACTGCTGGGAACCCAACCTTTGGCTGATTTTCCCTGGTCTCTGCGTAGTCCTGGGATGGAAGCTGGCTGCTGCTCTTGGTTTTTCCTGCCCTGTTTCTATGGAGCTTGTGGCCAAGAGATGCTACAGATGGAACACAAAGGGAAGAGTTCCTTTGCTCCTCCATTTCCCAGGAAACTCCAATTGCTGTTTTCCCTCCTGAGCACCACCTCCTCTTACCATGTCACTCAGGCTATACATCCTCAGTGCAGTGAGCTCCTCTCTTTAGACATGCTCATGGGAGTGGAAGTGAACTGTGGTGAGAAGCAGAGAAACAGCATTGGCAGGAGAGCACAGGCTGGCAAGGAATATTTCAAGGAATACAGTCTTGATCCCAAGACCACCAAATAAAACCTATGACCCAGGAGGTAAGAAAACAAGTGCTAGCTGTGGAACCTTCCTCCCTCCTGCCTCTGGGCAGGGTAACTCCACGTGTCCCAGAGGGGCTGTGGCTTGGCAGAGGATATGCCCCAGCTCACCTGCTGGATTTCCTGCATTGCCAGGTGTATGGAAGAGCGGAGGCGAGGGAAGGCTTGTTGGCTGCTCTCTCCAGAGCTAGGCTTTGTTCTACTCTTCTCTGGGGTCTGCTGGTTTTGGAAATTCTTGGTCCTCCTGAACCACTGCAGAGCAGGTTTGCTGCTGTAAGGCACGGAGGGGCAGGACTGCTTCTCTGGAAGGGTCTCCCCCTTGTCTGCTGGTGAACTCAGTGTGAGGCCCTCCAGATTTTCGTAATTCAAGCTCTCACTACTTTTCTGGAGAAAGGAGGAGTGGATTCAGCAGTGGTTTGCAGACCCTTCACACACACTGAACAGCACCACAAAGAGAAATACCCAGCTGTGTACACTGCTGACATTCAGGGGACAGCAGGGTGTCATCTACCTACCAGTGCCTCTCCCCTATCCCAGGACTCCCCAGCTAGCAGCATTTCCCAGTGCATGCAGAAGCAGCCAAGCTGCTTGGCCAGAAAGGGACACCCCTCAACAGGAACACAAAAGAGATGCTGCTGCAGTCTCTAACCACCCACTCAAGGCACAGTCCATGCCCCACCCTCTTCTCCCACTGAAGACCCTCGCTATTCACCTGCCCACAGGGAAGAGTCAGTCTCTCCATGAAGGGCTGGATGCCCATGGTCTGGTGGTACCGCACCAACTCGGTGAGCGAGGCGTGAGCCCGGTCCTCCCCCAGGATGACGTAGCGTGCGTTGGGCTGCATCTGGACCATGTAGTGTCTGCAGCGGCCTTCACCCCTGGGGACAGGGATGGACAGAAATGGCCATGGCATGGGCCTCAGCGTGTCAGCACCTGGCTCCTGCTTCCTGCACCCGTGGGCTCCAGAGGACAGTTGTGATCAGGATCCTCAGTAACAAGTACCACATAGAGGCAGGAGATGTGCTGTGCAATAACATGGGCTCATAGGTGCTGCAATCTCCTTCCAACCTGGTTTGCCCTCTCAGCCACAGAGTACAGCCTAAGCACAACCTCTGCACTTGGAGCCATAGCAACCCACTCAGACAGCTCTATTTCTTCAGTAAGAGTCAGATTCTGCAGTACCCCATCTGCTACAACAAACTTTCTGAGGCACAGGACAGGCTACAGTCTCCACTACAGAACAGGATCATCACTGGACTGCTCTGTGGAGTGGGTAATCTCCTCCAGTCAAGCAGCTTCATAGAATCACAGAATTCAAACATTCTACGACTGTAGAATTCTAGAATCAGAGAATTTCACACAGTGCTCGGTTTCATGGAATCACTTAGGATGGAAAAGCCTTTAAGACTCTCAAGTTCAGCCCTTAACACAGCACTGCCTAGTCCACCATTGAACCACATCCTCAAGTGCCACATCTACGCATCTTTTAAATACCTTCAGGGATGGTGACTCCACCAGTGCCTTGGGCAGCCTGTTCCTGTGCTTGACATCCCTTTCTGTGAAGAAATTCCTCCTGACATTCAGCCTGAACCTACCCTGTCACAGCTTGAGGCTGTGTCTTCTTGTCCTGTTGCCAGTTGCCTGGAAGAAAAGGCTGACCCTCACCTAGCTACAACCTCCTGCCCGGAGTTGTAGAGAGCAATAATGTCTCCCCTGAGCTTCCTCTGCCCATTACCTACCGGTATGTCAAGATGTAGCCTGGTCGGCTCTGGCTGATCCGAACAAGGAAGCAACCCAAAGGCTTGTCAATCAGCAAGTTTTCAGCTTCCCTGAAATCAGGAAAGAATTTTTCAGCAAAGAGCCAGCAGTTGCCTTGCCACACAGCAGGGATTTGCATCCTATCTCATGTGCTACCCCAGTAGTGCCCCAGGGTGCCCAGCATCTGCCCCATGTGTTCCTGACTACAGGTCTCCTGACTCAAGCTTGTTGGTGCAGGACGCACTAACAGGCTGAGGAAGCACAATACCCTCAGCCAAAGCTTTTTCAAGTAGGGCTGCTCCAAACCTCCTCCAGCAGTCTGATTGTGCAACAGTAACAGCTGCCTTCCAGCACCAAGCATGCCACAAAGCATCACTGAGATGAGGAATCTGTGCATGTGTGCACTTCCTATGGTCCAGGGATGCAGAAGTCAGGATGCTGTGGGGTACTGGGTAAGCCCAGCACCTTGGAAAAACACCAACGTGGAACACACCATTCTGGCTTTCTAAACTTCCTGCTGGAAGGAAGTCTTCCCCTCCTCAGCACAACAGACAAAGTCCTGCTTTGTGCTTGTCATGTGCCTTGCTCGAGGCTAAAGGTGACTGCAAATCACCAGTGCAATTTGGGGTTTCTCTGGCTGCTCCATTTCATGAAGCTGAGCTTACACTGCTGCGTGAAAACTTAAGTCTCTGCTTAAGCACCAATGTCTTTGTGAAGGGTCTGCCATGACCTTCATTGTGCAGTGCTCATGGCTAGTCTATACTTGAATTTAGACAGTTTTGTCTTCCAGACACTAACTCCTCTCCTTCTTTCATCTGTGGACAAAAGCATTACAGGTTAGGACCTCAATAACTATCTTAAAAAATTTAAAAAGAAATGCAGCTACCAGGGAGCTGTGAGCTCCTGTAGTGTCCTTTACCAAGCTAATGTGCTGTGTAATGTCTCTGAGTAAATGTTCACACTGACAGCCTGAAAAAATCCAAGAACATAGTTCTAATAAGACTGAAAGAGGATTGCAGTTTGAACAGAAAAAAAAAGTTAGAAACTGGAGCAAGATGATGAGGGTGTTCAGATGGCAGCAAACTTGACACAGAAATCCCGCCAATTACAGAATACTGGGAATTAACAAGTGTGGAGCACCACAGATCAATTTGCACACAGGTGAGACTATACTGCCACCCCGCTCCTGTCTGATCATTGGCATAACCAGCACTTCTCTGTTTATGCCACTGCTTGACTCAGCCAAGAGAGTGAAGACCTGGCAGAAAAACTTCAAGCATTTAAACAAAGTCCTGTAAACAACTCCATAGGAAAGAAGGACTTAGTGGATGTCTCTCCCTGACTAAGTAGAAGCAAATGTCACCTAAGCTACACCCTCCTTAGACACATGCAGGTATCAACAAAAACCCTTCCTTTTCCTGTATCAGGGGGCGTCGGTGGAGTTTTGCCATTGGGTACTCACTAAAGCCCCCCTTAATACTTCTAAAAATAAAAGTAAGCGGAATTCTATACTCTTATGCTGTTAATTGGGGTCTTCTACTGACCTAGAGTGAAATACAAAAAACAGTCATAACGAATCAACCCAGAAGTTCACCTTCATGTCTCTGCAAATGGTCCAGAACAGGGAAAGTGCATGTGTGTAATTCCCCTCTGATTACTTTACAAGCCTCCCATCCCTACCAGGATCTGTATTTAGGGACTCACAGTGGACTTATGTTCTATGACTTTCCATTGTCTTCCCATGGACCTACATAAAGTTTCAGCATTTACAATCTGTGACAGGGACTCCCAAGCTTTCCCCTAAGGGTTTGACACTCAAGAGATTAAAAGGGAAAAGTTATGCAGGTCACTCTCATCCCTTAAACAAAGCCTGGCCAATCCAACCTACACAGTCCTAAGGACACACCGGCTTCTGCCTGTGGTCACTGTGTCCAGAGTACTCACCTCCGGCTGATCATCCCATGCAGCCAGCTTGGAAAGACCCCATCATCCTGCATGACCTTCTGGGCCTGTGTCTCTTTGAACCAGCGAAGAGTTGCTCCTCTCTTGAGTTTCCTCATTTTTGCTTCTTCCCCAGTCTGTTCCTCGGTTCCCAGAATAGGACAAGGCACAGAAGCATTCAAGAAGTTATCAAAAGGAGTGGACTGAAAGGAAGGAGAGAGGGAAAGTCAGCATGAAAGCAAAGTCGAAGGCAAGGGACGTTTAAAGAGATCACTTTGGCAGGTGACCCCATTCCTAAGTCCCTTAAGAGAAGATCAGTCACCAACTACTAAAAGCTGCTTCCAGTTCCCCAGAGGTCCTGACCATGCTTTTTGTCTAAACACAGTAGGACAGGACTCACACTTCTCATAACAAGAATGACAACATTCTCTTGTGACCACACGGAAGAGAACATGTGCATGCAGAAGGTGGATGGAGCAGGGAACCAGCACATCTGGCTAAGGGGTCCCCAGCAGAGCCAGTGGTGCTACCTCTGTTAGCTTGCTGCGTGGCCGTGGCACTGGTGGCTGTTGTGACTGATCAGAAGGATGAGGACTAGACTGAGGGCGCCTCTTTCGTGGCATGGGGACTGGAAGGGAGTTTCTTTCTGCAACAAGAAAAAATAAGTAGGTGAAATCTGGCATTCAAGACCCATGATATCCATCCTTTACAGGCCTAGGACTGGATAGGCTCTGCTGCATGGATTATGTGGCCACAGCCTGGCCCTCCTTCCAGCACAGTCAGGCAAATGACCTTTACCATGCTGCCTCTGCTCCCCACCGACAAAGCCACACTTCCAAAGAGCAGAAACATCATCAGCTCCCTGCCCACCACACTGGTGGAGCTCCCGTCCCAGGGCAGGCCATTATGACCTGGAGCTTACAGCCCTTCAAGGTGATCACCACACCAGTGGACACCACTGGGTCAGTGCAAGTGGGAACAACTCACCTTGGGCTTCTGCTGCCAGTGCCAGCGGCTGGATTCTTTCTCTCTCTGCCTCCTCCTGTAGCCACTGTGCTTGAGCTCTCAGCTCAGCCAACAGTTTTAGGAAATTCTTCTTGCATCTGAATCCCCTAAAAACTATTCAGAAAAAAGCCCTGGTTAGAAAAATAATGCTGTTCATACCTTTGTAATTCTCTCAGGGAAGAACACTGCGTGACAGTTCTTCATCTAGTGCAAAGCCCTCAACACCTGAATCATGTTAATAAAGAGCAGTGGAAATTCTACTGTGAGCAGGTAGCCAAAACCCTGTGAAAACTGTCTTCTACTCTCTAAACTGCTAGATCACAGATTTATAGAAATCAAATTACAGATCTATGCTCTCATCTCTAATGCGAGGGCACTGAATACCTGAAAAAGAAAGCCGCACAGAAGGGTCTGTTAACCATCCATCTCTCTGTCCATCTTGACAGCATGAAGGAGACAGGATTTCCTTGATGCCTGCCCACCGGAAAGCCTTTCCCATAAGTAGCCATCACAGGGCTCACTGGCAGCATTACAGACATTGTGTGATCCCACCTCCTCTACCAGTTATTAAAACACATGAAATGAAAGCTGCACCCTCTCATTTCCCACTACCCACACATCTTCCCCATGGATGACAACAGTGCACAGCTTGTGACAATCTGATGTTTGTCGCACTGTATGGTGCACAACTGGAAGTTGCTCAGATGCTCCACCTGTGCAACAACCCATACAGAAGAGAAGTGCAACAGAGGAGAGCTAAGCAGGGTGACATCAGCCTCCTCCTCCTGGCTGCACAGTCCTCATGTAGCCTGTGCAAGAGGAAGTACCAATCTGCCCACAGCCACTTTGAAATACAGGCTGCTAGAGCAAATACTATGTGGAAAGGAAAGAAAAACCCAAACCAGACCAAAATTTCACCCCCTTTTTGCCTGTCTCTGAAAGCAGCAATGAGATCTGCTTCACTCCTTTCCCTCTCCCCAGTTCAACACAACTCACAAACAATCCTTACTCCAGAGGACTGAGTCAGACCTCAGGACACAGCCAAATCATGTGCATGCTGTGCTCAGCCCAGCTCTCCTGCACACATTTCCCCTTTCCAAGGCTGACACTGAGGGCTTTCCCTGATTCAGGATGAGCACTGGGAATGTGGGCATTTGTAATAAGCACTTTGACTTCACAAGGCCTTGACACAGAGATGGCACCTGCCCTACCCTTCTGTCCTCTGCAAAGGTGCAAAGCTGGAGCAAGGACTGCAGAAAAGGTTTTTCTTCCCCTCATCTGAGATCAGCTCCCGTCCCAGTGCTTACCTTTCTGAATGATAACTGCTGCTCTTTCCAGTTGCTCCACACACTTTGCCAGCTGTTCCTGATGCCAATATTTAAAGAAAAGTCGTGACTTTCTGTGAAGTTGGAAGAGAAAGATGCAGTGAGAAACACTACCTAAACTTTTATCCATCATCCTTTGAAGAGCCCATTCCTACAACCACAGAATTCTCCCTGAAGAGAACCAGGTGACAGCGTACATGTGTAAAATCCTAGGCTTCCCATTCCCAGCAGCAGCGATCCACACCTACCCACAAATCCAGCCTTTCAGCTCTGTACTTTGTAGTATCTTCAAGCAGCTGAAAGAGACGATAAAAGTAAAATAAATAATTTTCCACCTAAAGCAAACACCAATATTTTAGTTGCATAAAGGCACATGAAGTGCCTCAGCAATTCCCAGTAGTCAGTAGACTGGCTGTCAGTCTGTAATGCACCTTGAGGTACAGCTTGGACCACACTTGGGAAGATCCTCTGCAAAGGGGTTCCCAAGGGCAGATTTATTTCAACTCCCTGGGAGGCAATTCTGTAGAGACTATTTATTCTCAGAAGTGCTTTTCCTCATTTTGTTTCCAAGCCCTTTGGAGGACACAAGTTTCAAGGTCAGCACAGCAAGACTTCAGTGAGAAAGTCTGTTTTCCAATTCCAGCTTCATTTTGCAGACTCCAGTGATAAAATTTGGGTCACTCGTAAAGATTCCCTGACGCTTGGAACTGAAAGCAGCTCTAGCTGCAATACACAGACAGCTTCCTCCCTCTCCTGCTAATCCAGGCTGTGAAATCATAGTGGCACTTTTTGCTAATATCTCACACAGGAAAGCAGAAGTGTTTTTCTTTCTATCTCGGCCAACTTCCACGGTGCGATAATCCATACCCACAGAATTGAATTATTGGATTGGGTGAAATGCATCCTATGATTTTTGTGACTCCAAACATACCACGCTGACTGTTTACAATGATCTTTCCTCCGTCTATGACATTCTCTTGTGACCTCATTCAGGTTTGAAATTCTTACTATTCAGGAAGCATCAGGAAGTTCAAGGAAGCACTGTGAAGGCAGGAGGAGCTACTGCCAGGAGTGAATTATTCCAGGAGATCATTCAAATCGTTTTCTTAAATGACTAAAAAAAACCCCCTCAGTTGGCTTCTTGACATGATTCATTCTCACTATCAATCACAGTTGACACTGGCAGGAAGGAGAGCCTGGGAAAGTGGAGAGTAGGAGGTGGGGAACTGCTGTCCTAGATGTAGGAAGGAAAACACTGGCAGAGTAAAACCCTGTCCCTCTGCAGAGCTGCAAGGATGTTCATGTGTGTAACAGTCAGGTTCTAAAAAGTGCTGATGGTATATTTTGCCTGTACGGAGACCAAATTCTTGGTTTAGAAACATCTTCTCTAGCCTGGGAGACATTCAGTGCTGGCTGCTTGTTCAGGATTGTCTTTATCTTCTTCTCCTGTGTGGCCATCAGGAAAAAGTCTAGTGAGGCACCTGACAGCAATACATGAGCACCTGCCATGCTGAGTTCAGTGGACACCCTTGACCACTATTGTTACTCCCTGATTTAAATACATGGGTCGGTTTCCATTTCATAGCACAGCAAGGCTTTAAGGTAATTGAATATAATTGCTACATAACAATTCAAGAAAGACTTTATTCATCATCATACCAAATGCTCTTTAAACATTAAACGTCCTTGCCTGGGATCTGTGCTCCCCATCACCACAAAACCCCACCCTTTTTTTGCCTGTCCCTTTTATTTGGTTTCCTGTGCTACTCAGAGTAAAAGCCTCTGAAGAACAAACCAGACAAACAAAGTTACTGTTCCTACCTTTCTTTTGTGAGGGGAACATCAGGTTTAACTAGAAGAATTCCATATCTGTGGAAAACAAACCCATACAAACACATAAAAGCCACATCCTTGATGGGCTGAGCTGATCCCTATCACCCTGACAGCAAATAACAACACATTTTCCACTCATCCTCCCACAGCAAATAACCCCATGACCTCAGACCACATGAACTTTGAAGAGACTCTTTTACTCCTTGCCCTTATCTGGTTATCAGGGTCATTTCCCAAATAATATCTACCAAGGAATATTCAGACATTTTAAAAGACCTTTCAGCAAATTCCTCAAAGGAGGGTCTCCAGGAGAAACCATCTCTTCGGATACGGATAGTCTCCAGCAGCCCATTGTACCGGAGCTGAAGCAGCACCACAAAGAGGATCAGAGAAACAAAGAGACACAGGTCATTAGGACATTGGTTTGCTCCTTTGCAGGCAGAAATTACTTCATTAAGCCCTAATCTTCTCCAGTTCAAAATGAAAATGTTTCTTTCCTGAAAATGTTTCCTTAGTTAAGAACTGAATTTACTTCGTCCTGTAACTCTGATGATTAACCACTTAGTTAGAAGTTGGAAACCATAAAAACCAATGATTGAAATAACTTTACCTTCCAGCCATGGGTACTGCTTTGTTTCTGTCCCTTAGAGGACAGCTTCATATTTCCAAATTTGGACACAGAAGTACTCTGAGGCATGGATGAACTTCCTTTTAATCCTATTCCTTCTTATATACATTAAAGAGGCTGCTGAGCTTTCTGAACTCTTCCAATCATTTTCAGTATTCTTTAAAGCATCTAGACCTCAGACCTGACAGAATATCCAAATACAATCATATCAGTGCATTTCAGATCCTGTCAAAGCAATCCCCTCTTGGTTTCTATTCAGAGTTGCCCTGGCTGAGGGGTGAGAACAGTCTCCTCCGGGAAGCAATTTTTCCGGAGTACCGTCTGTACCAGTCTCATCCAGGGGGAGATGTAAAGACGAATCCTAGCGCCTGACAAGCAGACCTCATGGCATTCATGAAAAAAAAAAAGAGAGCGATCTAAGATTGCAGTATCTGGACCTAGCAGTCTGTGTCATAAAAACAACCAAGCACTGAGAATCTTTACACATATATAAAGTGTGGCTGCTCCTTCTCTTGCAAGGGGAGACTCGAGTGAGTCACCTTGTACAGCCTTTGGTGGAATCTGCCCTCCCACTGATATGTGGCAGAAGTCCCTGTAAAGGACACTGTTTTTGCTCACCTGCAGCAGGACCACCTGGTTGTCCAGCACACCTGGCTCCTTCTGACTGTTGGGCTTTATGCAACGCACAAAGTGTGGGTTGGCAGAATACATCCTCTCCATGAGCACCATCAGAGAATGCTGGCAAGGACAGAGGAACATCAACAGTCCATCAAACCAATGCACTGCCAGATGTGCAATATCCTGCAGCAAGGACTGTTTTCTCACCCCACAGAAATTTCTTGGGTTCTGGCAACAACTGGGCCTGCCCCACTGTGATCAGCCGTGCTCAGCAATCAAGAAAGGCCCTGTCTACATAATGTCTGCTTTAACCATGATATTTGTGGTGAAAAAATTATCACTGCTTTCATCTCATGGCACACCTCAGGGCAGCAATACCATACCCGGAACTGAGCTCCAGCAGACTGTTTCCGTGTGCTGTTGAACTTGTCATCTGCTCCTGGTATGACCTGAAACCAGACCAAAACAAAGGATCAGCCCTGGAAGAAGCGCTTGACTGACAGCCAAGGAGCATTGCTGGAAGGCAGACAGCAAAAAACATGGGAGAATGGATTTAAGGGGAGAGAGGAGAAGCTAAACGTATAAATGGCAGAAGCAAGCACAAAACAAAGTAAAAAACAAAGGAGAAATTGTTGCAAGCTGATTGCTCTCTGCTCTTATTTTAAACCAACTTCTGTCTGCCCTTTTTCAGCCACTTTCTCAAATAATAATTATCAGGTAACATTTATCAGTTGTGATGTGGACCTGAAGTGCAATACCTTGGTTTTCACATGAGGCATCAGGGTCCCTGTCCTGGAGATAGTGGCTGGAAGAACAGAGACAATTAGTTGATTTTGTACCTTTGCTTGCAATCCACTAGGGCTAAACACTCAAACCTCAATTCATGCACAAACCTCCTTCCAAATACTGAATCACAGGGTGTTAGGTTTCACCATGTGGAACTACAAAGAAAGAGGTTAAAAAAGGAAGAAGAAAATGCAAATGTATGAAGCACACAAGGCAGGCAATACTAACTTCTGCCACTGAGAAGACATGACAATCAGGTTATTAAATAAACCTAAAAGACTTTCAACAGAATTATCATCAATGGGTGTCTAACAGTGTAGAAAAAATGGCACAGGCTGCAAATGCGGAGCCCACCTACAGCACTTACAGGGTTATTTGAAGTCAGATAGCTTATAACTAATTCAGCGACAGGATGAGAAAATCAGAGAAGTTTAATTTACTAAAGGATCTAGTAAGAGTCTTGTACACCCTTGATGGAATGGCTTCACGTCAATCATAAAATCACAAAATCAGGTTGGCAGTGTCCTCTGGAGGTCATCTGGACCAAACGCTTTGTTCAGCACCTAAAGCCACTGCCAAGAGTGGACAACCAACCTGAGAACAGGTTATGTCTGGTGTTTATGAACTTTGAAAGAATTGGGACAAGGCAGAGTAGCTCTAGTAAAAGTGCAGAAATGGTAATGAAGAAAGATAGTCCTGAGTAGCAGCTGAAAAACACAGTGGAGAATAGAAGAGAAATTCATCAATTTCTTCCAAATCCCAGAAAGTGGCATGGACTGAATGGGACCAAAACAATTACAAAATTTCTATACCACAGACACTGTGTTCAGCCAGCCAATTTCCAAGGAAGCATTTACTTGACCTTTCTCTAAATTTTTAATTTAATTAGAAGTCTTGGAGCATCTGAAAGCTTATCAATAACTGGAAAAAGGGAGTGTAGTGGTAGGAGAAAAATAATGACCTGACAGGTTTTTTTAACAAATTGTGAAGCCCCATTTTTAGAATCCATGACCTTGACCAGCTTCATTTCTAGACAAGAACAATGCTTATAGAAAGTCCTGCACTGGCCTTGGAGAAGATGGGAAGGCATCTGAGCGGTGGCTAATTCTCTGGAAGGGGATACAACCTGCCTTGCTTTCCATGGCAGGGAATAAGCAGCTCTGACAGCTCTGTATGTGCCAGCAGCCCCATTCCAGGCTCCAGAATTCCCAGAGTCCCCCTGGCACTGCCAGCTGTGAAACAGACAAGCCTCATGCCCACCCTTAACTCTTGCCAAGGTGGGCCTTGGCTCATGGTGGATGTGCAGAGGGACTTGCCTGTGAACAGCACACTGAGCAAGGGGGTGACACTGTTGATGAAGAGTCCACGGACATTGGCTGGCAAGGTGTCTCTGTTCTTCTCTAGAAAGCCCCTGGCAGCGTATTGTACCTGTGGAAAGGGCAGCAGGTCACTAAGGGACAGCAGTGCTCACAGGGTGGCTGTAAAAGCCACTTCCACTGCCTGCTGGGAGCTGATCACATGTTAAAATAAATGTACTCTGGCTTGCACATGAATTTTTTAAACACACAGGCACACCCCATTCAGATGCCAACCCTGAGGAACAAAACTATGCACATGCCAGAGGCATCAGAACCACGGGAGTGCAGCATAACACCAAGACATTCACCTTTCACATGTTAAATGTTAATTTTTGTAATAATGAATGTCACAAATAATAACTTAGTCAATAATGCTGAGATTAGATTACTAAAACACAAGTTACAATGAACTGTTATATCTGACCTGAATTGTCATATCTGCTCCTGCTCCAAAAATTATCTCCAATCAGTTCAACCTAATGTGGACCAATGCTTTCAATACTGGTGGCAGCAAAGTTACAGGCAATAGTGCTAAATCTCAAGCTGCCTAGATACCAGTGAATGTGTAAATAACTGCCTCCACTTTTAAAACATTAATTACCCAGTTGTTTACACACTGTTCTCAGGTGTTTGCCTGAAAATAATAGCCACTGCTATGCTCTGAAACCCAATAGGTAAAGAAAAAGCGTTTAGCCTGTCCTTTGGTGCTGCACAGTGGACACAGTACTTTTATTTAAGAAGTATTATTTTAGGACTAGAGTTCTAATAGAATGATGATTAGAAGAAGAGCAGATTCTTCTAATGCCCTAGGCTTCTGAGAGGTAGCCCCATTTTCCTCAGGGGTCTTCTCTTCCTGTACCTTTTACATAAATCCCAGGGAATTCTAGGAGGTAATCCACTGGAACACATCACTTCTGTTAGTGTCATACTCAAACCACACATTCCTTAACATCAAAGCCTTATTTGTCTGGCAACCCTTTCACCCCCACCAACATACACTACAACATTTTTCCAGCAAACAGTACATACTTTCCCAGCATAGTGAATGATGCTGAAGCCCAAAACACGGCCTCGGGCTGGCTGGAAGTGTAAATTCCCCTTAAAGCTGCTGTTTAGTTTATCCACAAATGTCTTATCAGTTGCCTGCAAGAAAGCAGATTTCATAAGGTGCAACAGAGGCCTGATGAGGACACATGGAATCAAAACAAAGTGTTAGAAGTATCCTTGGCTGTGCAATAGTCTTCAGCAGTACCCTCTCCTGACTCCTCTCAGGGATGCCAATGCCACTAGACTGTTCCTGATCTGGATGTCCTGTCTCATAAGTCACACATGGGGACATCTCTGTTCATCCTGCGCTCCAACCCAAGAACTTTCTTTGTAGCTCAGATATTCACCGCTATATTAGCCCCCAGAATATTTTCTCTGCCTCCTTTCTCATACATACCTGAGGGAATGCACTCTGCTCATCCAGAAGAGAGAGCAACCCAAGCGGCTTGGCCAGGAGCAGATTCTGCAGGAAAGAAGATGCATGAAAGCAGTGCAGGACATCCCCTCTCATCCTCACCACCCTTTGCAGACGTTCTTCCCAGGTGCATCTCCTCCCCATGGGAGAAAGAGCAAGACTTTTGTCTTGGCTGGACAAAGCAATTACATTCTGTCAGTCTTCTCACTCACCAGAAGAGGTTCGTTATTGTTGAATGTGATGGTCTCCCAAGGCAGCCCTTCTTCCTTATAGGCAGCTTGCTCTAGCTGGAAAATGTGCTGAAATAAAGAAAAGAGAGGTTGAAGCACCCAGCAGACTTGGCTAGACAAACCCTGAACATCTTCCTTCCTGCCCTGAACAAGAGGACAGAGGTGTGGCACTCCCAGCCACAGCATGAGAGGTCCAAGACGTAGCTGCTGTTCTCCATGGTTCTCTGTAACCCTGGCACTCACTGGTCCTGATGCATAAAGCAGGAACACCTGTCAGAGTGTAAGCGTCCCTACTATTACAATTTTGGTTACCGCTTGATCCTTCTACCTCTTCCTTTCCTGCCCCAGTGGCTCCCCTGACCTAGCAGAGAAGGTCACTGCTCTCCATCCTGCTTCAGTATTCACTACTTCTGCCCTTCTAGGCCATAGATATGTGTTTCCCCAAGCCCTCCTGCATGTGCCAGGCAGAGCAGTGTTCTGCTTTCTCTGCAACACAAGGTGAGGTCACCCTCAGCAGACTTACATGGTTGAAGAAATGCTGCAGCTGCTCATTGGCCAAGTTTATGCAAAGCTGTTCAAAACGATTCACTGCAAAGTTTTCAAACCCAAAAATATCCAAGATACCTAAAAAGAAGGAAGAAGAGGACATCATGGAGCCTGCAGACCATCCCTGCAGATTACTGTGTACACCAACACACAACTAAATCTCTTATCACACAGTTCTTGTGGCACACGGAAAATGCAGCCAAGAGAGACACCAGTGGCAGACCTCACACAGCTTGGAGAGTTAGTTAAGAGAAGACCCACTCTAACCTGGCTTCTCTGCTAAGCCAGAGTATCCCAGAACTACAGCCTCACAGTTGCTTCAGAAAAACTGACTGCTCAGAGTCAAACAACGCCCTACAGACTTCATGCTGCTGGCTCTTATCTCTAGCAGAATTACAGTTTTGATAATGCATCCCAGCACACAAGCTCTGGGAAACCTCATGCAGTGTCTGTCCTTCGTTGTGGCTGAGGGATGCACATTTGAGAACAGAACAGAAGCAAGGCAGGCAGAACTCACCTATCTCCCTCAGTTCCACCTCAGGGTCCACATTCTCAGCCAGCAGCTCATTGATTTTGCAAACAATCCAGCCAAACACTCGGCCATAGGCCACCTTTGCAATGGAGTCCCGAGCATCTGCACAGAGGAACAACAGCAGCTCACTGAAGGGCTTCACAGGAGAGCAGGGGACACCACACACAAGCTGGCTCAATACATCCACCTCTAGCAACAGTGTCTGTATAAAGCTACTTTAAAGATCAGATAAACATTGGATTGTCCCCACCTTTTGTAACTGGGAGCTGTAAAAACAGCCCTTTAATTCCAAAATCTTCACAATCTTTCTACAAAGATATCAGGGAATTTTTGAGTCATGCCATTTTTTAGAATATCCAGAGACTTGCTTTCTCCTCTGAAGATATACTAAGTATGGACCCCCTCACTGCTAAATGAAGAGAGAAGCTTCAAATTTTACTTGGAAAATTGGATGGTTCTCTTCCTCTTAGGCCTACAGTTACTAAGTGTTTAAATGCTGTAGGCAAGAAAAGGGCACAACTGATGGAAAGCTTGCTAGCATTCTAAGAAGGAGACCAAATTAACGTGACTTATGATTAGAGACATATATTTTACTGTCTAGAGGAATTTGTAAAATAGAACTAGCTAATCTCATCTCATTTCATTTTCATTTTCTTTCATTTATTTGAAGCAATAATCTCTCTTAATTAGCTTTTAAATACTACAATTTAAATTAACCTTTTGGTGCAGATTATTTTAGGCTATTGTTTTATTGAAAGGGAAAACAACACCTTGTGCTTGCTACTTTACTCTTTTCTCTCCATTCCTGACACTGCGACATCTCATTGTTCTCGTGGTTGTTTCTCCATCTATTACCTAGAGCTCTGCACACTGCAAGCACACTGCAACAGGAGCCGTCCCCTCTTTTGCACAAATACCCAGAGTTTCTTTCTGGGCTGAGTCAGAAAGCAAAGCTAATTCCTTGGTTTCTCATTTAATCTCTGCAGTCTCCTGGAGACCAAACAAAAGCAGCATTCATGACCCCACATATCAGTAAGAGACTAAACAGATAAACACTGACATACTTGCCTCTGTGTGAGAGGAATAAAGGGGCACAGAAGGACGTCTTTGTTCCCAACAAGCTGCACATGTGTAGGGATACCCTTCAATCAAACCCCAGTCTTTATAGCCAGCACATCTGCAATTCATTGTGTTTCCTACCTTCTGCCTGTTGCTGGGTGTGAAAACGCTGGATCTGCTCGCCTCGGGTCACTGACGTTGTACAAATCAGGCATTTTAACAACTCATCTTCCTGGACTCCAAACTGACCCTGGGAAACAGGAAACCAGAGGACAGTCCATTGTGAACTCTCACCCTGCTCGTGGGGATTGTGTCTATCTGCATGTAACAGGATCATGATTCAAGGTTAGGCCTTCGAGCCCCACTGAAAGGCAAGTGCCACTGCTGGCACCAGAGTCAGATGCAGGCTCTGATCTACTCCACCCGGCAGAGATCAACCTCATGCACTCAATCTCAAACACTTTTTGTTTTGCTTTCCCAGTGCTGCCACCTTTCACCTTCCCTGGGAGCTATGCCAGTCCCTGCTGACTGGTTTAATGACTTATTGAACAGCACCACATGGAGGTGACTGTGAAGGTGCTGAACCATCTAAGCTTCAGAGTCACAGAAACCTACACGAGAGGCAGGAAACAAAGTGAACTCAGACACACTGAACCCCTCAATGATTTAACAGGAATTCCCCTCCTGTGGGCAAGAAATGAGGAACACGCTTTTAGAAATAAGATAAAAAGAAGTTGGCTGCTGAACAGACGTAGGTGGCTGTTTCAGGTATGGTGTAGGAGGGAAACAGGCAAAGAGATGGGAGTGAAAACAAAGAGCAAGGGTGCTGGGATTTCAAATAGGTCAAAATGAAAGAAACAGAAAGGGGAGAAGAATATTACTTTTTCTGTCCAGTGTTGTTAACAAAGTAGGATAAATTCTCCATCCCATATAGAAAAAATGGAATGGTCCTGGGAAATATATACTTCTTAATCTGTGATAATGTCATGCAAAATAGTAGACAATTCAATTAATTCAAGATAACCAACAAAAAATCACAGCACTTAGTGTGGTATCCTTGGACAAAATCCAATGAAAACACAGAACTAGCGTGGAGATGTTGCCCACCTGAATTTCTCCAAGGCGTCATCACACTCACTAACATAAAACATTTAGTTTTATAAAGTTTGTGTTTCATGAAGTCAAGCAAGGTATATGTTGACTGCGTAAGACACTGGTTCTAGACACACAAGAAATGGAAGATGCTGAGACACATCTCCTTGTGTATGAATAGCAGTGAACACAAATGCTGTCATGGGACCAAACTGTGTATTTCCAAAAAACCCCTTTTTCTTTAGAAACCTTCACAACTCTGAGGCAGAAACATCCTCTGGCAGGAACAGCTCCTGCAGTCACACAGCCAGTGGGAAAGAGCATCATACCCATAAGATTTCTGTCAACATTTCTTGTGACTCACCGCTGCAGCCTTCAGCCATCCCTGGGAGGCTACACTGGCTTTTAGAGACCCATTGCTTTCCTCAGGCTCAAAGGTCACATTGCCCAGAGACAACACACCAGCCAAGATAGCCTGCATGTCCACTTGCTCCTAAAACACAAAAGAAAGGTGACTGAAAAACCTACCAGCATGCAGCATATACAACACAGACAACCCAGAAGTCAGAGAGGTTAAGGCAAGAGGCACAGGCAGCCTGTGGGGAAAAAGCTCTCCACAAAGTCAGGCAGACTCAGGTGGTGCAAAAGTAACATGGAAAATCTAGACAAAAAAATAGAACTGAGCTTCAAAAGAGTAGCTAGAAAGAAACCCTGTGCCTGCAGGAAGCACAGATGGAAATGAAACAGCCCCTGGACTAACCTGTTCTTGGAAGCCCACCATGTCAAGGGCATTGCGAACCTCTTGGTATTTGTGCTTCCAGCATTCAGCTACTTCCTGTGTACCAAATCGTCCACTTATGTACCTGAGAAAGTGCATATCCCATAAAAACTGTCACACCATCAGCACTGTAACCCAGTCCTACCCCATGGGAACAAAGCAGACCATCAGAAGTGGAGACATGAAGGGGAAAGAAACTTTTTCAAGGTAGTACAGCAGAGACCCCAGACCTCCTGGTTTCCATGATGATCCATAATATCTCTTCATGTAGCTCCATTCAGATCCCACTCCAGCTTCTGCTCACCCACAGATAAAACCCCAGGGCAGAGAAAAAACTCATGCATGCTGTTTTCCCCTTCACCACCCATCATAAAGATTAAACTAGGGTCTGCCTTTGACGCACCTGTAGAATGAAGGATCCAATAACCCATATATCTCCTTCTGCTCTGAAGAAAGTCCAGAAAACATGTAGTAGAAGATGTGGAAATTCCTCTCCCCAATATCTTGTTGCACCACCCGTGACTTCTCTAACAGGTACTCACTCAGCTTTGCACCTTGCACTGCACACAAAAAGGTGACAGGGTGGGGAACTTCACTCTGGGGGACATGAAGCTGCCTGGGCTGTCCCACATCTCTTCTTTACCTCCAGGAGCACAGAACTCTCTAAATTAACTTTTTTGTGTGCAAGACCCTCTAGGCTGCCCAACACACTGGAAATGGGCTTCTCTATTCCTCCTGTGGTCTTAGAGATTCTTGTTCACCTCTTTTAGCAGAAACAAAGGCTTCTGGACTCAGAGAGTATTACTGACACTTACCCTGCACTCTCACCCCCATATCCTTGACGTATTCCCACTCTGTACAAACCCAGGCCTAATCCTATCCAGGTCCTATCAAAGAGTGGTTGTTGTGAGATTTTTCTTAATTGCACACCTTCCTACAGGGAGCCATGTGCCAAAATTTTACCCTCCACAAATTTTGGCTACTCAGTCCACGCCCTCCAGTTCCTAACCACTCCCCAGGCTAGTAAGTACCCTTGCCTTTACCAGTATTTTCCTGGAAACGCAGCTGTATGTATTTTCCAAAGCGGCTGCTGTTGTCATTCATCACTGTCTGGGCATTGCCAAAAGCTTCAAGCAATGGATTCACCTAAAACAAGTGAAGAAGCAGAAGAACCAGTCTTCAGATTAAACTATCCAATCTAACTTAAATAGGAAAATGTATCTTCAGCATTTGCTCCTCAGAGTTCAGCTGGAAAGGAACCACTCCATGAATATGGATCAGCATCCATTTTATCTCTGCCTGGATAAAGAAATTGAAAGAGGCAAATATGACTAAGACTAAGCAGCATGAGATTAACAATAATCAGTACAATTGAACTGATGGGATCTCAGTAAGACCACCAAGTCATTTGTTAGAAGATAAGGTTGGTATAACCTATTTCCACACAGTATCTGCTGTCACTAGATAATTTGAGTGCTATACAACAGCAATAAACAAAGTCACCATGTCACTCAGTCAATGTAAGTATGACTTCTTAGCTACTAAAATTTGTAGACATAAGGACAGTGCATTATAAAGAGATTAACAGAACAATCAGACCAGCTTGCTAAGATGGATGCAAAGGTGGCAAAATGACAGTTTTTCTGTATTTGAGCAAAGAATGCCTGTCATCTGGAAGAACAATGCCTCAGTGTAGAAAGCTGAGCAGCCTGTTGAACACAGCTTTAAGGTATGACTGTAACCCCCCAAAAGACTAACTTAGTCTTTGGATATATCTGCAGGAACCAAATAAGATACATATTATTTCTCCACTGTCACCTCCAGGCTTTCCAAGGGCAGCTCATCGGGGCTGAAGTGAGTTATTTCCAGTGGAGGAGTGCAGGCCGGCTCTAGGCACTCTGCTGAGCAAACAAAGCTCTCCTGCCTGTGGAACCTGCTCAGGACAGAAGCAGCCTGGCAGTGTGGCCCAAGCCAGCTCTAAGCAAAGGCAGCAGGTGTATCAATGTCATGTTCCAAGAAGCCAGAACAGGCATTCACCTTGGATCCACCATGGATGATACCATACTAAATTAATACACCATTCCAGAGCCCAAAGCACAGCATGCAGCATTGGGTTTATGTGTCAATATATTGGTTGCAGGAGGAGCTAAAGCTGTTTTTGTGAGGAGATGCCAGATGCTTTCTCCATGTTCAACAGAGAAAATGCCAGCCAGCTCTAAGACCTGCCACTGGCCAAGGTTGAGCCCACCACTGACAGTGGCAGTGCCTCTGGGATGAAAACTGCTGCGCACCCACAGAAAGGAGAGAAGAGTAAGAATGTGGGAGAGGAACTGCTCTGCAGACACAAGGTCAGTGAAGGAGGAGGGGCAGGAGATCCTCCAGCTGCCAGAGCAGAGATTTTCCTGCAGCCTGAGGTGCAGTCCATGGTGAGGCAGCTGTGCCCCTGCAGCTCCTGGAGGTCCAGGGGGAGCAGAGATCCACCTGCAGCCCCTGGAGGAGCCCACACCAGAGCAGGTGAATGCCTGAAGGAGGCTGTGACCACATGGGAAGCCTTCCTGGCAGGACCTGTGGCGAGCAGCCCATTGTGGAGCAGGTTTGCTTATAGGACTTGTGACCCTGTGGGAGAGCCATACTGGAGCATCCTGTTCCTGAAGGCTGTACCCTGTGGAGGTATAGACTAGAGCAGTCTGTTCCTGTCTGTACAGACATACAAATATCTAATGGACAGTACTGACACTGGAACAGCCTTCTCCTGAAGGACTGCATCACATCAAGGCACCCACATTGGAACAGTCTGTTCCTGGAGGACTGTCTCCTGTGGGAGGGACCCCATGCTGGAGGAGGGGAAGAACATCAGGAAGAAGACAGTAGCACAGATAATCTGTGATGAACTGACCTCAATGCACATCCTCTATCTGCCTGCACTGCTGGAGGGAAGAAGGTAGAGAAACTGGGAGTCAAGTTCAGCCTAGGGAGAAGGGAAGAGTAGGGGAAGGTGTTTCAAGCCTTGTTCTCATTTCTCAGTATCCTACTCTGATGGTAACTGGCAAGAAATTAAAGTAGTTTTCTGTAAGCTGAGCCTGTTTTGATGTGATGTAGTCTGAGCCTGTGATGGTAGTTGCTGAGTGATCTCACAGTCCTAATCTCAACCCATGAGTTTTTGTTATGTGTTTCTACCTCCGTCCAGGTAGGGAGGGGGAGTGATAGGGAGCACTGGTTGAAGCTAACCTTTCACACAGAGAAAGGCCTCTATATTTCTACAGGAAATCTGAGAAGACTGACTTCAAAGTAAAGTGGTCCAAGAACTCACTCTTCTTAATCTATCACATGGAAGGTTTATAGTATGATTTGTTTAAAAAACCTCACAACTCCCTGGGGAGAAATTCAAGTGGAAATATTTCAGACTAAAGAGTCAAATATGTTTCAAAATGAGCTATCAAAGATACATGAAAAAAGCAAAGATGGCAGTTAGCCAGCTAGCAGGTGTGTGCCTGGCTGTACAAGTAGCCAAGGATAGGCTACTAAAGGGTGTGTGAATTCTTTATCCCTCTGTACCATTAAATAAAGATCTCATTTGTCTAATGAAAGTCCTTGTTCTAACTCAAACAGGAAATTATTTAAAAAAATAAATACCAATCTTTTGTAACAGAGAACATGATAAAAGGTTGCAATAGTTTTCTCTAATTCAAAAATCATCTCCAGCAAACAGAATTACTGACCTACTAACCCTTCTAATTTGTGGCGAGCTATCTCACCATTATTATCCACTATTTTCTTTTGTGATGTCTTACATGTGGCTTCCTGATTCCCAGTGGTGATTCACTGGCAGTCTTCCTAAGCTTAATGCAAGTTGTCTTGCAGCAGTGTTGCTTCTGCACCTTCAAGCACCATACTGCAATGACCTACCTGAAGTATCTGCTGCTCCAGCTGCGAGTTGCCTTTGCATAGGTTCATTATGTGCTGCAACAACAACTTTGTACTCTCTGTTTTCCCAGCACCACTCTCTCCACTGCCAAGAAAAAGCAAAATAAATTCCATCAACCTTAAAATATAGTTGTTCTGCCCCTTATGGCTCAAGCGCTCCATCACCTGTGAGCGCTCTAAAAGAGTTTCACAATTTTTTCGGCAAAATCACACGTGTGAGTAAAAACTCACACACCACATCTTTACACAGGGTGCCCCATGATGTTTTGGTCCTTCATCAGGTAACTTGTCCCCCTCTGCAAGGGAGTACAGATATACCCCATGCTGCCACTTATGGATGGGAGGTACCAGACAGACCATTTGCTCTGCTTCATAAGTCATCTGGTACATCAACTCCCTTGCATGTGCTGGAGCCAACAATCTCCTCTTTCTACAGAGCGATTTGCCCTATCCACATCACATCCACACTTGGATACTGATCATGAGATACTGTGGCAGTCTCAGATCTCAGGTGTTTCACACATCCACGTGTCAGACAGCTGGGAATGTGGGTTTAGACCTGCCCACACTCCCACAGTGGCAGCAGTGCACGTCACCGTGCTGTCACATCCACAGCGCCTCCGCCTCCAAGTCAAACAATCATCACTTGGAAAGTGCAGTTTCCCCTGTCCTGGGAGAGGGAATGTACAGTGAGACAATATGGCCTTAACTGACAATATCACATCAGCTGAGAACTTCAGCATATGCATGGAAAGAAAAATAAATGCAGGAAATGCTGGACGTATACTTGAGGGCAGGTTCTGATTTCCTTTGAGCTGACCTTTGAGCACGTGGCGTGGCTTTATTGCTTTGTAGATACCAGTGGGTCTGTGCTTGGTATCAAGTATGTGTCATAGGTGGCTAAAAACCTGAAGTACTACAGCAGGTCCCTGATCTCAAGCACAGGTCAGACCAGTCCCATCCAAATACATACAAACAAAATAAGACCATTTTGCTAGTTGAGAACATGCCATCCAGTGCCTCTGCTCAGTATGTTCAAGTGTGTTTTTATTTTTCAGTAACTTCCCTCCTCCACAAAAAACAAAACAAAACAAAAACCCAAAACCAACAAAACAAAACAAAACAAAACAAAAACCCAAAACCAACAAAACAAAACAAAACAAAAAAAACCCAAAACAAAACAAAAAATCCAACAGCACTTCCAAGGTTCAAGCCTGACTTTACACTCTCCAACAAGCACACCTTCACAAAGTCCTGCACGCACAGCAGGTGTGTAACTGCCCCCAGCCCTGAAGAAATGCAAAGTCATCTTCAGGTGACCCAAGTGCTGTACATGCAGCACATGCAGTCTTTTGGGACTGGGAAGGCAAGAGGAGCCAGCGGAATTTGTAGCTGAGGACCATTTGGTAACAATGAACACTTATGATCTGGCAAGCAGCTGCTTCATCCAACATCACCTCTGAAGAATGCTATCCAGACTCAGTTGGAGACACTAAAGAGACCACAAGGGACAGGAGATCCTGGTGTATCCCTGTGCTGTTGTGGTGAACTGTGGTCTAACAGGAGTGACCTCATCATCCCTGTTACCCAACTGTGCTCACGCAGGAAAACTTGTTAATTAGTGTTTCACCACCCGTAGAGAGGAAAACCACAGATTTCCTGTGACAGTAATACACAGACCGGGTAAAAAGTTGCCAGATGCATAGGAGTGTATCAGACTCATCTCTGAACTGCTGGCAGAAGATGACCAGACCACTGACCACCTGGGAAATTCTCATGGGTTACTCTTTCTTGTCTTCTGCCTTCCAAGACAAATACAATGACCGTTCTCTATCTCCCAGAACCCTACCAGCGGTGCCTCTTGCACCTGTGACTGACTCCACTGCCACCACTTACTGAGAAGACAGGCACCAATGACCAGAAGGCTACAGAAATGAGTGGGGCTCAAGTGCCCCTCAGAGTCAGCTCCCAGTCCCACCCAAACACTTTGCAGAGATTCAGCAATTGACTTCCACACCATGTAGACTGATACACTATGAAAGTACTGATAGAATGATCAGAAGTCAAAGGAGAATTAAATCAAACAAGTCAGCAAGTAGCATTTTAACAGAGATGACATCTAAACTGCTCTCTACAACACCCAGTTGTAGAGAAGAGGCAGTTAATGTTTCAAGGCTTTCTCTTCGCTGATCAATGCTTTCTCTGCCACTTGATGCTGTTTGAGGCTTTCTCTGCTAAAAAATGCTCCTTGCTGCACCGCAGAGTTCCAGCAGAACAAGAGTGACAAGATGGAATGTCCATGATATTGGTAGGCTCTTTGGTTAAAAGAACAACTGTTCCTTGACTTCTAGTGCACAGAATTGCCCATGACTTTAAGATCCTCCCTGATCAGATTTCCAAAGGAAATCTGCCTTAGAGCAGAAAAATGTGTTAATTCTTCCCGCTCTTCAGTTACACGTGGGAAGCTCCACTTTGTGAAAACTGGTTCCTTCCATTATCATCCTTCCAACTTTTACTACAGCTTTTACTATGGCAGTTGTGTTTCCAGAGCAGAGCACCCAATGGCTTTTCCCAGAGGTGTATTCCAGTGGCTGGATCCCCACCAGAAGTGAACCTGGAATCTTTACCGTTGTAAAGATTGCTGGCCGAGCTGCTCCACGAAAGCCAGTTTTATCTGCCCACACGTCCTCAAGACGCGCCTGCTTATCTGTCTCGGAAGCGGTCGGAATGAAGGATATGTTGCCAGCGCAGATGAATTTTGACTCACCAACAGAACTGGTGAAGAGCTTCACCCGAACCTTGGGCAAGGAGATCGCTGCGAGCGCTCGGGGCCGCCCCCAGCCCCCGGCCGGCCCCGGGACCCCCAGCCGCCGCTCACCTGATGAGGATGCACTGGTTGCGGGGTCCGCCGCCCCCGCGGCCCAGCATGGCGTGGTAGGCGCGGCTGGCCACGGCGAAGATGTGGGGCGGCAGCGCGTCGGTCTGGAGGCGCCGGTATCGCTCGGAGACCTGCGGGGAAGCGGCGGCGGAGAGGCGTGAGCGGCCGGGGGGCGGCGGGGCGCGGCGGGGGGCACGGCACTCACCTCTCTCCCGTAGAGCGGCAGCGGCTGGAAGGGGTTCATGGCGACGAGGATGTCCCCGATGTCGGTCTGTGGGGACGGGACAGTAGGTCAGCCGAGCGCCCGCCGCTGCCGCCCCCCGCCCCGGCCCCCGGCACCCACGTAGATGTTCTGCTGCAGGAAGCGCTCCCGCAGCCCGGCCAGCAGCGCCGCCTCGTCCAGCTCGGCCAGAGCCGCCAGGTCCCCGGCCGCGCCGGGCAGGGGACCACGCTCCCCCAGCGACACCATCAACGTCCGCCGCCGCCCTGCCCGGCCCGGCTCGGCCCCTCCGCCCCGGGACCCGCCCCCGCTCCGCCCCAGGACCGCCCGCCGGGGCGGGGCCGCCGTTTGAACGCGGGGCGGCGGCGGGACCGGCAGGTAACGGGCGGCGGGGCGGCGTGGGGCTCGGTCCAGAAGCAGAACTAGAACTAAAACGAGAACCAGAACCAGAACCGCGACCGGTGTTGGTGACGTGGCGTGTCCCTATCTCCACCCGTGGAAAGGTCCTGGGCCAGATGAACCCCTGAGCAGCGCAGCCTGACTTTTCTTGTAGCCCGCTCTGGCCACAAGGCTCAACTATAGGACCCATAAAGATCCCTTTTGCTGAATTAGTCTCTGATTTCACCAAGCATTTCCTGAATCCATGTCATAGTCAGAGAAAAACATTTAGTTTTAGGTTTAGTAAATGCTTTTCAGCGTGCTCATGTTTGGTTTTTTGGGGTTTTTTGTTTTTGTTTTTGTTTTTTTTTTTTCAGGATTTTTATGTGTGTGTGTGTTGTTTTCTTTAGTTTTGTTTGTTTATTTTTGGTGTTTTTGTTAGTTGTGTTTTTTTTTTTTTTTTTTTTTTTTTTTTTACTGGAAACATTTATTTCTTTAAAACCTATTTAATCTGTTTAAAAAAACACCCCAAAAAAACCCAAAACAGAATGAGAAAATTGATTCATTTTTGGTCAAGAAAAGCACTCTGTTCAATCCTGCAAGACTTTTGATGGATCTTTTCATATCTGCTGAAAAAATATAATACCCTTGGTTTTAACAGATCCAAAAAACACTTTTAATACCCTGCAGCACAGGCGAATTGAAGGAAGGCTAGGTGTATGTTTTACTTCCAGTATTAACTCCTGCAATATTTACTCCTTTATTCCTCAGAGTGGCTGAGGAGTGGCTGTGGGCTCTGGAGTTTCTCCCTTTCTGTTCCCCTTTCTCTTACCTCACAATGGGGATGTGGGGCCATGTGGCCCTTGAGCTGACCCACCATGTGTTTACATTCCTGAGACATTAAGAGAGGCTGTGCTGCAATAAGAACAGGAGATTTTTTGAGTGTACTCAAAAAATTTAGAAATGGTGAAGTGGATGCTGCTAATGGTGCATTTTAAGGTAGTTACCAGTAATAGAGGGTGCTGGTTTTCAGTGGTTTTTGATTGTGATCTGGGAAGAAGCAAACTGGAACAGTTCTATCACTTGTAGGTGAAGTGTTTTCTACTGTACCACAGGCTGCAGACAGTTCTCACCCTGCAGACCTGACACAGAATATATCACGCAATAATGGGAGTGTTTGAACTTCTTTACGTGAGCAGCAGATGGTCAAACCTGATATAACTTGTTTATTTTAATATTTGTGTGTTAAAAGAAATTGGTCTGCAAAATGAAAATCTTGACTGCAGTCTACCCAGGCTAGAGGTGCTCTGTGAATGACAGCATTTTAGTCCATTACTGGTGAGTACTTTGCAACTGCACTTGAATAAAAACATGGAATGGTTTTGGTTGGAAGGTACCTTAAAGACCATCTCATTCCAACAGCCCTGCAAAGCCCAAGGACACCTTCCACAGGCAGGGTTGTTCAGGGCCCCATCCAGCCTGGCCTTGAACACTTCTGGGCAGGACTAATGCTAAGCTTAAGGTGGTGTCCCTGCAGTGCTGCCTCTCCATCCATGCCAAGTCTGCCCTGTTTTACCAAGGTATGGTCTTGGCTAGGCTTGTGGTTGCACTGTGAGTATGAGGGTAAACCTCTGGAGAAGCTGCTGCTACTATAAAATACTGCACATGTTCCTCAGCTCTCTGGACTTTTGGCAACCCATTAAATGAGTCCTGGTACTCATTTGATGTGAAACTTCTGTTTCAGACATTGATTTATGTATCTGAAATGTCTCTGGAAGATGGTGTTTGACAAATCCCCTTCTCTGTGATGACATATCTTTCTGTATTAGTGTATCTTGTCCATGTGGGAAACAGAACTTTTCAGAGGCAACTCAGCTTTCAACGAAACTGCAGACTTGATGCTGGGGTAAGTGTGCAACTGCGTGCACTACCTTTTCATCAAAAGAGCAATATCTAACTGGTGTTCTGTTAAAACGTGCCTCTTTCTCTGAGTGTGATAAACAATGTTTTTCTATGCAACAAAACCATGATACTGTAACAGAGGAGCAGAGCAGGAGCAAAGCTGGTGCCGATTCACAACAGTTGCTCCACCTCTCTCACCTCCAGCAGCACCAAATACTGTTAGAAAATGACAAAGCAAAACACTTGCTTCTTAGTAACCTCCCTGGAAAAACAAGCAAGAGTGCTGTCTTCTCTTTCCCTGTGATAGGGGACGTTCTGCTACATTCCGCCCCCCCCCCGCCCCCCGCAAGACAAGTCTTATGGTTGTTTCCTACTCCTATCCACAGTAGGAGTAGTACCTCTTCTACCCACAAAATTGCTTGAGTTTAACAAGAATTTCACATAAAGAATGGGGAGGACAAAGCAGAGGAAGCAGTGGTTTCCACATGGGATTGTGCACCAAGATTTGCTTACAGATGTATTCTCACGTGCTGCTCTTGCTTTCACAGCCTGGTCTCTCTAATGGTGTTCCTCTGTTTGATGCAGGGGCCCTGTGCCCACGGGAGGGAATGCAGAAGGAAACTGTTAACAACGGTTCCTGGTAACTGACTTCCCTTATTTCCTAGGAAAGTGTAGAGTTTTTAGCTCCTACCCTGTGACATAGATTATTCTTTTGTTGTGTTGTCCATTTTGCTTGGCTCTTCAGGATCCTTTACCTCCCTGTGTATCAACCCTGACTCTGCCATGAGTGCCTCATCCCTGCCATTTGTGGTTGGAGCAAACACTGTGGAAGACCAGCGGGCTCGCTGGGAGAGAAAGCGCAGCAGGACAGCCAAGGAACTGCTGGAAACAGAATACAAATACCTTGAGCAGCTAGATTTGGTACTCACAGTGAGTATTTCTGCCTCTTCTGATATGTGTGTGTCCTCAGACAGCACATACTTATTTGTGTTGTCATGGGAAAGGGTCAAGAGCAAGACTGTGGTACATCCCTAATACCTGAGACACCTGCTGTGGCTGAAAGGGTTTTTTTGTTGTTTTTCTTCTACCTCCTCTGTAATATTCAATAGCTCATAGGTTTGGCTTTTTGGCCTTGGTCTGTACACAGACATGAATCTTTTAAGTTTTGATTGAACAGGGGGCTCGGTCTAAGATACCTGAGATGTATGAACTGTAGGGACACAGACAAGAAAAAAATTATGGACAAGATGGTGAAAAACAGATGCGTTGGAGGATACTGAAATAGACTCTTTTCAGTGCTGTGATACTGTTCCATGTGTTTACAGTTATGGTCAGAACTACAAGTAAGGCTTATATCTGATGGTGAATATCTTACGTAGATAGCCACAATATTTGATAACTTTCCGAGCCAAAGAGTGTTCAGGCTGCAGCTTCTGGCTTCTGGAGTGTGCCACAAGTGGCCTTTTAGTAATCTCAGATGTAAATAACCTTTGCAGCCTTCCAGTACTTAAAGGGGGCTTATAAAAAAGAGGGAGAATAACTTTTTACACAAGCACATAGTGATAGGACAAAGAGGGATGGTTTTAAACTGAAAGACAGTAAGTTTAGATAAGATGTTAGGATGGACATTTATTTACTGTAAGGGTTGTGAGGCACAGGCACAGATGGCCCAGAGAAGCTCTGGATGCCCCATCCCTGGAAGTGACTGGCCAGGTTGGATGGGACTTGGAAGGTGTCTCTGACCAGGCTGGAACTAGATGGTCTTAAGATCTTTTCCAGTCCAAACCATTCAGTGATTCCATGATGATTTGTGAATGCTACCTGTTGAAATTCTTTTTTTTTTTCCTGCTTAGTACTTTGTCACAATTTTAAAGGCCAAAGGGACGCTGAAACCTGCTGTGTTGGAAACTATATTTGGACCCCTGGAGTCCTTATATTCAGCCAGCCAGTAAGTGGACACAGGATTCAATTCCTGCAAGTATATTGGGAGGACTTTATGTTGATGAGAAAGTAAGATTTGGGGAAATAAGGCTAACACCTTGTAAAATAGTAATTTACTCCTAGCACTGCTAGCCTTGGTGGCACTTGGAGGTGTCCCCAGGGAAATCCTGATCTGTATCACACATCTGGGTACCCAGTTACTGGACAGTGGCTTAAGCTCAGTAAGTCTGCTCCACGATGTGTTCTGTGGCCTACCTCTGACCTCCAAGCACAAATTTGGCATAGAAACTGGATATGAGGTGGAGAATGGTAAAGGCAGGTTAGCAAAGGAATGAATCAGAAAGAGCTGTGAAAATGCCAGTAGTAATGAATCCCTCACATGCTATCTTTGCTCCTCATGCACAGTGTTCTGTCACTTCACCTGGAAAAAGGGAATTTGGGACAAGGACTGGAAATTTTTTGTCAGAGTCTAGATCTTTATGGCCACTATGCTGAGAATTTGGAGCAGGCAAATAAAACCTTGAAGGTAAATATCTATACTTTAATCTTCATATGGTTCCTCTTTCTCCATTCTGTGAAACTGCCACAACCTTCCATTTGTCTTCTGTTCAGGGAGAGATCAGTGCTCTTACATCTTGTGGGCTTATGAAATTCAGGCTTTCTTCCACAATAAAATGGTGAAAACTTCTCTTCTCTATTTAGAGCTTCTAATTTCTGATGCTTTTTCAGGTGTTTGTACATGTACGTGCATATGGCGAGCACCGCTTTCTCAAACAGAGTTTTGTATTTACTCTCACTCCTTCCTAACTGGCAAGCCTAGAGAGTTTCCAGGCCTTCACTATGGTATAGTGATCTCTTTCTAGGAATCATCAGGTCTCCTAGTCTTTCCCACTACCACCAACTGTATCCTAGCAGTGGGATTTCCTTTTCCTTCACATTTTCTTTTCTCTGTTGAAGATGATTTTTTCCTTCCCATTCATATCTTCAAATGCAACATGTTTTCAAGAAATTTCTGCAGAATATTTATTTATTCCTAAGTCCTGACAGCTGTATCTGGAATTTAAACCACTCAGCTCCCAGTTTTGTTTGTACTTGTTCCCAGATGCAGAATGTACTGGGGTGTTTCCCAACTCTTGTCTTTGCATGCATGTATTCATGCTTTTGATTTTCCAAGAGAAAAAGACATTTTGGGTACTTATCTTAAAGTGATGGGAGTGCAGATCTGCATTGCTTTTTCTTGAAACACATGAACACATGGCAAAAAGCCACAAGCGCACTCCTTGTCTTCTTAACTGGGTCAACCTTCTGTTTCTCTTTAATTCCATGTATTGGGGGGAGATATCATTTCCATTACCCACTGGAATGGATGGTCAAGAGAAAGGGAATGGCTTGCTCAAAGTCACAAAAGAAGTTGATGCTTGTGGGACTGGAGTCCTAAACTCTAAGGTGAAGCCTTCCAAGCTCTGGTACAGACTAGGACACATAGCTCTTTCTGTAGTCTCAGAGCTACGTGCCTTTTTTGTTTCACACAGGAGCAAGTGAACAAAAACAAGTCATTCCGGAAGTTTAAGAAACTCCAGGAGACTCGACCTCAGTTTCAAGGGAGGGAGCTAGAGGATCTGCTTCCTTTGCCCCTGCAGAGGCTGCACCAGTAAGTAAGCAATTGTGAGTCTTCAAGGGATTAGAATAATAAGGGGAAAAGGAATGTAACACTGTTGCTATGAAAGGGAAAGTTGCCTATTGTGTCTCAAAATCAGAGCATAAGACAGCAATGAAACAGACCTGAGGATGTAGCTGTAAAGTGGAATCAATGTACATGGATAGGAGATGGTGCAGGAAGGTAGTTGTGTTTGTCCCTGGCTCCTTCCTCTAGCTCTCGGGTAGAATTAGAGTCTTTCTGCTGTCTCAGTAAGGTACTGAAGTTTTTCCCTGAATGAAAGCAAGCTGACTGAAATGCTGCAGAAGTGGTGGTCTCTGCCCGTGATGCTTTTGCTTCATTTTTATGTATATTGCTGACCTGGAGCACTGTGAGTCTTGTAGATGGCTGCTTTTGGAGAGAAATTAGAATAATGAACACAGGAGAGCTTCTCTTTCCTCTCTGGCTATCGGGGCTGTATGCTTTTGTCAGATTTAGTACCTATCACATTTGTCGGAGCCCAGACAGAGCCACTCAGGATCACTGCATCTCCCTCTTGCACCAAGCCTTACAGTTTTCAAGAAATGTTTAGGCAACATCATTGGACACATGTGATTTTTAGGTTGTCCTAAAAATGCAGAGTCATGAATTGGACTTGATGATCATTGTAGATGCCTTCCAGCTTGGATGTTCTGTGATCATCTCCCCTTTGAAGAGGCAAACCTGAGGAGAGTGCTGCATGCACTCATGGGCAGCCCTTTCTTCGGGAGGGTGTGTGGGTAACAGAGGTGGTTTTCTGGAAACCCAGATTCTGTTGCTATAGATCCAGCAGCTGTTTTTCAACCATGATCTTATCTAAACCAAATTTCAGAGATTGAGCACCTTGTTTCTTTGACAATAACTTGGAGAGATCACACCACAGTCTTTCATGTAACTTTATGTAATGTTTTTAATCAGCTTGGCAGAAGTAAACATTAAGCTGGTTGGTGGGTTTTTACTGTAATTCTTTGGATACTTCTTTTAAATTTGCAAAACAGCAGTATATTTTTTGTTGTCCAACTATTTGGAAAAATGTGAACTTTTTGATAAAAAAAGTCTAATTTTTCATGAATCAGCTCTATCATATTCAAATTTCTTTAAAGCTTTGTTGACATATGAACTAGGTTATATGAGTTCTGCTAGTTTGTGAATCTCTTAAGTTCTTTCTGTTTGACTTTATTGGGAGAAAGCATTTGCAGAGATCTTATCCTCTCTAGTAGAGACTGGAAAGGAAAAAAGAAAAAGATGTGTCTTAGTTCTTGTAGCAATGTCTTTTTTTCTTATGTGGGCAGGAAACATGGTGTGAATGCTACCATTCATATACTATTAAAAATAGATAGTTCAAAGAGAAATTTGTTGCTTATTGAAGACATGTTTATGTGAATTCTGAGAATTCATGAAGCATGATCTTAAGTGATTTGTGAGTCTGCTTCTATTGGATTCCCAGGAAAAACCCAAAGGTTTGCAAATGTACAGAATACTTGGGTTATTTTAGTTGAGACATTTGATAATAAAATGAATGTGAATGGGGTGTGACCAAAACTGCTTGGTTAGGCTTACTCTGTCTCCCGGTTGAGTGTTGTTCACTGTGCTGTTAATAACAGGAAGTGCTGCTGGTGTTCCTGGTATCTCATTGTGAATTAAACCTGCTCTCTCCACCTCAGGTACAAGCATTTCTTCAGAGACCTGCTGGAGAACACCAGCCCAGACACTGCCAACTACCAGAAACTTGCAAGTATGATTCCACCCATAAATGCTGGCACATTGATAAATGATATTCTTCTTCCTAAGAATATTTTGACTCCCACCTACTGCCTGCTTCCAAAGGAAAAAAAAGAATAATTTCCTCTCTCTCTGGGGTTCTAGTGGACTACTATTTTCCTTCTCCATCTTGATCAAGATGTCCCTGAGAACACATAAGGAATAAAAATACAGAGTAACTGCCTGTGAGAATGACCTAAGAGTTACGTTGGGGAAATGGCAGCTCTGTTTTTTTTTTTTAAACTCTGCTGCTTGTGAGGCACTGGAACAGGTAGCTCAAGGTATTTGTTGATGCCTCATTCCTGGAATAGTTCAAGGCCAGGCTGGATATGGTTCTGAGCATGAACAGGCAGGCAGGCAGGTTAGAACAAGATGATCTTTAAGGCCCCTTCCAACCAAACCATTCTCTGACTCTCCTGGGCATGTGCCTCAATTTTCTAGGATAATTTGTGTCCTTCATGCTATATCCAGTCACTAGAGCTGTCCCCAAGGGCTCAGTATCAAAGTCAGTCCTATTTAATATCTTTATTGATGATCTGGATGAAGAAATTGAGAGTACCCTCAGCCAATTTGCAGATGGCACAAGCTGGGTGGGAATGTTGAGCTGCTGAAGGGCAGAAAGGCTCTGCAGAGGGATCAGGTCAGGCTGGATCCATGGGCTGAGGCCAGTTGTGTGACGCTCAACCAGGCCAAGTGCTGGGTCCTGTCCCTGGGTCACAACAACCCCTGCAGCTCCAGGCTGGGACAGAGTGGCTGGAAAGCTGCAGAGTGGGAATGGGGGTGCTGGTCAACGGTGGCTGAACGTGAGTTGAGTGTGCCCAGGTGGCCAAGAAGGCCAAGGACATCCTGAATGTATCAGCAATGCTGTGGCCCAGGAGAGGGCAGTGACTGCCCCTCTGTACTGGGCACTGGTGAGGCCACACCTCAAATCCTGGGTTCAGTTCTGAGCCCTTCCCTGCAGGAAAGACACTGAGGTGCTGGAGTGAGTCCAGAGAAGGCAATGGAACTGGGGAAGGGTCTGGAACAGATGTCCTGTGAGATGTGGCTGAGGGAGCTGGGGGTGTTTAGTCTGGAGAAAAGGGGTGACCTGATCACTTTCTACAAGTACCTGAAAGGAGGTTGTGGCCAGCTGGGGATTGGCCTCTTCTCCCAGGTAACAAGCAACAGGACGAGAGGAAATGGCCTCAAGCTGTGCCAGGGGAACTTCAGGATGGACATTGGTAGGCATTTCTTCATGGAAAGGGTTGTTAAACACTGGAATGGACTGCCCAGGGAAATGGTATAGCCACCATCCCTGAAAATGTTTAAGAAATGATACTAAATGCCATGGTCTACTTGACAAGGTGATGTTCAGTCCTAGGTTGAACTCAGTGATCTCAGTAGTCTTTTCCAATCTAAGTGATTCTGTGGTTTGTACAAGCAGTTAACACCACTTGTAGAGCATTTTCCTGTTTTTGCTTCCAAATACAGGAAATGATTCCTCTCTTATGTTTCATTGGCAAATGTTTCCTAGAACTGCAGAATTGTTGGTTGGAAAGAGGCCTCTGGAGGTGACCTAGTCCAATCTCCCACAGAAATTCCTGAATAAAGCCATTGTTGATACTTGTTTTAAAACTTTTCTTCTTAATTTCACACCATCTTTTCTTAACAAGATGTATAATGTGAAATATGCATTCATTTGTGATAACTTCAGAGTATGCTGCTATAATTTCAGAGACTGTGAAATCTGTTTATGAGGTTTCTCAATGGGTCCAAGACATCTTTGATAAGAGAGAGAACTCCTTGCAGCTACTTCGGATTCAGAAATTGCTCAAAGGACAAAAGACTCAGGTTCTGACTTCAGGTGGGTCTTATTGACAACTGTTCTTCTTCTGCCATGCTGAGATATGTGGATGTTCTCCATCATCTCTGACTCAATGCACATTACCTAGTTTTCCCCTTCTGCCCAAATTCCACAGATAGGTGGTAAAGGACTATGACTACTAATTCAAGCACTTTTCTGTTTTTAATTAAGAATTTTTGAGTAAGGATAAGCAACAGCTTGATTGCCTGACATTCAGATAGGAGAAGCTGATGACATGTGGTCAGAAACTTAGGAACCCAAGAAGATCAGGAGTATAAGTCCTGGGGGGGGTGAAAAAGAGACAATAAATTCTTTTGGCAGAGTGTAAGTAGCGGTATTGTCCCTACTCCATTGCAGGAACTATAGATTCCTGAGTGTAAAGAGCATGAGAACTGTGTTGTTGTTTACATTAAGCTACAAGATAAATGGCATTCTGCTCACACCCTTCATATGAAGAATTTCCTTTTATCTGCATGGTTAAACAGAGCCAGAAATCACTGTATTTTTGTTGATAGCTGAGATAGATAAAGCCACAGTCATTGGCACGTAAGAACATTTAAATGGATAATAGGACTCTTACATGACTGGGTACTCTCCATGCCTAGACTCTGAGCTATGTATGAAATATTGTGAGAAATGTGCACAGTCTGGGCAATTATGAAATGGTCATTTGGGACTTCACCCGTAGCCTCACTCAACTCTGCTATCGCAGAGGTTGTCCAGGCAGCGCTGCAGCTGGAGAAGAGTGTTAAAATCATTGTGTGTGAAGATCTCTAGGACAAGAACCTCCAGGTACTTGTGAATGTGGTTGTAATTAACATGTCAATTTTTGGATAAAAAAACTTTCCCCCACTGGGATAGGGAAAGACTCAGAAGGGTAAAACTGAGAAAGTCTGTGGGCTGAGATAAAGACAATTGAACAAGTAAAGCAAAAGCTGTTCATGCAAGCAAAGTCATGCAATGAATTCACCCACCACTTGCCATCAGCAGGCAGTTGTTCAGCTATTCCAAGGAAAGAGCTCTAACCAGGGCTCTACCACACATTGTGGTTACCTTGCCAGACGAGAGCCATCACTTTAAAACTCCCCCCTTTCCTTCTTTCCCAGCATAACAGGCTGAACATGATATAGAATGTCCCTTTGGGGATTTTGGATCAGCTGTCCTAGCTGTGACCCTTTCCATATTCATGTGCACGCACAGCCTCCTCACTTGTGGCTTGAGGAGCAGAAAAAACTTTGATACTGAGCAGCGCTTACACAGCAATAAACAAAAGATCCCTGCGTTGTCTGTCAATGGTGTTTTCAGTGCAAATCCAAAAAAGCCACATGCAAGCTACTATGCGAAAAATTAATTCTATCCTAGCCAAACCAGCACAGGTAGAACAAAGGTCACTTATCAGAGGTTATTTTCAAAGATGATCAGTCAGTGGACAAATAAGTTTACAATTCTCTTTCCTGTTCTTAGAATCCTATTGGTGCTGCCAGGTGAAAGGGAGCTAACACAGATATATCTGTGTTCTGCTCTGCTTATACTGGGCAGAAGCATGTGTGGGGGTGCCTGGGCACACCTGGGGTAGTGTGTTAAGTAAAAAGATAAATCAGTTATCCTGATTAATGTTAGAACTAACGTTAGAACTAATAAGATAACACCATGAAAACAAACAAACACCCCCCAAAAGTATAACTAGACCAGAGATGGCCATTGTTTGAAAGTGTTTGAAAGTCCACTGATTATTTTAGTCTCTGAAAATTCTGAGATGTAGTAGGATTAGTGCTGAAGGTTGGTAAAGGCAATTCCATTATCTAGGACAGAGAATTCTTATAGTCATGTTTTCCATTGGCTGGAGTTACAGTTACCATGGGATATGAGAAGCAAAAAATGTAAGAGGCAGCTGGGGCTTACTAGTTCTGGGCCAGCTTTCCAGAAGCAAGATAGCTTTTGCAGGACAGTTAAGGTTGTGTCCTGTTATCAGGAGGGAACAGGAGAGAAAACAAAATGCCGTAGATTCAGAACAAAGGGGGAGTGTTGGAGATGGGTATCTCACATTTGCCAGGGTCTCTGAGATGTCCTGCTCCCAGGGAGGAGATCCTGCTTTTCTTGCTGTCTTCCATATTCAGGACAAATACTGTATCAGCCAAAACTGCCTCCTTTATTGAGCACATTTTTCAGTCATCCAGAGCTTCCCCAGGGATATTTTCTTGCCCTTCTTTCACAACAATTTCCTAGAACTTGTACACCTGGGAATCCTGGACATGGATCTATATTCCAAGACTTTCAGTACAGGCTGGGTCGGAATGTATGCCTGTGAGTCTGACCACAGCATAGCCTGAGAGAAACAGCTGCCAGCACAGCCTCATGCTTCTGATACCTTCCTCCCATTTGTTTTCTAAACCTGGACTGATTTCTGCACCTCACCCTTCTCTTCCTCGGTTTCTTTTCCAGATAGGAGGAGTGGTTCCAGTGGAATAAGCTAAGCAGGAATTACCTCACTTCTTTTTTTTGTGACTGTAGCATTATAATAAGACACAATCCACAATGAAAACAACACTGTGATTTTTCTCTAAAAGGTCTTTAATAGCTCAGGCAGAAGCTAAGGCATGAGCGGTTGAAATTCCCTGGCAGATATTTCCTAAACAAGATCAGGTGGCAATACCTTGTTATGGCTTTACATTTTTGTAAATAATCTTACTGGCAGGTGTCCTCATTATTCCCTTGAGTTGATGGTTATCTTCCACAATAACCTTAGTAAGAAGTCACGTTTTAATTATTTCATTTATTTCATTATTAGTTCTTTTTAATTGCTGCTTACAGTTAGGCTAATCAAATTGTTTTGACTATTTTCTTCCTGCTTCCTTTTCCTCTTGTTTTATCACAGTAATTTCACAGGTGGATGACACTGGACTCTGTTCTGCAAGAGTGGTTGATAAGGTTGCCTATTCAGACCTTCCTTGTTTTCTATCTCCTTTCATGCCTCCTCTTTAGAACAGTAATCTGCAGTGTATAATCTCTTGGCTACTGTAGGTCTGTATATAGTTAGATGACCTGTGAAATATGATTTTGTTGTGGGGAGGTTTTTGAGTTTATTTAATTAGCACACACAAACAAAACAAAATAAAAATGATACGTTTTCAAAGCTGAAGCTAGTTTCTATTATACCACTAATGACAAAGAACTGAGCAAACCCATTTATGATAGTTCATGTTGTGTTTTCTGAAGGCTTATGTTAATTTAAAGGTATGCATACTGTTCTCAAACCGTGTTTTTGTTCAGATCACATTAAACAGACTTGCATATGATAACATATTCTTAATTAACATAGCAGATTTATAATAACTTCAGCTGCTCCTCATATACTAAACGTTTTGGGCTGGTTACTGCTTCTGCCACGGGTGTAAACTGTGCTGGTGGGCTGGGCCCAGCTGACATCCAGTGCCTTCTAGTGGCTGGAATTGATGTAGAACACGGCAACCCACAAGGGTAGCTCACCCTGTATTCCTGTTTGTCTCATTGCATCCTTTACTTTTTATTCCTGCCTGCTCTCCCTCAGATCTCACAGCTGTCTCTGTTTCCCTGGCATGCGCAGGGCGCTGGTATATCCGTGAAGGCTGGCTCTCGGTGGTGCCTTCAAAGGGAGAAGAACTGAAGCGCAGGATGTTCTTCCTGTTCTCTGATATCCTCATTGCAGCGAAGCCCTGCCACCCATTGCACCTACTGAACTCCAACAAACTGTCCTGCCAGGCTGTCTACCCGCTCCACCAGTGCTCAGTGGATAAAGTGTTCGGCCACACGTGGAGCCAGGGAGGGCTCCTTAGTGTAAGTCTTCCCACCTGTGCCAGGCAGAAGTGCCAGTGGAGTCAGACCTGGAAGTAGGTCTCCAGCTGTCTCAGCAGCAACAGGACAGAGAGGATGATGGTGACAAAATGCAGTGAGCAAGTCTGAGTTAGGACAACCCTTCCCTTCCTGAGTGATGCAGGTACTTTTCCTGTCATGGTGTGGAGCCTCCTGCACACCTGCTGTAACCTGGGGTTACAGCTGCTGGTTGCTTCACTTAGCTCAGGTAAGGAGGCTCCACTAGGACTTTGACATGCCCACATCAGAGCCACAGTTTTGGGGGGCAGCCCCACAATGTGACAATGCATATGGAGCATTACACTGACTGAACATGTAGAAAAAGAGAGAATGAAAAAGATGTGGATGTTATTACAGCAGATGTTGTGCATCTAACTCCCTGAGGACCGCAGATTCCTTGACAGGTACCAGAGTCTTCTGTAGGGGTTTCAAGGTTAGCTCTTCCAAAGTTGCACCTGGGGCTATGTTAGCTCTTTCCTTGTGAGCTGTAACAAGGAACTCTTTGAGCAAGCTAGGACCTCTAGAGGATGGTAGTGGAAGGACCCCTAGGGATAGCTTGCAATATGGTAGAACACCAGATGAGTTGCTGAGCTCTCAGAACGAGTTGTCAACTATTACTGAAAACAATGGACAAGACTAGCACTTCTGTACTGCACAGCCCCTGGCTTCACCCAATATTAAGGCTAAATTTTTCTATCTGGGAAGGAAAAGGGTGAAAATCAGCATGCAGGGTCTGAATTCAGTCGTGATGATTTTCCTTTTACTGCAGTTGCTGCCTTGGCAAGGAATGCCACAGATTGTTTGTCTTTCAGCTTTCCTTTCCACACAAGACACTGCTGTTAATGACCAGCAGCCAACAGGAGATCAATGACTGGTACCGGAGTCTCACAGCTGCAGTCAGGTAGGCATCCAGGTTCTAGAGGTGGAAGAGGACAGGACATAGAAGTGACCATTGGACCTGTGTGTGGTAATAAGGGCAACGGAGGTGGTCTGGTGCTGGCAGCCAGGATACAAGGAAATAGTAAGGACAGATTTCACATATTAACTGAATTTCCCCTTTGTTTTCCTCTACAGGCAGCTGAAAGCCTGACCCACCCAAGTAGGAGACAGACTGGCAGGAAAACCACCCTCATGGCAGAGGTTCCACAATCTTATAAAACGTTCAGGGACATATAGTAGCACTGAATTGAGAAGAACTACTCACCGTGTTTCTGAGATGATGAATGCTTTGTTAGCTGCCCTAATATTCATACTGCTACTGCCAAAAATGCATTTGTATATTAAAAAAAAACCTTTATCAAGGATTTTCCCCAATTTAGCTTAGAAGCTTCTAGCTTTTCATACTTTTGTAACTCAGAGTATTATCTTAAGGTCAAGCAGATGAGAGTGTGACTTGTTTCTCTTCATTAAATGTTTTCTTTAAAGGTGTTTTTGTATTTTGTTGAAGCCTCAGCATGGACTTTTAATGATGTGGAAGTTGTGCAGCAGTTTGGTTCAGAAAACATCTACTTGAATATGGTCAACTGCAAAGAGAATCATTTCAAGGTTATTAGAAACATAAAGTCTGTCTGAATGCTGACCTCTTAGCGGTTCAACTGTATTTTTCTTTTTCCTTAAGCAGTACCACCCATCTTTCTCATTGGCACTTATTAAAACAAAACTGTGTGAGGTAAATGTCTCAACAAGAGAATACATAATGGGGGTTCTTTGTCTTTCCATACCATTAGCTTGCTACACAGGGCCACTTGTTTAAATCTCGTTTGTGGAACTTGGGAGAAAGAAATGCAACAAAGTTTAGGAACCACACTAGTTTCACTGTATTTTGCCAAGAAAGGCTGTGCCAGGTGCTCTTGAAGTCCTTTCCTTCTGAGCATTCTATCCTGTGATTTTACATTTGGGTTGTTTTTTTGGAGGGTTGTTTTTTTCACTTCAAAGTTAGCTAGGACTTTCAAGTACTAGCTGTACCTGAAATTAAAGACAAAGCTAACAATTTAAGATTCTTATTGCTCTGTAGTTATATCACTCTGAAAAAGTTCTGCAACTCCCCCTTTTTGTTCCAATACAGGGGTGTCTTGCCTTTGAAGCTGAGGTGTCTATCAAGCTCTTGCTAGATTACTATGACTCATGCCTATGTTACCACCATGTAAGACAAGTCTCTTTGGTAGTCTCTATAGGACTTAGCTCAGTGTTACCATCCTATTTGCATTCAGTGCTTTTTAAACAGCGGATATCTTATTTTTCACCAAACTTCCTGCCCTGAAATGCTGAATATTGGCTCCTGGAACTCACTGTTGGCAAACCCATTTTTCTGGAATAAGCTACCAACTTACAAGCACAGGAATTATGCTAAGTCAGGGGAGACTTATGTAGGCCATTAGGAAGAATTTCTTCACAGAAAGGGTGAATAGACACGAATGAGCTGCCCAGGATGTGGTGCAGTCACGGTCTCTGGAGGTGTTAAAATAAAAAATGGTCGTGGCACTTAGTGTCTTGGTCTGGCTGACACAGTGGTGTTTGGTGATAAATTGGATTTGATAACTTCAGAGGTCTTTTCTGACCTAAATGATTCTCCGAATACAACTCAAATGCAAACAAACTGACTTTCTGAACAACGTTTATTTACAGAGAAGATATCAATCATCTGGGCTCCTAGTCTGATTTCCTTCTCCTGCTGAGTCTCTATTCAAACCACTGGAAGCAGCTAGTAAACTCAGCCCGCGCCATGGCAACTTCCATCACCCTCCAGCCCTGCTGCCACACCTTCCTCTCCCGTGCCGCAGGACAGCACCCGGGGCTGGTGCGTGGGCAGGTCCCCCGGCGCCCGCTCAGGGCACGGCGGGACCCTAGACGTGGGTGCCCCGGGCGGCGGCCGCCCGCTGCGCGTCCTGCCGGTATCCCTTGAGCAGCTGGTTCAGCAGCGTCTTGTCGGAGTCGCGGCGCGGGCGGATGAGCGGCGGGAGCGGGTTCCCCTTCAGCTCGATTACCGCCATCTTAGCGCGGTCCAGCCCGTCCCGGTTGGGGATCTGCAGCATGCGCGTGTAGCTGCCGGGGTGCGGCTGGAAGCGGGGCGCCAGCACCTTGAACAGCTTGTGGATGAGGTCCTTCTCCTGCGGGACGGCACGCTCAGCCCCGGCACGGCGGCGGGCCGGGACGGAGGTGGGGCTCGGGGGTACTTACGGTCAGCCAGAAATCCGCCATGCGCATGGCGCATTCGTCCTTGTCCCCGCGCTTGGCGTAGTCAATGAGCTGCGGGGAGGAAGGAGACGGTGGGTCAGGAAAGAGGCGGCGAGTGAGGAAGGAGGGGATGGGTCAGGGTGACCCGGCCACCCGCCGCCCCCCGGCCCGACTCGGCCCAGCCCGGCCCGCCGCGGCGCCGCCGCTCACCCGCTCGGCGTAGCCGCGCATCTCGTCGGCCCGCGCCCAGGGCGTTTCGATGCGCTCATGCCGCACCAGCGCTGTCACCAGGTTCCGCAGCAGGTCCAGGCGCGACCGCGGGCTGAGCCCGAACCGCCGGTAGACGCGGCCATGCGAGATGGCGGCAGCTACCGACAGCCGCATCGCGCCGACAGACCGGCCGACCCGGCCGCCGCCGCCGCATCCCGGCAGCGCTCGGGCGCCGCGCAGCGCGCCGGGAACTGTAGTCACAGGCACACAATACTGCAGTCCCGGAACGGGTCAGGTTGGAAAGGCAGCACGGCGGTACACCTGCTCCAGCCTACCTGCTCGAACAGGGTCGTCCTGGAGCACACGGCACAGGAATGCGTTCTTGCCGTTCTTGAGTATCTCGGAAAAGGGAGACTGCACAGCCTCTCCGGGAAACCTGTTCAAGTGCTCGGTTACCCGAACAGAAAGTTCTTCCTCCAACTGGAGCGGAACTTCGTGTACACCGGTTTCTGCCCGGTGTCTCGTGTCCTGCTCCTCGGCACCGCTAAGCAGAGCAGATCTGGTCCGTCATCTGACCGCTCGCTGCAGACACTGACAGACACTGATGAGGTCCCGTCTCAGTCGTCTCCTCTTGGAGGCTGAACATGACCAGATCGCGCAGCCTTTTTTCATAAGAGATACTCCGGCCACTTAGTTTTGCCACCTTCCACTGGACCCGCTCCAGGAGCTGCACGTCTCTCTTGCGCTCAGGAGCCCAGAACTGCACACAGCGCTCCAATGCTGAGTAGAGGGACACGATCACCTCCTTCGCCCTGCTGGCGCTGCTCTTCTTCATGGAGTTCAGCCCGCAGTCGCGTACCGGGACGTCTGACCGGCACAGGGAGCCGGGACAAACAGCGGAGCGGGAAGATGCCTGCGGGCGTGAAGGAGCCGCCCCGCGGCGATCCAGTGTCCCGGCGGTCCTCTGTTCGTTCTTTTTAAAACTATCGGAGGTACGTTAGTTAAACAGGCAGATTTTAAAATGTCTGACTTTAATACACTGCTCTGTAACTGGTTGAAAGTAAAAGGACTGCATCATCATGTCATACGACTACCATCTGGCTTTCCCCAAGTGCACACATCAAGTTACTGAGATTTTGCTTTCCATGAATTCTTTACAGTTCTGTTATCCTCATACAGTCACGGAACAATACTATTAGCAGGATCCCCAGTACAACCGGGAACTCCTTTGTCTACCTTTTCATTCCTGGATCTTCTAACCGTAGATTTTTATCTTTAACATTTTGCCTCCACTATCTGCTTTCTAAAACCGAATACAGTTGTTACTATACTATTCCAATTTTTTTCTTTTTCCTTTCTCTACCCCCCCCCCCCCCCCCCCCCCCCATGTTTCACCATGATTTATAGATACTGTTCATTTTACTTTGTTTACACATTTACCTGCGTATGGGCCATCCTTGATTCTGGTGGTGGAGTGGGATCCTGCCAGAGATGACAGCCAGTCCGGCGCAGTGCCAGCCCTGTGTCTGCCCTTGAGGCATTGAGCAGGCAGCGTGGGCTCTGCAGGGTGAAAGAGGCAAGATGGGCTCCTCGCAGACCCCCAGCTGTCAGAAACAGCCTGCAGGCTGCTCCTGGGGCTCTACCGATGCGTGTGAGGGGCAGGCAGGGCCTGATGGAGACTACAGGTTATTCCCCCTTTCCCCATTACCGGTGGTAGGATGACAGAGAGCTCCGGACCCCCATACCGCATCCCTAGAAGCTGTGCACACCCGGCAGCATGGGGTGGTGCTTCTGGATCCAGCCTCATGCAGCCCTGATGTGGCACAGGAGCCACCATCCATCCACAGAGCAGAGGTTGCTGTGTGCTTGCAAGAGCACACCCTAGCTTGCAAGAGCTCATGCCCCAGAGTCGAAGAACTATGACGGTATTGTTCAGCTCCAAGAAAAATGCTAGAAGGCAGCGTAAGGAGATTTCCTGCCATCTGTTTCTTCCAGCCAACATCACTGTGTTTCAGAGAAACAGCAACGTGTAACAAAAAAGCAGCTACCAACAAGTGTAAGAAAAAATATCTTTGTTATTATGAATACATCATAAAATCACACTCATCTTATACACATTTTAGTATTTCATATATAAATAAAGTAAACAGTGTAGTTACTGGAATGTGTAAAAGGAACAAACATTAGGTTTTTTAAAATGTGAAATTAACAGAGAATTGGACCCCACAACCACCTTTTGTTGCTGCTCTGGGACTTGGTACATTAACTCTGAAATACTTCTAGGCAGAAGGCTATGCAAGCTGTCATGCTAAAAGTAACTCCAGGCATTACCCTAATTCCATTTACAATCATTTTTCCTCTCCTTTTCCTAATTTAACCTGACTATATAGGAATTCTTGTGTGTCAGAACTACAGCTTTGCAAGAAAGATTAAACCTTTATGTACTTTGCACAGTGTTGAAAACAAACATTTTTCAGGATTCATGATTTTGTTAAACCCACTAACAATTAGAATTTTTTCATCACTGCACACTCTTGAAAATGTTCCCATTAAATATATTTTAATATTAATAAAATAACAAATTCTTTATAATCCTTCTGCTTATAATTTGATGTCTTAACATCAAAATAATACTTCTTTCAAATAAAATAATACATACCATTTATGTGAAAAAAAGCTGTCATGTGAATGAGCCTGGTAATGAGACTAGCCATAAGTGTAGAAGTTTCTATTTTCTTGTTTTGAATTCTTGGGAGAGCTTATATTTGGAGCCACAGAGTAATAAATAATTTGCAAGATAATGACTTCTCTGGCTACCAGTAACAAAATTTGGGATTGGAAATGATTCCTCTGCTCTGGCTTTATGAAACATTCGGTTTCATAAGAAAATGACACTTTTTGGAGTCTTTAGGTTTACCCTGAAATCTGAATGAAGTGTTGCTGATAAAATGTTTTATGAGTTATCACACAGGTAATCAGAAATGAGAAAGTTCCATGCAAAGTTTTCAGCTGGATGCTGACCCTTCCCAGCCAGCTGTGCTCAGAGGGACTCTCCCTGTTGCAGGAATTCCTATGTCATGTTGGATGGTCTTTGACTTAGTGTCCCCTTCTTGCTGCTGGGACGCAGTTTTGAGGGAGGAAATCTGGACAGAGGAGGATAAGGACAAGGGCAAACCCAAGGAACCCATTCTGTCACCGTTTTTTTTTAAGTACTGTGATAGCCAATGATGCCAGCTCCAGAAAGGGAAGTAATTGAGATTTCCATTCAGAAAGGCATGTAAACATGTACTATGTTTATGTCCATGAATCTGTAGGACAACTTGCTGTACTTACAATGGAATATGTATCTGCTTTTCCAGTCCAGTCTCAAAATAGTTCTTCCCCGGTCACTTTCACACAGCCGGGCTGAATTTGATGGTCAAACTGTGGGAACTTCTCATTTGATATGTGCCTCTATTTGGAAAAGCAGAACTTAGAACTAAGTGCCTTTTTTAGAGTACATCACCTTGTGCGCAGCAGGCAGTAGAATTTAGTTTATATGTAGGAAGTGACTCATCTACCATAAGTTAGATCATTCAGTATCTGATGGTCAAAAACCTTCAGCTACTAATTCTCTGGTGGGAACCAGCCTGATCCAGTTGAGTGCAGTGGTAAACATATGCAAGTGTTCCATGATTTGCTAGATTTAAAAATACAACATTTGACATTTAACAAATTTAATTAAAATTGCATGTTCATAAATGACATAATTTATACTCAGTTGCCTGCTTGAAATTAAGAAAATAAGACACAAATGGCTCACTTTATGCTATGCTTTGAGTTTTTTTCCAGCCTACTGCATATAAAACCATCCCTCTTTTGGACACAGGTACCTTCCTCGAGTCTCCCTTACTGTGTGAGTCACAAGATTACTTGGATCTGCAGCTGCTGGCAGAGCTCCTCCCAGACAGAGGAGAAGCCCAAGGACCACAGGGTTAGATTGCTGTGATTTTTTTTAGCTATTCCCATGACTTAGGCATTGCTTTGTAAATACTGATACAGATAAAATGTGAAAGGGAATACAGAACACTCATGTTCTTATAAGCTAATGTCCTGGCTTGTGGCTTAGTGGCAGTGAGACGTTGGGAAATGGCTACAGGAATGAACACATCCTCTTAAGACAACAAACAGAAGTTATGGAAAAGTCTAGAAAGCCAGCTGTTTATGCAGCAGGACCTGTACTGATGCTGTCAGGATTACACCAACTTTCTTTTGGCCCAGAGAATATGGAAGGGAATCCAAACCTTTAGGTATTATCTGAAAAGGTCCTTCTTATATTTTTACCTGTATTTATTCTACCAAAACATGCAAGCCCGGTAAAACAGGGCAAAGTAACAACTTTTTCTTTGCATTTGTGACATGGACACTACTGAACACTAAACATACTGTAGAAGTAGCAGCTACACAGACACAACATTGAAATTTTGTGCTTAATATACTTCTTTATATTCTAGGCATGGCAAAGTCCTCAGCAGCTGTGGTCATCCAAAAGAAATGGCAACATACATCATCCATGAGGTATGGTATAACTTGTGCATCCAATTTTCCAGTGTAAGTAAAGGGCACTCCCTTTTATCCCCATTCACAAGTACAGGATCCCATGTGCAGTACCTCACCTTAGCCATCCTCCTACCAGCTGAAATGTTTTGTCATGTGCACTCCTGCACCTACTCACACTCATACACCCAGCCAAGCACACTGCCACTCTGTGTTCCAGTTTGGTGAAAGCCATTTAGGTTGGTCTCATGCAGCAGACGAACAAAACAGGTGGAAGCTCTTTGCAAACATGAGGCCTCTCTCTGGTCTTGATTTCACTCCTGCTTCAGAATTTCACCAAGGAAGACATGCACCTGCAGGAGGTCAGAACCTGACTTTTTCTGCAAGGCTGGGATATATTTTGTTCTTGCCAATAAGCCTGCTTGATTCACTTTTGATTTGGTTTCCTGCTTTAAACATCCCCTTTACCTTGCTCATCTTTGTGTAATGTATCCAACATGAAACTTTGAGAAAGCAAAGTGGCTTCACACTGAGCAGTGGGATAATAGTAAAGAAAAAGTAGTGTTTGTGTGTGTCCTAAAGTAGTTTAGGATACACACATCTTTTGACTGTCTTTGAACAATACTCTAGCAACACAAAGCCAAATAATTTCCTGATCAAGCAGCAGCACCCTTGTTTAACCCTTCAACTTTTTTTTTTCCCTTTTTCTGCCTTGATGAGGCATAATAGAAGACACATCTCACTTACAGATGCCCTCTGCTGTGAAACAGGGATACACTTCTCACACTCTCCTAAGCCTGGGGACAGTAGCTGGAGACTTGAGTTCAGTGGTATAATTTATTTGCATTCATAAAGTAACTGTGGACCAAGGTGTGCATTATCAACATCATTCAGGGATGATGTTCAGCTAACCCTCTGTCCCTGGAAAAATTTGTGTACTGGGTCATTCGGACATAGAATGCAAAGCAGACAGATGGAACGCTGTGGTCTGTGTTATTAGCTAGAGCATGCCTTAATCATATTATATGCTAAGAAGGTTTTTTTGATAGTCTAGTTAAAATGCACAGTGCAGGCTTGGCAGTATGGAATTTCTGCAAGGAGGCTACCATGAACCAGGAAAGCTACAGTACAGGCAGCATGGTTCAGGAAAAGCCGAAAGAAAAATGAGAAATTATATATATATATATATATATATATATATATATATATATATATATATATATAACATTGTCAGTGCATTTTTTATATTGAATAATTCTAAAGAGGCTTTGTTTTTCAGTAGGAATAGCTAAGGATGGTCTGTCTTCTGTATCCTGGCATTTCTGGATGTTGCCCGTGGTTTGTAGTCTTCTCCGGATCCAAAATCTACTGTGTCATGATAGTTCGTGAATTCCTGAGGTAATGGAAACTCTTCTGTTGATGAATGAGTCCTGTGTCCAAACACTCTCTCTTGCAGCTCAGCAATGTCGTTCCTGATGTCTGCCATCATCAGCAATAGGAAATCAAATGAACCCGGTGGGCCCTGCAGTCACAAGGCACTGACATTAATGACAATGCACCTTGCTCTTAAAGTTTTCAAACTGGCTGTAGAGTTATTCCAGCATGGGTTGTTCAGTAAAATTCTGCTCTGTATCAATTGCCAAAAGCTAATGATCTCTTTCATAACCAACTTAAATCAGGGAACAATTTTCAAAAGAATCAAATGTTTGTGCAGACAGAGCCTACATGCTCAGTCTTTTTGTCACTTAACAATTGCTTTGCTTCATAAGAAAATCTTGAGACCTCATTGGGAAGAGAGGAGATTAATCTTGGTTTCTTGTCTTCTTGCTTATTAAACTGACAGAAATTACTTTCTTAGAATGAGTAATCAACAAATTCTTTTAAGACTGCTATTATTTGGCAAGTGTCTTTCCAGTATGGTAACCTCATTGCTGTCCATCACTTACTAAATATATTGGTAATTACAATGGGGAGAATATCTGATTTTAGAAAATCGTTATTTCTTTTTAGCTGACTTCACACAGTAAAATAAACTGTTTAATACTGAGCACACCCTACCGGGCACACTCTTAAAAATTGACTCCACCAATGAGAAAATATCATAAGTAAATTAATAGAATCATAGAGTGGTTTGGGTTGGAAGCGACCTTAAAGACCACGTAGTCCCAACACTCCTGCCATGGGCAGGGACACATTTCATTAGACCAGATTCCTCAGAGTCCCATCCTGCTTGGCCTTAAGCACTTGCCGGGATAGGGCATCCACAGCTTCTCTTGGCAACCTGTGCCAGTGTTTCACCACCCTCAAAGTAAAGAATATCCTAATATCCTAATATCCTAATATCCTAATATCTAATATCTAGTATCTAATATCTAATATCTAATTTAAAACTGCCTTCTTTCAGTCTGGAGCCATTCCTTTGTCCTGTCATTACATGCCCTTGTGAATAGTCCCTTTCCGTCTTCTTTGTGGGTTCCCTTCAGGTACTAAAAGTTCACAATTAGGTCACCCTGAAGAATTCTCTTTTCCAGGCTGAAAAATCCCAACTTGCAGCCTTTCCTAATAGGAGAGGTGCTCCAGCCCTCTGATCAGCTGGGTGGTCTCCTCTGGACTTGCTCCAACAGGTCCATATCCTTCCAGTGCTGGGGATCCCAGAGGTTTTTTTAAACAAGTTCACTAAAAACAGGTTGTCAATACTCATTCCTTTTTCTGAACTCAAAACCTATAGTTTGCCAAATCTGAGAGAGATGAGGGGCAGGATTTTAAAAAGTTCCAGGGATCAAATTCCCATTGGGAGCAGAGGTCTAAGTAGCAGCCTGCATGGTTCTGCCTTGTAAGGGTGTCTCACTGTAAGGCAGAAGTGCACCTACTGCCTTCAGTCACACACCCAGCAAGGGAAGAGGTTTGTAGACAAAAAAATTTGGAGGAAAACAATTGATTATTTTGTTTCCAACAACACTTTCTGTGTATGTAAATTATCTGTTATCTTGGCACCGGAGTTTTTTTCCTTTAACTTTTGGCTGACCTGTGGTAAGTAGTCAACATCACTCTGTTGTGGAAATTCCTCCTGTGTGGAATACTTACAGGTATCCCCTTTGGTCCTGGTGCTCCTCTCTCCCCCTGTAATCAAGACCACCCCAGTTAGTTTGCTGTGACTAAAGGAAATTTTAAAAATCACCGTTTGCTTCTGCAGCCTCACTTACTGTCCCCAGAGCAAGAATCATCAGCTGGTGTTTGTTTGGAAAAAGAAAAGGAAGTGAAGAAGGAATGCAAGGAAATTGCTGCTGATTCTAGTGGAAGCAGAGTGGGGCATTTCTGATATTCCTCCTGGACAGCAGCAAGTGAATCAATGAACAGGAAGAATTCACAATGAATGAAATGGCATAAAGTGTCAACATTTCTTCATGGAAAAGCCAAGAGAGCTGCAGAGAAAGAAAAGAATGCTGTGTGACATATAGCCTGGCAGGACTATTTGCCAGACTTTAGGAATGGCAGACACAAAATAGCAGAAGGATGACATGAAGAAGTGGTATAACAGGATGCTTTCATCTTAGCAAAGGAAATGTGGTGGTAAAAGGATGTGACTACAAGCATGTAGAGTCTCTCTAGCAAACCTTCACTTCACATGTGCATGTGCCCATCTTACGGAAATTAGTACCTCTCCTCACCTTGCTACCATCTCTCCCTGGGGCTCCAGGTGGGCCCTACAAGAGAAAAGAAAGTATTCACAAGGGTGTGAGAAGTTGTGGAGCTAAGGGCAATTGTGCAGAGTGCAGCAGGAGACAGGAATACTGACCACAGGGCCCCGTCTTCCCTGCTTGATGTGTGATATGTCTGGAGATGGGCCCATAGGTCCCATTGATCCGCGAGGGCCTGGCTGTCCAGGAGGTCCTGGTAATCCAGGAGATCCTTGACTCCCTTTAGGTCCTGGAGCCCCTGAAATCAAAAGCAAAAATTACATACCAGGGAAAGCCTTCAGGACACTTCATCAGTGCAATAAGTGGGGAAGAACGCTTTTTTAAAGACCTAATGGGCTGGTTACTTTAACACACCCAAATCTATAACAACACAACCAATTTATCTGCATCTGCACATCAGCAGCCATCTGACACATCATTAATACTTGTTACAGTAACTACAAGAGATGACCACCAAACAATTAAATCTTGTGTATAACAAAAATTCGAGTCTTCCAAGTGCTTAGGAACACAGACTGGGAATGAAAAGAAAAGCACAAATGCCTCATTTTCACACAGAAAGAAGAACAAATCACATTTGAGGAACATCTCATGAAAAGAAATCCTCATGGGAATTATGGGTCATGGGCATATACATTACTGACAGAAACAAGATCTTTCCAGTGGGGGGCTGCACCTCTCTCATGCCCAGCGCAGTAGCCAATATGTTAGCTGCAAAAGAGGCTCTGTTCTTCCATTTTGCTTTATATCATTTTCAGCTTCTGCTGGTTCAACAGAGCATGTTACTTTTTAGGAAGCACTCAGGCAACCAAACATATGTTTAGCTCAAGAGAAACAGTAAGAAACATAAACCAGAAAATCAGGCACCTGAATCAACATTTGCAGACAATAAAGACCATTCAAATGTTGCTAGCTGAAACACTTCATGATTAGGGGGGGAAAACCCTTCTCTTAATACTGAGGGCACACATAAGTCATAGAGAATAAAAGGCAGAGAGTAAAAAGCATTCAGTAGGAGTGAATATGTACAGTTAGGATTTACAAAAGGAGACAACTCAAGTTCAGTGATGACTCCCTGGGACTCTTTCTGGGTGGGCAGCAGAGGAAGTGAGCAGGGATGGTTTAAGGGGAGCAGATTTCTACAGTACCTCGGACAGCTCGGTCAAGGGGAAACTCAGTGGTGGGTGGGAGACCTGCAGGGTCAGGCCTACCTTGGAGGAATTGCAAAGCTACCCACTCTACGCTTCAGAGTCTGTTGCAGAACAAACATTCTGTCCTTGCACTTACGATGAACTGAAGACTGAACAGACTCACCCTTCAGGAAAATTACTCATCCTTCAAGACAATGAGATAAAGACCCAGAAAACAAAGCAGGACTGCAAAAGGGGGTACAACTGGGAAGGCTGGGTGCATTTTAGGAGGCAGTAAATCAATCCTCATGAGAAATATTTGCCAGTACTCTGTAAGAATCCTTCTGAAATCCAGCACAATGCTTGGGTTTATTGCTGACCCAAAATTAGATCTGCATTCAACAGAATTTGCAAAATTTTGAGTATTGCTGGCCACCAGGTGTGAGGTGTCCGGATTAAGTTTGGGCTTTCTGATCTCTCTGTTTTTTGCTTTGTTTCAATCTGTAATTTAGCAAAGAAGGTGTGAGTTGAGTTACACTTTTCAGATTCCTTTCAATCTGGGATACAACATAAAACCAACAGATGAATCCTCGCAAATCAGACAAGGAAAAATAAAAGAGCTGGCACAAAGTCCTACAAACTGAAAGCACTTCTTTTTTCTCTACTGCTGACAGTGAGCTAAAGCCATAGATATTCCTGAAATGAAATGGAGAGTGTTTTAAGACAGGGTTAAAATAAAGAAAATGACAAATAAGGAGGTGAGATATCCCAGGGAGAGGAAGAAATTTAACACAAACAGAACAAACACAGCTTGCACGCCAAGAAACACATGGAGTCACAATGGATGGTGTCAGACAGTTGGCAGAGGCTGACCACAACAACCATAAAGTTTTGGGTTTTTTTAAACTTAGTACAAATGCAAACTTAATATATCAATCAAAATATGAAATATATGAAATCATATCACACTGGAAGACTGAAGTTTACATTTTTAGTCCTAGAACTATTGCACATTTCCACCCCTCTGGTCTTACCTGGAGGGCCTGGTTGGCCAGGCTGGCCTGGGGGGCCAGGGATATATGCATTAGAGGCAAGCACTTTTTCACCAGTGATTTGCTTGCTAAGATCAGCAGCATTATTTGGCAGCAAGGCAACCTGCCAAGACAAAAAAAATTAAATAAATAAATTAAAAAATCCTTTGTAAGATATTAATTTTTCAGCCAGATACATCACATTCTTATTTAAGCTTTCATGTGAACAAGCAGCTATTTAAATATTTCTGGCAAATACTAAGTGTTTATTCATATCCTTGATTGATATAATCAGAAAAAGTTCTTATTCTGTGAGTCTGTTCACTTTTCAATACACTGTGGAAAAATTGCAAGCCAATCCAAGAGAGGACAGAGGAAATTCAGGAAAGATACAGCACAAGTCCTGAAAAACTTGAGTCTCACTACTGTTTCTTAGGAAAGTTATTTTTCCTTATTTGAAGTTTTCTCTATTAATTCGCTGCCTCTCTCAGGGCAACATTTGCTCAGTTTTTTAAGTTCTGAATTGCTGCACAAGCCAGTGAATTTCCATAGGTTTTAGTGAGAACCCTAAATCCTTTGTGAATCTGGCCCTGGAAAGTAACCACACTGTTTAACCTATCAGATGTCTGGATCTGCTCTGCACAGAGACACGAAGATAAAGTAAGTGAGAATGTGAGGAGAATTGCACACTACAGTTTAAAGTGTCATTGTCCATTACCTGTTTAATTATCCGTGAAACATTCATTTACCCAGTTGAATATATTTAATAATTAAACATATTTAGAAATATTCTGCAAATGTTTGGTCTCTTAAGAGGCAGCTGAAGGGAGATGACAAGTCAGGAGGCTGGTCTGCAGCGAGGAAAGTTTATTATTGGTGAGTGGCTGCATGTAGATGTAGGGATTTTGCTCTGCCAAATTGAACTGGAAAGCTATTTCAGCAATAGCAGTGCAGACCTACCTCTGGGTAAGCTTTGTTGCTTCTTGAATGAATTTGGCTCATTGAATATTTTGATGCTGAATTCTGCAACATTTGCCCGTGAGAGCTGCATTGAATAAAATAGACAAAGACTCCTGCTATTTGACAAAGCTTTTCATCAACTATCTGGAATTCTCTGAGCTGGGCTGTTCTCAAAACTCCTACCTGTTTCTGTAATTATTTGACATACATTCTTCTGCCACTACTCCAGACATAATGTTTGTAATACACAGGGAAAAAACACAGTGTTATGCACCTGCAGTACCTACTTGAACTGGGAAAATTTCCTTTGGCAAACAAGTTATTGCTTAAGGATTACAATTTAAAGGCAGCCAGTGCTGCTTGTAGTTTGGGGTTGAATGCACAGAACAGTTCTGAAGAAAAAAAAGTCAGGAAAAAAAAAATTGGAAATGCTGAGATACTTCCTGGTGGCATTTCCAAAACACCAGTTTGATTTTGAGACTGGAACTCAAAATGTGATGACAGGGACACAAGGATTTATGAGCCATTTGTGAGTTAGGTTTTGAAGAGAATTGCAAAGACCAGATGACTGCACTATAGACAAATTAAGAATCATGATGTAAGTCTAACAAGAATTTGGTAGATTTACTCCACCCCTGCAGAAATCAGTGGCTGGATGAGGTCAGATTTTCACAGAAGTCCCACAGGGTGTTTCTTATATTCTCACTCCTTCGAACTTGCTTTTCACACAGAAAATGGAGATTCAGCACACCTATAGCTCTGGGGTGAGCTGTCATCTCTGCTTTTTCAAAGGAAAATATATGCTTTGTTTACCAGTGACCCTGCAGCTTTCTCAGCCAACTTCCCAGCCAATGCAGCACAGACCAAACTGTGAGGCTACTGAAGACAGAGTGGGACACAACACCTTGCCCCTGGGGCTGAAGAGGAAAATTCAGCAGTTGGGGACTCTCACAGCCTCACTGGACTCTCACAGCCACACTGGCCAGGGACCAGCATGGGAAGTTCTACTGGCTGACTCTGGTCAGCAAAGATTTGTTTCCTAGAGGTGTGTCCTGTCCAGAGCAGGTTCCTGGCTGGATACAAAGGAAAGGCTTGCAAGGACCATGATGCAAGACTTCCACTAGGTGACACAAATCAACCTAGGACTCTGCAGTGCCAATGCTGCCATGCTAAAACAGAGGCAAAAAAGTCAAATCATGTGACTATATGAGAGCACTGTATTTTTAAAGTAGTTTTTGTAAGAATATTTTCAGTGTCATCAGTGAGTGTTTCTCCTCAGGGGTGGCCATAACTGAGTGGCAGATTAATTGAAGTCCTCTTTTCAGCTTGTGTGTAAATTTCTCAAAATATCTCATTCTGGGGATCTATAGCTCTATCAGTTCATAAATGTCACTTAGTACATAGACTCAGCCATGAATACTCTTCAGGTTATACTGCAAATGTATACTGGCATAAAAAGGTGCATTTAGTGACAAAGACCCATCATGAAACAGATTTGGAAATGTATTCTCTTCTGATGCTTAAATATTTACTTGTTCCTGCCAGCTAGGCTGTTGTAACAACTGAGTGAGTTAGAAAAGAAATCACATAGCTGCTGTGAAAGCATCTATGCATGCTTCCCCACTGACTCAGCTGAACTTGAAGTACATACTAGGAGTGCCAAAATACCCAGGCTCTGGTCTAGCTCACTGCTCTTTGATATCTTCTGGCCAGAAAATGGTTGTAACATGCTTTGGGCCAAACCATTTGTTGTTGACTCACATCCTCTTAGCTATTGGCTATACTCATTGTCCTAATTTCTGTTTCACCTTTTAACTGAACCAGGATCCCAGTCCAGGGTGACCTTGGCTTTCTCAATTTACAGTTCTGAAACCTAATGGCCCTTGGAAAATAATGGGGCTTTCCCCCCCATGTGCATGCAAATATTAGCAAGGGTAAATTCTGAAGAAAGACTGTACTAGAAACAAGGCTCCCATGTGCTGTGTTGCATGCTGCATTTGGAATTTTGCATAGTTTCTAGGAGGTCTGTGGTTTAGAAAATTAGACAGTGCTTGTCAGGAGTGATGTTGAACATGGCTTTCTAATTAAGATGTTTAAACACATCTGTGCAATGGGATCAAGCTTACTCTTTTTTTTTCTTTTTAAAATTGTTGGCTGTGTGTCAGCATGTCAGATATCTTTCCCCCAGTTTTTCAGCTTTCCACTCTTCTTCCTTTCATCAAGGTCTTAGATCAACCTAGGACTGCCCACAGACCTCTAGTCTATCAGGACAGTGCATCTCATTGGATGACAGGCTTTTCTGCTAACCACAATTTTGAATAAACTTCATAAAGTCTGAAAGTCTTAACCACAAGATTGAAGACTCATTTCATAAACCATCTCCCTGGCAGACAGAAACGAACTTTTCTATGTGAAACAGAACAGCTTTAACCACAACCATTGAGAGACATCCTCCCCAGGAGAACTTGGCCACAGGGAGTGGCTGGTGAAACATGAGGGTTGATGTCTGCCTGGGCAGAGAAGCACCATGAGGCCAAGTCTCCATTCAGCATAGACAAAAACTCTCCTTTCTGTGGGTTAACAGTTGCTGAGGGTATCAGGAACCAGCTCTTTCTGCTCTTTTTCTGTGGAACACAACCCAGTGGGCTGCCTCTGAGGATGCCAAGTCAATCAAGGCTCACTAGGGGGATACTGGGGGAAAAATTAAGTTAGGGTCTATGACAGGACTTAGCTATGAACCAAGCGTGAGCTGCTCTATTTGTCCACAGCTACTGTACAAATGCCCACAATGACAGGTATCAATGCTCTGAGTTTTCCTGGAATGAGTTTTGAACACAAACATCCAACAGCAGAAGTTAGACATGGAAAGACTCCCATTAATTCCATCACTCAATTCTCAAACAAACAAAGTGGCCAACAATGTGACCCCTGGATCCTTCCATGGAGGTGAGTATGAGCCTGCTCAGCATCATGAACAACAGCTGGAGAAACTCAAGAGCATGGACCCTTTTTTTAACCTCTCTGCTACCATATTTTTGAAAAACAGAATTTCCATCACACATGCAATTCTGTCACTGCCACATTTGTGTTCATACTGATTCAGAAGACATTCATGATGTTATGAGATTTTGGAGAAACATAATATCTCCAACCTCAGTGAATTTCACTTTAATGAAGAAGATTTCTTTCTTCCTAATATTAAATGAGTAACATCAAATGCAATGAGTGAATACACCAAATTGTGTTTTGACAAATGGAAAGAAATAATAGAGTACCCTGGGTGAAATAATTGCAGCCTATCAGCATAAATTGCTGAGAATATTCCTACAGAGAGCTTCAATTTTAGAGAACCTCAGTGTTCAAAGGAGATGTCACCAGAAAAGGCATTACACCTGCATTCCTGCTCTCTAAATCTGAGGCTGGATCTTCACATTATTTCAATCCTACTGAAGTGTAAAAGGAAGCTACATATGGGAGCAATTAAAGCCCAGGATAAGTTTGTAAATGCAGTATTCTCTACTTGCAAGGGAATAGGTGAAAACAAAAAAAAAAGGTTTGTAACTGAGGGTTTTTATTTTTTAAGGAGAAAGTCATATTTAAAGCTTGTGATATTTTTGTTTAGTCTCACACCTATTTGGCAAGAATCCTGTATCAGCACCCTGTTAATGAAAAATCATGTTTGTGCATCTATGAAATGTCTTGCATGTGCTTACTCTGAAGGTGGATCATGTCCAAAATCCTGTGCATTCAGAGTGAGTGAAAAGTTCAGGCCAGCACAGATTGCCAAGAAGCCTGGGCTCAGCCTGGGATGGGTGTTTGTCAGACTCTGTTACCACAAGCTTGGTAACATAGCTTCATGAATTTGGAGAGACAAGTTGTATAGGACCATAGGGAGAGATGCCATTCCTACATGATTTTAAAATATATTGCCATCCTCTTTTAATGTACAAGAACCACATGTTAGTGACAGCTCCAAACATAGAAATTAACCTCAGTTGTTGTAAAACACGTAGGCCTGGTAAAGACATGGCTGATCAGTGTTCATACCTTTTGCTTCAGCTGTAAAACCGTCTGCTTTATTTGATGGAATTCCTTACAAGAGGCACAGCATGTTCCTGGTTTTGCCACATTTTCAGATTTCTCAGGAAGCCCAGCTGAAAGAAAGCAGTTTCCACTATAAATATAAAGATCCAAAGGAAAGAAATACATAAAGTGATAGCAAAAGTAACTTGAAGGTTGTTGTATTTCCCCATACTGTGAAAAGAGAAGGGAATCCTGCTATTATTAAATCCTTGACTATGAATATCTGTGTAAGACTGAGAAACTTTACAGGGACAGCTCTGAGCACATTTTTAAAGCAGCTGTTTCCAGTTAACAGTCCCCAGAGAATTCATTTGTTTAATACCTGGAGAAGTTCACACCCCTTCTTTTATCTTTTTGTTTAGGGTAGACTAACCCCATAGATCTGAACAGATTTACAGTCCCCTGAAGGGCAAATTTTCATATGCTATAAATTACAGTAAAATCCCTCAGAATATGCTTATTTTGCTCATTTTGCACAAACTGCTCTTTATCATCATGAGTTATTCTCCATGTGATGGAATCAGCCTGAGCAGAGATGGGGATTAATGACCAGGATTTAAATCTGCACAAGACGAAGGGTCACGTCTGTTGATACTATGCATGAATAAGATCTTTTCAAGAATCCATTAAATTATTCAAACTGTGAGAGATATTGCAAATGTTATTTTTGTCCTTTTCCCAGTACCATACACAGTCGAGCAGCTCTGCATTGCAAGCAAACAAGCATTGTTGTAACAGATGTCTGCGTAAAGACAAATCTGGATTCCAAATCACAGGGTGACACATACTGGCAAACTCTAGATGAGTTTTTTTCACTTCAGCACTGATGGGAAATATCAAGTCCATTGAGGCTTTGCATATGATGTGTGGCCTTGTATGATGTTACCTGGGAGGGTTGCTGGGCACGTTTGAGTGCTGACCTTTTAGAGTATGTCCCACAGGAGAAAAACTCTGCAGGTGCTCCTGTTAAAGTCAGGGAATTTTCAAAATCTTTCAAAAGGATCAACTACATCATGATGAATTACTGTGACACTTGTCTCTTGGACATACCCTTAAATGCCCTTCATCTTTTCTAAAATGTGTATTGATTTTGAAACACCTGCCTTTTTTTAAATGAGCCCTGAAGTTTCTAATAAAAAAATATTATGTGCTACTTGACTTTAAATATTTGCAGGGTCCAGTATGGAAGATTGCAACCAACTGATGGTCATCTATGGACTACCTATGAACATATTTAGGAAAGGCTGATTTTCAGTATGTTTAGTCCATTGACTATAATGACATATAAGGTATGCTTGATTTTAGAAGACAAAAATTTATCTCACTTATCTGCTAATCAATTAGGAGAGAGATGTAAGGGCAAGATGCTGGAATCATCAGGAGCATTAAGACAACTATTAGTACTGAACTGGTTGGAATATTGGGACACAAGGGGTTGTTTTTTTCCCCAGTCATGAACTGCCTGTTCTCATGGCTGCACTCCAAGAGCCTTACAATATTACGCATATTATTTACCGCTTTTATGGCAGCAATCACACACCGCTGTTTGAGATTCCCAGCCCTTTCCCCAGCACAACTTTTGTACCTGATTGGCTTTCTGTGCAGTGTTCAGATGGCTCAAAGATTTAAGTCCAGATGATAGTACTTGGTGTCTTCCAATGGACTCTACACAGCACAGAGTAGAATTTCACCAAATTTCAGCAATGCTGGATCCAAGACTATTTAGCCACAAGACCTCCCAGAGGAACTCCAGCATTTTTGTGAAGGCACTGGAATATGCTGTTTTCCTTCTTCTCTCCTATATTCCTAATACTAATCATTTTGCCTTTGATTCTCTAAAGCCTCTTTGCCCATAAACCTTTCTCTTGTAGATGAAATAATCCGCATCATGCAGGGCTTTTTTTCTTTAAGAAGGAATTTATGTGCTGTAATTAAGACACCACTTTAGACTTCTCTAAAATAAAATTGCTCTTGACCACAAGTCAGTTTCGCAGAGTTCTTCCTTCCTCTTCAATTTTTCATCTTCCTTTAGAAAAAACCAGTGTCTTGACATGCCCATTTTTGGACCTGTGTAGGAGTTGCAGATGAATGTATATGAAGCCATTAGAAAAAAAACCAAACTTTTTTTCCTTTCTTTTTCAAAGGCCAATAAAATCTGGATTTTATACTAGTCTCAACAAAAATTTCTTTTAGTAGCTTTCTCACCAAATGAATTCTATCATTGTCTTAAGAAATGTAGCTGAAAGCAGCACACAGTCATGGGGAGAAACTGCCAGAGCCTCTGCTATTGGAAACCTAATGCAATCCCACCAGAATCTGTGGAATTATATGCAGATTAAGAAGTGGTGAATTTGGCCCCATGTTTTATTATAAAACCCAGTTTATCTTCCAGAAGGATGTGACACATGGGTCTGATGAGTACAGATGAAACAGAGTTGTAACAATCCATGGAGATGGATGCTGGAGGGATCAGCTAATGTTTGGGAAATGTCATACCAGTGAGATTTCTGCAAAGCTGTCTGGATTGATTTGTCGGAGGAAGAAGTCCAAGACTGTTGTATGAGCAAGCATGAGCTGCATCCCAGGAGAGAGGTAGAATCTCCCTAACTCATACCAGACAGAGGTGATGATTTGCCCAGGGAAGGAGTCATCTATCAAACATTCGCTCTACCCCCATCCAACCCCTGTTTCAGGACCAAACAACGAGTAAAGCCAGAAAAAAGTGTAAAGCCAGAAGTCACCTAGGACAGGCCAACAGAGGCAAAAGGCCATTAGACTGAGCCTCCCACGCATGGTGCTGAAACCAAGGTCACCTACCAAGGTCAGCTGGGCCAGCACTGAGCAAGGCACTTACATAACTTGTTGCCATTGCACAGACCTGCACAAGGAAGCCGAAATTATTTTGAAGAAGGATTAAAGCAGTCCCATTTTATAAAGGTTCTCAGAATACAAAGTCTAGCTCACGCATGATAGGAGTCCTTTAATCTTGATGAGACGCTGGTGAACCCTGTGGTACCTATTGCTAAGAGATGTGCTTGGGGGAGTGATAGGTTTTCTTTGTGTATGGGCTCGGAGGCCGCGCCTTGCTGGAAGAGGAGGACATGCTGGCAGGGGAGAGCTCTGCAGGAGCTCTGCTGCAGGCGGTCTTCGCATGGAGGCTCTTGAGCTAATCATCTGTGTTGTATTATCTGGGCTCTGCCTGCTGAGATGGTTTCATCTGCCTGCTTCTGCATGGGTAGCTGTATTGTCTTCATCAAATGGGACTGTGGATGCAAGAAAAAATGCTCCTTCTTCTTGTGTCCACTAACGAACCCAAAGCTCTCTGACAAGCCACTTACAGAGCCAAAAAAAGTCACCACATTACAGCCATTTACAGAGCCAAAAAGATGTCCGAATTGCATCCTTCAGGCATGGAATGATGAAAACATGGCTGTATCTCCCAAAAAACATGCTTCCTCCTTAGAAGCGGGGGAGGATGCACGTGTTTTTGCCTCTCACACTAAATTGTAAAATAAAATGTGAGTGTTCCAGCTACGATGAAAAGCAAATGATGTGTATATTACGCAGCCGCTCCAGCACGGCTGCGGTGCAGGGCTGGGGCTGGCCGCGGGGTGGAGCGTCGCTACAGCTGGTTCCTTACACAGCCTTTTCCCTCGGAATGAGTTACGAACAAGACTCCTCATCTTCATTAGAGGTCTGAAAATTCGTAACATTTATGTGGAGTACAGCGAGGTAACTGACCAGAAAACAGAACGCATCCTTCTTTACCTCGCACAGCTGACTTGGGAGATACCTGGAGAGATGGTGGGTATTTCAGTCCAGATTATTTGCTAGAACCGACATTTTTATGTGCTGTGCACATTCAGTGTAAAAATGGTGGTTTTCAAACAGTAGAATCATTTCCATAGCCCTGAATATTTTCAGTGGTTGGTTACCCTGAATGCTTTGGACATTACCGTACCAAGAAATTTGAACTACCCAGGGGAAAGGTTTTTTAAAAAAACCCTATTTGTAAGGGGATTATCTAGGTTATATATCTTTCCTTTCACACACACACACACACACAGTCTGATAAGGAAAAAAATTTAAAACTACAAGGAACAACTAAAGTTAATGGAGTGGCTCCTGTTACACATTTTCAGATGGAAAATCAAAATTATAAATTGCTCTGGCCATCCAGTGGGAATTGGATAATTGGATCACCCTGTGGTACCACATTCAGGCATTAATTGATTAACCTGTGGTAGGTCACCATGCATCAAAAGTTGTTTTTTGGGTTTTTTTGGGGTTTTTTTGGGGTTTTTTTTTTTGGGTGGTTTTTTGGTGTTTTTTTTTTGTTTTTTTTTTTTTTTTTTTTTTTTTTGTTTTGTTTTGTTTTGTTTTGTTTGTTCGTTTTTTTTTTCCAGAGAGCTCTTCTCTTCCTCCTTTCTTTTTAAATTTTCATATCAATATTTAATCTGCAGCATTCTAAATGCTGTAATTTAATAACTGGGATGAGGTCAAAACCTTTAAAATCAGTTGTACACAGCACATGTAAACACTTTGAAACAACAGTAAAATGCAAGAACAAGCCCTTACATTTACTCCTTTTCCTTCACATTTCTTTTTCAAAAAAGAAAATCTAAAAAAAAAAAAGAAAAGAAAAGAAAAATAAATCTGACCCCAGCCACAGGACACACAAACTAATTGCAGGTCAGCAGCATTTGGTCTTAGTCAATGTAATTTAGAAACTGATTTAAGCTAGGCTTGGAAAATGTGTTGGACTCCCAAGCACACATTTTCTGAGCCTCTAAGGGCCAAGGGATATTAGCCATCCAACCCACGGACATTTGCTAATTTCAAATGTGGGCGTGTAAATACAAATTAAAGTTACAGAAATTATTTAATTAACAGGTGAAATCAGTGCAATTTTTAAAGGCTCATCAACTGGTAAGATTTTTTTCTTATGTCTCCTTAGCCCTGGACCACAAAAAATTTATAGTCCAGGCTGGTATTGGAGCAAACTACGGCTTTTAGCAACTGGATCCAGCAGGAATGATCTAAGTGAACCTGTAATGGTAAATTTCATTATTTAGCTGTTCTGCCTCCCTAGGAGAAGATGCCTTCTATATCCTTAGTGTACCTGTACACTGGAGGAGAGATTTTGGCAGGGCTGCTCCACAGGTGCTCAGGTGCCCAGCAAACAGCCTGGCTGCCCCAGGAGCATCAGCTACATCCCAGTTTCAGACCCCCAGCTCCAAGTGTAGGCATCAGGAGCAATTCCTCTTTGTGACAGACCAACCCTTTAGACATCCATTTGGCCCAGGACATTTAATCTGCGCGAGCACCTGCCTTTATCTCCTTTGGTGCATGTCCTGCCATCCTCCTCCCGGACATAGCCTTCGTGGCACTCGCATCTGTAGCTGCCCACGGTGTTGACACAGATGTGAGAGCACAGAGTCCCATTGCTCGTGGCACACTCATCAATATCTGGAGAGAAGCAGAAATTAAAAATGTCCTGTAGCTGGAGGTTTTAGACCTCCAACACAATAAAAGACTTCCTTTAGAGGTAAAAAGAATTTGTGGTTAAACAAACAAGTAATTGCAGCACTGCAATTGCAATTGCAGCTGGAGCCTTTGGTCTGGAGCTCTGGGCAAGCTCCACTATTATTATTATTATTATTATTATTATTATTATTATTATTATTATTAGCATCATCATCATCATCATCATCATCATCATCATCATCATCATCATCATCATCATCATCATCATCACACTTGCCATTTCATCAGTGAACATTGCTTGACAGTCACCCTGCACTGAAAATCTCACAAGCAAAACTCAATCCTGCAAACCTTGGCTCCCTGGCATGGCAAACTACACAGGGCAGGGCAGGGCAGGGCAGGGCAGGGTAGGACTAGCCACAGCAGGACCACATGTAAATGATCAGTCCTGAATTGCATACTGGCCATCTGAATCAAACCCCAAGGATTAGTTTTAGTAGTTAGGCCTGGCAATAATGCTTCAATATTCAGCAAATATGGCTCACAACCTGCAGGAGGAATTAAAGGAAAAACCACATCAGCCCAACACTTCAAAGTGTTTGGGTGTGTATGTCTTATTGTGGGAAATACCACCTAATAATTCCAGGGGAACCTAGATCTCTCAATTCTTAACATAGTTATCCCCCACATTTCTTCTGTGATAAGACTGAGACTAAGAAAGGTTTCAGAATTCAAACTGACTCTTAGAAGACCCAAGGAAGCAGGATGAATCAATAACCAGGGAGGAGCTCAGCTCTACCCACCCAGGCAGTAAGGCTTCTCTCTGTTCCTGTGCCTCTCCCGATCATAGCGGTATCCAGGATAGCAAGTGCATAAGACTCGCCCAAAATTGTCTGTGCACTGCTGTTCACAGGGAGCTTCGGCACAGACATCATAGTCTAAGGGGGAGACAAAAATGTGGTTAGGAAAAAGACCAAAGTCAGTAGTATATTGGATGATACTTAGATTGCAAACATTTCACCTCTCTGATAATTAATATAAAGTTGAATTACCTTGTTTTTAAGGACTGAAGGAACCTAGATATAAAACATTCATGAGACATAAGCAAAGGAATATATTAAAATTGTATTTGCTATTCACAACATTACAGCAGTTAGACTATTTGTTAGAGCTGTATTTTAAGCAAGGGTAACTTTTGCAGTTGGCAGATTTTAGGAATGCTTTTCACAGAAAAATTACCTAAAACTTTCTTTTAGTTTTCTTCAACAGATTTTTAAGTCTGATAGCAACATTTCCTGCACAGAATACTGTGAAAAACCATGAGGTTAACCGCTAAAGCAAAAATCTATCACAAGGAAAAGTTAATTACATCAAATGTTAATTGTTCAAAGAGCAATTCTTCTAGCAAAAAGTGAATTGTTACAAACCCGTCATGTCTCTTGATAGCTGCAGTGTGCAAATCAGGGTATGTCAGTGAAATCCCCAAAGACTGAAATCCCTGTTTGAAACCCAAAGGAGGGAAAATCTGTTTCCAATTTTGCTGCTGTGTAGCAGCAGAACTGAAGCCTCAGGGATGGACATCAGACCACAATAGGGTTTGACCCACATCCCTGTCCTGTCAGGGGCTGGATATGGTCCCTGGCATGATGCTGGTGGCAGGGCTGGGGGAGAAGGACAGCTCCCAGCTATGGGTGTGAGGGTTTTGCAGCATCGTGGGGAACATCTGCCAGGAGGCACTGGGAGCTGAAGCAGCATCTGGTCTCAAAACCAGCTCAGGCACAGCCTGCCTAAAGCAGGTTTCACACCAAAGCAAGTTGCAGTTTCTGAGACCATTTCAGAGAACATCACCCTCCTGGGAGCATCCAGGTGGCTGTGGCAATCCACTGAGTGTGTGCTGGGGGCCACAGCAGAAATATCACAGCAGAAATATCACAGCAGAAATATCCAGACCAAACATGTCCAAACAAAATCTAAGTGTTTCAAGTAAGTTCCCAGCAAAGCAGTTTTTCCATATACAGAATTAAAACTCATTATTGACTCACCCTAATGACTAGCAGATACTGTGGGTACGATGGTTGTTCCAAACAGTTTAAATGAGCTAAGAGATGGTAAAGCAAATGAAAACACATTTTCTGTACCAAGTATATAGACCCATGCATGGCACTGGGGTTAAAAGTGACAGTGCCCCAAAATACAGAAAAGCATAAAATGGGACTTAAGAAGATGCTGTATGTCACACCAGAAACCCTTAGAAAAAAACGTACATTTGTAGTAGACATCCTACTGTAATAGTGCCAAGCGTTCTGTTTGTCACCTCCTGAATAATGGGCATCCTTTCTTTCCTTCTTGCTTCACAGCTTGAAGTCTGCACACAGTGCTGTGGTGGTGAATGGCAATGCTAGGACCCCCTGCAGTAACCAGGGTCCAACAGTGCAGTCATGAAAGGAGAACATAACTCTTGCCTTCAAACTGTTCAGTCTGGGGGTTGTTTGGACTCTTTAGGTGATGCTGGGCTGTAAACTTCTGTTACATTTGGCACTACTATATAGTTCCAACTATAAAGCATTGCTGGAGTTTTTCCTGGGCGTGTTTGCAATTTTCATTTCCCACTGAAACAAAATCAGAGTAAGAACAGGATGGTATGTCTAGCATGGAGGTGAACGTGCTGCTCCAGTGTACCTGCTCAGGTGTGGGACTTGGCCTGTGCCATGTTCAGCCATTCAGAGCAGAGGTAAAACAAGCTCTGGCCTCCTTGTGTTTCCATGAATAGACATGCCCTAACAAAATCAGAAAAAACAATGCTGGAAGGGGCCATTGCCCATCACAAGCAGGAACAGCTATGCATGTACCTTTCCTAATTTTCTTTTTCCCTAAGGGATGGATATGGCACATCTTGTAGACTAGTCCAAAGATGAAATATCCTTGCAGGCAGAAAGCATTTTACTCATATCGAATCCAAACTCCCCTTACAGCCACTTAGGCCCATTTATTTTTGTCCTCTTCTCCTTGGCCATAAAGAACAGTTTACCTTCCCCCTTGCAGCAACTTTTCACATACCTAAAAGCTCTTATCATGTCTCCCTTCAGCCTCCTTTTTTCTAGACTAAACAAAAGACAGTTCTTTTTATCCATCTGTTGCCATATTTAATGCAACCAGTCTTTGAACATGGTGTTTATGTCCACCTCAGCACAGCTCCATCATGTCCATTACTTCACACATCATGCTATTTACTTTCACACAAAGCTGGGGAAGGGTCCAGGAAGTAGAAATATCCCTGATGGTAGTCCCATAGAATCAACCTAGATCACACAATTGTTGTAGGCAGGTCCCAGGTCCCAGAGCTGTATCCCCAGGGCTTTGGTCCCAGGTAACATAACTTCCCTAGAAACAGCTCTCACAGCTGAGATGAAATTAGGCAAAAGCTGCTGCACAAGCTATGTATGCTCTGCAGAACTGAAGATGAGCATTCCCTCCTGTGTTCAAACCCTTTGTTTGCCAGCTCAGCCCAAGAAATGTGGTTTGAGGATGAATCAAAACCATACAATGAGGATCAGGCTGTTCCAGACCTTAGGAAAATGCAAAAGCCAAAGCAGAATAACAAATGTCTCTATATAAGTTTCAATGAACTCCGAAATAATGACAGCATGGAAAGTTGTACAAAGGAAATTTTTGAAACAACGTTAGTTAGGAAAGAGCAGATATGATTATAGTTCGCCTGTAATAGAGTATTTTACTCTGAATTCTTCCACAGCCAGCTCAGGAAACAAACCAACAGTAGGAAGGGTGGTCTCCAAAATAAACCGCTCCATACTGCATCTGTCTCTTCTTCACTCTGTGATGCCAGGACCCAAGACTGGACTTGGCTGGAGCTGTGAGTTTTCACAACAAAGAAAAAGGGGATCACACAGGAGAAAAAGGTGAGGAGCTGTGGTTTTTTTTATCCACTTTGCTGAACAGGTGGAGCAGGAAGACATACTATGGAGAGACACATGGAAGTAACTCCACTCAGTGTTTCCTGAGGATCATTGCACCCTGGTCCTGGAAGCCACACTGAGAAAGTGAGTACAAAGCAAATGAAATGCAGAAACTAGAGGCATAGACTTGTACTGTACTACACTGATTTCTGTTCCTTTTCAAGGGCAGTTGAAAAATAACAGGATGAAAACCAGTAAGGGACATGAAAAAAGCCACAAGCCTTTGGGAGTCTGTTTAAGGAACAGCTGTCCCAGAAGGAGATTGGTGTGTTCCCAGGCAGCTATAAAAGGGTGGACAAGAGAGGATCTATCCCTCTGTCAACCCTCCTCCCTGCAGCCACTGCTAAATCACAGAGAAGACAGGGCTGGAACTACTCCTCACAGTTTCAGCATGCCAGTACTGGATTAAAAGGTGCAGATGTGCTCTAATAAACTCACATCTGTAATACATTTATGTGGCTGTTTGGAGATATGAATTTCATGCAGCTACTCTGTCAAGATTATGCCAAAACAATGTGTGAAGAGCCAAGTGATGTCTTGTAACAGAGTAAGTGAAACAAATACTTCAGTAAATCATATTTCTTGTCCCTATACTAAGGGCCTGATATTGTCTCAGATGTTATAGCAATTGTTGTGGCCTCTGAAGTTCCAGGCAAAATACAGATAAAGCTGAAAAAGGGGAATGAAGAAACAAAGGGAAAGATGCCACAGCCAGCAGAAAATTGAATTAGGGGCAGAAACTCTCATGTTACTGAAATACAGTTAAAAGACAGTACTAGCCAAAGTCAGTGGGCACATAATAAAAGCTGCTTTCATAATCACTTAACAACTCAAGAGATGAAAATTAGAAGCTAAATTAATAAATCGCCATGGCTCTCATTTTATTTTTGCTCCTATTAATTCTCCTGATGTATCCATTATATTCAGTGAATAGTCAGTACATAAAAATCTTAAATCCATAGGAAAGCTGGAGGCCAGACTGTAAAGTCCTGGCTTCTTTCCACCCTGAAAGGATTCAGGACTTCTGCCTCCAATACACACAACTGCCTCCTCCAAGTGTGTGTCACACTGGACCTGTCACCCACATTGCCCGTGACATGCTGAGTCAAAACTCACAGCAAAACCATGGGATGAGGAACTATGTGTGAGCACCAGTTTCACCCAGACCCTATGCAGCTCCTCCAGGCACAGTCATCATGAGCTGTTTCCCTCTTTTTTTCCTCCCTGCCCCCACCCCCACCAATCCACCAATTGTTTTAATGTTTCTAGCCAGCAGCAAAGAAGACTCAAATTGAAAACAACAACAGCAACAAACCCACAACAAATCCACCAGTATTAGAGTTTGGGTTATAATCCTTTTTGGCTGGACACTGTAACTCAAAACTCACTGATTCTCCAGTATGTTAATTTGTCGCTTTTTTTTTGAAACAACACAGTCACAAACTAGGAAAATTCTCAGACTGAAGCAAAGCTTTCCATATACCATCAAATAGAAGAATGTGTTGCCATAGATCAACTTTTTAACTTATGCTTTGTAAAAAAAATATTTATTGACATGTCGTCTCTGGGCATTTGCTCCTGCCCGGCAGCTCCTGTGGTCCAACAGCTTCAGAGCCAGTTTCATCCAAATCAGATCAGTTTTTACTACTGCATGAACTATGCTGATTAAATCTGCATCTTTCTTTGCCCCTGGTGACAAGGAAGCCATGCCCATGGGAAATTAAAGACAGGACTACTCACCTGCTCACCATCTCCCTGTGCACTGACAAGTCAAGTCAGCTGTACCAGATCCAAGGGATAAATGGGAAAGCCATCATCCAGCAAAGGTGTTCTGCTGGGTGCAAAGAGTACTCCCAACCACCCAGCCAAGGGCAGAACACGTTCCTCTGTCTGCAGTGCAGCAGGTCATGGCACAAGATCTGTGCAGCCACATGTACTTAGGGGAGGATCAAGGCTTGGCATGCTAAGCCGAACTTTTGGAAGTTGTTGATATTTTTATTTTCTCTACAATTTCTGGGAAACAGTTCCTCCCCACACTGATACATGAGATATGGTCAAGCCTGTGCTTACATCAGGTTGCTCTTCCAAACAGACAATGTGGAGAAGAGGGCAGATGGGGAAAGACAAATGCTTGGAGATATGATATGTAAGAACAGTGAAATCACATACCTTCAGGGATGCACTGTCCAAGAACAAACTTATAACCCTTACAGCATTTTTTCCTGAAAAACAATAAAATAAACAAATGAACAAATAAATAAATGTATTCTTTATATATAGTTTGGTGCTGCCTTTATAAACATCCATAAGTGGATTCTGGATGTGATGAACCATGTCAGATGAGGATCCTGAGCAGCTGGAGTTCAGCGTTACAGAATACAACAGGGTAATGCACCTGGCCCAGGAGGGATTTCACATGGCAGCATGTCCAGCCAGCTCAGGAGCCTGGGGCAGAGTACCCCAACACTGACCCACTCAACATCCCAAGTAATTTCCAAAAATCTTGCTCTTTTGTGTTGTCTGGATGTGGTCTGAACAGCTCAGTGTTGTCCAAATACACAACTCAGGTCATCATTTTCGTGGTACAGTGACTGGTGTTTTCAAATATCTGTCATTACCATGTGAACCAGGCGGAAGGAGTAAGTCTCAATGAAGAGTATGCATATATATAATTATTATATATATTATTTTATATTATACAATAAATATTATCAGTCCTTTCCCATCTTTTAATAAACCTGGAGGAGGTAAATTAAATACATTGGGTATTTCAGCTGGAGAAAGGGGGAGTATCTTATATAGTCTGAGGGACAAAACTGCAGTGTAGACTCAATAGGATCAGACACTTTTTATGTGCCTATGATATGAACAGTTTGAATGCTGAGAAATTACTGTTTCTGACAAACGGGCCTGTAATGACATTTAGGCATCCAGCTAAACCTGCTGGTTTTCTCTCTAGACAGCAAACCACATTAAGTCACCAAGGCTCCCAGCAGCACTCAGGAGCCTTTACAAATGACTCTGTCCCTTATCATCCTGAGAGTCTCTCACTACAGGGACCTGGTGACTTTCAAAGGGTCCCATGTTGGTGACTACTACGACTGCTGAAATAGAAAAAAGCTGCTGTTCAGTAAATTATCACATCAAGTATACATGAATATGAGGGAAAAAATCCCCCAGTATTTTACAAATTCAGTTATTTCACGCTTTGTGAACGTGCTGAAGTATCTCTCAAACTGGGAAACCATTCTTTCTGTCTTTTCCTTTGATTCAATAGCTAATGCAGAAGAGTGTAAAGCCATGTCAGTCAATGACACGAAACTCCCCTGGACAATGTGTAGCCATCACAAATCATCATAATGTTGAATTTAAATCAACTATCAGTTGCAATTTATGACTTAAAACAAACAATGCATTTCTACAGTGTAAAAACAAACTTTGGCTCCATATTTTACCCTCTTCCAAAGATTAGCTGGAATATAAATTATGCTTAATGAGTGTTGAACATCTGAAGAGGAAGCCTTGCTTTGTTATGCAAACAGTGGTGCCTCATTAGACTTCTCTCCAAACACTGCTGTGAAGTTTTATCTGCAAGACAAACAAATGCAGGAGGAATGAGTTCAAAGGTGCATTGGGGAGGCTGTTCATATGCTGCAAGCCCTGCTGATGGCTTTCCAAGTGCACATTGATCTCCTCCTGTCAGCAGAAGAAGAGAGGCTTGCTTGTAGCTGCTCCTCAGAGGAAGATAGAGCCCAGCCTGAGAGGGCTGGGAGATGAGCAAGGAGAAGAGGACATCCTTGCCATGAGATGCTGACCTGTGAGGTCGTGCCAGCCAGAGCTAACCAGACACAGGGAGCAGCAATTTCCATAATTTGTACCCTTCTCCATGGAGTTCCTGCCTTATTTTCAGGTTCAGGACCAATAAGACCTGTGTCAACAGATGATGTGATAACCTGCTCCTGGGTAAGTGGTCACATGCTGGGAACTTTGCAGGAGCTGCCTCTCTCCTCTCAGCTTGTCTGGTGATGGCCTTTGGCTGGACTCATTGGCTTTCTTGTGGCTAGAGTGAGGTTTTATCTGCCACACTGGATTCTCCTGAAAGCCAAACCACTTGCCCTGATCAAATCCTTCTCCCACAGCCATACATTGAGAACCCACCACATGCCAAGTTACAGCCATTAAACTCTGCCCTGGCACCCTGATATCCTCCCAAAGCAATCACAGCCTTGTGCTTTAGCTTTTACTTAAAACAGCCAGAAAACAATGTTTCCCTGCCTGATATCCAAGTGTTTGCTGAAATCCTTCTCTTCAGCAACTTCTTGCAGCAATGAATTCCACAATGGGATGAGATGGTTTTGAGAAATGATTTCCATTTTTTCAGTCTCCCTCTAAATTTTTTGTTTGAATTTTCCCAAGCCTTATGGATGATGAGACTTTGAAATATTTTCTCTAAATACGTGAAGATTCTTCTGCATTGTGAAAATTTTAAATCATACTTAATGAAGTGTTTAGAATAGGGATGCCCTTCAGGTCACATTCCAGAAACCAATTCCCTATGATAATCTCTCCCCAGCTGAAAGTTAGAGATCTCTGCATTAGTGCAGCCTGTACTCAACAGCACTCTTATCAACATGATTTTGCCAGGGAAACTGCTACTTTAGGGTTAATGCAAAGGAAATACAGTACAATACCTGTTTCTCTAAACATTGCATTGCAACCCTGGGATTCCTGCATGCTTTAGCTTTCTACATTCTTAAACTGAAATCTGTCAAAATGATGGACACATAAGCATTAGCAAAGGCATTTTAATAGCAACACTCATTTTCAGACATCCAGGTCCAGGCTGACATTTCTAATCAACGTTGCACAGCAGCAATCTTGTTGTACATAATGAAAGGTAAGAAGGGGTTCCTACTGATAATTTTAGCTTCTGGATAACTTTCAGCAAGGTGGTTGCTATGCAGCTGTACTTGTGGCCATGCATGAAACACAAACACACGGCTGTGTAAGAAACTCCACCATTTAAACCTGGATCTCTGGGGAAATTAGGTTGATTCAGTGACCTGAAATCTGGTTTACAAAGGATGAAGGTTCTGAAAGACGTTTATCTGTTACAGCTTTTAATGGGGTACTTCACCAATTAAAAACACAGTAACTTTTGATTCTCATGCAATTTTACTCAGGAACAAGAACAAGCCCAAACTAGCAGGGAGTTTGGGGCACCATGGTTTTGATTAATGCAACATCCAGATTTTGTGGTTGTAAGAAAGTCCATAACGATAGGGACATCCCTAAAGTCAAGCCACCCCTTTTTTTTCTGGTGGGTAGCTGCTGGAGTAGCAGGGACATATTGTGCTCCTCCCTTCTGCTCTGCAGGTCGATATGCTTCTGGATCACTGAATGCCAGAAGATGTGATTTAGGGTCAAACTTTTGATACTAATAAATATATCCATGACTAGGCAAGTGGCAGATGTGTCTTTTTTTTCAGGATTTGTGGCCCGTTACCTTGCAAACTGTGAAAGGAGCTGAGCTTTTCAGGAGCTCCCCTGTGCCCCACCACCCTTAGGCCCCTCAGAGTGCCCAATATAAAGGGGTGCATCACCACAGCACCCCTGCCCCATTCTGCAAAACAGTAGCTGCTTGATAGCATAGCCTCAGACGGGCTGGATGAGAGGCAAGATGGGAGGAATGCGGCTTAATTAAGCCACTGCTTTATTAAGTTAGCTTATCTGGCAGCTATCAGCAGTAACTCATCCAGCAAGGACCATGGGTTTTTTTCCCCCCATAATTGCTTCCACCTGGTGCAGAGCTGCCATCACCCCAGCCCACCTCCTGCTCTGCACGGGACACCGCAGCGTCACCAGAGACACCAACCACCGCAGGCTGAACCCAGAAAATAAATACTCTGTATGAGAGGGGAGGGAGTCACTCAGGGTCCTACAGCTGCTGAAAATCTTCAGAAATGCAAACAATAACAGGATAAACATTTAAAATTATAATTAACCTGCATCTGTCTGCAGCAACATGGCAGATAACAACAGCTGCTGGGTGCATTCATTGAGCTTTTGGAGAGGCAGCCCTAACACTCTGCCATGAGTCATGCTGAAAAAGATACAAGATGATTGTTTAGTGATTGAAAAAAGGGAACGCAAAGGGGAAATGCAAAGGGAAGAAGAAAAAGAAAAGTTTTATACTGGTTTCAGACTAAACATAGTATGTTAAGGAAGCTCTTGCTAAATATGTCAAAAGTAGAAAGAGTCTGCTCTAAGAAATATTTGCCTCCTGGGAGAAAAGCAGACACAGAAATCTCTATGCTGAGCCCAAAAATGAGTTTTTAGAATGAAATATTGCCCTTACTTTATCCCTAAAATGCTGACAGACAACCAGTCTCCAGGCTGACTCCTCCCAGACAGAGGTAGTTCAAGAAGAGGAACCTTGCCTCCCATTCCCTGGGGCTAGGAGAGCACACATGGACAGTTTCTAGAGCTCAGCTGAGGCCTGAAGTCATGCCACTGGAAGATGCAGCAACTCCATAGGTGGTCAGGCAGGACAAATCCCTCCTCTCCAAAACACTCTTTCCAACCTGTGAATGTGAGATCAGCTACAAGTTAGGGGGATATGTTTAAGGTTTTATGCAGATTTAAGCAGATCAGCACTGTTTTTTGAAGTTGGTGCTGGTAGAAGGCAACAATAATACATTCAAGAAAAGTCTTTAATAAAAAGACAATTTCCTATTGGGAGAGAACTTTTTTTTTAATACCAGACTTCTTCAGTCTAAATCATGACTTAAATTCAGAAGAGCTTGTGCTATGTTCTGAAGACCTGAGTTAGCAAAGGCCATGGCATGGTGTTTTTAATTGCACAACGGGTCTTTGTAAGATCCCTCTCCTTATTGTTCCTGCCCGGTGACTTTTTTAATCACCCTGGCTTTGAGAAATACATGACATAGCAAAAACGCAAATATGAAATACAGAAATTAATGTACAAAAAATAATTAAGCATCTATAAATGCAAGCCAGCAAGGTACACTTAAAACACTGGCCTAACAAAATCAACCAGCAAAGTCACTTTTCATCTATATGAAATCCAAATGAGCAACAGGTTTGTCTGCCAAAGCATGGACAGACAAAGCCCATCTGCAGCACAAGTGCAGCAGATCAGTAGCTGTGCACAGTTTCTCTGTAATTCACAGGGAGAGAAGATTTATGTCAACATGGTGTAAAACTGAAGCAATGCACTTTATTTTTGTTTGCCTGTCCGTGGGACACATACCGAAATCTTGAGTAAGAGGGGATGGCCTTCCTGCAGACACTTGCTCAGCGTACACTTTGCCATGATTTCCAGTCTTAGTCCTTTTTCAGTTTTGTAAAGAGATAATTTATGTTCACACTGGGTGTAATGCAAAGTCCAAGGACAGCCCAAGCCCTTCCTGTAATCATCCCAGTTGAAGGCAAATAACCCAAATACACTGAAGTCTTCCAATGCTGCAGCACCTATGACTGCTGTATGTACCTGTGTGCCTCTTTATTTCTCTTAACTGACTGATCAGAGCAGGATTTGCCTGAACAGTCCTGGGGAACTCAGATCTCTGAGATCAAATCACTGCAACTTACTTGCTGATTTCTGCAGAAGTAAAATTTTCAGCGGTAAAAGCATTGCCTGAGTCTACGTCTTGTTTTTTGTAAGCTATTAAAGTCAAATAAATTTGCCCAAATATAATGGTTTTCTTTCTCTTAGGGGGAAAAAAAATAAAAGCGCCCTGCTGTCTGCTCATTTGCTCAACTTTGGCAATTAAGACAGATACCAGAAATGAAATCACATTCCAGTCATTGCTAATGGGAAGGTTTTGATAAGATTCACAGTTCCTGGACTCCTCTTGTGTGAATGCAAGCCAGGGATCAGATCCTCCCCAGGCAAAAGCCACATACCTCTCTTGACTCTAAGGGAGTGTGCCAGTGCTTATCCTGGGAGACCCTGACTGATGCTCTTGAAAGCTTTCAGACACGCTCCTTGGCTGTTCCTTGCTGTTAACTGACCCCTCCCCTCCTCGAAGTGCTGTTTCATGTCATCTTTTTATGGCCAAAGGGATTTTATGATGGTGGAGAATAAACTGTAGTTCCTTCTTCTCAGAAGAGACCTTCCAAACCAATATGATGGTTTACAGGCCCTGCAGAGCACAATATTTGTGAATGCTTGAAGCTTGTTCCTCTAAAATAGAGAATAAAAATACTTTGAGGTGTGGAAGAAGCCCTCTACCCCACATGGTTATCAGTGGGGTTTGGAGGTGCTGACCTGCATGAAACTGAAAGATGCACAAAAAACCCCCTCACAGCTCTCACAAATTTAGCCACCAATAAAAAAGTCTATTCTTTTTGCAGGATGCCCTGGGCCTCTCTTCTCCGTGGGCACAGTGCAGGATGCCTCTCCCAGTGGGGTTTGTGGTTTTGCCTATGTAAATGAGATGTGGTGAGGTATTCAGTAGAGGTTTCAAACAACATCAAGTCAGACAGACGATTCCCCCAACATATCCCCCTGCATCAACAGATCAGCACTCCCAGGAGACCATAATTTTGGGACATTTTTAGGGCTTCAGGATGTAGAGAAAGGGGTTGTTGTGAAAACCCTGCAGGAAGCCACAGCAGAAAAAGTTTTTCATGAGCTTCTGCTCACTGCAGAAAGAAGTGGCAACTAAACCTCAGCTTGATATCTCTCTTTAGGGCAGGAAAAAAGGGACCTTTGGAAATGTTTCCTGTGATCTTCCCTTTCAGTGTGTAGTGTAACAAAAAGATACTATTGGGATTGCCACATGAGCCACTCAGACCATGGTTCCATGCTTTTGGGGAAGCCATGGCACTGTGCAGCAGGGCCAGAACCAGTGTTTTCTCTTGTTGGCTCCGGGCCCACTCAGACCCTCGAGGCGGCAAACACATTGACCAAGCACAGGCTAACCAGCATCTTTTACTGCAGTGCAGACCAGCTGGCAGTACTGGTAACCATCTGGGCCCCTGTCTCACTTAGCCTACCAGTGTCCAAAAATGACCAAATAAAGGTCTGCCTGAGAATGTCCCCTAAGCAAAGAAGAAAATGCTCAGCAGGAATATGTTAAGCAACTTCAAAAAGATAATGACCTTGACTGCCACTGGAAAAGCCATTTGTTGGATATTTTACATGCGTGTAAACATCATCCTCGAAATCACATTTGAGATTCCTTCAATGCTAGACTGTACTTTCTTCTGCTCTTTCTTGGATTTTTTTTCTAGGTTATTTTTTTCCTTAACACAAGGGAATCCTCATGCAGTTCATCACTAGACAACACATCAAAAATAGCAGAATGATTAAATAAAAGGCTTTTGACTGTTTTCATCTGCTTAGACTCAGCCTTATATACATGCTGTCAGCTTTGTCTTGTTCTCTTTTCTAGAAAATTTCTTTTATTTTCAGGCATTATACCAACAAAATGATTTTGCTTAGTTTTGCAGGTGAAATTGGTATGGATTCTGCGGAATCAAGTCAATGTTTGACAGGTATGAAATCTGAGGGGAAGGAAAAAGGAATTTTATACAATGATAGCACTGTTTGCATTTAATAAAGGGTCTAATGAACTGGAAAAGTATAATGCATCCTCATAAATATATAGTCATTTCTATGAACAAGTAGCCCTCTAAATATCAATTTAAATGATCCAAGATTAAACCTGAGTTTTAAAATAATTCACTGCTTTGAGATCTAAAGCATGAGAATTGAGAAAAAGTCTTTTTTTCCACCATCTCTGACTTCCAATAGGAGGACTGTAAGCCAAATTTCCTTCCAAGTCTGTAAGTAGTATGTTTTGCTGACGGCACACATTCAATTATTTATCTAACCCAAGGTGAGCCAGAGTACAGGACTAATCACAGCACATCTGTCCTGTCTTGGATTTTTTTAAACTTCCATGACTCTTCATTTCATAGCTCCAATTTCCTACCAAGCATCCATGTGAGATGGAGAGTAATAAATTCCATTTCAAGAGGGAAGGCAGAGCCAGAGCAGTGCTGCGAGGAGCTGCACTCACGGGCTGGCTGCTGTGCTGGTGCTCGGTCACTGGAGTCAAACAGCAATAAATTGCTGGCAAGCGCTCAGACTTACTGAATCCAGTCCAATGCAGCTCTGTTTATATAGCATCTTTCATCAACAAGATCACAAAAATGCTGCATAAGCAATGTCTAATAAACTTCTTTCAATAAACAGCAAAAGGAAAGTGCCTTTTACGCACGCACACACAGAAAAACACATCACACAAATTGTGCCAGGAAGTCAGATCTCTGAAGCTGGATCTCCAAACAGGACATAAATCCCAATTAACCTTCAGAGACAAGCTAGTCACTCAGTCTACATTTACTTACTAGTGTGCTGATATTAAAGGGCCTGATTCTGGTTCTGCTGCAATCCCTGGCAGCTTTGCCAGGAACATGTGTCAGACTGGGAACAGGCTCAGACCAAGGCTCAGGATGTGGGTGAAGACATGCTCAGCTCTGAGGATGTGCTACAGTTGGACTTCTTGGAAGAATAGTTACAGATAATCACTCTGACATAAACTTGATTGAGTCTTGCTGACATCTGTCTTTGAAACAGATTTGGGATGTAACATGTATCACCGCTCCCATACTGCCCCACTGGGCACAACATCTATCTATACCTTAAACAATCCATCTACACCCTAGACACATGCTCAGATGCTTAATCCAGATATTTAATAGATCTTTTAATTTCTTCTTTGAGTGGTTTTTGAAATTCCACTTCAGGAAAAAGGTAAGTAAATAAGTCCAGCCAGGCTAACACTTCCAACTTAAATAGTCTAGAAGTGGGGAGAGCCAAACACAAAGCCTTCAGCTTTTAAGGAAGTCAAATAGCACGGAAAAAACACGTGAAGAGATACATCTTTGAGCACCTTACTCTCCACACTGGCTCTCCATGATGTCCGGATGACATTGTGGCTTCCAACACTTGGCTGGAAACTGACAGCATGAGGATGATGTCTGCATTTGGATACCCTGCCTCTCTGTGGAAAACTCATAGTGAAAGGACAAGAGGCATGCAGGGCACAGAAGTTTATGTAGATTGCTCCTGATAACTGGGACAGTGTGAAAATCTCAATGATCACTCTCCACACCATCTGTAGAGAAGGGGTATGCGATGACTTCTCTCTTCAGAGCACACTTTGTGCAAAAGGCACAGCAATCTAATTTTCTACATTGTGAATCGCATAAGGGTGCCTAACAAGTCCTTATGCCTGAGGATTTTTATCTTTCCAGAACTGGCCTAGAGTCACCAGGGCATGACCCTGCATCAGCACAGCCGAGGGGATTTTTCAAGGCAAGGTTGCAGCCAAGCAACAGAAACAAAACCTGCATAATTTTAGCAAAATAGATTCACAGCATAATTTAAGTGGCAAGGGACCTTTGGAAAGCTTGTGATCCAAGTGCACCTGACAGCCGAGAACTGCTCAGAGACTTGCCTAGAGGAGTGTTGAATGTCTTCAGGGATGGAGATTGCCTCACTACTCTGGGACCCTCTTCTGAGTGCTTAACCAGTTCACTGCCCATTTTCCCCTTTATGCCTGCTTAAAATGCCTCTACTGCAACCCATGGCTCTTGTCTCTTGTTGTGTTGCAGTGCACCTCTGAGGAAGGTCTGGCTTCATTGTCTCCACACCTCCATCATGCCTTCCCTGTAACTCCCCATTAGTTAGTGGGAGACATCAATTAAATTCACCCCTTAGCTCCCTCCTCTCCAGACTGAGCAAACACAGATATCCCTTGGGCTCTCTTTGAATACAAAGTATTCCAGCCCCTGGGCATCTTAGCTCCAGCTTATTGGTGAGTGTATGAAACTACACACGACCAAATCAAAAAGTAACACTAGCAGGTATTCTTTAAAAATACAAAAAAACCCAAACAAAACCAAAACAAACCAAAACAAGCAAAAAAAAAAAAGGATACAAACAAACAAAAACTAAAAACCAACCAAAACCCCAAACAAAACAAAACAAAAAACCAAAACAACAACAACAACAACAAGAGAGAGAGAAAGAGGTGATCTGCTAAATTGCAATGCAATAGCAGCTTGCTTTCGTCCCCTATCACTATTTTCTCTTCCCACTTAATTTCCATGATAGAAGTTTAAAAGAAGAAAAACTGACAAAAAAGATAGAAAAACTTGAATGAAATACAAACAATACTATTTCTTTCATTAAAATATTGTCAAACAGAAGAGTTGGCCAGATATCATCACTATCTATGCAACAAGAACCTAAAGTTGTTTTTTTTTAATATAATTTCAACATCAATAGCAGCAATGGAATTAAGTTCTTAGTGTAAGCCCTTGGAAATATCTACAAAGACACTTAAAAGATAATGTTTCAAGGTGTTTCACTGACCCAGATGTTTCTCTCTTTTTCTCCTCTGTTTTATTGTTCCCAGAGAAGACCTTATAAATGCTGGAACTGCTTATTAAGTATACAGACTTAATGAATTGGACAAGGGAAGATGAATTGGACAAGGGAAGAAATAATTCTTAACATAACATGTTCACAAGTCAGACCCATGTTTATTGTCAATGGAGATGATAGCAAAATACTCTCTATGCACAGAGTAGTCTCTGTTAGGACAGAATCTGTCTCCATGAACTATTTCCAGCATACTGAAAAGATTAATTTCTAAGACAACGCAGTATGAAAGTTTGTTGAATTATGTAGTGATGCTGTATCATGGCCCCAGTGCCAAAGTTTATTTTCAGGCCCACACATCTGCAGGTTATTTGTTGCAGGATGGGGTGGATGGAGTGAATCCTTAGACAATTTTCTAAGTAGGGAAGCATTACTGGAAGGAGAAGTTGTTTATATGGCATCACTGGGTGTGGCAGTGGTGTCGGAGCTGCCTGGATACCTGAGATTACTCCACTTTTGCTGCAGACAGTGGGAAGTTCACAAAGCAGCTTTTTGATGTGGCACTCAGCTCCTCTATTCAAAGTGGCAGGAGCAGGAATGCCATCCAGCCATGGGCTGCAGTGATTTTGGCATGGAGTGCAGTGCTCTCTCAAAGCCAGTGCATCCTGCTCTTTAATTTATAAGCAAATGAGTGGCACTATGACAGTTCTAAACATAAAAAGCAAAGCTATTTTCAGAAACTTCCCTACATGTCCCCACCACACTATGTCCTACACAGGGCTCAGCTTTCAATCCAGCCTGAGCCAGCCAATTGCCTGTTAGCCATGTGCTAATTGCATGAGACACCACACCATGCCCTAACTGATCAAACCACAGCCCCACTCCCAGATTTTATTGTCTAATTTAATGGGACTGGCATTGGCTGCTGGTCTTCTTTCTCATCCTGCTGCTGGAATATGGTTTTAGCTCTGAGTAACCTACAGAAGTTGAACACAAGACTTTCATGAGATGCTGAAATGCTATTGAGACAACTCATCCCCATTTCACTCTGTATTCTTGATATTTGCAGCCATGCTCCACTTGAAAGGCTCTCCTCCCCCCTAGTCCCCATTAACCCACTGCCTCAAAAACAGGGGTGAGGTCTTCTACCAAGCGTGACACCTCGGCAACCTGAGGCAGAAGGAGAAGAAGCACTTTGCTCTGGACAGCTATGAAACAGTGAGAGCAAAGAGGTAGAAATGAGCCAAAGGAAAGTGGACCTGCTGTGGAGCAAATCATTATTGCTGGGACAGAGACTTTTGTTGAAGGCAAAAACTTTTGGGATGCACAAGGGAGCTGAGAGGAATGGTCATCAACCCAAATCTGGACCCTCCCATCCTCAGATGGGCAGTGAAGATGTGGTCCTGAACCAGTGAGGGTGACTTGTGATGGAAGCATGGGGAGCCTCAAGGACGATGAATTCTGAGAGGAAGCCTGATAGCTTGCAGCATTTTGCAGTTGCCCACGTAGTAATTACACCTCCTATTAAAATGGGGTTGTGTTTTCAAATAGTGGTGCCTGCAGGCATACACCAAATTTGTATTACACGCTTTCCTAAAACCAGTGCACACTAGGGATTACTTTACTGGAGCTGGTGCAGCAGTACCAGTTCCAGGCAGCAATTCAGAGCTGCAAGGACTGGAGTGACTTGCATTTGAAGCATCAAAATGGGCTCAACATTTGGGCTCAGAAGTGAGAAAACCTGACACCAGAATGAGAACAGAGTAAGGGTTATTAACCAATTTGCCCAGGAAGATTGAGTAGACTCCTCAGTTTGCCTCATTTTATCAGGCTTCCCCTCCTTGCAGATCATCCTGGACAACTGTCCTGTGCACCAGCCCAATTGTGGCATTCAGTGGTTTTGTATGTGACTGCAAGGTCTTTTTAACTCACTTGGAAACGTTTGTTTTCTTCTAGTGATGGGACTCTGCTTTGTCTGTCTTATTTCCGTGACCCACAGTGAGGGCAAACATCCTGCTGGGTGTCAGTTTTAAGACATGCTTGCTGGTGGTCATGTTCTTGTTTGCCTGTGGGAATCCATCTCTCCCCATAACTCTGCCATGGACTTTTGGTGTTTCTCTCACAGTGTCACTTTTTTGTCAGCTAATTTGGTGGTCTAGGTCAGGCTGCTGTTTCTTGACAAGGCTCAGAGCCACATTTCTGGTTCTTTATTTACCATTAGTACATTTAGGGTATTACAGCATAAATATCTTGCTACTGTAATGCCTGTTCATACCTAGGAAATATGTGGAAGGATGGTCCTTGTGGGAAGGACCTGAACCTACCTGCACAGCCCTCACTGAAATGGCACCATAAACCTGAACATTTGGTGTTGTTAACACAAAAATTACACAATGGCTATATTATGTGCCTTCCTCTCTGCTAATGCTTTATTCTCTATACAGAGAATTTATTTAAGCTTCTTTTTCATGTCACAACAGTCATGGCTGAGAGGAGGCCCAGGAACAAACCATGGCCATAGGCAAGAGTCATCACCTTCATCTAAAGCAAGCCACCAGGGAAAGTCTGGGTGATTTCTTCCTATTAACTTATCCTCCTCTAATATGTTTCATGCTGTGTCATTATTAAACTTCCAGAAATTTTCAAGCTGATGTTGCACTTAAATAAGTAAATACAGAGTAACTGCTAAGGAAGTGTAGGAGATAAGAGAGCAGTGTATTTTTTCTGACTAGCTTGTCATGACTGATGTGACTGTGGGTGACAGTCACTTTGGCTCTCCATGTGTTAAATTAATTCCTCCTGGAAAATGCAAGTTATGTCCAAAAACCGGTCTTGCAGGTAAACATACTGAACACCCAAGGCATCTGTCTGTGCTAGCCTATAGAGACAATGCTAAATTTACACCTGAGGCTAAATCAGTATCAGTAAAAACAAGAATATAATTGCTAGATTCATACCTCAGAACATCCATTTTGTGTTTCTGTTACTCTTGGAATGTACGTTTTGTGTCAATTTGTACTGCTTCTGCATTACCACCAATTTACCTACATGTTATTCATATCGATACTTGTGTATTGTCTTTGAGTACACTGTTCACACCAGAATACTTTTATAGAGGTAGTATTTTATGCGGAATAAAACAAACTAGTTGTTTTCTTTCCTACTCTGTTCACGAGTTGGTTTTTATTTCTGAGACACTCCAAGGAAAAAAACCCAACATTTTTACAGTCTGAGATATCAGTCTGATTCTGTAAAGCTGTTTGAAAGCACTATAATGTAACTACAGCACTCAAATATATTTGAAATAAAGGTTTGGCATGTGGTGTAAAGCAGACTCCCCCAAACCCATGAGTGCAAACAGCAAAGTAAAATCAATATTGTGTCCATTCCTTGAGAAATTTCATCTCAGTATAGATTTTTTCCCCACCTTTTCTGCTAATGAAGTGCTTGTTCATCAATGTTACAACTCGATGGGCACAGTATGTATTATAGTCTCACCATCTGCACCATTTACATTCCCAAATGTGGAATCTCAGCCACATGTCTGACTTACCTCCAAGGTGTTGACTTCAGACATATGGTTTTATTTAAATGAATCACAATACTAACAGATATCCAGTATCTATTATCTGTCACAATTGCAGATAATAACTCAGAATAAATTTAACTTGAGCTTTTTATTGTTGCCCACATAGACACTTCCGTGGATGAATCTCCTGAACTGCAATAGTAAAAATCGAATGAAAGTTAAGGCAGAATGTTAAGCAGAATATTTCATTATAGATGAAGTTTCAGATTCTATTGCAAGCACAAGAAAAATGTGCAACCTTTAGTAGCATAGAGGTCCTGAAGCAATGTATGACACTGAAAAACAATTCAAAGCCAGGACATTAGGTAACCCCAAGGAGGCCTGTTGATTCCTTCAGTTCTGTTAATTCCTTTAAAGATCCAGCAAAACCCAGTGCACTGGTGCTCAGCAGTAATGGTTGCCATCTTGTGTGGAGAGGTTCATAACCTGAAAACAACATCACGCTCTCATGTTTGCTCACAGAACTTGAAGCTTCTACTCAGAACTTGTGTGGTGTTTACTGGCACAAAACCACCCTCTTGACATAAAATGTACATATTAGTTTAGAAAAGAGTCATGTTACATATTTAGCTCTGACTTGGATTTCTGGACCTTTCCACACTCCTAATTAGCACTGGTAGTAGTAATATGTTTTTACTTCCATGATGTTAACCACTAGGGGATGAATGCTGCAAATAGAAACTAAGTTCAACATAAAGAAAATTGATAGTTCCTTACTTATATTTTTTTTTTCACACTTCAATAATTCTATGATTCTAATTCCTTAGGTGTGCTACTAAATAAACGTCACTCTTTACCTTTCACAGAAGAAAAGTATTGGCAGTTACACTAGATTGACATTTAAATGTGCCAGTTGTGGACCATAATCCCAAATCCTTACGCAAACCCTGACCAGAACAATAATTTCTGACTGAATTTATTTTCAACTATGACAGGATGCAAGGACCAGGACAGAGTTTTTCATGTTAGCACATTGTGAGCACAGGAAAATCAAAGCTGTCACATTCCTTATTATAACTGTACACAATTTCCTGTGAAATAGCTGAATTTCATATCAAAATCACCATGTCCCATGTCAGGGACAAATGTGCCCAAGTTCAGGTGCGTCTGTCTTCCTCAGGGAGGGACAGATGCTTCTGGAGAGCATCACAGCCTGGCAGTGGCATGGCAAAACTCCTAATCTCAGTGCCTGGCCTGAGACATGTAATGGGAGAAAACCTGGTTTTAATGCCCCAGTTTTCACCAGAGCAGTATAATTTCTTTTAACTCTTTCAGAGCTTTACCCCTACAGAAGGTGGTCAAAGGCCATGCAATGATGAAAATTGCACCAAAACCAAGAGGAGGAGGTGGCCTCCTTGCTCACTCTGCTGAAGTCTCCTTACTCACACCCCTTCTGGGGTGGGGAGACTCCACAGAGGTACCTCCTCAACCCTGAGCACCCCCATGCACAGATGCATCACCCTGTGTGGGAGGCTGGGTGTGTGCCTGTGGTTTGGCAGCCAAACATTGTGAACTCAGAGCTCCTCCAGAGAGGGTCAGCCTTGAGGGATTTCTTATAGGAGAACTCCGTTTGCAGAACTGGAGACAAGGGCAGCCACCCCCTCAGCTGTGCAGCTCCTCTGATTCTCCCTGTGGATTCAGCTGTTTTGTAAGCCAGGCCGAGTGCAATACTAAAACATAATTGCATTTGGACCTCTCAGGAAACCCTTCCAGAAATGGAACTGGAAAAAAACTGGAAAAAATTTTACCATGATCATGTAATTAAGTGCTGAATCACAACAGAGAACCACAGAAGTCCAGTGAAAATTGTGCTGGCGTGTGGCTAACACTGTCTTTTCTTAATCTTTGAGTGCTAAATCCTTTGCATGTTCACAAGGTCACTGTCATGTGCAATGGTGACTTTATTTGCTCACCATTCCTCGCACACCAAACTCCCTTTCAGTGCTGCTTGAAGTTACCAGAGATTATGCTTGTCTCCCTGTACTTTTTCAGCCAATGTCTAACTTAACTGTTTCATCTGCCAGAATGTTTTAACAATGCAGTCTGGCAGAAGATGGGGTCAGAACACCACAGTGAGACACCATGGGCTGCCACAGCAGCTCAGTGTCAGCCTTGAAATGGGACTCTGCACCATCCAGGAGTGCTGGTGGATGTCTAAGGGAGGATAACTGTAAAACACAGGCTGGGGTGAAAAAACTGTGGGAATTGTCTCCCCAGTTTTGATGTCTGGGTTTTTTCTAGCCCAGTGTGGAGTGTATGTACCTATGTCAGGTAAATTAACCCCCTTGAGAAACCAGCTGATGGTGCTCCACCCGCAAGCACAGACCCTGACTAACCTGATTCTTCTCCAAATGCTTGTGCCAGGAAGCTTCAAGCACTGCCCATGTCCACTACCTGATGACATGGGTACTGGACTCACTGGCACACAGCTCAGATCTCTGAATTTTCATTGATTCAATTCACTGTCCACAGACAGTGTAGTGCAGTAGTGCTCAAAGGTGACTGGCCCAAGCCAGTTTTGAACATGCTAGTGTGGGCCTGGAAAGTGGGGCAGCTGCCTGAATCCATTGCTCTGCCCAGGCATTGCTCTGTGTTAATATATTTCTTTGTTCTATGGCTTTGGGGATAAAACAGGGACAACAGGAAATTTATATTGCTTTTATTGTTATCACCACAATCCCAGTAAAGCAGCCACTCTGATCAGTTCCTGCCAGGGAACAATCTTTGGAGTAAATGCTGCTAAGGATTGAAAAAAAAATGACTGATGGTTTTGCTTGGGGAGCAAGCTCATGGCTTGAGATCATCCCCATTTTTTCATCTGTGCAATGTAAAACCAGCACAAAGTCCAACTAAAGCCTCCTGCCCTTGAAAGCTGCACAACTGTTTAGGTATCCTACCACAATTCTCCTGTATGGAAGGATGGGCAGGAGTGATCTTCCCTTCCATGAGTGATAAAGCAGTTATGAGAATATATGAAATCTTTTAAAAATGATGAATTCACTCTCCACAGAGAGGCCAGTAAGTTTTATGCTGCTGCCTACAAAAAGGTCAATTGCTCAGTTTCTCACTGAGATTTAGCTGTTGCATTTTGACAGCAATGGAAAAGAAGAGCAAAATGGCCAAATCTTCTCTTATTAGAGCTGGGCAGTAAATTATATGCCCTGCTCCATCCACAAAGAAAGGTTTATCAACTGCTGGCAAAAATCACAGCACCCTGGTGTTTCCTCAGGCTTGCCTTCCATTTCTACAGCCACCGAGGAGGCTGTTAGCCTTGAGAAACCTCATTTAGAATAAACAGTTCTTTATGTTCATTATCGTAATTCCCAGAGAAAGGGCTGGAGAAGCTAATTAGCAGCTAAGCATGACTGGAAGCACCAGGCTAGACCCAGTGGATCTGCAAGTGAATCCTGCAGGCTGAGGAGCTACAGCAAACCTCATGACATATCCTCTGGCCTCAAGGATGCTTGGGCTTTGAGCTGGGGATTTTTGTCTTTTTTACTGGGATGACAAACAGCTCACTGGAGCAGGGCAGGGGAGAAACCTTACTATAGCACTGTTCCAGGAAATGACTGATTCTAAAAAAAAATAAAAGATGGACCTCAGGACCAAAGTGCTCCAGTTCCTCCCCCATAAGTCATGTTTGCAAATCAGACTTGATAGACTGCTTCACAAAGGCAAAAAAAAACCTCTAAGGCCCCAGGTATGAGTGTTTTGGGGGAAGCCCAGTTTGCATTGTTTGGAGTTTCTCTGCAATTCAGTTCAGCCTTTGGATCTGTTTGTCTCTGGTTCAGTCTGACCCTTGTGATGATGGCAGGTCCAGCCAGGCTCAGTGAGCTCAGAGCTCAGGTAGGAGCACCCAGCAATGCTCACAGCCTCCTCATCCACGTGGACCAAGGGCCCCGGACCAAGACAGTTGCTTGCCCAACTGCTCAGGCTGGGGGCTCATACCCAGGGTTTCCCATCTTATCCCCCTCATCCAGTCCAGGGGGTCCTGGACTCGGCAGCTGTAGTCCATCGTTCAACCAGTGAGGGGAAAACAGGACTGATAAGCACCCCTTCTCAGGCCAGATCTGTTTTAAGTCCCGCAAGAAGAAGTATTTTGCCAGTTAGGGAGTTAGCCATAGACTTCGCCAGTGGCACAGATTTTTGGTTCAGCTTGTTGCCTTCACTAGAGATTTAGCTCAACTTCTAATAGAAGGGGTTAATCTTCTCTAGTCAACACAGCTTATTAAGAGATTACAGTAATCCCTGTATGGGTTCAAAATCAACAAGTTAAAAATATATTAACCTATGCAATGCCATGGCAGATTAAAAGAAATGACACTCGTGCTGTGGCCTATCTATAAGCTGGGGTCTGGATTTTGTTCTGCTGGTTGTACTACCTAAAAGAGCTCTATGATAAAATATAGCTTAATTGGTGTCTAAAGATTTTCTAACAGGCAAGGCAATTGTCTCACTTTTGAAATGTCTAAGATTTCAAAGACCCACAAAGACAGTATTTCAGTTCCCACTGGCCTGCAGGAAATACTTGTAACCCACGAGTTTGAATCAGAGCAGTGCTTTTTTATCAAATCTTGTTCAAGTTATTTTTTCCATTACCAATTTCTCCCCCCCCCCATCATTATTTACTCATACATTCTTTGCTACTTAGAAACACAGGAGAAGAAATGCATCAGCCAACAATGAACTGAGGATCATCTCTGGAAACGCTAATGACTTCTCACTCAGCAAACAGACTTTGATGTAGGCATGTCTAGTTCAGAGAAGGAAGGCAAGAGAATGGCACCATTTCACATGAAAGCACATAGAGATGGCCAAACCCCTTATATAACACAATGGGATTGTCAGCATGGTTAAAAACAAAACCATCACTGTGGTGCTCAACTGCACACGATACACAGTGCCCCGGAGACCTGCCTGTCCTGGATGCAGCAGGGCATACAAAAATCTGGGCTATTTACATGGATGAGGAATCTCAGCCAGAATTCCCCCGCATCCGCAGAGCCTGGGTTAGCCAATGTGCTCTGGACATGCAGGGAGGGCTTTGCAACTGCACCAAGATGAGAACGTGCTGTGTGGCCCCGTCTGCCTTCCCTACCTCATCCTACCTGGCCAGCAAGCAGAAAGGAAAGTGAGGAAATAAGGTCTGGCACAGGGGAAACAGTATTTTTGAAAAGGCAACATTTAAATTTCCTGTTGCACTAAAACCCAGCAAACACGTCCAGGATGAGCTGAAAAGGCAAGTTTTGATTTGTAGGGAAACTCAGCATCTCCTGGTTGCAAGACTGCACGGGGGCCCCAAAAGGCAATAACCTACTTTCTTTGCTTTAGCATTTCCAAAGTACCCAGAAAGGCATGGCACTGTCTTATGAAAGCAGGACAACCATGAGGCAGCCCTGTGACTGAAATGGCACCCCAAAGCTACTCCCTCCCTTGCTTCCCTAGCCACTAAGCCATTTGGAGCCTGCTGTTTTCTCCCAGCCAGCACAGCGAGCCATTGCACAGGGGTACCCAAAAAGATGGGCTAATCCTAGGTATCCCTTCCTCACCTCTTGGCTGCTGCACGTCCTGCACACAACATCACGCAGGAAACTGAGGCTCCAGCAGCGCCCCCTCCACTGCAGCCCCTAAAAAGACTATGGGGTTGATGGTCTGTAACCCACCAATTTGCAAGTAGGTGAAAGGCGCTCCCAGGATCTACAGGACTGGGACAAACACCTGAAGGTAATTGTAAACATAAAGTAAGCTGCATCCCCAGCTCCCAAAGAGCTCACCAGAGGACACCCATAGAGGCAGATTCCTGGAGTGGGGAAGAGATTTCCAGATGTCTGGAGAAAAAGGACAGGAATGTTCAAATGCATGGAACTCTGCAAAGAAAATTTGTAAATGAGGCAAGAAGTCTTCAGTGTAAAAAAAAAAAAAAGGCAGTGAAAGGGAGGTGGAACAATGGGCTGAAACTCTAGAATAGAGGGGAGCAGGCAGATAAGGAGCACTGCTGTGGCATGTCTCACTTCATAAAGTCCAAAGATAACCCAAGGAAATGATGAGGCAGCAGAATTAAATAAACCAGATAACAAGTACGTTTTCATGCAACACTAAGCTGCAATATTTGGGGTGAGTTGGAGGCTAGAGGATTAAGGAGGTTCACACAGGACTCAGACAAATCCATGAGGAAGGGCTAGGGCTAGGTAAGCACCACAGGTACAGGCCTGCCTGTCCCCACTGTTATAGACAGGCAGAGATGCTGCCAGCTGCAGATGGTTGGTAGGCACAGCACCAATCGTGCCTTGTGCTGCTTTTGTGCTGTAACCAGCCAGCATTTTATCTAAGCTTGTACAAACACACCCTTTCTGGTCACTGAGTCCAACTATTAACCCATCACTGCAAAACCCACCACAAAATGTGTCCCAGAGTGCCACAGCCACCTGTCTTTTAAATGCCTCCAGGGATGATGACTCCACCACTTTCCTGGGCACCCTATTCCAGTGCTTGACAACCCTTTTGTTGAAGAAGTTTTTCCTAGTATCCAAACTAATCCTCCCCTGGTGTAACTTGAGGCCATTTCCTTTGGTCCTAAGCTTTGAAACTCTTGCTGCAAGAAGGAATGCTGAGGAAGAGCAGCCTACTCTTAGCCTACCTAGCTACCTAGGCTAGTTTGAAAGCAAGATAAAGCAGCCCCCCAAGTGTTATGACAAGAAGATTTTCAGCAAAAATGAAGCAGGGAGACTCTGTTTACAAGAACCATTTGTAAATGGAAACCAAGACCCAAATCTGAAAGGAAAACCACATGGCCATAATCTCTCTCTTGTGAAAGGAGCAGTAATTACAGTGTCACACAGCAAGCTTAATGGTCTCTAACTAAACGAGGATTACAACTGCATTCCTGGATCATACCTGACCTGGAGAGTGCTCTGAAGTGCAGGGAGGGAATCAGGCCTCCCCTCAGCTGCCTTACATGTCCCTGGCACAGCTGGACAAAAGGTTACAGATCAGTTCAGTGAAGTTTACAGAACAACCCAAATGATTTTCCTGGAATGAAACCCTGACACAAATGTTTCCAGTGGGGATGGATACCAGCCTGCTTCCACAGCTTCAATGTCAACAGGAAATGTGTTAAGTATGTGATGGGATTCTCCACATTTCATAATTCAATCTGTAGGTGCTAAGTAAGTGGGGATTGAGGAGGCTGTTGCAGTATTTATTCTACCAGCAGATGTTCCATGCAAAGCCTGGACTTCAGTTTGTACTTCATCCCAGCTGAACCATGGGTTAGGCTTGGATTTGCTCTGAAGGACGGCTCAAGATGGGGCTCACAGAGGCCAGAATTTGCTGCACATGTGCACTTGGACAGGTACAGTTGGAAAAACCACCACTTTTACAAGCAACAAGCCTTAATAATATGGCTCTTAATGCCTTGGAGCTATGGAGGAGAGATTCCACCCAGGGGCTTCTGCACCTCCATTCTGGCCATTGGAATGTGGAACAACTCCAGGGTTGAGCTCCTCCAAACCCCCATCTGCCTCTGACATGGCACCCATGGAAATGTAGGGTTGGCAGAAAGTCTAAGAACCAGCCAGGAGTGGCAACGCAACTGGTAAACCATTGTGGGGTAATGGCTTTGCTACACTGAGTTATACCAACAGGGAATAAGAGACAGTCTCTAAAGACCAAAACCAAGGTCTGAATTAGGAGGCCTTTATCATCAGCTCTGAAAAGGAGGCAGCAGTGTGCACTGACACAGGACATTCAGTCAGAGGGAGAGTTAAATATGTAAGAGAACAGGCAAGTCCTTGTTCTCCTTGGGAAAACTCCAGAGACAGACACTCTTGTACCCACAGAGCTAAGCATCCTATTGTAGAGCCCTGCAACATGATTCTCACGGGTTTTCACATGATGGGCATGATGAAAGGGATCACTGTAAAGCCCTCACATCAGCAGGGACCTCCCTTACTCCAGGCACTTGCATGAAGTCCTTTCCCTCAAACACAGCCATGGACTCAGGACAGCCACAGTCACTGGTCTTGGTACGTGGGGAAACAAAATAGCCCAGCAAGTCAGTGACCACACACTGCTGAACTCTGCAGTGCAGACAGGCAGCAGTGCCTGCAATTCATAGCATTCTCTCTGACCAGCAATTCTTGTGGCAAATGCTCACATTAAAGTACCTGAAAAACCACTGCTATCAGTGCTTGCCCAACCCCAGACTCCAGTCAGCTCAGATCCCCAAGATACTGCTGCTTTTTCCAAGTAATTTGCAATTTTCAGCTTTCACTCAAGATCTCAACATGCTGCAAATTCCAAGAAAACTGCTGATATTTTTAGCAGCATCACAGTCAGAAACCAAAATCAAGAAATAATCCTTAAAGCAAATAACTCAAGGAACTAATGGCTGTACTGACATCCTTTTCTAGCTAAGCACTGGTTTTGCCCCAGCATATTGCTGATGACTGACTGGAGGCACATGCCAAGTTTTCCCTACATCAAAAATACAGCAATCATTTTTCAAGAGCCGAAACTTCACCAGTGGCTGCTAGGCACTGTACTAACCATTATGACAATCTGGCTTGTTGCAGAAAGGAGTTGTTTTCTTTGTTAATTATGCTGTTATTTCCAAAAACATGCATTAGATGATAGGATATAAATCTTGATGGGCCTCTCCTAAGCACATTCTGGCCCACATAAATATCAGCACTGAAGAAGCATTTGAGAAAAGTATTAGACCCAAAAGAGGAATAGGGCTGGGGGGAACGCTGGTGAGAAGCACAGCTCTGTGATAGCACAGCAGCCAAAAAAACCAGGGCTGCTCTGAGGCTGTCCTTTCTGCAGATGAAAAAACAGATAAAAAATGTTAACCCCACAGATAGCAGCCGTGCTACAACCAGCATGTTTCTAGTTCCAGGTGCTGTTGATTATTTCTCCCCTTCCAAGGGGTTAGAGCATCTTTAGAGAACCTGGTAGTTTGTGGGAGACACGGTGGCATCCATAACACAATGCATGGTGAAAGTGCTGCACAGGACAGGAACTGCTCTTTTTTTCTCAATGTTGAAAGTATCTTGCAAGATTGTTCTGTCTGTCCTGCAAGAGGAAAATAAAGCTCAGACAGGACCAGGACCAACAAGACTGGATTTATCTGCAGGAGGAAAGAGGGAGGTAAGAGTGCAGCCAGTTTCTGCTGGGTGCTCAAGCAGGCAGCTGCCTCACTACTGGACATTCGTGACAATAACAGCATCAGAAAGGAGGTGGGAAGAACTCACAAAAAATAACCTAGTGCAGATGAGAAGCACCCCAGGAGTGACCAGAAAATCTGTTCACTGAGCCCAAATGATTCATTCACTTCTTCAGTTAAATGATCTACATGAACTTGCAGATTTCTCTGCACCATTTGAGTGGAGAGCTGTGGTTTTGTATTTTTGGAAGGGACATTTCACCTTTTGCAATAAATTCTTGACTGACACAAGCACAAAGATGCGGAGGAAACACTGGAAGTGATCTTACCAAGGGGCTAAGAAAACACTTCAAACCCACATGTCAGCTAAGGACAGATTCATGTGCAGCACGTGCTTATCTGGGCTACTTTCTTTTTTGAAAGTATTATTGCTACGAGAGATAGGGAAAATTTACTAGCATGCATACATTTCCAAAAAACATTTTATAGGATTCAGATTGGACATCAGCAACTGCAGCCAAAAGGAAAGATTACAGGATTAAAAACCCTGTATTGAGAACAAAAGTCAAAACATGACTGCTCAGTCAGAAGAGGGATTCTATCTGTTCAAAAAGGTGAATGTGTTGCTCAATAGCTGTTTTCTAACATTTCATTTTATATAGAAGATTTTATGTACTGAGCTAGGCACACACTCTTCTATATACACACAAAAATAAGCAGGTTCTGTGAAATTTGTGGAGAGTTTCCTCCTTTCTTTGCCAGGTAGCAAGCTGAAATGCAGGGAGATTAAGGCACAAAAAACCCAACCAAGCAAACAAACAAACAAAATCTCCACTTACTGAGGAGTGGTTTGTGCTCACAAGAGGCTGCTTTTCCAGTTTTTGTGCTTTTCTGTACTTGAACCCTGGTTCCCACTGACTCTGGGTGTAGCTGTGAGTGCTGCCTACTACAGTAAATGCAAACTGAAGACCCAAGCCAGGCATCACCTGAGAAAACAGCTTAAAATATATTTTTGCACCAGAAAGGACTGGAAGGTGAGCTCCAGCTCTCCCCAAACTTTCCCTTCTGCAGCCCTTGCTTTATTTCCACACACTCTTCTCCAGCATTCCAAGAGGCAAAGGATTGTACAGAAAAAAACATCTTGATCTTCTCTGTGAGAAGAGAGGCAAAAGTGAATTTCACCTTCCACCCCACCTTCTCTGCTGGGCAGACACCACTTCTAGGGATGCTGTCCTTGTGCAGAGATTTTCTGGCATGGCCTCATCCATCCACCACCTCCATGAAGGACCTTCCTTTCCTGTGCAACCATCGTGTGTGGGGTCTGCAGCTCTGGGTACCTCCTGGTACATTGCGGAGGATTTGAGGGTGCCTTTTCCTCCCTCTCTTTTTCACACACTTGCACTCAGAATATTGTCAGGCATTGCTCCCCATCTCCTTTCTCTTCATGTTGTTTGATAATGGGGGAAACATAAACCACAGAACCCTTCACATTGATGATATTGGAAGGTCACAGCTACCTCTGTTTCTTTTCACTTTAAAAACTCAGTAACACAGCCACTACTCCAAAGTGAATTTTAATAAGTTCCTGTAGTTGACCCTGCGGTGAAATATTATTTAATTTCATATTTCTCAAATCTCTGGCAAACCCAAAAAGCCAGCTATACTCTTAGGTTTCTCTTTAGTTTTCTTTTTAAACACGTCGCCGCAATGCTAAGAAACCCCAGCTATCCTAATGAACTCTGCTTTAAATGCAAAACATGTTTTCCAGCACTTAAAAATCAATCAAGCTGCCAGAGATTGCTAAAATAGCTCATATGAATTCCCTGCCATTTTCTACATGCAAAGGTCAAGCCTGGGAGATGAGCAGACACTATGAGTTTGCAGACTGGCTCCATCTGTTACACATAAAGCTTGGGCTTGGCAGTGAAAACACTAAAGGAAAGGGGGGAAACTCAAGACTTATTGTCTGTGTTTACTAACTGCAGGGCCTAATCTTGCAGGGGGCTGAGTGTCTCAAGCCTTGGTGGGGTGGAGGGGACACACTGATGTTCACCCATCTTTGGGGACCTGCACAGAGCTCAGCTCTGTTTGTTTTTATTGAGTCACAGAAGTCTGTATCTTATTTGAAGATTTCACCTCAGCTTTCTGTATGTCTGTCCCACTGGCTGGGATGCCCATGACCGCTGTGGTGTAGGAAACATGCGTCCACTTGGGTTGTCCTCTGCACCCACAAAAATGGCACAGGGGTAGTGAAAGGCTGTGCCTGTTTGAACCTCAGGACAACTGGGGCTGTTTGCCACAGCTGTGCCCTGTCTGCAGACAGTGATAAAGAGGGAGTCATGTTTTCAATACCAGAATGTGAGAAGACCTTGTATCAGCAAGGACACAAGAGAGAGAACTGCACAGCTGCCTCCCCAGCATTCCTCCCCGTGATGATTAATGAGCACAGACCATTGGCTGCATGGCCGTAATTGAGGGTGACACACCAGCAAGGCCTTGTGTTTGTACAAGCATGGAGGCAGCCCAAAACTGCCCTGGTGGGAGAAGAGTAGCAGGGAGCTGTGAGCAGGCAGGAAGGCAGGGGCATTCATCCACCCTTGCCCTTCGGATGCTCAGCATTCCGGCGCTGCCAGGTTGCCCACTTCACCTCAGCTTACACAGTGCCCATGCAAATACAAGACAAATGGGTCTCTTTTCACATTCATTTCTACCTTCCTGATTTTAAAGGTTAGGTGTTCCTCTAGCACTGGAGTTTTTTTCTCTGCTGTCCTCTATCCATGATAGCCAGATACACCAGGGCAGCAAGCAGAGGGGATGCAAAATACAAATACACCTTGCATTGACCCGGCAAGGCAGGAAAGCCACTCCTGGCCTGGGGCAAATCCTCAGTTGGGGCATTCCTCCGGCATGAGTCACATCAGGGACCAGAAGTGCCAGCCTGGGTTACTAGCTAAGCAACAACCAAAAACAATCCAATAAAGAGAACAATGTTACTGCATCTTGAAATTACACTTGTGGTAAAATGAAACCTTTGCAAGAAACACAAAGTCTGCCAGATTAGAGCAGAGGGCAGGAGGAGGAGGAGGGCTATTAAAATGGAAGTCAGATCTGAGGTTCTTGTCAGGCCGAATTCTTTGCTGTGAATAATAAGCTTTTACGACAAAGAGGAAAGAAAGTTTTTTCACTAGCTGGGGTTTTTCCAGAACCCACACAACATCGAAAATTCTACAGCCTTTCTTATCCCAATGAAAAATAATTACTCTAAAGAATATTCTTCAATGAACCCTTAGGGGACAAATTATGATACTTCACTGGAAACATTCTGTTCTTTTCCCTTCGCAAAAAAATGTTCTTGTGCTTGTTTCCAGGAGGTAGGCAGGCAACACCACAGTCAGCAGGAAGGCTCTTTGGCAATCCATTTAATATTGCTATTCTGTGGCAGCTGCACTGCACCACTCATGATGGAGATGCTTCAGTTTTGTAAAATTCAGCAGAATCAACCAGAAATCCCATCTAGCAGCATCCTTGCAAGGAACACCCAGCAAAGGTGTTTTACAGCCCAGGTCAAGCACTGAAGGCACTCAAGAGACATGCATTTATCTGCATTTGTCAGCGTAAAGCTTCCTAAAAGTACTGGGGCAAATCTGGCCATCAAATTTGGTTTTGAGTATCCAGGAAATACGGTTTGTACACAACAAAATAACCATTTTAAACAGGATGCAATAAGCCTTTCTTGTAGGATATTTATGTTGCTGTGATGTTTTATAAATAACAGAGGAAAAATAGTAAATAAAAAAGGATTTGGTTTCTTGTGAACACACAGACTGTTTTAATCATGTAGGACCTTGCCGAAAGTGCTACTTTATTGTGCCTCTATTATTGCTGCCACCCATCCAGAGTTTCAGATACACCTCAAAGAAGTGTGATACAGGCCAGTGATGCCATGGACAATCTTTGTTTTCAAAGACTGTGAGGGTCCATTTTTAGCATATCTTTCCTGTCTCATCTATAGAATTCCTGACACAGGTGTCAGAACCATCACTGTTTCCAGGCATGTACTGCCACTCAAAAAGAGTAAAAAAACCCAACCCCTTACATGCACTGTGGAAGTTCACAATCCAGCAGGATATTCAGGGACTTACTAATGCTTCATTTACTATGCAATATTAAAACAGCTATCCTTGACATAATTAAATTATTATCAGTGGAGTTACAGCAGTAAAGGGATTACCCCTATTACCTTACCAATTTTTTGACTGAACAGCACTGACTAGAAAAGTACTGGAATCGTTCACATGCAGGCAAAAATCCAAAAGAGAGTATTTTTGAAAAGCAGCATTCCAGATTGAGCATTTAAAAATAGCTACAATAGCAGTAATTTTATTTACTTTTCCTTTCTTTATGTACAACAATGGTCTGTTCCAGCCTCCCAGGAAAATTATTACTAGTGCTTTGTTAACACTGAGATCTTGGATTATGCTCTGTAGGGCAGGCAGGGTGCATTCACAAGCTACTGCCACAACAGCTTTGCAGTGGCGCTGTGCAACTTGTTTTATTTCACACTACTCCTTTCTGCCAATTTCCAGAGTCTCCCCTAACCACTGTGTTATCTCTGATGTGATCCCAGTATAGTTATTACTCACAAAATGAGTGGTACCTATTCAATCCTGTCACAGATAATAACTGAGAGGATGGGGTTGCTTGAAGTATTTTCTGTAATTGTGCTCCACAAAGAAGTGAGATTTTATTCTGTGCTATAACATAAAGCAAATTAATTCAGCTCTATGAATTTTCAAAGTAATCTGATACCACTGTCACATAAATAAATCTATATACGCGTACAACCGTTGAAAATGAAATCCCATTTTTTAAACTATTTCTCAGGAGCTCCCTCCCAAGTGGCTTGTTTCTGACTTGAAAAGGTTAGTTCAAAAACTCCAGGCACACCCACTCAGTACAGGAAAAATGCTGATTAATCACAATTCAAGTGTTTTCCATGACTGTGTCAATTTTGATGACATTTTCAATAGAAAAAAATCCTGGATAATTTGAAAATCATTTCAAATTTTCTTACACAGAAATATTTCAGGCAACAAAATGTTTTAAAACTTTTGTTTTAGCCCTTAAATCAGGAGATAGCATGGCCCAAATACTGTTATGTCCTGTTTTCTGACACATTTGTTTGTGAACTCTTTAATACAATTAGCCTCTGCTCCTGACTTGTGGTGCTCAACCAAGCCCAGATCCCTTGGGTTTGCTCCCAGCAGGATGAATGACAGGCCTTGGTCTCCAAAGGACTGAGAATGTACAGGTGCTGCCAAACCACAGCCAGGCTTGTGGTGCTGCCAAATAACTCAGGTAGCTTTGGTGGCAATGGCTAAGAGATTAATTTATGCTTGAATGTCAAATCTTGGCTTTTAAAAATGGGTATCTTACTCAGAAGAATCTGAATAAGGTGAGATTTCTTTTGCCCCCAACAAACAAAACACTTAAGCTGTTCTCCTGCTACTCTCAGTGCCTGTAATTTACCCGTGAGCTCACCCACTGTTTTCAGCAGAGAAACCATCCATCCATTCTCCAGCACTGATTTGACCAGATTGGTTGCTGTGATTTACTTTTATATACGCTGCAAATAACAGTGTCCTGGTTCCACGAGTTATTTTTGACCTAGCAATGCTTCATTTACACACTGCAGTCAGTAATTTTTCTCAATGCTCATACTACTGGTTTGGTTTTCAAACGTGGCAGAATGGTAACACTAACCTACCCCCAAACGCCACCCATTAGGGACATCAACTAGGTAACTGGTGACACTGAAAACATGTCTCCAACTTTCAATCTAGCTCATGAAAGAACAATTTAATCTTGTAAGTTTGTATGGCAACAGTCCGGGCCACCTCATGCCTTTGGACACAGTATGTAAATACAGGCAGATGCCTTGTGTGCAATTTGAAATGTGAGGTGAAGTAGTTTTGTGAACATTTGCATTAAAAAAGCATTAAGCAGCTGATTGCCACCAGCTGCCAGTGTAGCTCAGTGTGGAGCCACCCCATTGCCCAGCTATGAAAACGCCACAGGGCAGCAACACACGCCTGCTTTCCAAATGAGTGCAGTGACTCACAGTGCAGATAAACCAACAGATACTTGGGTAAACAGGCTCAGAATCCAAATATCAGAAAGAGAGCTGTGTAGTTGAATGATGAATAAAGACATCAGGCAAGCCCTGCTGTGATCTTGTTATCGCTGCCGTTTAAGTCTCCAAGTCATGCCAGTCAATGGTTTGATCTGCCTGGAGATGTGGTGGATTCTGAAGCAAGAGCTGCAGGACAGCATTTGGACACACACTGTTAACTCCTTGGCAGAGTGTAGGAAGAGAAGATGTCTCTGTAAGCTAAAGATTGCTCCTCAAAAAATCCTTGCATGAGGAGCATGCCTTCACAGGTAGACAGAGAAGAGACAGTCATATTCTTCTCTAAATACACAGGACAAAATATCCTCAGAGGAAATGAATAGCAAATACTTAGGTTGAGGAACTGGGTCAGCCAAAGGAAGGAGAAATTGTACATGAGTCATGTAACAGCCTGGGAATCGATCCTTCAAAATCACAATGACAGCTGACACAGAGCCTGAATTTTAGGGAATATAGAAGAGCACACAGCAGTGTGCACATAGTTTGTAGTGTGCAAGTCTTTCATAAGGAACCTGAAAATATTCAGAGGTCATCCTCCCCTGGAGCCACTTTGAGTACCTGTGGGGGTGACTTTACTTTGTCTTCTAATTTTCAGCTAGCAATCCAACAGTGATAAAGAAGACATCTGCCTTAGCTCTGGAAGACAGCAGCCAGTGCTTGCCTTTCAACCCACAGGCTGCAAAGCAGGTGGTTAAGATCTATGGAATTTAACTTGTAACTGTGATATAAGGAAAAAAATCAGGTGTGTCTTATAGCTGCAGCCACAGTACAGCTGAGCATTGGCTGTACATCCACCATTAATTTCCAGAGTGGCCAGGTTCTCCCCATCACGGTTTTGCCCACAGTGGGGCAAAAGCCCAGAAAGTGATCTGGGGCCTGACTCACCTGCTAGCTGGCTTCATAGCACAGTATTTGACTGCAGCAAAGGAGCTCCAGGAGGGAATTTTGGTCAGCTAGAGATTCCCCCAGGATGCACAGGCCAGCTGATAGCCCCTACTTGTGTGCTTCAATGTGCCGATTGACACCAGGGTGTAGAATCTGGTTGTCCCAAAGGCTCCCCAAGGCAGCCAAAGCTGAATTCAGGAAAGATACTGACAAATAGGCAGAATGAATTGCTCTTGAAGATGTGGAAATGGCCATGAAGGAGAGTGCTCTGTATGTTTTTAGGGCAGCAAGAAGTAGTTTTGAGATAATTGGTGGCAATGGATCATGCAGTGGCATGGGGCCCAAAGAAAATGAGCAGCATAGCAGACTGGGGAGTCTAACCTCATCCTACTGCAGGCACCCAGGCAATGGTCCCTTCTGCCAACTTCTGGGCAGGAATCAAGTGCTCTGTTTAAGAGCAAGATTTATGCTACTCCAAGATCCCAGTAATTTAGTATTGTGAACTTTTTAAAGTAAGCATTCTATCTGTGTGTTTGTGACAGGTAGAAAAATAAATTAGAGGATGAGAAATCCCCACACATTATAGAGAACTGATCAGAAAGGGAAAAACAAGGAACATACAGAAGAATGCAAAAAGAATACAGTAAATCCACTGACAAGATTGAAAGCATTGATGCCAAGATACTTGCATTGAGGTTAGACTTCTGTGGCATACAGAAGAACCACTGAGCACCAAACGGGAGCTGGTGAAGGTACTTCCTACTTAAATGACCTACAAAGGTTACAAAAAAGTGTCACACACACACTGCATAAATTAGTAACAAATAAGGTATCATATAGACATAGCGATGAGAGGGCTGATGCTACTCAATAGCAGGGAGACCCTGCGCAGCCTTGGTTTAAATTCCTGTGTCTTATATTTGGGAAGCAGCAGCAGCTGTGTAGCCCCTTTGCTGAACCCTTTGCTGTTGTGTGCACAAAAAACTTCGGAAGAGCTCACTGGCGACATGCCACCAACATTCTTGTGTGGCTCCCTTGCACTATCCCAACATCCTTTATACTCATCTTGCTGTCTTTCTACCCCAGAAGTCACAACATTATGGCAAAAGGGCTGTTACTCCTGCTCTGTGTTGTACAAGTATCCTCCACCAGAGCTGGGAATGCAAGGCACTGGGATGGCACAAATAACAGCAATCCAGACCTCACTTTCACTTCCTTTGCTTGTGTAAGCATGGGCATCTATAGGCTGAGGAAAGAAGGAAAATAATCATTTTCTTGCTCATAGATTTGGACACTTCACTATTACAACTGACATATGTGTCCATAAGCTAAAAGCAGCAGAGCATCCCAGGATACCCACAAGTTATTTCCACTGTTGGCTGGGGGTTTTGATTTACAGCATTAAAACAGACTCACAGTCAAAGCATTGCTGTGTACAATCCAGCTAAGGCAGTATTCTTGTAGCAGTGAAGAATTAGACAGGTTTTAGAAGCTGGAACCAATTTCCAGTTACAATGAAAGAGGAACCCCTACATAAATGGCTCAGGATTTCCTGTTATTGCAGATTGATTTTTGTGATGCAAGGCAAGATTCATTTTTCCCCCCAATAATTAAACACATGTGAAGTAGCATTCTTTCCAGTCCAAAACAATGACTTTCCTGGAGATTGTTTTGACAGCACTTTCAACTGAAATATTTTTTCATTAATATAAATAAGTTTGTTTCTCAAAGTCATGACTGCACAATGATATCACAGCACACCAATCTACTTTTTGAGGAAAGGAAGATGTTATTTTAAGAATGTTCACAACACAATTCCTTGAAAAAAGGCTATCTTAATCCACTCCATTTGCTGGAAATTTTTGGGCTTGCTGGCAAATATAAGGCTGGTGCAAAAAGCTTTAGCATAAGGAAAAATAAGATAAGGTTTAAAAGTACATTACTGCTTCATAAAAGAAAACTTAAAAATTACAGTTATTCAAGTCCACTGATTTTTTTTCTATATGGCATTACAAAGGTAAACTTCTCAGACAGTTTATTGCATCTCAACTGTAAAATAATTGCTTTTGATATAAAAAATGTGCAGAGCTTATTACTGTCTGGAAGTGCACTTTGGCCCCAGTCCAAAGCTTGCTGATGTTAGTGGGGATTCTTACATAGAATTTAGTATCTTAGTTAGCAGGAAGTGCGCTGTCAAGAAACTTGTTTTTCCAAATACCATGACCTAACCACTAGAGATAACTCAGTGGTTTCTACCAAGAGTTGAAAATACTAGCAGGGTAAGCAAAAATTAGGACCAGTTTGTGTTACTCCTTGTCAAAGGGAACAGACATTCACGCCACAATAGCTCTGCTCAGTGCTTTTCCCTGCAAAGCCTGTGGTCCCCACAGTCCTGCCACTTCTGGCAGGGCTTCTGCTCAAAGCTGCGTGTGCTCTGCATCCCCGTAAGCCCAGCCTCTGTTCCATGTTGCATCCTCCTTTCTACCAATACTCCAAGGCTGAAGCACTCCCCAGTTTGTCCTGTCCCCACTGCACATCCAGAACCCTGCTTGCCCTCTTCCCTCTGCAGAGGCCCCTGCCAACACTGGAAAGATGAAAGTGGACCGTATCAAGGAGATTTAGCCATAAACCAGCAAATAGGCAAGTGGCCACACAGCCCACACTTCAAAGGGCAATACACTTCTTGGGTCTCTGTCCTGGAGAAAGACCTGTGTGCAATAAACATCAGATAACTGAAGGCTGAAATGAGCTCTTTGTATATTCATTGTTGCTTTTTATTAAATGTGGGATAACATGTCTTTTATTACTTCCAGTGAAGCAATTCATTTGTACTGCAGTGGCTTTGGGGAAAGAACCAACTTCATTTTCACCTTGACTAAGCCCTTCCACCCCTCGCCTCTCCCCCCCCCTCCGTCTTTACTGTTGCTTTTTGTGCGGAATGAATGAATGAATGAATGCTCACTCAGGCTTCAAAGTACATGGCAGTTTAAAAGGCCTTGTTTGTTAAGATCTCCCAGCCGTCTGCTGGGGAATTCCACACAAAAGCAGATCTCCCCTTAGGGATTATTTCACTACCTTTGAAGACTGTTTGCCAGCATGGCTGCTTTTTATTTGCAGAGGTATTTCAGCCTTGTGAACTGACGGACTGTATTACGCACTGGGGATGGCTACGCTATAACAGCCTCACAGGCCAAGTGTCTTAATGTTGACTTGTTGATATCCAGCTTCCACGAGGATTTTTTTACCACTCAGCCTAGTCTTCTGAAAAGCAGCTGCACAAATCTTCCCACTGAAGCTGAGATACATTTAGGGATTAAGGGTGCAAGACCCACATGAGTTGTGTTGTTGGCAGCCCTGCCATTTGCCCACAGGGACACACAGCAGAGGGCCACCAGCATCCTGCTCCTGCCCATGCACCCAATTCCTGAGTCAAGGATCTCACTGTCAAACAGGGCTCATCACAAGTATCTTTCCACTTTCCCCATTAAAAAGAGGTGCCTGCAATCCTGAAGAATCCTGAAGCTGCAGGAAAGGGCTCCAGGTAGACAGTGCAGCACTGAGCAACATCTTAACATAGAATCTGCCACTGGCCTGCTCAGGCAGCCTCTCCATCTCATGGGCTTTCACAATGCTCCCTCCATTCAGGTCCTTTGTTTCCCCTGGATGTCTCTGGATGTCTGACTTCGGGATCTGGAATTCATTAGGCAGCCGGGTGCCTAGAAGTCAGCCACTACAATACCAAAATCCCTTCGGGATTAACCCAAAGCAACACATCTAATGACACCCAGCAGCTGTAGCTAACTCCAGAAGGATTCAAGATGGTCAAATGTAATTGAAAGACCACTCCTGAACCAAATAGTCTCTTTTCTAAAAGATATAATGTAGCATTTTCCTGAACAAGACACAGATGCATCCTATCTGCCAAGCACTGAGCATACACATTTCTTTCTGACTCCAAGCTGGGATTTAGAAGTGCTGGGAAGTTTTGACAACTGAAATGCAAAGCCTGAGCCTGATAAGTTGCCAAGATGATGGTTTTAAAGATCATGATCTGATAGACGTGGGCTGGCACTGCAAAACCAGGGGAGATGGGAGATGGGGGACAGCCCAGTGCACATCCTCTCTGTGCAGTCAGTGCAGGCAACCCATGTCTCCCTTTGCCAAGTTTTCTTAATATTTTAGAGTAGATAATGAGCTCCATAACACATATCACACTCTTCTCCAGATAACATGAAGGGAGATAAAAAGAAAAGAGACAGCGAAGATAGGCAACCCTCCTACAATCTAAAATGATAAATTTTAGATACATGAGCTTAACATTTATTTTAAATCAGTAGGTTTAAGAATTAGTTTTGGGCATGTGCTGTAAATAAAACCAAAACAAACACAAATGTTTGGGGTTTCTTTAATTCCATAGCTACGATAATGAAGAAGCTGCATGAACAACTACAACTGTTATAAATCATTTGTCTAAGCCATTGCCCTCCTTGTCTGAGCTTCAATTTTAGAAATTCACCAACTAAACCAAAACGTATTTCTAAGGCCAAACTGGGATAAAACAAAAGACTTTTCCCCTGAGGTAATCCCATAGCAGAAGACTGCTTTGTTCCATGCACAGAGCTATTACCAAAATACTGCCAAGCTGAAGTTTCTTCTCAAATTGTTTGAGTATGTTCAACTGGAAAAGTGTATGAGGAATGGCATGGATTATCTGTACTTGCTGCTGCTCATGGAGCACTGCAGGCATGTCAGACCTGTCATAGTACAGATGGCAGATGCTCAACTTCAAAAAGCTGCACCTTCAAGTAAAGTGTAGTAACCTAAAACTGACCCAGAGGGACAGCCATATATTTATGCCTGCAAAAATGCCTGGCATATCAAAGATAAGATTAAGCATAAGATTAAGGACCAGCAAATCACCACATCTCATTATGTCACATGCACTATAATGTAAAAATTAATGGTTCATTGTCATTTCTGACATTATTTTATGGGCCAAAAAGTTAAAGAATAGAAAGAAACATTCAGAATGAAAATGCTGTCAGTTTCCAACATTAAGTGAAATAGTAGGATAATGACCTGCCCTTGCTATTAATAATAATAAATGCAAGTTAATTACCAGCTGCATGAGGTGGGAAGATCCTTGGCAGGCAAAGTGATCTGGAAAGCTGCATTCACACAAATCCAAGAGACACCAGAGAGCCAACAGACATCCCAGCGCCCTGGGAAACTTGCTGGTAAGAAACACAACACATCCCAGAAGGAGCTTCTACACATACATAAATTCTAACTGAATGTAAAACATCCAGGAAAGAGACCTCAGTGATGTGAGGAATCCAGTGAGAACATCTGTTTGCTGCACAGGAAGATAAGTCACATAGCCAAGAAAATATTACAATGCCTTAAGAAAGATGAACTAGTAGCAATAATTTTCTAGCAATAGGATTGAATCTCTAGAAATAACAAAAGCTAACTCTTGTTTGGGGGAAAACATAATTCAACCTGACACTGAACTTCTCAAAAAACTTGATCTGCAGAGGATTATTTATCCCATGTGAGGTGATGGCCATGTGAGAGAGAGACCTTTCATACCTGAGTGCTCTGAGATTTGCTCTGCAGATTCCTGCTGGCACACCAGCTGGTCTATGGCACTTGGGATAACAACCCACTGGCAAGGTCAATACTGGGCATTAGCAAAATCTAAGAAAAGCTTCCAAGAGCTTAAAAAATATGCAGTTTACATCTGTGATGTCAAATACTCATACAAATTTAAAAGAAATGGTAAGAGCATAGGTGTTTTAAATCTTAAAAGGGACAAAGAAAAAAGGTCTCAAAGACTGGAGGAGATTTGGTATCCATCATAGGCACCCTTCATTTTAAAGACATCCAACCTAGTAACACAGCATCTGTGCTGACAGTGGGAAAACATCACTCCCAGCAGCTGCTGAACTCATTAGCATCCAGCCTCTCACAGCCACCCTGAGGACATCCCAGAAAATACAGAAGTAAGCCCTTTTCTCAATCTCCAATGTCTCCCACCCAAATGACATCCACAGCTGACAGATACTCAAGCTAAGCAGTTATCTGAGGAGCCACTTACCCTAAGTTTAGTTTAAAAGCTCACAGCTGCTTAGCACGTTTCATGGACTTTACCTCTGCTTTTCAGGATCAGCCTTTCTAGTAGTACTTGGTGAAAACAATAATTTATATCCCAGGTTGCATGCCACATCATGCAGAGATAAGAAGCCTTCATTTCATCAGCTCTCCCTTTTCCTACAGAAAATCAGTAAATCCCATGATCTCTGCTCTGTGTAAATAAGTCACCTACAGGAAATGCCTGTGTCAGAGCACACACCTCTGGAGAGTTAACAGCAGGCTCACCTCCTCTTTCCTAACCCCACATGCATCTGTCCCAGGGATGGTCATTACACACCCAGCCCAGATAGATGCTGGACCAGCAGCTGCTTTGGTGGGTTCCCACCTCTCTGGGAAGCTGACAAGAGGAAGAAGTCCCCAAAATCTGTGCTTGCCCCAGCAGGATGATACACCAGCCTAAGGATGGGTGACTGAGGAGCTGCTCCTTGGCCTCAGCAATGTCAGGCCCACCAGTGGGAATCAAACAACCTGAGGTTACCTGTTGGGCATGTTTTGGGCAAAAAGGGGAGGTGAGGATAAACTTTTTGCATGAGCTGAGTGGTGAAACATTTTCCTGGGATCTCTGGAAAGAGCTTGGTCAGGATGTTCAGGGTTAAACCCATGCAGAAAACTGGTCCCAGACATGACCGCAAGGCAGTGCTGCCCCAGGGCTGCGGACTGATCCCTGTAGCTGGGCTGTTGGCACTGTACAGTCTTTCATGCATCAACCCAAAGCACACACGCAACCCAAAGTGAGGCCCTTTGGAGATCAAGGGCAGGTTACAGCCCTTGCACAGAAACCTCCAGGGCTGGAGGACCAGCTGTGGGAAAGAAATGCATCACCTCAGTGGTAAAAGGTGGCCAGGGTAATGATAGAAATCATCCACAAAACCACAACAATGCTGAACCAGTCTGGCGAAGAGGTTTTGGGGAGCCAAATGAATGGACAACTAACCCTGTGCCAGCAGAAATCCCCAGGCTTTGTAGGTGTAAACCTGCCTATGCTGAATCTGGCCACAATTCCTCCCTGCTTCTGCAGAAAATCTCAATGGAAGTGCATCCCTCAATAATTTCTTTTCTAATTGACTACAAATGAGAAACTTTTTACTCAACGGAAAATATATTTTTAGAGATGTTTGTTCCAGAAATCAGATTTAAGCAATACAAGGGATTAGAAACAGACACTTTACAGGAGAAACTTTTGTGCTGGAGTAACTTTTACCAAATAAATGTCTGTAAAACATTCTGGAGCCTGTCTGGCTGAAAAGTCTCAAAATGTGTGATTGCACTGTCCTGTCTGATGCTAAATCAATGGCACATTGCATGAAACAGGGAGCATCAGATGATTACTAATAATCAGGTACAAATGAAATAAACACAAGTTTTACCCACACAATGGCTATTTGAACAGTGGAGCTACTTGTCAAGGGATGATAAAAATTTCTTCAAAGGGAAAATTTAACTGAGTCACGCAAGAGTAATCCATTATTTTGACTAAATATAACTGAATTTATAGAAAATGTCTCCTGCTCTGTAAGTCCCTGAATTGAAAATGGTTGAAAACCAGAGGAAAATTACACATAACTACAGCAGATTATTGAGAAGAATAGCTCTGGAAACTCATGAAGTTGACATATTGGGACTGGTGGACCATCAGCATCACTTAACTCAAAGATACTGGTGGTTTTAGGCAGCACTTTAGACTGTGGCATTGCAGCTCAGTGGACAGGAGGTGCCAGAAGTGCTGAGTTTTTAAGTATTGTCATTGCACAGGCCTGTTAGGAGCCTGCTTATTCCAGTCTCCTGAGTAATCACATCACACAGGAGTGGGAAGGATCCACCAAAAAACAGTCACAGGCAATTTCTGTGCACAGGAACCAAAGAACCTGCTCCAGTTAAACGAGTAAAAACACCCTTACCCAATGCCATGTTCCTACAGATCCCACAGCTGAAGCCCATGTCCACACCAGGTTTCGTCCACTCACGGTGGTGTCACCTCAGCTGCCCTCATGGGGTGAAACACAGAGAGCTTCCACTGCTGCAACTTGCTAAGGATTGGCTTTCTTGTGGCTTACGTCTCAATATTCACAAACACTCTGGCAACAGCTTGAACTTCTGTTTTGTTCCATCAACTGGCTCATAAAAAGCAAACCATCCTCTAACAGGCATCCCTGGAAAAAAACATGGACATGGGACATAAACACTGGCACTGCATGACCAAGTTATAGGCACGTTGTTAAACAAAGGCCCTACAATGATCCCAGGGACCAGCTGTACCTGCAGGTATAAACTATTTTCAGCTGGCCCAATGATAATAGCATTACTGGGGAAAAAGACAGAAAATAAATTATCTAAAAAAGAAATGTACATTGAGTTGACAAGAGACTTGCAGGCAACCAGATGATACCTCTTGCTTTTCTGGACAGATGCTGACACAGAGTAACCTGTTATCACTTCCATAACAATCCAACCACAATCCCAAACATTTCCTATGGCATGTTATGGGGTATAAGCAGTCATAACCCTGGAAGTATGGACATTAGGCAAAAAAAAGAAGAATGTAGTTAGCTGAAAAATGGTTAATGGTATACAAACTCACAAAACTATGAAATGGAGCTCTTAATTGCATAATGTGGGTGTGTTTAATGTTGTTTTAAGCTTAAAATAACAGAGTGTCCAAGGTCCTGTATTTTTTTCAGCAACACAGGGAGCATAGAGAGGCTGTTCAGACCATGAGCTAAAGTGGAGGGGATAGGTGACAAACAGTTTCAACAAATCCAAGACTTAAAGTTGTCTTGCTTTCCCTTCTCACCAGAATGTCGTATTTTGACAGCTGAATGTGTCTGGCTCTCCCAAGAGATGCAAAGATATGGACTGGGACTTGACATCACCAATTGCATCAACACAAAGCAATAAACAGCTGCACAGTGTCTGCAAGCAAGGTACTCCTTTACAGAAAACAGGGAAACTCACAGAGTCTGGGTTAAAATCATAGTGGAAACAGAGGCTGCAGATTTCATTTTGTTCAGAGACTTGGTCCCCAGTTGCACATCCTGGCGTATATGGTCTGTCCTTGGCAGAGCAGCCAGGCATTGCTCTGCCTCCTGAGGTATTGCAATTTTTCTATTATTTCTCAAAAAAAGAAAAATCTTAATATAGGCTTTCTCCCTGCAGGAGCAGTCACCCCTCTGGCAGCCCACGAGGAGAGCTGCTTGCCTTGCCAGTGACCCCACAAATACAGCTTTTCTGAGCCTGGAAGAGAAGTTGTGGGGAAATCTACTCCCTTGGATAAGGGGAGGAATTTGGAGATAACACCAGCAGAGGATATAAACAATAGACACCCAACGGACTCGCACACATGGAGCAAATGCCCTTACACAATAAAAAAATAATGCATAAGACACATTAAAATGCCCACCCAGGTTTGACAACACTGCAGACAGTCTCCTATTGCTTATCCTCCAGAGTCATATACAAAACAAAGGGCTATTTTTTTAAGATTAAGAGCAGAGACAGTGGGATTATATGAAAGATTTGACAAAGTGCATAATGGTGTAAGAGACGGTCCGAAGATCCCTCATCTGCCTCACAACCATGGTCAAGGACAGAGACTGAAACCCCTAAAAGGGACTTTAAAATCTCAACACAGGAGTTCTGGCCTGGCTGAGGTGGGATGTTGGCCAAGTGCTGCCTGCAGGTGTGTTTGATGGAAAAACCCAGCACCCATATCAGAACATCAGAACCTGAGCAGAAACAATGGGCAAGTCACGGTGAAGTGACCGCGCCAGCTGACTAGTACTGGTTGACACTGTACCTGCTGACGACCGACTTGTTCTGAGTTCTCTAAATGAACACACTGCAATGCTTTCCCCCACCTGTTTGGCCAACTGCCTGTCACTTCGGAGAGGACTATAAAGACCCCTGAGTTAACCACAGATTTTGTGATCACCCCACTGGAGAAACTCGCATCTATAGGCATCTTCTAAAGCCTCGAGGACTCGACCCTCCATGTTGGTAGCTATAATCCCCTTCCCCTCTTTTTCTGTCTTTCTTACTATTCTCTTTTCTCTCCCCACTATCGCATTTGTTGGCACTAAATAAAGGTGCATTTGTGATTGAGTAAACTGAGTTTGTCCCCTGCTGTGTCTTTTGCGCTCTGAGATCCCTAAAACGAACCATCACGAACCCCGCTTGTGTGAGCGGATCGTGACAAATGGACAGACTCAGCATAGAAACTGGTTTGGGTGGGTGCTAAAGGCTCAGGTCACAAAAACTACATTGTTTCTTCTTCTCCCTTGCTTCTAGAGTCTTTATAAACAAGCATTGGTGGACACAACCTATTTTTTTCCTATTTCTAGACATCAAAATGATTTCTTAAGCTTGGAAAGTATTTTAGACCCAACTTCAGAAATCAGAAATTTGAAGTTAAATTTGCTTCTGGTGATAAAAACAAATGAATTAAATAGACACTTCTGCTGTTTGGAGTTAAGAAAGAATTCTCCTCCATATTTCATTTGGTGACATGAAGAGCACCAAGTTTACCCAGCTTCCAGGGTACCTTCTGGCATTATCATCTAATGTGCTAAAGGCACACACACAAAACACAAGTAACTTTGATGCTCCTGCAAGATAATACTCACCCTTATGCTAAAAATTGAAATCAACTCAGTTATCTTACAATCTTCACTTCAGGACTGAGACATGAAGGGTAGAAATCATGAATCATTTAGGGGAAAATTCACAAAGCTTCAGGACTCTGTGGTAACCATTGACATTTTGCTATTGCTCCCTGCAAACTCTCTGGTTACTCACAAACAGCTCTTGTGGGTGAGGTTTAAATTTGCTTGTAATTAAAATTACTCTTGGTGTCAGCCTGAAGCTGCCGTGCAGGCTGTGCAGGCAGAGCAGTACAGGGACAAGTACCAGGGGAGACATGAGGAACTTGTAGTGTCAGCAAGGACTCTGCACCACAAAGCTGCAGATGAAGCTCTGCTTGAAAAACACCAGAGCAACAAACACGGCATTTCCAGTGGGACACTCAGGATGATGCCATCACCTGTATTTCCTAGCACCAAAGTCAGGCCATTCTGTATGTCACATCAAGGAGGTCCAATAAGAGCAATAGAGAGAGATATGGTCTTCAAACTATTCTTTGGACCCTAAAACTGCAAGGATTGACCTGGGCCTATAGGAATATGGTCCCTAAGGAGTGGAATGTCACCAATGTAAAGTGCTGAGGAAGGCAGCTTGCAGCAGGCACAGGGATTCTGCACACCTTGGGGGTGCTAGGTGTATTTGGTGCTTGTTTTGTTTTGTTTATCTTCTTGAGTCCCTCTACAGAAAACAGTTAAAAATAGTTTAAAAAATAACCATCACCACCAAGAAATTCATCCCTTCACCCCCCAAGCATAGGTTTTTCTCAGGACAGCCAGGAATCATTAGCTCAGGTATTAAGCAAGACCTTGGACACAAGATTCCCAATGAAACTGAAAGGCTAAGCAACTCTGCCACAGCAGCCAAAAGTTCCCACTGATAACTGCACAGATTGAGAGTACTCTGCTGGCCTTTCTCTATCCAGCAAAATCACCAGATGTTTGATACAAAGGTTCCCTCATCCACCAGGAATCCAGATGCAGCTTTTGGCATGTTACCAGCTCAATTGATTTTTAAAGCCCCTTTGTGCACTTAAAATGACATTGTAATTAAGATTAGGAAACAACAATGAATCCAGAATTTGATACCACTAAAAGCCTAAGAACGAACAATTAGGATTGCTTTTAATTGTGCAACCCATGTGTAGGATTAATTTGTTAGAGACAATCTGGATAGGAATCTTATTAGTAAGCCAAGAAGTTTAGGAGAGATAAAAGGAATGCATTAGTGCATCCAAACTGTTAAAACAAATTTCAGAGTGTTTTATCATTTTTGAATGTAGCATTTTGTCTCTTCAAATCTTTCATGGCTTTTTAAGAGACATATTTTATTTTCAAGTTACTGAGAAACTAAATCAGCCTGTCACCTCCCTAAGTACATGCATGTGTTCTCCAAATGCCCAGAAAGATGAAACACTGTAAAACAAGATTATTTTGGAAATTATTATACAAAAGAGCAGCATAAATAACCAGTGATGATAAGACCACAAAACTGCCATAGGTAGGTCAGAACAAAAGCCCATCTATCCCAGCCCTGTTTTAAGCAATATCTTGAAAAGTATTAGAAATGGTCTAGCACAACGTGTTTTTCCTTCTGCATCCCTGTCCCAGCAATAAGGAAGTGGCATCCCAAGGAGGTGGTACACACAGTGTGGAGCCTAACAGCCAGAACCAGCAGAGCTGGTATTTTGGCATGATCCTAGTCAAATGTGGATGCTTTAAGGTGGCAAAACTCTTAGAGCTGCAGCGGACTGTGCTCCAGCCCAAGGTGCAGCCCCTGCACGCCGTGCTCAGGGCCAGCACTGCTGCCCAGGGAGCTGCATCCTTGTCTGCCTAAAGCACCCTATAAACTGCTCTGATGGTCAGTACAAAGTCAACCCACACATCCACCAATAAACTCATTGTCTGTTCCTCATGGAGCAGGAAAACTGACCCTGAGAGTGTCCAGAACCTGGCCAGCGCTTAACCTCTTGGGCAAAGAGTTTGGCTGAGGAAATGAAACATCTTTGTGTCCTGGCTCCATTGGTTTGTGTTTCAAAACACTCCCCAGTCCAGGCCAGAAGAGGCAGACTCCTAACCCAAAAAATTAGGTAAACAGACTTAATTTGCCTTTGAAAATCTTGGCTTCTCTAAGGCCAGTGAGATTCATCTCCTTTTACCCCCATAAACAATTTCAAATATCCCGTAGCTTTCTCTGGAGCAGGATTTATTCAAAACTTGAATGGACCAGGGCAATGTAGAAAATATCTTTCTAAAAGCTCTCAATTATGTAAACACCTCAGCTATTTTTGGTAAATGACTGCTGGTATAAAAATCGTGGAAAAAAAACCGCATAGCAATTATTACTATTATTATTATTATTGTAACTATTCACAAAATAGTGATACGATTATTTTTGATTAAACAATGCTTCACTCATGGGATTACAGGGAAAGGTCAAACAAAGGCTTTGCTGCATTTAGAAAGCCTCTCTGAAATCCTGGAATAGCCTTAAGTTTCTTAACAGTTTCATCCACCATTTGGGACAAAACTGCAGCTGCAAAGGTACACTGTGTGATGGAACAAAGTGCCTCTCAAGGGAATACCTCTTCAGAGGTGGGAGGTTTTATGTTTTGCTACCAGTTCTCTGTCTCTTAAGCTCTTTGCTGTCCTCATTCCTTATACGATGTCCTTATTCCTCTCCATCCTTCTTTGTAAGGTTGTACCTGAATTGCTTGATCCTGGAACATATAAAATAGTGCCAGCACAGCAGGGCTGAGTGTGACACACTTAGAGTGCATTAATTCAGGCTGGATAAGAAATTTCTCATTGCTGGGTACTACTGAGGGCCCAGTGTGCAGGGGAATGAAGGACGTGGTCCACAGAGCAGAGGGAGAGTGCCCAACAGGAGTGACACAGAGTGTCCCAGGCTCCAGGACAGATGAGGAGATGAGGAGTGTCCATGCCAATGGCATTGCTCCTCACCTGTGCCAAAGGACGAGGACTTGGCACAACAAGAGGTGCACTCTGCTGTAATGCGGCGTTGTACAAAGACAGGTTATTTCCTTGGGCAATTTTTTCTTTTCCTTCCTATTTTAATCCCTGTGAAATATCAATTTGTGTTCTAAGTTTTAATTTAGAGCTTTTGTTTAAAGTTGATGTTAGAAAAATCTATAAGAAGTTATGCTCATATAAATTAGTCAAGATTCTTTTTTCCTTGGTGATACACCTCATATTCAGCTCTGGCCACACAACTCGTTTTCTGACACAGATCAACAGGATATCCACAAGATAACAAGGAAAGCCTGAGTAAGGAGAATAAAAAAGTCCATGCACCATTGTCTGCTTCAGGTTCAGAACTCAGGCTTTCTCATTTCTTAAGTATTACCTTTCTTTAAACTTAAAACTGATTTCATACCATAGCTTCACAGAGAAACATTCTGGCTGCAAAAATGCAGCAATGTAATTCCCCTCTCTTATGGACTGCAACTTAAGAAATATCTCAGTGTATCCCTCTGCTTTAAGGAAGGGTGAAACTCTGAAGATGCTAGAACCAGAACATCAGACATCTGCTCTGACCACTTGTGAAATCTCTCTGTGCAAGTCTGAGAGTACAGACTGATTTTAAGGAATCTTTCAAGTGTTGAATGATTTGGTCCATACTGAATGAGATTTTTGCTGACAGAGTTTATGTCACTTGGAAGAAACTGGACAGAAACATCAGGAGTTGACACACTGGTCAAAACTGAGTGCTGGCCATGCACATGGCAGCTCTGAATTACCAAACCACTGCTGCCAGAGTGTCCTTCTGCCCCAGGCTTTGCTAATAAGCTGTGGAGTCCCTCGTGCCATTAAAGGAATTTCCAACTGCCCTGCCCTGGAAAAGCAAGGATTAAAGATACCCCAGGTGTAAAAAAAGGTTTGTCCCCCATGGCTCCTTGCAAACATTGTGCTATCTTCTCTTGGGGTTTCGCAAGTCCATCACTTTCCCCATGGTATTCCCTTTCCCTATTTCCCCATCGGCTATGGGGCCTGGTATCCTGTTCCTCTCTTCCCTATGGTCACTTGCCCTCTGCCCTGTCCCCAGTACCACCCATGAACATGAGACCCTATATAACCGAGGAAAACCACATGGTCGCTCTCTTTCTAGCCTCAGATTCACCTTTGGCACATTGGAATAAACGCTTGCTGGAAATTTATCTGGGGCCAGGAGCCTTCTGCCTCCTTGATAAGCTAGCCTGGTAAGGTGTGTGGTTGTGTGAGCTTGAATTGCTGCCTGAATACTTCTCAAGCAGTGTCTCTAAGGAGAGGCTGACTGGGATTTAGAAAGGCTGTAGCTGCACTCCTAAAAGTACACACTGTTACAATTAGCTTTACCTTGCCTGGTCCTAACCTTGGTGATTGCCATCTCATCTGACTACTCTTGCCCCTGGAGATTTTTGTATCAGAGCTCTAGCCAGGCCAAAGACCCCGTATTTGCATCAGCACCAGGTCTGGGGGTGTAACAAACCCCAAAGGACTTGCTGGAGACAGAAGCTTCGCAATCTCACAATCTATAGTGTGGAGACAGTGCAATCTGAACCAAAACTCTGCTGCCTCCCTTAAGCATGGCTCATTAATTCCCTTCCGAGTCCACACATCAGCAGAGAGGGGCAGACTCCACCACTATGTGAGCATGGACAGGAACACACACCTCACCTGGGCTTTTGCTTGGTCTCAGTAAGCAAACAAAACAAAATCAAACAAAATGTAAAAAAAAAATGTCCAATATCAGTCCAACAAGTCAATTCCTTCCCCATCTAGCTCTCCTCCTCTCCACAGCAGGGTTTAGGTTGGTTTTCTAGACATCTACATATTTTTTGATATTAACTTGAAGCACCACAAAATAAAATTAAACAACATAGTAACAAAAAACAGCATGGCATGATTGATCTGGAATCAAGATGTATTTTCAAGGCATTGCTCTAATTCCTGTATCAGGGTTTACACACCTGAGCACCCAGGCAGTCTGGTCACTTAGCTCAGTGATAAGCACACATAGATGGGCAAGTTTGAGCCTATTTTTAGGAATTTAGCCACAGATAATGTGGTAGTGTTACATCACTCTCCAGAGATCTGGCCTCCAGCTCCAAACCAAGTCTTGGTGCAGAGCAAACAGCATCTGCACAGCACAGCTACCCGCTAAAGATTTCAGGCAACACACGCAAGCCATTAGTATTCATGAGAGCTCCCTAATTTCTTTGTTATTGTTCAACAGAAAGCACTTTGGAAATTCTGCAACTGAGTTTTAAAGGGGAAAAACAAGGGATAACTGTAGACAAATGAACCTTGACAAATGTTCCCTGGCACTACACAGATGGGAACAGATTACATATCTGCTTGCAGGAACAAACAGGTTTGCTTTTGCACTTCAGGAGGCATCTCAATTAATAATTTCAAGTATTTGAAAAAGTTCATGCACCCTGTCTGAGGAATTTTTGATGAAAAAGATTTGATTTTTCTTTTTCTAAGCCAAGTATGTATACTGGCAGAATGATGCATGCCCACTACGATACCAAAACTTCTCAGGGCAATATGCCGCAAGATCTCCCTGCTAAGAAACCCCACTTGGAAAAAGGGCAAGAAAGCTAAAGAGAAATAGTATTGTTTCAAATGAAGAAAATAAAAATTTCCATGAAGAGGATAAAGCAAGTGTCTGTCCTGGTGGAAGAGGTCACAGATAGAAGAAAAGCCTCCAGCAAAAATCTCTTCTGAGGTTTCTTCAGACAGGTTTAAATCACACTGCTCTCTATCATGCTGGCCTTTGACTCCTGCTATCTTCTGCCCCGGGGCACTTGGCCACACAAGCTTTCTGGGGCTGGGTTATGAGACATGCAAAGCGTCTTGGTGAGCAGGGAGGGAGTACAGCAGCCAGGCTCCACAACAGGGAAGGGCTGATTAACTGGATGGATGAAAACCTGATTAGTAAAACATGCATCGAAAGGGCAAGATCGAGCCATGCCAGAAGTGCCTTGTGGAAGAGATATGATTTAAATAAGGAACAGAGCTAATTAGGCTTTAGGAGAATAATTATGGATCATATGACTTACTGAAGGGTGAAATGCTTGTCAAATATAACTGGCATTTATTTAATCTTTTGTGATTAAATCCCCTTTATAACTCTAAGCTTTGGAATCACTCCCTCAGCACCAAGGGACAAATTAAACTCTCTAAATGGAGTTTAATTATAGTCTGATGGCTACTCCCACTGCCGCTACAGGCTGATAAAAAACTTTGGTGCAAATACCACCACTAAAACATAACCAAAGTGTAGTTTCTACTTTATAGCAATTATAGATTTACTGTTCCTTTGATGCATTTTCTTTACATTGAATGTGAAATGGCAAAAAAGCCCACAGCAGTGAGGATGCTGCATTTGTAGTTCTCTTCTGAAGGCAGATTGCAGCCTCCACTCTGACAATGCCAAATATGCAGCCTAATGGTAAATCAACAAGAAAAAGACACTAAAACTTCACTGAGGCCAAAGACTCTGTTCTGTTCCACCAAGCAAGTTAAAGTTCTGGTTTGAACTTTGTAATGAGCCTTTCTCTCAGCATCACATAAAGCCTCGAGGAGCTAGTTAAATTTGGGGGTGCCATTGTTTTCTTTGGCCATCACTGAGAAACACCAAATGATCACAGCATGGATAATAGTTGAGGTCTCTCTCCTAGAGCTTTGAAGTCCCAGGTGGTCAGTCATCAAGGCACAACCTCATCCTCAATTATAGAAGGAAAAAATCCCACTGTTGTTCCTGATAAGCCAACCATCAGTAGTGCTGCCTAATTGCAAGAGTGCTGAAAGCATATTAAATTTATTTTTTATTTACATGCCCAACTACTTTCTTAACTGAATTGTCAACAGCTTAAGACAATTATATCAGAAAATCCTGGATCAATTAACTCACAGACCAAAGAGAGGCCATAGGCAAGGAAAGTATGTAAGAAAATAACTTCTAGGCAGCTCTGCAGTCTTAAGAGAGGCACTGAATGGGCTGTATTCCTTCTTGCAGTGTCATTTTACCAAGCATGATAAGAATTAAAGACTAAAAATGCCTTCAAGTTTGCAATCTGAATTTGCATGAGAAATAACATCCAAGAGATCACTGGTGTGCGAGGATTCACGTGCCATAGGAAAAATATTAATAGAGTGTGTAATGGACATATTCTTGTCCAAAACTGGAAAGGTTAACACTATTCACAGAAGGCAAAATTTTAAAAAGCAGCACTTCAGTCAGGAGGATTATGGATCTATTTGCAGCCTTAATTAATTGTGTGCTATTAGCAAGTCCTTGGGTAATAAAAAAAGCCGCCAAAAATTGGTGTTGCAGTACCCACTATGACTGAAGATCTCACAAAACAGGGTTTTTCACCCGGTGTTGGCTAACATTTAAGTGGAGTAAGCCCTCCTCATTTTCAGTTTGCCAGCTCATCTACTCTGAATTCATTAACGATAACTCCATTTCCTGTGGCTATACTTAAAACCACAAAGTTCTTACACATACAAAAATTTCCTAGTTAAGAACTTTCTCTGTATTAATTCAGCATTAACAGAAAAGGTCAGACTCTTGGTTTTGCCCAAGGAGAGGATGTCTTGTCTGCAACATGACCTCATTTCCAATCATGTGTGTCCATCAGGCATTCATTTATCTACAAAACCAAAATCAGGTGTTACAAAACACCAGCTGTGGTTAGGCCAGAAATGAATAATCAAATCACATACCCTTTACACACCTATACTCAAACTATCATGCAGACTGTAAAAGTATTGAGCTCCCACCTCAAAAAAAACATCAATTCCATAGAAAACCGCATGTATAGCAAGGCATATTCCAGATCTGGAGAAAATCTGGTTTCACTATAGACACTTGAAACACACCCAATATATTAGACCTGTACTGGATGCCAGTCTCATTTTAATTACATCCTTGCCTAGCTGGGGATGTCCTTTGGAAGCACAATGCAAGTCGAGAAACAGATTTTCTCCCTTGTTTCTGGGCATGGCATCTTATGGAAAAAGGAAATTATTCTAAACATTTCTTCATTTTAAAATACTTGGAAATTACATAACTTCAGATGATGATTTTAATGCTAAATAGGCTGTGTTTTCTTATCAATCAAACATGAAGAAGTGCATTAAAGAGTACAATTTTTTTCATCTTCAGTGAATTTAATGACGTTTACCTTTCTATGGTTCACTTGAGGTTTTTCAGTGACTCTTTAGTAACTTTAATAATGTTTTATTTGAGGTTTTTTCAGTAATGTTTTTGGAACATTACTGAAAATAGATTATATAAAATACAAAGTATAAAATATTGTATCAACATTAAAAGCAATCAAGTAGAAAGAGCTCTGTTGAGATTTATAAAATACAGACTGCACTCTGGTGATTGTAGAAGGACCTATTCATACCTCCTTGTAAATATGAAGATAAAAGTCACTTGCAATTTCCATGATCTGGTCGATTCTCAATTCTATCTAATTTGATATTCCATTTTTCACAATGCGCATGTAAATTGACATGAACTTTTAACAGAAGTTTTATATTCCCCAACATAGCTACTTGATCAAGCTCCTCTCTCTCTGATGGCTGTGTCAACTCCAGACCCAGAGGGTTTGAAAATGGAAAAATATGTTCTGTGTTTGTGTTCTAAGAGACGGGGAGAGCAGCAAGCTCTGAGTAATTTTAATTCAATGAATTGTGACTTTGACAAAACACATTCCTGTAGTTTTGTGTTGTTTGGACCAGAATTTTCCTTTAATCAGATCTTAAGCGGTTGCCTGCATGTTCATTGACTATCTCATTTGTTCTTGATAAAACTCTGTAGTTTGGGAAATCTCTTTCCAAGTATGAAACTTTGGAACAATTTATTCTCTGCTGGCCAGTTATTTTAAATTGCTGAAAAATAAGCCAGGGACTCTTGAAAGATAATTATCTCCTGCTGGGTATCTGCCAGGAGCACAAAAGCCACAAACTAGCCACTCAACATTACCTGGAAATTCATACAGAAACAAACTAAAAAAACCAAAATTGTAATATATTTCTTCCTTCCATTGCTTAAAATACATTCTAACAATATGGAGTTGAAGTACTGGCATTTGTTTCAACCTCTTTTTTTACAATCTTTTATGTGTAATCATGCCTTTCCTCTGGAGAGGATCTCAGGAGTACAGAGATGTGTTGGCGGTAGAAAAAGCTAATGTGGATACCACCCATCTGCGGGACACGCTGGTTTCCCAGGGGATGTGGAAATCTCATTAAGCTATGTAATGAAAGACAGCATACATGGGTATTTGTGACTTCCCCAACTGTGGGGCAATTTACACTGAGTTGCAGACGCAGAGCTAGACCATGGGTATGGAAAACAGCTTAATGCCACCAACGCCTGGCGTGGTTTCATGTTTTAGGATATGGATTGTTTGAAGACCATGACACTGTTAAATGCAAGCAGAGCCATGAAACCAGCCCTAGCTCACAGCTTACCTCACATTTACTCAATTAAATGGTCATTAGGATTTCAAAAGCCACAGCAGATGAGCCAAGCCTCTCTCACGAGGCTACGGGCCATTTACAAGAAATGCGCGTTACGGCCATTTTAACAAATAAATCATAAACTAAGCAGAGAAAATGTGAGCCATGGGCTATGCTGAGAAAACCACCACATTTGCAGAGCCCAGCTGAGACACCTGGCTGGTGAAAGAGGGTTGTTTTAGAGGCAGCCCCCACACCTCAAGCCACCACAACCACAGAAATTTGACATCCCACACGCAGATGGAGCATTTGACTCCCTATCATCCCGGGTTTTATGACAAAGTCATCCAAAACATACACAATGCCAAAGGGCAGATCTGATGGTTAGCAGAAGAGAGCAGATGGAAAAGGTCCCTTTGGTCTGTGAGTGTTTATTTCTCCAAAATCAATGCGTGTCAGTTCTTAGATTACGGTCAGGGGGCATACAGTGTTGTTAAAAATGTCAATAATACAGGTGTAAAAGCTGTTAAAGAAATGCATTCCAAAACTTTTTTTTTTTTTAAACAAAGTGTTTACTAAAACTGTTGATGTGACTTAAGTGCAAGGTCCCAATCACAGCACACTCCTGGGGCTGACTGAAAAAAGACGGGCAAAGTCGGCCAAAAGAAAAAGCAGCACAATACCAATAAAAACAGTGTTTCCAACCTCTCAGCAAACTCCATCTGCACGCAAACTGAAAGCTACATAAATCTGTTTTGAAGCTGTGCCCTCAACAAGCACCTTCCAGCCTGGGTTTTCTTGCAGAGATCTCTGCAGTTTTCTGGGTCAGCAGAATTTACATTCACAAATGAACAAAGATATAGATACAGAAGATACAGAAGATATTGCTTGTGAAATATTGTTACAGCATTATGCATAATAACTTTGGTAGTAGCTACCACCAATAACATAACTTCCAAAGTATTCTTTTTCAGATGAACACTTTTAAAAAAAGTCTCCATTCACCTAGTAAATAAAATTTAAAAAGAGAGAAAAAAGATTTTTGTTTTTAAATTATCATTGGCATGCCTTAAAAAAAACCCTATAAACAAGAAGGGGTAAAAGAGCATGAAGTAAAACTTGTTTTGAAGTCAATGAAACTTATCTGCAATTTTAAGTTTTTGCGGTTTCAGTAACTGCACTTTCATACTTTCAGTAATTGTATTTTTAGTTTGTTCCCTCTTTTCCCAGATTCCCTCTCCAGGATGCAGGCATATTGAAATGGAGTAAGCTGAGAAAAATCCCTAACTTCAACCTAAGCCAAAGCAAAATAATAAATCTTCTTGAAAGGAAACTCAACAAAAATAAAAATAATTTCATGGTCTATCTTGAGCCAACAAAAATGTAAAAATAAGATACAACTAGAATTCAAAAATCATTGTGTTTCATCTACAACAAAACAGATCTTCAAGGTTTTACAAACTAGTATTAAATATCTGACCTTCTGTCATCTAAGATGTGATTTCAACTATTTATACTGAGATCCTCATTAAAAAGTAATTTTTTAAAAGCTGCAGACTTCCAAACTGTAATCTCACCTAAAGAAACCTTTGATACACTTATACAAATACAATGCATGAAATGATGCCTTAGGGAATGATGAAGAGATTTAGATATACATAAATAATACATATACAAACCCATAAATATTTGAGGTTATATATGTATTATACAAAGTTTATTATGAACATAGTAAAGATGATGCTATATATTTTATCATATTTTGATATGTTTCTGCTAAAAGTAAAGCTCATCTTAGGAGCATTTTGCAAATACCAAACCTTCATGGGAGTAATTCGTAATGCAAGCTTTCATATCTCAATGTGTAAAATACTGTGAAGTACACTGATGTTACCAATACTCCTATCAGTTTCCAAGCAAACTCCATTTGCCCAGACATTTATGGAGACCAGCAATAATGTAAAGCCCATTAAAAAACCCTTTGATGATCCTCTTTCTAAGCAGGGTTTAAAACCATGCCTTACCTATATCTTCAACAATACCTGACATATTTTTAATTTTTTTCCTCTTGATGAACTTCATCAACCATTTGCATCTGTTCAGCAGTTTATACTCCTAAGCATGCTAATCACACAAGTGATAAATGCAGTCACTTGGGAATTTTGAGTGTTCAATTGACTCTCTATAACTCTTTCAATTATAAACATTAAGTCATAGTCTCACAGCCTCTCCTTAAGGAGACAATATATCCTGGAATACCATTTTCCTTGTGTGGTCTTGAGCTCTAAAACACCACTGGCAAAATGTCAGCAAAAAAAGCAAGCAATTTAGGTTTCTATCCCACAGTCAGTATCATTATATTGTTCCTGAAAACAGATCACAGTTGGGGCTTTGTGGGCACTTCATGGAACCTCCTACCCCTTCCCCACCCAGTTAGTTTTGATGCCAGCTGATGGGAGATGCTGATACTGGCAGGAGCTGGCTCCTTTTGTTAGGCACAGGTATGGTTTGGACTTGTTTCTTGAGAGTGTCCTTGGTGGGATGTGTCCCATCTTCACTGTGCACCCACATGGACAGCCCACAGCTCCTTCCCTTGGGAAGCAGCCAGAAAGATGCTAGGACACCAGGGAAAGGAAGGCTCAGGATTATTTTCCTCACAAGTTACTGCATTCACAGTGTCCTTCTTCGAGGATTTACAGCTCCTCCAGCTCCCCCTGAATATGAAATACCAGTTGTATCCTCAGGGCCCCTGTGGTGCTTCATTTATCTCATCAGTGCTACATAACAGAAATTAAAAACACCAGCCTAGTTTGGGAGAAAAAGCTCAAACCACAAACCAACCCAACGAGTGAACAAATGTTTTATGTCTGAAAATCTTCTACATGGAAGATGGTAAATAGCAATCTATACCAGAAGAAAAAGCAATTATTTATACCAGTTAGCAACAGTCGTCTCTTTTCCCCCCAAGATCCTGCATGACTTGGGAATATAAGAAAATGTATAGTTTCTACTTAAAAAACATTGTTTCCTGTGCTGATTTCACTCTGCAGTGTGACATGATCTGAACTCTGCAGATCATATTCAAGACAAGTTGAACAGAGATCCCAAAACCTATTAAAATTATGGCCCTTTGCTAGTTTTGCCTTTTCTTAAACATTACAGTAAGCTTACAGCTGTCGCAGTTGAAAATACTGTTTCACATTTCCTTATAACCCAGGTATAAATTACAGATATTGCAGGCTGTCGGAGCCTACGAAGTGCTTTCAAACCCTGATTTTACCTCTAGATTTTCATTTCAATTGATAAATACAAGAGATCATATATTGTCTGAGAAAACCTTATTACTGATACCTCTCCAGAGAGTGGAGATAAGTCATATTCTTCCATTTTCTCCCATAATACTTGGTAATTTTAGACTTTTCCAAGAAAGTTAATGCTTCTTGAGATCTCCACCCATTTTTGCTAAACTGTGCCCCTCTGGAAATCTCTGCCAAAATAAAAGCATGAGATACAGCTATTGGCTTTAGAACTGAAACTGTATTTTCAGGAGTTGACCTAGACACAATAACTACTCTTAGCTTGTAACAATTAATGGCAGGAAAAAAAATTGACTTATTTCTGGCTTCCTTTTTTAGGTGCCACGCACAAAAAATAAAATCTCCATACTGGAAAACAACAAAAATCAAAAAGCAAAAGTAAAATTGGAGAATGAGACAGAATACAGTTGTGGGAAGCATTTCCAGCCACTTGATCCATCTGAAAACGTGGTTTGGCTCTTCCGTGGCACTGGGGTGTCAGTGAAATGTGCTGGTTCCTCTGTCCAAACTCAGGGAGTTTAGACGTGGGATTTGTTTTATTTCAAAATTGCATTTGGGAACACATTGACCCACAGTACGTAACTTCACATTAGCATCCTAATTTTTTTGAAAAGTAAATATAAAAACAAAATACCTCCACAAGCTGAAATCCACTGCATTACTTTTCTGTAAAGTTTGTAATTTAGCTTGTTGTACCTCCTGGTCTAGGACTTGTCAGGTTGTTAAATAAACACAATATTAAATTTATCTTAAAAATTTCATCAGCATCTGATAAAAACCATACTCTTAGTATTGTTTATTTACTTGCATTTTTTCCATTCTGTTTGTTTTATATATGAAATTACAGGATTGTCACCATGTGGCATGTGCCAAAACAAAGCACCCATGAGGCTGCATTACTCTTCCAGTATCTTCCAGCACACTGAGCCCTCCTGACAACTAGTTACTAGTTCATGTGGTGGCTATTTCCAAAGAATTAGCCATATTTGTGCCAGGACTAAACGTGCCAGTAACTTGCAAATATTTGGCAAGCTTGGCAATATTTAGCTACTTTCTGTTATGTGATCATAATGCCTTTGGTGGTGGTCTGTTGCCATGACTCATGATTGCGCTGTCCTCCATTCATGTCCCAGCAACCTAAAAAGTTATAAAAATAACAGAATCTGCCTCAAAATCTCTGCTATTTATGGTAATGTCTCTTAAATATAGATGGCTGAGACAAAACAGTTCTAAATATTGGGTTGGAAGTTGAGTGGATTCCTGGGACATGTTTGCCTTGAGTTCATCCTGTAAATCCTCATTCCATAGTAAAATCCTACCCATGGTAAAAATCATCTAAATGGAGCAATTTCTACAAATGACAGAAAACAGAGCCATGGACTCTTTCTTTCTGGCCATCGAGTTGTTTAAACTTGGTGGAAATTATTTTTTCAAAGACTCTTCTGTCTTTCTTGGATGAGAGACACACTGAGAAGTTCAACAAAGCAGAGAGCCCACTGTAATAATCTTAATTATCCTGTTTCAGATCCCTGTTTACAGTAGTATAGAAAGGATGTATTTGTCTTCATGTGGCCTTAAGCGAACCTGGGGTCTGACCTGCCGCGTCTGGAACACAGTCAAGACTTTTGGGGAGATAATATCGCACATGTCACTGCAGTATCAGCTTTCTGCTGGCATCAGTTTAGTTCTTCTTACAGCAACAATCTCCCTTTTCTTAGCCCTCAGCTAACTTTCGGCTTTTACTGGTGCAACTGCTGCTTTCTCAGTTATTTCAACTTTAAGGGTCACTGGAGAGTCAACTTAGAGATTAAGTCTCCACTCTCTTATTATCTGGTAATGAGAATCTCTGAAAATCACCTTAACAAGACAACCCACGTCTTCACTCCGCTAATGGAAGATAGCAAAGCCAAACTATCCCAGCTTGTGTACCAGCAGCCTCCAGGCTGGATTTCAGCAGGCAGCATGTATATAAAAAGTTTTCTTTTCACATGTGTCTTGAGACATTTAATCCCAAAGCTGCCAGTTGGAACAACAACATAAAGAGCAAAAGTTCTGTTCTTTGAACAACATCATGGCTGTTACCCAAAACTGTGTCCCTGGAGATACTATCTAATTGATGTTAAAATCTGTTGACCAGGTACTGAGAAAAACAGACTCAAACATTTCTCCCCACCCTCAAAAATAGTACAATGCCATACTGTAAACTAATTAAAAATTTGATTTTTCAAGAATTTGTGCACAGTCACGACACTACGTCTCTAATTCCATTTCAGTTTTTTAATCATTCTATACAAAAGACTTTTCATGATTTAGATTCATGAAAGAGACTCTTGACATTTCAAACTCCCCATGTTATCCTGCTGGGATTCAAAAGGAAAAATCAACATTCAGGACTAGACAAAGAATGCTCTGCTCTAAACGTGTATCAGTAAGCTCCTTGGGAAAACCTACAATTTAAACACGTCTGGTTTATAGCAAGTATTTTCTATATTTCCTTGTTTTGTTTATTTCCAGGGATATTTGTTCCCTGCTAACAATGACAAGGGAGATGTTCGCAAAGAGGCAGCGTCATCACAGGATGTTAAGCACAGCCATGGAAGTCATTCAGACAAGAGATAAGATTTCCCACATTCACCACATTCAATAACAAGGCTAAAACGCCAAAAAGGAAGGAGCCCATGATTTTAAGGCACCAGATGATGACTGTGTGAGCCTGAAGGTTTCCATCCTGCTGAAGAAATCAGTGGCAGAACCACAGACACTGGTGCAAGTGTGAGGGGTTGAGCTTGTATCCTGAACACCCTGCTTGTGCTGACACAAAACACCTCCAGGCTGGAGCAAGCAGGACCATAGGCGGCTGCTGGTTTCTGACATGTGAAGGTGGCACTGGCATTTCCCATGAGAGCTGGGAATATGCTGGCTCAGCTTGGCCACTAGACAGCTGGCTTCATGACACATACAAGGACAGAGTTTTGCTGGCTACTGAAAGCCTCTGAGCTATGCAGTAGAAGGAGGCAACTCCAAGTTGCGTGCTTGCGTAAGGATGCATGCAAGGTGTCATCACCACGTCCAGAATTCCCAGTGCAAACCAGCTCTAAATCCAGAAGATGATTTTCACACGAATATGGCACTACATCTAACAAGATCCATGTCTTAAAACTTGGTACTCAGTGTCACTCAAATAACTACATAATTTTTTAACTAGGACTGACTTCTACTTTTCCAAGAGGGGAAAAGGGTTTTTGCTTCTCTCCATCTCAAGGCCACTTCCCCCGTGCCATCATATGGGCTGTCCCTGTTTCTGAAAGACTTGTGCCAGGTATGCCTCCTCATCTTTGCAAGTTAATGACCAGGATTACTCAGGCTATTCCAGCTGAGGTCTTGTCAAGAGCTTGCACAGTAGTATTAAAAATTTCTCACTACTACTGAAAAGACTTCACCACGCAGACTGTGGCACCACACTTGACTTTCTTATTTCCAGTTCCTGGTTGTTCAGTAACCAAATCTTTCCTTCTGCACCTTGCCCAGCTGATAAGCTTCTCACTTGCAGTGCCACCTCCTTAAGGAAACAATTTCCCCAACACTGCCACTAGACCAGATAGATTTATTTTACCTAAAACAAGCTTCCTCTTTAAACGATACATGGAACAGCAAATGGTTTAGGTAATCCCTGTTGGGGATCAATTCCTGCCAAGTTTACACCACTATTTATTTTCTCTCATTTCCAGACATTTAAGTACCAGAGGTGATGATCCACCAAGCAAGAGTGTTAGAAAAGCACCAACATTCCAGTGATTGAATATCTAAGAAAACATTGGTGAAGGTCTGACTGGAGCGACATCTCTAAAGCAGACAGAACAGGCAGTTTTCTCCCCTGAGACGCATATCCTTTGGCTCTTCTCAGATGACAGAACAAGAAGCATTTCAGACCACCTTCTCACAGGTCTGGGTACCCCAGGGAAAACATTCTGTTTTTCTCTGAATTCTAACAAGAAGTCCAGAGTTTTCAAAGACATAATTCTCCCCTTATTTATTCAAGTTAATGGGCTTTTTTTCTTGTGACTGCCATGACAGACTAGTGGTTTTAGGGATGCTTGTCCTGCATCTCTACATTTCCAACTCTACATGTCCCAGAAAAGTGATCCATGATTAATTTTCTGTTCAAAATCAAGATCATAAATGCATTTTTACATTTGTGATGGATCCATGTCTTTAATTTCTGCTCAGACTCACTGCATGGTACCATGTCTCACAGCATGGAACAAGGACAGTGTAATCCTGCCATGTTCTGATGCTGGCAGGGCATTCCTCCTGGGAGTATCCAATTCCTGCTCTGGCAGACTTGTATAATCTCTCCAGACTCCTGATAAGTCTGAAGTGTTTTCCATCTCTCTGCTTACTTGCAGCACTGTTTTAGCAAAGTTATGTATTTTGCAAGCAAATAAAAAAGAAAATTTTGAGGCAATTCAGAGGGATCTGAGCAAAACTTAATGAGTTAAAGTGACACATCTAGGAAGGGAAAAATGCAGACCTATAATACAAACCAGTGGTGAACCTCTTGGATAATTTACAAGGGAAAAGAGAGAGTATGTTCTGCCTTGGCATCTGGAAGGAGCAGACAGGACCTTAAAATTAAAAATCTTTTCTACTCTCTGCAGTTCAGGGACAAATACAGGAGAATTCAGAGAACCGAGAAGGTGACATGAAGGTGAGGGAATACTGAGCATCCTCCTATTTGACCAAAGATATTGAGCACAGACTTGATCATAATCTAAAATGATACTTGTGACCTCTTTGTTTTGTTTTGTTTTTCACATCAACAAGCTGCAAAGTTCTACCACATACCAGAATTAACCACTCCTTCCTAATCCTTTTATTCCACATACCCTCTACTTGAGCACAGGTCCTCAGATGACACATAGGCATCAGACTCCTACCAAATTCAATGGGTTGAAGCATCCAGATGGTTTGATCGTCCATCTCTCAGGGCATCACAGGGCTGAGAATAAACTTACACTGATCTTGACAGGACACGGCTAAAAATACGAAGTCTCATAGCTTTTAGTGAAAATACATCAGTTCATTGAAGACTTCCAACTTTTTAGAAAAATTGCATATATTTTATTTATTTATTTAGAAGAAGTCCAGAAGTGCTGACTAGCCAAACAAATCATGCAAGAAACCTGGGGGTTTTTTGAGTTTTTGTTGGGGCTTTTTCTCTTGCTGTTTCGTGTTTTTTTTTTTTCTTTTCTCCTTTAATCTGGCACAACCAACAATCAAAAATAATTTTAAAAATCTATGGTGAGAGAGATGAGTTCAAAAAAATCCAGACCTTAATTATGTTTAATTATTACTTAATTATGCTCATACACAACGACTGCTGAGTTAGATGATTTATTGTTTAATACAATCAAATTATTTCATCCTGATGGGAACTGGAAGACCTCACAAAAGTTAAATTTCAGGGATGAAATCTTATTTTCACCATCATTAAAAGAAGCATAAGTCTAGAGAAGCTCAATCAAATCCAATGGAACTATATCCAATTTGCACTAGTGGTGCAAAACAGGATTTCACTCTAGCTAGGTTTTTTGTACACAGGCAGTAAACCCAAACACAAGATAATCATTGTCTCTTGGATGAGAGAGTAATTTGTGTACCATTTTTATGTGTATATGTTGTCATATCTCAGCCGAAATTTCTTCCAAGAGAATCCACATTTTGTCATTACAGGCAGCTAAGAGATTTTCAGAACCTTTCTAATGTCAACAGCTGACATGGTAAGTTTATAAATCATTTTGTTTTGTTATGGCTTTCACCTCCATACTTTAAAAGGATGGCTAATCCTCCATCTAAACATTGACTTTACAAAGAGAATAACAAAACATCCAAATGTAGCCTATGAATCACCTCAGAGCAGTTAACATAAAAATGCATTGTGGAAAATTTACTCTTTAATTAGGAAATTTATAAAATGAAGTTGTATGACAAAAGGCAGCAGGTGTCTGTGTCTCTCAAAGTCTTTCAAAGATGTGCATTTAGTCTGAGTGAAGCTGGCAGACAATCTGCCAGGCTCTGCATGTATGCCACCAAATAATGAAAAACATCTCGCATCTACTTGTAAAACTTGTATTTCAGTAAAAGAGCTGCAAAAAAAGTACTGCGCAATAAATTAATCTACATTTCATAAAGGTATCACAAAATGTTTCAAGGAGTCTTTCAAATGGAGAATGCTTCCCTACAATGCAGTAAAAGACAGAAAAAGCATCTCCAAAGAAAAACAACTTCATTTTGTCTCCAGGAAAAAAGAAAAACTTGGAATAATTTAAAACCTGCAGTTTGGCCCTTTAAAAAAGAAAACTTAAAAGCTAGCATCTGCTTCTGTATTTATCAAGTATCTCATTCTCCAGATAAACCTTCCTCATCAACAGACTTTTTCATGCATACAAACGGGCTTAGGAACTACAGTTTTCCTACAAAAATTTCAGGATTAAGATAGCTTTTCATTCAGATATTGATATCCAGCTGCAGAACACCAATCTGATACTTGACTTTCAAACCCCTGTTTTGGGAGTCTCTCCTTATATCTGCCATTATCATCAGGTAGTTTGCGATGATGTAAGGGTACATGGTCCATGTCTTCCCCACAGCACCCTGATAGAGAAATCAGGGATGTGGTTAGGATCGGTTCTAAAACTTGTGTTCTCAAGCATTTCCCACAAACATCAACCACATGCCTACAGAGCAAGACATCACACAGCCATTTCCAGTTTTCTTCTGCTTTGCAGCTCTTTTCCACATGCATCCCATTGAAGCAGACAGGATATTAAATCTTTTGAAACACTTAATCTTCTCACAACTGAGACTGGATTTCAGTAATAAACACTTGCTGTAATTTTTCATCCTTTGGGCCATTATATTTCCAAGAAGCAAGGTCAAGATGGCATTTATTAAAAGGGTTGCTAGATTTGTTTGGTTCTTTCTTCCAAAAGAGAAGCCTTACAGAGGCAAGCAACAAATGGAACAATATGGAATACAGCCAGGGTCTTCAGACCTAAAACACAATTAAGAGGAATCTGAACACAGGAAAGTTTCCCCTCTAATTCCATTCTGAAGATATATTTGTCCTATATTAAATATTTGTCAAGTCCTTGTGGAAAATTTCTTGGAAGAGTTTTCTTTTCATTGGAACTACTTTTAACTATAATGGCTCTAAGGTCAATGAAAACGTTTGAAGTCTATTTTTTCTGGTATTTCAAAAAATCCAGAGGTCTACACTGCAAACAAGGATATATAAATAAATGTATGTGCATTTTTGCCATTGTTGTTCCTGACTACTTGTTTTCTACTGCTCTTTTCACTCTGCCACAGTTATTTTCACTGGAGACGTCCCAGTGATGTACCATTAGCTTACTCCCACTGTAGAAATACTTGGGATGATTTGAAACGTTAAAAAAAAATCTCAAAAAATCTAATTTTTCTCTTGGTGGATATGAAAACACACACTTTTAAAAATGAGCACTTTTTCTTCTTATCTCAAACAGTAGTATTTTGTTGAACTGGAATGGCAGCAAATCACCAAAGTAAACAAAGTCTAGGAAGTTATTTGTACATTTGATTTACAGCAATCATCTTTGCTGTAATAGGAATGCTGCATCTTCAGCATAAGCTTTCAGGTTCTCTTCCTGCCCTGTGAGGCATAAATTAGGCTTTTCCCTCCATGTTATAGCTGAAGATTTAGATAATGCTGACATCCTATAGAAAACATTAGTGGGTAAATGAAAACAGAATTTGGCATGATACAGCTCCTTGAGGAGCAGAGAAATGAAGCCCAGGACCTACAATTGGACTTCTGGCAAGCCCCTCCTAAGGTTAAACCACACTGCCTCCCTGGACCACAGTGCTCCCACTGATGTAAATCTGGAGAGGCACCGTCCAGGACCCTTCCTGGCATGGCCAATAAAACGACAAATTCAAGCATGGGTCAGCGCAAGGACAACAAAGAGCACAAACAAGATTCTGGCCAAGAATCTCAGCTTGGAAAACCAGGCCGAGAATTTGCTTTGTTGGTAAGATGCGTTCAATCTGCTTTAACATCTTTCTGCATTCCTTTTTTTTTTTCATGGAATGCTAAGAATAATTATGAAGAATTCCCCAACTGACACACTTTGGTGTAGGTCCAGGGAAGTCAGTAGAGCTATGGAAATGCAAACCTCTGCAAATCTTTTCATATGACCTCTTTAGTACCCATGCAGGGACCAAGAGAGACATCTTTTAACTGAGGTGAGATTTTCTAAGAAAAATCAAAAAGGGGCCAGTCCTACAGACACATTCATACAGTGTTCTTTAACACCTGTACCACACAGAGGAATTTCTGCAGGAAAAGGGCCTAATTTAAGATCAAACACAAGGAGAAGGTTTGATTGCATGGTGGATTTACTTCAAATACAGAGGAGATTCAGGAATGCAGGTCGGTCTTTATAAAACTTCGTGGATAAAGCTCTTTGCTGAGGTTATATGACAGCAAAATTTCCAATCCTCTTTAAGAAGTTTTAAAACTAAGAGGAAATATCATGTTAGCTTGCTGTGAAGGACAGCTCTTTCCCTTTCTCCTCATTGACCATATACAGTGAAAAGAACCAGAGCCTGGACTCCTAAAGCAGACCCTGAACAGAAATGTCTGAAAACTGGGAAGTGTCAGATTGTCCCAATTCCCTCTGTAATCCCTAATTTACTGTGCATTGATGGAAGTTAGAAATGTAGGGAACTGAAGTGGGACCCTGAGCAGGGCAACACACTTAGAAGTAGCATGTTCAGTATCTGCTGGCTTGCTATTAGACAACCTAGAAGGCAAGCAGGATAAGGTAGAATAAAAATTAATCCCATATCCTCCATTTCTAATTACATTCTCAGTTTCATTTTAAGTTTCTTAATTTTAAAATTAGAAGAGCTTGAAATGAATACTTTAGCATGAGAACTCTAAAAAAAACCCCAAATACCAATAAATTAAAAAAATAAAACAACTCCACAAACTAAACAACAAACAACAAACAAACAGACAAAACAAAGGAACAAAGAAAGAAACAAAACAAAGAAGCAAAAAGTCTCAAACCAACCAAACAACAAAAAAGAAAACACAAAACCCCACAATGACCCATTTGCTATAGTCTCCTTATCTCTCCAGGCCTACAGGGAAGCCCAGTAGAGTTGACATACACTTTCTTCAGGGAAAACAAAACAAACAAAAAACACCCCCAATAATAAGCTTTTAAAATCCAAATACACATCAAAACAACCTTCATACAACTGCCTAAGCAAACATACTATTTTGCACACAAGCAGCCCATTAAGTAACATATCAAGAAGTCAATGTCTGAGGCACCACAAGAGTCACAGTCTGAGGCAGCACTTGCCCTTAGACAGTCCAGGCCACTGTGAAGACCAGCAGCTGGGTTCATCGTGCTAAAGAATTCCAGAGATCAGCCCAGACTGCCAGCATTGTCTGTCTGCCACTGCTCCTTACTCCTGCCTCAGGAAGCTGCAGTTAAAAGCACAAATTTCCAGTAGGATTAAGCATTTACCAAACAGTAGCTCTAGTCCTGGTCCCTCAAGGCTCTTTCTCACTCTCCACTTATCAGCCACTAAGAACTACCAAAGAACTACCAAACCCCCTGTTTTCACCTGTTTTTTTTTTTCCTCTTCCCACAGATGCTGCTTTAAAGATTAAATAATTTTCCCTTTGGCTATTTCTGTTTCAACTCTCCAAGGCAATAATCTCTAAACTAAGGGGTTTTGTCAGAATTCCAGAGAGCAGTGTTTAGGAAATGACACTGCTATTTTGGTGCAGCTATGATAATAAACTCTTTAGTGAAAATTGAATATGATAATAACATCTTATTGAGTAGGCAAGATGTCCAGTTTACAACATACACTAAATGTGTTGAATGTGATCACAGAAATATTAACATTCCACAGAAACACTGTAACTCTGGGCAGGAAGTTATTTACAAAGAAAATATGCATCCAATAAAGTTATTTTCTCTCTCTTATATGAAGACTTCTGAACACAGTTTTTCTGGGTCTACTTTCACAAATTTCTATATTTTCAGCATTGATCGATTTCTCATTAAATAGTATGATAATACTTAATGTATTTCTTCATCCATTTTGAACACTGTACAGTATAACTTCTTGGACTTGTAGACTTTGTTACAGAGAATTAGGTGGTCAGCCTTTCTCCTTGAGGGTTGATAATGAGATGCTGAAGCTAACACAAACACTGCTATTTTACACTGGAAGGTAAGCACCAGTAATTTTGCCATAGAAAGATGAATAATATGCTTGCTAGCCCAGATGGATACTATCTGATAGTTCTCCAAACTCACACTCTGCAAAAACTTGCCATTGACCTATAATAAGTTCATTCATTTTTCCAAAAATGATCCATTTAAAAACTTGGATTATAGCTTAGATTTTGCCTCTCTTTCTCACTTAAAACACTGTGTCTGCACCACTTTATCTCCCAGTCCATCTGAAAAGGATGGAGAAGAATTTTGTTTAATGTGTTTACTACTGAGTGACTGCTAAAATTAATACAGTTAATACAAACACTGTGTATTTCACTTCATTTCAATTACAGCACAGATCGTCAATTAAAATGAATGTGGTTGAAACTAACAAAGAAACTCCGAAGAAATTATTTACAATAGCTGGATGTACACTAAATGCTCAATGGTCTTATACTTCATTTTTTGAATCAGAATCAGCAATGAAATCAACACAATGATAAACACACTTTAAGGAACAAGGATTCTTCCAAACACTAAGCTCTGAGATTACCACCTAAAACTGCAATTGTTTTTCTCCTCAACTGTTAAACAGAGCTACTCTCGAGGAGATGCAAACAAATTGCTTTCTTTTACTAGGCCAAGAAGAAATCAAGTCAGTACTGTATGGATTCTGCTTTCTATTTTTTCTTCTTACAATTGCAACCACATAGAAAAACTGAAAAAGTTGAGCAGCAGAGTGACATTTGCTACTGTTAGTTTACAAAAGAAGCCCCTATTAGTTTGAAAACTGAAACCTAGCAAACAGAAAATGGACAACACAGAGAAAAAAATTCTGAGCAGATTTTGGGGAAAGCTTAATTTTTACTGTAAATCAAAGTCAGCTTTGCTTCTTTGGAGTGGTGGGTACAATTAAAAAGAGGAACCCTGGAGTGACCTATGTGCTCTGTATGAGATACAAGCAACACAAGGTCTCCAGAAAAGAGAGACCCATCTCCCTGTCACTGACTTATGACAAAGCCCTGTGCCATCCCCAACAGCTCCAGCTGGAATGACAATGGGCACTGAACACTCAGCCGTGACTCACACTTGGAGGCAAAAGTCGTCTCAGGACTCAGGGTACTGAGATAGAGGCAAAACCAAAATACTAAACTCAAGATTGTGAGAATTCAGCACAACCTCAATGAAACCCAAAATTACACGTGCCCCAAATGACCAGCACTGCACAAGAGTGAGTGCAATTTGAAATGTGATCTATCCCAGGTAGAGTGTAACTGCTTATCTGTACATCATCATCAGGCAAATCCCTCATACCTGCTTCATGTGACCTTGGTTCTCACATACAGTAATTTCCCTTCCACATATCCAATGACAGGAAAACAGGACAGGACAGCAGAGGTCTCAAAAACCCTGTTGCTCACATGTTCTTTGTACTGAGCAATGGCTTTCACAGCAGAATATGGGCAATCCTGTTTAACTTGGGATATCTAGCAAACCTGATCTGCTTTTCCACAAGTAGTTTAAATATTTCATGCTCAACTACTTTCCAAAAACTCTTTGCTACGACAAGTAATGCAGGCAATCCTAACAGAGAAAGGACTGAAAGGTAAATGTAAATATCTGCCTGTAAGTTGTCCCTCCTTCCTCGACACAGACACACACTTTACAGAGAGGGAGAGAGATTTTCCAGACTGAGGAAGGAAGGAAGGGGAGAGGCTGTCAAGGGAAGATGCATCAGCGCCTGTAGCTTAAGTCCAAGTCTAGTTGGGAGAACAGGAATCCTCCCAGGGGTATGTGCGTGTGGGTTTTTGTCTGATTTTGGCTGATGTTTTGTTTTTATGGGTTCAACTTAAACAGAAGCTTGGAAGTATTTAAATTATACTTCTTTGGGAAGTGATTACCTCCCTTCTGTCACACATGGATCTGTCACACAAACCCCCAACAAGATGGAATTTTTGTCTTTTTATGGCTCTATCAGTTCTTTCTTCTGCTCGCTCCATGCCCCTGGGTGTTTTGTCCTTTCTCTTCACTGCTGCTCCATATCTTTATCCTTCCATTCCTGCCTTTTCTGTCTTGCCTGTTTTGTCTGCAATCAGTACAGCACAATTCAGCTCAATGGGTGTCTATCACAAGGGAGCAGTAATACAAGTATTAATAACATCCTGCTGTTAGCAGGAGAGACTACAATCACTTTTTAAGGACAAAACAGCCTGACCTTAGGGAACATATACAATACTTAGGATAATTACAAACATCATGTTCCCTTTGGCGGCCTATTTTTATTACCTATTTCGTATCAGCCATGGGAGGCCCTGGGGCTACTATTTTGTTTGTCTGGAGTCTCTGAGCTAGACGACATGGCCAGGAAAGTCAGTTCATATTTAACCTTATATTCTGTAGATGAAAACCATAATGCAAAGCACCTGGGTTTCATTATCATCAAACCACCAAGCAGGGCACTTATCATAAAGCTCTCAGCTCACCAGTTCTAAAAGTCTCCGAACTGCTTTGATGTGAACATCAAAAACTCCTGGACTACATGAATGACAACTTGCCTGACCTCATACTTTCATTAGCACATCGTACCTGAGAGCACCACTCATAGTAATTATGCAACATTCTTTAAGACCATTAATTAAATTGCCTCATTTTGGAGTGGATGGGCTGTCCAGAGGAGACACTGCACAGGAAACCCACAGGTGTACCATGTGTTGCTGCAGGAATCTCTGTCGCAGCAGAGTATCACCCACATCTGCTGAGATCTCAGGTGTCCCTAATGTCACCAAAATTCGGAAATAATTTGATTTCCTATTCTTAGCACCAGAGACAGAAAAGTGAAGAGAAAATCTCAGCTACCCAAATGTGGTTTGGAAGACTAAAGACAACAGTGTGGCATTGATGTTACCTTTATCCAGCAGATACTCACAAGACGTCTCAGTAGCTCTGAGCAATCCGTTCTTTCGGCAATCACAGCAAGGAAAAATGAATGAAACTCAGGACTGAATACAGTCAGAACCATACACCTTGAAGGTGCTACTTCCAAAGCAATAGTGAAAAAAAAATAGCTAGGAAAGCAAGGAAGAATGTCTTGGCACCATTGTAGCATACACTGTTTAGTAAAAAAAAGTACTGTATTGAAGAAAATTTTATTCATAGATATGTACAAAGCTCTACCTGTGATGGCAATTCCCTTGAAGATTTTTTTCTAAAATGTGTACATATATGTATATTCTGTATGTTGAGTTTTCTGAAACCAATACAAAATTTGAAATCGAATTCTCCCTAAATTTTCAGCAAAATTCTACTATGGAGTGCATTTCCCTTAAAGATAACTGGAGATTAGGCAGTAGTTTCCTCTAATCAGGTTAGTTTCTTGTTTAACTATTATATTATATCACTTGGGGCTCTTTCAATGATATGGAATAGTCAGCAAAACTTCAGAGGGGAAACGCAATAGCAGCTATAAAAAAGAAATTTATGAAAAGTAAAGTCAGAAGACAAGATGACCGAAAATTATCCCTGCTTACTCCAGCTGAAAGTTCCAAAACCATATACAGCAATTTTTTTCTCATGTTGGAAAGCTCTGCTACATGCTCGCTGAGTATCTGGCAACCAGGAATTGCATATGGTCCCCAAGGGCATATTAGTGAAAGTGCTGCTCTTTGTGAAACAGCTACAATCCAACTTACTTACAATTACTTTTATCTTCTAAGAATGTGCAAAATGATACAGTCTATAAAACTAGTAGGCTTCACCAGCAGTATCAGCGTTGAAGAGGGTAAAAAGAAATGCTTTTTGAGGCATTTGATCTCTGTTTAGCATCAGAATAAAGTAGGGTAAAAATATATATACACTCTCTTTCACAATATATTTGAATTGTCGTTTTGCTACGAAGTGTAGAACAATTTTTTACAGCATAATTTGAAACCTGAAGTGCTGGAAGGGCCTATGCAAAATACTTGCAGCTGCTAACTATGAGACGAAGAAACTGACAACCTACACTGGAATGTGTTTGTCCTAATTAAAAGACCTTGCTTGCAAAATACTTTAAAAAAAAGTCACAGATTGAGTTCTAAGCCAAGATTTATGTCCCACAACATGGCTCTTGTTTAGAGATATATGTAAAGATTTGGGTCATCTTTACAAAGATGTCACCATCCTTAGCTAGAAGGCTTCTGCCCAGGACCCTAATTCTAAACTGTTTACTCCTTGCTGGTCCTGCAGAAGGAAGGACCAGGAGCAGTCTCCATCACTATACACATAAAATTAGGGTATAACACGTCCTTGCACACTTCATTTTTGGCAAAAAATGCAGGAGACTACTTAGGGTGATGTCAGAGAAAGATGGATAATCTCTCTTACCATGTCAACAGTCTATTTGTTTTAAAAATAACCAGTTTTGTCAACTAATTTAGACTAGCAGTTTCATCTGAATAAAAGAAAAAGACCAAAATCTTCTCTTAGCCCATGAAAGCAATGGCTTAAGTGCTCTTCCCAGCTGTGCAGATCCAGGTTCAAATTTTCATCGGCCTGATTTAAGCTTGCTGGTTTCCTTAATTTAGCATTTTATAAAAATTTTCTGAGGTGGAGCAAGACTATTTCTTTCATGTCAACTTACAACAGTATTTAAGTGTCTAGTAGGCAAAGAGATGGGCACAGTCAGGCAATAAAAATATTCTCATTTTCCCATGTTTCATGATTGAATCTTCCTACAACTTCTAACAGCTTCCAACTAGCAAATGTTTGTGTAAGTATGTATATTGTATAACTCTGAATAATCCACTACACTCTCTAAATTCTAACTGAGTAAAATATTTAGTTCCCCTAATATACAACAGTTACTCTGGCAATCAAGTTTGCTGGTTTTTAAAAGAGGAGAAACTCCAATTAAGAAATTGTACCAGATTAGATGTTGATCCTCCTGAATTTGGAAGTGATATAACCACTACCACTCCCTTACAGGAATGCAGCTCTGCAATCAGGATGGAGCAAGGGGATACCTGTCCCAGATGCTCCTTTTCTTTCTGGACCAGAGCAACAACATACAGGAGCACTGTTTAAAATGGAAATGAAGGAAGGACTGTAACAAAAAGGGCTGCTGCATGGATACACAAACTGAATTGTCACAGGCACTGGAGAAAAATGCAACACGTGTAATTTTTCATGCCAACGAAGTGTTTAAAAGTCTGTCTAAGAGTGAAACAGGTTAATATCACATCCAAATAACTGGAGAAGACAGTAACAGGAGACTGGGGATCCATATTCTCATGCTGCCCAAATTTCCTAAACTTTGATGAATTTTTACATACAGAAGGAATTCAAAGCCTTACTGGGCCATATCTCAACGAATCTGCAGAAATTCTTCTCTATACCTACCTGGTGGGGACATTAGTACTGGGTACTTTGTGCAGTTACATGCAAGAATTTAGATGAGATTTCCACAGAAAAGATTTTGTAAAAGCTCCCTCTGCTTTTTTGCATCTGTTCCTCTGCACTCTTATGAAGACAAATACAGAGGACATGTAAAATAAAAATTAAAAAAAAAATTAAAAAAAATTAAAAATAAAAACAAACAAAAAACCCCCCAAACAAACAAAAAACCCCAACAAACTAAACCAAGGGCCAGACTGCACACATTCAAAAGAAAAAAATGCATCTGACTGCGTACATGGTTGCTATGACCACAGGGAAAAACGCCAATATATTCTCAGTGCTTGGCCCCTCTTCTGGCTTGGCCCTCCACTTGGATCATCTTTAAACATAAGTAAATCTGGTTAAAAAAAATAAGATCAAGAAATACTTTTTGTGATGAAAAGATGTTATTTTTATTGAAGTGCTCTAAAAACATGCTGATTTTCATGACAAATTCCAGCAGGAGGAATAAAAAGATGAAATTCCTTTCCATCAAGCTTTTTCAAGAATTTTGACGTCTAACTTCATATGTATTCCTTATTTTATTTAACCAATTGCACAACAGATCATCAGTAGTGGTGCATGCTGCCTTATGCCTGATGTGTTATGATATAATGTTACCATAAATTTTGTGTCAGTTTCTATAATTTCTACATAAAAGGTACCTTGACCTAGAAAAGAAGTTAGGTGTGTCACCTAATAGTAAATAGAAGCTGACATTAACTACCCCTTTATCTGCCTCTAACAATGTATATAAATTACATAACTTTTGTCATTATGAAATACTTTGAAAAATATGTCTAGGAAGATAAAAAACAAAGTGTTGTAAGAATAAATTCTAGAACATCAAAATCAAGTTTATCTGAAACCTGGAGTGAAAGCTCCTAAAAGCCACAGCTGAGTTTCCACCAAGCTGAAGTTCTTTAAGTGTTGGTTGTCATTCCATAGATGAAAACTGAATCCTTAAGCTCCTGAATGTCCTACGAAACAAAATCTGCCTGAGGCACCACAGGATTAGTCAACACTTGCAAGTTTCTTGTCATCTTGTTAACAGCCTCAACCTCAAAATATTAATGAATCTTACATTAAAATGTGTTCTGCCAAGGGTAATCCCACATGCCTGTTGAGAGCACACCTTGCTCTGGAGCAGTTGGGGTGCTGTTCTGTCCCTGGGGTTCAGCACCTCGGGTGGGGGAGGCTGCAGGTCTGTGCCAGAGGGGCAGGACTGCCAGCACACTTCAGCTCAGTGCTTGGTACAGAGCTGCTCCGCTAAGCAGAGTTGTTCCCTCTCAGAGTTGCTGCCCTGTTATTATGCATGGACATCATGAAGAGCCCTCTCTCAAGCCTAAATGTTAAACCTTAAAACTACATGATTACACAAAAATGGATTTTTTTTTCTTTTTTAAAGCAAGGGAGAGTTGGAAGTCAAAGATACAGAAAATGTTTGAACTAGAACAACCAAGAGTTCAATGCAGCAATTTGGAAATTCTCATCCACACAGACTGTGCTGACTTGGGACAGCGAATATCGCTTGGGATTGTGCAGAAGGAGAGTTGCAGAGGGTGGGAGACTCATCAGAATGAGAGCCCAAAGGTCAGCAATACCTCAGGAAGCACAAGTGGGACTTGGCAGCTGGGCAGAGTCCTGCTTTCCTTGCACAGTGGTCCATAGCAGACAGTGGAGCCTGTGTAGTCCTCCTCTGTCCCACACAAAACAAAATCACTTTCCTCCAATGGATTTTGGGATATGCACAAAGGAGCGGGATGGTCATGTGCGTGCTGCCTTATGCAGCTCCTACTCTGGCTTCTTCATTCAGTAACTCCCCACTCAGAACAGTTTGGTCTACCTCAGTGTTCTGCTTCCAAACCAGAGAAATGCTGCAGGTTCAACTAAGTTCCTGCAAAACCTACACACTGTCCCTCTCCAAAAGGTGTTGCCACTGGGTGCTACAGAGCTGCTTGTAAGAGGGCTGTGTCTCACCTTCACAGGGAGAGGAGAGAGAGAAGATAAAGGAGGCAGGGAAGGGTGGTCTCCATTCTCTGCAGAGCCCTTCCCAGGCACTGGGAGGAAGCTAATGCTGCTAAGAACTGGGCAGTGGCAGGACACTGTCCTAGGTGGCTGTGGCTGCCAGAGGGCATGAGCACGCCTGAGAGCATAGGAGACGGATAACACTTCTGCAGCATGAGTCTGCAGCTCTTTGGAACTAACGCTAAACAGAAGAGATGGACAATCTCTGTAACATTTTCTACATGCATTACCACATTTTTGGTATACAGAAGTGGCTCCCTGCCACATGCGAGCACACACACACAGGCAGAGCACGGTTGCCTCCACAAAGCAACCTCTCACAAAGAAGGAGCTTTCATACGTGAGACATCTCATCTGTGGGGACGAGGTTAACCCGAGGGCATCCGTGAAGGGATATGTGTGAGCTCATACTTCATGTACAGCTCTTCAAAAAAGCACATCCACTGTCAACTGCCCTGGACAGCTGTCATCATTAAAACAGATGATGTTTCTCAACACAGTCAAAAAATGAAAATTCATTATTAGATTAATCTTACTTAACTTGAGAGGCCTCTGCCGAATTTCTCCCCCTGAGCTGGCTGCTGAAGATTTTACTAATTCTGAGTGTGATTCATCTACCTAACTTTAGATATCTTTTGTGTGGCACACATCCAGAAGACCTTACTGATTACCCTGCAACTGATGCAACTGTATCTCCAATGTGGTTCCGGACACCCAGGTCAGAGGAAGCCTCTCTCACCATATCAAAAACTGCCGGTGGCCTCGGCACAGCAATGAGAACCCCACGCGCCCTCTCCAGCGATGTCTCGGAGGTGACGTTTGCAGCGAGTTACCGAAACCCTTCCCCGGGACAGCTGCAGGACTTGCCAGGGGAGATGCGGAACGCGAGAGGGATGTGACCAAGTTACCTGCTCCGCGGTCCGCGGGGTGGTGGGAATGCCGGGGTGGGCTAGCACAGAGCAGAGGGGAGACAAACAGCTGCCACAGCTGCCGTCCCTGCGCCTGACACCCACACTCGTGTGCCCCCCGCTGCCTTTCCCGCGGGCAGCGAGTCCCCAGCCGCGGACAAGCGTGAGCCCCCTCTGCCCTCCGTTCTCCGCGGCCGATGCGCTCACCTGAAGCAGGTGGTGAGCTCCCCCGTGGATTTCAGGCAGGGGTACCGGGTGGTGGCGATTTTGTTCTCGGAGCAAACCTCCCTGCAAGGCAGGGAGTCGGAGTATTAAAAAAAAAACCCAAAAGGTAGGAAAAAGAAAAATAAGCTGGTGGATGGGGAGGAAACGCACAGAAGCAGCCTCACCATCGCAACACCCACCTGTCGCCGTCCTGCGGCTCCTCCCGGTAGGTCCAGGCGTGTCCCAGCGCCAGGAGCAGCAGCAGCCGGAGTGGGGCCAGGCTGCCGGCCGGCCGCCCCATCGGGCCGTCGCTCCCCTCCGCGCCGCGCCGGCTCTGCCCGCCCCGGCCGGCGGCGGGGCTGCGCCGACCCGCGCTCCTCCCGCTCCGCCGCGGGGCCGCCCCCCGCCGCCGACAGATGTGCCCGCGGGGAGGGGCCGCGCGCGCCCAGATGTGCCGGCAGATGCTGCCCCGCGGCGGGGTGGCGGCCAGATGTGGCAGGATCGCGGCAGATGTGCGGTGGGAATGAGAGGACACCAACACACAGCCCCGCAAAGTCACGCTCCGCTCCCGACCCCCCGACTGCGGACAGCACGGGGAAGAGGCGGAGGAGGGTGCCCGCCACAGGGTGAGGGGGACGGAAAGTGGTGGAAAGGTCCGAAGCGGCGGGGGTGACCAGCGACTCTCGGTGCACCGCCACTGATGCTTTCCAGATTTGGTTTTATCTCAAATCTCTTCCCCAAAGGAGCATGGCAGTTCAAAGCATCTTGCTGCGACGGCTGTTTATCCTTGTGTACAACTGACACTTCCCCACCATTCATAAAGACGGAGATAATTGTCATCAGACTCTGATAAAGCAGTGCATCAGGTCTGGCCCGTTGTACCATATCCTGTTTTCACCGTTAAAATGCTCGGGACCAGCGGAGCAAACCTGCAAAACGACCGTGCCTTTGCAAAGTGTTGGGCAAATGCATTGGCTTTGATCACCACGTAACTCCCTACAAGTACCAGAAGCTCCAGGGACACGATGGGGTGCAAATCAGCCTTTCTAGCACTTTCACCTGCAGTATAAAATACCTCATTTTGCAGTCAGGAAAATCAGGGAAATGTGAGCAACAGTTTGTACTCATATATCACTACAGCCAGAAAAGTCAGGGTTATGCAAGGAACTGTAATTCTTTGTGAAACCACCACAGGAGTAATAAAGGGGTGTAAGACCTGAGGAACACACTTCTATTTTTCCCCCTGCCACAGCCAAAATTTAAACAAGTAATTTCACCATTCTGTGCCTTAGTTTCCCATGTCTCTAAGAGGAAGTTCCTGATAACAAAATACGTAAATAAACAATGCAGATCCCCATATATGAATCAGCTATGATTAAGCTGTTGATCCCTCTGGTATGTCATCCAGTACCCAGAAGAAAACTAACGACAGATGAACTGGGAAACTATGGGATTTTTCAGAAGTTTTTTCCTGACTTGCACATCATCTACTGTCACCACGGTCTGCTGCCTGTGCTGTGAACTGGCAGCTTCAAGGTATTTCTCTCCTCTAGGCAACACTGCACATTGACTCTACTCCTGTGCTCAGTTAAGAAAAGGAGTGCGGCACAGCAGACTTTTTTTCCCCCAGTTGCTTTGGCTTTTGCTCTCCAGAGGATGTTTCAGATGTTTATTCTGTCATAATTACTTCTTTTTCCTTTATACAAATGAGTAAGCAAAGACAGGACTTGCTGTCTTGAAGCCAGAGAAAGCCAGAGTATTTCTCACAGGGCTAAGCCCTCACCTCTTCCAGGCAGCCTCTGCTGATTTGGAGATAGCAGGAAGAAAAGCAGGACGTGGGCGCCTGGACCTAAGAGCTCAGGAGACACCTGTCTCCACATCATGTTCCTTACCCTTCCACTCAAAGCAGAAAGTATCCTGTGACAAGGTCTGAAATGAAGATAGGTTTGCACTGCTGTAACCCCTGTGATGTCTGTCTATAGATAACAAAGGATTTAATTTAACACATTCCAGAAGTGGTCACCAACCCTCTCAAAATGCTCCTTTTAAAAAAGAGATTGTATCCCAGAACACAGAGCCGAAATCCTTTGGATGATTTCCAGCTCAGACCCAAGTGTCATGAATGCAGAAGGACTTTGATTTTAAAAGGCCTGTATACAGGTCTGGCATAAGTATGCTTCCAAAAACATGGGGTTTTTCCCAGAACTTTTGCCACTCAGTGCAGATCTGATTCACTACCTGAGCTACTTAACTCGTCTCCTTGCCTTTGCTTTAATTCTTGCCACCCACATAGCACTGTATTGACACACTGCAATCTTTTTAATTAAAAAATATTATATTATCTTACATATGTATTTATTTAACCCCTGCTAACAGCCTTGCTAATTTAAAAATGGTAACCTGCAGGTGAAGCTAATCCTGTACTCAACTCTTTTCCAAAGTGGGGTCCAAAGTTTTATATTCAAAAGAATTTCAGTGTGATCAATAACTATTGAAAAGAAAGGCTAAACAGCACCATACTTTGCAACTGGTAACTATACTGCAGCTGAACACATTAAAGTTGGAAGTCTGGTCATTTTGCTTCATCAGCTCCATCTCAGCTTTAATGACCATGCAGCTAGGGTCATCCTGAGAACAAGGCTTTCGTCCTGAAAAGTGTTGAAGGGTGATGGTGGTTAAGGAAACATGGAAAAGTTCCTGTTGCCTCAGGGAAGGAATGGTTGGGGCTGTTTTCATATATAGTAAATAAGCAGAATGGGATTTCTCGTGCGAGGGATGCTTTTCCTTGTGCGGGGTCATGTTAGTTTTGACTTGCCCTGCTCAAGCACATATGAGGTTGATTAAGCAGCACACTAAACTTTGGAACGCTCTCAAAGAAAAGAATGAGGAATTCAGTGCAGTAAAGTGCTTATCAGAAGTTTTATTTACACTGTTTACATAGGAAGAAGATGCATTGTTTCCTGCAGTTCATTCATAATGATGTTGTTGAATTAATAATACAAATTCAAGTTTCTTTTCTGAATATTGGTAACTGGAATAGCCTAGAAGAAAACCTTGATCCCTGCCTTCAAAGAGCCTTTTTCTGTAGTGGAAAGGCACAGCCTCTGGACATGAGGAGAAGGGTGTTCAGAGTGTCTCTGACTTCTTAGAAATAGAAAGGTTGTTTACATGCATGAAGATCTTGAGGAGTTATTAATTATCTACTACTCACTGATCACCACCAGAGCAGTTGCGTTAGGCTCAGTACAAATGCACACAAGAGATTTGAAATTTTGATAGTGATCCTAAACATAGAAGATTATATTTACCCTCTTTCTATTCCCACCTTTAAAAGAGCTATGACCATGATGTCTGGCGAGGAAGGGTGGGGGTAGGGGAGCACAGGGACTTTTTGTTTGGTTAGTTGTTTTCTTTTAGATGTTTCACTGCAGTCTTCAGAAGTATGTACTGTGGTTATTCTTGATCCATTTACAAACGCCAATTTCACTGGTGTATTTTCCATCTGCTTCAAACATAAAGCAAGTAATCAGTTACTGTAAATAGTCTTAATCCCACTATAGCATTGTGTTTCCATCAAGTGCCAGGTCTCCAGCTGTCAGCATTGACATGTTCAGGGACATAAGAGCAAGGCTGAAGGTGTAAACAGACAGAAAACAGAAATTTTCAGGAACGTCTTCGGTGGATACTTTGAAAGGCCTCATGTTGGTCATTCATGGATTAGGTTCCCGTCCAGATGAATGCCCAAACTGAACCCGGAAGTCAAGATTCAGACTTCCACTTTCAAGGAATATTGTACAATCCAAGCTCAGCTGCTACACACTCACCCAGGCTTGGGCAGCGTAGATTTCCCTTGCCATTGGCACTCCAGAAGGCACCTAGAGCAGCGTTCCATCTCAGAAAAAAAGCCAAAATCAGGTAACAGAGAGAGAAAAACAAATGCCTGAATTATTATATCTCTCTTTCCCTCTAGATAGAGCTGGAATTTCTTTCTAACCTCTACATGATCAACAGAGTTACCCGGTCTGTAAAAGGCTGTGTGAAACAAAGAATAAACAGGCAGATCAAAAGCTAGGAGTGAATGCAAAAGCTCTCATAAATGATCACCCAGAAACAGGTCTGGGACAGGAAGGAAGAGAGAGAGAGTGCAGAAAAAAAGAGAGAGGAAGAAGCAGAGGAAAACTAGGGAAGAAAAAAGGCTGAAGAAATGCCAGGGAATGAAAAGGTCTGCCCAGAGTAAACAGGTATTACATCCTGAAAGGCGATGGTAGAGCACCCTGCAAAGCATCAGCCAGAGCACAGAAAAGGCAGAGCAGAGTGAGAAAACAGTGGCATAGCCACAGAAGGTCCAAGTTATGCTTGGGTCGCAAAAAGCAGAGGATGAGGCGAAGAAAGGCTAAAAACCACAGAAAGGCTGTTATTCTTCTGACCTCTACCAGCCATCCTTTTGCCGCTTGAAAAAGTGTGAAACTGAAAGTTAAAATATTTTATCTATTTTGCCCAGTAAATTCAAGGGACTATCCTACTCTTTTCTACAGCCCAACATGCAAAATACTCAACAAAACTTGCATTAAATAAAATACTGAGGCAGAGAAAGATACTTCTCATCACAAACACTAGAATGGCACTTAATCCATCTAGGAGACAAAAAGTCTTTGCTCTTTTGTCAGAGGCATTTTTGAGAAAACATGTCAATGGAGGACCAAGGCAGTTGAAATGTGATGCAATTTTGAAAATAGCCATGGAAAAAGGCATGTCAGAAAACATGAAATGGTGACCATCAGGCACTGCCCCCAGAGAGCATCACAGCTACAGAAAGGAATTGCTTCTATTTCACAGATAATTACAGGGCTCATCTTAGATTAGCAGCAAAAACAAACACCTTTTGAAAGTATCAGCTAAAACAATAACACTGCCGACCAAGAAGAAAACACATAAATGAGAGCACTAATCCACCAAAAACAAATCCTGTTGGATACATGGGACATGGCATCACACTAACCAGACCTGACTTGTTTTTTCGGGGGTTAGGTTTGAATTCCATTTTGTTATAAGAGATTAGAGCTGAAGAATGTGAAATCTTCCATGGCATCCCAGCTATCAAACATCATTCACCTCTGCAGCTCCTATGTGCTCCTTTTCGGCCTGGGCTCCTTTGAAAGGCCTGGGACACTGCTCTGAGTGCACGGACAGCAAGATAAACAGACTGCTTCTATCCAGTCTTTGTAAGAGCCAGAATGAAGGCACTGTGCTTCTGAAGTTTACAAGGTTATCCACCTAAATTGCTCCTTTGATGATCATCCCATGGCAGTGTCATATTCTAGAAGGCCTGGATGTAGAGGAGGAAGGTCACTGACCCAGAAATCACTTTTAACAACAGGCAGTTCCCACATCTCTGTAGAATAAACTAAATAGGTGGGAAACTAGATCTGATGATACAAATTGAACTAAAATTTGACCACTTGTTCTTTTATTTGCAGACACATCGTGGTGGTAGCAGAGGAAGATGGTCCTTGGAAGTGTTCCTTTTTTCCACAAGCCAAAGGTGTCTTTTGACTAAAAAAAGCTGTGGGAGCCCTGTTCTAGGATGCAAGCTGTTGGCAAAGGAAGTGCAATACTCAAGACTGCCATGTGTGCATACCATGGAAACAGCCTGTAACTGGCCAGATTCTGACACCATCAACCCATTTAGGATTATGATGAATCTCCAGCAAGGTGTTGGGGTTTATTTCGCCAACTCTATGCCAAATTGTACAGAGACTAAACACAGAGGTTTGATCAAGAGGAGACCTTAGTGAAAAATCCAGGCTAACTGAAAATTTGCAAATAAACAGTAGGGCATTTTGTTTGTTTGTTTTTAACTACCTATGGTCAACTTACAAGCCTTTATTTTGTAGTATAGAATACTGCTCTGTCTTGGTTTGGGAAGACAGGTATCTGCCAGGTAATTAAAAAAAAAACAACTGCAGTTTCCTTTGGGATGGAGAGTGTAAACCCCCCTTCCACCCCCTTCCACCCCCTTTTGTTCTTTTTCAATTATAAATTACAATCAGAGGCTCTTAGGCAAAGATTTGGGAAATAGGAATAGCAGTTCTTTACTAGTATGTATTACAAAGCAAACAAACACAAAAAAACCTCCACCAAACAACTACAGCATTAATAACAAACGAAACCAGTACCAAGAACCTTGAGGGCTTTGTTTCACAAAACCCAGGGCAGTTTGGTTTCTGTGCCCCTGCAGGATCCTCAGAGCACCAAGCTGAAACAGTGGAAAAGTCCCGGGCTGGTAGCTGGGATGGCAGGGTGTCCCGGCAGGCAGGGGCAGGATGTCCCGGCAGCGCAGGGGGTGCAGGGTCACACTGTAGCAAGAGGAGCAGCGCCGAAGAAGCCAAAGGTGAGGCAGAACCGGCCCGGCTCCCGTGGGTGACAGAGAAAACTCAGGATTCAGGCCGAACCGGTGATAGTAGATTTTCTAGGACTGGATCTCTTTGGCCACAGTGAAACTCTTCCAGCCAGCAACAGCCATTCTTTCTTTCCGTGGAACACGGGAAAAAGAAGAGCCTGCAGCTGCCTCAAGCTCTGTCTTTTACCTGCATTATCTCCCCCTTCCAACTTTGTCCACTTCTTTGTTTTGGTTAAGTACTCTCAAGTATCCAACACTTGGTCTCCTTGGTAACTTCTGGGGAAAAAGTTCTTTAGAGAAAGAAGGAACAAACTTAACCCTCAACATTATCCACCTCGAATTTTTTTCCCATACTAACATATTACATTGAGTTTTAACTGTTAAAAAAAATATATATATATAGACATGCAAATATGGATACAGCCACATTGTCATGGGTAGTTCACCCCAAAACAAGGTCCCCCTTGAGGTATGCATCGGGTTTTTCCATTCTTTTGCATCACCCACTAGGTGCAACCTGGTCTCTGAGTGAAGGCAACCCCACGGATGGGATTGTCTTTGCTGGAGGCAGGATTAATCTAAACAGTTTTTTCAGCATACTTCTCATGTGTACCACTGTAACCTTATCTCCCTCTGTCGATTGCAAGGGCTGAGATTGGGCAGGACCTGCTCGGTTGGTGGAACCTCGAGTGTTCACCAACCAGGTGACCTTTGCTAAATTAATATCCTAATTCTTGAAGGTTCCCCCACCCAGTGCCTTCAAGGTAGTTTTAAGCAGGCCATTGCACTCTTCAACTTTCCCAGCCGCTGGTGCATGATAAGGAATGTGGTACACTTACTCAATGCCATGTTCTCTAGCCCAGGTGCTTATAAGACTATTCTTGAAATGAGTCCCATTGTCCGACTCGATTCTCTCAGGGGTGCCATGTTTCCACAGGACTTGTTTTTCCAGGCCCAGAATGGTGTTCCGGGCAGTAGCATGAGGCACAGGGTAGGTCTCCAACTATCCAGTGGTGGCTTCCACTATGGTTAGCACATAGCGCTTGCCCTGGCGGGTTTGGGGAAGGGTGATGTAGTCAATCTGCCAGGCTTCCCCATATTTATATTTGGACTACTGCCCACTATACTATAAGGGCTTCACCCGCTTGGCTTGTTTGATTGCAGCACATGTCTCACAGTCATGGATAACCTGAGAAATACTGTCCGTGGTTAAATCCACTCCTCAGTCTCGGGCCCACTTATAGGTGGCATCTCTGCCCTGATGACCTGAGGCATCACGGGCCTATTGAGCTAGGAACAACTCTCTTTTGTGTTGCTAATCTAAATCTATCTTTGACACTTCTATCTTGGCAGCCTGATCTACCTGCTTGATGTTTCGGTGTTCTTCATTAGCCCAACTCTTGGGAACATGGGCATTTACATGGCGGACTTTTACAGGCAGCTTCTCTACACGAGTGGCAATGTCCTTCCATTCATTAGCAGCCCAGACTGGTTTTCTCTTACGCTGCCAGTTGGCTTTTTTCACTTTTCCAGCCAGCCTCACAGAGCATTGGCTACCATCCACGAATCAGTGTAGAGGTAGAGCTTTGGCCACTTCTCTCTTTCAGCAATGTCAAAGGCTAATTGAACAGCTTTGAGTTCAGCAAGTTGACTTGATTTCTCTTCTTTTCCAGTGGCTTCTGCAACCTGTCGTGTGGGGCTCCATACAGCTGCTTTCCACTTACGGTTCATTCCCACGATGTGACAGGAACCGTGTAGTGTGTTTCTTCTGCTGACAGTTGGTTGTACGGAGGAGCTTCTTCAGCTCGTGTCACTTGTTCCTGCTCCTCTTCGTCCATGAGACCAAAGTTTTTTTCTTCTGGCCAGTTTGTAATTATCTCCAATTATCTAGGGTGATTTGGGTTTCCAATATGGGCACGCTGTGTGATGAGGGCAGTTCATTTGCTCCATGTGGCATCGGTGGCATGGTGGGTGGAGGGAGCTTTTCCTTTAAACATCCACCCTAGCACCGGTAGTCGGGGTGCCAAGAGGAGTTGTGCTTCTGTGCCAACCACTTTTGAGGCAGCTTGAACTCCTTTATAGGCGGCCAAGATTTCTTTCTCTGTGGGAGTGTAGTTGGCTTCAGATCCTCTGTAATTTTGACTCTAGAATCCCAGTGGTCGGCCTTGGGTCTCCCCAGGCACCTTCTGCTAAAGGCTCCAGGACAAACCGTTGTTCCTGGCTGCAGAATAAAGCACATTCTTCACATCTGGTCTTGTCTTGACTGGGCCAAGGGTTACTGCGTGAGCAATCTCCTGCTTGATCTGGGCAAAGGCGTGTTGTTGTTCAGGGCCCCAGTGGAAATTGTTCTTCTTGCAGGTAACCAGGTAGAGAGGGCTCACGATCTGACTGTACTCAGGAATGTGCATCCTCCAAAAACCTATGGCTCCTAGGAAAGCTTGTGTTTCCTTTTTGCTGGTCGGTGGAGACATTGCTGTGATCTTATCAGTGACCTCAGTGGGGATCTGCCGCCGTCTATCTTGCCACTTTATTCCCAGGAACTGGATCTCTCTGGCAGGTCCTTTGACTTTGCTCTTCTTGATGGCAAACCCGGCTTTCAGCAGAATCTGGATGATCCTCTCTCCTTTCTCGAACACTTCAGCTGCAGTCTTCCCCCACACAATGATGTCATCAATGTACTGTAGTTGTTCCGGAGCCTCACCCTTCTCCAGTGCAGCCTGGATCAGCCCATGGCAGATGGTGGGGCTGTGTTTCCACCCCTGGGGCAGTCAGTTCCAGGTGTACTGCACGCCCCTCCAGATGAAAGCAAACTGAGGCCCGCATTCTGCAGCCAGAGGAATGGAGAGAAATGCATCGGCAATGTCAATAGTGGCATACCACCTCGCTGCCTTGGACTCCAGCTCGTACTGAAGTTCCAGCATGTCCGGCACAGCAGCGCTCAGCGGTGGAGTCACTTCATTCAATGCACGATAGTCCACAGTCAGTCTCCATTCTCCACCAGAATTGCGCACAGGCCAGATGGGGCTGTTGAAGGGTGAGTGGGTTTTGCTGACCACTCTTTGGCTCTCCAGCTCATGGATCATTTTGTGGATGGGGATCACGGCATCTCAATTTGTCTGATACTGCCGACAGTGCACCGTCGAGGTGGCAACAGGTACTTGTTGTTCTTCTACCTTCAGGAGTCCCACTGCAGATGGGTTCTCTGATAGTCCCGGCAAGGTGTTCAACTGCTTAATGTTCTCTGTCTCCACAGCAGCTATTCCAAAAGCCCATCTGAGTCCTTTAGGGTCTTTATAATATCCATTCCTGAGGAAGTCTATGCCCAGAATACATGGAGCCTCTGAGCCGGTCACAATCGGAAGTTTCTGCCACTCCTTCCCGGTCAGGCTCACCTCGGCTTCAACCAGAGTCAAATCCTGTGATCCCCCCGTCACCCCGGCAATGGAAATCGGTTCTGCCCCCACATGTCCTGATGGCATTAGAGTACACTGCGACCCAGTATCTACTAAAGCTTCATATTTTTGTGGCTCTGATGTGCCAGGCCATTGAATCCACACAGTCCAAAAAACCCGATTTTCTTGTGCCTCTTCCTGACTAGAGGCAGGGCCCCTCTAGCACTGGTTATTATTCCCTTCTTGGACATACATGGTAGAGGTTCCTTTGAGGGAATCCGACACAGCATTCCCATCTCCGTAATACCTGGCAGCTTGCTCATGGAAGGCTGAGGCTACCCTCATTCTAGTGGAACTCCCTCTGTTAGCGTTTCTCTCCTTGAGCTCACGTACCCGTGCTGCCAGGACAGAAGTAGGTTTCCCATGCCACGCTCCCATGTCCTCCCCATGGTCCCGCAGATAAAACCACAGGTCAGCTCGAGGGGTGTACCCTCTCTCTCCCGCTGGGGGATGTTGGGCTCTGATTCTGGGGCCTGTGACTCGCACCGGTGCTACATGGGAACTGTTCCTTCTCATCTCCTCTCTTATTTCCCTCATCTCCTCTTTGAGTTCCTTCACCACCGCAGAGACATGAGCCTGCATTGGGCCACTGATCATACTTTCATAATTTCTGAGCTTGGCAACAGAACCCACTGTCTCTCGGTTATCTTCAGCATTAATTGTTGCGATGAATGTGGCGTATTGAGATGGTCCATGACTTGCCAGGTTCCACAACATGTGCCCTGTGCATTTAACCTTGTCGGGGTCATTATCATGCTGTCCGGTCCTCCCAAAAAGTACTTCCAATACTGCCACTTCTCTCAACTGTTGGATTCCTTCTTCAAGGGTCTTCCAGTGCATTCTATTGTTGTGCTATTGCATTCTGTCTCTGTGGACAAATCTCTCTCTCACACTCATTAGAAGTCGTTCCCAAAGGGAAAGGGGCCTTTGCTCTCTTACAAATACCTGATTTATACCTGAGTCCTGGGTCAAGGGTCCCAAATTCCTTGCTTCAGCACTATCCAGTTGTACGCCTGTACCCATAAGGTCCCAGACTCGAAGTAGCCAGGCTGTATAAGCCTCACGTCCTCGTCGTGCAATATCTTTTTGCAGATTACGTAGACTTTCAAACAACAGGGACTCAGTGATGATCTCAACCTGTGGCTCTTCTGTGGATTGTGAGGGCCCTCCTTTCTTATCCTTAATACCAGGATCTGACGATTTCACTTTACACTTCCTTGTTTCCACAGGGGCGACTGCTGCTGGCTGTGGCTGCTCTTGTGGTTCAGCTGGAACCTGGACAGTTGTAACGTCTGTGGGTTCCACTGCTGCACCATCAGTCTCTGCCTTCTCGGGGCAGGGGGAGGGTTTTTCATGAGCTGGGGAAATGTACTCCCTCAGCATCTGGCCCATCTCATGCATCTCTTTTACTAGAACCTCAACACAATCCGGGTGGGTCCTTTCTGAGGCAGGCTGTGGGGCAGAGTCAGGCTCTGGGGTATCATCCCTATTCTGTGGGGTAGGTATCAGGGTGGTTATCCAGGTCAATCTTCCCTTATCTCTGAATGCTAAATAGAATACGCCTATTAGCAGCACCAGCCATTGTATGATATCATTAGCATTCAGAGAGGATTTAAACCCTTCAAAAACTGGTGGGGCAGACCCAAAGAGGTGGGTAAAGGGTTGGGAAAAAAACTCCCCCGGTGTAATTTCCTCACAGTAGGTACCATTGTTAAAGTAACTCCAAAAACACACAGTTAGTGTACGATAGCCCTGAATCCATGTGCCTGCTTTCCAGAGGAAATTAAAAATCCATGAGTTCTTCACCTTATTAAGCCATAAAATAAACTGGATGACAGTCACAGTAGCCTTAGTTATAGGGCCCATGTTTAGATAAGGACCTGCAAATGGAAGGAATACAGCCACAACCACTTGCCATCCAAACCAGGCTAAGTTAGACCACATGATGCTGCTTAATGAGGTTTTTATATCCAACAGGCACAAAAGAAAGTATTAGGTTAGTTAAGAACCGCTATTTCTCTTCCCTTTTCTTTTCTCAGTGCCCTCAAGCCCCGCAGTTGGGCGCCAAAATCTGTCTTGGTTTGGAAAGACAGGTATCTGCCAGGTAACAAAAAAAAAAACAACTGCAGTTTCCTTTGGGATGGAGAGTGTAAACCCCCCTTCCACCCCCTTTTTTTCTTTTTCAATTATAAATTACAATCAGAGGCTCTTAGGCAAAGATTTGGGAAATAGGAATAGCAGTTCTTTACTAGTATGTATTACAAAGCAAACAAACACAAAAAACTCTCCCCCCCCCCACCAAACAACTACAGCATTAATGACAAACGACAACAGTACCAAGAACCTTGAGGGCTTTGTTTCACAAAACCCAGGGCAGTTTGGTTTCTGTGCCCCTGCAGGATCCTCAGAGCACCAAGCTGAAACAGTGGAAAAGTCCCGGGCTGGTAGCTGGGATGGCAGGGTGTCCCGGCAGGCAGGGGCAGGATGTCCCGGCAGCGCAGGGAGTGCAGGGTCACACTGTAGCAAGAGGAGCAGCGCCGAAGAAGCCGAAGGCGAGGCAGGGCCTGGACCAGCTCCCGCGGGTGGCAGAGAAAACTCAGGATTCAGGCCGAACCGGTGATAGTAGATTTTCTAGGACTGGATCTCTTTGGCCACAGTGAAACTCTTCCAGCCAGCAACAGCCGTTCTTTCTTTCCTCGGAACACGGGAAAAATAAGAGCCTGCAGCTGCCTCAAGCTCTGTCTTTTACCTGCATTATCTCCCCCTTCTAACTTTGTCCACTTCTTTGTTTTGGTTAAGTACTCTCAAGTATCCAACACTTGGTCTCCTTGGTAACTTCTGGGGAAAAAGTTCTTTAGAGAAAGAAGGAACAAACTTAACCCCCAACATGCTCATAGAAGAAAATACCTTCTTGAAATGGTTTGCAAAAGCTAGGAAAAATGTTCCAGTGACTAAGGCATCAAGTCACACCCGTGGCTTATGTAGAGTCTCAAGTATTTATTTGTTCTGATGAAAGTATCAAGTTAATAAAATAGACACCTTTAAAAGTGAAAAAAACCCCCAAAATCTGGAAAATTTACAGAAATTATGTTAAACACCATAGAATATTGAATATGTAACAAGAGTTTCTTACTTGATCTCAATGCAGATTTCCTCAAGGACTGTTGCACACCAACCTTCTTAGCTGCTAAACCAAATTTTTTCCATTAGGAGCCCATCCATAGCAAGTTGTAGACAGCTCAAGTATCGCCATGGTCTGGTCCTTGTAGATGGAGCCTCTCACAAATTTGCCATCCCACCTGCTGAGCAGGAAACATTATCTCATGGGCTGTGCAGCTGTTTTGTAACTATGGCCTGACACAGCTGCAGGCATCTCAGGTAGCTGCACCTGCACCTGTGAGAAAGCAGCTTCTCCATAGCTCACCGCAGCATTCCTTCAGAGTATTCCCATACTTGGAGCTATGCAGGGGACCTGAGGAAGGCCTGTGACACAGGGGCAAGCAAAGCAGGCCTCATGCTGCTCTGCTCATGGCAATCCTTGGAGGCTGTGCCAAAGCAAATGCAGACTGCAGACTCTGCACACGTGTCCCTGCTGTGGCATCTCCCCCAAGATGTGTTTTCTTTGGCTCAAGCTCCTGCAGAGCCATGGGCACTCGCCAGTGGTAGATGCATTAACACAGATGCAACTAGATGAAAATCCCAAAGGTTTTGAGCGCTCTTAGGAGCAAAAATTCCTTGTTCATATGGCTATGGAAGCATAGTGCTTGCAGCTATGGGCAAAACAAGGTGCAGGGAGGCTTGAGAGATGATTGGTATGCCACAGATTGAAATCTGCCTCTCCCGGAATGCTGACTGCACCTGCCCTCCCTGGAAAAGCTGGGTCACACACTCACACAAGCACAACCCCTCCAGCTTTACCTTTAAATCTACCAAGGAAGGGATGTTTTAACTTGCATGTAATTTATAAGTGGACAAATGAACTTTACACAAATATAACTCCCCCCCACTCACAGACTTGGAAAGGTTATTTAAACTGAAAATCAACCTGGCGTGAAGTGGAAGCAACAGTTTTGCACTGATATTGCAGTTTTCACTGACATGGAAATGGATGTATGTTTCATGCTTTTAATCTCCAGCATGCTGGCTTTGTTGCCTTATTAGTTGTGATACATTTTTTTCCTTCTGATTTCCTTCTAAATAAGGCAGCTTCTACTGAGGAGTTTCATTCTGCCCTACGGAGCAACACATGTAACTCATCACAGAAATGGGCTCAATTCAGAGCAGTCACCCATCTCATTGAAATTAATCTGGCAAAACACAAGAAAAAAAAAAAAAAAGACCTTCACTCCACAGCTTGTGACAGCTCACTCACTGCTTATTTATTCTGCACTCCTTGCAAAAACACTCCACAGATTCAATCACATCTCAAAGAAAGGGGTCAAAAGGCAAGTGTTTTTAAACTGTCTTGGTTAAAGAGTCCTTTACCATTAAAGCTGTGCTGGTTGTGTCAGAGATAAAGGACTGTTTTCTATGAGGACTGAACACTCTGACAAATCAACAATAAATTACTCAGAAATAGACTCTGGCACATTCATCACAGGAAAATGAATCTCCAAGCAGCGTCCATGATTAACAGTGAATGTTTCCTAATTCTGTGGATGGCTGTGTGAAATATACACAAAATTATCTAAATCTTTGTGTTTATTTCATGATTAATGGTACTGCTTCTGGCCTGATCCCTGCAGTGGATGGCCAAAGATTAAGAGGTTTAAGGCAGTGGTATGGGACATTTGCAGAGAAGAAAATCAATGATGAAAAAGAACTGTAAAAATTTATTATTTTGAGCTTGTAAAGTGCTGAATACCTGTTTTCAGTGATGGATGTGGGAGATTTCAGAGTCTGTCAAGAACAGGTAGGAAGCAATCTGAGCATGTTGGGAAAGATAATTTTCCTGCCAGTAAAGAGGAAAATCCACATTCAGATGTCCATTAATTGAGGTGTTAATTGTTAGGATAAATACAGAATTTTGCCTTGAGAAGAACTTTCTCTCCAAAACAAGCAAGTTACATCTGGTTTGACTTCAGGCTAAAAGAGTCCTAATGTTTGTCTGTCACTGGAAGGCTGATTAGCCACAAGGAGAAATTGTGCATGCTTTACACCAATGAATCTGAGATACATTCTTTCCACATTCACCCCTTTGCACGTCCTACAAGCAGGCAGGGCTTGATCGCCTGCATCTTGCAAGAAGGTCACTCAAAATGTCTGGCAGTGCCCAGTGATTCATGATGTGCATGTTCCAGGTGTTCTCAAGGAAATACACAGTGAGGTCTCTGAGGCCTTGGGGCACTGTGATAACAGGGATCCAAGTTCTTGCGAAAGGAAAAATAAATCAATCAGCTCTATTAAAGTGCTTTACAATGTTCAGCATCTCTCAGCAGTGGTCTGGAAGGACCAAAACACTGGAGAATTAAGTTACACTGTTCTTGTAATTCCGCATGGTCTTTTGCAGCCAGAATACAGTATTTCAAAATTGTGTTTTTCTTTTTTTGCTATGTATTAAGTAATAGCTTTTCCAGGTCTGTATTTCAGTCCAAAAAAATCCTCAAAAAACCAAATACAAACAAACAACAAAATCCAAAAAAACCAAGAAAGATGGACATACAGAGAAAAAAAGTATCTGCGTAGTGATACTTAGTTTATATTTAGTTTAATTTTGTAAAGAGGTGAGGGGGACCTCAATAATCCAGAAAATGACATTTCTGTATTATACCTCTGCAGCCATTGCTTACCAAAGTTAGGTCATCTATTTTTCTCTCTAAAAAATAACGGCCAGAAAAAGGAGCAATCAAAGGAACAATCACAATAGTAACTAACTTCCACTGAACCACAATGAAAATTAGCAATGCATACCTTGGCACTTAGCTGAACCAAGCTGCTTTTCTTAACTGACTCTTCTTCCAAGGATCCTGTCAAAATATTTCCTTGAAATATGTTCCTAGTGTGTGCAGGAGCTATTTATAAACTACAACACTTATTTTTGGATTAAATACATGCAGGTGGCTAGTTGCCATGAGAGCAAAGGGGGTTCAATGAGTTACAAGAAAGTGTATGAAATATCACCCTTGGGATAATGCCTTTCCAAGCTGAGCAGCCCATACAAGCAATCAGGCTCTCAGACATGGTGTCAGAGCAGGCACAGCACAAAAATGGGCTGAGGGATGCATCAGCACAGCCTCACCCCACTGCTGCTGCTGTCTGCTTCTCTCTCTGAGGCAACCCTCCAGATCCTGTCCTGGGTTCCAGGCCATCACTGAGGAGCAGCCAAGGAGCAGCTCAGGAGGGCTCCTGTTTATACAGTACCTGCCCTGATTTAAGACAGTGTGTCCATCAGCTGAGGTCAGCCCCATCACCAGCCAAATGCCTCTGCAGAGGAGAAGAAATGTTTCCGGCCTGTCTGTCTGAAGACTCCCACATGTGGTTTGGGCGAGACAACCCTGGCCTCTATGCCATTCATTGTTGGCTTTCTGCCTTCTTCTCCAAGCATTTTTCCTCTGCCTTTCCACACACCTATCCACCTCAGAATTCCCTCTCCCTCGCTGAGTTGGCATGGGTGACTTCTTGCCCCCAGCAGTACTGGTTTGGAGCTGGGGTGACAATTCCCCTGAGGTGTCAGGCTCCCACTCCAGGAACTGAGTGGCATCAGCTACTCCAAAATAAATATGATTAATGTGTAACCCTAACAGCACATTTCCCCCTTAGCAGTTCAGTCAGAACAGAAGGGAAAACATCCCTTGGCTAATGGTTAGATGCACCAGCTGTGCTACTCATGCTGTTCTCTAACAAAGTGTGGGTAATCATTAATAGCACAACACACTGGCAAACTAGTTCATATGTGGTTACTCTTTAGTAACTCCTGATTTACTGCAGCCTTTACCAATTTCAGTAAAATAACTTGGCATTCAGCCTGTGTTGGGCAATCCTAGCTTGTGCTGAGAACGACCCTGGTATATTTGACAGAGCCTGTCAAAGCCTGGTGAGCCCTTCACAACTGAAATACAGAGCAGCAAACATGCCTTTCCTGATATGAAAGAAATATGATACTGGTGATGAATTATCTGTCTGTCTGTCTGTCTGTCTCTATCTACTCCCCATGCTAAGTCACCATTGCTGGTCTGAATGTTCAAGATTGTCCCATACAGAACTTTTCATGAGAACTGGGTCTCTCTTTGCTCTATGGATAGTTACCTGCAAGCTGGCATTTAGTAAAAGGTTCGGGCTAACCTTCAGACCAAAAGGGTGTGTGGATGTCACAGAAATACATCATATCTCATTCAAAACAGCCACCATTAGTGCAGCAAGGCAGCAAATATTCCTACGGGTCAATAAACTAGACTTGATTAAGTAACACTTTTCTCCCTCTATATTTCTGTCTTCAAAGAAAAGCATTGAGGCTGAATAAGGTAAAAATACGGCAAAAAGAGCCATAAACAGGAAATGTCCAGCTGAATTTTAAGGATTTTTTTTGCTTTGAAAAATAAGATTTAAGCTTTGAGTAGGGGAAGGGAAAAGCACAAGATGATAATTTTCAGTAGTATCAGCTGCCTGCTCTGGGATGAGCTCTGGAAAGCTGCCTGCTCTCATAGATGAAGGCTGGGGACACAGCACAACAGTGAGAGCCTAAACCCCTGGCTGGTCACAGCCAAACCAAGAAGGCTGAAGGGAGGGGTAAGACAAAAGGAGGACTTCCAAGATACCTGGTCAACTATGTAATAATGTAAAGTATCAAAAACCACCCTGTGTGAGGACTGCTTTGCAAGAACAACCAGACTGACATTGCAGCAGGGTTTTCTAAGTGTTAATTTGTGAGCAAATTACAAGAACATATAACCAAAAGCTTTCTTATTCAAAATATTTGGGATGTACATATCTGCAGGGAGCAAAGCCAGAGCAGAGGAGAGAAATGGAAATACCAGAAGCTTGTGCATGACAAAATTTTTGCAAGAGGATGAAACATGTGGACTTAGCTGGGCACAATGGCAGTGGAAAACTGCTCATTGTATTCCAGTGTTTCTGAGGACAACAAGCTATGTAAATTAGGGGCAATATGTCTTCAAAGTGTCTTCTGCCACCCCAGCAAACAAAAATGGGAATAAAAGACAAAGGCAATAAATTAGAACTGAATACAACAAGGATATTTTCCCCCTCCACAACTCTATAAAAATATCTGTTTAACTGTGAATTCTTAAGCTATATTCTCCCAGCACCCAGCCTACTTCTGTAGAACTCTTTAAGTATGAAAATCTCCACAGCAATTCTATCCCTTCTTTTGCCCCTTCAGCAACTAGGGGTTGCCAGTGAGATGCTGGCAGCATCTGGTCTCATCTACAGGTGGAGCCCCAAGGGAAGTGAGGATCTGCAGCCCCATGTCTAAGAAAACACCACATGGAAAACCATCTCCTCTAGAGGATCTCCTTCCCTGCTTCAAAGCAGCTGCTCGGGACTAGGGAGCAGAGATGGAAATGGCCTCCTACCCCCAACAGCTCATCCCATACCAGTGTATCCCAGTAGCACAGCTTTCCACCCGAATCCATTTTCACTCCCCCACCCATCACCATAAACACTCCAATTTTCCAATTGCAGTGGTGGGAAGGAGAGCTCTGCTTTCAGTGTGCACAGACCATCAGCTTCAGACAAAGACTGAAACGGAACCAAAGTCTCTGCCAACTTTCTGACCCAGCTTGCTTTCTGGCTGTGAGGTGTGGCTGGCTCTGCTTCAGAAAGGCTCCAATGCCAAAAAACACAAGGTCTTTCTCACAGGGCCTTTCTTACACCCAGAGGTATCCCAGGTTTTACAGAAGTTCTCCTCATCTTTCCCTCACACTCATAGTTTTTTTACTGACCTGCCCCATTGGTGAATTGCTGTGGAGGACCAGCTGCCAGAAACAAAACAGCTGAGAGAAAGACAATGACTTAATTTTATCACATGTGGACTTTAACAGCATTCCAGCCTCTAAATGCAATAAGAAGGGAGAGCATGGAGAAGAGAGATGAAACGGCACTCGAGCCCCAAAGCCAGGTGTAGCTCAGATAACGGAAAAAATATGATCAAGGTAAGATGAACCCTAGTAGATGAAAAACTTTCTTTCTAAAAGGGACACAGAGGTTAAACTGATGTGAGCTTAGTTTTAGCCTAGCTGCCTGAACAAGGACACCCTCCATGTCAAGAACAGCCAAGGGCTATGTTTGGGACACCAACCTAGTAAAATAATTCCTAATATTTCATTAATCAACTCAGGACATCAGTACTGTAAGATTTAGCAAGTGCCCATAGCTTTGCTGACGCTTCTGCAGTGTGTGGGCAAGAACCAAGCACACAGGATGTGTTTAGAGCTAGCAGCTGTGTATGAGTCCCAAAGAGGCTGTTGAGAACTGAGCCTTTTGGGTTGTAAGTAGAAGTTGTGATGACTTTTGCTGAATGGAGATTTTGTTGCTGTCTGCAGTGACTCTTACATATCACACATCTGTTGAGTGAGAAAATGGATTTATGCAGATGGGAGCACTAAGCCTGAATGCAGGAGAGGTTTTTGTATTGCCTCAGAAACAGCAGAGTTGAGTAGGCAGAACAAGGAAAATACATCAAGGGAGTAACAGCATCCACAGGTAGGAAAATGTAGAATTCCCAATTCCATTGCATTAAATTAGGCTTGGGTTCAAATATATCAATCCAAAGCTGGGTACAAATGAGCTGCTAAACTGTGCAAAGAGGCAGGCATGTAGGCAACATTGCATTTTATTTAGCTGAGATGAAGACTTCCAAAATAATTCCTGCTGCCTTATCTCTGCAATGTATAGAAAGCAGCTATTCCTCCCATCTTTTGCTGTCCCTTTTGTACTGGAAAAATCCCCTTGCTCTTCCTCTTGAACTGACTGCCGTTGTGCTGTACAAGTACTTTAGGATAGACTTTAAAAACCTAATTACTTAAACAGTTGCTGCATTTGAACAGTGACACTGTTCTTGCTGGAATCGGCTCAGAGGAAGACCAACCTAAAAACAATTTAAGATCCTGTTTTAGAGTTCATCCTGGGCCAAACGCATTAAATCCTAACTGATAGCTTCCTTTACAAACAATCAGTTTAAATTACTTCCTCTGACCTCCTGTTGGCAACTGACATTTCATTCAAAATTATCAAAGTTACGTGAGATTTAACAGAAATTCATCCCTGGTGGAATTGAGGAGCTCAAGTTAAAAATTGAATTTCCCAGTTGTACACCCACCATCCAACATAGAGGGACAGAGACCTCATTTCGGTGTAGGAGGATAAATCACTCCTAAAACACTGTGACCATTGGGTATGCAGGGCCTAAGCCAAAGTGACCTTGGGTACAAATCAATTAGGATCAGGGGTGATCCTCGGCCAGGATTACCCAACTGCAAGCTTGAGGAAACTGGAAAGAAACATGTATGTGCAATACTGCCAGAAGCCTCCCGTCCTAGGGCTCAGCCTAGGGTTCAGGCAAGTACGCTGTTAGGAAGAGGTCATGCCTGAGTAGTTGCCTCAGCTCACTCTTTCCTGGAAACCTTGCACACACTGACAAATTCCAGTCTGCACTTCTTGTCCACTGGTCTTCTTACTGCAGAGAAGAAAACCTTCCCTTTTGACCCATAATCCTTTTTTTCATGCTTTCCCCAGGGCAGAGAACAGTTTTTGTTACTATATATAACTTCCCTGTGCATATTTCCACAGTGACTTTTTTACTGCCATCAGTTATTTCCTTGAAGGCTGTGCAGGGTTTCATTTCCCCAGAGGTACAAGTCCATAGCACTGATCAGTCCTGAGCCTATAGCATCAATCAGGGATGCAGTCTGTTGAACACTGACAGAGTGATCTTCAAATACTTCAAGAGTTTCCCTTGTTTCATTAGAATCATTTGCAGTCACAGGGGCCATCCTCTGCATAGTTAACTTTAGCACAGTGTTGTCTGTTTTCTTTAAAGAAAGGATTTGAATAAATATGTGGACTGTTTATGTCAGAGAGTTTGAATGTGAATTTAACTTTTCAAATCTTGAGGGAATTAAGCAAGTTAATCTCATAGCAAGACAATTTACCCATTTGGGCCATTTCAAACATGCCTATTTCTGTAAATAATGCATTTTTATACAGTCATACCCTTCCCATATCCCTTTACTTAAGCCTGAGATGTGAACCATAGTAGAGGAGATACATACAGTTTTTAAGAGCATCTTCAGTTTATGCTTTCTGGATATCAGACATGCACACAGGACTGCCACTGACTAGATGCAGCAGGAAAGATAAGTTACTATTCTTTACTTCTCCTGAGGTCATCAAGGGGAAGAGAAGAGGATTAGGAAGCTGCAAACTGACTGGACAATAGGACAGGGTGCCATGCACTCCATACTCCACTGGGCTGCTGAGTGATGCTCCAACGAGCGGGGTTAGCAAACAATCATCACTTTAAATTTATCAAGGAACAATTCAAAAAGTTGGGCCATTCCCTGGGTGGTGCAGAGTTGATGAAAAAGCACACTGTAGTACCCTTTCAGCTGCAGGGCTTCTTCTATCGAGATCTTCCTTTGTGCATGGCCAAACACACACACAACAGCCCCTGGGCCCAGTGTGTGCTCGTGGGGTGGTGGGGCACCCACAAGATGCATCCAGAGCATGGCTTGAGCCAGGGACACACAGTATACAGGGAGAAAGAAGCCAGAGGAACTGAATACAGGTCCAATGAGAAAAACAGGGTGTGCATGTGTGTTCAGGGCAGCTCCAAAAAGTTCTGGATGGTGCAGGAACAGAGCCAGAGCTGGGGCTGCAGAGGCAAGGGAAGACACTTCTTGCTGTTAAGCATTTACCATTTTTCCTGGTCTGCTACAGAAGCAATAATCATTTTCTTGTACAAAGCTCAGGCAGAACAATGACTCCCTCTCTGTGGGATTTCCCAGGCAGGATCCCAGAGGACTACCTTGAACACCAACTGTTTTGCTGACTCTGGCCAGCAGCTCGTGGCTCTTGAGGCTCAGGCTTCAACATGGCTAAATAATTGGCAGCAAAAAGAAATCTCTTTGCTCAGTAGAAATATTTGAAGACTTGCTGGGAGCACGTATTTTTTCTGCACTTAGAAGAAATCATGGCAAAATGCATCAGGAAGGGTATTTAGGAGGGTGTTCTCAGCAGAGTAGGTGAGAGATCATGCTGACAAACTCCATTTTTTCAGAGTGCCACAGGCTTATTCTCTTTTACCACTAAGAGAGGTCAAGCTACAGCCAAAGGAAGACCTCTCTGAAACTGGAATGCAAAATTGTTGAACTTCTGTTTTAAGAAGCATCATTAAGTTTAATGACACATACTCAAGAACGTTTCAAGTTAAACGCCAGTAAAATACAAATGTGTCCCTTTTTTTACTTACTGACTCCTGTGGCAGACCAGAGCAGGGTTATGAAACACTGCAGCACCTCAAATAGTCAAAAAATAACCAAGTCTGTACACATTCTCTTCAGCAATATAATTTATATACACTTTTCCACATGGTAACTAAAAACCTTTTACTCTCTCTCTGAATCTAATATGAGCCAAGCTTACACTTGAATTTCCTTTACTGTCAGCAAAGCCATTAGATGGCAGTACATCCCAAATTATTCTTAGCCATGCCACAGTATTTTGGTGGTGCTACAATACATTTACCATCTGCTGATGGTGCCATTATGAATATCACAAATATTTAGCACGATTCATAGAAACCATTTGTCCAGGTAACAGCAAATAGAATGTGAATCTTAAAAAACCAACAAACAACAACAACCAACAAAACACACAAAGAAAGGAAAGAGTAAAAAAAGAATTTGATCAGAGAAGCAGGTTTATGATAGGAACTGTGCCCTTCAGTCTGCAAATGGAATGTAAAAAAATCCAAGCTTAAAAAAACCCTAACAAAAACCCCTAAAAATCCTACAGTCAAGCCAAACTAATATAGAATAGCCCAGTTGTCAGACATAATTACTAGTATTGCCATAGAGTCTTTGAGAATCAATCTCACATGAGGACACCTATTGCATGAAGAAATTTCCTAGCACAGGATGAAGGGGCCAGCAAGCAGGTTCTGCCCCACAGCTAGAGGCAGTCACTGTGCAGACAGCATCCCAGCACTGCACCCACAGGAATTCCCAGGACCGCTGCCTTGCACACATCTGTGCTTCAGGCACATTTCATCAGCAGCTACTTCAATGTAAATTACAAGGATGTTTATTGCATTGCAGGGAGAAAACATCTGACCAGCAAATTTATACCACAGTGCTTTCATAATTCTTGATAAAACTGTTCTCATCCTGCCAGGCTATGAAGTCAGTGCTAAATGTAGATTTGGTTTAGGATGCCCAGAATCCAGAAGAAAGAGACCCGTGGTCTGTTCCTAGTGCCACTGACTCTGGGGTCAATTGCAAAACTATTAATGTCAGAGACAAAAAGGACATGGGAGAGAGGACAGGGTCTTTCTCCAACTTTCCAACAGGATACACACAGACATTTCCTTGATGAGCCGTTTTGTCCCTGAAAACTGTAGCTTTAATTCATCTGAAAAAATTCCTAAGTTTAAGCTGAATTTTATACTTTATAGTTGAGCCAGAAAATTCATTGCTACAGACAGACAGACAGACAGAAAGAAAGAAAGAAAAATACTTTGTGTATCAATATTGAAAACACAAGTTACTGAAATTCACTGAGCTAAAGAAAGAGTACTTCTCAGTGGGAGATTTGGGTCCTAGTTCTTGAAATCCTCATCCCAGTTTTTATTAAAAATGCCTTCCTTCTCCCATATCCTAGATTCAGACTGAGGAGCTATTCACTTCTAAGTCTTCTTAAAGACTACCAATTGTTTATGATATCTCTACTTGTATTAATCTGAAGGAAGACAGAAAAACCTCCTTATGGCAACTAACAAAGTTGTGTCTTATCAGCAAAACCAGCCACCAGCAACAGGACTTGACCCAAGGCCTTTACTGCTACTGTGAAGGCAAAATTTTTGCTACAAGCCCTCCCTTTTGGTTCTTCTCCAGGTGCACAGCAGACAGGTGTGCTTTCACACATATTAAAAAAAAATCAGTGTGAATATTTCATTGATATGCAAACCACAAGGTTCATGTAATTTGTTATTGCATTAATTGCTATAAGAATGTAAGGAGTCTTTACATTGAGATTATATCTAAAAACGTGTTAGCAAAGAATGCATCATATGTATTAAGACCCCTGTTACTGTAAAGGTATCATTCATATAAAATACAGGAGTCATTTAATAATGTAGTCCCTTGCTATTACTTTAGTAAGGCTTTGGAAAGCCCATCTACTTGATATCATTCCAAAACTATGATACACAAAGTTACATTCATTCATGTAAGTTGTGACTTTATTGCCATGTCCTTTCATTCAACATTTCCTTGACATTTTTAAATCACAAATCTCTGAGCAAGCATGACAAGCATTTTGAAATGCAATGCAAAGGCCAGGAAAGTCTCCATCTTGAGCTGGATTTTAGGGGTAGATGCACTGAAAGTCAGATTTCATAGAGACAAAGCAAAGCATCTGCTTACACTTTGATCTTTTCATACTTGGAGCTGTGCCTCATATTAAATTTAACCTCATTAATTAACCTTGGAAGGGGTGAAAACTCTCAGGGGCTAAGCAAGGAGGCAGGGATTTGAGCAAAGACTGTGCCAGAGATACCAAACAAGATCTAGGCATGAAACAGAATTTATAAAAAGATAAATAGATTTAAAGAATTTTTAAAGTATGATGTCTGGAAGAAACAGCTGATGAAAGGGGTTTTCTGAATCCTGTAAAACCTTTGAAATTCAATGCAATTTTTATGACATTTTTTCTGGGCTGCAGTGAGCTGAGAGCTCTCCTTTAAGCTTGTGCAAGGAGAGCTGCAGTGACTAGTGCCAGACAAGGAGGAGAAAAGAACCCACTGCAAAAGGCCCCCAAGAGATGCAGACAGTATCCCACCCAGCAGTTCCATGCTGAGCTCCATCTTGCAGAAGAATTAGCTTCAGAGGAAGTTGAGAGGAATCATCCCAGCACTCGACCTTATGTTACATCTCCAGCGTGGCCATGACAGAGGAAAGTTTTATGTTGTATGCCCTGCTGTTGCTGCTGCTGAATCACAGGGGTGAAACTCAGTCTCATCTGCTGCCCCATGGGTGCTGTGTGCCAGACAGGACACACAGGAACTGCACAGTACCAGACCAGCATGTAAAAAATTCACTAAAGCAAACACTGAAAGATCAAACTTATTTTTACATCTTAAGCCATCTCCAAACAAACAGCAATAGCAGGAAGTTGGGGGATTTGCATTTCCCATGCTATGTTCCCTGCTCTCCTTCCAGCACAGTATTTTACATGTGAGGATGGCAGACCTTAACCCCTGTGTCAGCCCTGGGTGGAACAGCAACAAGAGCACCCATTTCCACAGCAGAGCCATGAAACATCCAAATCATCTGAAATCTCACTGGTCAGAAAGCTGGGACCACCATGCACAGAAACGAAGAGCCATCTTTTCTTTTTCACCCAAGCAGGACAGCATTTAATTTTGAGATTGCCCAGATTGGCTGGGCAATTTGTCACTGCCTGCAGCCCATGTAACCTTAAACCATTATTGAACCAATGATGGACTCACCCTACCACCAGAGTCTCCTTGTAAGACCACCACCAAGAGCCCTATTCATTTCTGGGCTTGTGACAACAGATGATCAAACAGGACAAGTGGAAAAACTGCTTCTGGGAGAAATAATTGTTTTTCCTACTCTGAGCGCCATAGCAGATAGATCCTGCTTGCCCTTTTCCTGCTTGTTACCCTACACCAATTCACACAGCGTGGGCAACTAACTGGAGATGAAGGCCACTGAGCAGCAGGAAAGCTATGACATAGTCATGGAAATGTGGTGGGATGACTCTCATGACTGGAGAGCTGCAGTAGGTGGCTACAAGCTCTTCAGAAGGGATAGGAGAGCAGGGACAGGCAGTGGAGTGGCTCTGTATTTCAGGGGGTGTTTTGGCTGTAGAGCAGTGAAGGACAGTGATGATGGGTAGGAATCAAGGGGAAGGCCAGCAAGGCAGATATGCAGGTAGGAGTTTGTTATGGACCACCCACCCGTGGTGACGAGGAAGATGAACTATCCTGTAAGTTCCTGCCTGATGTTTCACCATTGACAGCCCTCCTTCTTGTGGGAGACTTGGACTTGCCAGATATCTGCTGGAAACTTACAGGGGACAGGAGAGGTCCAGAAGATTTCTGAAGAGTGTGGAAGAGAACTTTGTGACACAACTGGTAAGTGAGCCGACCTGGGGTGGTGACCCTTGAGAACTTTAAGGTGGACATCAGGAAGAATTTCTTCACAAAAAAGGTTGTTAAATGGTGGAATGGGCTGCCCAGGGAGGTGGTGGAGTCACCATTCCACCATTCCTGGGAGTGTTCAAGAGACCACTGGATGGGGCACTCAATGCCATGGGCTACTTGACAAGGTGGTGTTCAGTCAAAGGTTGGATTCAATGATTTCAGAGATATGTTTTAAATGATTCTGTGATTCTGAAAACTGCCTCCTTGTCACTCCTGCCCTCCAGGAACTGCACATGCCAAATAAAATCCCAGGATGTTATTCCCATTTCCCAATCCGGTGCATGAGATGTAGCCAGTTGGCTCGCTTTCTGAACTCCTGATGGCAACTGCAGAGAGGAGGGGAGGCAGAGCCTATGCTGTAAAAGCAAGGACATGTTTCATACACTACCCAGCCACAGCTTTGCCCCATGGCTCACGTCCAGACACTCACCAAGGTCCAGCTCTCTTTGAGAGAAAAGGCAATGCTGAGACCCTCCGCAGAGCCTTGACATCCTGAAAATGTTGGTACGGGTAGAGAGGCCAAGGGATGCTTGAATTTGGCACATCCCCTGATCAAGTACTGCCAAGAATGCTTCTTACGTCTTCCTGCTGGCAATTACAGCTGTTAATTCACATGAAGGAACTACCTGTGGAAATATGACATAAGCCCATCTTTTCTTGAAAGCAAATCTCCTGCCTAGCAAGGGTCTCCTTGGCAAAAGCAGATATTGTTGACATATAGGAAATTAAGCGAGACTTGGATTTAAGTGCTGGCTTTTCCCCCCTCCTTTTTTTGGAGGTAAAAAAAATAATAATAATAATAATAATAATAATAATAATAATAATAATAATAATAATAATAATAACAATAACAATAACAATAATAATAATAATAATAAATACATGCATTCATTTGGAAAGTTTTAGGCTTAACACACACTACCCAGCACTCTGAGATTTCTATGCCTGGGTATTCAGGACTGAGTTAGGCCTTATGTCCATGAATCCCAGCAATACAACGTACCAGGAGATTGCTTAGAGCATTAGGAAGACAAAGGGAATGACTTGTTTTAGTTGCTAGTGAGCTTGTCCCCAAGCTTGCCTGGTGCTTTTGAAACAAGATGAATCTCGCAGACCCACTTTTGCGTTGAAGGCAACAGTGATTATGTGTTCCCTCATTTATTGCCAGGAAGCATCTGAATAACAAACACGTAGAAAGTATGCGTGAAAAAGCAAATACAGCATTAAAAGCTATCAGCTTATTACTTGAGAATGGACAATAGGATATCCAGTTGCAATACCTTCCAATAATAACATAAAGCTGAGGTCAAGATTTTTGGATCTCTGCTATATTAGCATTTGTTCCTGCAAGGAAGAAGGGGGAAAAAAATGTTGAGGTTCCCACAGACCTTAAAAAGCAGAAACATCTGTTGCTGTTATGAGCAGCTTGGATGCTGAGTTCAGCAGGAGAAAGTCCAGCAGCTAGGCCAGGTCTCTGCTTACCACCACATCCCTCTGTGCTCAATGGGAAATGATCAGAGACAGTTTCAAGGGACATATCAATAATTCAAAACAGCCCAAACTAGCATAAACAAATAAGAATTAGTGCTGCTTCTTTCTCCTGCCAGCAAGACTGGAAGATGTTACTGATGCCTTAAATGTGCAGTCTCAAGCACTGTTGTCAGAGCTGTCCCCAGCTGACGAGTTCCTCCACATTGTGCACTTATTTCATTTTTTTAACAAACAAGTTTGAGCTGAAGCACTGAGTAGAAATTCCAAAGTGAGTCTCATTCTCAGGAATACAATATTCTGTGGGGCTGGTGGAAATGGCAAGTTCTCATGGACTCAGTTTTTTTTCTTGGAGAAATTAACCCCCATTTCAGTAATCCATTAATTGCTCTTTCTAAACAGATATTCATATCATAGGTTTATTATTTTCAGCATACACAATAAACATATCTTCTAACATTAGGTGACATGCAAATGACAGAAGATGTTTTGATAGTGTACTGATTCAAACTGTGCTCTATGAAATTCCTTAATCAGAACCTCTTTTCTAAGCAAAACCTTTTGGCAAACTGCTCTCAGCATTTGCCCAGCAAGTAGCATGGGTAAATATTCACAAAGACAACACTACTTCTACTTGGAAAACATCAGACTGCATCAAGGCTATGGAGACCATGAGTCCAGAAGGAAAATGCTGATGACTTGGCATTTTGTACTGCCTAATCTCTTAAATATTCCATGTGGAAGCCTCACAGAAGTAAAGTCCTACCAAAGGAAAGAACTTCTGCATGCCAGATTTCTATGTAAAAACAGATTCCCAAATACAGTGCGTTATTTTGCTTTACATTCTTACATAAAAAACCTTCCAATGCTGTGCGCAGCTCAAAAGCAAAAGCAAAAGGAAATGAAGTCAAGACCTCCGGACTTGAAGGAGTGAATCTTGGCCCTGCTTTCTTCTCACTCATGTGCTGGCATTGACCTGGAGATCTGCCTCCTTGAAACTGCCAGCACAAAGAAACCCTTGCCCAATTTCCAGGGAGAAGAGAGACTGGAAGAAGGGGGGTTTAAAGGAGCATAGTCTTTGAAGCATGGATTTATTCCTTAATTTAGATATTGATGTTATGAAAATATACTGGGCTGTAAGAAGACAGATTTTTTGTTTTATTAACACACTGAAGGAATGAACTCAACGATAGGAATATGATGACCTGCAATTTAGACTTTTGCCATAACATTTGTGAGGACATAGGATTAAAGACGTATATGCCAAGAAATAGAGCTACCAGATATGCAGTTTGACAGTTAGACACATATTTCTTTTGGAAACAATGACATTGTAAGAAAAAAGCCTTTTTCCTCCTTCCCTCCCCAATCATCCCCCACTTTGTTGTTGTTGTTGCTGTTGTTTAAGAACTCCTTGCATGAACATTAGGTCAAACACATCACCACATGCAGCACCTTGTGTGGTAAAACACAGTATCCGCATATCTAAGGACATCAGAGGCCAGAACTGAGGAGACAGTAGAAGGCAAAGGCTGGTTCAGCCACTGCTGCAGAAAATCCAAGTTCATAAGAATGGGTTGGGACTTCATTTTTAGGTCTTTACCAGAAAGCAATTTCCACATTATACTGAGTCTCAGATAATTCAAAGAAAACATGTCCTATGCTTGCCTTCAGACCTGACCACCTAACAGCATCATCTCTTGTAGTACCTTCCACTTCCAACTGGTCCAAGGCTGAAGAAAAGAGGGTTTGTTAATTTTTGCAGAACAGCTGCAAAAAGAGCAACTCCAACAGAGCAGCCCACCTACGCTCCTCTGCTCAGCACTGTTTGACAACTCTGTCTTTGCACAGCTTTGAAAGCAAGTGAAGAACCACAGGTTCTGCCAAGTGGTCTGGAGGCACTTATGTTCACACAGCTTGGGACTAGCCCTCTCTGACGCAGATTGACATGTTGATTTCTGAGCAGTTGCTTTCCCTCAGGAAACATAAGATATTCCCCTTGCTCTAAACCAACTAGTTGGGGTACTTTGGAGTGGGAAGAGAAAGAGGGATAAAAAGGAAGGTCATTTAAGCATCTGAATTATGTCAGGGCTGTGTTATAGCCCACCAGTGTGATGTTTTTACTGTAAGTTAGGGTTACATGTTGCATTCATGCCTAGCAGTACTGAGTCAGCAGTGACCTGGGGGTATCACCAGCCGGGCAAGCGATTGTCCTGCTCTGCTCTGTGTTAGGGTGGCCTGTCCTTGAGCCATGGGGGTAGTTTTGGGTGCCACAATATAAAAAAGATATTAACTTGTAAGAGATGTCCAAAGGAGGGCAATGAGGATGGTGAAGGGTCTGGAGGGGAAGCTGTGTGAGGAGTGCCTGAGGTCACTTGGTCTGTTCCGTCAGGAGGAGACTGAGGGGAGACCTCGCTGTGGTCCCTCAACACCCTCACAAGTTAAAGCAAGGGGGCAGGCACTGGTTTCTTCTCTGTGGTAACCAGTGACAGAACCCAAGGGAATGACCTGAAGTTGTGACAGGGAGGTTTAGGTTGGATATCAGCCAAAGGTTCTTCCCCAGAAGTGGCTGGGCACTGGAACAGGCTCCCCAGGGCAGTGGTCACAGCACCAGCCCAGCAGAGTTCAAGAAGTATTTGGACAGTGCTCTCAGGCACATGGTGTGACTCTTGAGGTGTCCTGCACAGGGCTGGGACAGCCCCAAAATGAAAAACCTAAACATCCTCTGATGCAGCTTCATGATGTAAATGTAATATTTTATTTACACACATGTGCCAATCCTGGAATAGAACTGACTAAGAAATGGTAAGCCATTGCCTAAAGATCTCAGCCCAATATCAATGCAAGGTTCTCAGGAAACAACTCTATTCTAGGAAAAAAAATTCAGTCAGAGACCGAAGTGGAAAGCAAAATTCTCCCACCCTTTCCCCAGCTCCCACTGCACCAGGGAGCCTTGCCTTGTCCAAAATTAGCAACATGCAGAGTCAGAAATCCTGGATAAGTTAAAAGTCTTTACATGTGATACAGCTATACTAATACTGGCCTCTTCTGAGAGAGTCTCTTCAATCTGATCAGAACAGTATCTTCTGTCCCTTCCCGTTCTGTGGGGAATGGAGACACGAATGAGTAGGGAACTTCCACCTTGTTCTTCACTACAGACTCTGGACAACAGAGGCACACACCAGCTACTGTAGCCTCCTTACCGATGCAAGTGAAAAGGGAGAACTTTGCCAGACAAGAAGAAAAAAACAACAAAAAACAACCAAACAATAAAACAGAAACACAAAACCCCCAAATCAACCAACCAAATACCAAACAAACAAACAAAACCAAAACAAACTCCCCCAAACATCTAAGAAGAAAGAAACAAGGAAGAACAACAAAAGTGACATCTTAACTGCACATAACTTGATCATATGAGGAATCATTGCAGTCAAACTGTTAAACTGAAGCCTGCAGATTAACCAGCTATAGATCTAAGAGATAAAATTTAAGGAGCTTCCCAGAATGGTCTCCCTCAGTGCCTCTAGCTTTCACAGTTTCTTACTCGGCTTACCAGACTAAGTGTTTCTCAAAGTCCCACCTCCTGAAGGCAAATGATTTGAAATGAGACTAGCAGGATGAAATGCTCTAAGATATTCCATCTGTTTTAATTTCAGAGAGACACAAGATATTGTGATCGGAGCACTACCAGATGGGAACACTCTCAAAAAAGTATTTTTTCCCATTAGAAAATGCTGACTTGTTAAAATTTAAACCCTTCACAAAACTGTAACAGTTTTGACAAAAGTTCTCAGATCCAGGTTACAATCATTAGTCATCAGACATAAAGGGATTCCAGAAAAAAGTAATTTGGAAAAATTGCTTTGAGGCATGCATCTCTCAGTACATATTTACACAACCAATAAGACCAAGATCCACCAGCACATGTCATTTACTTGAGTTCATCAAAAAAGGCAAAGAAAGAACTCTAGCCTGTACATCTTTCTGGGTTGGGGCTATTTTTCCATGTCAGGCTTTGGGGAAGTCTCAGGCTAGCAGACAATGTTTATTTTTGAGCGGAACCTAACACACTGGGGCTGACTGGAACTCAACAGGAGAACAATAAAGTGATCCTGGGCATTTTTGCATAACTAGTTTCACTTTAAAAACCTCACTTCTTTCATTTCCCTCTGTGACTTCCTCTAAAGTTCACCCACTACCAAAATTTCTTATTTCTGGCAAGTGTCAAAGCGTTTTCCAGGCAAACTTGTTGACATACCAGTTGTATTTCATTTTGAATTCCTCTGGTTGTTTCAATATAGATGATTTGCACTAGATCAAGGCCGTTTTCTTTAGCTAATTTACGCCCCTATGAAAATGCATATCCTGGCTTTCTCTGTCAGAACAAAGGTCATTGGAAAAAAAGGGGGAGAAATTAAAAATAGAAAAAGAAAAAAAACTCACAGAGATTAGTCACCTTCCAACATTTAACGCAAACAGCCTTGCCAAGCCAGAAAATGAACAAAAAATTAGAGTACAGGTCAGAAGACAGAAAAAGGATATTTCTTCCTCTTTTGGTGCTATATTTTCTATCACCATCATGATTCAGTGGTGTAATATTTGCTGGTTAGCAGATTCACTCAGAGCAATAGTCTTGCAGGAATGTGTTGAAAAATCATTCTTACAAGTTTTATAATTTGCCAGATACAGGGAGGAGACATATTTCTGAAGTAGAAAGTAGTGTTCAGCTTCCCATTCTTGAACAGACCATAATTTTTGTTTGTTTGGTGGTTGGTATCTCAGAGGTGGAAGTAGTCATTTTGGTGAAAAAAATCCCTTTTAAGTCCCAGCTTGCCAAAGAAGTGCTCAACCAAACCAACACTACATATGAACACCACTGGGAGCACACACACTCCCTTTCTGATGCAGTCAGCAGCAGTCAGCATTTTTATAACTCTGGTGTTCAGACCACTTACAGGACACATGAGGTCTAGCATCAATTTAAATGGCACCAGCATTATTCTCCCATCAAGTATGGCTTAGAAAACCCATGTAAAAATCATGATGTTATGACCAGGACATAGACTGAAATTTGAAATTTCAGCAAGTAGTCAAAGTGACATCAAGAAAATAAGAATTACTTTTCTCTGTGTGTTTGCTGAAAGGATCAGGACAAAATGGGTGGCTCTCAGGAGTTCATCATCTCTTAGTGTAGAGTTATGCCTTTTTGGCCAGTTGAAATAAATAATAATGCCATAATTGTGCTGAACAGTGATGAGAAAGCCTCAGAGAATAGAAAGAGCTGGTACAAAGCAATTGGCCAGATATGGCCAGGAATACTTGGGTGTAGAAAGTCTTGGGAATCTTCGTGAAAGTGAAAAGAAAAGGGCCAAAAGTAAAATAGAAATGCAGCCACAGTTTTATGAAATCAGTACAGAAAATGCTCTTCTCCCATTGCTCCAAAAAAGGAATCTTTTCTGGGTACTGGCATACAGATCTCCAGAAGGTCTTTATTCACTGAACAGACTTCAAGCACACAACACATATAGCTGCAACCCCACAGCCATACCAGTCTTTTAAATCCACAGCACCTGGTATGAACCAGACTACTTAAAAATAAGCCATTACACCCCCAAGACACAGTCAAAGGCACACAGCTGCCATGGGAGTGCTCTTGCAAGCTAGCAAGAGTCATTTCATTTCATTCTCATGAATTTGATTTTTGCATGAAAATAGCTTTTGCACATACACATTCAGAACTCCGAACAGTTTCATATTATTTCTTGTTTTAAACAAATTTATTCTGTACTCATATTGTAGAACAGCTACTGTGCTTTTTCAAGTCATTATAAAATCCTTCAGCATCAGCTATGTTAATCTGTAACATACACTATGCAGCCTATCACTGATAAATCAGACCTTAGAATCAAACATTTTGCTCCCATAAATGTGGCAATTACTGCCATGGAGATGGCAGATATTGTGAAGGAGACAGATGTCACTCATTACACACACTTCCTTACACAGAACTGCATTATTGCCTTGTATGCTGCAGACAAGTTTGGCAACATTTACCAGTCAATGCGGATTGCCCATGCACAAAAACAGGGAAAAATTTGTTATTGCCGATTATTTCATTATGCAGATCTTTAATACAGAACAAAAATAACTCCTAGACTAGAACTGCTATTCCATATGGGAAAGATTTCTCAATACAAATCCACTACAATTTTCCATACTCAGTGCCCTGGCTATGTTCTTACTAGAGGCACTAAGCTTGATCCATGCCCAAGCTATGCAGCAGTCTCAAATGATGGAATCAAAACTAACTCTCTCCTCCTGAATTTAAGAAAGGTGTAGAGATCATTTAAGATGTTATACTATGAGAACTTGATGTAGCTGGATCAAATAACTCCAAGAACTCTCAATCTGCAATTGGTTGTGCTTGTAATGACCATCAAATCAACATCAAAGGGATCATCAGTGACTTCAAGTCAATCTTTGACTCTTATATCCTGACAGAAATTAATAGCAATGATATGAAAAAAGCCCAGCAATCACTGGAGGAGGGAATAGCAAAGGATGCCTTTTGGCAGTGTAGAAGTTAATCACCTCCCTCCTACAGCTGCATGTATATAGTTTATCACCACAAAAAATGTGATGAGGAAATTATTTATTGGTATTCTTCAGAGGTGTAAATTAGAAAAAAAGATTAAATGATCCAACCAGTGCCATACAAAGACTCATTGGCAGATACAGGTATTGAATATCTTTTCAGCCTTTATGCAGGACTATAAAATTATTTCTGAAGAAGCAACATTGTAAAGACTCAAATTATCTCACTTAGTTTTTGAGAACCTTTTCATACCAGAAAAATTCTTAAGAATCTTGATTATTCAATGTAGGAGAGTTGGTTTGCATTTGATACTTCTAAGATCTAAGATACTACTTGTAAAACAGGTGTTGAAGAGCAGAGATACCTAACACAAAGGGAGTTATCAATAGGCAAGGAACAGAAAAAAAGTTACACCTTTTCACAGAAAAGCCACATTGCAAAGGGCTGAAAATGTTACATCACATAATGAAAAGACACCTTACACCCCCATCAGTTGTTTCGTGGTTTCTTTTCTTTTCCTGTATGCTTTTCATAGTAATTCAGGTTTAAATCAGACACCGGCCTTTTAGTTTACTTCATAATTGGAAAACAAAATTATCAGAATGAAACAGTCATGCTTTTTAAATTACAAAGTGGTGAAAGGCCTTGTGAAAGACAAAGTGCAAACTTTATGTCTCTGGCAGCTTCAGTTCTCCCATTCAGGGGACTCATATCTTAAGTTCAGACTCCCCACTGTGAGCAAGAGTACAGGACAGGGCATGGTCAAGGAGCACTCACGATATCTTCAAGGCAAAGGTTCACTTTCAGTCACTCCTATCTACAAAGGAGCAAAAACCCATTTGCATGTTATGCAAAATAAGCCATGGGCATCAGTGTCTGGAGATGTGTGTCTGTGACACACCCCACTACGACAATATCCATTAGAGTTATTCAGATGAATATTGAGAATATCCATCAGGTGGATGAGAAAACTACCAATGTCTGTCCCTTAGTGAGAGTGAGAAAAGTTCAAACTTTTTACAGTGAAACATTCCCTGTCTTTCTCACGTCTGGATGATTTGTCACCACGTCCTGACACACAGGAAGCAGCTTTCATGACAGCTTCCACAGCTGTCTCTTTCACTCATGAACAGACACATCCGTAAGCTGATGGTTAACTAAGAGGTCAGTGCCTCTGCGTTCCAGCTGTGCATTTAGAAACACAGCCCAACCTGCCAGCCCAGGCTAAGTGTCTCATACAGCGGCTTTTGGAAGCTGTTCATTGTGCTCGTGAAAGCATGAGAAGACAGTGTGGGAACTACTCAGAAACTCAGATTTATTACGATTTGATATCCCCCAGTCAGAGAGTATCCTATAGAAAACACACATGTTCCTCTCTTGCATTCACCAAGGCCTCCTACATAAGCAGAAATTAAGGCAGGGCATCCCAATCTGCTTTCTAATGAAGCCACAATCTTTTTGTGCTACCACAAATGTATCCTAAATTTGAATTCCCCATTAGGATTTCATTTAAAAGGTTATAGCAACACCAAGAAAAAAGCATGGGTCATTAAATTCCACACATTTATGCACAAACCACAAGAACATCTCTCTCTCTTTCTGGGACACAAGCTCTGATGTAGGCTAAGATTATCCTCTAGAAACCACATTCTTTTTTGTCCTCACCAACAACCATCTACAGAAGCAGAAAAAGGAATATAAGACATAAATGAAGAAGACATGTTAAAAAAACCACAAACCATAAAAAATAAAGGAGACCATAACAGCCACTCCTAACATCCATTTACTAGTTCAATACATGACCCAAGATCAACCTCCTGAAATAGCCACACAACAGCACACAAAATGCTCTCCCCACAAAAATGTGCTTGAAATGAAAACATGTGGTGGAAGAGTCATTAAACCTGAATAAACTGACCCAGAGTTCAATAAACAAGCTTTAAGACATTGGTGATAAGAAGTGAAAACATCCAGTACAAACATGAATATCACTGCACAGCAAAACCCCTGAGCTACAAGTACACAGCTTCCCAGCACAAAGAAACACAGCGACTATTCTTCCAAATATTTGCTGTTTATTCCCCCTTATCTCGTGTTCAGGTACAACACATTTATGTCATAGGGATAGTCTCACACATACATTTAGTGTTAGGCATGTTTCTGATTACACAAAGATTTTGATTACAGATCTACGCTACTGCACTCCAGTCAAGGTCTCTCATTAACTCCTCTTGGTATTAATCAGTACTGAACATCCTTAAGTAGAGACCAAATGCAGTGCATTTCCAATTTTTATCTCCTGGGGGATATAAAAGTTTTTACAGCAGCTGCTTTCTAGTAGGTCTAACAGTTGAAATCATACACCAGAGTACAGAGTTCAGGCTCTGAACGGACACAGCCTCAGAGACGCACCAGGATACAGGAACAGCAAACCAGAGATTAATGGCAGAGCTAAGACAGAGCATTTCCAGCGAGACCTGGGTGCTGGAGGTCCCCATTAAGGCTTCTGGTTCTACATTTTTAACCCCATTCTGTTTTTCCTTTGTCATCCAGTGCTCCTTATGGAGTTCCTTTGCTTTCTTTTTGGATGGGAAGGAGGTCCTGAAGGATGAGCCAGGTAAGGCTGCAAGAATAAAGGGCCTTTCTGCTCCAAAGCACACACATGGGTTGAACAACACAGCAGGCACTTACACCTGCTCTCATTAATCTGCAACGACAAAAATTATATATGGGTGGTGCCTTGCACAGTTCAGCCCATACCCAAGCAATGTTTCCAATTTAACAAACTGAAGCCATTCAGTAAAGCTGACAGATGCTGGGAGAGGGGATAAACATCAGTTCAGACTCCCCTTTGCAGCTTTTTGTAGTACCTGTGACCTAGAAGAGCAAGGGGGAAGAGGGTGCAGAATGCTATGCCCTATACCTCAGATGGTCACTTCTGCATGTTAGGGCCAGAGAACAATGGTTGTACAGTTTGGCTGTCTTGATGTCTCCTCAAATGACTTGATACAGCAATTTCCCAACAGCCAAGGCTGTGCAATTGAACTTCATCCTGTTGTCCAAACTGAACCCTGAGGGACCCCTCCTGAATCTGAATTTTTTCATTTACGAAAATCTGAATCTCCTCACAGTGACTAGGGACAATTTCTGCCCCAAAGGACAGAATTCAGCACATATCAAGTGTCTCTTAGGCTGCACCACAACATCAAGACATTTTGAGAAGCATAGGTTGGACATGGATCTCTTCACTGACACAATGTGATTGTCACGGGAAGAAAAGGTCTCACAGGGAGATGACCGGGGACAACACTTTTTCCTGCAGGACCACCAGTTCCCTAATCCATCTGCACCTAGACAATATTCCTGTGTTAGTCTAATGGGATTCGTCTGGGTTTGACTAGCTCAATGTTACATTTGACTTGTGCCTTTGCAGAGAGCACCAAAACAGAGGCAGATACCAAGGAGGGTTTCTGTTACATCTGTTACACAACTTCCACACTGAGGGTCTCCATACTCTCCCACTGCTTTTCCCTTGACTTCTGAGGACCTTTCACGTTTCGATTTCCTTATTAATGTCTAACTCAAGAAGCTGCTCTGTGCCTGCCTCCTGGCAGAGCACATGATGGGCTGTGTGCCCTGCGGAGCCCAGCCCAGCATCAGCCGCCACCCCTCTCCAGTCTCGCTTTCTGTCTGATGCTTCACAAGGTGAAGTCCTGTGACTTGCTTCAGGTTTTTTCTTCCTTCTCCTCCCTCCAGGTGCATATTTTTGCATTGCGTTTTATTGCTTTCCCGGGCTCTATCCACTAGCACCAGTTATCCTAAACATTGAGAAATTTCAGGAGTATTGCATTTCCTGGGGGAAGGCGAAGGGGGGAAGAAAAAAAATACAAATAAAAATAAAAATAAAAGCCCTCCCACTGCTCCCTAGCTCCCTAGCCGACCAACAACAACCCTGAAGAGATCGGGATGCAGTTTTTTCTGCTCTTTCTTGCAGTCACAGCACCACCTTTAGGTTCCCGGCGCAATGCTGTGATTTCACGGCACCAGCTCAGCGATGCCTCTGCAAAACGCGGACATATCCCCCCAAAAAACCTTGTGTGCCTTAACCGTGCTCATATTTCATCTGCAGAAACCATTGCCCGAGGAAGAAAGGATCCCACACACCACCGGAGTGAAGAGTCATCCCCTCATCCAACCACATGCCACCTAAGTACTTCTCCTAACTCAATGGCTTTCAGATAAGATAACTGGTTAGCAAGGAATTCCATCTCCACCCAGCTCCGAGCTCAACAAAGCAGGTAGCAGCATGGCTCACAGCACATAGACACTGTCAGCTCTGAACATGGATAAACATACCAATCCTTTGACCCTTCCCAAACTGGCCTCCAAACATGAAGTAATCAAATGCAAAGGAACAGTGGTTACAAACCCAACCCTTTGAAACAATCAAGACATAGCTTCCTGTCTGGGGCTTGTGGTGCACCTTGGAGAAAAGGAAACACTGGGGAGTTTTGAGGGGCAAGGTGGTAAGGATCTGACGTACTAGAAGGGAAATGACAACACAAATGTATTTAAAATAAAGGCTCAAATTCAATGCTCAGTCATGCCTGGAGAAGGGCCTGAAACCCTGGGTGTCACCCTATTGGTGACATCAGTCCTACAGCTACAACACAAAAACTGCCATGGTGTGAAGTAAGTGCTCTAACACAGACATGTCACGAATTTCCCCTTCCCTTCCAGCTCTGATAAATCAGTCTGAGTTTATTGTTCCTCACTGGCTGGGGTCTAATCCTCCTGTTTGCATTCAGGGCTAGCAACAGCAGCTGAGGTGAGGCTCTCCTAATCAGGGGTAAAGCAGAACAGATGCACCTCTTTAATGGTGTAAATTCAAGCCAGTTCCAGAAAGGAAAGTGTTTTGCTTAGAATACAGCAGAATCTGCTTTCTTTGGGGGAATAACCATTCTTTTACACTCTCTCGTAAGTCCCTTTTGGAAATGGCCATGACACCAGAACTAAACCACTTCTTAAAAATCAATAAATAAATATACCTATAGATGTCTGAAGATGCAGAGCAGGTTACTACTGTCCCTGAACTCTGAGATTAAAAACAATTGTAGGTTGACTCATGTTGCCTTGGACTATGACTGTGTGTTTTGATCTCTGCAGTGGTAGAAAGGGAAGTAGTCAGGCATATTTAAAGATATACTCACAACTATCTACATTCTGATTTATGTGTTCCAGTATCTTTGAATTGAATTTACTATTTTAAATCAAATTAATAATCATTCGAAAGACCTTTCAAAACAAAAGCATAACTATCCAGTAGCTTTCCTTAACTGCTTCTCATTTGCCTATTAATGATTCTAATATACATTATTTTGTAATACTTTTCTCTTATTAAGCTGAGGACCCTGATTCCGCAGGAGTAACACTAAAGATAAAACACCAGGGAATGCAGACACCATCATAGACTTGATGTCTTCACTGCCTGGGCTCAAATGCTGTCAGTCTCAATAAAACTGGTATAAAAGTAGTTAAAATGTCTTGTACAGTTTTGTCTTTCCCAATTCAGTCCTTCTATGAAACTCTTCCAATGCATCTCTCAGTGGTTTTTCAGGGTCATAATTTGGCTAATCAACAGCCATCTCTGAAATGAAAACTTGGCTGAAATTAGCATACTAGCCTTCCTGCAAGTGTATCTAATCTGAATCCAAATGAAAAACAAATATTCAAAGACTGGAACAATGTTTGTCTGTTAAAACAATCTAGATGACCACAACAGAGGAAGGGAAATAGTGAAGAGTTCAGGTATACACAATAAAGTTGATACAGCTTTTTTCAGGGTCTCTCCTACCTACATAGCTGTACCTGGCAAGGAAATTTCCAAATATCCTGCACTGCTAAATAGCAGCTCCTAAAGAAAAAAAAAAGAGCTTTTGCAAAGGATATTGCTAATCCTTGTCAAAAGGTTTCCTTTTGCTTCACTTACACCCTGAACCCAAACTCTTTGAGCCTATACAAGGAGTCCCATTAACTACTTAAGTCTCATATGGATGCAAGACCTAGTTTTCTAATGAGGGTGCTATTTAAAAAGAAAAAAAAAAAAAAAAGGGCTGGGGGGGAGCAAAGAAATTTGTCCTTTGTTTAGGCACCTAATTAAGGATTTGAGTCTTGATCATAGAAACACAAAACAGCTGAAAGGGACCTCAAAGATCATCTGGTTCCAACCCCACTGCTATCGACAGGAACAACTTTCATCAGACCAGGTTGCTCTGGGGCCCATCCAACTTGGCCCCAGGGATGGGGCACCCACAACTTCTCTGACAAACATAATCTGTGTTGGTCTTCAGACCATCTGGTCTGGTTCTGGGGCAGGAGAAGTTCTTAGTAAGTTTTGATCTTATTACAGTTCAACCCGAAAGTACCTGGGCGTGTATTATGCACACAAACCCAACAGCATTTGAAGGTTTTTCTGCTGATAGCTTGTTTTTGCAGCAACCAGTAGCCTGACCACCTCTTGTGCTGACTGACCTCTTGGTTGTTCCAGCTGGAGCTGGCAGAGACCATCCAGTCCCAAAGCAGTTTAATGTATTTTGTTCTCTTAACTTAGTGAACAGAGTTCACTTAAAGCAGCTCTGAAATACTGATTGTTCTAACTCTAATCCACAGTAGAAGTGAGGTGAACACAACAACTCACTTCAAATGCCCTGGAGATACCTCTGATAAGACACCTACCAGCACACAGTCATCAGAAGTTTGTTTTCAGCCTGCAGTGGGAAGTACAACGTGATCATGAGAAGGGAAAGCAATTCCTGTACAAAAAAAGAAAACCAGCACGGCTAAAGAGGAAACCAGCAAGAAAATTTTAATACTAACTATCCATTAGGAGCAAACAACTCCCCTAGCAATAAGAAGTACAAATTTACATTGTTCTTTAATTTTATATCACGCTACTGTTTAAGCAGTGGGATGAAAATTAAGATCTTCCCATAAGAAACTGGAAATGTCAGTCTCCAATAAGCAAACTGAGTTATTATGAATGTTGGCAGTGGTCTCTCTGACCCCTGCCCTGGACCACCAGCATTGGTGAAGCTCTGGGGGCCTGGACACCCCCAGCAGAAATACAGCAAATAAATAATAGCCTGGCACTTTCTGACACAAGATTTCCTGTAATTTTTTTTTTAACAAGAGCCCCCTTTGATTTTCCTCAAAAGCCCATCCAAATCCTCCTGTCTCAGACCAGCTCATACATACAGCAGAGGGAGCCAAGCTACTAGAAAGTATCTTATGGCTGAGAAATGGGGTGTACCATGGTCAGTTCATGGGCCCAGGTCTCCATTTATTCACTATAGAAGTTCCACTGTGGTGAGGTTCTCTCTTCCAACCCAAGCCCCTCCTGAGTACACAGCTGATAATTAGTAGTGCATACACAGTTCTTCGCACTGCATCTCTCTGATTCTTCCATTTTTTCAGGGGGTTTTTTTTTAGGATTTTTTTATTTTTCAGATTTTCTTTTTAAAGATTTTTTTCTTTCACCAGCATGTTCTGTTCTATGTGTTGTATATAAATCCCCGTACTTTAAAGCACTGCAGCAACATATGAAATTTTCCTTTCTATGGTCACTCTAATCCAACTCCATATTCCAATTATGTGGCAGTGGCCTGTGAACCTGTCCTCACATGGTGCTAACCTTGACTCTATCCTAGCCTTGGTCACACCTCTCATAGAGACTGGAATTTCATGTCATAAACCCACAATCACTGGTACTCACGGGGCAGGATGATTTGTGGAACAGCCTTATTACCACTACACTGTGTTGAAAGACACTCCTGGATAATCTTGCAGCACTGAAAAGCAATGACACGGCAGGTTTAATTAAAAGACAGGCAACGACAAAGGAGAAGAACACGGGGTGGGAAAGAATCCCCTCAGAAAAAATTCAGTATCACTCTCAGATGGCCAAATCTGTTCCTCAGACAATTATCCTCTCTTTGACCCTACACAGTACTGTCTAGAAAAGCCAAGTTCCCTTAAATAGTGAATATGGGTTCAGTTTCAGCCTAAGAGCCCCATGAGAACTATGAAAACACATAGTTCTCTCCTCTGTCAGCACCCTCTCTAACACCAGCAAATCCACTGCTCTTCAGTAGGTGAGCAGAGTCATTCCCACCTGACCCTGCATGAATGTCCCCACCAGGAGTCTGTTGTGAAGATCAAAGAGACCTTAAATCCAACAACTCAACCTGAAGAGCCACATGCTTTATTAAAGGCAGTGGAATCTCCCACACCCTGCATTGCTCTAGTGGTGTTGGCCTTGACATACTCACCTGCATAAGGACCTCCAGCCCAAAGGCCACTTACAGCAGGACAGCAACTTTGTGCCTTGTTATTTTGGGCCCCAGAACCAACATCTGTCAGGATAAAAATTTAATATTTATGTACCCTATGTCAGATCAAGTTGCTTTTGTATCAGAATAGTTCGGGACGATGAACTTTTGCTAGTATGAGAATAAACATCCTGCCTTTTCTACCTCTACCACTTAAACTTTAATCCAAAAAGGATCACAGAATCACAGAATCTTAGAAATCTATTTTGGATTGAAAGGAAACTTTAAAGATTATAAGCAGGGCCATCTACAACTCCATGAGGTGGGACAGAGCCCCATCCAGCCTGACCTTGAGTGTTCGTTGGGATGGGGCATCTACCAACTCTCTGAGCAACCTGTTCCATCTAGTGTTTCACTACCCTCATTGTAAAACTCCTCTTTCTTTTAACAATCTCAATCTAGTCTCTTTCAGTTTAAAACAATTACCCCTAGTCCTATTACAACAGGTAATTATAAAAAAAAAATCTGTTCCAGTCTTTTTTATTAAATATTAATAATTGAAAGGCCACAGTGAGTTCTCCCAGAGCTTTCTCTCTTCCAGGCTGAACAAACCCAGCTTTCCCAGCCTTTCCTTATAGCAGAGGTGCTCCATCTCTCCAGTCATATTGGTGGCCTGCTCTGGACTCGGTCCAGCAGGTCCCTGTCCTTCCTGTGCTGGGACCCCAGAGCTGGATGCAGAGCACCAGGTGGGTCTCACCAGAGCAGAGCAGAGCAGAGGGGCAGAATCCCTTCCCTCCCCTGCTGCCCATGGGGCTCTGGATGCAGCCCAGGACACGTTTGGCTCTCTGGGCTGTGAGTGCCATGGCCGGGGCATGTCCAGCCTCTCACCCACCCCCAAGTCCTTCTGGGCAGGGCTGCTCTGGGTCTGTTCATGCCCAGCCTGTGTTGATACTGGGGGTTGTCCCAACCCAGGTACAGCACCAGTACTTGGCCTTGAACCTCATGATTTTTCCCATAGACTTCTCGCGCTTGTCCAGGTCCTTATGGATGATTCCCTGTCCTTCAGGTGTGTCAAATACACCACTCAGCTCGGTGTCACCTTGGTGAGCATGCCCTTGATCTCTGACTGCGTCATTGATGAATAGTCCTGGTCCCAGTACAGACCCCTGAGGATGATGAGTGATGAGGGACCACTTGTCACTGACCTCCATCTGGACATTAAGCTATTGACCAAAACACTCTGGATGCAATAATCTAGCTAATTTCTTATCCACCAAATAGTCCATCCATCAAATCTATGTCTTTCCAATTTAAACACAAGCTTGTCACGGACCATGTCAAAGGCTTCACAGAAGTCCAGACAACCGAAATCTGTAACCCTTCCCTTGTCCACTGATGTGGTCACTCTGACATAGAAGGCCACTGGATTGGTCAAGCCAGACTTGCTCTTGGTGAAGTGTTGCTGGTTGTCTCAAATCACCTCTTTGTCCTTCATGTGTCTTAGCACAGCTTCTACAGGGATCTGTTCCATGATATTCCCGGCCACAGAGGTGAGGATGACAGGGTGGTAGTTACCAAGTTGTTCCTTTCTACCCTTTTTAAAATGTTTGCCATAAGGGTGTAAAAAGGAGTTTTAAACAATAAGGAGTTTTAATAATTCTTCAGCTCTAACATGCAATTCAAGGACTAAACAACGTGGTCTTGATGAAGCAGGGAAGAAACCACAGCAGTTCCACAATTTATGGGCAAGGGAACTGAATCACAGAAACAGTGCAATGTTTTCCTGAGAAATGATAGTCCTGCCCTTAGATGTCCTGAGTTTGAACTCACTCTGTTATAAATACAACAACAATGCCTCACAATCCTATTAGAGAATAGACATACTTAGACTCTCAAGTCCCCAAAATAGCACAGTCATTGCAGTCATCTCCTTTAGAAGACCTGTGTTTTCAGATTTGTACATCCGTTGTAGATGATACCCAAATGTGTCCAGTAGGTGTCATTTTTGTCCACCCTTGCTTGCTTTACTGAAGGTTAATGGCAGTCAGAGGTATCTTTGCTTTCCTGTTTTGTAGGGGAAACTATGGCACGTGCAAAAATGATGTGTTTGACCTCCAAGCTGAACAAGAACTCCCAGAATCAATTTGACACCCAGTTATTTCTGGATTGAACTAAAGACCCAGACAGGCAGGTCCAGATTTTGACTTGAAGTCCAGTTCTGCAGGGTTTGGCATTCTGAAATAACTATGACCATGTCCTTTCCATTTCTACATATCCTCAGCCATAGTAAGCAACAGCAAACCCTCTTGGTATCTTTCCCTGTACTGCTGGGATATGAGACACGCAGACTATCCACAGGCACTTCTGGTGAAAAATTTCCTACCTCTTTCCTTTGCTACAAAGAAAACCATAAAGCATTGAAAGAAAAGCTTCTGCACAGGGAAGATAGGCCATGGCTGTCAGGATTAGAGTGAAACCAGCCAAAGATGGTTTTCTGTCTGTCAGATATGCCACTTCTGTATTATACAAACATCTGGAGCAGGACTTCAAGCACCAATTTCTACCATCATCCAGCATCAGGCCAACAGCGCTGACATGCAAAACCTGGTATGGCTCCCTGAGAGCACGCGTAAGACATTTTATTAATTTCATAATTTTTTTGGTAGCTTTTTGACACGGTGCTGGGGGCAGCTAGCTCTTCCACTGCCCCACGCCAGGAGTGGGACACACCTTGGGAGCAAGCTGACCCAAGGCAGGGCTTAGAGCAAATGCTCTATGGCGCTGGACTGTTATCAGGCACACAATGGAGACAATGATGAGGAGATCTCCAGTGTGGGCTCCAAAGGGTTTTATTCCAGTGGCAGGTCCAGGGACTGAACACCCCGAACAACAGAGTGCAAGCATTCTTAAACTGGGGAGGTTCTAGGGGAGGCTACAAATCTTTAACCAATAGGAAGAAAACATGGGAGGAGCAGGAGGTGGGGTTTACATTTAGCAAACCAATAGAAAAAACAAGGGGAGGAGAGTAGGTCACTTGGGCCAATGGAGCATCGAGGATTAGGGGATTTCCAAGGGGGCAGTCCAGGCAGGAGGCTGGCATAAGGGAGGATTGACAACTGGGTGAAATGACGAATAAGGAACATTGGAGAACAAGGGGTAGGGTTGAGGCGGGATTGTCAGCAGGGTAGGAGGACACAAACTGGGAGCAAACCAAAGACACAGGGGGGTAACGAACCATTTAGACTAAACACACCACAACATGTTTTATTAATTGTTCCCTTTGTCCCCATACAGGGAACTTCTATCCCATGGGAGAGTGAGTTAAGGAAACACACGCTTCCCCAGGGACACTTTAGAGCCAAGTCTGGCACTGGCTGCTACTGAAACGTTCTAGACTGAGAGTCTTAGCACTGGTTGGAGATGCTGGAGCTCCAGGCATGACATGAGTCTACCTTTGCCCTTTTGGCTGACCCAATGGTAACCTCTGCCAGAGGAACACAGAAGCCGTTGCTGCTCCCTGATCCTGAGGCAGAACGCACACAGCCATGTGGAAATCAACACCCATGTGCAGGAGAACTCCTTGCTGCCTCCCACGAGGCTCGCAGATGGCATGGAGCCCAGACAGGAGATAAAATCAGCAGGAACTGCAGCTGTGGGGGCCAGGAGAGCTGAACCCATCTGCTTCTTGTGGGCGGCTGGAGCCAAAGCTGGGGCTTGTCTGCCACAGGAGCTGTGCCAAAGCGCAGGTGCCAGGCATGTTCCTCCTCTCAGTCCCTGGCCTGCTTGGAACGCCACAGCTATGAAAACTTCACCCTCATGCTGTGAATGACTCAAATGTGGGAAAATGACCCAAATAAAGGACATTTTACATCTACTGTCCTTTCTGGTGAAGACAGAAATTCATCCCTAACTGAGAGAGCTGCAAACTACAACCACACATCTAAAATTTCCACTCAGGCACCTTCATCATGTTGAAGCAGAACTTGCAGCAGTGTTGCTTTCATGCAAAACGAAACCAGCTGTCTCCAGCTCCCCACAGCTGTCCCCAGCTTTTCTACAGAGATAAGGCATCAAAAGCAAAAATTTCATTAGTTATTCCACAATAATTGAAATTGTTTCTCTTACTAAAGAATATCTGACTAAAATTAATGCCCTCTTCCATGAACCCACACTAGCCATAAGCCATCATTTTAGGCTAGACAACAGGGAAGCAGCCAGAAAATGTAATTTTGATAGAGTTAGCCAGTTTCTCTGGTCAAGAAGTATCCCTAAATACAACATTCTACTTTAAGATCAGTTTTTCAAATTCAAACAATTAAAGGCTGCTCTTGCTTCTTTCTTCTTTTGCAGAGATAACATGCAGTTGTTTGCAAACTGCTGTCTGGAATTTTTGTTTGCCTGTCTAATAACAGGGTGTTGTGCCTGCCTCCAAACTGAAGGAATTTGTGCTACAGTGTGAGCTTTGAAAATATAACATCAAATTATCAATCAAGAAATACTTCTGTGAAGGGGTGAGCTGAATCTGAAGACCTCACACAGTCACACTGGAACTCAGTTTTCCAAGGTGGGATCCAGCCCCTCAAGTCATGTTGCCCAGATTCCAACAAAAGTGCTAAGCTTCTAAAGGAACCTGCTGCTTTCTCATAACTGGCATCGAGCCCTTTCTTTCAGAGCACTTTTTCTCAGTTGTTGCTATTAAGTAAAAGCCTGTGTCCTGAGGCAGGCATGATTCACCTACAGTTGATCATTGCTTTTTCAACCCACCAACAATGACAAAGCAAGATAAAAGACACCTGGAGAGGTCCAGGCAAAGGACAGTGCTTCTTTTCAGCAGCTCATTCAGTCAGAGAAACTCCTGACAGTGATGGTCTTAATCAGACTACAGGGATCTTTGGTTACAGCACAAAATAACCATAGAAAGGAACTGTTCACTTACTGTACCCAAAGGGATCTGTTACTGTAGCTGGTCAGAGAAAACAGATTTATCACCAGTCAGGCAGGGCTGAACTACAAGGTGAAGAAAACCTCAGACATCAGCAACCACATTTAATTCAAAAAAGATACCTACCATGGGAAGGCTTCAAGGTGAGGGCTGAGGTTTTTCACAAAGTTATAAGTAGAAAAGATTAATTTACTGGGCTTTGGGGACCTTTCAATGTGTGTATTTACAGAAGTGTGACATAACCAGGGTGACCCATTTCACTGTGCCTTAAAGCAGGGACCTTTTTAGGATTAAGCCTTTCAACCAGCAAGTAATGTCTAAAAGTCTCATCACAGGGTCTAAGAATTTCAATAGTTATTTTTCACCCAGACTTGAAAGAGTGTGCACTTTTTTGTTGGTTTTGAATCAGTAACTTAGGGTTTGGTTTGTAAAATGAGGGCAACTGGATACACAACTGAAGCAAAGTTGGAAAGTGGACATGAATTTTACCAGTCTGAGGGCTGCTTCAGATAACTCACAGCTCTGCTGGGTGACTTCTGGCTCGCAGTGATGTGCCCACTCAAGTGGAATAATAAATTAACCCCCTGCTGAAATGATGCAATACCTGTTTTCCAGGTTTTGCAGTCTCACTCTGAATTATCTGCTGCAAAGCCTTCATTTTCAAAGGATTTTCGTAATGCTTGGATTTTTGTTTCCATTATTTTTTCCTCTCTGCAGAACAGGTCTGTGTTTCCACTCCAAAAACACAGAACAGCCCTTTCCTAGGAACTAGCCTGGGAAAATCTTTGATAAGATCTTCCTGCTGTTGCACTGAGCTCTGTGCATCTCCTACAGGCCTTGCTTTACCAATTGTAAGAGAGTAAGAGACCATTCAGGCTTCCCTCTTTCTGTTACTGCTTCCATGGACATTGACTCCAACGCATATAAACACTTTTATCCTTTACCTCTTTATCCCACACTTTTATCCTTTAAAATTTCTTGTACTTTTCCTTTCACTTGTTGTTTTTTCCTTCTTCATCCTGAAGGAGCTTGAAAGGCTCTAGAAACTTCAAAACTTCCACCACCACCACCCTACCCTTCCTGCACCCTTCTTCACGACATCTTTCACACCTAAGTGCCCAGGAAATGTATGCAGGCAGCAGAACACTGGAGGTGCTACATGGCATATCCATGGGTTTCTCAGGATTGAACTGAAAATCTTCCTCAGTGGACACCCATTCGCCATTGCTTTTGAGAGGTGGAACGGCATTTGGGGGACTATGCTCAAGTTAAATAGAGACTCCCTTTTTCCATCTGGGAACTTTATAGAGGTGTCTTAAACAAAGGCAAGTTCCGTTGTTTGGGAACTTGTTGCACCAATATCACTGCATTAGCATTTGTCTATGCAAAGTCTGCTCATGTTCCTCTGAAAATCAAGCTGTTTTCTGCTTCTTGTTCATTTAGCTTTTTTTAAAATAAATTCTTCTATGTAAGTATGACTGATCATTATTATGGTCTGGCTAGTACAAGGGAGGAAACTGATTAAATGATTTTTACCATGCAGAGGCCAAAACACAGAATTTTAAATCCTTTTTCAAAGTGCACCTTTACTCTGGCAGCGCCTTTGCTGCCCTGTTGAGCAGGTTGTTCACAGTCATGAGAGCATCTCCCTCAATCATGGGGTCAAATACGGTCCATGAGTCATTTCATGTCCTCTTTGAGTGAACCTGAATATCAGGATTTTCAGGCCACTTCAGTGAATAAATAAATGAAATTTTGCCAAAAGCTGTCATCTGCAGCTTCCCCATCCTGGGGCACAATACAAACATTTTTTGCAGATATCTGAGCAGTCCTACAATGCAAAATGATGAGGTTTTAAAAGGTAGTGTACAAATATGTCATCTGTCAGAAGAAGAAAACAAAGAGAAAGGGAAAAAATAAAGAAAAAAGTAAGGAAGGGAGAAAGGAGGAGGGAAGGAAATCAAAATGGCTGTGTAGTGAAGTCTATTTGTTGGGAGCTCATGAAACTGCAACACAGAGAGTGAGACACCACTGAGAGTTCCTGTGATTATTTCACTTTCCTGTGGCGGGTGGCAGAAGCCACCACAGAGGGGAATCCACTTCTCTGAGCATGCAGCGGTGTTTATCACTCCACCCCTCCGGGCAAACACATACACACACAGAGGGGTGGGACCTCTCAGTGCATCTTCACTCCCTGTTATCCCAGAAATTTCGATGGGGATTCAAGACATCTGCAAGCCAGCAGCAGAGGAGGAGGAGATGTTGCAAGAGGGCCCAAATTGCTGTGGTCGTGCAGGTGACCCACCGGAGCAGCTGTTTGAAGATACACAGTAGTATTTTATGTCCAGGACCCAGTATTGGGAGAAAGGATAGCAATCAGTTGATGGAAGTGTTAAACTGGGTAATTGGGTTGTTATACTGAGGCAACAAAGGAGAAGATGATATATCCCATCCCCTACTCATGCATGCTTGTCACAGTGGGATAAGCCTGGCTCAGTTCCCAACTCTGTGGGCCAGAGATAAGAACTTAGGGAAGGGGTAGAATTATTTATCTGATGATTATGTCCTTCCCTGGGGTGGTCTCTCCTTCAATTTTTGTCTTCTGCACCAATGGCTTGAAAAAAACCCCAACAACTCCCATATGTATTTTGTAAAATAAATGCCAAAGGAATAAAGGAAAGAGAAAATATTACCCATGGGGGATTCCCACTGACAGGCTGTGGTTAGGCTAAATCTCCATGACACAATGGAGAGTAGAAAGTATCAACATTAAACAAAGAATAACTTTCCAGGACACTATCTAACAATTAAGTGATGAGCAGAGCTTCTGACCCCACACAATGAGAAGTGGCTACTCCTCTGGTGTCTGTAGAAAGGAGAGAGGGAAACATGATGATTCCCATAAGGAGTCCTTGGAATCCTTTTTTTATTTTCCTTTCCCCCCCCCCCCCCCCGGTTTTACATTTTAAGACTCTCTGAGAACATAGTTTAGTGGTCTTAATTGAGTGCAGCTTTCTCCTGGTCCTGTTCACAGGTATGTTTCATTAACTGTAAATATGTAAAGATTGTCATCCCTCTAATAAAATTCCTAAATTTTATTCTTTTAAAAAGATCCATTTTCCCCATCACTAACATTGTCTTCTGCTTGTCTACACATAGAAGTAAGGATTCCTGATAATTCAGTGCTAAACAATCAGAGAAACACTATAAAAAGTGATTGTGGAGAGGCCTCTTTACCCTTTTCTCTCTACCAGAGATTACTGAACTGTGGAAACATTAATTAAGGCCAAAGCAGAGAGAAATGAAGACAGATTTTAATTGTGCTGGTTATTGGCTGAAGCATATTTTAAACATGTAGTTAAAGTTGTTTCATTTCCTCTGTTTCAGTAAATATAAGATCTGTGTAGTCCATAATTACATAGACAAGTTTTGGTGACTGCTTTCCTTCTTTGTAAAATGTTTTTCTCAGTTTTTTTCTTAAAGAGGCCCTCCCATCAGCTGATTTTCCATACCAATGGACATAAATTAAACAGACTAACCAAACATCCTCAGAGACAGAGCAGGCTTGGCCTAGGTTTATTTCTGTGAACATGTCTCATCGTTCCTGGATTTCTGAAAGTTTACTACAGTTGTCCAGCTCATGTGTCTTGAAAATTAGAAATGAGTAATACCAGCAGAGCTAGAGAAAAACAATTAGGTGAAAAATCAGAGCTAGGGTAACCAGGATGCAGGTCACTAACCCCTGTGCTGAATTTAGCCATGCTGCCAAACAGTAGTGTCCAAGTCAAACGTGCAAATGGGTTCAGAAGAAAACTTCCTCTTGTAGGATTCAATATCATTATATTCATTTAATAGGTAGGTCTTAAATGTATTGTCTGAATAAAGGAGTCCTTATTTTTCTAGATTGCCAGAAACTGGTAGAAAAACAGAAGAGAAATACTACTTCATGCCCATTTTGTTTTCAGTGGTCCAAACATCCTCTTTCTCAGATGCCCCATAGCCACCATTACAGGCATGTGTTTGAGCTGCCCCTGCCTGGCAATGCTTAATGTGTGCTGTGCTGATTCTCCCTGAAGCCCACAGCGTGTGCTTAAATACTTTGCAGCCACAATAAAATGTACTGACTCAGCTATCCCAGAGAACACAGAGACTTTGACCCTCCATTCCAGTAACATTATTGTCAAATACTCCCCAATTCACATTGAGAATTTTCTTCCATCACATTTCACAGAATCACAGAATGGGTCAGGTTGGAAAGGACCACACAAGCCCATGCAGTCCAACTTCCCTGCTCAAGCAAGGCCATTCTAGAGCACACTGCCAAGGATTGCATCCAGAGGGTTCTTAAATATCTCCAGTGAGGGAGACTCCACAACCTCTCTGGGCATCTGTTCCAATGCGCAGTAACCCCCACAGTGGTTCTTCCTCATGTTCAGGTGGAACTTTCCATGCATCATTTTCTGCCCATTGCCTCATGTCCTACTGCTCAGCACCACTGAGCAGAGCCTGGTCCATCCTCTGACCCCTTCCTGCAGACACTGACAGATATTGATGAGGACCCCTCTCAGTCATCTCTTCTAGAGGCTGAACATGCCCAGCTTGCTCAGCCTTTCCTCATAAGAGAGATGCTCCAGTCCCTTAATCACTCTTGTCATCCTCCACTGGACCTGCTCCAGGAGCTCCATGTATTTTTTTTCTGAGGAGCCCAGAAATGGGCACAGCACTCTAGATGAGGCCTCACCTAGGCTGAACAGAGGGGCAGGATCACTTCCCTTACCTGCTGCAATTCTCCTGCTAATGCACCCCAGGACACCACTGGCCCTTCTGGCCACAAGGGCCCTGCTGGCTCATGGCCAGCTCGTTGTCCAGCAGACCCTCAGGTCCTTCTCCTTCTGCTTTCCAGCAGGTTGGCTCCAGCCTCTGCTGGTGCCAGGAGTTGTTCCTCCCCAACTTCAGGACATTGCACTTGCCTTTGTTGAACTTCAGACAATTCCCCTCTGCCCATCTCTCCGGCCTGCCCAGGTCCCTCTGAAGGGCTGCGGAGCCCTCTGGGGTATTGGCCGCTCCTCCCAGCTTGGTGTCATCAGTGAACATCCTGAGGAGGCCTCTGCCCCTTCTTCCAAGTTGCTGAGGAGTAAGGTAAACAATATTGGGCCCAGTACTGGACCTTGGGTGACACCACTAGTGACAGGCCTCTAACTAGACCCTGTGCCACTGATTGTGACCTTTTGGGATCTGCCACTCAGCCAGTTCTCCATTCGTGTCACTACCCATTCACCCAGTCCACACTGCCTGAGTTTGCCTATGAGGATGTTGTGAGACGCAGTGCTGAAAGCCTTGCCACTGGGTGTGACCATACACTGGTTGTTGGTGGGGATGGAAGAGCAGCTAGATCCATTCAGCTGGAATGACCTTAACTATTAAGAGAAGGGCATGAGAAAGTCTCTCTCTTCATGGCTGAGTGCACAGCACTTCAGCAGCAGGCTGCCTCCAGCTCTGCTCTGAAGCATGCCTTAGCACCAAAGCCCTGGGACTGTGGAGGAGAGCTTAGTAGACAAAAAGAAAATAGCAGGTAGAAAATACCTTTTTGTAACACAGCTGCAATGCCTAGAAGTTCTTCTTTTATCAAACCTGTCCCTTTTTCTTGCCCTGTAGACAGCACACCATGTTCTGCTCCTGGAGAAATCTGTAACCACCAAGGTCTTGGTATCATGGGAGGTCACTGAAAAGGCTCCATTTCCTGACTGCCAATGGCTCTGTTTCTCAGTTCCCATTTTCCCATGCACTAGATTTACAAACTTTTGATTTTATAGGGTCCTATACTGTTGGGAGAATGTAAAAAAATAATTGAAAAATGAAATCATAGAATCATTGCATATTTTGGGTTGGAAGGGACTGTAAGGATCGTCTTATTCCAAACCCCCTGCCATTGGCAGGGACACCTTTCATCAGGTTGCTCAGAGCTCCATCCAACCTGGCCTTGAACACCCGCAGGGATGGGGCACCCACAGCTTCTCTGATCAACCTTTGCCTGTGCTTCACTATCCTCACAGAAAGAATTTCTTCCTAGTGTCTACTCTAACCTATTTTCTTTCAGTTTAAAGGCATTATCCCTTGTCTTATCATGCCCTTGTAAAAAGTCCCTATCCGGGTCTCCTGTAGCCTCTTTAGGTACTTGGAAGGTGCTAGAAGATCTCCCCTGAGACATCTTTTCTCCAGACTGAAGAACCCCAGCTCTCTCAACCTGTTTTCACAGGGTCATCTTCCTGACCTCCCCTAGACCTCTTCTAACAGGTCCATGTCCTTATTATGGTGAGGTCCCAAAACTGTATACAGTACTCCAGGTGGGGTCACATTAGAATGAACATAGGAAATTGCAGTTAAGGATGTTTGCAATCTGCCTCTAGTAATGAACCCTGTGCTAATGAAAGAGAAATAATACTGTTTCTCTGGGTTTAGGGGGGAAAGTTATGCCTCAGAGGTTTCCAGCTTGCAGGTCACTTTGCCTATGCATCTGTGAAAAAAAGGGATCTTCCTTTAAGCTCTTGTAATTATCAGGTAAAATGTATAATTTTGTTGATTGCTCCAACTACACATATATCTCACATTTCCAAATACTATGTTATAAATTACCTGTAAATTAGTAGCACAATTTTTCACACATTAATGAAGTCAATAATGATGATGATGATGATGATGATGATGATGATGATGTCAATAGCTAGACCAAAAATAACAACAAAAAAACCTGAAGACCAGTACGGTTACTGTTTACCACACATGCTTAAGTTCAGGGGTTTTTTTCTTTAATTTTTAGATGTGGTTGTTAGGACATCATTCAGAAGGAAGAGAAAAAGTGCTTTTTATAACCAGAGCTGCTGTTCAAAACACATTACAAGGGAAGGGAAGGGAAGGGAAGGGAAGGGAAGGGAAGGGAAGGGAAGGGAAGGGAAGGGAAGGGAAGGGAAGGGAAGGGAAGGGAAGGGAAGGGAAGGGAAGGGAAGGGAAGGGAAGGGAAGGGAAGGGAAGGGAAGGGAAGGGAAGGGAAGGGAAGGGAAGGGAAGGGAAGGGAAGGGAAGGGAAGGGAAGGGAAGGGAAGGGAAGGGAAGGGAAGGGAAGGGAAGGGAAGGGAAGGGAAGGGAAGGGAAGGGAAGGGAAGGGAAGGGAAGGGAAGGGAAGGGAAGGGAAGGGAAGGGAAGGGAAGGGAAGGCAAGGGAAGGCAAGGCAAGGCAAGGGAAGGCAAGGGAAGGCAAGGGAAGGCAAGGCAAGGCAAGGCAAGGCAAGGGAAGGCAAGGGAAGGCAAGGGAAGGCAAGGGAAGGCAAGGGAAGGCAAGGGAAGGCAAGGGAAGGCAAGGGAAGGCAAGGGAAGGCAAGGGAAGGCTGAAGGAAGGAAAAACTGGGGACAGGAAGAAAATCAGAAACAGGCACTGTGAAGAATACCATGGATAGATGCAATGATTGTCAGAGATGCCAGCACTAGATTCAGTGCATTGCTGATTGTACATATTTCATCATTTGGGGGATAAATTCACAAAGAGGGATTCTACAGATTCTCTGTGCTACCCAGAATTGCAAGGGGTAATTGACTGATGGCTCTTGTGAGTCTGTTTTCACATACACAATACGAATACATTTTAAAATGTCTTTTAAAAAGCCTGACAAGACATTTTACTTGTTGTTTTGATGGATGATGTCATTTTCCAATTTTTGACAATGGCTGAGACACCACAAAAAAGGCAGTTTTCATATTGATTCAGCCATGAGCCAAAACTGAAAGTTTACATTATTTAATTTGACCAAGCATCCAAACTTCTGTGGGTTTTTCTCGTCTGAGCCTTCTGGATTTTTAGACCTGACACTATCACTGCCAATTTTATTGGCCAGATCTGCAATTCTGTGAGTCTGAGAACTCCTGGGCTGGAGACCCAGATGCCACCATTGCTAGATATACTGTGATTTCTGCTTTACGTGGTCTCTGCTTGGCAGCAGGAATATGCAGCTCAGGATGCAATGATTACATTGCTAGTCCTGAGGCCAACTGGTCCCACACCCTGGGACTTGAGATAGGCTTCTCCACCGCTCACCCCTTCCCCAAGGTCCTCTGTCACTTCCTCAGCACAGAATTGCCCCCACCTCTCCCTTTCCACCACCCTGCTCTGCCAAAACCACAGGTACAGCCTGGTCATAGCAGCCTCTCCCCTGCTGGACACCTGAAAACACCTGACAATTAAATTGCGCTATGTTAAAACCAAAACAGGACACAGAACAAAGAAACAAACAAAAAAAATGAAGCAAAAAACCTTAAAACAACCAAACAAAAAAGAATCACCCTGACTTCCTGTGTCTTTGCAGATTAAGAGCTCCTTCCATATTCACAGCCTGTGTGTGCTTTTCCCCAGTTGCACACCATAGCCCACCACAGGATGATGAAATAGGCAGGAAGGATGGCATCATGACCACAAAGCATGATACAACCCAAGATGCTGTCACCTAAAGTCAGCTCCTACAGCTGTGCCTGTGGGACACAACCCCCACACTTGGTCAGACTGCCCCCCTTCTGTTTCCTCATTCTGGCCATCCATACCCCTCCACTCCTCTCCTGCACACGTGGAACAGGTAGGAATGGTGACAGCCCTCCTGAGGGGCACAGGGCACACACACAGCACCCACATTCATGAAGGAGGCATGGAGCAGCTGAACATAGGTCTTTCCCATACAGCACATAGCAGGTTGTAAATAGAAACAGGTTGTAAAGTACAAAAAATACTTTGTTATTAAGTGCAACCCTCTTTTTTCTGTTTCCCCTATTTACTTCTCCTTTATACTCTTTGGAGTCAGCCAATGCATCTGCAGAGAGGTCTCTGGTGAGGAAGAACATGGTGTCTTTACCCTTGAAGGGAGACTTGTTATTTCTCACTTTTTTGTTTGCACCCTTAATGCCAAAGGTCACCCTCACAGCTTTCCCTCTCACACCAGTAATGGTACCCCTCAGCAGCACAACCACAGCCAAAAGTGTGTATGCTGTCAGGAGACACATCTCTCCAACAGAAGGTTTTGGATGCATGGCAGAAATTCCTCCCCTTGTTCAGAGCCAGGGTGGATATCAAAAATCAGCTCTGTGCTGGTTTTGCATTCCCTGGTGTCACCAGGAAAAAAATGAAGCAGGATCTTAAATGTGGGGTTCACTTAGCAAAGAGGGGATTTTGATCTGCAGCTGATGGTGCTACATGGACCTGCTCCCCATAGCAGGGCTCCCCTGAAGCCAAGATATAGATTGATCCAGTCGCTAGGTCAGCATGGTAACAGAAACTCCAAGAGGACAGCACTCCTCTCTGTGTCTGACCACCTGTCCAACCACTTCCAGCATCTCCCCCTCTTCTTTGGGGGCTGCTCTCACACAAAGAGAAAGCACTGGGAGCCCAGAGGGACTCCTTTTTGACAGGAAGGGACAAGCATCTTTCCATTTCTGTGCAAGGTCATTGCCACCAACACATTTTTTTCTTGCAGACCTTCGTGCCTAAGGCTCCTGGGGCTTGTCAGCAGCTGTGGGGGACTTCCCATCTTCTGGGAGGCTTTTGTCTCCTGTTCAGAAAAGGCAGCAAAAGTCAGCCCCTTCTTCTCCTCTGTGTGTCTGCAAATGAAAAATAAAAAAGGAAATGAGCTCATTTCAGTGCTATCAGTCACAAAGTTTTAAAGTGAAACTACTTCACAACATGGGATGTTGTCAGCACTCTCATAACTAAATCTGTTGTCAGACTAATGATGAGTCAAGTGATCCCTCTGCCTTCACAGTTGGTTGCCACCCTGACAGCTTTCTTCAAGACGCAGTTTCAGCCTGTGCCGCTTCTCTGCCAGTACTGTCCACAAAGGGACCTCTCGTATAGAGGTTTGACACTGACTCAATGCAACATGCAGATGCTGAAATGGAAATGGTCCAGCCTCCCCCAGCAATGTCCTCGTGGCCGGAGGCTGCTAGAATTCACCACAACTCTCTAAAATGTACACATAATGGCAGCATGGGGGGGGGGGGGAGGGGCGGAGGGGTGCATGTTTGGGGTAGGGGAACAACCTGCTCCTATAGTTCCGCCATCTCCTGAGGTCTGGACTGTGATGATTTACTCACAATAAAGTCTCATAATTTCATGCCTTTTTTTCCAAATAAGTATTTTGTAGTGAAACCTAAATCATATTATCTTTTTTTTTTTTTTTTTTCTTCTGCTATGGCAAAGACATGGCCCCAGGATGCACCAAACACACCTAATGGTTTATTCACATAATTCACAGGCAATTTGAATGGTAGAGGAGATCCTATATTTATTACATTGAACATATCATCTACGTTTTTCAAATGCATAGTTCCAATTTTTAGAATGAATGAAATACCAAAACACTTTTTAAAGCCCTAAAAATTTCAAGGGAGAATATTTCACAAAAGATACTATATTCCCCCTTGGTTCAGTCCCTGCATTCTCTTCTTAAATCTTTTTATCTTTTGCTCTAATTTCAGAGAATCACAGAATCATAGAAAGGCTTGAGTTGGAAGGAACCTTAAAGATCTTGTTCCAACCCCTCTGCCATGGAGAGGAACACCTCCCACCAGACCAGGTTGCTCAGAACCCCATTCAGCCTGGTCTTGAACACTTCCAGGGATGGGGCATCCAGAACTTCTCTGGGGAGCCTGTTCCAGTGCCTCACCACCTTCACAATAAAGAATTTCTTCCTGATATCTCATCTAAACCCACTCTCTTCCAGTTTGAAGCCATTCCCCCTTGTCCTGTCACTACATGCCTTTATAAAAAGTCCCTCTCCGTTGTTCTTGTCAGCTCCCTTCAGCTACTGGAAGGTCAAAGATAGGTCACTCCTAAGCCTTTTCTGCTACAGACTGAACAATCCCATCTCTCTCAGCCTTTACTCATCGGAGAGGTGCTCCATTTAAAACTTTCCCACTTTATGTCTGTTTTATGGGATTTAGGGGCATTAAGGAATTCTTTATCCAAACAGAGATTGTTCAAAAGAGGCACTTCCAAAACCCAGCTCAAAGAAATCATTGTTCACAATGGTCTGAAAATCCCCTGCCCTTGCAAAATAGCACCTGTCCCATTTGAATGGCATTGGAAAGGTACAGGGGAGATACTACAGCTCAGTGGGAATCCCAGATCACCATGCTGGTGTCCAGAAAAGCTTGCTTGGATTCTCTAATTCTCCTGTTAGACTTCACTGTTTCACAGCATGTCATCAATAATGAGCCCTGTGGGGGTTGCCAGGTTGCTGCCTCAGCTGCAAGGCAGTGGCATGCCAGCAGCGTAGCAACTGTCTCATAAATGGGATTTCCCTTTTTTTTTTCAACTACATGCTTGCTGCATTGACTATTCACAAAAATTATGACAAAATACAGGGGAGGCACAGGAAGCAAGGAAACCAGAAATACAAGGGAGACAGAACCCAAAAAAGATCTGGCAGAGCAGCAAGCAATAAAGAATTTCAGAAATGGAGCACATTCACATTCTCAGCAAAGATAGTAAGACAGAAAACAGCCGCAGTCACCATCCAAGTGAAGACCTTGCAAAAACCCAGCAGTAATAGTGCAGCTGTGCTAACACTATGCTTGGCGTTTGCACAGACACCTACACACATGGAGGACAGCTCTTCAGCAAATACCAGCCTCATAAACAGTGATCAACACCAATATTTACTTTCCTAACTCCTACCTCTGGAGAGCAGTCGTGAAGACTGGCTTTTATGAGGCTGTTGTCAACTTCACAGGCGCTAAAGCTCACTTAACAAAGTACCTAGTGAATATAGGTACAACCTTTTTAGAAAGCTAGAAACCTTTTTGGTGACTACCAAGGGGATGAATTGGGAATGACCTTACAAGGAGCCATCTGCAAGGGCTCTGCATTCTGCTTTCACAGAAAATTCAGCCCACCAGATAATCTGCCCCACCTAATTTCAAACTGATCTTAGCCTAATACCAGGAAAATTATGACAACAAAGGTTCCTTACAAATACTCCTTGATTAAAGAGCATTCAATATAAACTCTCTTACACTCCAGCTACATCAAAGAGTGTGTCTGCTATTCAACCCCATCCTTAACCAAATGTTACTGCGCTCAGCAGGAAAACTGGCTGGCCCATTCTGGCTTGGATGGGCACCAGATCAGACACATGCAAGTCATCTTTCAGTAGCATTTTGTAAGTAAAGAATTAGTGCTGCCTGCTTCGCACAGAGGTGGTCACAGAGGAAAAGGTGCATGTTCATCCCTCTGCCAGTGACAGTATTATCACTGTAATATATGAGCAACTATGCAGTTCACCTTTTACTAGGAAAATTACGCATTTCAGCTTTCAAGGGTAGCAGGAAAGAGAGAACAGAATAGGAGGGAGAGTCTAAGGATTAATTGCGGGGCATTAGGTAACATTTAAACAGCACATGAGACCTGTGCAAGTGGAGTTATATCCCAGCAGTGGACGTGCAGTAGTCCTTAGTTTCTTTTCCTGGGTGGTATGGGATCTCATTGTCAAATCAGTCAAATTAGCTGGAGTATTTCACTTAACTACCAAAAGCTGCATTAATCTTTTCCCTCACCACAGTGGAGGTGTCAGCAGCCCAGCAGTAGCTGCTGGAGGCCAAAGCTTTACTGCAGTTGCCACCAGAATATTATTAACACAGAACAAGGCCATTTCTCTGAAAAGTGAGGTTGAGTTAATGCTTAAAGCTGGAGGATTTAGGAAGCTTTGCTTGTAACAGTGAGAGAGATCCCTAGAGGGAAGGTGCCTGAGAAGAGCAGACCAGAGAAATAGAGTGATTTAAGAAGAATTTAAAAAAAACCCAACCAAATAAAAATCACCCTCTCTTGGCATGGCCCATGGGCACATGCCACTGCACTTTCCTGAAATGACCTTGGTTTGTACTCTCACAATAGAGCCAAGTTTCTTGTCGGGTGCAGAGACACAAAGGGATCAACAGGAACTGTTGACTCTGCAGTCTGCAGAAACAGGAAAAGGGAGACAGAAAAACAAACAGCTTCTCAGTTAACTCAAGAGCTGTCAACACCAGTCTTGGGAAGATGAGAAGATAAACTCCAATGATAAAACAGTATCAGAGATTTATTTAAGGTCTTAGAGGAAGGCACAGAAACAGCTTGAAAATGATTCAGCACAAATAACTGAGTTCAGAGAAAAAACACCTAGTTTCCTTTCTCTCTCACTCTTGATTTCATTTCTGCAACATTCAATTTCCTTTCAGCAAGACTGTCCACTGTTGTTATGTGTGGTGAGAGTATGTCACATGCTGTCTTTTAATGACACATTCCAGATAAAACCACATCACCCACACACTGGTGAAGCTTGGGGCACATTATCTAGAGATGATTTTCTCTTCTCAGCTGTGTAACTGCAATAACTTAAATGGTACTAAGCAGAAATAAACTGGACAGCTGGTCCAGATGGGCAGTGCTCCTTGGGCTACTGCTTTGTTCCCTGCCATGGCTGTTCCCACCTGGGGACCCATGGTCCTATTCAGTGTGGCCACAGCAAGAAAAAACTTTGGTGGCTGCTCTGGTAAAGCAGATTCCCAAGGGTCTGTGCTTCCCACAGATACACTTCTTTTTTTAGGAGAATCGAAACAAGAAAATATCAGAGCTCACTGGTGGCTTTTAAAACCACAATCGACTCTTTTCACTCAGCCGTGTTGCACAATCCTATAATTAGCAGCAGCCCCACCACGTGCTGTTCCCGCCAAAATGGGCTGTGATATACACATCAGTAGCTCCCTCACACACCAGTAAAACCCTATGAGGATGTGGGCCAGATCTGGAACTTGACCAATTCCCCTCTAAACAGCAGCGGGTCTCATTATGTCACTGCACTCTGACTGCAGCAAGGAGGAGACAACAGGCTGGTCTATTAACCCATTTTGCACAGTAAAGTGTCCCCTTTCTTATACCTTTTATCTTTCTGTATTACCTTGTACTCTTTATTACCTCTTGCCCTGTTTTTATTACCTTTATTCCTATTTTAAAATAAAACAAAGAAAATAAATCAATACTCTCAATTCAACTATCCCACTGGTTTGTGCCGAGCTGCCCTGATAGGAGCACATATGCCCAAAAGAAGGACCCATCTCTGTGTGGCTGCATGGGTATAGAGACAAGCTGCCCTTTAAGCTTATCTGCCTCCAGGGTGAGGAAGTGTTGCTTAGCAGGACAGGATTGAGATTAATTTGGTTTTGGCCTCACTAGAGGAAGAATAATTTAAATAATTTGCCCAAGTATTAAAACTGTCTCTAGATTCACAAAGACGAACAAGCCTCAGGTCATACCTGGCTCTGTCTAAACATGCGAAATAAATGTGCAAAGTCACACATATGTGCCAGTAGCACAAGAGACCAGTATGATCTCATGGCTTGAGTTCGTGGGCACTTTGCCTGGACTGGACACTGCTGAGCACTGAGTGGGGCAGGAGGGGCATGTGGGGGTCTCAGTAAGGCTCCAGCTCCCTGTGCTTACATTCTGGAGAGGCTTCCATGATTTGTGGAGCAGCTGTCAGACTGTGTGATGCAGCCCCAGGCATCACATGCTGCAGACCACCACACCTCCTCCATGAGGGATGGTGCGTCATGCACACACTGTCCTGACCTGTTTACCTGCCTTGCCACCTCCTAAAACTCAGCAAACTTGTTTTGAAGGAACAGTTTCTTATGTAACAGCAATGACTGTTGAAGGCCAGCTCTGCCTGAACAGGGCTGAGTTACTAACAGGCGTGTTCATACAGCTGGAGAAACACTAAACACATTGGGACAAGGAAATAAGCCCATACGCCATATAGGTTATATACCAGCTGAGAGATGAAGGCAATACATCCTCAAAAACATCAGAAGCTTCTCTGTGGCCAACCTAAGCTGCTCTGACACCAGGTCACAATCTGGCAGAGTACACTGTGTGGCTGACAGAACCGGTTTACTGTTTTGGGAAGGGCCTTGCAAAAGCCTCATCCAGCTACAGCTTTCATTTAGATATCTCACCCTGAGGAATGCCCTGTCATGAGCTGCCTCCCACGTGCCAACCCTGCAGCACCACTGTGCCACCTTCCTCCTGTCGGGCACTAAGGAGACTGAGGTTTCCTACACAGGGAGAGAAGTCAGTGTTTCAAGTGTGCCATCATTCTGGGAAATAGCAGGGGAAAGGCTATCTGCACTGAGCTGGTGAATGATTCCCCTTTTAATGGAACTTCAAAATCTCCGGCATTTCTACATACTTGAGTTCAGAGGCTCCTACTCCATAGAATGGAGCCCCTCAACATCCTTTTGTGGGTCTGTATTACACTACAACATTTTAAGTTGTGTTTTTATGGGAGAGGTAGTAATTTACTGACTTTCAGCCACAAATCAGTTCTTTGTTATGTCTGACCCATCTGTGCTTTCTTTACATCAAGCAGTTTTCATTTTCCCCTGAAAGCAGAAGTCCATGTCATGTGTCGCAACATGAAATATCAACTCTCTCGGAGACAGGAGGCAGATAAATGATCCAGGTATTACTGGCTGCTCTCCCGACGTTGTGCAACAATCACGAAGACATGAGGGTGACTTTGTTCTAGCTCTTGCTTCTTGCCAAAAGCACCATCTCAGCAGGCACAGGTAACTGTGCCCTGGCATGTGTCAGCCAGAACCATACCGTGTATACACTGCACTGCACCACTCGTCCCTATACGTCGTCTGCGCGGCGCACAGCCCATCCTCCCATCCGCTCCTGCCCCGCACACCGCATCCCTCCAGCCCTTTCCGGGCCGGCGGCATAGGCGGTGTCCCGGCCGCGGCCCCGCGCCGCCCGGGCACGCCACCGCCTGCCCGCCGGGCGCTGGGGGCGGGATCCCCGCTCCTTTTCGCTACGTCAGGATGGAGGGAAATCCCCGCTGGACTCCCGCTTATAGCGCCGCGCTCCGCCCCTGTCTTTGCAAAGCGGTCCTGCCGCTGACGCGAGAGGAGCCTGAGCGCCCCGTGCCGAGCAGAGTCTGGGAGCTGCGTGCCCCACAGGGCCTGGGCGCTCCGTGCCTCGCCCAACAGAGCCTGGGCGCTCCGCACCCCGCCGAGCCTCGCTCCGTCGTCGCGATGATGCCTGGCCGGACCTTGCGCAAAGCTGCGCCGCCTGCCTCTCCTGCAGGTACCGGAGGGTGGAGGGAACGCGGGAGTGCGGATGGGGTGGGACAGGGACGGGACAGGGACACAACGTCCTGAGCCCGGGCACTGCTGCCCGGCTCCAGCACCGGGCGGGCGGCCAGCGCCCGGCGCGGCTGCGGGCGCCCGTGTGGAGGCGAGAGGGATGCAGCTGCTGCTCCCGGCGAGTAGAGGACAGAGAGGGTGCGGGGCGGGGGCAGTGTTTCATGATGAGGAAATACTAAAAAATTGGACAAAAAGTACCGCGTAGTGGGGGTCTCATTAAAGCGGTAACCAGGCGCGTTTCCGCAGGGCACGAGGCGGCGGCGGCGGAGTGCGCGCTGGAGCTGACCCGCATCGGCGACAGGTGGCACCTGCGGCAGAGGGTCCTGAACCTGCTCACCAAGTGGTTCTGCCCCGAAACGTGGGCTGCCCGCGGACACGGCGAGCGGAACGGAAGAGGACGTTGGCTTTGTGGGTTTGGAAGAAGAGGCTCCACAGACAGTGGGAGATGAAGAAACCTCAAATCACGCTGCGTTGTATTTAGCTGCCCGTAGCCATCGGAGGATGACTATCACGTAATTTGTCTGAAGAAAGTTACAGTAACACTGGCACAAGAATGCCAGGTGGGAAATAGATAACGATGGGCAGAGCCCCTAAACTGTGCAGTGGTGACTTGGGGCAAGCTGGTGACGTCGGGAGATTTGGGGCAAGACTCAACTTGCCCTTCACCATGGTCTGAGAACACTTCCAGGAACCCGTTTTCCCCAGTCACCCTCTGGTCCTCATGTCCCACAGCCAAGTTTCATCAAGGAGTTCAGCCCACCTCCAGGATGAAGCCAAAAAAATCGTCAGTGTGTTGGAACTTGGGATCACAAACCACACAGGAAAAGCCAGTTGCTGGATTTTTGACTGCTCCTCTTTTCTGAAGTATGGATCCTGCTGGACAGGGATCTGGTGGCGGGAGTTAAAATAAAGACAACCACTATCTTTATTGGAAGGGTATTTGTGTATTTGTTACAAGATGTTGTATTGCAGGCTAAAAGTTGTGGTTCTATGAATTAACACAGTGTTGCATAGTTCTAGTCTATATTATAAATACATAGTATAAGTTTATATATATAGTATGTATACGTAAAATATAAATGTGTGCACTGCTAGTGCATGTCATGGGTATTTAACAGAACTATTAATTGAAAGCTGTTTGTTTAATCTCAAAGTATGAAAAAATCTCACAGTATGAAATGTTCAAAACATGACAATGCTCAGTATAAAAAGGTATTATATAAACTAAAAAAAGCCGCATAATATTTTTTGATGATAAAGGAAATAAATCCCACTTCAGAGACAGAAACATACTTTGGGATTATATAAGATATGTATCTGAATATATATTACACAAACACAGATATTGAGGTAATTGTGGAAGGATTCTTTCAATATTACAAAATTGAAATTCAAATTTTTTTATCAATATAAAGTTTTATATTGATAACAGTACAATTCTGCTGCATCTTTATAAGTAACAAAATAACTTCAATAGAAGTAGACCCTAAAGTTGAATCTCAAGTTTTGCTGTGAATGTTATTTATTCAAAGAAAGCAACTACCTCTCTTTGAAGAAATAATATCAATAGAATTGAGCTTTCCAACAGTACAAGAAAGTAGCGTTAGATTTTTGAATGTTTAATTATACTTACGGGCAGAGGTTCTTCCCTTGTACTTTATTTCCATTTCATTTCATGGCCTCCTCGTTTCAGTTTCAGAATGGTGGAGCTACTGCAGCACATCCAATGGATGGTGATGCACCATCACCTCTGAGGGGTTACATGGGAATTACCCATCACACTGAGGGGATATTATCGTTGGCTGGCTTCAGAAGAGCTGAATTAAACATGTTGGTTGCTATCAAGGCAAACAGTAACTTTGCTAGTCAATTCATGTCAAGCTCCATCCTAAACAGTATTTTTCATGGGTCCAAGACAGCAAGAAAAAGGCTGAAGCTGTTCCATAGCTATGTCTAAGGTCACTGGTCAGAGTTTCTTCTCTTAACTAATCTTGTATGTATGTACATTTGCATTTTATAAGGCTGTATAGTTACACTTTGTTATTTGTGTTGATTCAAATTATGTCTTCTCCTGTCTTGTGGTGAATTCTTGTTTGTATTTATAATTTATTTTTCTGTTATCTCTTCTTAATCTGCCTTTGCAAAATTGTCATTTTATAACTCTCTGGTCTCTCTCACAACCAGCCATGCAGGGGCTGTTACGTATTGACACTGACTTCTGTCACTGGGCAGAACTTGTCTGCCTTCTTTCCACGTGGAAGACTTAATCCCATCCATCCTGGCAGTGTTACAGGGAACTTGCTTTTGGCTTGAGCCACGTGCGTGATTCTCTTCCCCTTCAAGTTAGCCAGTACCTTTTCAGGGAGAACATAATGTTTCAAGTATAGTTGTTATTTATCTTACTACTGCAAAGCAGTGTATTTTGCTGACATGTACATAGGTCAGTTTTTCAGGTACTAAAAAGTAAATGCAAAGACTTTCAGACCAGCAGAACACCACCTCTCAGGCTAGCACTGCATCCAGCTGATCAAAACTTCATCAGAGGCAGTTCCAGCTTCATAAGAAGGGTTGTGGTTGTACATTCTGCACTTGGTGGAGTCTTGGAATCTTCATCAACGACACTGAGCAATGACACCATGCCTGTCTGGAACTCTCAGAAGAATTCAGCGTTCGCATTTGCGTTAGTAGCTGAGAAGTATGTGAATAAAACTGTTCTGTTCTACGAATGCTGCTTGCAAAGTCAAGAGGAAATGAGGTGTGGATTTGTAGAGCCCACCCTGTTCTTCAGGCTGTAGCACATATGAATATTACAAAAAAAAAAAGTATACTCATAAATGGATTGTCATGGGGATATCCAAGTTTAGTGTTAGCACAGTATTTGTCTGCATAGTTATGCAAAGACTATTTGCTGGTTTTGAAATGTTTTAGGTGTTTCTGTGCATTGTTGAGAATGGTAGTGTTCAACAGGAACTCAGGAAAAAGGCAGAGGCAAGAGGTCAGTGCCAGTATATGACCAAGCGCTTGCTGATGTCCACCCTAGATTTCTTTTGTTACTTCTGCAAAGGATCTGCTTTATGACTTTATCAACATGAGTTTGTTTTTCTTAAGGCCTGTTCTGGATGTGTGCCAGATGTGTTGCTGTATGCCTCATGCATGTATGTCTTGAATTCTTGCTAAGATAATAAATACGAAGTGTTTATGAGAAAAATGAGTCACAAAGGTTGCTGTGACTTGGGTTTTCTTTTGCGGATTGTGAAAGCATGATTGTATTATGCAAATTTCTTCCATGCTTCCATGTCAGCAGGGCAAAAGCACCAGGGCACGAACAGAGTGCCAGCAGATACGCTTTGGGAGATTAGGCTTTGCCTTCTGCCTTTAAGAGGAACAAAACATAACCATGACCTTGAACTTCAGAATGAGAAACCTATTCTAGTACGTTTTGTTAACTACTGGCTGCAGAATATTTGGGTGGTATTGGGGGCCCATTACTTCTACAAAAGTAGCTGCAGCTTTGCAAAGGAGCATTTACTGTAAAGGATAGACATCCAAGGGTTTTGTCTAAGAAGCAAGCAGAAAGGGATACAGCATTTTGTCAGGAAAAGTTTTACTTTCTCCACAGTTTGAAGCTGAAGTTTGGGAAGAGTGGGAAATGACGGTGCTTATCACAAGGGAATAGCAGAGGGATAGTGCAGAGCACATTCTTCTTCCCTAAAGCAGGGACCAAAGATGCGTCTGTGCAGAGAGCCTGAGGTCCTTCCCTGGTATGCCAAGCACATCAGCAGGCTCCATGCCCACTCCTGTGCTGCCTTTTCCAGCTTCACAGCCAAGGAGCACCATCCCTTGAAGCTCACATTCCCAGTGCAAGGAGGACTAAGAACTTCTGGGCCAAAGGCTATTGTTTCTAATAACCAGAAAAAAATCCAAAGAGATGCAACTTCCTGTTCTTTCCCACTTATTCACCAGCAGAGGCCTGGAAGATTTTTACTTCACAGGGCATCAGTGAAGTGGTCCTGAGAAGGCTCATCAGCTTGGTGAAAAGTGCTACCATAGTTGCTGCACAGAGGCCTGGTTTTGCAAAGCTTCATCAGCAAATCATACTTGTGTGACTCATCAGACTTGTGAAAACATTCAGACACTCTCACCTGCTTCCCACTGGAGTCTGGCCCTTCTCCAGCCCTCCAGAGTAGTGTCCAGTCATCTACCTAGCATGATGCTTGTGACCTGCTCCTCCCTAAAGGGCAGGGGGAAAAAAAAAATCCTATCACTGGGGCATGGCATTGCAATATCAATGCACTTGACTCACCCACAAGCATCTGATATCAAAAAACCAAAACAAACCCACCTGGCAAAGCAAACTGACAGAGTTGCCACCCTAGAATGCTCTCCATTTACCAAAGCCTCTGGGTGGACAAGTGCAGCCCTGGGTCATGTTTGCACCATTGTCCCCTAGGTGAAAACCAGCCTGGCCCCCTCAGGCAGCTCAAGCCTTCACACCCAAGACTGGATGCACAAGTGGTATTTCCCAAACAAAGTGCCAGACAAGGAGATACTTCCTCTTCCCCTCATGGCATGTTTTTATAAATCAGTTGAAAAACAATGTCTCATATGTGGTTCATTATTTTTAGTACACACATCTGGATGGGACTAAGTTTTATCACTTTCCTCCCATTAACACAAGAGGGTGTGAGGGCATTGTGTGCATCCATGGAGGCATAAGGAGGCCGGACAAGAAGAGCTGGGGATATGATGCCTTGCCTTTCAGTCTGGGAGGGTTTCTCCTGAAGCAGGTGACTGTCTGATGGTGGGACTGTCAGTGAGCAATAGTCCCAAAAACTGTTACAGCTGTAAACAAGGATCCTCACCCAAGTGTGTCAGGACATTGTCTGATATAAACAGGCCACACCAAGGCTTCCCTGCCTTCTCACGCATGGGCTCTCTGCAATGCAATTCTTACCAGCCCTCTGAAAGTGTGGAGGTTGGTGTCACTCCTTCAGCAACAGGAGATAGCCCATGAAATGGCAGTGACCACAAATAAAACTGTTTCAGGCATTTCATCTTCAGCGATTTCATCTTTGGTGACTTTGGTGTCATTCTGTCAGCCCCATGAAAGGATGATGGGAGCACCATGATTTTCAGAGAGTCATCTCCTCCATGACATGGTCATCACTTGAAGGAGCAAGGAAACTTTTTGTAGTAGACAGGCCAGCTTGCATATCTCAGAAAAAACAATTAATTTCAGCAGCACCCCCGAATAAGGCAAATAATAGGATGCTGGCACTTCCTCCCTCTGTTCCTGGGTCCCAGCTGGGATCACAGTCCCCTACTGCATGGCAGAAATTAAGGGCAGCATTCTGCTTCCACCTTTGTGCTCCTGACAGGGATGTGACAAAGCTCCAACTAAGGCAGGACGCCACACTAAGTCATGTCTGCCCTCTCGGGATCAGGAATTAGGGAGGCAGTTTTTGACAAGAGCAGCTGGACACTGGACATTCCCCAGCACCACCACAGCACATCAAGGAAATGGCTTTGGTATGTGGGGAAAAATCCAAGGAATTTCAGCACCAGGTAGCTTGTTTGCTCAGTGCAGCGGTATCAGACTGATTCAGCTGCACAGAGGGGTGAGGCCAGCACATATGGAACTGTCAGTGGAAAGGCAGGAAATTCTGCATTTAATATTGACTGACTTCAGAAAATACCGACTGACACAAAATACCCTTCTAGTTACAGCTTTACACTCTATGGGATGGAAGGGCAACTCCCTGTATTAGGGAACGATGTTTATTTGCATCAAATGGTCCTCCATATGATCATTAAAAGTGAGGGATTTTTTAAAGGAAAAACAATTATTGAAGTCTTTATTAATTTGTGAAGACTTTTAGCTGGATCCAGTGGTTTAATAAACACAGCTACATGAAAGAGGAAGTCATGACTAGCTTTCCCCATAAACAGAGTCCAAAGCAGGCTTTTACTAAAGGTTGATGGAGACTGTCTGGTGTCAGCCATGCTCCTGACGAGAAGAAACACCTCATTTACCAGAAGTGGTACGGAATCAGTCCTAGATAATGCAGATCATTCGCTCCCCAGGCATCTATTAGTATGAGGCTGCTGGACAGAGGAAGAAAGTGCTGCAAAAGCAGTTATGCAGCCCAGTATTGCATAGAAAGGAAAAAAATCAAGCACCAAAATGCTGGACCAAAAATCTCCCATCACCAGGCAAGGCATGGGCCAGGGACTGGCAGCACAGAGGCAGACGAGTGGACATGCCACCCGTGCAGCCATGGCTGGCTCTGTGGCTGACCCTGCATGGCCATGGGCACCAGGAACTGCACCAGGGCCGAGGTCTGGGAAGGTTTTTCTTCCTGTTGTCATGGCAGTGACGTGCTGCCCTGTGTTCATGGGTGTCATACCCAGACACCACTGGCCCTGCTCCTGGCCAGCCACCAACGGCAGGGTGGCCTGTGGGAACCTTCTCCCCAAGGACCCTCCTCTATAGCATCCCTGCTTGGGGACAGTGACCATTAACCTCTGGTCAAATGTTGTAACATGGCCCTTTTGATACATTCCTGGAAATAGGGATGAAGGAACAGACACTCCAGAATCACAGACCGTATTCAGATAGCATTCAGTGATGCCAAGAGGGAACAGGAGAGCAGCAAAGCTGAAAAAAAAAAAAAATTAAATGAAATTTTTTAGGTAGAATCACATTTTAAGTTCCTCATTCACACATGCCCTAAAGGCTTTCACAACCGAGAGAAGTAAAAATTTTCTAGTACTTCACATGTCTTGGTGGACAAATGAAGTCACATGTACTAATCCATTTACAGGCAAGTTCATTGTGCCTTCTTGCTTTTGTATCCCTCTTTACTTAGCTACTGACTGTGGCAATTAAGATTTCAATTAAAGATATACAAGACTAATCTTACAAGAGCCAGGCTGTTTGGAGGTTTGAGTCCTGCTGACCCCAGCTCAGGCCATGTGTTGGAGAAATCCAGACAGACAGGAAGATGGATATGGGGGAGTCAGTGAAAGAGAGGAGTTGGGCCGGCCCAGCACTGGTGACAGCAGTGGTGAGTGGAAAGGCAGAGGAAATCATGACTGAAAATATCTTTCTTTTCCCCATGCCATCCTGGGGGAGAAGCCAGGCACCAGGTGGGGACAGATGTGCTGATCCAAGCTTGAGAGGACCGCATACAGCATCCCACAGCTTCCCATCCATCTCCTTCCCAATCTGCTGGTTTTATGCCTTGCACTGTCTGACTGCACAGCAGCATAGACTCTGCAGCATCCCTTTTCACCATGGCTGTGTGCAAGGGAGAGGGATGGGGAAAATAGGGTCCCAGGGCAAATGGAAAACTGGTATACCACAAAACTACTCCTCTTCCCCTCCAGCACAGGAAAGAGTCCATGTTCCCAGAGGGCAGACTGGAAGCCAACCACACTGGCCTCTCCCACAGGATGAGTCAGCAGAAGCTGTGGGCTTATCCCTCCTCACGAGGTACTTGCTCACTTGCACCCTCACTGCCTGGCAACCCAGAGAAGGAAACCGAAAGCAAGCACAGCGGCTTCTGGGGCACAAACCTGGGGATGAGGGAAATGCCCTCTGCACCACTGGCATAGGAGAGCATATGCCTTCCTTGCCCTCACACAATGCCCCACAGCGCCCTTTTGGGCAGCAGCACTGTGCACAGGAGGAAACAGTGAGGCTTGCCAGGCCTGGCACAAGACATAGGCAAGTGCCACCAAGGAAAGGTCAGGACTGCCCTGTGCCATGTGGGAGTGCTGCTGCAAGTGTCCAACCCAGCAGACAAACAGAGAGCAATGCACATGAACGTGTAGTGTAGATATGAGCACTCAAAGTCACCAGGCCCTTCCTCTAGCTCAGCCTTCCCCAAAGAGACCAGCTGACGTGTCTGTGTGCTGCCAGGCAGCATACAATTTTGGGCATCTCTGGCATTCCACATGTCAGAGCAGCTGAGAGGAGAGTTTTCTGGGCTGGCTCATCCTTCCATGAGGAAGGCTTGCTTTGGCCTGCTGTGCACTGACTGTGAAGTGACCTGTGTCTAAAAGAGTGGTCCACTTGATTGCAAACCTCCCCAGTTTGAAGGCTGTGGTCTCCATCTCCCACTATGAGCTCCACTTCAGCTCCACTCCATCCACAGAGAGTCTTCAGCCCAGCCTGTTCCACCAACTCACTGTAGCTTTGATGGGAATTTTATCCCCAGAGTAAGTGGGAAATTAGAACAAATACCAGGTTAGGCCTAGCTGTATAAAATCATTCTCTACATATACAACACATTCCCTTACAGTCCAGGGTCTAGGCAGGAGGTACAGTTTATAGGCAGCATGCTCCAAGGACTGCTGCTTTGATGAAAACTCCACATTTTCCTAGAACAGGGACAGGAAAAACCAAGATACCAAAGCAGGTTTTATAAAACACCTTATACCACTTCTTAAATGCCTGAGTCCTCTTCACGCTGAATGGCAGTTTTTAGGAGGGCACTATTTTAGTTCTATCTTAGATGCACACCTAGACAGCATTTACACAAAGCCTTTGACTGCTCTTCCTGACATCCTCATTCCTGTGATGCCAGTTCCACCTGTGGACCAGACAGACTCTGGCATAACAGAATTAAATATCTAGAGGAGTACCAAGGATACCATTTATTTTCAAAATCACTAAAAAACCCAAGCAAAACAGTTTATGGCAATAAAGATTGACATAGAAGAGACAAAAATCAAAAAAAGTACAATCTGTTTCATATTATTGCACTGACTTTTTTATAATATACAAGGCATATTAAACAGTTTTCATTAAAAGAAGTTTTATTTATATAAATAAAAATGTAAATATACAATATCATACAATAAGTGTATCAGACTAACACAAAATCTACCTACAGTGGGATCCCCATTTTTCTCATGAGCTAGTCTACTCTTCATCAATATTTTCACTTGTACATTTACATAACCTAAACATAGAAACAGGTAAACATTCCCATCTGGGAATACTTCCTTCAGAATTTGACAAGAACCACTGCAGAACATTTACCAGGGTTAATTTCAAGTGAGGGTCATTAGGAAATATGAATTACTTAACAGTTTCTTAATACTTATCTGTCCTTCTATTATTATTTTTAGCGAGAAAATGATCAAATGTTTTTCCCTCCCTAATCTCAGAGTTTTCAATACAGATGCAGTCCCTACAGAAGCTAGAAACAGCTTCCAGGTACAAAAGGTTGCAGAATATGCAGTGGCAACATCTCACTGCTCTCATATCCATGATGTGCACCTTCAGCTGCCCCAGGCCTGGATGCACCAAAGCCCTAAACCTTCTCCATCTAGGAGCAAACCCCCCTTGTCTGGAATGCCTTCAGCTTCCTGGTGAAGAAGTGCATAATTTCATCTTGATTTTTATGTCTTCTAGGATGCAGCTGCCAAGTCTCCGCTCTCCTAGAGTTTGGCCAACACTCCAGCAGGGTGAAGAAATCACCATGGGGACTGATATGCAAACAGCAAGGCCAAAAATCATCGTGATCCTACTGAATACTGATGAACTAATGCAACGTCCTCCATCATTTCAGTGCGACCAGGCTCTCTGAAAAATAACATTTACTTTGCCAGGTGTGTTATCGAAAGTTTACTACATCTGCTTGGTCTACCCATCTTGTCTGTAATAAAGCAGACACCCACACTGCATAAATCCTGGAGCTTTTTCAGGGAATGTCACCCCAAGAGAGATGTCAGGAAATGCTACTGTAATCATACCAACATCAGTGAAGATGTTCTTTCACAAGAAAAATAAAAAGGTATTTTCAGGAACAGAAAAATCAGGGTTAAATACAATTCTTTTGCTTGCTCTAATGTTAGTAGAGAAGTGTTATCTTTCTACCCATAGTAACTATTATCAGATTTAAAACATTAAACCTATCTTTTAAATTATAGCCACTACTGAATCACACACAAAAATCCCCATTTCTGCTTGCTGTTACTCAGCCAACACTTATCTACGTGCATGTAAAATAAAATACTGAACAGTATCAGATTACTGAAAAAAAAGCCTTCTAAATCACTCACAATGAACAGTACCTGCAAATAAGCATCTGAAAATATCCACCACGTATCATCTTAAGACACCTCAAATTAACTTTAATTTACAAAATGAAGACTTTACCTTTGAGCTCACACTGGTTTAGGAGTGAGGGAGACATATGCCTCCTTGTGATGGAACCTCTGGAATTCTAGACTGTGGACTGAAAAAAACGCCATTCCCTAAAACACAACTGTGATTTACCACATTAAAGCAGCAAAAAGTCAGTACTGCACTTGCACGTATTATACGTATACAGGTATGCATTCACTACGCTGCATTAAATTCCACATGCATTTTATGTATCTATTATACACTCTTATTAGTCGGATTTTGGTCATTCCTGAACAAGGCCTCACCATTCAGTTGTCATTGCTTAATTATTATTGCCCTGTTTTTCAGCAAATATGTAGGGGTAACCTCTTCTATCCCATTGCAGGCCTGGAATCTCAGAGTGGTCCTCCAGCCCTAAAAGCTGCATCCTCCTGAAGCCTCTCCTACCACGGAGGTGACCAGAGGCATGGGCCAGTCCTGACAGAATGGCTGAGCTTTGGGTTTCCAGGGGACCCAACTCCACAGTCATCTCACAGCACTGAACCTGAATTAGTGTCAGCAGAAATCCTGCAGGCAAAGGAGCTGTAGGACTACGTACAGTATTGCCTTTCCTGTAACCAAAAGCTGCATCCCTCCCTGGATTCACATGCTAATACGTCACTGAGAAAGAATTAAACTTATTTATTCATTTTTAGGTAAACATTGCACAGCTTTTATATTCATCTGGTCTCAGGTTTCCTTGCAGAACTGAATTTTCTTCTGCTCATCATGAGCTGCAGTCTAATGAAGTTGTCACAGAGATGAACCCAAGTGAGTGCTCCACTAACCTGGAAGCAATTGCTTCAAGCACTGCTGAATAAATGTAAATAAACTGAACTACAGTATGATCTTGGGGAAGGGCCAAGTGGCAAGCCTAGACCTTTTTGTAACAGCTACGCAGTGTCTTGACTCACTGGAAGCAGAGGCAGCACTTCAGACTTGGACTAGTTCCAAGCCAAGAGCTCTTCACCCTAGGCATGTTGGCTGCAAGAAGTCTCCAGCCTAATGTGATGAACAACCTGAGCACTGTGGAACAAACAACTTGTTCTCAGCTGATAAGGACACTGGCCCATTTCCTCCTGTATGTATTTTATGTTGTTAAGCTATCCCAGATGTAGGAAGAGAAATAACAGAGTCTAATCTCTTGCACCCATACGCTCTCCTCCCAGCACAGCAGACTAAGCAGCATGGCCCGCTACTGATACCTCTTCTGTGAGTAGAGGTGAGAAAATCCAAACTAAGCTCCTGTGGCATTGCAATCCTTTCTCTTTTGCTGTACCCAACACCATGGTTTTTCCCATCTACACAAACAGCTTTCAGTTTCACCACCCAGAACCCTCAGTATTAGCCCAATCCTGACGCAGTTAGGTGTACTTGCATCATCCACACACATCCTCAACCCATTCTCACACAAGCAAAAATAAATACTGGACAGGAGAAAACAAAGAAGACCAATTAAAAGCCACTGCAAATATGGCCAGCTCAGATTTAATCTGTTAAAATCCCCATTTTTAGATCACCACTTTTCAGCTTGAGTCTTTCAAGTTGGGCAGCCTTAAACCTCTTGAAGACAAATAAAAGCAGCCCAACTAGTAGACGATCTTAGTGGTCGCTGAAGTCTGTGGGATCAGTAAGTGCTCAGCACTTGAAATTATCCCCCTTTTAAAAATATATATATTTTAAAGGTGCCTAACATTAGAAGCCTAAATTTGAAAATTCAGACCTTAATTTTTTATCGCCCCCATTTTCATCACAACTAACAACTCAGTATACACCTTGGTGGACAATCACCTATTATTTGGACCTGATTTTCTTGGAGATTTCTACCACATTAATGCCAAGTGCTTTCATAAACAAGTTGCACCTAGAAGTAGATGCACTTGTGGTGGATGCTGAGTTAGTTCATTAGTTTTAAGAGGATTTTTCAGCTTTGCAATAAAATGCTTGTATTTTAGGCATACAAGTTGTGCAAAATTATATTCTTTTGTCATGCACTTTTAGCAAAACTGCACTTAGAAGAATAAAGTGAGATTGTTCCAGACATTCTCTTATTACAACAACAAAAAAGGACCAGACCCTAAGGAAGTGTCCTAAAGTCTTATTACAGCTAAGTGATATAGTACAGTCTAAAACCCACCCTTGTCAACAGGATGGCAACCAACAAGTTCTACTGCCAACACTCTGCAGATACTAAAAATATCAGGGACAGGCACAGTGTTATTTATCTCAGTCAAAATACTTTAAATCAAACCCAGGAGAAGTCTTGAAGTTCCAATAAAACCGCCACATAATACAAAATTGTCTCTAACTTTTGGCTTCCTTCGTCCCCAATCATTGGGTGAGATTTTTGAAGCTCATCACACACTTGCTCAATGGTTCTCCAAGGCTCTTAGCACCTCTCTGTAAAGCATTAAGACACGTTTGTGTGGCTTTATAAACAAAGACAGCTTTTAGAGAGTTTAAAATGGTTTGTCTTAGCAAGTGTGATTAGTTGTAGTGCTTCCATCATACTACAGTTCTGTGTTTTCTGATTAGCAATTGAACTGGCCCCTCTGGCACAGATTTAATGATGTTCCAGGCATCGTAATGCATGAGCCCAATTAATGACTTCCCACTAACAGCGAGAATTTCATCTCCAGTTTCTATGTTTCCAGATTGCTCCGCAGCACCACCTAGAAGCAAAGGGGGAAAAAAGTCAGTGTCAAAAGAAAAAGAAGCAAGCTCACAAAAATCTGCTTTCCACTGGGATGAAATAAACCATTTTTTCCAACAGTAACAATTTCAGTACAAGTCACTTACATTCACCACAGCTCTAGCACGATAACCCATGCTGCATCTCATATAAAAGCTTATTTTAACTAAGATAAAGCCTTGTTCTCAGAAAAGATGTCTGGTTTTGAAGGAAACAACATAAGTGTATTAAATATGGCAAATATTATCTCTGTAGCTGTAAGAAAAACTGGTTGATAAAATAACCATGAAGGTTGTATATGGCACAGACTCAATATTAACAGGGTAATAAGCAGATAATGTAGTAGACTGTACAACCCAAGTTGAACAAATCAAACACTGATTGCAAACTCTGGACAGACAGCATTCACAGAAAGCTTCTAGATAGAGGCATACCTTTCCCTGCTGATGAAAGTATGTTTTCTGTAATGATAGTTAAACTAACATGATCGATCACAGGGAGGGGAAAAGAACTGTATGTAAGGATGTAAATGAATGAGCTCAAAAATTAAACATACTCTTTACCCTAAGAAGTACTTTCTAAAGAGGGGAAAAACACATGCACGCACACACACACGCGCACACACAAACTGATAAGCAATTCAGTAAATACCTGTGTGACTTTTTACCTTTATCAGTGAATAAATCACTGAAAAGTAATTCTGTAAAAATGCTGTGCACATGTAGTTTCATCAAGAGTTTCAGCTGCCTTCAGAAAGGACCTTATTTTTCACTAAACTGACATGTGACATATGAAAGTCACAGCATAGTTCTGGGACTCGTTGTCTTTCTATGTATGGTTCATATAAGTTTAGCCATCTGCTGACAAACAAAGCACCTATGACTGGCAGTTTTTGAATACCGATATCTCATATTCTTAGCAAAAGCTATTATATTAACATTTAAAAAATTTTAAAAAAAGACAAAAATATGGTAAAATTCATAATTGGGCATAATGCAGGGTGGTGCTTCAGTACCACACTGACTATATGCACTATACATTTCTTAGAAAAGAGAACCGGATAAGGCACGAACGTCTCAGACCACTATGACTACAGATGATGGCTGCTGTAGTCCAATGTCTGCACTAGTGGACAGACCCATACTTAGTAAAGCATATTGCTCCACATTTACTAGCAGATGCAATCCCTAGCCATTCCTGGGAGCGTTTTTTCTTTTAATGACCACTTTGGCCTAGTAAGTGGTAATAAATGAGAGCCACAAAACCCACCCTTGCTTCAAAAAAATGCTGAGTACAGTAATTGAAATGTCTGTACAACGCACAGACAAAAGGAAAACTGGGATAACATCCACTGCATGCATGTAGTACCTTTAAATATCCTTTTTACAAGCAAGGGCTTATCTCCAGCAATGGAAGCTTTTCCACCATCAAGACTGAATCCCAAACCAGCAGAGGTTTTCAATAATTCAATGCAGATGACATCATTCATGTCCAGATTTGGATCTGCAATTGAATATACAGAGCATCTTGTTACGCAGATAACAGTAAACTTCATGTTGTGTTTGGTTGCTTTTTGCTTTTGCTGCAGTGACAGGACAATTCAGAGTTCAGTTACTCAGACTAGAACATGCCACCAAGTTTCTCAGAAATAAACGTATTCTATTGTAGTTGTGAATGGAAGACAGTACAAAATGCATTTACACATAGGGACATCTTCATTTTAGATGTTCAACATAAATCTGCCAAGATACCATTTTTTTGGCAGAATTATAGCTAGCAAATTTAGCAGGTACTCTAAACAGCAACAAGATAACGAAAAAATTACAAAAATAGGGAGTGAAGAGCATTTTTTTCTTTCATTTTCTCCCTTTACTTATTCAATGAACCACATTTTTTTAAGTAACAGGAATGAACGAAATGTTTCATTAAGCAAACATGTTCCATTCTCTTAATCAAAAATCTGTAATCAGTTACTAAAGTGAAAAATTGTTTCTCAGCTCCTTTCTGTGTATTTAATTATAATTAACTGTAGTTGTACAATGCCTCCTACATAGTAGATATTTCTGAAGTGCAATATTGCTGCAGCTGACTTAAAACATGATTTTGCATGGGCAGAAATAAATCTGCAGTTTTGGAAAACAAGATCCTCTTTGTCTTGTGTGAATGTAATAATTATGCAGTCTGTGTTATCACAAATTACTGCTACTGTTGTCTTAGACAACTTTAAAGGTTATCTAAAACATCTGGAGATGTCATTTGCCTGGAAGGGTGGAAAGACGTTTTGAATAACCCAACACCATTTTGTTTATGAGATAAGGTTGCCCCCTAGTGCCTGGACCCAGAAGATATTCTGTATTTGTCAGGGTGCAGGATGTAGGGAGTTTAGAGCAGAGAGGGATTCTGAAGTAATTACATAGATTATATCCATGGGAGCAATTCCAGAAAGGCTGATCCATTAATTAACAGAGTACTTTTTTGCCTTTTTTTTTTTTTAAGCTGTGTTACAAAGTCATACCATAAAACCCAGTGTAAGCATAAAACAAAAGAAACTGGTACAGAAAAAAAATCCCTGTGAGAACAGTAATGATTACAGGCAACAGATTAAAAATAATTGAGTGGCAGCTCCATGTCCTGGTTTTGGGGTGGAAAGCGCTGAGCCTGCTGTTGCCCTGGAGGGCAGGGGAAGCCTCTGGTCATCCCCTGCTCCAAAGTAGGAGCATCCAGATAGGTGCTGAAGGGGCTTGGGTCTTAAATCTCAAAAAAAAATTCAGAGATCTCTTCCTAACACTCCAGGCGCAGCCTCTACACCAAAATGCTGTCCTGTTCCCAAAAAGGAGCCTAATATTCCACTAATAATTTTACACTTAAACCATTTGTACCTACTTTCCTATGGGATGGCTGACTTCAATAGACTTACTTCCAGTTACTGCAATATAAAAATAATTTTTTTCTATGTTTCTAGTAGAAACAGTATGAAATCTGCTTTTATAAAGAACAAGCTCAGTCCCTGTGCTTAATAAACTGCAGGGCATGGGGTTTTCTTTGAGTTTTTTAAATTTTTTTAAAATCATTTCTGGTTGTTTTCTTCCTTGCATTGACTACTGTTATTACTTAAAAGGAATTTATTCTGGATTGGAAGAATATGTGGAACCACTTTCCTAAGTAGAAATTGGATTGGGCCCTAAATTAGGTCTAAGTTTGCGCCTAGTTACGATAATGAAAAAAAAAAAAAAAAAAAAAAAACAACAACAAAAAACAACCAACCAAAACCCAAACCGTACTTAGGTTCCAAAGAGAACAAATAAAATTTGAAGGTAATTTCATTTTCTGCCTTAAATCACATCAGGCACAGACGCTTTTAATCTAAAACACATGGACATTTTCCCCTTCAGTCTGCTCTGCAAAGGAATCCTTCCAAACTGTTCTTGGACAAAGATCATACCTGTTCCTATTTCCATGGAAACATCCTTTCCAGACCCCACACATTTTCTGCCAGTAGCTGATATCTCGAGTCTAGAGGAATTGTTTGTTTTGTGTTTTTCCTTCTGTATGACAATGACTGCATATTTGTACAGCCTTGCATGATGAAGAGTATTCAGGACATCCCCATGGACTGAGCTTGCCAGAGATTTGCCATTGATCGACAGAACAAGATCTCCTCGATGGATAGTCCCTTCTTGAGATGCCACTCCCTTTGAAAATACTCTGTGGACCTACAAGAAAGGTTTTAACATGGATGTTTTAACCTCATGACCACACATAGCGTTCTACAGGCCAAGCTGAACAGACACACTCTACCAAAACTTGCAGCCAGTGCCTACTGCCTGGATATCAAGCACACAGCATTTTCTCCAGTGAACACCCTCAAAGTGACTAGACAGAGCTCCATTTGGGGATGGGGGAATTCAGAGTAAAAACATGCTTTTATAGCACAGTCATTTCTATGACAAAGATAACCAAAACCAGCAAGGGAATGTAATATCACTAATCACTTACGCTTTCACTAAACTCCTCAAAGGTCTTCAATTAACATATTTCAAGTGACACAGAAGTTAAATCCACATCCATGCCACAGCAACCACCAGGAACATTGTGATGTGCAACACCCACTTCCCCAGTTCCCACTGACTGGGACATGCATCCTGTGCTGTTCTCAAATGCACATTTCTAAACATCGGTGCACTGAAATGCTCTGACTTACTGCAGCTGTACAAGTATTTAAGTGTTTGCCTCAATCTGGCTGATCAAATACCATGCAAATAGATGGAAAGGGATAACTTAGCAGCTTGAAATGCATTTTTTTAGAGAAAAAAAATACTCTATTCAGGGTGGATAAAACTTTGAGAAAACTTCCAGCGGTTTAGTTGTGTGTCATTTACAAAAAGGAACTGACTAAAAGATTCAAGACCCAGCATTTAAGGACTTGCCTATTTGGCACTCTAATTTTAGCAGCCAGAATATGGTTTCCCATGGAGACAGTACTAGGTCTGACAAGCAAATGTTCAAGGCAGCAAATCTGTGGACACAACTCTGCATGGCATTATCTTTAGGAATTTATCCTAATACCCAGACCAGCACTGAGGCATCAGAAGCCTTTTGGCTCCTGTTCCATCTCACTGTAGGGCCATGCTGAGATGGGCACCTGCTACAACCCCAAAGATCCAATGAGATGAATTTCCAGCCAGTCTAAGCAGGCATTCAAAGCTGGAGTAACAGCCTCAGTAACAGAAGTAGGCATGCAAATGCAAGTGGAATATCGGGGTCATGTCCAAAAAATCTGCTGCTTTCCCTCAGTTGCTCACCTCCTCAGTACCCTGAAGCTCACTAGGCATTTCCATTTCTGCACCCAAGTGTGGATATAACCCAGTGGTAACACTAAATCTAGCTGGGACCCAGAATTCCAGTAGGTCAAGAACATAGTAAGATCCCTTTACACTCTCCGAACAAAAAGCGTCAGGAAAGAGCAGGAACTGACACTCCTTTGGTCTCATGGCTAACAGAATTCAGGAAAAGGACAGTTCATCAGTTCCTCAGTCTGAGATAGCTCAACATCTTATTTTTTAGGTAGTCATATTTTCTAGGTAAGGAACTCTGTAAGGAACTCTCTGGGGACATACTCTTCATCTAGCCTCAGTATCTAATGCGTCTCTCTCTTTCAGGACAGAATTTAAAATGCATATTTTGTGTTAAAGAAATCGTCACACAGGACACCAGTTCTCTTGGATATTTCTGTCTTACTGTTCTGTTTTTGAACAGTCACTTTAAACACACCAGTGTCTTAATATGACACTATCTTTGGTTCAGAATGCTGCTTAAGACTTTAAAAAACCCTAACCAGACAACAACCCTCATTTGTTGACCACCCACAGGTATCACTAACTCAAAACAAACTTGTGATCTGAAATCCATAATGTTTGCTGAGGTCCGCAACAATCAGTCTCAGGAACTGAAAAATCCTCCAAAAACTTTGCTGCACAGAGTTTCCTTTCAAGGGCTGGAAATGAAAGTCTCGCCTGAAAGGCTGTGTGCACTGCAGCTGCATGCAGAATTTTATTTACATGCATAGGATTTAGATCTAGCCCATCCCACCCAGTAAGAGATTTTTAAAGCCTGAAAGCATAATTGTTATCCATCTCCAATAATAAAAATTACACTTCCCAGACACTCTGATTTTAGTAGCAGATGGTAAGCTGCTGCTTTTGAGACACTGAATGACTTGCAGTGAGTCTTGATAAACGAGGACTTGATCTAATCACCAGCCTACTTTAAAGTGAGCTTTGTAGAAAAATGACTTGCAGCCATCACTTACTGTGACTGATTTCTGTTCCAAGTCTATTCCTCCAGCAACACTAAATCCCAGGCCAGCTCCTTCTTCTTTGTGCAAGACTACAAAGTATGTGTCTTCTTTGCTCTAGCAGAAAAATGGAGGCGCACAGGAAGGGGAAGAAGAAACACAAAACCAAAGATCAACACCAAGTACCCTCACAAATGACAAATTCCCAGTACCCCCAGACTATGGCAGGTGATAAAAAGCAACGCAAGGAATTAAAACTGAGGCATTAAATGCATTTCACTTCATGTTACAGAACGAAGCAGCCATCTAGGAGAATTTAGGTGACAAGAAAAGTTGCTTCATTCAGTTCAAGGCTAGCAAACAAAGTCAAAGTTAGGATACTGAAATGGCATTAAACCTTGGGCAGCCTAATTTTTACAGGCTCTAGTCACTTTTCCATTGTTCAACATTTTGCAGTCAAAATTCAATATTCCCATACACCTTTCTGGACCAAGCACCGTACTCTTCAGGAAATTATGTTACTTTTGTTAGCCAATTTCTTCTTCCTCGAAAGAGTAACACAGACGTAATGCAGGGCAGTTGCATCAACCTCTTCTCAGCAGGGCTGACAATCCTGCAAGGGGCAGTGGCTACATTACTGAAGCTTGGGAAGGTCAGATGGGACAGCAGAAAAAACTGTTTCACTTGGGAGGTGAAAGTAAGGAGCATGTTAGTGAGCTAAACAGGACTAAGCTGTGGTGTTGTAGAAATGGGAGCATCCTGCACAAGAAAAGGATTGGTACAGGTTTGCATCCAACAAGTCTGACACTGTCACAGAGACCACATTTTGTGGTGTAAGGGGACCTGTAGAAAGGAATTTGGTGGAGCAGGTACATAATACCTGTCTGTGGGGCAGAGCATCAGATGTGGGGAGTAGAAAGCAGGCTTCTCAGCTTTTCCCCAGGATCCCATCTAACACCAGTTATTTCAAAAAATTGCCAATACTAAAAGTAACAGCGAATTATTAGAAACCAATCTCTTCATCTATTTAGTGTTAAATTATATATTTAGTTCACTAAACTCAACATATTAACTCAGCATTTGTCTTTTGTTTCAGACAGCACAGGGAGCTACAGATTACCAGACTTTGTGGTGAAACAACAGTCAAATTCTTGGTGTCACTGCATGTTTTCTCTGCCACATAGTGTCTATGGAAGATTTCCTACACTAGAGGCATCCTTGGAATATACAAAGGCAATGTCAGAAACTGATGTCACCCTGCTCCACATCACTGATCCATCAGCACTCAAGGAGAGAGGAGCAGTGAGGGCAGATCATCTGTGTTCACAGTATTTTGTAAATGCTAAGACCTGGCTCACCTGTACTCAAGTGAGAACAGCTTTATGTCTGGCTAGAAATAATAAAATCAGTTAAGTAATTAGGCTAGCCCCTTTCCAGATAATGGAAACATACACATCTTTGACTGTTAAGTAGTATAGCAATCCCTTTTCTTCAAGAGATCAGGCTCTTTCCAACACTCGATATCTCAACTTAATTTGCTTACACTGGTGAAGGAAGGAAAAAAAGTCAGAAGTTCAGCTGTTAAAAGAGTTATCCAAGGATCATGTGTGTTGGGCCAGTCAACAACACAGTCTGGATACTGGCTCCCCATTCCCAAGGTGCATTCCCTCCCTCCCCAGCCCTCAGAGCTGCTCCTTGCCAGCACACATAATATTGGGCAGAGACTCAGCTGTGGATGCTTACTGCTTTACTTGGACACACAAGGCCTCCAGTGATCACCTCTGTTTAGACTGTTAGCCAAAGATACCTATCATAGAGACCTAAAGAAAGTGCCCATTTTCAAATTAATAGCAGTAGCATTTATTAAATGGTAACAGTAAATTCAGCACTGTTTAGAGTAAAGGACGGTGACAGACTCTTCCCAGGGAAGGCGTCAGTCCAAATCAGGCAGTCCGTCTCATTTTTCAGCAACTGGATAACTATGAAGATCTGTTCTATTGTACATTCAAAATCCACCATTTGAATAGCACAAAATTTTCCAGAGTATGTGCCACACTGGGCTTAAATATGGAGAAGAAACTATGCAGACAAGGAGTGCATTCCAAAAAGCATTCAGTTTTATAAATATTTGAGCTCACAGGCTTTGAAAAGTGGCTTAAAGAAATAATCTCTCCAAGATGACATGCAAAATACTTTAGAGAACACTTAATAACCCCTGTTCAGTTGTGCAATCCAATCCTAATTTTATCAGTAAACCTAGCTAGCCATCTTGGCTCACCAAGCCTTTGAGACTTGAATGCTTTAGCTGTGCTGTCCCCTGGAAGGAGATAAAGCTGGGTATTTTGGGAAGGTCCCTTTCGCCCCAGCCTGTGTTTGAAATTGCAATCTTTGTGAACAAAACCCAAGAACACTCTAGATGCAGCTCAGCCAGCAGTTACGCAGACCAGATGGCAGTTTTCCTTCCAGCACTGTCATTATTTTATCAACTTCTGTTCTGATTTAAAAGTATGTGGATGTATCCCACAAACAGAAACACCAAAAGCAGGAAAGTAATGTTCTGGTTGGCATTTCACTTTGGAAGCCTTCTTCAAACACCTAGATAATGAAGCAAGTTATCTTGATGCAACAACCAGTTTCCACAGAAGAGAACAAAAAGGTCACAGGAGTCTCATAAACCCTTCAGCAGCCACATTCTGGTGTTCAAGTTCAGCACTGAACAAAATAAATTAATTTTCTGTGATTGCAGCTTCTAGCAAAGGGCACCAGGCACAAAGAGGAACAGAGCTTCCCTCCCCTCCATGGTGGGGAAACTGAGTCTGACCCAGATGGTTGGTGGAAAGCTAAGTTCTGATGCGCAGTTACTGGGGAGCCCAGATGAAGGAACACTTTTCCACTTAAAATAGGTCTATTTATTGTGACTCACAACTGCATTTGAACTTCCTTATACAAAAAGCCATTCAAAATTATAACAGGTTTATAGCAGATATGTAAAAACTAGTATCAGTCTAATTAACACCAACTGCAGTTGATAGCAATAGCCTGTCCCGTGACTACTACTACTACTGGAAGAGACCTGAAACAGTTTGGAAAAGATTTTATCTACCCATAAGAAAGCCCTCAAAAATCCACCAATAACCCAGTTTTATCTTGTGACTTTTACCTTTACTTGTGCTTTGACTTCTTGGAGCATAGCAGCAACATCACCTTTTGGTACTACCACTGACAAAACAGATTGCAGTTTTTGCTGGTCCAGGCTTGAGATGAGCAGCTGATCCAAGCTAAAATAAACATAAAAAGACAGAAAAGCTCTATATTTCCCTACTTTGTAGAGATACATTTCACATATACAATGTAGGCTGTATTAGGATAAAGGACAAAGAAGAAATCTTGAAAACTGGTAAAGAAATGGTGTATACTGGGAGAAGAGTAAGGGACAGAGAAGATTATTTAAGAATAACTCTGGAAGTCAGTCCCTGTTCTGTTCCACTCATCCTTCCCTAATGGTTTTAGCAACAAACATTAACAGGAGACAACTACATCTGAAGACTGCTTCTGGCAGGACAACAAGCTCGTTTGTCACCACAGGCTGTGCTGGCAGCCAGTGCTGTGCAGCCTCCTCTCCACCACTACTGCTGTGCTGTAACATGGCCAAAAAACTGACCAAAACCACCTAGAGGGGCCACAGAAAAGGAGCCCAGCCGTCCCCGGATAAAATATTTAATCTTGTACTGAAGCCAAGACACAGCAGCATGGTAGCTCCAAGGCATAAAGTCATGAATGGCACCCCCAGACTGTGAGGGGATGGCAGGCTGGGGCCACAGCAGAAACGTGCTTTGGGGCAGACCTGTGGCACAGTGGAAGCTTTGCCAGGGTTAGGGATAAAACAAAAATATCAAAGCTGACACTAACCTGATAGACCAGCTGTTTCCCCCAAACAGAGAGCTGCCATGGGGCATGTCATCTTCTGAGGCAGAACCCGGCGTCCCTGAGCCACTGTCCCAGGGGCTGCAGGCTCCCAGTCCCATTGCACCCAGCTCTGTGGGGCTGCAGTGGGCTAGTGGAACTGCCCTGCTCTGGGCAGGCACGCCAAGGGCTCTGCGGGGTGTGACTTCCAGCTCTGTCTTGAAGCAGGCAGGCTGCGGGGGCTCTGAGAAGCCCTCTCCACACAGCTTGTCCAGGTTGGGCATACTGAGGGCTCTCAGCTCCCGCAGCCTGGAGCGGGACAGTGACAGCCGCCCCAGGCCTCGGCTGCGGCGCGCCTGTGAGACCGAGGTGGGGAAGGCAGTCATGTCTGCCCCAGCACCATCCTCCTCACTCCTCTGGGGCTTTTCGTCCCCTTTGCCACCCTCGGTCACACACACAGGCTCTATGCTAAGGGGAGATTTGGCCACGGTGTTGGCTGGGCTGGGGCTGCCACCATAGGAGCTCAAGCTGCGCCGCAGTGACCATGGTGTCTCAGTGGAGCTGGATGTGGTGACCAACCCACCACATGACCTCCTGGCATGGGGCAACCTTGCAGTTGAGCATATATCAATGGCCTTCACAATGGGCCGGTCAAAATTAGCCAGGTTTTCAAAGGATTTGATCCTCTGTTTGACAGAGAAGGATGAAATTGGCTCATGCGGCCAGTTCAGCTCATAGTAATAGTAATTCCGCCTGAAGTTTCTCAGTTTATCAGCAGTGGGGTAGCTGATGTCACTGGCTGAGGAGGATGTGTCATGGACCTTCTGGGCACTTTTGGAGGCACACGCCTGCTCCTTTCCACTCTGGCTGTTAGGCAGATTCAGGTGAGCCACCTTTAACATCCCTGTTGCTGCCTGTGGATATTTCTCCTCTGCAGTTTGACCCTGGGATCCTTGCACAGGGTGAACCTCTGCAACATGGCAATCCTCCCTCAAGTGTCCCGATAACTGGGATGGCATTGAGTAGGTCCTTGTCACAGGTTTTGACAAGCCACAGAGACGTCTGTCTCCAGCAGTATCTCCTCTTGAGAAATACTGCATGGTCCCAATCTCCTCAGTCAGCCGAGGCACTTCTGCATTTACCTCTTCTGTTTTCTCCAGCAATGGCAGCCGCAAAAATGATGCTAGTGAGGACGAGGCAGAGGAGGAGGAGGAAGGGGATGATGAGGAGGAAAGCTTCACCTCAATGAAACTGCGTTGCATCTCCTGCCCTTCCAGCTGCTCCTGCTGAACTGAGGAGGACCCCAAGGAAAAAGAGCAGGCTCCAGCAGATGTTTCTGTGTTTTGCAGATCTAATTGTCTAAGAACATCTGCACTACAGATGCTTTTGATTGTGTTCAGTTCTCTTCCAGGGTTATCAGTCCTCCCTTTCCCACACTCAGCTTTTGGTATCCCCTGAGGAGGTGAAGTGACTATGGACTGACTGTCTCTGGCTCTGAAATCATCAACCATAGCACCCTTACCCTGACACACCACAGTCTGCATGGAAACTTGCTTCTCTTTTGGCCTTCCCCATGACAGCTCCCCACAGCCACATTTCATTTCACCACTTGCGGTTGGACTGCTGCTGCCATTTGGGATAGTCAGAAGTGAATCTTCAGAAATTACCAGAGATGGTTTATTTTCCAGCTCTGATTTCAGAGTCTTTGAGGCTGCTGAAATGCTCTTTCCAGGATCTGAGTTTGTAGGTGAATTATGAGACAAGGGTGTTTTCTTTCCAAGGAGTTTGGGGGACAGTTGTGGAGAAACAGAAGCCCTTTTCTGATCAGCCCCATTGACTTTGGTAGGAGTAATGCCAGAAGAATCTGAATATGTCTTTGCTTTGCTTTTGATGGTGAACCCTTTTAGCTTTGGTCCTGCTTTAGATTTCTGATTATTTAAAAGGGTATCCATTATACTTTTTTGTGCCATTACCTTAGACTCCTGACAGGATTTTTTCTGTGAGGATGGGCTGTGCGGTACTGCAGCTGCTTTGCAGTGATTTGTGCCAGAGCTTTGGACTTTTCCATTTGAAGTCCTTCCTGAAGTCACAGAGTTAATTTTCTCATTTTTTCCTGGCAATTCATGAGTCGCATTAGCCTTTGGATCTTTAGATCTAGTGGAAAAGGGTGACCTGAGTGATATTCCTCTTGTTGATGATGCATTCATATGACTGCTGTCTGTTTTGGACAAGGTGGACGAACTGTTGGTTTCTTTCTTCAGCAAGCAATAATTAGCAGCATGATTAGAGTCATCAACTGCCATTTCACTTTCAGATTTGGATCCCTGCTCATCACGACATCCTTCTTTCTCAAACAAGCTGTTCTCCAAGACATTGACATTTCTAGCAGAGCAAAAGCTTGTCTTTTTGCAGTGCAGAGACCCTTTTTCTCCAATGGATTCACAGCATTTCTTATTTTCATTACTGTTCCCCAAATCCATCTCTTCTTCTGTATGTAAGGCACCATTGTTACAGGAAGAGTAAACTTCAGGGATACTGACTGAATTCTTTAGGATATCTTCTGGCAGAAGAACTGAGGAATGAGAACACAAGGATGCAGAGGACACATCTGGACACTGTGAAGGACATGGAGTGGGCTCACCATTATCTTCCAAACCTAGTTTGTTGATGCTTGTCTCCAGTGACCCACACACTGCATAGTCCTCATTCTGCAAAACTTTGCCACTGTAAGGGTGCAGCTGGGATAGAGAGGACAGACTTGTTCCAGAGGTGAGACGCTGCTCCTGTGCGGGCTTCTGCAGCTCATCATTCATGCAACAAATCTCAATTTGCTCCTCATCTGACTCTGTTACAGTACAGCCTGCAGGGGCATTGGCAGAAGCACACTGCCCAAGCAACACCTCACTAGCACTGTCAAAGGCTTCTGTGAGAGACTCTGTGTCTGAGTGAGAATCCTCCGCAGCCCCATACATTGATTTTGGAAATGGGTCACTTCTCTTACCTTCCAGAGAGTTTGCTGCAGGCAACTCATCCTCATTTAAACTGCTAAAATTCCTAGAATAGTTATTCAAAGAGTTTTTATTCACAGTAAAAAGTTTGCCTGTGTTGATGGAGTCCAACACAGACAGCCCCAAAACCCCTTGTGCATTAGCTCCACAATTCACAGCTTTCTCCATCAGCTCCTCCTTGGGTGCTCGCGGCTCAGACTCGGGGCAGCCCTCATCAGTGCCACAGCAGCACATCGTGGTGTACTCGTCTCGGAGGGGGCTCTCTGCACGTGATGGGGTGCGTGAGGCCCTGCTCTCGGGGGCACCCATCTGGCTGAGCAGGTCATCGATGTCAGTGACGGGAATGGCCACGCACTCCTCTTCATGGCTGCCCTTCGGAACACCCCTGTGCACATCCCTGCCCGTGCCGGCATCAGGTGGCAGTGTTGCTCTCTCTGCTGTGCAGCCACCGACAGCAGCTTGCAGACCTGCTTTTTCTCGCTTCCCAGAACTCTGTTCTTCCTCCGTTGTGAGGATGCTGTTGACATTGGCCTGATTTTGAGTGTCTACCCCTGGAGACAGGATGAGGTTTGTAAATCTGCTGACAGCTGCATCACGATTGAAAAAAAAAGAAAAAAAAGGCAAAATCCTGTCAAATATAAGAAGTGATATAGAAAACACCAGGTTTCATTATAAAAACAGACACCCACATTGACAACACATTTCCATTTTCATCTGCACTCCTCCTCTTCTGTAATGATGTTTACAACAACTCGAATTAATCACAACTATGTGTATTTGAGTAGTGCACAGAAGGGAGCAATGCACTTATCCAAGGTGAGTTGTCATGATCTGTTTAACTCTCATCTTTGAAATTGCAGCAGTCAAGCAGCCAACTACCAAAGTGTCAGCATGCAGTATGTCATGCTGAGCAGCACTGCTTCTCATCACTTCATATCTGAAGTCACCAACAGAGATGCTGGGGAGCACAGAAAGCCCTGACATAGCAAAGGTGACCAGATAACACAGTGACAGTCATAAATAACTTGGCTCTGACCCCTTAGCACTTCTGCAGTTGTTCAATGTGACATGCATGGGTGACTTTATGCACACATTAAACACATGGGCTTTACTGCATTTCTGGGACAGACCTCTCCTTGCTTCCAGTACCTGTTTAACCCACTTCTGGGCAGCACACTGAGCTCCCTGTCATTGCTGCACTCTGACACCTTCCTGCTCATTCATTTCTCTACATCTTCAGTTTCCAGCACTTTACCCAACATACCAGATTCCACTTTTCTACACTGCTTCTGAGACATGCATCTCCATTCAAGCCACCTTCCAGAAGGCCAGTTATTATCACATGGGGCCCAGAAAGTGTATGGAGAAGTTATACACAGTGTCAGCATCCTTTCCTGCTCATTCAAAGCTGCCTGCACATCTCTGTACTTCTCACACAAACCTATAGAATTATCCACATCACTTAACTTAGGTATCCATGTTAAGAAGTGCTGATTCCTCCTGGAGTAAACAGAAAAAACACCTTAGGAGGGCAATCTGAAGCAGTCAGGTTAGAATTTGACGTACTCCCCTGCTTCAGCATGGTGGATCACATGCTGAAGAGACCACCTTTTTAGCCAGCGGGATAGGACAAGGGGAAGGGTGAAGTGCCCTACAAAGTACTGCCAATGTGTCCTCACCCCAGGGCTATTGGTTTGAAAAGCCCCAGCAATCTAAGGGAAAAAGAACAAGAACCTGCCAAGCCTGGAATTCTTCAAAGAACAACTGAAAGTCAAGCATCTGGAGGCACTTTAGGTTCCCAGGTATTAATAGGTACACAAAGAACATCATAAGCTAGAACAAAGCAAAATATTATGTTCTTCTTGAATTTGGAAAGTATGCTTTTCTTTTTCAAACACTCATTTCCACACCACATAATTTGTACAGTCTGTGGGGATTCATATATTGCTGTAGCAGCATAAATCAGCCCTGAGCAGAAAGCAAGAAGGTATCAAGTATTTCAACTCACACTAGAAAACTTTTTGTAATGGAACATGCAAATAATCATTTTTATAAGATTTTAGTTTTCTGTTTCATCTTCCTGCACTTTAGAGAATTTTGACACATAAAAGGGGAGGGGAGGGGAGGGGAGGGGAGGGGAGGGGAGGGGAGGGGAGGGGAGGGGAGGGGAGGGGAGGGGAGGGGAGGGGAGGGGAGGGGAGGGGAGGGGAGGGGAGGGGAGGGGAGGGGAGGGGAGGGGAGGGGAGGGGAGGGGAGGGGAGGGAAGGGAAGGGAAGGGAAGGGAAGGGAAGGGAAGGGAAGGGAAGGGAAGGGAAGGGAAGGGAAGGGAAGGGAAGGGAAGGGAAGGGAAGGGAAGGGAAGGGAAGGGAAGGGAAGGGAAGGGAAGGGAAGGGAAGGGAAGGGAAGGGAAGGGAAGGGAAGGGAAGGGAAGGGAAGGGAAGGGAAGGGAAGGGAAGGGAAGGGAAGGGAAGGGAAGGGAAGGGAAGGGAAGGGAAGGGAAGGGAAGGGAAGGGAAGGGAAGGGAAGGGAAGGGAAGGGAAGGGAAGGGAAGGGAAGGGAAGGGAAGGGAAGGGAAGGGAAGGGAAGGGAAGGGAAGGGAAGGGAAGGGAAGGGAAGGGAAGGGAAGGGAAGGGAAGGGAAGGGAAGGGAAGGGAAGGGAAGGGAAGGGAAGAAAAGGGAAGGGAAGGGAAGGGAAGGGAAGGGAAGGGAAGGGAAGGGAAGGGAAGGGAAGGGAAGGGAAGGGAAGGGAAGAAAAGGGAAGAAAAGGGAAGAAAAGGGAAGAAAAGGGAAGAAAAGGGAAGAAAAGGGAAGAAAAGGAAGAAAAGGAAGAAAAGGAAGAAAAGGAAGAAAAAGAAAAGAGAGAAAAGAGAAAAGATAAAAGAAAGAAAAAGAAAGAAAGGAAAGGAAAAGAAAGAAAAAGAAAGAAAAAGAAAAGAAAAAGAAAGAAAAAGAAAGAAAAGAAAGAAAAGAAAAGAAAAGAAAGAAAAGAAAGAAAAGAGGCTTGTAGTACCTTACTGTCCATTTATAAAGCATTACTAGAACTTCAGATTTAAGAGAGAAAGAGAGATTTAATTAGAAGGGGCCAATATATTTAATGAACAGGCACAGCAATAAAATGAGTTGTCAGGACAAGTGTCACTGCCACTTTAGTTCCAGGACTGCATCAAATGACTCAGACCTCTGCAAGCATTGGCAGGAGGGACCTACTCTATGTGGGAGCTTTGAATACCTCACACAGGAATAGGTTTTCTCCCCTTATCATGGTGCTGGAGAGGACCCTGAAGCTTGGTTTGGTGATTAAGCGCTTTACTTGGCTCACCAACGCAGACACATCATCCCCCTGCCCTCTTCTCTGAATCCATGTGGAAATCTAGGACAGCAGAAGATCTGGCCCAGGTGATCCAAGGGCATTTTGTTCACTGGTGCCCAGAATAAATGGTACAAAACCAAAACTACTTTCTCACCTGATGCTGCCTTCTGGATCTCCAGGGTTACGGATGTGGGAAGACACTGCATAAGCAAGCAGATTTCCTCATACATCATCTTGCTGACAGGGATGCTGTTGATAGTGGTAATCTCATCGCCGACAGCCATCTTGCCCATTGATCCCTGATGCAAAGAGAGATTCAAGGAAATTATAAATACACATCAGAAACCCTGGCACAGAGGCAAAGATTGCAGGGAAGCAATTAATAGCTTACGAGCAACATCTCCCCTATTTCACATCACTGCAGAGCACAGGTACCACTGCTGTCAGTTTGCCAGCACATAAACAAAGAACAGACTATGTTTCTGCCACGAGGAGAATTAAAGATCAATCTAAAACAGGAAGGTCAAAAGATCTGCCGGTTTCTCTGGGAGATGAGTATCAGGATGGAGGACATAGCCCTCTTAGTTATGAAATGGGACAGATCAGCCCTAGCTTCTTCAGGACTGGAACACTGTGTGTCATTTTTTAATTCCATGCATGAACTGCTTCTCAGGTGGAACTCTCTTAAGCCAGTGAACAGACATGAACTGAGCTCTTAAGGTGCAGGTTTGTTTCTAAATACTGCAAAATAAATCTGAGAAAAAGGCAGGAACAAAACCCACGTCCCCAGATCTCACAGCCCTATTCAAACTGCTATGCCATATCCCTCTTACTCCAGTGGCCGCTAATGAGATTAAAAATGCTACAGCCAGATTTGTACACCAGAGTATTATTCTTCTTTCTGCACTTCTGCATCTAGCAATTCCATAACCAGCATGAAGCACGTATCCATATTGGTACAGGCACGTATGAGATGCAGAAGAGCAATGTACCACTGCGACTACTGTAGCTCTTGGAAAACCTGGCCAGCACCTAAAGCCTCTTGGTTCCAGATCCCTGTAATACAGGGACATGTGCATATAAAGTAGCAAAGCATAATATACATTTATTATCACCATCCTCTGCCACCAGGATTTACTTATTTTGTCTTCGCCTAGTTAGAAAATAAATACAAAAATTGCATTCCCTCAAAATTGCGATTTCAAGGGGGGGGTGGGACCGTCTCAGTGGATTTGCATCCCACCTCTCTTAGTTTTGAATTAGCCTGAGTGCACTTCTGAATCAGAAATACTTTATTTAGCAGCAGCACCAGAACAACATGGGGTGACATATTTTGCCCAGCAAGGACAAACACCTCAGTTGCGCTTACTCTCAACAGACCACTTGCTTAATAATAACAATAAAAATAATAATAGTCATCCCCACAATGGGAAAGCACATCCCTATAAGGCAACTCAAATTACAAATTACCATTTCTGCCGGTCCACCTGGCCGCATCCCTGTGACGACAACCTTTAAGGGCATGGCTTGGATTTCCAAATCCAGGCCAAATGACTCGTGCTCATTGCGAACCAGAGTGACGACTTCAACCTGGCCCTGCCCAACTGCATCAGGTGCTTCACACTTCTTGCTGTGAGGGAGCATCCTGGCAACAGGCTTGTTGTAAGAGCCATGCTCCTCTGCCCTGTGTCTCTGAAGGCTTCGGCACTCAGTGCTCATCATGCTTTTCACTCTGGTGACTGCTCTGTGCTCAAGTTTTGGCGATCTCTTAGATTCAAGTTGCGCTTCCCGGAGCTCCCTCAAACTCAGGCTGCCAAGGCGAACTTCAGGCACACTTGAGTAATCAAATGCTATGATAGGGAAAAAAGGAGATTCAATTTGCTCCAGCGTGCTATCTGCAGACTCCACGGAGTTGCTGAAGACAGAGGAAGATGTCTCCATGCCGCTGTATCTCGATGACTCACTGTCCTGCCTCTCATCATCGATTTCAACAGACGAGGTTGTAATGACAATGCCAGCATCCTCCTGGCTCTTGTCCCTCTGGCTTCTGTGCAAGTGGGAACTTTCATCGTCATCACTGGCATCACCATCATAGAAAACAACCCTCCTCTGTCGGTGAAAGGGGCTGCGGGCAGATTTGGGACTGTCACTGAGAATTCCGGGTCGGACAGACTCCACATGCTTGTTGTGATGGCCAGATGACCTCCCACTAGCTGGAGAAGTCAAACCATTTGCTTTAGTCACTTCCGCATCTCTAGCAGCTAGGAAAAAAAAATATACTTCAACTGTACTTACAGATGATTTTTAACACCATGCATCTCACTACAGCAGAATACATGTGGCTCTGTTTGCAGAGGAAGCTTAACTCTTCTTCACAAAGCAAAAAAACCAGGTTTTGTATGTCCTCCCCCTACCTACAGTAGTATCAAGAGGACTGCAGATAGCACCACAATTTACAGTAATTCCCAAAGTCAGTTCATTGGTATGGCTAGTTCTACTTTCAGGTTATTTCTAAATTATGGCTATGACTCAAAGAAGAAAGGGATGCAAATTCAAATGTGTATTTTAGCTTAAACAACAGATTTTCTTTCACACTTTCATTAAATCTAAGCTCAGGACTCCTGCATTAGCTCACAGAGAGTAAAAATTGCTTTCTTGAAAAAAGACTGAAGCACACAACAATCAATTTTGAATTAGCAAGTAACAAACCCAAGAATCCTTTCCACGTTCTCCTTAGAAAGAATGGCATCTTACTTTGTAGGAAGTTGTTTTGGTTTTGGTCGCTAGTTAGAAATGTAAAAATGCTTTTAAACATTAAATAATTTCCACAGAAAATAAGCTGTAGACAAAGAAATTACTTGAGAAACACAGGATAGGGAGAAAAAAATACATCTTTTGAACTTGTGTACTTAACTAAGGACACACAAGGTTCTTTCAGTCAGTTACTATGGGGAGAAAGACACACATGCAAATACCTGATGTAAAATTGCACATTTGCTTGTTTTTACACATATATTGACCCTCTCAAAGTTTCTGAGATAGCTATAAACATTTTTGATAAATGCAATAAATAAGATGATCAGTCATTCAAAAAAACCCCAAACTCTGCAGTGCTGTCAATCTAGTTTCATCCTAATCAATCAAAGTCATTTTCACACTATCAGAACAGTGTTTTGAACAAAATATCATGAAAACAGGCATTTCTGAGGATTCTTAAAAATTTCTTCAATTTTACAGGACTTCATGCAATCAACAGTGGCTTGCACTACACTGCCTGGCATTTCTTACCAGCACAGGGACCACCACAGCTCTCCTGTATAGGAACCCAGCACTCAGTGGCTCTCCCCCTACTAGCCCAATGACCAGACACATTTGCATCACTTACTCAGGCTTCCATGGAGAGGAGAGCCATCGTCCAACCAGCTGTTCCTGTTCTTCTGACGGAGCTGCTCTTCATTACACGAGCCAGGTACAGCATCAGAGAAGGGGAGATGGCTCCCACCATCATGGGAGAAGTACTGGGAAAGCTCTGCCTCAGAGCTGACGGATCCCTGCTGAAGAGAAGTGACCCTGGTGACCAGCTGTCTTGCTTGCACGTGAGCACCACACAGACCACTCATATTGCTGTGTCAATAAAGGAAGATTAAAGCCAATTTTTAAAATAGAGGACTTGTCAGTATATTGAGAGCCAAACTGTTGAAACTGGATGTCTGGAACACTGCATATCAACATGTTTTTAGCCAATACAATAAATAAAAAAGGATTCCAAATCTGACTGCTTTACAGGTGTGGTTAAGTGAAGAAACAAGGGATGAAACTATTCACTTTTTCAGTTCCCTTTATACCCATTCTACACTGAGAGAAGGGAAGGTTTAGTACCTCCAGACACAAGTGTCTACGGCTTCCTTGGCTTTACCAGGAAAAACAGACTTTTCCACTGCAATGTCTACACAGAGGGACTTAGTCTCAGCCTTCTGCCCACAGGCTCAGGTCTCTCTTGCTAACTTCATGTGTCCCACAGAGCAGAAGTGCCTTGGAGGTGGCAGGAAGTGGGACCCCACAGCCTTCTCTTCCATGCTCTGCAGATCACTCCCAAAGGCTACAGTCACACAGACAAACAGGAGGTTGCTGCCGTCACAATTTAGATGTGTGACACAAGAAAAAAGCCCTTTTATAGAGTTCATGTGACAGAGAAGGAACATGCAGGCTTGGTTTTGAGCCCCTTGGCCAAGTATGAGCTTCAGTAAAAGCTGAATTTGAAGCAGGCTCAATTTTTATTGCATCTAATCCTTTTACCCGGCTTGCTGGCTCCAAGAAGCGTTTCATAGTCCAGCTGAGGGGAGATGAGGTCTCTCCTTGTTTGGCCTTCACACTAGGAGATGGACTTTTTTGTACAGCTCCTGTTAAACACAGATTAGTTAGATGCCAAAAATTAAAGTTGTGGTCCATATAACCAAACAAGCTTCTCATCTATCTTCTGAGCTGGTGGCTGCATTTAGCCCCACTTATTTATTATCTGAATTGCTTTCCTAAAGTGAGATTTATTCAGCATTTCACAAGCTCTCCCTCATATCAGATGGAATGTTACCACTGAGACATATTACACCAGCCAGGCCCAGGGCAGTGCTATGAACAAGAGATGAGCAGGAGATGGTCTCCCCCACCTGCTGAAACATGCTGCTGACTAGGGGCAACCTCAGAAGACAAATTAGCAAGGTCAACTTCAAAGCAGCTCTTAGATGACACACATAAAAAGGGGATCATGTAACAAATCTAACATTTCTGTCTGAACATCACCTTACTGGTCACTCTGCCATTGCCAAAAGTTTGCTTTCATCTGCCAGACTTTAGGAAGTGCTGGAGTTCAAACACATAGAGAGATGCCAGAGTACATATTTTGACATGACTTTGAAGATCAAAATGGTGTTAAAACATAGAGTCCAGTATGCAACACCTGGACTTTTTCAAAAGGTCACAATACTTAGAGAGGTTTTTTGCCATCAAGGGCAAGCATACATAGATGGAGTAGATCCCTCCTGTTCTTTCCCTACTGGAACACTGTGCTTCCCCTCATCCAGAAAGAAGTTCAGAACAACCACCTCTTGACAACCCTACTTTCAGGTCATGGCAGCCAAGTGAAAGAAAGCAAGTTACATAAGCTGCAGAGCTGATCCATCTGAACTGGATGTTTGTGCTGAAATTTCTGCAGTGGACAGAGTGATGATACTCCCTACACTGTTCTGCTGTCTTAAGGGCTCTCAAAATAATAATGCTGGGGAACTTCAGAGCCTGCCCTTAAATGTTTCTGCATCTGTGAGAGAACACATACTAGAGAAGAGAACATGTTGCTACCTGTGACGTGAGAGGAGCTGGCATCCTTGCTCTCTCGGTGGGTAGTACGTGCGATTGCTTCATCCATCTCCTGCTCCGAAACCTGAAGTAGGGTGGAAGACAAAGCTCAAACAGGATACAAGAAATTACAAGACTATTACCACTTATCACAAGTACTTGATTCACTTTATATAAGTCACTATTTTTAAAGATGTAATAAAGAAGACCTAGTTGAGGGCTCCTAAGTCCTTGTCCCCTCACTCAGACTCTCTCAATGCCACTTTCCTGCAAAAACCAGGAAGCAGAAGCCTGCCAGCTGCATGAAGACTGCATCCAAGTGACACACAATATAAACAAATAAAACAGCCACTGACTTAAAGAAATCAAATGAAGCTATTACGGCCCAGTTTTAACTCAATTAAAAACTGTATACTGACTTGTTGAGAAAATATGACTTTAAAACAGACAAAGACTGCTTTGTGCAAGTATACATCACAAACTTGAGTTATTCTACACTTAACCCACCGGAAAAATACCAGACTTCCCATAATATTAGCTGTCTTTTTAATTTTCATTTATCCTTGCTTTTAAAAAGAAAGCCTAAATCAGTAATTGGCAATTAATGTTTCTCTGGTTTAAGAATGAATACTGGTTTACCATATTTGCCAATTTAGCCCTTAATTACTGCCATACATTTAATTCTTATTACTGGAAAACATATAATTTTATACAGGAACAACTAGTCTGCAGGATTATATATTTAAGAACAGAAAGAAAATTAATTCTGTCAAAAATACTTTCCATGCACATTGCTTTATATGAATTAAAATTCAGCATAAATAGAGACTACAAACTTGAGTCTTCCTGAAACATGAAGATTTGAGAGACTCTGAAGCAAACTCAGCAGTTTAAAGACAGCATAAATACCATATTCACTCAAAATATCATGCAGAAAGAAAATTTTGAGGTATTTCTCTTGGAAGTACATGAAAACAACAAAGCAAACATATTCAACAGCAAAATATACTGTGGATCTTTTGTGTTATAAAAGAAGAAATTAAGTATAAGAATGTTCAAGACAACATGAACCTTTGTAAAAACACATCTCTGTTTCCAGCCTGTGTCATAACATTACAGCAAACTAAAGTCCTTCAGCTCCTGGGGCACAGGGAGTTACTGCAGGACATGGGCCAGATCCTTAGACTATGATCCATGGCCTTAACACAAACCTTTTGGTAAAACATATCCCAAGAGTTAAAACAGTTCCCGGGCATACTGCAGTACATTTTTAAAGTTAACCAAAAATCCACACTTCTGCAAACTCTGCCAACTTTGATGTTTAGCATCCTTTATGGCTCAGGCAGTTCAAAATGGAAAGGGACAAGCCAATTCTTAACTCCAATTGCATGCTGGGGTATTATTAAGAGCAAATGAAATGAACACTTCTCTAGCGATCCCCCAGTTCTTTCAGAAAATGGGTGACAGTAACATAGCAATAAATACGGGTTCCCATATGGACACTCCTCCAGAGATCCAGCTATGAGAGATTATGGATTCAATATTGACAGGATTATGGATTCAGTACTGGAAAAATGCTTTAGGGTCTCTCCAGCTTAACTTTTAGCTTTTTATACATTTCTTGGCAAAGGATTTGTTGTCATCTTAAATATCACTTATGGAAAACTGTAATAGGAGCCACTTAATAGTTTCCCTCTGTTACTGAGTAATACCAAGCAATTAGCTTAACTCAGTTCATCCTTTCAACTGACACCAGGTTAGGTCACTCATCAGCTTTCAAGACCCCCACCACAGCAAGGAGAGGGACAGATGAGAAGGGCCAGGCCCGACAGCATGGCATTTTTGTTTCATGCTTCTTACAGACACTTCAAAATGTCTGTATGCCTTGATAACGCAATTACATTCAACCATTGTTTTGGTTCAGTACAGCACACAGGCTCACCAGAAATACTGGTATCTTGGGCTATAAGCCAAATTCTTACCCTCTCCATGCTTACCTTTAATAGAACCACAGCCTCTTTCTTTCTAGCAGCACAAGGCCTTCCAGCAAAGATAATAAACTCCGGCAAGTAGGCCCCTATTTGTTGACTGTGTATTTGATTTAGCAGAAAATACACTAATAATTACAAAACAAGAAACCTGAGTTCTCCTAGGTATGGCTTTATTAAGGCCTCCATTTGTAGTTATAAGTTCAAAAGTCAGAGCTTTCTGGACCCCCAAATGCAAATATTTTTACAGCTTCATTCCTGTTTCAACAGGAAGGTTTCGTACACTCATGAAATTCTTTGAAATACTGAAATAAAAGAAGCTGCTATTCCCTACAGCTTGGCTAACAGGCTTTCATCTTCTATCATCAATTTTTAAAAAATGCTTGAGAACACTTACTTTGCAAATACAGCCTTATTTCCAAATTGACCTTGCACGGATTCAGTAGAACTACGCTCCATATTCTCACATTTTAATTCCTGAAGGAAAGCTTTCATCTTTGGATAGATTTTACTTTATTATAGTAGATCAATTCAAGCTGTTGATACATATATTCCTGGCCCTAAATGATATTCTACTCAAAAACAAAGTAACTCCAAAACAGCTTCAAGGAGAAGGGAGTCCTGTGCTGTATTTGCGTTGCTACTTCACCCAAGTACCAAGAAAGATGGGAACACTTCATTCAAGAAGTTCCAGGAAAATGCAATTGATCAGTGGGTGACTAAGTGAAAAGCATTAGGGACAGTCCAGCATTGCCATGATTTACAAAACTGGAAAGACTCATTACAATCCTGACATCTTGCACAATACATGCCATAGCAAGAAAAAGCCATTTTCTTCATTTTCTGCTTTTATGACAGCAAGACTCAAATTACAGTGACAGATGAAAACAACCCAGATCCACTTACTCATTTTTTCCTCACCTTTGGATTGGGATGACGACTAATGATCAGGCTGACTGGGCCTGGTCCACACTCGCTCAGGATTGCGTAGGCTTCACTTAATGCTGCATGACGCAGGCTCACAGAATCTGCCTCCAGGATTTGGTCACCCCGGCTGCACAGAAAGACAGAGTCACCTAATAACAACCACCTTCCACAAAAAAAAAAAAAGTGCTTTCAACTGATGGCCAAGATTTTTCAAAGACATGAGTGTTCTGGAAAAGACATGACTTCCAAAGAAGGTGCTGCTCCCAGTCATGTGAATGGTTTATGTCCTCTTGAGTTCATGAAGGAGGCTCAGAGACCCCTTCTGCACCCACTGTCAGTGCAAAAATCTCTATTAAATCAACCAAGAAAACTGTCTGCATTTGGACCAGGGTGAAAGCAAGCTTCACTTCCCGTTCTGCATTCAGATATTTATTGAGCACAGAAGAGGAAAAATGAGATTCAGATGGGCTTTTCCTTCACACCATATCAAATTACTTACCAGAAACACTGAGAAGAAATTAATGATTTAGGTATTAGTTTATGAAATGACTCCAGGAAAATATTGAGCTTGGTGAGCCTATATTTGCTAAAAATTAACATACAGAACCCATTAAAAAGGAAAAAGAAAAAACAAAACAAAACTCTCCTGAAAGGAAAACACTGTGTGACTGAAAAGGACATACAGTGATACAACAAGGGAGTATGGCTTTAAACAGAAAGAGGGTTTGATTAGATCAGGTATTAGGAAGAAATTCTTTACTGTCAGGGTGGTAGGCACTGGAACAGGTTGCCCAGAGAAGCTCTGGAAGTCTTTGAGACCAGGATGGATGGAGCTTTGAGTAACCTGATTTAGTGGAAGGTTCCCTGCCCATGGCAGCGTGTTTAAAACAAGATGGCCTTTAATGTCTCTTCCAACCCAAACCATTCTATTGATTCTATGATTGTTTAGTTCTATTTTATCAGTTTTGCAGCTCTTGTTTATGGTGCTCAGACATCTGGAACTATTCAAAAGAAAATATCATCAACTAAGGATATCATTAAAGCATTCTCCATAATTCCTGAAAATTTGCTTTGAATAGACACTCTCAAAGAATCTACTACTGCTAGCTTATACTGGGCTACTTGTGACAACGACACTGTGTTTACACTTTGAGTACACAAACCAAAGGCAAAATAACTATTGCAATTCAGTAACCTGCACTTCTGGTACAGGCTCAGGAAAGTAAAGGGTGACCTATCACTTGTGCAATCATCCCACTACCCTGTCCATCCTTTAGATTTGCACAAATGGAGTCACTTACAGAGCCACATGACTGAGAGAGGGAGCTCAGATAGAGAGGAGCTGGATTCAAACCTCCCCTGGCATTGCAAAGCCAACATTTGATTAACAACGCTTTCCAGAAATCTAAACCATCCTTTAAGTCTTGGTCTGTGAAGCCATAAATCGCTAATGGGACAACAGAAGCAACGTCTCAAAGAAGCAAGCTAAAAATCTGGGAAGGCTGCCTGGATATAATCAATCACATAAACCTAATAATATAGCTGTTACATACAGACGCAACCAACACTGCAGTGTTTTCCAAAGGGGCCTGCAAGAAAGCAAGTTACCATTAAATGCTGTCTCCTGTAGACATTTCTGTATGATAGGAACTTTCAAGAGTTTTGGCAGCAATGCCACCATAAAATTATCTTCTTCCCTTATTCCAAGAAATCAAATTTCCATTGCAGTTTTCCTGGTGAGCCAGGAAACAGAAGGCACTCTCTAGCCATGTGAAAACAAGACATTTGCTCAGCCTCTCTGCACCAGTGCTCGCACCACAGATTCAAAATGGATCACACAGTCCCAGAATCTCTTCAGCACACTCTTCTCCTCTGGAGCCATGCTCCCAGCACTCACCAGCATTTACTGAGGAATGCAGAAACTAGTAAGGTTTCCTCCAGTGGTTTTCAAAAATGAAGCCTCCACGAGAGGAAAAGCAAGTAAGTTTCTGTCAATCCAATGTAAGGCACAAGGGAACCCTGGGAATGACTGCTTCCTAAAGACATCCCAACTCCATGACAGAGTGAGTTGGGCTGGTCAGCCTGCAGCAATCCTGCCAGACTGAGAGTAAGGGCAGAAAAGCACTGCTGCAGCCATGGGTACAGGCAGCTCCACCAACATCTACCCCAGCTCTTTTTAGGAGAGTTTCAGGTGACTGAGCTTTTAGCAGAGCTCTGCAAATTTCCTCCCAGTCTGGGGTCTCTGGCTGCAGGTCTCACAAAAAAGCATGAGGCTGCACTTCTTGCTGCTCCTCTTTTTCAAAGGGTGCTATTAGGCTCAGCTTTCTGTACTGAGAATTTAAAAAAAAAAACAACCAAACAACCCAGACCTTAATGATCATGCTGTTTCCAGAACACAGAATAATGTTTCCTGGGTATTTAATAGTACTTTGGAATGTCTTTCCTTAGATGTTTTCTTTTTGGTGAACTCCAAAGTATAAATTTTGTCCCTGCGACATCAACCAATTGGTGAAAAAAAAGTCTCAATCGATTTTATTGTAAAACCACTCCAGCATGTTTCTGCTTTAACCAACCTTAATCTGCCATCCATTTTAGCCACTGATCCAGGGGCCAAGCTGTGAATGTATATCCCAGGAGAACTGTTTTCCAGCGTGAGACAACAGGCACCAATGCCAAGCCCAACCCCTGGCTCTGTGAAAAACAAGAAGTACAAAGAAACGTGGCAGATTGTAATCACACAGGACACACAAGTGTTTGTGCTCCCACATCCCATCTGAGTTCAGGACTCGTGACATTGTTTCAGGTCTGGCCTTAGGTGAAGCCAGCCAGGAAGCTAAGACCAACAAGTGGAAATCAGGATTGAAAACAGCTGATCCTGACTGTTATGTGAGATTCATCAATCTCAAAAAATACTTTGTGCCATGGGAACCTCCTGGAAATGTCACACAAGGTCTGACCCGGTCCAAGGCACAAAGGAGTAGGGGCAGCAATCCAATCAAGATGTCACTTAAAATTACTGCAGAAAACACGAGCACAGAAGATACTGCAATTGTATTGCTCTCTTTTGTTAAATATCTGTATGGCATTCCTCAGCAAAGAAGCACAAATGAAGGTGAGGCATTATCTCTGGTTCAGTGGTCACTTCTGTCCACTTACACCTTTGCTTTCCTTCAGGTAACAGCATCCCTGTTGTAGGGATAACTGGACATCTTACATTCTCTCTCAAAATTTTAAATCCAACCCTTAAAATCACCATATTCTAAGTCTTAAAAATAGGCATGTTTGTCTAGCACATATAACACATGCTTTAAGTTTATAATGAGCAATTATTAACAATGAGAGCAACACTCATGGAGGAGTTCAAACAAGTCATCTGGGAACTTTTCAACACTGTGCAGCTTTGCCTTCTATGGAGATGCCCTTTAAGAGAAGGGCACAGCCTCTTGGGCTGCCACGAGGCTGATTTACATTTTGCTTGGTATCTCACAGCCTCCCTCTTTCAGCAGCATGGACACTGACTGCTACCCATAAGGGGCTTCTGATTCTGGAGCAGCAAAATGCAGAAAGGGGAATTCTTCAGAAGTTTTTGCATTAGAGCGTACTTTTCCTCCTTATCCTGTGGTTCAAGGTCAAATAGGCATGGGTGGGTACACCAGACATAAGAGTCTCTAACTTTTTTCCAAAAACTCCCCTAAGAAGAAGAGATTTGTTTTCCCAGACCGTTTCGATGGACCCTCACCTTTATTGAGCGTCACATCCATGACGATCCTGTCTTTGGGGCCAGGTCCTTTGCGGCTGGAGGAGGAGCCATCGGGCTCCTCAAGGCCAGGGACAGGCACGCTGGTGCTGGGGGAGCTGGAGCGGCTCAGCAGGGTGGGGGTGACGCAAGGCGTGAGGCTGGGGCTGCGCAGCCGTGTGCGCACCGTCAGCGTCACCACGCCCTTCTTGAGTTGCTGCAGACACAGCACAGAACCACAGTGAGGCGACGAACATTGGTCACTAAACCTGCACACAGTAACTCGTGGCAGAGCAAGAGTAACAAGCTGAGGGTAGGAGACAGCAATGAGTGAAGAGGAGTGTGAATCTCTTCAGCGCTACATCCAAGTTACCTTGAACCTCTGGATGGCCTCCTGATGGGTCAGTCCTTGTAGGGACTCTCCATTAACTTCCAGGATTTCATCCCCTGGTAAACAGACACAAAAAATTAGGTCAGCAATATAGAGACTATAAAGATTTAAACCATCTTTCCTGAACATGAGGCAATCCACTACTACAAGGATTTCAGTTAACTATTCAATAAAAAGCCTTTTATTGTTCTCAATTTATTTTCACTTGTATCAATGTCTACAAGTTACTAGTGATGAATTACCGAAGTAAAAACTGTTCTTCAGCAGAGATCCTTAACTTGGCACTTCCATTCTCACAAACAAGCTGAGAATGCTATGGATTTTAACTAAAGTCTGGAAATGATTATGACATGAAGTCCAAAGGTACTAAAAAACTGACTTTCTTTTGTAAGCATTAACAGGAGAAATGAGGAACTAAGTGAAACACTACAGCACATCACTTCAAAGCCTGTTCAGAGAAAACGAACCTTGCTTCCATGTGCAGAACGCAAATGTATTCCCTTACTAAATGCCTGCAGACAGAGAAGCATGTAGTAGCCCACATGCTGTGACAACAAATGTCTTTTTCACCTCAAGGAGCATGTCCTGTCAGATTTCTACCAGTTTCCAGGCTCTGGGTCTTACTACTTACACCCAGCTGTGCTATCTACCTTCATTTTATTAAAAGGAGAGTCAGCATGATCCACTTCCTGCAATTTTACTTGTGTCTTTGCAAAACTACATGGGGCAATATCATCAGCTAAGTCTATCCCTCCTCTCCTTTCCTAGCCTCAATAAGGAAAAAAAAAGATTTTGCAAGCTATGAATATTCTGCAAATGACTGCTGGGTTTATGGGACAGCTGCTACTTACTGGCTTCCCACAGCAAGTGCACAACCTATGATGCAGGGATGCGAGCTTCCCTCTGGCAGCAACTGTGAGAGTTGGCACCAAAAGCCGCCTCAAATACAACAAGTGTGATAAGACAGAAAGAGGGGAATGATGATATGAGAAGTAACACAGGAGCAGCTTGAGAGAAGTAACACAGGAGCAGCTTTCCCTGGAAGCAAAGTAACACAACCCCTGCAGAAGGGTGGTAAACTACCACTCTAAACTCATGGTCACTTTGTATTTTCAACACTAAGAGTCTGTCTGTCTGACACAGCATTCAGACCATGGTGCAGCACACACAGAGCAGGCTATGCGTGCAGCTCAGACACCAAGACCGGAAAAGCAGTAAAAAAATCTGGCTACATCTCCTTCTCTAACCAGGGTGATCTTACTGCAAATCCCATCCCTCTTTTTTTTTTTTTTTCCCCTGGTTATGATTCTTGTCCTGTCAAAATCATACCAGGAGGCTTAGAGAGTACAAGGGCTCAAAAGAGCCTCTCCCAGACATGCCCCTATATGCAACGCCTTCTCAGACCAGCATCTTTAAGCCAGATGTTGTTGGTTATCTATATTTTCCTGCTGTCATTGACTCTCTCCAACTGAAGAATTGCAGCCTGCTGTTTGGGCAAATAAAGTTCATGAAAGAGAAAGGGGAAAACAAAGTGGCCACGACTATTCTGTTCTTCCCACTCCTCAACATGAAATATAGTCAATTGCTACAAATGATCTTCCACAGGATGAACAAACAGGTCATTTTATATTTTCCAATTTTCCATAGCCTCTTACAGGTAGCCAGGTGCCTAAACACAGTTGCACTTGACTTTTCCTCTTGGACTGAAATAATATCCCACTGTTGTCCTTTCTGTGAAGTTGGATTCCCTCTACCATACCTTCTTTAAGCCTTCCATCAGCAGCCGCTGCTCCATTTGGGAATATAGTCTTCACGAAAATCCCCATGCGTCCACGAGCAGAATCCTGACCTCCCACAATGCTGAATCCAAGACCCTACAGAAAAGAGAGGAGAAGATACACAGTTGGCACCTTACTCTACTATCATCTGTGTGAGAAAGACTGCCAGTAATGTACAAGACAAGGGGAAGACCTAAAACCTTCTGATTAACTCTCTCCTTCCATTTCCTCATTTACTTTCACTCTATTATCAACACTCATCAGTGTTTATAATATAACTATATAACCAAAAAGAGCTGCAGGAACCCTAAGATGATATAGCGAAAATTCTGAGATTACTTTGGGTTTTTTCAAAACTCTGGGTCAATAGCTTTCTCATTTTAAAAACAGTAATGCATTCGTTTTGAATTAACAGACAGTCAATTTCTACCCCTGAGATCTACATCCAGGATTTACTATAGGTTTCTCTTATGTCACAGATCCTACATTACCTCAGGAAGAAGAAAAGCTTCAGAACATGACATAAGGTCAGTGCTGCAATGTCAGGAATGTAGCTGAAAGGAGAATGGCATGTGGGGGCTACCACTCACATGTACATTTTTAATTATTTTGGAGACATATATCACGATGTATTTAAATAAATCTAGATCAATAGATTCCCCAGGGCTTCATTCATTAGCTCTTACCTCTCTGCACTCCCCCAGCAGGCTATGGCACCATCTTGCAAAGCTGACCTGAGAACTGATGAACACAGCAGAATGTACCTCTCCCCCTTCTGCTGAGTTCTTTCCCAGACAAATCACTTCCTTGATCCACAACCCTTTCCCATATTTCCCCTCTAGTCACTCCTGTTCATGCATTTTACATAATAAAGAGAAAAGTCATGGACCAGGTGGACAAAGGATGTGGAGAACTGTTGAGCTTTAGTGATCTGAAGCCATGGACATTATTATTGCCTTGGGCAGCGCTCTCCAGCTGAGGGATGCTGCCAGGGCAAGCACTAAGTTTGCAATCCAATACAACAATCAGATATTTCGCCTCACTACGTGAATACAGAGCAGGCCACCACCGTTACAAGCTTTTAGTAAATTGATAAGACATTACTGATTTCCAGAAAGGAAGCAACTTAGCTCCCTTGTGCAGAGCAAAGTAACTCCGCCAACTGTTCAACCCTGTGCAATTATCAACTGCAAATCAACCTACAGAAAGCAGGAAGCTCCTGGCACCTCCATGCCTGGACACAGGAGGTCTCCCTATGGCTCCATGGGTGGGTTGGGAGAAATACGTCTGCAAAGTACAGCAGTTTCTACATTAGCCCACCTTCCCAGACAAGCGCTACCACTCCACAGCAGGAAACCACCCCTTGAAGACATACCTAAGGATGCAAACCTAAATGCAAATACTTGGCTCCCCACCACCAACACCACAACTCTCTGGAGAAATGTTTTCAAGTCTCAGGTGTGCACAGGGATAATAAAAGGAGCACTATTGCTAGAATTGTACAAGGTGCAATCCATAACAGAGGAGATCACCCGAGAGGTGGGTGGAAGGCACACAAAAGGGCAGTTGTTTTAGGTGGTTCTTGATCACTGAGGTCTGCATTCTCCCAGCTGCTTCCTAAAACCTTGGAGCTAAGGGCAGAAAGGCAGGAGGGGTGGCTTATCCCAGGGGGAGAAATAATCTAATTTCATGAGAAAAACAGGATCAAAAAATAAGTAAATGAAAAATGAAGAAATATTTGTTCATCATAAAAGACCCACAGCTCCTAAACCAAGGGAAGCTAAAGCAACTGTGAGCCAGCCTACCCACAGAAGTAACTATTTCTAACTTTTTGCTAAACATAAAGCACAACAAGGCATTAGTTAACCATTTGAGCTTGAAAGTCAAAACAAGTCTTCTTAGTCCAAAACAAATCCATCTGATGATTTTAAAGACTATTTCACAAAAGAACATGCATATTTTTAGCATATTTAAATGACAGCTCCAATACTGGTGTGGATTTGATTAGGGAAAGCAATATATACCTAGGTTAATGCTTATCTGTTTTTTCATAGCATGCAGACAGCTGGTATCTAGCAAGTGTATAAACACCTTATTGGGGAAAAGGACTTGTTGACCCATGGAATTCAGTGCTCTCAGCGAAGCAATCAGCCAGTAACCTGTCTTCAGGTTTAACGCTTAATTTGCAGTAATTTATTTATTTTAAAAATGCATCCAGATTCCACTGAGGGAAAATACGCTTGTCCATAAATATACATGTGAACAAGGCACAGTTCTGTAGCTGCCCTGACTTTGCATAAACATACATATTTAGAGATCAATTATAAATATTTGATATCTCAATAATGGTGAGATGCACCAAACCAAAATGAAAGCTACCCTGTGTGTCAAGTGGACAACACAAACATCACATCCCCTGTATTTTGCATGTGTAACTTTGGCATTTTTTGTTTGGAAATGGGATTCGTTTATCATTAACACTACTACCAGCTACCTTGAGAGCAGCTGGAAGTAAAGGAGATACCTCTTAAATGTCAGCTCTTGCTACAAGTGAGAAACATGCAGAAACCCTCACCTTGCCTTGCCCTTTCATCAGGACAATGTTGGAAATGATAGACGGCTGGGTCAGTCTCCATGGAGATTCCACTTGGGCAGCACTGAAGGAACGGGTAGATTTCTTCACAATATGGTAGTCCTAACATCAACAAACAAGGATAATTGCTCTGATTGCTTGGCACAGATACTGGGGATGTCATACTGGGAAAATTGGATGTATTGGGGAAGAGGGATGGAATGTTTTAGAGATATATTCAGAGAAATGTTCAAGGGATGAAACCCCAGCTCACTACAATCAAAGTGAATCCTGCCACAGTAATTTTCCCACATTTTTCATAGTAGAATCATTTTGAAATGTATCAATCACAATTTAAATTAAAAGGATTAAAGGTAACCTCATGATATATTCAAGTCCTTATTTGCTAAAAAAAAAGGAGAAAGAAAAGGAGAAGGGAAAGGTCTACATTTTAAAATAATTAAAATAAAGAGCATAAGAATTTTTTTGTTGCTCCTAAAGTCCTCAGATCTCTAGAACTGCAACTCAGATGATGAACAGCCTTAGGACCTTGTGGCCAAAAGCAAGCAGTACTCTCCTTCGTAACACTCAAAAAAGTTCTCCACAGGTGGCCAACACATCCCATTTTGGTGTCCAAACCTGGTTTCAGGCCCATGATGTACCTACATGATCCTGTTTCATGACCCTTACCCACTTCTATGCGCTCCAGGCAGATGCTGTAGGACCGAGCACAGTGAGGTGCTCACAGCCAGCTCTGCCTTCATCCTCACCTGTCTGGCTCCTGCTGACTCCAGCTGCTGGGGCAGAGAGTGCTTTCTTCCACCCCGGGAATATTTCACTGCTATTTCATAATTTGAGTCACCATTTTCCACTGTCAGCTCATCGTCTTCTCCCACAGACTCCAAGCGGGATCCGGCACCTAAGAGAAACCACAGAAATGCATCTTGCAAACATCTGAGAGCTCTTTCAGCCTCTCTCATAATCAGGCAATAACCACGTCCTACAAATCCCAAATTAAAGTGCCTTAAAACAATGCTACGCAGTTCCCAGCCAGGCAGTTGGAAACCAGTTTTGATCACACTCAACCAAGAACTTTTCCTACTGTCATAGGTTTTTCTGCAATCTCTTCAGTGATGCTGAACTTGTGGTATTAAAGAGAAGTAGAAGATAATTGAGTCGGTAGCTCAGGGACAGGAAAGACATTCATCTGTTCACACCCAATGGCACTTGCCAGTGCACTAAGCTCTCAAGCTTCATGTATTTAAAATTAAAAGACCTGACACTGCAGCAGTATTCATTTCTGGAGGTGTCATGTCACTTTGAGGGAATTTTTTCTGGAATGGAAAAAGTAAAAATGTGCCAAAAAATGCTATTTTCTTTCCTTTTGGCAACAATTCTACTTGTCTTAAGGAGAAGAGTGCAGAGTTCATGTAGGAAACAGAATTATTTGTCTTGAAGGACATCCTGTAATTAGCCACAGAGTATCCTACTCCTCGCACCAGGGCTCCTCCAATTCTCATTTTCTCCAAGGTCCCTGCAGAATCTCCAGTCACAGCAGTTCCCATACATTTATTTTTGTCATTTCCACACCGCACAGGGAAGGGCCATTAACCCCTATTTTACAGATGAAAACCCAAGGCACAGGCCAAATTTCCACAAGCTGGATTTCATGACGAGGATTTAAGATTACTTTAAACCAGCGTTATGCTGGAGCTGCCACAGAGAGCAACAGCTCTGATTTCCTTTCATCCTCAGTGTCTGTACTCCAGGAACAGGGTGTCATGGGCTGAGGTAGATGCACTGAAAATTTGCCCAGGAGAGCCCCAAACACATTTTCTGCCACCTCCTACCCGCCTGGAGGCTGTGCCAGGGAGGGATGGAGCACAGAGCCGGTGCAGCTGCTTTTTTTCACTTAGCATGAAAGCAATTCTGCTGACGCATCCATAGGCAGAATTTGTACCCACTGCCCAGAACGCAAATTAAATCTGGTCCCTGCTTTGGGATCTGAAATCGGGATCTGTGCTTTTCAACTCCCTTTCCCCCAGCACACAGGCTGCTGCTGCTGCACATAGACAGGATACCAGTCTTGGCAGGATTGGCATCCTGGCATTCTTTCATACCCTGGCACATACAACTAACCCTTTCCCATCACTTCTCCCTCTCTTCAGAACAGTTGTAAATCTGTGTTTTGTGCCCATCTCCAAATGCATCTTCCTTTCTCATGCTGCAGTCTAGGTTAATGGATGCTCCAGGCTCACCCACAGCCCAGGGGCATCAGCACTCATGGCAACAGGGTCTAGATCCCCAGTGAGCCACCAACTCACAGCCTCAGGGGCTACAGGCAGAGGATCTCCCTGGAGTATGCTAAAAATACCTTAGTAATTGGAAATTAGGGTGAACACAGGAGGGAGGGAGCTTCAGAAAGCACAAGGGTTAAGAACATGATCAAGCTCTCCACACAGGTTACTGTTCTGGCTTGGGCACAAAGCAACAGAAAATCTGGGGACTAGTCACCATATTGGGCATTTTGATCAGAGCACACTGAAATACACAGACAATGCAAATAGTCAAAAAAAGAAAAAAAAAAAAGAGAGACAAACAAACAGGAAAGAAAGACAATTCTGAAGTTTTGCATAATTTTTCTGTTTCCTTCCAAAATAAACTAATATGATTTAGTTTATCATATTAGAAAATCCAATCTACCTTTTGGAGCATTAAAATAAATACACTACATTAAAAAATCTACAATTGCTATCTTCTATCAGTCCGGCTTTACCTTGAGATCGACTTCTGTATTTCAGTATGCCACTTGACAGAGCTGAACTCTGGTTGTTTCCTTTGGACACTTCTGCACAAGCTGGATCTTGAGACTTCTCAGTTTCCATCACCTAAAAGAAATTTTTTAAAAAAAGATAATCGTGTAAACTAGAGATGTTGATGACATTTTCCTCATTGTCATCATGGGACAGAAAATTCCATTGCATATCATCTCTGTTTCCAAAATATGTCATTGTATTAAATCAGCATACATTTTCTGTAAGTAATTTTTAGCAATGCTTTTGGACATTATGGTCAGGCATCCTCTACAAGACATCATACTAATGCCCCCAGATGCATCCAGCACTCCATGGCACCTCAGTCAGGTGTTTCTGCATGTATTTGAACAAAACTCTAGCTTCTATTTCCATCTGTGCTGCTCTGCAGGCTTCCAGAGACATCACATCTTTATAGAGAAAACCACTTTTAAAAAGTGTTATTTTACTGTTAGTGTCTGCTGAGCACCAATGCAAAGCCTGATGACGAAAAGCTTATTTAACAGAAAGTTATGACAGCTAAGCACTTAAAAAGCCTGGAAATGTGCAATTAAACCTTACAGGTGGAAACACAACCCCACCACCCTGAGTAAATGCACCAGGACAGGAGGAGTCTGTTTACCGACTGCGTTTGCCCAGACGCCAAGTAACAAGGTAAGCAGCACAGCCACATGTCCTCTGCCTCCAACTCTTCTGTGCTCAGGGACGAGCAGAGTTGCCCACAGGCAGGTTCTGCCCAGCCCCTGCATTTTGGAAGGTGCTGGTGAACTGCTGGAAGTCAGTTTTAAAAAAACCCCACCCAAGTAACCAAACACTTTCCTGTAAAAATAATTTCTGCTTCTGCTATTCAGTCTTAAAAACACCAGTCTTTCCCACAACCTGACTCCCATCCCCCAGTCCCTCTTATACCCAAGCCAACAAAGCCAAAGTTTATCTTTAGTGCAAAGTCTAGACTTCGTGATTTTAGTTTGAACAGTAGAAACTTCAGGAAAACATAAAACTGGCAGAAACAGGAAGCTGGAATGGAACTGCTTTTTATTCCTCCCCCTTCAACATGAACACCTACATTTAATTTACACATAGTTAGTACATCCTAGCTAGTAGTTGTTGGTTCTTCAATGAATTGCAGCAACTACTTTAGAGTCCACTTCCAGCATCAAATGCTTTGCTGCTCACAGCTCCATGTAAACTTAGAACCATCTGATTCATTCATCAGCCTGAAAAAAAGACCAGCACCTGTGATTTGATCATCCTCATAAGGGCTTCATTCCAGAAAATATATATGAGCCAACAGATTCAAAACCCCACCAAAGAAACCCAAGCCATCAGCAATTACGCCACAGCCAAAGTGTCACTAGCTCTCCTTCCAAGAGACTTCTGGGATACCCAGAAGACAGCAGAAGCACATGGAAATGTGACAGGACCTCATGGATCTCACAAAGATACACTAAAATTTACCATACAAGTGGGAACACTTTTTATGAAGTGAGGATGCCTCCCCTGTAGGAGGGTAGAAATCATTTGCACAGACAAAAAAAAAAAAAAAAACCATGGTGGTCTTACAGGTGTACAATCCAACTGGTGCACAGGGCCAGTGCTACCTCTGCGGTGGAGAGGTGTGATGCACAGAGATGAAGGAAAACAAGACGAATGTCTCCCTAAAGCAGCTACTTTTGCTGGCATGCTGTTTAACTATCCAAACAGATGGGGATGGGTCCAATCTGACTTTTCTGGAGCTAAGCACAACACACATCAAGTCTGGAGCTGTAGAGCTGTTTGTTTTTTGCAGTCTCTGTGGATATGGGCAGTTGTACCTGACAGGACCACACAACTCCCAGCCCACAGATGGACCCCTTCCTCCAGCTCAGAGGAGGGGAGAAAAAATGACTTAGTTTGTAGCACTGTACAAAGAGATGCTGAAATTATCTCTGCTAGGGCAAATTATCACCCTGAGCCTAGGTTCAAGGATGACCTATTCAGTACATCTTGTGCCTCTACTACATGGGGTTTGAGTTTGGTTTGGTGTAGATATGTTGGGAGTTTTGCTGATTTTTATTTTTACTGTGCCACAGGAGAAAAATACCAATGTGTTCTGCAACCCCATATATTTTCATCTAGTGGAGTGGGAAGAAAAACAGGACACAATTGCCACTTGTATGAAAACTGTGCACCCCAAGCTACCTTCCCCTCACGGCAACCCCAGAGCCTGTGAGCTTACAGATATCAAACCCCCAAACCTCACATATGATCCACGGAATGTCACATGTGTGCAAACACCAATGCTAAGAAAAGCCTCAAGATATTCTCGACAGCTTCCTGAAATTACAGTTTATCCAGCTAGGCTTCAGACTACAAATTGGAAGTAAAAACATTTAAATTATCTGTGTCATTAAAAATGTTTAAATTATCTGCGTGGGTTTCTTTTTTTTTATTATTTTAGCAGAAGAATTTTTCTGACACTAAATATAAACACATAGGGGAAGACACACCACCATTTGCAATGTAGTAGATACTCTTTAAGTTGTTGAGCTTCCCTAATAAACCACCAGGAGTTTTATTATATTCAGAAAACACTTAGAAATCTGATCTACAAAGCTTGCAAGAACTCACCAATGGCGTGTGCCTGTAATCTTTGGCTCTCTCATAACCTAGACAAGAAGAAAAACCCTGCTCCACTTTATCCTTCTGGCCATGAACATATCACTTTTCTGTCTCAAAGTGGCTGCGCAGATTTAACCATGCCATTTTAATTTTCCTCACTTTCTCACTAATGAAGCTTATTATTTCAGTCCTGTAGGTCTCTTATTAAACTAAACCAATAAAACCCTTCCAATGCTGTCCCAGCGTTAAGGACAAGGGGAGCTTTAACACGCAGAGTAGTTTGAAGGGAGATCTAAAAACAGAGCCCATTTTGCCAGTTCATTAAGTAGCTCTGGGATCAAGTGATGGTGACATCTCAATTGATTTCAAAGGAAACAGCACTACCAGGGACACACGGTCCTGGCACTGCACCAGAAGGAACAACTGCCCTCAGAGTCCTCGCCTGGGCAAAACTCCAACATGACCAGGCTCTTAATTAGGCAAGATGAGGAGGAGGATTATGACAGTCTGCACTGTTTAACCGCAAACAGTTTGGCAATCCCTTGCCAATCTACAAAAACAAGATAGCACATAGAGTTTGATACAATTTAATAAGTAAATTGTTTTTCTGCTGCCCTTGCAGAGCTCCTCAGCTGCTGCCCTTTCCATCAGCAAGCCCACCCGACTCCCCACAGCACAGCCTGGCTGGCTCTGCTGAGGAGTGCTAGCAGCAAGCAGACCAGTTCATCCTGGTGGTTTGGGAATGAAGCAGAGAGAACCAGCCTGAAAAGTCTGCAACATAACAAATTCTGTTCTTCCTGCACTGGCAAAGCAAGTCCACCAGCAAGACTACTGCCCTTCTTCAGAACAACCATGTGAAAGAGGAATGGCTGTGCACCAGCACAAGCTTCATGGGAAAATTTCACATCTTCTCTGGTCCCATTCACACTCTGTCCTGGTCTCCAGCCATGACAATTTTTCCTTAAGCAGCACTACCCCAAACATTTAACCATGAATTGACCCAACACCACTGTCTGTGGGGCAGCCATTAGGAGGAACCCAACAGGCCTCCATGAGGAGCCAGCACAGACTCTTCAGAGCAATGCCCTGAACACCCAAAGCAAACCTGCCGCACAAAGTCTTTCTTCCTAGTCCCCTAAGACAAGATGATGCCTTAAAGCCTTTAACCTTTCAAAAAATTTTCAAGACTTTTTTTCCACGATCTGGTATAATTATAGCTGTTTCAGTTATTTGTGCAATTACTTATTGCTTTATGGGGCACAGCATGCTTTAAGCCTTAAATGTATCTGCCAGGCAGGGAACTCCACATGCCCCTTTGCCTTGCACAGAAAGTAAAATACCTTCACTTTTAAATTAGCTCTTTCTCACTTTAATTGAATCCATCTCACAGATAAATTACAAACTGCAGCCACTGTAATTTATGAGAATTAACATTGCAAGTAATGCAGAGGACATGGATTTTCTCATCTTGGACAGCACTGAGTTTTCCATGCCTTACTACTCTGTTTTAGGACATGTACAAAGCTGCACAGATCCTAGAAGGAGGCTGATGAGTGGGGACACACTGCATCAGGGGCTGCAGCACCCAGGGGCATTCTTCCAAAACACAGCACATCCCAAAGTCCAGGGAGCTCTCTAAACATGGGGCTCACAAGAAGTTCAAATTAAATCCAGACTTAATTTTTGGTGCAAGCTAGAGGACTCCCCAATTCCAAAGGGCACTGGCATTTCTGCTCCTCTCTTTCATGACAGAAAAGCAGAGAACCACTTGGAGCCATGGATGGAGGAAAAGAGAAGAAACATCACCTCCACTTCAGCACTAATTCAGTGTCTTGAACTGGCACCTACATAAAAACCAGTGCCCTGGTTGCTCCCCTGGTGCAAAGCTGACAAGGGCAGACAGCAGTTCTGCACATTCACCAGGGAGGCCTCGGGCAGGTTCAAATTTGGGCTGTGTTTGGCAGCACTGGTGAAACAAAGCCTCCACCACCTTTCCCAGAAGCTCACCTGGGAACTATATATGCTGGCACCACCAGGTGCAGCCCATACTTCCTCCTGCCCACCCAAAGGGGTTGGGAACCCAAGCCCTCCTTTACTTAATTTTAAAGAAAGTGTTGGATAACTCTTGGTTCATGTACAGCAAGAGATCAGGAAATCTGATAAACAGTCAAGAACTGGAGCTGCCCAGCTTTCTGAATAGGTGGAAATGCCAAATAAAACAAAAGCTTTTAAAGTGGTGTCTAGTCTGCCACTTTACCAAATTCCTGTACTCAAAAGCAACCCTAAGCCTTCAGTATAATGCAGTAGTCTCTAGACAGGGAATTACTATTCACTTCAGGAAGCACCAACCGTTATTTTTGTGTTTCTTCTCAAAATCTAGAGAGTAGTCACACACAAACCTGCACATGAAACAAAATCTGACATTCACCAGCACAAAGACAGCAGTAGTATCTGCCCATGCCCAGTCTGTAAACAGACTGGAAATGCACTATGGCAGAGCTGAGCTACTCTCATCTTCAGTAATATTCTATTTATTTTCTTACAAGATTGTCCAAACCCTTCTTGAATGTGTTTGACAACAGAAGCCACCATGTGTTGACCACTGCTCAGAGCATGCTGGCAGGTTCTTGATGGAGCAGCATCCCATGCGTGCTGGCTCCAGTGACTCTCTGGTCAGAGCTACAGCTAAGCAAAGCACACTCTATTTTCAGATATCCAAAGAGTCACTAGAATTATTAATAACATTTTGAAGAAAAAAAACTTCTAAAAAATATCCTTTTAAATAGGAAGAAATGCAGGAAATGGCTAACACAGACAAGTTTTCAATGAAACACATATCACAGACAACACACGCCTTGGAAACAGTAAGGTGCTCCCAGCTAAATAGTTCCCAATCCTTTTTGGACCAGACTACTCTTCTGCTGCAGTATATTATGATTTTCACTAGAAACAGCTTTTGAGCTAAAGGAAATCAAATGCACACAAACAGATGCCTGCTGTTCTCTTTTTTATGCTTTACCCTTTTTCCCTCCCACCAAACAGCAAAAAAGCAGGACACATGCTTTCCATGCAGTTTAGTCACTGCCCACAAGATGTCTCTATGTGCTACAGAGAGATCCCAGAAGACCAGTCTTAGTAAACAGCAGAGACCATGGGATTCCATGAGTGTATGACAAACATGGAACTCAAGCAGTGTGAAAGCTCGTTCAGCTACTCAATTATTTTAACACATGCTCAATTCATGGGTTTAGCACAAATCTGGAGCATTTATATCATAATAAACAATAAATTGCTTCTTTTTTTTTCTTTTAATGACAATCTTTCATTTCCCAGTGAGGAATAAAATATGCAATAATCATTCCACAAAATAAACAGCTCTCCTGAGAATGAAACAAGACCTTCTTAATACTGATGTCAACCAACAGCTGCAGAGAGCATTCCCATCACGCCACTGAGGGGAGCTTTGGATTTCAACTCCAAACAGGCATTTTATACCATCCTAAGTATACAAGAAGATATGGAATATGTACAAATTAAGTGTCTTTTATGCCTGCATCTTCAAGGATCTGAAGCCTCATATATTACAAATGCTGCACAGCACATCTCAAATGAGTTTTACCTGATCCCAACTAAAACTGGACAAAAATTTGCAGATGTGGTACTTAGAGATTCACACTAACTCAAAAATTCTAAAGCCTGAATCATCCTTCTGCTAATGTATGTGAACCGCATGGCTGTGACAGCATTTCTCTTGTTCCAGTGCCATGAGAGTGTTATTTTTAGCTTGTTAAAGGCAGTTTGTCTCCTTCAAAACTGGGCAGTTATCCAAACAGCCAAATGAGAGACAGGCTGTACTGTATCTGATGCTTTATGGGAAAAGCCCTCATTCACAAAAACAAAGACCATGCAGAACCTGTACCGTAGATAAACTTGTGTTTCTATTACTCTGCTGACTCAGCTTTCAAATATATCACACGGGAAGAGCAAAAATTGTAACTCTGGGCATTGTTTACACTGTTATTTATGGTCAAGTAAGAAAGGTTATCTTCCACCAGTCCAAGCAACAGGAGGTATTTCACGATTTGGAGATGGCATCACAGCTACAGAGAACCCTTCAAGTACTGGCCCCCAGTTTTCCCTAGTCTTGCCTTTAAGATGGAGGCGGTAGGAAAAGGCCCAGAAGGGCTGGGAGCCAGGCACAGGGAATGATGCTCTGAGGAGCTCCCTCCTGACATGAAGAACACATTCATGTTACTGTCTCCTTGACAGGTGAATTTTACAATGTGTGAAAAATAATAACTCAGTGACACTGCACCCCTGCAGGCCTTTCAGCACTCTTTCTCCCTGCCCCAACTCATGTGATGTGTGCCAACACCTTCCCCCTGCCCTGACCAGTGTCACACCAACAAAACCAGCCCATCGCTGAGCAACCCCCCTCAGCAAGTCCAAATGCAATTGCTTATTTTAATGTCATAGGGCTTCTAGAAATAACACACATTGTGTGAACAATATTTGGTCTCCAAGCATTTTATCATTTTCTCTTGCCCAAATTCCTAACTATATTTACTCTGAAAACTTGCTTCTGGATTGACTGTAGGACCCAGTGTGTCTCATCAGCCATAGCATGAGGGAAGGGCACTGCACAGGCACAGACCCACTGATATGCTGAACAAGACTGTACCTCAGACAGGTACACTACATCCAGACTTTCAACAAATTCAGAATGTAGAGCTGAGTAGCAGCTCTGAGCCATGTCAAGGTGCAGCTGGACCCCGCCCTTGCCTGCCCCCTCCATGAGTGATGTGGCACAGGGCACAATCTGCAAACATTGCCAGCCGTCACGACAAAGAGGAAAAGATTTGTTGAACCCTTCCCAGTACATAAACAAGCCCCATGCCAGGCTCTTCAATTTCTTCCCCGGCCCCCCCCCCCCGCCCCCCCCCCCCCATCTTAAGTAAAGTCTTTCATTGCTAAGCAAATTTCTGCCAGGTAAACCTTTTTCTTGCTTTTCTCCCAGCTATGCAGCACTGTTTGAGGAGTGAGCCATGTTTCTTGCAGCCTATGTTGAGACTGAAGTGCCTAATGGGAACAAACACTTCAGTACTCCAAGTAACGAGGGCCCCTCTCCACGCCCTGCACACATTTAATTATTGAGTTATGCTTCCTGTTCCTTCTCAATGCTAATGTTTTCTCTGAAATTCTCTCTCAGTGTTTCCAGAAGAACTTTTGACCCCAAGACTGTTTTTAAAGTTATGGCATTGTTATCCTCTTCTTCATTATGCTTGCATGGCTACAGGTAATTATGCGTGGATTCCCTGGTAAGACAGAAAGGCTCATGGCAGAAAACAACCAGTCAGTCTTACAGCACAGAAAAAAAATATAAATGGAGAGGAAGCAGAGTTAAATAAATACAATTCTTCACATTCACCAAATAGGTTTATTCATCCCCTTTCAGATACGTCTTGCATGAAAACCACAAGTGGGTTTTGGCAGGGATCAGGTAACCCAGATCACGCAAGGAACCTTCAGCAGGAGACATCCTGTTTCTGTTGCTGGTAGGAGGGTGAAGACCTTGCAGGGTCACAGCCCTCTCTGTGTGCAACGCGCCCAGCACTGACGTGAAGGCACACATCACACACTTCAGGTCATCTCAAGATGATTAAACACGAGTAGAAAGGTCCTGGTACCCCACAGCAGAGGGTCATGCAGCTGGAGGTGCTGCCAGAGACGGTGTCCCCAGGGCTTGCCTGCATGGTGAGCTTGGGCACAGGGAGGCAAATTCCCTTCCCAGTGCTCTCTCAAAAGGAAGAGATAGGATGACCTCTTTTTCTTTTTTGTACAGTTCTATTCTTCATGGAACAGACTCAGCTCAGGGTCCTGCCTCCAGCATCAAGTATGGCAAATGCCCAGGGGAGATCACAAGATTTAAGCACAGAGGAGCAGTCCCCAGTCTTCCATCCCTGCCTCCAGCAACTACAGATCCAAGCCTTCTGAGGCAGACATCCTCTTGCTGTGTTTACCAACCTATTGAAATTTCAAGCCATTAATATGAAGCTGATCATTGAAGCTAAGCATTTAAAAAATACTCAGACCATCAGATAGTGAACCACACAAAGGCAAGTAACTTTTGAAGCAACTAAGAGTGGCACATGCTTCTGTCTAGGGACCAAAAATCCCCCAAATTCATTGGACACTTTGCAAATTCTTGGTAGATGAGCTTTCTCTTTAGAGTACACTACCCAGGTTGCTCCACTAGCCACCAGTGCAGTGACTGAGTCAATTTAAAGCCACAGAAACACTAGTAAAAGTGAATTAGAATTAAAAATAAATCATCCAAGGCAAATACTTTCATATTATCCTATTTCGCACTTAGACATAAATAGTAACATTTCAGAATAGCAGTGTTAACTGCACATGGCAAAATATGGATTGAGGTAAAGGAGTTTAAAATCCCTGAAATGTCTCAGGACTGTTTAGGACAACACAACTCTCTGACCCAGTGTTTTGTGTCTGAAGTTAAAGAATGTTTTGGACAAACTAGTCCTGAAAGAAACACATTTTAAGGATTTAATGTAATCCTTTTTCTGCCTGGCAGCACAAGTCTTAATGAAGTTAAAACTTTAGCATGTTTAATGTTAAACAGGGCTTTACATAAAGAGACTGTAAAAGCAGAACTCCATTTAAATTGTATTATGCAATTTTTATTAATGAAACTTAACAAGTGGACTTTGAAGTAAGACTTAAAGTGATACTTTTCTCACATTACAGTTTTCAAATGTCACAAAATTTTTCTGCTGTGTTCTGCAGAAGCTGACTAGCTCTGACTCTATTTTCTTGTCTGAAAATGCTGGAGCAGAACTTAAAAGAGGTGAAAAAACAACTGCTCATGGGGAAATTTTTTTACCACCAGCATCTAGAAAAGAAAATTTTCATTTTTACTATTTTTTCCACAGATTTTTAAAATAAGCCAGGTTGGAAGGGACCTTGGAGGGATGTCCCATTTCAAACAGTGACAACATCAGTTTCCTCAAGAGCCTGGTCCAGCTGAGTTTTAAGCAGCTACAAGGATGAAGATTTGAATACGTACCTTCATTCCAAGTGATCATTTTTTCTGCCTGGTTCAGCCTTTAGGCAATCAGGTGCTAAAGCAGCAAGTCCATCAGGTGTATTAATTATGGTTCTGAATACTCAGCAGTGAATAATATTAACAGAAAAGTAAATGACAGAATATCTTTGACAAGCCTAGAAGCTCCTCCAAGTTCTTCACTATCTTCTAGACTTGTTTAAGAATAAGATAGACAGTGTTCTGGGTCAGAAAGGGGACAGTGAAGCCTCAGCTGACAATAAAACATTCTGAATTACTCATTATGACATAACCACCCAACACCTGACAGCATCCCTTTAAGTCACTCCAAAGCCCCACAGAGTACACAAGAAAATCCATTAACCTCTTGTCAGAGGTGAGAAAGGTAACTCCTGGACAGGGCTGAGTTGAGAGTCAGCTTCAAATCTAAAACGTCAGACTCTTAGACTGAGATCACAGTCTCAGTTACCTGGTCCAGACTTTGAGTACCACCCATCCTGAAAGTCTAATACAATTACATTTGCGCTAATTAAAAATAGTCCAGCTTAGTTCCTGCTTTAATTCTCAGTCACACTGTCATCCCCTATCTACAGTACAGATGTAACGGAATACATGTGAGAGAAAGAGAAGACACATGAATATCAACAAAAGCATGAGAGCAGCAAAGAGTGGTGATTTCCAAAGGAATTCTGCAATAATCTATTGGACTATACATTTATATATATTTAAAACTAAAATCTTGTGATGCTTTGATTTCATACTGACCTTGAAATCAGCTTCTAAGCTTTGGTACGAAAAATCCCACCCAGACTTGCCAGGGGGAAAAAAGCCACATGAATTTTATGTTTTCCATATATTTACCTTCCTCTGTCCTGCCTGGCTGTATGCAGTATTTGCACAGCCCAGCTCAATTCAGGCTACCCAGACCCAGCTGGGATGGATGAGGACGAAGGTAATGCTGAGAGGTTTACAAAGTACAGGCTGCGCACCCCAGGCTGCAGAGCACCCTGTCTGCACTCAGAGGCTGACACAGCAGTTGCAAGGCGAACACAAACACATTTCTGTGCTTTGGATCAGAAAAGCAATGATTTCATCTGCAGATCAAGCAAAAACAGAAGAGGTCCTTAAAGTCACCAGTAACTTATTACATTTCTTTAAATTACATCCTTTGAACAAAAAAAAATCCATACAAGCAGAAAAGACAATGAAAAAAAAATCCTGCTGCTACTCTTCTAAATCGTTTATTGTACCCAGATTTCTGTGATTTCCCCTCAATCTTCCAATGATGTATTCTGAAAGCAAAGAGCTATTGCCATCAGGGGTGAGAGCGCCCAACAGGCAGGCAAATACAGTTGGCTCTGAGTTAGTGGCCACCACCATTGCTAGCTGCAGTGGCACTGGGATGGACATCGGGGCAGACTCCAAACTCAAGTCCAAGCTGAAGGACTCTGGGAGGCTCATCCAGCAGTGTCCTCATGGTCACATGCACCTCAACCATCTTGAGGTTCCCTGAGCACTCCATTAATCCGGAAAGGAAACATTTGATAAAAAAGCCATCACTGGCAACCAGGCAGAGCCTTGCTGGAATACACATGAGCAATCCAAGGAACAAATAACTCCTAATGTGTGCTGAAAGAGTCACTGGAATGCCAGGGAGCTTAATCCTGAAGCCATACATAATTAAATTTTGTCAAAATTGATTTTTATATTTAAGTGCTGCTGAGCCATAGCCTTATTAGAAATTACCAGAATGCGAAGCATGATACGTAGAAGAATTCAAAGTATTGTGATAGTCAAAAGAATGCTTATATGCCCACTCAAGTTCACACAAACACTAAATCAACATCAGCATGCTAAGCATCCCACATTTATTTGTTTTTTCCTTCATCACCCAAAAAAGGCACCCTGGCACACAGAAGAGAAGACGGCAAAGAAATAACAAAATTTTTTGGAGTACTGAGATGTGTAGGGTGAGGACTGTCAATAAACATTGACTCAAAGTAAGTCAGAGATGACAGGCAGGTAGGAAGTGAACACCAGCAATATGAGTTGCTGAGAAGCATGCTTTTTGCTCAGGTGTAAGTGTAAGAATATGAAAGCAAAACATATCACCCAACCAGCATCATATCTGAGCCATCCAAAGGTTTAACTGATTTATTTTAACTGTCACAGAAAAGAGTGGGAGGGGAAGACAAGAAGGGAAAATAAGAAATAGATAAAAGCTTCAAGAGAATCCACCTGCCTTCCCTTGCTGGAAAACCAGTCCACAAGCCCTTTAGTTCAGAAATATCATTTTATTTTTTTGTCTTTGCCATACAAGAGAGGCCCAGAAGACCTATGAAGTTTCACAGAGCTGCTGCATTACAAATAAATAACAATAACCTACTTAATCTCTTCTTAATGCAGCCCTGAAGGGAATGCAGGTAAGACTATCAACCGGCAGCATTTATTCAGCGGAACTTCAACAATGGCTCACAGCCAAAAATTCCTATCCCTCCTCCAAAGTGTCTGTTGGCTTCAACAGAGCAAATACAAACTTCAAGATTTGGATCATAAACTGTTAAAGAAGTTTTGTTACAAAAGGAGGAGAAAGAAGAGCATGTAACTGTGTAAGCACAGCAAGAGACTTTGCATCAGATCCAACAAAAGCAGTGGAAGTGGGTGGAAAACAATTGAAGAGAAAAACAAAACCATGATTGCAACACAGGCTAGAGATCTCGAGAGCTCCTGCTCCCTGTGCTGCTGCCTTGCTGCAGCTCAGAGATGGCAAGGGCTGTGGTAAATGCCATCCCCTTTCCAGCTTCTCCCCCACATCCTGTGCAGAGAAGGGCTGGGTGGGATGGGATTGCCTGGTCCCGAGGACCTGCTCCATGTCAGGCTGTAGAAGAATGTGACAGATGCAAATGGGCTTTGAGAGAGAAAGTAAAAATGTCACACCAAAACCACACTTACAGCAACCAGTTTTTCAGGAGACACATTCACTCCTTTCCCATCTTCTTCTTCCGGCTCTTCATTTTCCTTATTGTCAGTGCAAGAGACAGAGTCTTGGACTGAGCAAGTGCTGAGCAAGTCTGGCAAACTGGTAGATGGATACTTCAAAAGATCCCCCTCAGAAGATTCCTACCCGAGACACAACACAACACATTACATCATGTGCAGAAAAACACCAGTGGCACAGTAAAACTGCTCCATCTCACCAGCCCAATGTGAGCTCCCTGGTAATCCTCCCCATGTTACAAATTTCCATGTGCTCAAACTTTTAATGGCCTGGTTATAAAAAGCAGGTTTTAAAGTGTATACATAGTAAACACAGGCCAATACACTCTTAAAACATTTAGATTTCATAAAGAAGAATTTAAAATAAATGCTTCTTGAGCAGCCTGTTCCTCCCCAGTTTGGGTTTAGTACACATCACTGAGAGTGAACTGAGAGTTGACAGACCTCATTACTCATTCCACTGCATCCGAAATCACAGCCTCTTCTCCTGTTCCCTCCCTATGGGTGTTCCCTTCACATGTTTATCTACCTACACATGTAAGAATAATACACTGACAACCCTACTTAAGACAATACAATGAAAATTGACCCATTGATCCTCTACCAACTCAGTCCTGATGCTCAGGCATCTGCTTCCAGTCTTTGCCATGTTTTCTGACAAGCAAACGTGCCTCAGCCAAAAGCAGTGGCCAGATAGACTCGCTGCTTTCAGAACAAATTCTGTGTTACTGATCACTCACCAGACCAAAAGGTAAAGCTGCATTCCTATACTAACAAATAATGCCCAGAGGGAGCTGCTAGGGAACACTTCACCTATCTACACCTTTTCTGGGGCTGCCAGAAATATGGCAGAGGCTGTATTCCCTCCTACCTGCCTTTCCAACCCCCCCTTCCAGGGACATGAAAACTGTCGGAGTGCACAGAGCACAGGACAAGCAGATTCACAGCCTGATCAGGAAAGTGAAGCTTTATGCCCTAAGCTTATGCTGGTGATTATTTTGATGAGGTCACCATAGGAACAAGCACTTAATTTTAAGGAGAAATAAATGCAGTCTACTGCCTTGTGCTTTAGCAGAGTCCAGCTGTCAAAAGGAAATACAAAATGTACCTACTTTAGGTTGAAGTGCAGTGTTTCCAGAATAAACACTTGTGGGGTTAATGCCAGACTGTGACCCCAAAGAAGGTCTGCAATGAACTTCAATGTCTAACAGAAAAGTTAGAGAAGTCACAGACTCCTAATTTTGAATATGGTGGAATAGAGCCTTGACAAACATGTGCATGCAGCATCCAGGAAAGCCTTAAGAGCATCCAGACATTAAGGCTACAAAAACCTGCTTTGGGATGGCTGGGGAAATCTGAAGGTGAAGGTAAGAAAAAAATTTAAAATACTGATACAGTAGCTTGCTGACACCCTGGAAATGCAGGTATACAAGTGCCCTGTTTGGGTTGAGGTGTTCCTGTCACCATCTCAAAGACCCTGGCAACCCCCACTCTGCAGGCAGCTCCTAATTTGAGATCTCTATGTTCTTCTGGGAGTCAATTGGCCACCCACCAAACACCTGCAGCAATCCAGGTCCAGGGGAGGCAGGATATGACCAATGGAGAAGACTAAATAGAGGTGAGCAGGATTTTCTTAAACAAAGAAGAAAAATATTATGTAATATCCCCTCAACCTCTTCTGTGATCAAGGCAGAACAAAGAGTCTAACTGATAAATGAGTTCCACTCTCATTTCCCTGAAATTTCATGTTCCTTTATCTGTAAGAGCTCCACTGCACATTATTAACAAGGACAAAATAAGGAACTCAAGCCAAGAGATCATCATCAAGAAATCTCAGGCACACAGATACGACAGAGATGAGAGGTACACAGGTGTGCAGGCAGGAAGCAGAAGAGGCTTGAAACAGCCTGCTTTACTTAGCATATCATTTTAAGAAAATGGTTTTGGCCAAAACTTAGGGAATGTCTGCATGAATACTCATCTGCACACTGAGTGACAGTGACAGTACAAGCAAATCATTAATTTCGTCTATACTATGCTGATTTGCCACAGATTTATGGCAGCTACTGATGTATTTCCCCTTGCTGTGCACTAGATTGAGAGCAGCAAATGTGCACATGCGATTCCCTATGGAAAATACGCCCTTTTCACACAGTGCTTGCACAAAACATTTGTGGAAGTACATTTGTGAGACCACCCAGGAGATGTCTGTACCTTGCTAGAGACCACCAGCTGCACCAGGCCAGCGGCCGAGCGGAGGAGGGCCACGGCATCCTGGTGGGAGAGCCCCACCAGCGACTGCCCGTTGATCATGAGGAGCTCATCGCCAGCCATCAGCCTGCCATCCCTGCAGAAACAGAGTGGGAACACAGAGCTGTGGGGTGGTTCTACCACAGTGCTGGGCTCTGGTGGAACGTGGTGGGGTATGGAGGTATGGACAACGTGATCTCAATAAGCTAAGCTTGCACTGATCAGTGCAGTATTACTTTCTAGAAAGGTGCCCTCAGGAAATCGTTGTTATAACCAGGGGCATTTCACCCTCTTTTCAGGGCTGAGACCCCACAAGTTTTCTCTGTGACCCACTGGACTAGGTCAGGGAACAGCAGCAAGCCCCATCTCCACTCAATCAGGAACAGCAGGCCTCTCAGTGAGCACCCTGGGGTTGTGCAACTGATCACATGGGAAAGGCACATCCTCCAACAAGGGACATGGGGAAAAAAACCCTACAAGCCATCAGGCTTCTTGGTTTTCCCTCCACCACCAAGGAAGTGTTTGATCCGTACAGTTTGGACAAAACCTTCTAGAAGAAGCTTTAGTAATCAAACACAAAAATGAATTTTTAGTCTGACAATGCCATATTGTCACCCTCACACCATGGGAGGGCAAAACCCCTAAACTCTTCTCATGAACCCAGATAACAGTGATGGCCGTGGATATTCCATCACGCCCACCACCATGAAGGCACCACTGTCGCCTCACCTGTGTGCAGAGCCGCCTTCCTCCACATGGGTGATGATGATGCTGTGAGGGGACCGCTTCGATCCTCTGCCTCCTGTTATCTGGATTCCCAGCCCGTCCATCCCCTTCACGATGTGCATCTTCCATATCCGGCAACCTTCTCGCTGAGAGAAAATGTGCAGAAAGTCCTTCACTTTGGATACGGAACACCAAGAGAGGGCTGCGAGGTTACAGGAGGGAGCTATTTAGCACCTTGCTGCCCATCACCACACATCTGTATAGCCCAAGCTATACTGGTGTTTCTGCTGAGCTTTGCTATGTTAGCTGTGGTCCAAGTGAAGCAGGCAGAAAGGAGGAGGCAGCACAGAGAAGGGTCAGCACGTAGAAGTTTCCTTGTAGGAGTGTTTGCAGCTTTTCTGAGCCATGAAGAGGTGCTGCGCTCAATACCCTGATCCTTCCTGGAGCAACCAGCGGCCTCAAACCCCTTCGCCAAAACTCAAGGATGAGCCGTGCAGGGCTGCAGAGGAGCAAGATGTGGTTCAAGGGGGACCTTGAACATCAGGTGGTACAGCTGCTGTTGCAGCAGGGACCAGACTCACATCACACAGCAGTGCTCCCCTCTCCAGAGGGGTTTGCAGGATTTGAGACACAGGAAGAAAATCACCAACTTCAAATTATCAGCTGCCAACCAAGTATTTCTTACTGGGCAGCTGTCCCACAGATTGTAAATAATAAATTTACCCACTGTGGAGAATAATTTTCAGTATTAACAAGGTAATAAGCAATGTTCAGGACACCTTTATTGGTTTTGGTTATTTTTAATTGCTATAAAGATTTAACGAAAAAGCAGTTTACAAACTCCAGAACAATATGAAATGCAAAACAGAAATCAGCTCCCTTGAGCCCTCCCGGCGGGACTGGGCACAAGGAAACACAAGTGTGACAGTATCAGCTGAGCAAAAAAGGAAACAGAAAAACAAGCAAGCCAGACAAGTAAGGCAGTTGCCAGGACACTGTCAGAGAGGGGAAGAACCAGGACTACAGAATTATGAAAAAGCCTTGGAAGTTTTTGAGCTCGCATGACAGCAAAATGCACAATTTTGGAGGCAATTTTTAAGCCATGTGTTGGAGTCACCAGGCACCAGGTCAGCTATTTCTGACTGGGTGCGTTATGCACACAAGTAACATTCTTGCAGTACCCAAACGCCCAAGTAGCAAAGATGATTAAAATTTCATAGCAAACTGTGAGGAGCATGCACAAATTGCTGCTTGTTTCTGAGAAGGAGAACTGCTAAATATATCGGCAAACCCAAGGGTTGTGGCAGTAACCTGCAGATTTTAGGGCACTGTTGTTTATCAGAGTATTAAGTGAAGAAAATGTGGGTTTTTTTCCCCTTGATCCCCACAACTTTTAGATATATGACTTTTTCAGATAAAGGAACAAAGAGGTCAGTATCTACAACAATTTCTCAAGAATAAAGTGAAAAATAATGAGAATAATTAATAATTATCAATACTAACATTACTAATGTTAACATGAATGTTAATAATAACAACAATTATGATATTCATGAATCCCAGCCCTTAGACCACAGGTTGGAGAAACAGAAAAACCAAACCGGGTTCCATAAGAGGTGACCCAAAAGTTTGAGCCTGAAAACATATACCTGTGGGTAATTTGATAACTTGAAAGCCTTGGTGGGCAATAAGATGGGCAATATCCCAGCAGGCTTAACCGGGATCTTCAATGCCTTCACAAAAGCCCAGTCTCCTGCTGAATAACAGGACATGTCAGGACAGAGGATGCTTTAAAATAAATTAGAGTGACACATGAGACACTGTGTTAAATGCAGTGGCGAGAGTCAACTATATTTATCCAGTTAAAAAACAGAACAGAACTCCAGCATGAAAATGCTCCAGAGAAGTTTTATTGCTATGAAGTACCTTGCACACATAATGAAGACAGTGCAACGGAAAAATACAACCTCTCTGCCTCCCCCAACCAAGCCCAGGCTGAAAGAATGACCATCCATTCTTGTGCTAAGATGCCGCTTTGAATGTCCCGTTGTTAAATCCAGTTTGGAAGCAGACTTTCCAATAAAGTTTAACAATACAGCCATAAAATTCCTTTTAATGCCTTGCAAAAGCTTTTTGAAATTTAAGTTACACCAAGGCCCATGATGTGCCTGCCTTGCACTCCTTAGCACTCTTCACCATCACATATTTTACTACAAAAATTCCCAAATTTATTCTTAATTGACCAATTCTCAAATATTCATATACAGAGCACTTAATAAGAGCAAATAGCAAGACTCTGCTGTTCTTTATGTAAGTACCAATCTCATTCCCTTTAAATGCCCACTAAAATCAAAAACCCTTGCAAAGTAATCAAAAGCACTTGCGAAGTAAAGTACTAAGTGAAAAAATGGGCAGAAAAACACATTCACAATAAAGACAACAAAACCATCTGCCACATGCCCAAACCTGTATTTCTTTCACTCATTTTCAAATGCCACTGTCTCCAACCCCTGTGTAAGAAAAGGCTGTCCCCCTCAGTCCTTGGCCAACTGCAGGCATTTCACTGGGAATAAACAACTCAGCGTTGTCAGCTGGAAATCAGAACCCCTCACTGTTTCTTCCCTTTTCTTCATAAAACATTCATAGGTCTTCACTTAACCATGTGCTGAAAGCAAACGCCCCCCACCAACACACATACCTCTGAGGGATGTTACTCCCAGACTTTGAAAGCTATGTATTGAAGAGCAGACTGCCAGCCTTTCCTTGAGGCCTATGGAGAAAGGGGGTGTCCAGCACAACCCCCCTTTCCTCCTCATGAAGCTGCTGTGTTTTTTGTACAGAGCAGCATGGGATACTTCACAGCTGGCTAAAAATGGTGCTGCTTTGAATGTGCATCTTATGTGAGCCCATCAAGGAAAGCCTTAATAGTAAAACTCTGTGCCAATTCCAAGGATTTGTAAATGCATTTACATTTTACTTAAAGCTGGTTTTGTTGAGTTATTGGGGACTCCCAGGTTCAACTACACAAAGCCTAAATGCTTTAAAAAATAAGAAAAGAAAAAAAGAAGCAGTAATGAATGTGTTTATTTCTGAGAATTTTTGAAATATCCCATTTTCAAGCTTTCCTCCATGAAAAAAAAGACTACTAGCTCACTAAGTCTTCAAATGAAAGCCAGGATTCTGGTGCATTCACTCCACTCCAGAGACTTGCAATACCCAAAGGAAAATCCAAGTGTAGTTAGATTTGGCATTTTGCAGGTATGATGTCACTGCCCTTGGAGCCTGCTTAATCCCTGTCCAGAGGACGAGTTTAAATGCTGACGTCTTTTCTTTGATCAGCTGCACGATTCCAGTTGCTGCTCAGCTGCTGTCAGTTCCACATTTCTATTAACATCTGAATTTCCTATCCTCTCAGAATAATTCTCACAGCTACACTTATAAATAACTTAGAATAACCTCCCCCCAGCTTTGTTCACCAGTGACACAAGAAATCTGTACACGTGCGCTCACAGCTCTTGGTGCAAAAGCACTTCAAGCACAAAGCACAGATATGCTGATGCCAGCTCAGTCTCAAACTCCAGAAATCCTCATCAAGGACAGAGAGCGAGGCACTATCAGCTCCCACTGCAGCCAGGGACCAGCTCATATCCAGCCTTGATTACTCCTTAGGAGACTAAACTATATTCCTTAGCCAAAGGCAGGTTACAGGCACTGTGTGTAGCACTTGAGAACAGGCTCATGACATAAGATGAATACTTGGATATCACAATCCAAAAACTATCATGCAATTCACCTGAGATTTGGCCAAGACAGACACTCAGAAAGACATGCTTGCTTTGAGAGTTTCAAAGCAGTAAGAAGCAAATAAATTATTGTTAGGGACTTAAATGAACAAACCTTAACTCTGCCCAGATCCACCCCACGGACTTTGCCTGTAATCCCAGGCAGCAGCAGCCCTGCCTACATGGATTCCTCCCAACAAGGGAGTTCATGGACATGATGAGCCAACTTTTGCCAAAGTCAGTCTCAGAGGAAGAGATGAGATTGGGTCATTTCTTGAAACCCCTTCCAGACTTGCATTTTTGACTTCCCTCACACAGCAAGCAGAAACACAAACGGTCAAGTCAGCCTGCACCTGGACTAATAGCTGATTTCTGTTCTCCACAGTTACATCACTCTTAGTGACTCAACTTTCCTCCCAACATGGCTCTTTCAAGCAGGCAGCCCTTTTTTCCAGATTTTTCCACTGGATCGGATCAACTTCAAAGTGCCTATGTTACAAATAATTAAAATGTTTTAAAAGACAGTATGAATATTCTACTTGGAATAAATTGCAAAGTGGGGGGCCCACAGGGGAGGGGTCATTTCACGTGACAGACCGCAAGTGAGGATAGAATATACAACTGGCAGCTTCCAGAGGGTCCCCACAGGCCATTTTTTCTCCACCATGAAGCCATTGTACATCCAGGCAGCCTCTGCTGAGAGTGGGGCTACATCTGGAATAAACTAAGAGTGCTGTAGATCAGAATGGGAGCGCGCTGCTGGCACGACATGGGGAAGCTTGCCTTCCGCCTGCTCTGAGTGCACACCATCAAACACTCCATTTCATAAGCACATCATTAATAAAACAAAAAGGAACGGTTTTTTGCTCCGAGTGTTGAGGGAAATAAATAAATAAATGAGCAAAAGACATTGGAGCCATTCTTTCTCCCACTTCCCCTTCACTAGCTAATTGCAGGGGATTTTAAAGGGGTTTGACTTCTTTTGACTGTGCTGTGTTCAAGAAGCTGCAAATCTGTATATACAAAAGAAAAAAAATTGCTTTGAAATCTTTAATAAAAGACAAGCTTGGCAGGAGCAAGATGTAAACAAATGGAAAACAAAAACACTGTAAGTAGTTAAAAAACCAGACAGTAAAATGGAAAATGTAAAATAGTTGTCTACGAAAAAGCACTTTCTGTCACAGCAGCAATTCAGATGAAGCTGATATAAATATGTAACAATTTTAAAACAAAAACAGAGATAAGCCCTGATAAGAATATCAATAACCACGGAAAGTCTGTATGCACACACTGACTGGCTGACTGACATGGACCTGAATGCAGCCCACGGGATGTCTCCCTCCCTCCACAATTCAATGTGGATTTTTACTGCAGGCACCAGTGCCCACTTACAAACTTCACAGGGTTTCCCATTAGCAGCAGCAGAAGCAAGCTATGAGATCTTCCTCACCAGCCATGAAGCTGCTCTGATAATGTGACACTGAAGAGAAAGTTCCACGTTCCATGCATTATAAAAATTTACTTCAATAAGCTTCACAGCAGCTGGCAACCAGCATGCTGATCACACAGAACTGAAAACCAGCACAAAATGCCCCGAACAGAAACACGTGACATTCACACCTGTAGTGCAACCTGAACAGGGAGAAAGAACATTGGGATGGCTACACCAGCACACACCACTGCCCAGCATCCTTCACTGATGTGAGATAAATTAAAAGCAGTACTTCCAGCTCCCTGCCCCACCTTGGATCACATCATGCCTCCTCCCACTATTCCCCAGCAGGTAGGTGAGACAGACAGACCAGTACCTGGCGAATTTACTTGCACCATCACATTCTAGGTGAGCAGCTTGAATGCATCAGTCTTAAGATACAGTAAAAAGTCATCACTCTTCACATCGCAGATATTAATGTGAATAACTCAGTACCAGAAAATCATGCCAAAAATCTGATTTTTTGCAGATTCATAACAAAGCAATTATTTCATTAGTGGATAATGAGTGTATTTTTAATCTGATCTTAGCCAGGTTATTTTTAAGGCTGATCGGAAAGAAGGACTCCTGCTTTCATCTACTATCCTGAGTTTTGTTTTCATTGTTGCACAAGCAAGCTAAACAACTCTAAGATAAATAAAAAGCAGGGGAGGAAAATACTCTTAAGTTTCTTTATCAATAAATTATTCCAATATAGGAGTTATTTGTCCATCCTTACCGCCTCTGGAAATTTCTTAATGCTGAACTATTACAGCCTCTGGCTTCTACCTCTGAATGATACGAGCCATACAGTGTGTCTCCTACACTACTTAAAAGAGGGGGGAAATCCCCAAACCCAACAGGAATCACACAATATTGACGATATAAATTCTCCATGTCCTCAATGTAGGAGCCAGGAGCACAGACACAACTGTGATTGCGTTCAAGTGTCGGCTCCTGATCTCACAAGTCCCATTGCTTGGACAAACAGCCACCAGACACTTGGCATCTTTTCACTAAAATGTGAGTACTTTCCCCATGAAAAGAGAAGTGTCCTGGGGGATGAAGCCTGGGGAACAGTAAAAAGTGAAAACATACCCTCTCTCAAACACAAACACATAATTAAAATACAAAACAGGCAGCACAGCAGAGTGGGTGAAAATTCCACGACTTTAAGCAAGACTGTTGCCCAGTGATCCATCTCCCGAGACAGACTGCTTGTTGACATCATTTCTTTGGCAAGGTCTTTAAACATTTTATCAGCCAGTGCAAGCACCTGAACTATACTATACCATAAGCACCCCTTACAAAAATCTGCTGGAATCATTTGTCATCCTGAACCATCACCATCTGGATTGCACTCTCTGAACTATTCCACTCTTGCCATCAGCTGAATCATTATTGTGAGATCAGACAAGGGATTTTCTCCTCTGTCTCTGACCCTGGGGAGTTTATGTCTGGCAATTGCCCCTAAGGAGCTCAGGCTTTTAAAGGCTACAGGTGTTTGCACTCCACTGAGTACCTCACCCAGTCTCATGCTCTTGGTGGGCTTTCGAGAATGGACGGTTTGTTTGTCTGAGGTTTCTCAGAAAACACCCTTGCAACCTGCAGCAGATTAAAGCCCAACCTAGAGTAGGTCACCACACACTGGCGTCAGCTGAAGAGTGGTGTCTCTTGGGGACTGGTATTATATCTGTCCACAGCAGGAATGTTTTGGGTTTGCTAAGTGCTTTCAGCACTCTGCCTCAAAAATTAAGCTCTGCAATTCCAACAAATGCCTGAAACGTTACAGCACCTAAGCAGAGAACATACTCTATTTTTAGGCATGTCCACTTGGTTTCAACTATTCGCACTTAATGATTAAAACATAAAATGGTGTGAACTTGAATTTCAGCTAAAGCTAGTCATTTGCATTTCAGTTGTGGGTTTGCTGTATCTTTAATGGCACACAAAATATTAAGGAAATAGGCCCAAACACCCACTTTCTGTGTAGGTGGGAAATGCTTTCATAGGTGTGCTTTCACCTATGGTTTATGATAGCTGAATATGGCTGAAACCTCCTGCAACAGAACCTTGAACATTCCTGTGCTGCCTTTGGGGACAGCTCATTTCCAAGAGTGAAGACCCCGTTTCAAGGTGACACAATAAAACCAACACACTGTAACTTATCCATTACCAGACTATCTCTACATCCAAGAACCCTTCAAAAATTCAGTACAAAAACAAGATAAAAAGACAGCTTGCTACTCAAAGTCTACAGCACCACAGCTGCAGCTATCACTTAAATCACAGCAAAGGCAGGCAGAATCTTGTCAGTTGAAAAAATTTGGCAGCAAGTGACTTAACCCCAGAAAATTGTGACAATTGTTGTTTTATGGCAAGGTGGAACATAACTGGCAGCAAAAGTATTAACTGTAATTTCACTGCTAGTTACATCAAAGCACCTCCTAAAACCCCAAGCAAAAACAAGGCCAAGTTTTGTCAGTGCCATACAGCTACAATTAAAAGAGACCCCTTGTCCCTAAGAGTTTACAACCCAAAAACAGGCAACAAAGAGGGAAGTCATGCACATTAAAACTTCAAGACCGTAGATAACCCCAGGACCTATGTTAATGAAAGTTGGAAGAAAACACAACAGATAAAAAGACATTAAGAACGGAATCAGATTCTGAGGAAGGCCCTTAGATGACTATAAGTATCTACATTAACACCTAAAACCAGTGTTATTTATGTCTAAACCATGCATCATAAGAATCCCATAAAAGCCTTGATGAAACAGTAATTACTGCTTAGGTTGCCAAAAAAAATTGATGCAAAGCACCTTAGCTTCAGTTGCTTCACTGGACTACCTTGCTCACCGCAAGTTTTACATTTTGGTACAGCAAAAGGGTGAGAATTTTTTTCCCATCAAGTTTAACAAAATGGTAAAATGCTTAAAGCCATTACATTATCTCAAGCCTCATGTTTTGATTCCTGTAATGTGCTATTAGCCTTCCTCTTCTGCTTGGCAAGATAAGGAATACTTTCCACTAACCAAAAGTCAAGGTAATGCTGCTATTTACCAACACTAATTGGCAAGTACTGCTGTAGAAAGGCAGTCAGCCTTCCCTAACTGCAAAGTAAAATGCAATTCAAAAGCATTCACCCCCATCTGAGAAGAGCCATGTCAGTAAGAAAGTAATAATGGCCCCAAAGAATGAAGAGAGCTGCTGATAAAATGTACCATGCAGTATAAAAGCAAGTCGTGGCTAGCTCTCTACATAGACATGTCTGCGTGCACCTGCGCACAGGCTCACATGTCTGGAGAGGGCTGTGGTCTGTGTAAGCTGGGCTCAGTTGGGCTGTAAGAGCAAAGCCGGTTGGTAGGCACACTGCCCTGGGGGCCGAGACCAGAGCAATAGGGTTAACAGCATGGAGCCAAGATCCTGAAGCACTGCTATAACCCAAACCTGCCCAAAAACCTCTAGGAGGTTGCCTTCCTCTTTCTCTCCTTTTGTTGACAGATGGTACACTGGCTTCAAAAGAGCATCACACACAGTTTGCAGAACGAACAGACACTGTCGATGTTTCCATGCTGGAAAAGCATCCCACCACAACCCCACCCGACAGTGCCACCACCACCCAGGACAACCTGAACTCCTCCACTGCCATGTATCTTTGCCACTGGAGAAATACTGAAATGCACAGCCCCAGCCCCTCTCACCTGCCTCCCTTAACTGTTAGAGCATTTTCACTCTGCCCAATGTCCTTTACACAGTTTCCACCAGTCACTGATAAATTTGGATCTGGATTTCAAGACCTTAATAATTTGGATGCTTATAAAGAAGTAAGAGAATTCAAGGGCATTCTGGGGGTGTCTTGTTTTTTGCCTTTTTACAGATGGGTTTTTAAGGGCTTTCAGAACATCCTGCTCGGGCTGGAGGAAGCCAAGATGGCTAATCTGTTCTGGTACAAGTCATCTTTGTCCAAGCTTCCGCTGGTTTCATCAATGAAAGCCAGACCTGGCCAAACCTGAATGCCAAACTTCTCATCATGTCAGCCAAACCTGGATCAGTTTCAGTTCCCTTTGACAAGCAGACTCCAGCCCCTCACACTCCTCATCTGGTCTTTGCAAACCTCAGTCCTGCTTCTGATCCCTGCCCATGCCAGCTGGCCATCTCTGGGCACTCCTCAGGGGCTGAACAACCACAGAAGCAGTTCACAAATCTTCCAAAAAGACCAGGACACAGAAACTGAGAACAAAACTGAGGGATTCTGTCCTACCAGTCAACACAGTGAAACCACAGGACTGATATATTGTGAGGAAGGCTCACAGTTTTCTTTATCATTTTTAGTGGACTCCAGCAGCCCCTTCCCATATTCCTCTTCCATCTGTGCCTGTATAATTACCCTGCAAAACTACCTGTCTCAGGCCACTGAATAAAAGAAGCAAACTTTGATACCTGTGTTTAAGCTCCCCAGTCTTCACAGGATGTGATGGGTCATTACTTCAGCTCAGAGACTGCCTAATCTTAAATCATTGCCCTTGACTCCCATTGCTGCCAGCCTAGGTCCTCTCAAAGGTCAGGTCTGCTTTCCAGATCTTAAGAGATCTTCCTGTCAGGCAGATCTGACAGCTTTGCTGCTTTGAATCCCTAAATTTTAAAAAGTCATTTAGGTTCACCCTAAAAATATTGCAGCATAACTTAACCACCTGTAAACATTAAATGCTGCCTGCTTATTGACAGGTACAATATTTACTGAGGGTTACATACCAGCAGACAGCCTAGCAGATTTGTTTATATACAGCGATAGCAATGCCAAATGCAAGGAGAGACAGATCGAGATCTGAGAGATGAAAGCAAGCCTGAAGAAGGGGACTGGCACACACACACAAACCAGTAACACAGCAATCTCCTGGCAGGTTCACTCAACAAACAGTATTCATCTTGCCTGTTGTTTTATGATCCCGAATTGCTGTTATGAGCAGCACGCACAGAGAAGATGGGAGAGAAAACTGCAGAACAACCCCATGCTTGTGGGAGAAGTGCCCTAAAGGAAAAGGCACTGAAACAGCATGTAGATGCCTCAAAAGCTCTCCCAGCACAACATCCCCTAGGCAATGGCCTTGAGCTGGCCACTAGGAGCAGCACAGCAGTGGCTAAAGACATGCAGATCAACCCAACATCTTCTCCCCTATTTTGGTTACAACTTCAAACTAACTTCCGACAGAGAGGAAAAAAAAAAGAATTTTCCTGGACTCCACATTTCAGTTTCAGTAAAGCTCCAGTCCTCCTTCTGGGGTGGGAAAAGAGCAGTGGAGAGCACCATTGAGGTCCTCCCACATCCATGCTGGTCCCTGAGTAGCTTCTCAAAGCTGTTCCTCCCACCTGCAGCCAACCTCTAGTCTGCCACAGGCTGGTTCTCCCCCTGAAAGCAGATACAGTGCTCCCTAAGAGCACAGGGCTGACAGCCCTGGATTTTCTATTAGTCAACTTGTGGAGGAGATGGCGAGCATGGGACAGGCAGGGGAGATGGACCTGCTTTCCCCATGGAGAGGTTGCCCTGCCAATGCACCTTGTCCCTGCTCAGGAGGAGATAACCTGTGGCTACGGGAGGTTTGGCTCGCACTTTGAAGCTTGGAAGGAGGCTGCAACTTCTGACAGGACATCCTGGATGCTGTTTTCAAAAGGCTCCTGACACAACTGGATCTCATATGCCTGAGTGCTAGGTCATGCTTTGAAAATGGAGCTGCCTTTTTTCTTTTTTTTTTTTAACAGAAAATAAATAATTTCAAAAATTTTATTCACTGTCCCTATCCAATACTTATTAAGAAACTGAATTAAGTCACTCATTATTCTGATAGCAGCTACTCTGCAGATGCTGTAAGTGATGGGCCTCTATAAGGCCCCATGGACTTTAAAAAGCAAAGACTGAGCTAGGCATGCTATTCAGGCTCCAGCTATTCACATTTCTCCTCATTCAAATGTCAGGAAAATGTAATTAGTACTGACACAGACAGAGGTCATATTTCTAAGCAAAATACTAGGGGGGGAAGGAAATTTAAAAACAAACAAACAAAAAAAAACACAAAAAAAAAAAAAAAAAAAAAAAAAAAAAAAAAAACCAAACAAAAAAACCAACCCCAAACAAACCCAAAAACTGGAGAAGCAATTTTACTAAATGACACTACACCACAACTGAACAGATTATAGCTCTTGAATTTTTCCAGTGCCTCAACTGTGTTTGCACGTTTTACAAAACCATCCTGTATGTGCTTTGCATTAAAAATGTATTTATTGCTCACATTGATATATATACGTTCTGACTTTAATAATTTACTCCTCAGACCAAAATTATTCAAAACATCAAGGTAGCACTAGCATGAGATGGCTTGGGATCAAGAGTTTCTCTTTATATATATATTTGGCTTTCTACTTCAAAAAAAGTCTGATCAACTTCATTTATAACATGTGTTTAATTACACATCTTCAGAGCAGATTCAAGAATCCTTTATATGGACCAGAACTTTCAAAATACCAAATAATTCATTTATTTATTTTTAAGCTTTTCATGTTTTCTTTCAGAATGACTACAGTTATGAGGCTTCCAAGAACACACATACAAACATGCTACTCTTTCTGTTGCCCCATAAAATCCAACACATCTCACTGATGTGAAGAGCAAGTTTTTGCAATTACGCTTCTTTAAAATCCAGAGAGTATTTTTAATTCCTTTTAGCTCTTATGAAGTACTTCAAATTAAATTACTGTAACTTTCCAACCACGATCACCACTACCCTGGAGTAGTGCTGAGGAGCACTAATTCAGAGGGCATGTTTAATCCCCTGCTTTTATCAACAGAATTTAGTGATGAGATGTCCATTCACAGTACTTTGTTACCAGCTTTGAAGTCTTAAAACCAAAACCAGCTGCTGCAGCCAGCCCCAAGCCCAACAAAGCAGCCTTCATCTGTTTATACTATCAGTGCCTCTGGAAGGATTGGCAGACAGTGCTTCTGGTGATAGATGCACACTGAAACCTGATCAAGGCTTGGGTTATTTTCCTCCATCCAGCAATGCATCAATTCTAGACAGGCAACAAACCCCAAAATCTCCATTAGGACGAGAGAAGCAATGAAAGCCCCAATCCCACTGCCATCCCAAATATTAACAAATTGTTCATCTCCTCAGCTCTGAGCAAAATCCACAATTACTTCCATGTGGTTCCCAGACACTGGCCAATCAAGTTTCGTAACATGAATACATGCAACATGGTCTGGTGCATCAAAAAGGGAAGCTTCAATCTCAATGCTAACATGAACTGTAAGGTGACATCAAGTCCAGGCAGAGCTAAACATGAAGCCCCAAAGGACAAAATTACCGTCTTCTACTGACACCTCCTGCTCCAGTGTTGCAGGGTCATCAGCTGTCTCAACAAAAAATCCTGAGGCCAACCCTGACAGGTCAAGAGATAGAAGGACCTACCCTCCATCAGAGATGGTGTATGACAGAGGTTTCCAACAATTATTATTTAACTCTCCAATCCTCACGCCCCTCTGTTTTAAACTCCATCCCACAGCTGGGTGCCCTGACAGCTTGTATTGTCACCTACAGGCTCAGCCCAAGGTCAGAGCATTGAAACCAGAGAACTGCCTGAGAAATCAACCTAATTTGTTTGCACACTTGCTTTCTTCTCTAGAAGAACCAAAGCAAACATACCTGGGTAGCCTGGTCCCCAATGTCTGGCATGCCAGCATCTGACAGCCTTCCCCGGTACAGTGCCCCGGTGCCCTGGTGTTGCTCCTCCCCATTGCTCTCTGCTTCAGACGTCTCTGGTTGAGCAACCTCCACCTCCATCGGGGTGTAGTGCCCGTTCCCGTGCTCTGAGCCCAGCTTCTCCTTGCTGTCCTTGCTGCCCGGCGTCCTGGTGATGACCCCGAATTTCCTGGTCCTTTTCCCATTTTGAGCAGCCCTGTCCCCAGGCTCGGGGCTGGGCTTGGCTTTGGGGTCGCAGCTGTTGCTGTTGTTGCCGTTGGAGGGAGGCAGAGGGGCTTTGCGTTTGATGCGGCGTAACATGATCAGGTAGACAAAGCCGCCATTCCAGCACTGCTCGGCCAGGTAACTGCAAGGGAAAGGGAAGCGTGAGGATCACTGACCACTCACCCTACAGTGCCCACATCCCACCCCAGCAGCCCATCTCACTGTGCCCCATGATGTTCATACACTGTCTCAGCCAGCTGATTACCTGGTGTATGTAATCACATTAGGATAACTCGAGGCATTGGCAAACACTCTTCCTCCCCAGCATCAGAAGAAAATATCAGGAATAATTAACAACCACCCAGGCTGATCCCACCCAGCATAACATGACAGCTGGTAAATGCCACCAGTTTACATGCCCTGACCTCCATATATGCAGCTCAGCAACATGTAAAAGTGGAGTGAGGAAGGCAGAGCAGAGAATGCTTCCAGCAGAGTATTAAAATAAAGAAGTATTTTCTAAAAGAAATTGAAAATCAGGCAGGATTCATTTGTGCAGAGGCCCATAGAGTGTCTGCATCTGAAACGAGCCTCCTTAGTGAAACTAATCTTCTGCTTCATGCGTATTTGCCACTGGGATGTGGCCACTAAGAAAACAAGTATCAGCCACTAGGGTAAGCAGGCATAGCACCAATAGCCCCAGTACAGAAAAGCACAGCACTGCAAGGTATCCCAGCTGCTTTACAGGGACATGGAAATCAGGTGGGTTTCCATCATAGCAGGCATATTCCAATCAAAACACAGGCCAAGTCATCTCAGTTGTGCAAGGAGCAGACCCCAGGTTCTCCTACCAGACCAAAGCATCACCTCCCCTCCCAAAGTCTCTGGATATGCCTTGGAGGAATTAACATTTCTGCTTCAAACAAAGCCTCCATGACCTTACAGAAACTGCACCTACTGATGCAAAAGGGAAATCTAACTTCATGCTTCTTTTAGGAAAGGATATACCTCAACCCAAATTCTTGAAATATTTGGGTTCTGAGCCAAGGGTGTAACCAACTGAGAGTAGAAACAAGCTGGAATTTGTACGTAGCAGGTTTGTATGTGCCCTTTCACACTAATTTAGGCCCCAAAACTATATTGCCTTTTTCACTAGTGAAGGCAGCATGAGTTTCCCAGAGCTTCAAATAAGCCTCTGCTGTACCTGCAACGAAATGAACTCTTCACTAACTCGGAGCAGTTGCTGAGCCTACAGCTTTTAGAGGAGATGAGAAACTAGGTGTGGAGTTGAACCACAGATCATAAGAGAAAACAGCACAGCACTTGTGCTTGAGAGAGGAGGAACCACTCAGGAGTCTGCCACCAAGCTTCCCCCCCCTGCTGCTTGTAGGCTAATTTTCCATTTCCCTTTCTTAAAAATTGTTTGGCCATAAAATAATTCCTTCCAACTTAATCCTGCACAGAGGTGACTTAATGGCAAAACAGGAAAAGCAGCTATGATAACCCCTGAAGCAAAGGAATGAGGAAAGCACTCTCAACTACTCAAAGTAAGCCAGACCAGCCTGGCAGTGGCTGGAAGTAATATGATGGGTGTGTGTTTCTGTCCAGGGACAAGAGCTGGTATTTTCACTCCACTTCTTCCAAAAGCTTCAATATCCCCCACAGACAACATCAGCATTCAAATCACTTATATTTAATTAGGAAGACTGATGTTCAAATGAATACCACAACTAAATAACCTTAAAAGCAGCCCTGGAGCCACAGACAGGAAGGACAAGTATGCTTACTGTGCCAAAGTTCCCAATGAATACAAATCGAACTCTAACTCCCTGGACAGTCCTTTCAGTTTTCAGCAGGCAATCCTTTTTTTCCTCCCCTACCCCCAGACATAAAGAATATTTAAATAAAGCCCTAAACCCATCTTTTTGCAAACAGCTGGAAGCAGACACCCAACAAGCCCCACCAGTTGAGAAATCTCTGCAGCAAAGGTCAACTGTCTGCGTGGCCACAAGGTGACACTTGGCTCTGGGAGACACACAAAGCTGGCAGGGCCTGAAGGGTTAGCGTAGAAAAAAAAAAAATCCTGAGCTAACGTGGAAGCATTTTTGATTATCAAGTTAAAAGAAGAATTCTCTTAATCAACGAAAAAGGGGCAGTTCTGTTCCAGAAACAATACGGGCTGCCTGTTTTTCACATTTATCTTTCAACTCAAATTTCAAGGCAGCCAGTAAAGTTGATTAAAATTCATTACTTTTGCTTGCAGCAATACCACTGCACTCTGATCCATCACACATAAGCCTGATAGCACTGCTTCTCCTGGCACATGGAAACAGGAAGGTGGCTCCTCTTCCCATAGTCTTGTGGCTTACGTGGCTGCTGCCCACCCTGTCTTTACGCAGGGTCAACTCTGCCTGACTTGTTTCTGTGCAGGTGCATTTATGTGGAGCTTTTTGAAACACCAATCTCTGAACTAATTACTGATGTATTTTTTTAGTGCCAGCAACCAAGTGCATGCACATCAACTACTTGATTTAGGAAGTATATGGAACAAGAGGGAACTTTGTATAAGTCCAAATAAAGTAATTCTAGAGAGGCAAAAATAATTTACTATTTCACCTCCACTCATGGCCCATTTATTCTGTTCATAAAGCGTAAAGCTCTAAGAAAAAAGGGAGGGTTTTCCCCTATCCACTCTTCATACACAATCATCCCTTCAGTCTGGAGCAGGGTTACAGCAAGTGGTTATAGATGCAGCTGCACTGAAGTCAGCAGAGCTGTGCTGATTTACTCCATATGTTGAGATGGCCTGCATGTTCCAGGCATGCAGCCTGCAGTAACTCATGGGCTTATGTCTTCTTGAGTACTTCTCAGCAGTTCAAAGAACACAGTAAGTTTCCATGAAGAAAGAAAAGTATTCTCTAGGTCAGTGAGCAATTATCTTTGTATGGCAGCAAGTCACTACATACAGTGGATGATGCCAGGTATTTCTGGACAGACTAAGTCCTGCTGGGACCAGTGATGCAGTAAGTAGCATCATTATCTCAAAAGTTTGTTTCAAACCAAAGACCAGGACAACCGGCACCAACAGAACAGTAAACTCATACCACAAGACAGGAGACAAGTTGAAAATAATATACTAAGAAATTGTGGTCATTTTATCATATTGCCCTCCCAAGACAGGAATGATAACCAAGGAGCCTGAGCCACCTGCAATTTCTGCTAAGTACATGCCAGCTACTTAGTTGGCTTCCTTTGCCTTTTCCTTTTTTTCCTGTTTGAGCAAAAAGCACAAAAACCACCAGGGGAGCATAGCAAGTTCTCAACACTGTACAAAGAGCAGGTAAGGTTGTATTAGATGAGTGAGAACCTTCAGATTTTAAATTGTTTTCTACCAATCTGGAAGCATCCTGTGCCAGAAGAAAGTAGTGGGACAGACTCAATAAAATGTAATTATACAGTCTCTGGACAGCAGAAAACTGCAAAAAAGATAGACAGGATCTCAAATCCCCCTTCTCAAGGAGTTTAACGTGTGCAATGCAGAAAAGCCTTTTTTTTTTTTTTTAGATTGGGTCCCTGTAGAGCACTCACAGAGATTTTGGCAAACCATACACCAACAGTGTCTGATGCAGGGCAGGATCAGAGCTGATGAGCATAGGCAGCAGCTCTCAGCACAGATGTGGAGAATCAGCTGCAACCTCTCAATTGTCACTCAGTTTGAACACAGACCTTAGCTTGGATGGAGAAGGTGTGCGGACAAAAAACATCCCTAATTCAGCTTTGATTTATCTAAATCCACATTTTCTGTATTTTCCAGTCTTTGCAAGGTAGTGTCAAGTCTCCCTGGCACAGCTGGGAGTCCCTTCAGACACTGAAGCATCATCTCCACAAACAGGATCTTAAAAAATCACTGAAATATGGCTTGGAAACATTTCTTACTGACATGCTCAGAAGGAAGGACCACCCAGCTGCTCCTGCTGCTTTGATCTCACCCTGGCACCAGTGCTGGTAAAACCCCAACCCTTATAAAACATAAACCTTAAGCAGTGGGGAAGACTTGTTCTTCTCTGTAGTGGAGAAACCATGAAAACGTTAATAATCCTTAAAACCAAAGGAAAATTGTTTTGCACTTGAAACAGAGCTAGTAAGTTACCACTTGCAATGCTCAAGCACAGGCTGGAAAATGCAACCTGTAGCTGCTATCAAAGAACATTTAATACCCTTTTTGTATCACAGCTATAAAGGCAGAAACACATGTTCACTTCCTTGGGAGACTATTTTGAGTTATTCAGCCAAAGCCCGTTTTTTCCCTACACAGCTGAACTAACTGCTGTGATCATAAAAACTGATAAAACTCACTAAGTTTATTCCAACTTCCTTGGCACACACGTGAAGTGTCAGACTTGGAAAGAGTGTCTTAGACTAGGTAAGTAATTTTGTCCCTTTTTTACATATATATATATGAGTGTGTGCATCTATAAATATAAAGGTTTACTGACTTGACAAGAGCATGCTGCAACAAGCCACATCCTACCTCTCTTGAACAAATACAGACAGCCACACTGAGCCATGGAAAAATCAAAGCAGATCCAGCAGCTGTAAGAAAGCATCTGGATCCACTTTAGGGTCAGAAATATTGAAGTATGTTTATTTTACACTAATAATACTATTTAGCATTTCTCCAGAAACCTTCATCCTCACAGATCAGAAACTGTTTTGGAAATGATACACACAGAGCACCACTGACATCTCATCAGCCAGCCCATTGTGCAGCTCACCAAGACAGAGCAGAAACCTCAGTCGAGACGACCACTTTCAGAGCCCTTGCCTAGCCCTCCCGTGGCTTATAATGTCCTTTGCAGGACAGACAGACCACTAATTTCTATGCTCCTCTCTGAAGGACTTCGGCATGGTAAAATGTCTTGAAACTCAATCTTCTTCAGGCTGGAAAGATGAAGGGCAGTGCAAATCCTCACAGAAACCTCCAGCCCCAAGGGGGATTTTAAAAGATAAACTTAACATTTCTCCATGACACCTGCAAATGAGCTAACTTGCTTTTCAGGTATGGCAAATTAATGACTAACAGATAGTGACTGATGGATCCTGATGAAACCCTCACCTCACTGCCATCACTGTGCAAGAACATCCGTCACACTAAGGATTGCTTTTGACAAGCACCAATGGGAATTTTCCACAGATTGCCACGTCTTCAACCAGGAGTCAAGCCTGCCTTAATGTCTGCAGGCAAAAGGGAACATCGACTGACAAAGACCAGGGCAAACTTTGCTGCATTCAAGCTTGCAAGAGGTTCCACCTCCTGAGAGCTGCAAAGACACCTAATGACCAGCTGTCTCATCTGCCACCTTGGAGGATTAAGCTCACCAGCCATAATTTATCCTGGCAGAAAGCAATGGTTAAGCTGGCTATTCCTTCAACATAGTCTTGCGCACAGAGCTGAAGCACACCAGGAATGACTTGATCCAATATCTCATCACCAACAAGCCCTTTCCTGCCCCAGGCTCTGCAGGCAGTGCCACACACAAGGGACACAATGTTCTCTGCCTCCCTTAATAAACTTCAGAAAAAGCAGAAAGGGCAAAGGAGAACTCAGTCATGGAGCTCAACTACTAATCACACCCCAGGGAGAGCATTCAAACGGTGCAGGGAACACAGCAGGTGCTCCCAATACCCCTTTTCAGGATAAGCAACCCTCAGCCCTCAGCTTGTGGCCAAGGTTAAGCAGCAACACCTCTATATCTCACAGAGGCCATGGTTCTCTATGGCACACTGCATTTTTCTAAGGACAGCCAAACTGGCAGCTTTCTGAAAAACAAAACTCTGAATCCAGTGGTTTTTGTCCATGGCATGTTTTTCACATTTAAATTTATAGCTAAGAATGCAACTAGATTTAGCAAAATTTTGAAGAAAAGGCAGCTTTTGAAGTTACATTTCAAGGTATATTTAGTAAGACTGGCAGGAGGCCTTGGGCAAGACCTCCTTGCGCACTGTGAAATCTTGAACTCTCAGGATTGGTGGAAAGGGAGCAGAGGGAGGATTGTTGCTGTACTTTCGTGGACTCCATGCCTGCCAACGGCTTTTTCTGGAAGATGGAATTGTGACACAGGACCAAGACAAAGCCTGGTGAGACACCTCACTCCACCTGGTATCAACGCAATGATGTGGCTTTGAATTCCTTTCCTCTCCCTGTGTTCCACATCCCTGACAGCACCCCAGGCAAGTCTTCCCATGAAAAGACAGAGCCAACAACATGGCATCCCAGAGTTGCTGTAAGGTCTGAGGTGGTGAAGCCGCTGGATTTAAATATTGCAGTTTCACAATCACCTTACATCTGGGATCAGCCTACACCAAACAGAACTACAGCTTTCCTCCCACCCATATCCTGCCTGCTCAGGTGCTGGCGCAGTCATATGGGCAACAGTACAAGTGAACCCTAGGAGGGAACCAATCCAGCTTGAAAATAACCCAGCCACAGCAAACTTTTAAAAACTCAGTCCCCAAGATGAGGATTTTAAATCTCACCAACACCTTCATCTGGTCCCAGTGGCGCAGAGGCAGAGACAAGAGAAGAATGGCACTGGGAGGGGAGCACACATCCACTCCCACCAACTGCCCTCAGCCACACAGGGCTGAAAGATGCATGCGGCTGCTGCCCGGGGCAAGGGAGCTGCGCACACTGTGCAGACAGGAGCAGTGTCTGGCTTTGGCTGCATGGCATTCACACCTCCTGTTTCTAAAACCCAAAGGACAGCCAACCTCTCTGCACACAAAGAAGACCAGCTGAATCACGTCCCCACCACAAGTATGGAGACAAAACAGGATGGGTCATTTCAATTATGCTGGCACAGCACAAAATGCACACACTTCTGCCCTGTACATTGTTGAGATGCTTCAAAAGCATATCCAGGACTTTGGGAGAGCAACCAGCAGAGCAGGGACCCCCAAATTACACTGCACATCGACAAAGGATATGAATGGCCGCACTGATCCCTCTCCCCTCCCAGAACAAACAGCTGAACAGGATGACTTGAGGAGCTTTATAAATTCTCCACACCTGAGCATCCCCCAAAGCTCTGATGGACATCCTAAACCTAGCAGATTTTGTAACTGCAGGCATCGTAAAATCCTTTGAGATTTGCTGATGTATGGCTATGCTAGCAGGGCAGAGCAGTGACGCTGCATTCAAACTGCAGAGATTTTGGACTCAAGCTTTACACAGGTCCTGATCTTATTGAACATACAACTCCCACATCTGCATTTACAAGTCACAGTAGGCAGAAACGCATGGTGCTTTTTGGGTTTGGGTCCTAGAGACAGACAAATGGGTGTTAAGGAACAAAATTCTCTTTGTTCCTTGGTTAGTGGCAGAGTGTACAAACAGAAGTGGATAATCTAAAAACCATCCCAGCTCCTGTTAGTTCACAGCTCTGCTGCAAACAGACATTTAGCTGGATACACAGTCACATTCACAATTTTAACTTCCAGTTACAATATATTAAACAATTTAAGGTGGCTAATTATGAGTTTTAAAATTACAAAAACCTTGGCTGTAACAGGCCAAAATGATACCAAGTTTCACATGGGCATTATCATCTGTGTTTACTGAGTGACCTATGCTGTGTTACTGCCGTTCAGACACAGTCTTTCTCACCACAGTGACTTCCTTCAGTATACAAGATCCTGGAAGTTCCAAACATTGCCCTGTGCAACTGCACCCAATTTCCAATGGCCCTCTGGTGCAACTGACATTTCACTGAGCACTTAAAGAGGCAGGTCGAGTTTTACACTTCCTCTATGCTTTTACCAAAGAAGGCACCAATCTCCCTTCCTCTGGAAGCCAAGAGGTGGACATGATCTTTCCTATATGACATTTTGTTCCTACCAAGGTGTAAGACTCACCCCATACCGGAAGGCCCAAGCAAGTTATCATTTGCAAAACATGGAGCAGAATCATAGAACACTCTGAGTTGGAAGTTTCCAACTTTCTGAGTTGGAAAGGATCCAACATGGATCCTCAAGTGCAGCTCCTGGTCCTGCACAGTACACAGTCCCAAGAATCACATCATGTGCCTGAGAACAGTGTCCAAAATAAACCACCCAGCTGGAAAGCACACATACCCCACATGAAGGAAGAAGGAAGAGGGGCAAAAGCCATCCAACATGTGACCCATGTACAAAGTACCTCCAGTGTGTGATGCTGCTGCCACTTCACCCTGAATTCTCAAGTCTTGTCACTGTGTTTACACCTCGCCACCCTGTTTCCAGGGCTTCCTGCTTTCCTCCATGCTATTTTAGGATCCCCCTCTAAAATCTCTTTCTAAGCATCCAGCTCACATCCTTCCCTCTTCCTCCCAGTAAATCTTTTATCTAATTCTGCCCCCAGTTTCCAATCACACCAGGAAGCAGTGACAGCCAGGAACAGATTTAACCAGCGAGAAATGGTTTTTACCCAAAGCTGAATGAGAAGTTCAGCACATACAATATTCTTAACCATAATCCAGGATTTTTGCACAGACAGAGCTGTCAGGGAAGATGCCACAAAAATTTCCATGTGTAACTCTGACAACCCCCTGATGCCAAACTTACTGGTGGGAGGGCTGCAAGACCATGGGGTCTGAATCTGCCGCCAGCCAGTGCTGCTACAGCAGCACAGGGAAGTGCTAGTGGCAGGTAAGGGCTGTTTTTGGGAGATGAGATCACCGCTTTGGAATAAAACTGCCTATTTTTCCCCATGCAGAAGTTATCACAAATGCCCCAAAGGTAAGAGAACAAACACATCTCACTGAAATATATTTTATTCCAGCAGCAAAGTTTTACAATGGTACTTTAAATGGGGGAGAAATAAAAACATATGAAACAAAACCAAAATAACAATCTTTGCAACACTGTTCTGGCAAATCACATTATTTAGGTTTTAACATTGGTTGTAATTCCCAATGTACCTCTTTCCACTGAGAAGTGAAGGTTTGGATGTCTGCAAGCAGTGAAAATGAGAGCCAGAAAATTTAATCAAGACTATTTTACATCAGGAAGCAGTATGCTGCGTTAGAAGAGACTTATTTCCAACGCTACTGCAGGCTCACTTGAGCTCCTCAGAGGAGTCCTATTAACAGAGAGAGGCCAGGCTTCAAATAACCCTGCAACTGCTGGGGGGCAGATAGGGAAGGAACAAATTCACAGCTCTCATATTTATTTGAGGGGGCCAATTCTAGCAGCAAGGGCTACTCACCTTCAGAAGACTTTGAATGCTTGGCTTTGAGCATTTTCCAGGATTCTTCCTAATACTGAAAACGGTAGCTACTTAAATTAACTGCTTCCTCCTTTCTGGGGGGAGCAATGTCTGTCATTCAGCATCGCCAGATGCAATTTGACCACAAAGCTCACAAAGGCAGAAACATGTATTTGAGATGAGAAATTCAGCTGTTCACTAACAGCAAAATGGACTAACCCTACATCAGAGCAGGGGAAAAGTTGGAAAGTATGATCTCACAACATTTCAAGAAACCTTAACAGGTGGGAAAGAGCCTGAACTCATATAAATGTACCCCTACATACATTACTTTTCTTGACTTCAAAACAGCTAGACCCAAGGAAGAGGGGAAAAGGAGTGAATTTTCCACCAGTGGTGAGCCTCTCAACACACCCAGTGATGCCGTCACCTGCCACCATGATGCTCATAGGCCCCCCAGACTCAGCCCTCCCTACCAGGCCGTCAGCATCTCCTTTCACTTGCACTCACTCTTGCAAAGAATAATTTTGCCTTTTGAGGGCCATTGCCCGCAGGCACAGATGGTTTATTTAGCTATTTAACATCGCTGTTTTGCTCCTGTGGTGGGAATCGGCTGCACACAGCGTAAATCCTGGGGATGAACTGCTTTTAGCTCTGACTATGGGCTTGCTGATCCGTGCTTCCCCTGCGTGCTGCAACAGGTTTCCAACCATAATAACCCTGCACAAAGCACCATTCCTTGCTCAACAGTTTCCGTCAGTCACACTAAACTTTTTCTCTCTCCCACTGCCTAAACGCATCTTTGATATTCCTGCTGTTTGGCCAGAATAAGGGACTCACCTCTCTAAAACAAGCAAACTGTGCTGACGCTTATTCAGTTTTACAATTCCCCATGAGAACAAACATTTCCCAGGGAGTTGCCCAGTGACAGAGCTGAGGTTACTTGTGCCCAGGCATGAGCAGTGCTTTGAATTCAGGATTCCCAGCCAGAAGCAGATCACCAGCAAGAGTAACATTTACCAAGTTGCTGATGCTGTCACTGACCCGGGTGTCACACCTGCTCAGGTCACAGCTGCCCCCAGGATGACACCTCCATCAACACTGCACATCCCCAAAATCAAATGCTCAAGTAAATTTAGGAACTGCAGCGGGTCTCTGCAACGAAACAGCCTGCAAGGCAGGAATTGAACTATGCCAGATATACATGTGCCTTTCTGCCTGTAGGGAGTTTGTCTCTTTCCGCAGATCCTCACATAAACCAGTTTCTAATTACATCCTCACTTTCTGTTTTTACCACAGTGAGTTTGAACGAAGCCAAAAGGGAGAAGAATTGAGGAACACACATGGCAGTAGCCATAAACATTTCCCAACTTTCACTTGGTTTTGCAACACAAACAAGACAGACGTGCCCTCCTCGGAGGGCCCATGGATTAGAGCTTGCAGATGACATCAACTTCCCAACAAATGCTTTGCATACAATGGAGTTTCCGTATTTAATACAGATTTTTCAGACTGTTGTAATCACTCTTCCAGCTACAAAACAATTGAGCATCCCTCTGGCAGGCCATGATGGCAACTAAAATCACAGAAATTGCCTTGGAACAGTCCTCACCAACACCCCGGAAGTGAAGATTATTTCAACAGTCAGGAGGGTGGATAGGACTCTGCTTTCTGCAGCTATTCACATAACTGGCTTTTCCCAGCATCAAATCAATCTTCCCAGCTGCTTCTGCAGTCAAAACTCACCAGAATTTGCCCCAAGTTGTAGCTTCATTAGATGCTGCCAAATAAAACACAGGTGCAATTCAACTTGGAACATGACAGCAGAGTGAAATGCTTTTTTTTTTGAAGTTAAAACAAATAGAGATTGCAAACTCTCACACTTCATCCCATGTCAGGATACCACCCACAGCTTTTCTGCCCAATTTATTTCTGCCTCACACCTCCATCAAACCATGGCAACAGGGAGAGTTGTTCATTGATTTGTGCTCCTCACGGACTCAGGAGGAGCTGCCTGCAGCCCTGACCTGGCCTCTGAGTAGGGGCTGATCCAAAAGCTGTCTGCAGGTGTGCCAACCCAGATCAAGGACTAAATCTATGACCACTGAAGCATATAAGGGCAGGCATTGCTGTACACCACCCCAGATGAGTGAAGCTGCTGGCACAAGCAGGGATACTCTCCTGTCTAAGCCGGGGGGGAGGGGAAGTCCCATAGGAGAGGCATCACCCAAAACTGCAGATCCCATTGGGGCTGCCACCCAGCAGCTTCTGGCTTGTAGGAAATGCTTGGTGCTGTGGTACCAGAGGCATTACAGGTGGAAATACTCCTGGGAGCCCAGTGAAGAGCTGTGCCAGATGGTGAGGAGGTGCAGCACCAGCCCTGCCCACCTTGCACAGTGCAGTAGGGAAGATGGCCGGGGGCATATCTTCCTCTCCACTTGCCAGACCCTGGAGCTATGAAGGGCCTTTTTTGCTGTTGGGGCATTGCTGGCCCATGGAAAAGCCAGAGCCAAGGAAATTAAGCATACAACACTGCACTGTGGCTATACTTCCCAATGCATCACACCATCAACTTGATCATCCAAAGTGACACAAAACAGGAATGACTGTCCTCCTTTTTTTCTTTTCCCCCCCTTTTTTTTTCTTTTTTAGATTTTACAATCCACACAGAAATCTGCAGCTCTGGCATGAGACGGACCAGCACCACGTCACAAGAAATCCCCTGTAAGCCTTTTGATGACTTTCATCTATTATTCACTCACTGCAAATCCTTGCCATTAACAAACTGCACTAAGGGAATCCTAACTTTCAAAGCCACAAATCTCCTAATAACTATGGCCGCTTTATACATGCCTTAGGATTAGCCAAGTCATCTGGTTAGAAACCCAAAGCTGCTCTTCATTATTGGATCCAACCTGCCTGCAAACAGGGAACAGACTGGTAATACTGCCCCTGATTTCAATGATGCAGAGGCAGTCATTACATGACATCCTCCTCCTGGGTATATCCAGCCCAGTGGCACACATTTATGCTGTGCTACTGTGCCAAAGACCCAGAAACCTTCCTCGCAGCACTGACACCAACCCTGGCAGATGGTGTAGGAGTAAGCTTGACTCCAAGCACACTCAGGCTTCACATTGGCTCCAAGTATGCAAACCAAAGGCAGTTTTACAACTATCTGCTCTGTAAATTAAGAATGCCTTTAGTTGCTTTGAAAAATAAGAGCTTATTTAGTCAATACATCGGCTTCTTCAAAGAGCCTTCAAACTAATTAGCCATACTGAGTTACTATGAAAATACAGAGCTTACACTCAATACTCTTGATGATAACAGAGCTGGTGCTTTGGTACTGAAGCTATAGAATTAGCATGAACTTCATCAGATGCATTTTCCTATAGGCTCCAAATTATATATCAAACTGAATATTTTCCTCTCCTGCGGTGGATGTGGGAATTCACTTAATTCATTTGTATGTTCAAAGCAATAATGATTTTTAGCCCATGTGCAGATCAAGAGTTTGAATATTCAACAGTGACAGCACGAGGGGATGGAAGACAGACACACAAGAGAAAACGCAAAAAACAAAAACAAAAGTGGTAGTAAAAAAAGTAAAGAGGGTAAAAAAAATAGTTGCTGTATTACAGATAAGCTGTACAGCTGTTCCAGTTCAACTTTCACAGGACAGCAAGGGGATTGCTTAATTTAATGCAAAGGGCACACTAGCCAGAGGCAAACCCTCCCTCATAGATGCAGATAGGCTGTCAAGCAAAACAAAGTTTACAAACCCCCACAAGATATGCAAAGGGCAGAGAAGCAGACTGCACGGCTCACAGATTTTAATTCCAAGAGTCCCTGCCCATCTCTGCTTTTTAAAGAGCGGATTTACTTGGCAGATAAGCCTTTGGTTCTTAAAAAAAAAAAAAAAAAAAAAAAAAAAAAAAGTCAAAAAAGTAAAGAAAGTCAAAGGCAATAGCATCATAGGAAAATAAATTTCCCTTTTTTCTCACTTCCATTTATCTGCTTTATATGCAGGTTTACTTACAGCAGAGACCAGGAGGGATGCATCTGAGGGCTCGGCACTGGCACTCCCTACAACCCCAATTCCCCTTCCTCTCCTGCTCCTCCTCCACTCGCTGCCTCACCCAAAGCACCCAGCTCTTCAACCAGCTCTTCCAGCTCACTTCCCCTCCCCAAAGGGAATCGACACTGCCTGCTCCAAAGGTGTGACAAATCATAATTCTGAATTTCAGGGCAGAACCTGGCAGCAACTAAGGGGAGGGGGAAAAAAAAGGCAAGTTCTGACAGGGGGTAGGGGGAACTAAAAATTACCATTACAAATCGTCACAACAACTTTCTTATTAGTTTATAACATGTCATATAGGTGACTTCCTTCCCCTCCTCTTCCTACACTTTCACTGACTGTATTGATTGAACTTGTCAGCATGTTCTCACATAAGACTGAATCGAATTAAATGAAATACAACCAACAAGCCAGCAGGTATTCAATGTTTGCTTAAAAAAAAATCAAGTAGCAACACATGCAGCCAGCCAGTGTCACCTTTAAAGAGGATGATCTATAAGGTATTTAGTAACTGCTATCTGCACAGAAAAAGCCAGGAGACTTTAACCAGCAATTCTCTGCAAAGTGTCAGGACAGCAGCAGAGCACAACAACTACTGAATCTTATTTCACACATCGGATCAGAGTTTAATCTGAGCAGCAGCCACATATATCCAGACGGGCTCTATTAAAAACAAGCGCAATGACTCATCCCACAGGGAAAAGCATAAATTCATAAACTCTGGGCATCTATATATTTCTTAAGAAAACCTTTTGTTTAGCAACAAGGATTTCTTTGTTGGACAACCAGGGGGCTGGATCACATCCTTGTCGCAGGATATTTCTGCTCTTGTAGCAACACAGAAGGGCATTAAGACAGCCCACATGCAAAGCTGAGACTGTACATGTCTATGCCAAGCAACTCTGCACGGGCACTTCAATATACAGTGCTATTTTCAATCCTCCCCGGCCACTGCAACCCTACAGAAGCGCAAAGGCTGCCCTCTGTCCACATCCACCCCCACGTCTAGCAGTAAAACCCTGACAAAACCTCACCCTCCCCAAAAGTCAGTGGGCATTTTGCCACCTGCCCTGCACCACTACTGTGCTCCAGGAAGAACAGGATTTTCTTCCTGGAGCACAGTAGTAGCTCAGAGCCATGGCTGCTCCTTCACAGCCCTTCGAAAAACTTTGCCAAGAAGAGCACAGCGTCTTTTTTAGAGACACATCCCCTTTCATAGGGAGGCACAAGACTCCTTCCTGCCAAGCAGGACAGGAGCCCTCAGCCCTGACACCCAGCACAGCAACAACTGACTGCCCCAGGAACTTCTCACATAATACCAACCTTCTGCAGCAATGAGGTTTTGGGTCTACCCCATCCCTACCAGCCAAAATTAAAGCAATTCAGCAAAATATCAGCTTCTTTGAACACAGAAATATCCAACACCATCACTTCCCCAAGGCTCTTGTGTTCAATGACAAAGTCGATTTGTGGGTCCCATTTGTTGGTGTTTACTCAGATGAGAAGCACACGTGGTCTCCACTGGCTGTGCTCATGGAAGTCAGACACATCAGATAATCTCAGCAAATTGCCACTGTGCACAAGGAGAGACACTTCAGCAACCACAGGCCCCCCAGAAACAAAAGACCCACATCCATTTTAATCACCATTGTGCCCTGTTTCCATGACAATAATGGCACCACCCCCATTAGGCATTAGGAATGAGGTATTAAAAACAAAAACAGGAAAATACCAAAACCAAAGGATGGGCACCTGTTGATTATTTCCTCTTATTTTTGGTGCTGTCTTGATGCCAGGACACTATTAACAGTTTCATCTGTTATAGGCAAAATCTTAAAATTAGGCTGCTTCAGCTTTTACTCTGAAATATTGTGGCAGTTGCTCTCCCATGAGCAATTTTTCTTTGTCTGGCATATGTGCTCTCACAATGATCAAATACAGAAACACATACCCATACAAAAATTCTGTAGTGTGCTGGGCAATTGACTGGGTTACCAGCAGTTCAAGTGCCAGCTCAAAGTCTGGGGTCTGGATGATCAACACAATACATGTTAAATCTAAAATACTACAGGACATAAAGCTTGGCATTAAATGCAGGACAAGGATATAGATATTAATAAAAGTTATAGGATATTTTAAAATCTAACAAAAGGGTTATCCTAATCATTACAGTTATCAAAATGATTAACAAACTCCAAAAGTTTGATTAAATCTGATGCATTTTACTGGATTTTTCCACTTTTCTTGTGCATACACATACTCCACGCAGGTAAACAGAAAGTCCTTTACTACCTTGAAGGCACTGAGCCAGTACTAGCTCTGTCTTCTCATCAAGTTGTTTGCAAACTCCTGTTTCATTTGACCAAGCAGAATCGCCCTGTTACTGCATTTTTCATGGAAGACATTTCATGTTGCCAAAACCAGAGCTGGCCTAAGCTGCCCGTGACACACAAAGCAAGGGGGTCAAGGGGCAGCACTGTACTCACAAAGCCCTTCTTGTGGTGGCTATTACAAAAGTCCTTCACTTTGGGAAGTTTTTGGCAAGGACCCTATGGAAATATACTGGCTAACAGCAGAGGAAGATGCTGTCAGCTCTCCACATTCCCTTGGCCCCTGAAAATCCCATCCCACCTCCCAGTTTATAGGTTAGTTCTCGTCTCCGAATTTTTTTCTCCTCAACTCCCCCCGCATTTTCATTTTTTACTGCAAGGGAAGAGAGACGTAAACTCTTCTTCCCCTCCGAAATTCCAAATACATCAGCAGAAGTCAGGTTTCAAGGCAGCTCCTTGTTCAAGCAAGAAGAACGCAAATCCAAAGCATGAGGCCAACTATTTGATCAATACTCTTTGATTTAATTAGCTTTGGACCATGCATGAAGTTGATGCCTTAGAGGAGTTGCCACAGGCAAAATTCAGTTTGCAGGAGGGATTGCTTTCACCATCTGAGAAATAAAAAAAAAAGATCTAAACCCTGGAGGGACTGAGGACAATTTACCACCTAGAGAGACTTGCCTTCAGCAAAGCAACAGTCATCTGACTTACCTAATAGTGGAACTCCTGTGAAGAAAAGAGCGATCACAGCAAACTTATTTATATATTTTGTGCCATTTCACTTTCATTTTTCAACTTACTTTACATTCTACTTATCTTTGTTCTGTACCTTCCTAAGTCAGTTCTTTGGATAGGAGGCCAGTGTTGCCCAGCAGCCACCAGCATAAAACTTCCAGCTCTCTCCAAAATGGGTCACAAAACCCATTTGCTGCACATAAAAGCTCGTCACCTCATCTAGTTTATTCAGTTTTATCTAAAAATCAAGACCTTGATGCATATATATGAAACAGAGCTGTGAACAGAGCACACCAATATTTATGACATTTTAAGGTCTATTTGCACTTGTCTATATATATATATTAATCCTAATGTATTTGATCTGGACCAGCAGCTAAAAGCCAGGACATAAGGCTTGAAGTAGCAGTCTGGATACAAGTCCAAACTTGGCAGTTTAAACTCATATATAATCATCATTACTCAAATTCAATGAAGGGAGGGCAGACCTTAAATCTCTATTAGATTTACTGACTTACTGATTTACTCAGTTTATTAATTTCATTTGCACCTTTACAGATCCTGTCACAAAGAATTCAAAATGGAGGTTCTTAACCTAAGGAAATTATGACTGCAGTTGAACACTTGCTTTATTTCATTAATGACACCTCCAAGATGGGTCAAACACCCCTGCAGACTTGAGTTCCAGACCCTGCATTTCTTCCCCAGATGAGCAGTGAAGCCTGCAGTGGAAACTGAGTGGAAGCCAGGAGCTGGCGTCTCCCCTCCCATCCCATTTTACCCTTTTACACACTACTCAATGTCTGCTAACACATCCTTGGCACCCACATCACAGTTTGCTCACTGCTGGTCAAAAAGATGCATGACAGAGAGCAGTTAATGAGTTCAGTGTGAAATAAATTAAATCAAATCACGACCTCACAGTATTGACAGTGCATTAATCTCTTACACCAAAGCTGTGCAAGGATACAGCTGCAAGACCAGAGCTCTAAAGGCACTTGCTGTGAATTCCCCCACTGCAGACACCGAGGGAAAACCCAGCCTATGGATGTCCTCCACTCTGCAGCAGCCAGGACCACACCACAACCTGCATCTCTGAAACTCGGCTCCATCTTTCATCTTTGACACCATGAGAGGAGCACTAGAAGCAGACCCACAGCTCCCAGCACCCAGGGCTGACCTTTAATCTTCTCACAGGAGGGCAGGCAAGGTGTGAGTACAGCACTTCGAACAGCTCTGGTCTCAAAAGCATGCAGAGATGCACAGATGCAAAGATGTGACAGTAAAAACATAAGGACATCTGCAGTTCTGCCAGGGTCCTGACTACCAGCCCTCCTTCCAAGTGATCAAGGGGAAAACTTCCAGATCCCACACACTGTGTCAAGTGTCATTACTGGAAAAGCTGCCAGTTTTAGTACGATCAAAGTCTTCAGTGTTTGGAAAATGAGAAGCTCTTAAGTACCTCCAGCTCATCTAACCAGGGCTAATGTAGGTAGGCTGTGAGTCAGCTGGGCTCTGCCCTCACCAAACCCAACAGCAGGAGAGCACGGCCAGGCAGCCAACAAGGACTGCAGGCAGGAGACCCACCATGGTCACTGCTGCCTAAACGTGCCTGTAGGACAGGAGCAAACTGGGAAAGAATGATTTGTCTTCCATTTTCAGGGTCACACATCATCTTTACTGCCAAGCAAGTGCTATGGTCAAACTACAACCGGGGAAAAGGCAATTAAAAGAAAAAAAAAGAGGAGACAGACCCTCCCTAGCAACTAAATGAAGGTAATAAAAATAGTAACTGATCCATAAGTGAGAAATGAGACAACTCGAAGAGGAGTGGGGGGCCAGGAATCACAGCCAATCTCTGAAGTCCAGAGAATGTGGGAAAACCCGACTACTTCAAACTTGCCTAGTACGTAAGAATTGCTTTTGTCTGCATTAAAAGTTGCACTGCTTTCACCACCAATGTGACCAGCAGTTACAAAAGGAGAAATCTCAACAATAAAATGCTGAACTATGCCATGCCAAAAGGCTGCTGTCCCACGCCAGCAATATTCAGAGCTGGACCGTGTTGCCTGCACATAGCCACTGTCCGCAGGACAGAACAAAAGCTGTGTCACTACCCTGTATGCAGAAAAAGAGACAATAACTCCCATAAAATGCCATGCAAAGCTTTTTAGTGAGATTTTTGGTCTGGGATCTGGTCTGATCCACCCCTTAAAGCTTTAATCAGCTATGCAGTCAGTTGGCATACCACCATTTTTAATATTAATCCTTTTAATTATCCATCTAAGCACTCTTCCCTAACCCCATGAAGGGCACATACTCTGTCCCATATCTGTACAACACATGAAATCATTTTGGTACCAGGTATCATGTCTGTATGGGAAATCAGCAGAAACTGCCCTCATCTCATGTCTGCTTTTCTGTATGCCTATTTTTACTCCACAGATCTCTTCAGAGCCTTGCTAGTGGCCAAGAAAGCTGCTTGACCACAGCAGCTGGGCAGGATGAGTCAGGGCACATGAATGTCTTTTAACCCTTCTGCACCTGTGTACTGAGAGTACTGGCTGCTCAGCAGAACACAGCTGGGATTAGTTCTCTCCCATGGAGGAAAATTCATGCATTTCCAGCAAGGTCAAACCCTCCTAATTCTCAACACCCTTCAGCAAGGTTTAAGGGAAAAAATCTTATAAAAAGAGAAAGAGAAAGAGAGAGAGAGAGAGACAGACAGACAGACAGACAAGCCCCATATACAATGTAGACTTTCCAAACGACTGACAAGGAAATGTCGCCATCAGAGGACGAAACATGTTGTGATAGCACGGCACACAATACAATATGAATCGAGCACACACCAGAGCCTCAGCTGGCTTTATGCTTTGCAAAGCCCACAACTTTTGAATTCAATAAAATAATACGTACCCTGACCTTAATGCAGTCATCAACACTAAATAAAGCCCAGTTGTGCTCCTTTGATCAGTCTTTTCATAAAGGCAGTATAAATAGTGTTGCTGCTTTTCCATGTTCTAAGAGGCTTTTACATTTGGAAATGTTACATGGGCACATCAGGAAAATAAGTAGTGTTTCGTTTTTTTTTCTTTTGGGTTTTTTGTTGTTGTTACTTTACAAACTGTAGAGAGAAAAGTTAAACAATCAACTCCCAGTGATCCAAACAATGTGTTTATATAAGGGTTTACAAAATGAAAAAGCAAGTTACTCCACATTCAGATATTCTGTGGTCCTGCCAAGTGTCTCTACAGACTAATGTCCTCTGAGACACAGACTTGTGCTATAATGTTTCTGGCCAAAGCATTTGAATTTTAAAAGCCAAGTACAAAGAGAGAGAACCACAGCCAGCTGTACAGCAGTGATGCCTTGGCGTGAAGCAAACTGCAGGGTTTGGTTTGCTTGGGTCAGTGTTCCTGCTTCCTCACCACCATTAGGAAGGCAGGGATGGACCTGACTGCTCCTGTAGCCTCAAGGATTTCAGCAGCCTTCTCCATTACCTGGCACACATTAGCTCGAAGAGTATCCTGCATGTCCCTGTGGCGGTCAGCCAGGCAGGACTTGCATGCTTAACCTGGTCCCTTAGCCATGTTCAGCACAGTGTCTGCAAACTGTTGGCAACTCCAACCTCTCCAGATATAACAACCCCCAGCGATGTCAGTCAGCTTAGGTCTCAAGCCAAGCTGCTTTATTTCCACAGGTTTTCACAATGCCCCAGTAATTCAATTAGCATTAGCAAAAAATTAGAAAAGCATTCAGCTTCTAGTTTTGTATCTTAAAACCAAATGTGGATGTGTGTGTTTTAGCCAAGGGTTATAGCCTGGCCTTGCACATGCTGTGCAGTAGAGTGACCCAGCTTTATCTCATTTAACTTATTTCTGGTAGTAAGTAAAAAAAAGATTATTTCTGTAACAATTAATATTACAGCCATTACCCTTCCAGTTGATGCAGACATGCTCTGGAAAGAAGCTGTTATAATGAAGGTGGTATTTTAAAACACTAGCATGCACAGAAAAGACATTTAATCACAAAATGGAGACATTTTACACCTGCAATGACAAAATTCATTAGCCCTTACCAGGGAGTATTGAAGCCTGTGACACTGCTCGATGTTTTGATCCAAGTCAAACACAGGCTATTCAGCGACCTAATAGAGCATAACAGTGAAAAATCTTCAGACGCTGCAATACCACTGATCTTTAGAAAGTTGGGTAAATAATACAAATAATCCTGGGTAAATCACACAAAAAGAGCAAGGAAACAAATCTGGGTTTACACATCTCAGGTACCTGAGTGGCCTGTCTACTTGGGCTAACTTAACAGAATCTCAACAGTCTGAAATGAACATTTGAATTCTTTCCTAATTCAATGGCCGAAGGCAGCAACAAGGGAATATGGAAAGAAGAAAGGTATTTCCCCTTATTTGTCAAATGGCTAGTGTTGCCATATTCCCCATCTCATTTTCTCACTTCTTGACTCCGGCCATGTGTTCCCTGTGCCCAGCAACCTCCCAGAGGCAGCCTGACCTCTCCTCTCTCTGTAAAAAATACCTTCAAGCCACAATGAGGATAGAAGAGACCTCTTTACACAAAGTGTGAGGGTCCAAAATGCAGTGATAGGCAAGAAAACGTACAAAATATTTGAAGTCCCCAGTCACAGACTCAGATTAGAGAAGCTACATTGCTGAGAGCAGCCCTGTACAACAGCAACTCAGCCACCAGTTTAGGTGAGAAAAATCCTCTCAGAAGCAGAATTTCAGAGACGCACAGCCCTGAGAGCTACCTGTCATGCCTTTTGGGAGGTCACTTCACCCTCTACTTGTGGGGAATCATCCTTTCAAAATGCAAGTCCCAAGAGGTGGGGTTTTTTTTCCCTAAAAGCAATTTTTCCATTGTCAGTCCTTTAACAATGCTATTTTTTTCTTTTTTATTTTTTTACAAAAGCTTTATAATCCTCTTCTTTTTCATCTGAGTGGAAACCACTATATGATAGCTTTAAACTTTTCTTTCTTTAAACCCAGCACTCCCTCCTCAGCTATAATCCTCCTATTGGAAAGATCAGTTTGCAAGTCCTTGCCTCCAGGCAGCTACATCACAGCAGCGATTACAGACTCAAAAATCCAATCAAAACCCCTCATCTTTATTTCAATGGCCATGATTTTAATTGCATGACAATAACAACAAGAAAATTAAGTGACAATTTGAAGTTATAAACTGCTCCCAACCCACGCCATTCATTTTGGCTCCAGGGTCCTTGAACTCCAAGGATGGCACATCTGAAAACACCAAAATGGCTTTGACATCAGTGTCCCATTTTTAAACTCTCTCAGGCACACTGGCTTCTGAGACCTTTTGGACTTTTGATCACCCTCTGGCTCAGCCTGGCGTTCCTCCTCCTTCCAATTTTATCCACAATGGCAAATGTTTAATAACTACAGAGGCACACTCCAGTTCTTGCATTTTCTTTGTAGCATGATATGAACAGTGCCTGTGTAACTAAAAAGGTAGAATTTTAGCTCTAAAATTAGAGCTAAATTTTACCTCCAATTCTGTGAAATCAGAACTGAAGAATTTTTTGTGGGGAATAAGAAGACAGCCAAGTGCCTGAACTAAAGCTGGACTGGTTCTCTCCACAACAGAAACCGGAGGAATATATTATTTATATTTCAGGGACAATGCAGTCAACACAATTTTGCAATGGATGAAAAATACAAACCCCTCCTTTTTTAAAAACTGCAGTGAAGTCAGAGGAATTGACACCATCCAGAACAAATCAATGACACACCCTGAAATCAGCCAGTTCCAAGAGCAGAGCTTTGGTCAGTCTGCCGCTATCACAAGGGAAAGCTGCAAAGTTCAGCTCAGGATCCCATTAGTCGCAGCTATGCTTCAGGTTTGCTTTTCTCTTGTGGAAAATACAGGGCAGAAAAAAGTGCTTGTGGAGTTTCCTGTCTACTCCCTCCTGCACGGTGCATTCCAGACCCAGAAATTTTCACTTCTGTCGCACAAATAATCCCCCATCAGGGCAGTGTCATTTCTAGAAGCACCTGGCACAGCTGTGCTGCACCACTGCAGTGGCACATACACAGACAAGGCTCTTCCAGGTCTGTTCTTCCCTGCATCCTTGAATAACCAGGCATCAGGGCTTCCTCTGACTGGAGGCCATGGTAGCTCCCAGCCTTTACACCCAGCTTGCAAAAGTCCTGAAATCACTTTAGGTGCGAAGCAAAAGTTAATCCCCACCATCCCAAAATCTTCAAATTATAGTTCCTTAAAGACTTATTTTTTTTTTAAATTGAGCTACTGATTCTCACTGAGGTTCTTCCTTAAAGCAGTTAATAAGCAAAGAGGGAAAAGAAAACATTCCTTTGAAAAAAAAAGTAAAATTCTGGAAAGGAAGAGCATGAGATACTGAGGCAGTTGGTTTGAAAGCTCTCTCACAACTCACATAACACCGAAGCCAACTCTTACTTGCACGGTACTGCCCATTTGGAAAAATGCCCCAAAAAATGTGGGATTCTTTCACTTTCTCATTAGAACAACTTTCCTTGTTCAAAACCCGTATTTTTTTCCTTTCCTAGACAAGAAGTCTCACTCTGCACTGCTGACCTGACTGCATTCTAACTATATGGCAGACAGCTGCGTGCCTTGTTGGATCTCTTCCAGACATCACAGCAGACAGTACCAGCACCACTCCCTAAAGACACCCCCTCACCAGCAATTTGTTTTGCTAATTATCAATCTGTCTTCAGAACAGACAATAATCAATGAGACATAATAAACATACACAAACCCTGTCCATCACAGCCTTTTGTCAAAAAGGCACCCCAACAACAAAAATGGGAGCTGGGAACATCACGATACAGAGATCTTGGATGCACTTGTGTGCAGGCTGAAGTGTCCAAGCTGGCTTTGCACACTCCAACCACAGGTGTATGGACTTGCCCACAGCATCACTTATTCTGCTGCCTCAGGCCACAGCTTAGCAAGAAAGTAAATCTAGTCCTGAGTCCCATAAAATAAGCATCAAATTGTGCCAACCACACTATACAAAAGGCCAAGTTACTGCAGCTTACAGAACCCAAGCCTTCATTTTCACATGCCATAAAGCAATCCAAATATTGCATTGGGTTCTCTCACACATCTCCATTTAAGTAGTCCCTTGCATACATCTTCATGTCTTTTACACAGCAAATTCAAATTTAATTGAAAATGAAACTAGTAAAGTACTATTAGAATCTAGTTCCAAAAGCAGCTTCCATGAGGAGAAGGTAGTGAGAAAGGAAACAATTCAGAAGTCCCGAAAAAGGACAGCATCCAAGTGGGAAGAGATGTCTGCATTTCTTTATCCATGAAGGGAAGCATTATTTGTAGTGCCTTCAAATTTTGTTTGGTACATCGAAGAAAGTCCCACAAGACTTCAAGTTCTTCAACTCAGCTCCTTGTCACATCATCATCCCTTACACCTACACTTAGCAACTGCAAAGCACCCTTCAGGTAAGATGCAGTGGCTGATTTCAAAGCTTTCACCATCAAACAAAGGACATGCAATGAATACAGAAGTGAGGAAGCAATTAGTATTGCTGAAGACATGTTGCTGAAACCTCCAGCTTTTTATTTGACTGTCAAATAAAAAGGGGTCTAGGCAGCTTTAGTCAAAACATCTTTGTGGTTGTACTCTAAATATCAAGTACATGTAACTAAATCTAACACTTAAAAAAACCCTACCTGTACTTTGAGTTAAAAGTATAATCACAGTGCATCTGGCATTTAAATAAAACAACCATTAGCACAGAAAGCACACAGGATAAAAGCACCAGGTCAAGAAAAGACAGACGAATAGAGAGAAGCAGCATGGGACTGGATTTAATGCCATGTTTACTAGGGATCTGCTGCGTTGAGAAATGTAGAGGACTTCCTCTGGCAGGCTGAGCTACAGGATTTAAAATGCTGGCTATGACTAAAAAAGGGAGATTTAATTATCTGGCTTAATTGGAGAAGGAGGAAAACCAGCTCCAACTTCAAGAAAGCAGCAAACTAAGAGCAGCTCGGACACGTACAGAGCTCTCAAGGCTTGAAGGGATTTTCATATTTCCCATTAAAACACGCAGGTATCTATTTATTAACTAAAACAATAGAAAGGAGCACTAGGATTTAAAAGGAGAAACATCTTACTCGAGATGAATTGGATTAAACCACACCAAGACTATGGATTAGCATGAATTAGCCTCTACTGTCAGCAAGTCCTGGCAATGCTCCGACCCATCATTAGCAAACAACTCCATAAAATTTCTAGTCACATTCAAAATTATTAATCAAATCACATACAGAACTGGCATCGGCAGACACAAACCAATCACAGAAAAAGTATCTTCCTCAAAGCAGACATCATGCCCAACCCCACTGACTCATGAAATGCCCTGCAGCAGGTCATTTGAGGATTTTGTGCCTCAATAAAGTAAAAAACATTATTTTTGTACCTTCATCCTAATTGCCACTTTAGATCTGTAGATGTAAACCACTATGGAAGTGATTAATAATAAATCACATCATGATATTCGCAGCCCAAAATTCACTTTGCTCATCACTTTGCAGTGAATAAGAGCACTTTCCTCTTAAGTATAATCCAATTTGTTGTGTCTGTTTTCACAGCAGCCACACTTACTTTCAGTCAGATAGGGTTTCCATGATATCCTTCTCATCACTGCACACCATTCAAACAATCCCATGCCCTGGGTCCCCTATAGGGACATAACTGACAGCCCAGGCTGCTTCAGCTTTCATCAGTCCCCACACTGGGATGTAATGCAAATGAACATCCCACACAGATGTGGGCTCCCCTATGGCCCCAGAGCCATGAGGAGATAAGAAACAAACAAGTATTTCACCAACAACCTGGGCTCAATTCTCAGCCCCTATTAGCCCACATGCTAAACTGGATTACCTAAAGCTGAAGGCATCCCCCTGCGATGGGATTACAGTGACTGCCTGAGGCCACACAGCAAACCCATGGCAGAGCTGAGAGCAGAAGCAAGATTAGGACAAGCAGAATCAATGCCACCATGGTGCTGTGCCTGTATGCTTTTCCACTCTCATCCATGTGCCATGACCACGGAGCTGCTCCCTCACAAACCAAAGATACAACGCAATTTAAAAAAGCAGCCTCCCAGGGATGTGGGAGAGTCCATATTGCTGGAGGTTGCCAAGATGTGAGCATGCAGGGTGCTAGATAGATATGCTCATCCAGTCCCCTAGTCCCATGAAATGCTGGACAGGACAATGTCTCAAGTTCACTTCCAGACTGGCCTACTGTATGAACAATCAACCTGGCAGTGTAGCACAAAGGGTTTGGTTTCAACAGCACTGGTCCCTTGACCTGTTAGACCACACACCCAATGCCAACACCGGCATCAGCACAAGGGCAGGGTGAGAAAGCATGGCCACAACCAAGGCAAAGGGAGGAAAAACATGATATTCCTGTTTCCCTCTGAAAGGGTTCTCAGGAGGCTCCAGGAAGAACACCATGTGCTAATCCATCACCAAGTTTCTACAGGAAAATAGTAAGTTTGCTAAGAGGCCTGAACATTGCTTTCACCAAACAACTGCTCTCCCACTTGTGCTACTTGCAGAGATGAATCACTGCCTCTGAAAGCTGTAATTTACTGGGACATCAGCTGGCTCTTTGTGGTAGGCAGGTGAAACTGATGCCTCCCCACGTAATTGCCTGTTTTTCTTCAAACTCAAACCTGGTTGACTAGTAGCATCTCACAAAGATTTCCAAACCCAAGAGACAGATTTAGTAACACCTTGCCTTGCTAAAACACGGCCCAGTTAAAAACAAGGCATCACTGGAGGAGTTCCTCAAATTTGAAAGCTTTGTTTTGCTTCCTTTCCTAACTGATCCCAGTGACCTGATTCCTAAGAAACAAGATCTTGTCTTTACCAAAGGTCTCAAATGGAGGCTGAGGAAGCATAAGTCAGATCAGATGCAATGCAACATCCACAGCTAATTAACAGGATGCATCTAGCTTTCCTCTCATTAAAAAAAAATTAATTCCAACAAAAAAGCAAAATCTACACTATGAAAAAGAGGAAAGATTTGGATTAAGGCTTTAACAAGGTCCTTCCATGCAATTGTCCATGAGCAAGTGCCCCAATCCCAGAGCCCCAACCACAACAAAGCCAGGTGTGACCTCCTTTAACCACTTTTTAAATTTTTTTTTTATAATTAAAGAGCAGCCACAAGAGCTCACCTGCACACTGTGCCTGTTGTGCATATGAACATGACTGGCTGGCACACCCAGAAATCACTTCACTGATCAGACCTGAGAGGAATTAGGTCTAAGAACATGCAGTTCACAAGTCACTGCAGCATGTCCAGGCAAGAGCTCAGCACTGAGCTTCCTTATCCAACCATCAAGCACATGCTGCTGCAAAGCAGCTGAGGTGCCCTGGAAAACACAGCCTGAATCCAGGCCATGAGGGTAAGTCACAATGTGGAGCACGCCCGGTGCCAGGGCAGGACAGAGCTCTGTGCTGGAAGAGCACATAAGCCCTTCTTGGTGCTTACACACGTTTTGACATGACTCCCACTAAAACTAAGCAGCTCCCAGGGGAAGGGGAGCATGGGACACTGTGCCTTATGTCCTAGATTGTAAAGGAGATCAAAAGCACTTCCTTGGTTTAATTTCTGCATCTCATTAATCCACCATGAATAATCGGGTGCTGCGATGCTGAGAGCCACACAGATGTCTATCTGAGCTGCTTATGGAATTGGAACTGAGAGCAAAATCCCATCCCAAAGCTTGGACTAAGTGATTATATGTTTCAAACATCACTCCAGAAGGTCTACAGCTACTTTTTACACACAAGGTCAGACTAAATGGAAACAACTGCCCTTCAGACCTGACAATCTCTCTTTTTGCATACCCTATAATTTCTATCCCTTTCTCCTTACAATTTTCCTCTGTTTCCGCTATTGGTTCAGACAGTAGAAATAATCAGGATATTTAGGACAATTCAGCTTAGCACAGCTAATTCATTGAATCCTCCAGGCTAGAGGAATCACTAAAGACTAGAAAATTCAGAGATGTCATTTGTCAAAGGCACTTCGAGTGAATTTATTGTATAGATACAATGAGCTTATCACGTGTTTCCCAGTGGAGAGGCTATGAGTGGAGATCGATTTTCCCATTACAATACAATGCTGTTTAACGTAAGTATATAAAGTGTCTGTGTCACATCATCACACATTTAGGAAAGGAAATTAAGGACACAAAGGAGAGAGGAGGCATGAATTCTCCAAATGCAGTGCTGTCCAGACAGTAGGAAACACTGAAAATACTGTCTCGTGCATTTGGAGCTGAGCCTTTCTGAATAAATTAACATTCAGCCAGCGAGAACACATGGAAGGAAACTTTGCAAAGTGCTAAAAACGACTTGTCTGAAAAGAATTCAGTAAATAGATTCCAGTGCCTGACAAGTGTAAGCTGTACTGAGTATTATCAGAGAGCAGTACCTCAACAACGTGGAATGATTTGCTAAATGGCAGCTCCAATCAGCTGAAGTCCAAGAAAGATAATCTGAAAAGTCCCAACAAGGCAAGACAGGAACGATGACAATGACAGATGCTGCCCAAACAGGGTACTCAGAAGCCATTGCATGAACTATATCAATGTGTTAATTTTCACAGACTCATTCCAGATTGTATTTCTGGCACAAGGGGTAAGATCAAGAGCATTTCTCTCAAGAAACTAAGCTAATGAGGATAATTAACGCAACTCCTAAATATATAAACTGTGCAGATAACGAGTCTCATTTGAATTTTGCTTTTCTAGCAAAAAAGCAGATGGATTGATCTGACCTGTTTCATGAGACTTTTGCCTGGCCAAAAAAAGACAACTCTCCTTTTAGCTAAAGAGCCATAACCAGGCCAAAAGTCCTCTTCAGTGCTTTGAGGACATTTCAGGCTCCACTTTAGCTTACTCCGTGACTTCTGCTTCTTCTGCCAAGCAGCTGCCAGCTGGGGGAGAAGGGGACTCCCACACCGCACCACTGGGAGCAGCGTCCACACTCTGTGCCCAGTCCAGGTCCCACAGAAACACAGGGTTCATCCCTTGAACAAAGAAGCAACATAATGGGACTTTGATTCAAAATTCTGCATTAAGGCCAAGTTAGCACTTCAGCTGTGAGGTCTTCAGAGTGCAGGACTTCAAAATATCAGCAGATAAAGGCAAGCATGTAATGCAGGGAAAAAATGAATAATGCAGTATTTCATTTCTCTGCATAGGTGGGAAAAAGATCCAGGAAAATAATGTAGTACTTATGATCAATAATGCTTCAATTTTAACCAATTTTGCTATAGGCCAGGAACCAAATAAATGTTTCTTCATTGGCCCCATATACTCTCATGGGGCCAATAAAGAATCATGGAATCAATTAATGTTGAAAAAGCCCTCTGAGCCCATCCATTAACCCAAGACTGCCAAGCCCACCACTCCATCATACCCCTGAGTGCTGCATCTACATGTCTTTAAAACACCTCCAGGATAGTGACTCCACCACTTCCCTGGGAAGCCTGGGCTTGACAACTCTTTTGGTGAAAAACTTTTTCCCTAATATCCAATCTAAACCTCCTTTGGAACAACTTGAGGCTGTTTCCTCTTGTCCTGTCTTACTTGAGGTAAGAAACAGACCCCCACCTGGCTACACCCTCCTCTCAGGTAGTTTTAGAGAGGGATCAGGTTCCTCCCTGAGGCCTCCCTTTCTCCAGGTTAAACACCCCCAGCCACTTCTTACCAGACTTGTGCTCCAGAGCCTTCACCAGGCTCACTGTCCTTCTTCAGCAATGCCGCAGCAAGAAAGGAGAGGAGCAGCCAAATTGTCACAGCACAGACCAAATGCATTTTAATCACAATTACTCACTTCAACCAGCAACTGTTAAACAGGTCTCAGAGTCCACCCTCAGGAGATTTGCACCCAAGCCTAGCCTGTTGTTGGGGGTTAGGTTTGTTCCTTCTTTCTCTAAAGAATTTTTTCCCCATAAGTTACCAAGGAGACCAAGTGTTGGATACTTGAGAGTACTTAACCCAAACAAAGAGGTGGACAAAGTAGGAAGGGGGAGATAATGCAGGTAAAAGACAGAGCTTGAGGCAGCTGCAGGCTCTTCTTTTTCCAGTGTTCCGAGGAAAGAAAGAACGGCTGTTGCTGGCTGGAAGAGTTTCACTGTGGCCAAAGGGATCCAGTCCTGGGAAACCTACTATCACCGGTTCAGCCTGAATCCTGAGTTTTCTCTGCCACCCGCGGGAGCTGGGCCGCTTTCTGCCTCGCCTTCGGCTTCTTCGGCGCTGCTCCCCTTGCTACAGTCTGACCCTGCACCCCCTGCGCTGCCGGGACACCCTGCCATCCCAGCTACCAGCCCGGGACTTTTCCACTGTTTCAGCTCGGTGCTCTGAGGATCCTGCAGGGACACCGAAACCAAACTGCCCTGGGTTTTGTGAAACAAAGCCCTCAAGGTTCTTGGTACTGTTTTCGTTTGTTATTAATGCTGTAGTTATTTGGTGGGGTTTTTTTGTGTTTGTTTGCTTTGTAATACATACTAGTAAAGAACTGCTATTCCTATTTCCCAAATCTTTGCCTAAGAGCCTCTGATTGTAATTTATAATTGAAAAAGAAAAAAAAAAAAGGGGCGGAGGGGGGGTTTACACTCTCCATCTCAAAGGAAACTGCAGTTTTGTTTTTTTTTATTACCTGGCAGATACCTGTCTTCCCAAACCAAGACACCTGTCTACACACATACACACATTTTGTATGACTCCCTTGTCATCTGTATTTGCTAAGCAGCCCAGCATCTTCATTATTACCGTGTCTGAAGATTTTGTTCTGGCCATCACCCACCAAGTTCCCCTCAGCCTCCCATAATGGTCACCAAGCTCACACACACCAAATGTCGGCCACTCCTGCATGTCACCCACAGGTCTTCCAATGCCCAGAGGAGAAAACGGTGAGTGGGAGACATGCCTGTGTTACTGCTTATCTCTTCCAGTCGGAGCAATCCCTCCTGCTGCAAATAAATATAAAGGATTTACAGCACCCACAGGAATATCACATCCTGCACTGAAACTGCTCTGAACCCCCTGACCGCCAAGAAAATATCCAAAAGCCTCATCTGCTAACAAATTTTGGCACCTGATGGGAGGCAGCACATGGCATGCTCCCAAAGTCTCCTCTCTGTTTTCAGTGCTTTTCAAAAAGGCATCCATACAGTCAAATTAATATGGATTATATTTAAACGGTTTTTTAAACGCTTTCAGTGCACACAGAAAAAATAATCTATCATGTGGAATCCCTGCCATTTAAAAGATATATTAAACAGAACAATATAGACTGCCACTGTCTTTACAATACAAACAGTAATTCTGTCCAGTTGTCCCAGCAAGGCAAGAGATCCCTGTCAAGTTCACACCTGGTGTGCACATGGGTCTGATCTTTGCACACAAACCTGTGACTGTATTTACAAAGCAGGTACATATCCGTGCATACCTGGACCAGCACATGCTGGCAAGAAACAGAAGCCACGCCACAATAAATGTACTCCTTGTACCTGGCACCTGTCATAGTAGATCTTTAAACACTTAGAAGAGGTCACGTCTTTTCCTCAGTTTAAAATTAAAATAGATTAAGATGTAACTATTTTGGATGGGGATTCCCAGAGTTGGTTGACACGGCCCAGGTTTGGGGCCACAACCTCAGATGCTCAGGCCCAAAGCAGTTAAAAATCCAATCCCTCACCCACTTCCATCACCAGGGCACACAGTCACCACTTTCATCTTTTCCCCTTACTAACAGATAAGAGGACAGCTGCAGAATTGGGCTGAATGAAGGAGCAGACCAAAGCTCAGGTACCAGCCTGGGTACCAGAAACCACAGGATCACAGACACTTTCTGGTGCAAAAAGCTCTCACTCAGCAGCTTTGCCTTGAAAGCCCAGACTGAGTCAGCCCTATTTAAGGTCCAGGCAGCCTTTGTTCATTTTTCTCCCGTCAGCCAAAGACTGCAACTGGTGTATCCTTGTGTGTTTTTTTTCCATTCCCCTCTTCTCTCAAAGTATAAAATGCTTTTTATCATTTTTCCTCCTATGCATTATTTCACCCATTTCAAGTCCCCCTGTCAGTTCATTTCTTACATGATGCCCCAAAGTTATAAATCTACAGTGCTTTCTCACAGATGACACTTTCACAAACAATGACATCCCAGTCATTTCCCCTCTGGAGTTCTCTGGCACATCCTGTTTATTCTGTATCTCTTTTGTTTGCATTGCAAACTCTTCAGAATAAGGACTTTCCATATTTTGTGTCCTATACTGCTGGAAACATTACTGGAGCTACTCAATTCAAGGCATTCAAGGCCAGAAGGGATCATTGCAATTATCAAGACTGATCTTTGGCCTACCACACAACAAATTTCATCAAGTGACTTCTGCATTAAACCCCTGATAGTCTTCATGGAGGCATACTATTAATGGATGATGACCACCACAGCATTTTTTATTTTACATTTTCCCCAATTTTGTTGCATAGCCACTGTTTCTCTCCTTCATCCTCAAATCTTTCCAATACTTGCAGCAATTAGCCCATGGTCAAATTTTAGGAAACATTCTAAAATACATACGCATGTTACTTTTATGATGTCTGCACTAAAACCATTGTCATTAATTACTTACTATACTTTTCATTTTCCCAGTTTATATTTAATGTGCTTTTGCCAAGATATATAAAGAAAACAGAACTTTATTACAAATTATAGACTTACCATCCTCCTTGTAAGAAGGTACATCTGTAAAAGATTAAAGAACTGAAATTATCTGAGAACAAGGTAAAGGGAGAGAATAAGCTGATGGCATTGCTGGCATGCAAGGTATTTTTGTGTTAAAAATGCACAAAAAACCTTTCATACACTCTGAATACCTGTATTAACTTTAATGTTCAACATGCTATAAAATGATCATCTTCATTTTAAAAATGAAGAAAAAAATTAAATTCCTTTGAGCCAAGTATTAAAAGCATTCTTAAAGCAAACAGACAAAAGAAGAATGCTCACAAAAAATCTGTTTTTCATCTATCTAAAATATGTACTGGCTTCAGCTAAAAGCCAATCAATCAATACGCAAAGAATAAAAATGGGTTCTAGCCACTTATAAATATTTTTTTAACTACAATCATCTGGCAGTGGAGCACCACTGACCTAACTTCATGAGCATCTGTCAGCTGGTGATGGCCATGGTGCAGTCAGGAGAAGAAAACAGACATTTTGCTCATTTAACTGAGCAGACTAGAAGTGACCTACCACAAATCACAGCAAGTGGCACAGTCTGGAGGGGAAAAATACCCAAAACAAATGTTCAAGGAAACCAAAGAAAACCTGCCCTGGCCTGTGCACCCAGAGCACTGGGAGGCTGCCAGGCACCAAAAGGCTGAAAGTATGAAGTGCAAGAACTCCATCACCACTAGGTGGTTATTCATCAGATTCTAATTTCATTATTTCGCCTAAAAAATTGTATTATCCTACTCAAAGCTGACGTTTCTACAAACATGGCATCATAAAAGGTATTACACAAGAACGGCAAAAGTGCTTCTCCAGTTTTAATTGCCATGGCAACTCGGTTTATTTGGATTTAAGCGTCATCCTGGGATGTTCATATCGCCAGCAGCACAACACAGTGAGGCAGAATGGGAAAGGGAGAGTCAGTGGGACACTCATGTGGCTAACCCTTGTCCAATCCAACACAGGCAGCAACGACTGTAGTGAAAAATGCAGGGGGATAAAGAATCAAACAGAAACAAGCGTTTCTTGTTTTTGTAAAGATGGCAGTCCTCTCACAACTCCAGCGGCTTGGAAAACAGAGAGCTCTACCAACCTGCTCAGGTGCCCTTCTGCATTTTCACCTGCCTGAAGAAGTGGGGTTTTAAGTTTTGGCATCATACAGCCTGCTCTGCACATGGGCTTTTAGGCGCTTAAAAAGCGCACCAGTTAACTGAATATCCACTGCACTTACCTTAACAATTTCTACTTGCACTTTCTACTGGGCTCATAAACAGGAATGACTCAACAGCCCAACAGGACACCAGCACTACCCGCAGCATGCTTAAACCCCATTTCCCCACAAGATTAGGCCAAAATTATGTAAGTAACACTCAAGATCACAGCTAAACTCATGTAGCAGCACTTAACTGTTACCCCCTGAAATGACTTGAGCTCAGGATGCTCTATTTGTGGGTTATGCTATAGACATAAAAAATAGACAGGAAGTCCACAGCAGTACTACTGGCATTTTTCACAAGATATCTACAAGTACATGCAAATCCTAGCAAGCATAAGTTAAAGTGCACAAAGAATCACAGAACATTTCAACTTGGAAGGGGCCCATACAGATCACCAAGTCCTGCTCCTCACAGAACAGCCTTAGTTTTAACTAAACCCAGTGGCTCCTTGGACTCCAAGAGACATGGTGCCATGACCACTTCCCTGGGATGCCTGTTCCAGACATCAACCACAGGGAAGGAGAATTACCAACTTCCACCAGATTTATGACTCAACAGGGCAAGAAAAAGAAAAGGAAAAAAAAAGAAAAAAAGCCAAAACAAAACAAAAAATTCACCAACCAACCAAAAGACCCCCAAGAAACCAACAAACAAAAAATACCCCAAACAAAAAGAAAAGAAACAAGCAACCTAATTTACAGTCTTGCCATGGTTAAAGATGAAGAACTGAGCAATTGTTTTCAGACACAATAGGCAGTTGCTGAAAGAAATCAAGAGAAGATCCTGCAATCCATCTCGGAGACTGTCCAACAGCTTGGAAAATGGACTGTCACTTCATCCATCAGGAATTTCTACCACCCAGCTGGCTATAATGTGACCCAGGCTGGCAGGGAGCAGGACTGATGTCTCAAGGATTCTGGGAATCACATAGTTTCACCCTTCTAAACACATACCAATTTACCTTCACATTTTCCAAAATTACCAGTGCAAAGAGATTGCTTTCAGTCAAATACTGTGCAAGCAAACCAAGTTTGTCCAAAGTAGCGCAGAGAATTGGCAAAGATAAGGTGATTGCCCCAAGTACAGTTTTTTCTCCTGCACCAGGGTCTGGCTACTACGCTACCTTCAACCTCTTCAAGCTTTTGATGAAGGAAGGATGTTTGTTCCACCCCCACTGAAGACTTTTATTACCTTGGAAGAGCTGAAGAAACGTTTTGTACACACCAATGATCTCACACACCAGATCGGGAGTACGGCAGAGGTGTGGTGGGGTCCAGCCTGAGGTAAGCACACTCTCAAACAGCGTCTGCACTAGGATTCAGACATTCAGAGTTTAGATGCCTCTGTATAAACCACACAGGTGCTACCCCCCACACACACAAAAGAAAGAAACCCTTATTCCCTCAGAGCAGCAGAAAGGATAGTCTCCAAGTATGGCAACAAACATGGGAAATACAGAACTTACAATTACAGCAGCCCATGGGGACAACAGAATCACCATTACTCCAGGAAGATCAGAAACTACAGAGGAGTTCCAGCTCTGCCTCTCAGTGTACCCAGGGGCACAAAATCTATTGTCACAACCGCAATGTCTTGCTTGCTTAACTACCCACACAGAACCAGTTCTGTTAGGACTTCATGGAGAGACGAGTCATACAGGCCAAACGCAAATGTCTAAAAACAGCAGCAGGGTGGGGATTATTTTTAATTATTTTGGAACTGAAGTGCTGCAGCAGCGTTTCTGACACAACAACAACAAAAAAAGAGTCTGCAGGAGTAACATATAACAGACATAGGTGCATTAAAAAATGCCATTAGCTTCCAAAGTTACTTATTTTTGACTAATCAGGCTTGGACATAGCAGTAAATTGCAGCAGTCCTTTCTAAAAAAGAAATCACCTCTGACTGCATCTGTGAAACAAACACACAGAGACTAGAACTGCATGGAAAACCACATCTCTGATGAACCACCCTAAATATTTTGAATGGTGTTTTTCATTTTAGTCCCATCTCTGCAGAACATGGTTATTTAATCTCACATTTAACCCTCTGTGCCAACATTTGCACAGTTTCTGTTGCTGTACTGGAATCTGCACATAATGTGATCTGGCTCAGCACCCATGGTGCTCCAGGGATCAATTACCATTTTATACATCAGTGTTTCATTACTGAGCCATGAATGTCCTCCAGCCAATCAGACCCTCAGCTCTACGCTCCAAGACTCTAATCTTTGAAAATTAGGTATTTGGCAAGATACACTGTAAGAAGGAAAAACTGCCGGACTCATGATGTTATGAATATATCCAGCCTCCATTCACAAATACTGCCATTGCAGAGGCCACAAGATGTTTTCAGTGATGTGATTAAAAAGGAAGCAATGATAATAGTGGAGTGGAAATGCATTCTCATCTGTCACTTCTCTTGGAAAATAATGAGCTCTCTTCCTTGTTATGTTCACTGCAATGTATCTTTGGAAAAGTCTTACAGAGATTAATGTTCAATTGCTCTAAATGAGCTTAGCTTTTTTTTTTCCAGGAGAGGATCTGGTCCCAAAGTCCCAATAAGCAATTACTTCACTATCCTCATTAAAGGAAAATTCTATATGGTAGATAAGACAGGACTTTGGCCCCATGTCTCCCCTGTAAATTCAGCAATAGAGATTTGGCATGCTTTATATCAACAAGCCATGCTTAAGTGCGTACTTTAAATGAGGCTGAGATACACAACAGCAAACACTGTAAATCTTTGCACAATAAGGCAAACTCAACGTTTCCGCTGCTCATCTTCAGCTTTGCTGCCTGCCCCATGCGCTGCCACAAGACCGGAACCTCATTGATGTGGCAGCACAAGAGACTCATCTCCAACATTGTAAATACTTGAAAAAAATGGTTAATTCTTGAGCAGCAGCTCTGTAGCAGAGACTTAGGGGAACAGAAGCACCGCATCCCCAGACAGAATGCCTGGGCCCTTGCTGGACTGGAGGCACCAAGAAGGGAACTTGGCCACCAGGAGGAAAACCCTGGGGAAAAAGCAAGTGTGCTCTTAAAAACCACTGCGATTTCAGTCATCTGTTTTGAAACTGCAAGTGCTGTAAAGTGACAACACACAAGCCACAACCACATGTTGGAGAGTTTGTTTTAAATCACGAGGTGAAAATAAGAATTCATTATAACTCTGTTTAACATTCCTGGGCTGGTATGCAGCTATGCAGCCCACGCAACGCCACAGCTGTGGTAGTGAGTTCTTAAAAATGTGTTCCAATAGGAGAAAGCACCAGAACCAAAAATTAGGGCAGTGCCAAAAGTCCTAGACAGATAGCTGCAACCACCCCCATGCAGTCTTTCCTCTTCCATCACCTCTAACACACTAGGTGAATCCAGGCAGTAGGACAAAAACTGGCTCATGTTTGGAAAGTATTTTTTGCACAAGTTTCACAGTTCAGCGGATCTAAGGATCAAAGCCTCTTATACTGGCCACCCCAACTACAAACATTCCCTTAAGTAACCCTGCTATGAATTGTTATACCTTGTGTAAAGTAGTTGAAATTCAAGCAGAAAATTTTTTAACTAAGTGATAAAAACCCTCTGTCATGCAACTTTTAAAGGGATCAGCCCTCATAAAGGCTTCAAGAGCCATTAAAAAAAAAAAAAGGAAACCATACACTGCACAAGTGACACACAACTGACTAAATACTAACAACCAATCATATGACATTTCCATTACTTCAACAGAGGTTCTGTGAACCCAGTGCTGCCATTCTGATGAGCAAATATGTGCAGAACAGCGGCAGTGCCTGAACATATGTCAGGCACTGAAAAAAAGAATTTAAAATCCTATCTTTAGACAATTTTTTAAGAGAAAAAGATCTGTTTGTGGTCGGTCCTCCTCCAGATACTAATACAATGACAAAACTCTAAATTGTCTCTTCAAATACACACACAGAGAGCAAGTTGTCACGTGTGGATTTTTGTGGCTGAACAGCAAATGCTGTTCATTTTCAAACTAGTGGAGTCCAGACTCTCACTGCCTCAGCTGAACATCTCACAGATGCCACTGAGTTCCTATTCCCCCTCCGGGCCCAGGAATGGCCTGTTTGCTCCTTTTATGTTCTAAAATTCTCCAGGTGTGCTTTAAAGCCACTGAACAAAGGAAACACAGCAGTTAAGAGTGGGTTTGTAGTACTTCACCTCCCTCAAACACTGATTTTAGTGAATATCATGCAAGTACAAACTTCTCTCTCTGACACACGTATTCACAAAATGTATAAAGCTAATGCCCTAGATCTGTTGTGTCCTCCATAAATAATTTTGATTATTGGCCATTTTAGGCATATACAACATATGCTTCAAAATATAGTTCTTTTTTTTTCCCATTCTATAATGACCGATTTGGTGTGTTTGATGTTTTTAGAAACACCTGTGCTGCTTGCTCAAAGCTCTGAGAGAGTAATCCTCTCCCAACTGGAACTGGGCTTCTATGAGGCTCACAGAGATGATATATTCTGGTCTTTTGGCACTAACCATAAAGGAAGAAATAGATTAGGGTTTTCAAGACCATTTCTGCCAGAGACACACTCAGATAAGCAAGTGAGAGAGTGACAATTCTATTTCAGTAATGCCTTCAATGCTTAGAGATGACACAACTGATATTTTCAGTTCTGGTCATTCCTACAGTTAACAAGAGTATAAATTAAAAATGCCATTACCACTTTAAATTCAAATCATCAGCTTCATGTATCTATTATTTTTCTGAGTTTGTTTTTCTGGGTTTTTTTAAGATGAAAACAAACCTTTTCCAGGAACAGTTAAGTGTTGATAGTAACAGACTAGAACACAAAGCCATTTTTCTCTGTTCAAGACGAAATATTTAACATCACGGTCCTGACACACGTACTCTTGTTGCCAACACCCCGCACACACAGCGCCTGCCTGCATGTGGATCACCCACCAGCCCAGCTCCACAATCCATCCTGTTTACTATTTAGGACCAGGATTAAAGCCAAACCAAGCACCACCTCCCAAAACGCAGAAGAAGGGCAGCTTGTGCAGATGTTGAAATTCTGGTGAGAAAGACAAACTATAAACATATTCCTAAAAGATCTGCCTTGGGACAGTCTTATCTAGCAATTCCACTAATTCCCTTGATAGGGAAAGTAGGGGACTGTGAATGAAATCTGCAGACAACAGATATCTGAGAAAGTATGTCAACTCGGGATGGGCAGAAGTGTATTCAGGACATTTGAGGACTAAAACAACTGACAGGAGGTACAGCTTGTAATAAAGCCAAGTGCAGTCATGCACTTTAGGATTAAAGAAATATGTTCTGCAGCTTGAAAGCTCAACAGTTGGAAGTGATATAGAAACGGAAAGATTTGGATGGTTTAGTGGCTCATGGCAAGAGTGTAAAAAAAACCACATGTTGTTCAAGGTCTCAATGAGGAATGGGAAAATATGCAAGACACTAGTAAAGATCTCAGCTGGAACAATGTGCAGTTTCAGGTTATAGAGTTCAAGAAAGGTTATGTGACACTGAAATAGTGCAAGGAAAGGTCAGCAGGATGACCTCTCCCACGAGACAAAAAGGCAATGGCTTTGCTACTAGAGCAAAATTAAGGCTCTCTTTGAGCGGGGAGAAAAAGGCAAGATACAGCATTACAAACCACCTAAGAAGAGGCTTAGGCTGGAACTTGAAAGGAGGCCTGCAAAAAAAAAAAAAGAAAAAAATTAGGTAGAACACTGACTATTCAATACCTGAAACTACAGGATGGTTGTTGAAGACAGCCAGAAACATGGCCAACCATGCAGGAGATGCAAAGCTGGCCCTGATAGATATAATATACATCCTATGTAATATACAGCCCCACCATCTACAGCCCAGTGAGCCCACCAGGCAAGGTTCAGGAGCTGCTTTGGTACCTCAGAACCACCCAGACCTTCCCCCACCTGCCACCAGGTTTGCACTGTCACCAGAGTGACATGGTGCTTAAATGTATGGAGAGTCCACACTCATGACCCAGACACAGTAGAAGCTGCTTTGGCTTCCCAAATCTCTACACAGTTGAAAAGGGGATGACTTTTCCAAAGAAAACTTGAGGCTATGCTCAAATCAAGCCAAAAGAAGACAACAAAATGAGGCTGGTGAAAAGCACAGGAGGTCACTCAAAACTAGTTAGAAGCGACACACTTCTAAAGGCAAGGAGATGGTTGGTGGCTGAAGGCGTTAGAAACCATCGCTATGATAGCAAATGATTCACCCCCATGGCTGAACCCCCTCACTATTTGCCAACACTGCCCGACAAAATTAAGAATGCAGGCAGGTTCAAACAAGGGCAGTTGACTATCTTGCTCCTCCAAATTAATCTCTGTTCCAAAGGAAAAACATGAAGTTAAAAAGGGGACAAGGGTGAGAGAAGGGAAACACAGAGGCTAATTAATGTCAATCAGTATAAAGACCCACGACTGATGCTTCTGACATTACCCTTCCAGACAGTGCTCCTGCAGACACTCGAGTGAGCATGAGGCGAGTGCAAGAGTACTGCATCAGAAGCGGGATTATGCAGGAGGTGCCTGGAAAATCTACACAACACAAAAACATCTCTCTCAAATATTTATATACAAATACCTTTTCCATATGTTGCAGTATAGAGACCTGTGGATGTTTATGCCTTCTGTAGCATCTCAACAGCAAAGGCTTAAAATGCCTCAGGATTGAAATTAGACTCTACATTACTTCCACTACCTACTGCCTCTGCAACAGGAGACATGCAAGGAAGGAGAACTACCCCTACAAGCTTTTCTTCTGTGCATTTACCATCCCACTGCCACCTTCAATTTAGAAAAGACACAAACAGAACAACTAGCTTATGTCAAGACTTTTTTTACTACAACCAAATACTTAACCCACAGAGGGGCTTCATGTGTACATATTTTTGCAGTTACTGTACTCTACTCAAGCACTAAACCTTACAACAAAACATAGAGTATTTTTAGGTCATCTAAACTCCCTATCCATGAGAAGAAAATGAGTCATTAGTTAATTACATCATTTAAACAAACAGAAATTCCCAATTTCCCTCTATTCTTTGGATCACAATCTGGTGCTTTCACTGTGCTGCATCTTTGGGACTGGCAGATCTGACATTCCCTTCATTAGGCAGAACTCTGAAAGTCGCCATTGCAACACCAAAGACAGTAATTTCCTACTCTTAACCAAGCACTGGCAGTAGGTTTTGCCAAGCAATGGGAACACAGAGTAGAAACTATTTGTATATTGTAACTTTTGAGTTCCAAATTAAATGATAATCAGTTCTTTGAAGTGTCCTTAAAACTATCAATGTGTGTTCCCAGGTCCCCCAAGCACCCTCTTGCAATTCACCTCAAACACAACTGCTTTTGGCCAATTCTGTGCTCTTTTTACAGGGCAGCTGAGCTCATGCAAGACAGTATAAAATTAGTTTTCCCTGTTCCTCCAGAAGTGCCCTGGCTGCTCAAGCCAGCTGCTGCACTTTGCAGGCAGCTGCACTCTCTTAAATTTTAGTTTTAATGGCAAAACTGATTTTTCAGCCATGAAAAGTTCAGCTTTCTGCATCTCCAGCAGCTGCTTCTGGAAGGCTGCTCAAGTATCATAGCTGAGTGGCAGCTTCTTTAGAAGTTTCTTTGCTGGAGGGGAACCTCAAAGAGCATCTTGGCTGCACTATACTTCTGCCTCATGGAAGGTGCATCATGGTTTTTAAGTGAAATCAACACTTTAAAAGGATTACAGTTGCTTGACATGAGAAGAGATGAGACCTTATCTATCCTTATCCAAAGTTTAAAACAGCCTACAGCTAGGAAAGAGTAGACACATTCTTACAGATTTGTGTAAATCACAAATAATTTAAGTCTGGCTGGAGAGTGAGTACCCCGAAAAGAGGTACTTGAAGCCCCGTAACTTCTGAGCTCCCTTTGGAAGAGCCCAGCAATATCTCAAGAAGACAGAAAATGCTGCTGCATGGACACACACTGGCTCTATCTACAAGATACACCCTACCTGTCTCAGTTTACTTCCACTGCTAGCAGGCACTTTGCAGAGCTTTTTCTTCACTTTCTCTCACAGATGTGTTCACCATCTGTGAAGAATGTCATCTAGAAGAGTGTCCCATTCTCAAGCCCTTTTTCACTCTTTACTCCCTATTCTACTAATCAGACAATAGCACTGGGAATTCAGCAGGGCAGCACAGTTTTACATCTTACATCAGTGTTGGGTATTGTCTAGCAGGTGGCGCCTTCCAAAAACATTCTACTTTTTTCACCTATATTTCATGAGCAAAATGAAAAAGATGAGGTGATTTCATGCACAGAGCGTTTCTACATCATTCACAGCCTTCTTCCCAGGAGAGATACAGGAAATAACTTCCCTTTGCTGAAGAAAGCAGCTTTCCCCAATTTCTTATCTGTTGGCTCATCATCAACCAAGCAGCGGAGAATTTACACCAGAGATGCCACTCAGTCAATAAGCAGATTTGTTTTGTACTCAACCCCAAAAAGCCTATGTATCAGCTCAGCATGTCACACTTCTCCCTAGGTCACTGGTCAAGACCCACAGAACCAAGACAACAATTTCAATAAATATTTTCACATTAAAGAATCTGGGAAAAAGCCAGGAACTTCAGCCAATCAGATGAATATACAGTACAAGCCAAGCAGTCCCCTGTGGTTATCCTGTCTCTGAAAACTGGCCTCTTAGCAAATCATTTACATCTCACGCTCATTCATATTTTAAAAAGGTCTTTTAAAAGCTGTTTCCTACATGTCAGTGTGTTTAAGAATCTTAATAACTTTTTGCTTTCGTTGCTGCATCCCCCACCTTTCAGCTTTGACCTAAAAGAGCATCAGAGTTATAACTGGATCAAACCACATCGCAAAATATCCTGCCCCAAAAGAGGAAGGTCAGTGCTCAAAGACAAAGGACAAAGGTCTTTTGCCTGGTATCGTTAGTCAACTGCAAGATGATCTGTGAACAAACAGCACATAAGTCTGACCCCACCAAAGCATTCTTGACCATCCTTATGGATAAGAACTTGAAAATAAGCTTCCTTCCTGTTCAGTAGGACAAGATTCTTGTTCCTCTCTACAACTCCTGTGTCAGCAACATCATAACTGCCCTTGCTGCTTTCCCAATTCACCAGCAACTGCAGGAATTTGCAGATACATTCCCTGTCTATTTTGTATATATTCACAGTAGTACTTGGAAGCCACAACACAGTTTCTTGAGACAAAAGGTCAAATTCTGCAAATTATTGCAAATTCCAGCTCTGGCAGGATTCATCTGCAGCCAAGAGCTTCTTCATGTTCTTGGGATGTGTGGGACAAACCAAGATGTTGAGAGACAAGTGAACTACACCAGTGCGGATCTAAATCTTCAGAAAGCAATGCTGGCAGCCATGCAAACAACCTTCCCTTTGCAATGCATAACTTATGTTTCAGATTTACACTGGATTTACATAATATTAGTTTTAGTCAATCACTTACTGTCAGGAGGAGAGCTGTATATGAAAAAACAAAACATGACATGGGTGTGACATGCCCCAAAGCCAGCACACCTGGGCCAGCTTACTCTAGCACAGGGCTAAGCAAACACAGCCACACCACATCCCATGCAGGTCTAGGGGTAGCAGAGCCACCTTCTCCTGAGGCTTTAGGGATCTACTTGACCTGAGCAGAGACAACACAGAGTGCTGTGATCACCTTCCCACAACCACTAGTCTTGCAGATTGGCCTCAGATGGACTGAGGTTGTGTCCTCAAGTCAGAGAGTTTCTACACACTCCAGTTCTCTACAACCCTGAAAAATAGACCAGGGCCTGTGCCAGGTTTTGGCTTATATGACTTCAATGACTGATCACTATCAACATTCCCAAAGCACCCTGCAGAAAAGACAACATTTTCCCTAAATCCTGGACTAAGCTCTTAGTCATTTACTACATTTGGGTCTACAATAATCGAATTCCACAGTGTATTTTAACTGAATATATTATTCCTCATTAGCAGTCTCAGGCTGTTACAAGTCTTTACCCTAGCAAAACACCAAGTGCAACTACTCCATGAGTGATAACATTCCCATGATGAGCAAAGTGTTTCTTGCTCATCAGGTAGAGCGGAGGTACCAAATCCTGCTCCACGAGTTGTGAACCATCTCACAGGCAGTGCACACTCTGTGCAAACCCAACCTCATCACTAGAGCGACAGCTACCACAGGGCAAGGTTGGGGGAGGAGAAAGAGGAAGAAGAAAAATTACAAGACTCTAAAGAAATGTGTCTCAGCCTGCACTGAATGAAAGTGCATGTGTCTGAGTCTGTGTGTGAAGTCAGGGCATATTCAGGTACTCAAACTTAACTAGATACTTGCAGCCAGCATTCCTCAGGGGCTGTTGCCTTTCTGCAGTCCCTTGCAAACACACAGTACCCACAGCAACATCCATTTCTACACACACATGTCAAACAGGTTACCACCTCACGTTCCCTGCAATCACAGTTCTACCAAGATTGTGGAACTTAAATTACCTTACAGAACCAGCCAGAGAGAAGAAAACTTGACCATTGTATCCGAGGGCTAGAAGGAGAGTGGAGAAAAAACCTAACACCCAAACCAGCCAACGACTCTTCACACCAAACGAGCAATTTTACTAAGGAAGTAACATCTGAACAAGGCATGCTGCACAAACACACGTTCCGCAGCTGGAATCTCTTGAGCTGATGCATCTCTTCATGATACATAAGTCAGAAAATAATTCAGCTCAGCCTTGGAGGGCTGGTGTTAGTGCTCTGTGATCCTATCAAGCACAAGGCTTGGTAAAAAGCTAAGCACAGACATTAAAAGATAAACAGAGCTAATCTGCTGAGAATCATCTTTCCTGACCCGCCTCTGCTTCCCCCCACAGTGCACTCTGTGGACAAAAAATTTGTTTCAGAAAGTTACCAATGTTCAGCCTCAAGGGAAGGGTTCCGGATGACCAGAGAGAAGCTGTGAGCCACCACAGCTCATGGCAGCTATCTGTCTCCTTCCCTGAGTCTCCCTGCTGCCAGACTGCATGTGTCAGGAGGAATGAATCTGCATGCAAAGAGGGGACACTCTGCACCAGGGCAGAGAAAACTGCTGTCTGTTGGTAGGGTTAGAAACACCTCTGCCGAGAGCTCCCCAGAAACAAAAAAACATAGGCAGCACCCAGACCACACTGTGCTTTGAAAATTCATACCCTAAGCCCACATGATTTAGCATACTTTAGGCAATAACAGTGAAGCACTACATGGCACTGACATACTGTTTGGCACTTGCTGGAATAGAGAGATCATCCATACTGAAACAGAAGAGATCTTCCCAATTTCACATAGCTGACCAGCTCTAGGAAGTTGTATCTTATTGCTTTGCTACCCCCACGAGCACCTCAAACGCTAAACGTCAGTGGCAGAACAGCCCAACACCTTCCCTTTTCAGTTTGGGGTACAGTGGGTAGACACAGAAATCTGGCTGTCACAAGTAGGACAAGCACCCTGATTCTACAGTCTGGCTAAGGCTCTTTCCCTCCTGTCATTGGCATTTGAAGGAAGTTGTTCCCCTCCAAAGAGAGGGCATACAAAATATGCACAAAGGAAAGTTCCTGCCATTTCACTGTACTTGCAGAATAGGATTCGTTCTGCTCACGCACAAAGTTAATCATAGTCATACATCTGCTAAATCACAGCAAGATCCTTCCACAGCACCACAGGTTTTCTATTTCAAGTGGATTAATAATTTGCAGGCAAGACACTTTCCTGACCATGCAGAAAAATCATGACATAAAGAATATATCATTAACACATTTCCACTAAAAGATCACACACAGAGATGTATCAGGCAAGATGACTAACCCTTCTGTTGCAAGCATATCCATGAGAGGAATGAAATTCCAAATTACAATTTTCTAAATACCATGATAATATTTAGTCACTAAGTAAAAAATCTTTCCAAGACATAAGAAGTAGCATAAGAGACATGCTCTCTTTTCAGGAAATAAAAGCGAGAACCTAATTTCCAGCTTCCAACAGAGTGGAGAGACCTTGGTGTAACAGATCCCAAGACCACAGAGTTCAAGATGAAGAAAAAGCCTTCTTACCCACTTTCTACCAGTATCACCCAGAGGCTTCCCATCTCTCCATACCTTCTCAACGGAGGGGGATCCTCTTTTTGAGCCAGGAGATGGAGCCAAAGGGACACTCCCTACGTGAAGAAAGGGGGCAATGCAGGAATAAAGAAATAGGGATAGAGAACCTCAGTTTCTATTGTTGAGGGTGTTAATATCAAGCTATTGCTATCAGTACGAAACAGCATATCACAGGTGCTGTACAATACAAGGGACAGCTGCATAACTCACAGAACAGCTCTAAAAAAGTTGAGAGTTGAGACACCACCCACCTGAGCTAGCTAACACCAGTTACTCCTCTTAATCCACAATTTAAGAATATCTCAGAATTAGGACATACACAAACTTCTAAGAAACATGCTGACCAGAGGTGTCAGGCATCAAAAGTACTGTCCGGAGAGAGATGAATTAACGTTTATCATCATAACTGCTACTGTTTCAGATACTGTGATATTTCTGAACAGCACAGGGTCCAGCTCAGATTGTGTCTGCATTCACAAACCCCAGTTCTGTGAGCCGAATGCACACACAGAGAGCACACTGTTGTGCAACACAATACTTAAGAGGCTTCCCATCTGCACTCCATTTCAAAGCATATTTTATTTCTTAGCTTCATTTAGAAGGTCCCCCAGTTCCGCTGCAAGAGAGGACCCTGCCAAAACTCAGCTGAGCAGAAGCACTGATTTGTACCATCATAAAGTAACTACGAAATAAGAATGAAGTACAGCTCTGCCCTACATGTACCCAACACACTAAACACCAACAGACTTTTGTTTGCTCGGGGATTAGGAGATATTTAAGGAACATCATGGCTGTGGCACTGGAATGCCACCAAAAGCTCTCCTAACTGAAAGCCAGGAATCATGATAGATTGAGGCAGTAATAATTCAGGTCTATTTTTTGCACGCAGTTGAAAGACTATATTTTCCTTATTAAAAGCCTTCAGTACGCAGGCTTGCCAAGAGAAGCTCCACTGCAAGGCTTTCAGCAGCGCTTTCATTTTAAAAAATCTGGTGTTCGTGTATCTCACAGGAAAGCATTTTGTGCCTGGAGTTGTAAAGATTTTCTCCAAAGGAACTGTTTAGTGGTTTTAAACCGAGTCCTGCCCCCACGGGAACGCATACCCTACTGCCAGATCCCAAATTAAGTTTCTGCCCAGCCCCGAGGCCGATGCCCCTAGCACGGGTTGGGGTGAGTCCCGCAGCCCCCTGGTCACCGCGGCTCCCGCCGCCCGCACGGACCCCCCGGACCCCGGCAGCTGCAGCCGGGTCCCGCCGGGCCGCCGCGCAGCCGCCCCGCTCCGGCCGCCAGCACAACTTGGGGCTGCACGCTCCTGTCCGCCTCGCCTCCCGTCCTTCTGCCGGGCTCAGCCTCCCCGCTACCGCTGGCGACACGGCTGGTCCCCGCAGCCCGCCCACCCAGCCACCCACCCAGCCCTCTCATCCGCTCCATCACCTGCCGGCGCCGAGCCGCGGAGCCGGTGCGCGCCGGCGGCCGTGGCCGTGCTGGTGCCTGCGCCCGTGCTGGTGGCGGCGGCGGCGGCGGCGGCTGCGCCTGTGCCGGTGGCTGCGCCTGTGCCGGCGACTGCCGCTGCTGGCAGTGCTGCCGCTGCTGCCGGCGGGGAGGCACCTTCGGCAGCGGCGCCGCCGCCTCCCGAGCGCGGGGCGCGGCTGCAGGAGGCCACGCACGGCCCGCGCCGCCGCCCCGCCCCACCCCGCCCGCCGCGCAGGTGGGAGCGGTGACCCCGGGGCACAGCGACCCTCCCCCGCCCCGTGCCTGGGGACGCAGCGGGGCTCTCGTCGCCGGCGCCCACCCCTCCCGGAACTGTAGCCGCCCCCGCCGGGGGGATGTGCCGAGCAGCCTCGCGCTGCCTTCGGGCACCTTCACAGGTCGCTTTCCAGCGAGACCTGCTCTAGACACGGTGCTTTTCACACTTGCTCCACCCAAAGCAGGCTTCTGTTGAGAGGTGTCCTGCGTATGCGCCCCCCCCCCCCCCCCGTTGAAAATATTTCTCACTCGTGGCATCCAAATTAAAATCCCCACTGCTGCCTCCACAAAACGGCCAGGAGCTATTCCCCAAAGCCTGGCCTGTTGTGCCAAAGCCAACTGTCTTTATCACAGACTTATTTAACATCTCACGGCCATTTTCCAGGTGTGTGGCAGTCGGTTCCCAGCAGACCTAACAGCACCCTGTATTGCATTTTCTACTTCTGCCATCTAAACTTAACAACTGCGGTCACAGCCATCTCCTGAGGACAGAAGTTTTGGCCATATACAGGTAGACAACCCATCGCTATAACTGGGGGGGGAGGGGGGGGAAGATTGAAAAAAAAAAAAAAAAAAGATATAACTATTTGCCCTAGGAGTGAGCAGATCACAACTGTAATCAAGACAGACAGGGATTAAATTCTTCCACTGAGTCTCATGCTGTACTCAAGCCATCTTTAAAAGCTTAGCTTTGCTCACAGCAGTTCTGGCTCTCAGAAGTACTACCCTGCACAGAAATAACTGTCCCTCCTGTTTTTCAGGATTTTCAGCGTGATGTTCAGCCGTCCGTGAGTTTAGAGGGAGACAGGAGTTCAGAAGGAGACAGAACCCCTTCTGAACTGTGTTCCTTGGAGGAAAATGCACGGCCTGATGTCAGTGTCTCAGATCCCCGGGAGCACAGGCAGTTAATTAGGTGCCAAAATGAAACACACCAATAGTTAACATACCTAGAACCAACCCAAAGTGAAGCTTTCAATCCTTGGGATGTGCGTCGTTCTGGGGGCTCAACAGTGCTAACAAGGAAATGCCACCCTTCCCAGCATGATTCATGGCCTGACATCTCCTGAGGAAAAAGACCAAACTTATAAGCCCCTTCATTTAAAAAGCAGAAACCAGATTTTGAGCACAGTGAGAGGAGGCAGCCATAGCTGCATCCATCACCGAGCAGCAGAGGGCCTGGGAAGTTCATCCAGGATATGGACAGCAAATTCCATAGCTTCTGCTCAAGAGGAGAGAAATGCTCACCAGCATTATTTTCCTAGGAAAATAAGTAGCTCCCAGACAACTCCTGCCCAAGGCCTCCCCACCACCTCTTCTTTGAATGTATTCCTCTGTGCAAAACAGAATCCAAAATTCAGAATATTAATGTGGGAGGAGAGGCTGTTCTGAGTGCCCACCCAAAAACTGTTTGTGTTTCACACACGACCTGTTTATTATAATAATAAAAAAGAGTTTTGGAGCAGGAATCACACCCGGGATGCCTCCTTTGGGGTCACTATTTATGCTGTAGTCATAAACAGAAAAGAGACCACAGCAGTTATTCTGCACAATATCCTGTCATACTTGGAAGTCCAGAGGGATCCAGCAAATGTTTATCCTATGGGCCACAAAATATGACCCAATTTCCTATTCAAATGCGAAGTAAAACGCAAAGTCCTGTCTGGTAAAACCTTGGCGGCAGCAGCAGCCAAGGGAGTGAGGTGGTTTCTCCTCCTGAGGGGGCACAGTGGAGAGGGAAATGACATGCAGGGTCCCTGTGGCACAAGGAGACATGAGCTGCTCAGGCTCAGGCAAGACTGAAGTGCTCTGGAAGAGAGCACAGAAACTGCCTCTTGGGCATCAGGAAAGTCTAGAACTATCAGGCACCTCTCAGCTTGGTGACAGCTGTGCAGGGCTTTTCTAGGTTTGTTTAGGAACTAACATCCCACTGAAATTTGGGGGATCGGGCCCTAAATCTTCTTAGCTTTTATTTTAAAGAATATTGATAGCATTTACATATTTTACGCACATACACGCAGCTGTGCATTTCAAAGTAATCTGTTGTGCTATAAGCCAAAACAGGATTTGAGTCATACGGTTCTGTAAAGATAAAGCATTGATTTATCTAAAGAAATCTGTCTAAAGAAAATTGGCTTCATACATATGCAAGAAGAACTACTTAGCACAGATCACCCTCTTTTGCCCCACAGAGTTGGGCATCAAATTAATTTCTAGCTTGAATTTCAGGATTACAAAAATGAAAAATTAAGAAAAATTAAGGATGGTGGACTGATGAAACTATTTCCTAAGGCAGTCAGAAGAAACCTACCAAAAAAGCCACTTCAGTGCTTAGCTAGTACAGGTGCAGTTGGATCCCATGCCACAGCACAGGGGTAATGCTGCATGGCATTTTTGGGACTGCTGTTATTTTTTGGCTCTTTCCTTACGATTGTCTTTGTACAAATAAATTCTTGATTCGCATTTAGAAGAACAACAAATAGCACAAATCACCACAGGGCCACATTCATGCAAACTAAATGTCACTAAAATCAGTTTCACTAATGTCTGAGTATGAGAAGTTAACACTTCGAGGAAACAACGGAGGAAAGTTCTTAAGTGTTAGCTCTGTTCCTAAGTACCTTAAACGGCACCAATTTTAAGCCATGTCTTATCTCAAGCATTACCTGCAGAAGCTGGAAGCACCAGAAACATTTGTTCTTTACAACAGTCAGAAACATTTGTGTTCTCTCAACACTGCTGTGTCCTGGGCACCAGAAGTCTGCCATCACCCAACACACAGAGATAAAGTTAATTATATGGTACACCTTCCCAGGATCCAAGACGTTTGTGGATCTAATGGGCATCAAAATGACTGTGCATATTTAAAAGAAATTCCTTTAAAAACACAATAAGCATCCAGGACCACATGTAAGCCAGGACAACAACATGGTGTTCCATTTTTTCCTAAAACAAAACAAAAAACTTCAGGACTCAGCCAAAAACCACAAAAATTACACAAAAGAGGATTAATACTGCATGGGCATCCAGCATGCCAGGGTGGAGTCAAGGACTGCAAAAGCCACGCTCTGCTCCCAGCTGTGACAGTGTAAATACAAAAATCCCTTCCCTGACCTCTGCGTGGCTCTCCTCACAGTTCACTTGGCCAGTCTGTGGCATTAAGGCCACTGAATTTCCCCAGCCTCTGAAACCACCACCTCCAGAAAGCCCCATTTCTGCACCACATGCTCTTATACTGTGACAGGTCTGCCACAGAGAGAAGCTTTCCTTCTCCATTTCTTCTGCGCACAAGCACAACAAAAGTAGTTTGGGTTGGTTTGTCTTTTTAAAAAAATGCAAGCGTAATAGCTCCAACACAGAACTATTATAAACAGCCCTGGAGAGCTGAATACCACAGCCCATAGCCAGCATGCCCCTAGAGCCACCCAGAGCTCAACTGGGAGTTACACCCTCATCTTCTTGTGCTGGCTGCAAGTTCATGGGGTGTGCAGAACAATTCCAGTGAACAAAAAAATTCCAAGCAGCTCCAGGTTTGGCTAAAAACAACCCAGTCCTTAATCTTTACTGGGGTTTTATGTGTAAATTACAGGCACACAGGCCTTTACAAGACCTAAACTTGAATTATTTGGAAGCACTCATTTATTCCTGCCGTCATACAAATAGTAGGAAATTAGATGCTTTTTCACTGATTTTTAGGAAACATTATGATGCCCTGTTCGCTGTGTGTCAGCAAGCTTTTCCTCTGTGCTCCCTACTTACATGGGCTACAGTTAGAGGTGTTTTCTACAACACAAGGCAGGAATTTTTAGGTAAAATATGGAAAGCAATCCATGGAAAACTGTATTGAGAGCAGTCAAGAAATTGAACCTCTCAATTTTATTTTTCTGCTCACTTGTCCATGATTATTGTTTTTATAGCACACAAAATACAGTCCGTAGTTTGTAATGAAAACACAGACATAGGGTCTTTGTCCCAGAGGGCTGACGCTGTGACTTCCTACATTAAGGCTAATTGTTATTTAAAATGTTATTTAAGATCATTAGTCTCCAGTAGACTCTTTCTCTTTTATTTTTTTGCTTGGTAGTTTCCTTGCAGTGGGGTAAGGTAAGAGTGACTGTACTGAAAACCCCCTCCCACTGCTCCCCACAAGCCCCTTTCTGGAATATGATGTTCAAAATATGCTCCATTAGCCAGAGGTTGAGCTCTGAGAGCAGAGAGTTGTTTGTGAAATATTTATATTTAGTAAGCAATCATATTAGAGCTGATTTTATGCATGTGCAGTTTATTTATAAGCTGGTATTTTTAAAAATCAATTATATAAATTTTAAAAATACTCACTTTTAGAGAATATTCCATGAAACTCCAAACCATGATGCAATGTATCCATATTATATAGCTGTGACCTAACTTTTCAATTATTTTCCATATGTGCTTGTAGAATTTATTTAGAGGCTACTATAAATTGGGATAAAGCCTTCTCACCCAGCAGTTCTCTTTGTAGTGCTAGAACACTATGATATCACATAGTTCACAACCATGGCATTAAGCATACTGTATTTGATTTCAAAATACAAAGCAATAGCTCCAATTGAAGAGCAGAAAACAGATATAAGGAAATGTATTGGTATTGCTGAGGTAAAACAGAGAGCAATAAGCCAGAAATCACGTGGCTTTTAAGCCATTTGCCTTATCTGCTACATTTAACTCCAGCTACAGTTATTAGAATGAAAAAAAATCATTAAGCTGTCTGTCACATCAGAATCCCTATTTACTGTATGCATTTTTCTCAGTAATGTCCTCTGTTATAATTTAAATTTCTGTTCAGTTAATACATTCAGTTCTGTAAAGTGTATGGCCCAGTTCTGAAACTCTACACAGGAACATACATTTGCTCAAAACAATCTGTTATCACTAAGAGTGTTTTTTTCCAGGGTGGAAACACATATCTAAGCTTGTTTTTAGAAATTATAACTTGTGGGCCAAATTTAGAATTACATTACCCTCTAAAATCAAATAAAAAGTGAAAAGCCAGGCTTTACCCTGCCTTGAATTCAAATACTCTTAGCAAGACCTTCATCCGCTACACACGGTCAGACATTTTCTCCCAGATAAACTTTCAAGCACCAAAGGAAAAAATACTTAACAAAGATGTAGTATCTTACATTACATACTCACCCTTAGATCTACATTTAAATTCCATTCTTTCCTTCCCCAAGGTGACGGCACTTTTCTCTGCTCTTAAACTTTCTCCCATATTGCACAATTAAGACAAACTTTTTATCTTTTTGGGCATTAAAGACTATGTTCTGATTTTCCTTACCCTGTTATGTCCAAAGGTTACCACTTCACAAAGTATCCTAAGGACATTTTTACTACCAAGAAATATTTTGACAAGAACTATTTTTAACTCAGCTAAACTCTGCTAAGTGTAAAAAGTTGTACGGGGTGCTCAGCAGCCTAGGGAAATGCGGCTATCATGGGGGTTTGTTTCCTTTGCCCAGGAACAGCTATCTGAATATTCTCTGTACACAGAGAACATGATGTTCATCTCGTTGTAATCCCAAAGGGTCAAGAGAGAGGGGAAAAATGTACCTCAGGCCCAACAACCCAATCTCGAGGTAGCAAGGCGCTGCGGCAGGTTGGAAGGGTTCTGCACACCTGTGACTGTCCAGGTCTCATAATGGGATTTCCAAACCTATCAGAGGAAATTGATTTGGGCAACAGAAAAACTAGCCCATCAAGGTGTTGCTGGCAATCTGTTCCAGGATGGTGCCTCCAGGTGCTCACCCTGCTTCTCCTCACTTGCAGTGTTGGAAGTGATTTAGCCATGACATAAAATGGAACATGACCACGCATCCCAGAAAAAACACAAGGGAGATTAAGTGTAAGATAAGAGAGGGAAGGGCCATGGAGAGGAGGGCTGGTGCCATTTTCCAGCCCCTGTCACAACCTCCACTGCAGGATAGTGCTGGGCCAGGGGTACCAAGGCCAGCCCCTCTGCTAAAGTGGCTGCTGGAAGTGCACCGACCCTCAAACACCTCTCAAGGTGAGTAACACAAGTTCTGGCACTGTGTGCTTCAGAGCAGACTGGAGTGTTTTACCTCCTTGCAAACACCCAGGAGGGTGCTTAGGCTCTACTTGCACTGCCAGTGACTCAGTTAGCAGGACTTGTGTAGCAGGTAGGGCTACACAAGCTCTCAGTTCAGGGATTAACTTTCCCAAATTCCCAATTCATTGCTCATATGTGCTTGCTCACTAGGATTTCCTATCAAAGCAACACTTTTCCTTTCTCTGTAACTACAAAAATAATGTAGGCTACAACAGAGGTTGCCCCTTTCAGCAACCTGTGCTCCACCCTGTAGTCACTTTATATTACTCTCCCCAGTGTCCTAGACCAGGCTGCAGGGATTGTGGCTTTCATTTTATGCTAGAATAACCTCCATTAATGTAATATGCTGTGATCCTTATGATATTGTAAATGGAAGCCCAGATCTTGTTTGCTTTTTAAGCATCGCAAACCATCCTGTATTACATCTGTGCGTACTTCCCAGCACATATCAGAATGTGCCATCCACTCACTTATTAATGTTTCAAGAGTCTTCTTGAAACCCACATAAAATTTAGGGGGGATTTTGTTCCAGGAGTCTCCTGACCATTCTGTGCAGTCAGAGAGAGTAGCTTTATTTCACAGACTGGATTTAATATACAGAAACAAACTGCATCTGTTTCCAAATATTTTCTTTCTAAAACCGTTATGAAAACTGGTGCCAAAATGTGCTCATTCCTCTTTAAGGAGGAAACCTAATTTGGGTTTCTTGATCCAGATCATCTTAACACCCAGGCTCAATTTTGCTTGCTAAAGCAATCTACAGGCTCCAACTAATACCAATTTAATCGGCAAGGCTTCCTGCTTGAGCTGAATGGGTCCAGCATTTCTTTGTTACAAGATCCACACCATGTATCAGCAGCATCTGGTACTGATTGCAGATCTCAGGCACTGTGCCTATGGGCTCTCCATGGGCAGGATCCTTCTCTAAGATCCTTCTCTAATTTCTGATCCCTTTTGGATTTTTCAATAGGCTATCTCTTAATCTTGTTGGATTGAAGATTTAGGACAGGTCTTTAGCTGCTTTTTTTTTTTTTTTTGAGGTGTGATGTTTTCTTTTGGATCAATCTGTGGTAGCTGACTGTATTTGAAAACACATCCTGCAGTTTCGATTCTCCTTTTATGTGGTCATTAACCAAAAGTCACCTCTTTAGTTAATCAATCTGCCTTGCCATAATGCTTACACATATGAAAATCAGGAACTGCTCCTCTATCTCCTAACACTTCCTTCCCTCTCAATGAATATGTAACCATTTTACAAGGGATGAAAAATAGTTAGCCTTTTGATTGTACTAAGAAAGAAGGGGTATTCCAAACAACAAATGCTCTTCTTTGGCTTCAGGTTTTCATTTGGTAAGGTTCCAAGCCTTCCTTCCAAGTCAGGAGCAGATTTTACCATCAATTGAAAGGAAGAAAAAAATAAAAATCAAGCTTTAGGAGTGACACAGGAACATTTTGATCAATTGGCACAATCTAAAGGTTAAAAGTTCCTATATGCAGGCAACCTGGGGAAAAGTAAGAGCAATGCCAAGTTTAAAACTTGTATATTCAATCAAGCTGATTCTCCAGGACACAATTCCCACACTACTTTGATGAATGCTGCTGAAAGAGCACGTGGCAAAACGTGACCAAAAAAGAAACTCTCAGCTTAACTTCACTTTTTTGTCCCATTCCATGCACCAAGTTAGTCCTCAGAAAAGGAGCCTGGGGGACCCCCAGAAACAGGATACCATGGACTACATACAAACCTCCCCTCTGTGTCTGCAACTGAAACTCCCACACCACTCTTGCACGTATCCCTCAAGTGGCAAACTGGGGATGACAAAGCAAGGGGGATGTGTGAAATGACCATAGAAGAGGGTAAAGTTTGCGAGCTAGGACAGGAAAATGGCCCCTGCATTACCAGGCTGTTCCCAGTATGAGTCTGCCATGCAATGAATTTATATAATTGTATTTCATCCTGGTTTTCTCTTTCTCACATGCTTATCATTGACACTGGTTCCTCCTCAGCTTCCCAATTAGCCTGTTCATACTTGTAAGGAAGTTCTCACAAAATAAGTGTTGTGTTAAATAGGAAACTATTTAATCACATTTTCCCAGTAAAGCAATAAAGTGGCCTCTTTTTCCTTAATAAACTCTCATCCAAAGTCTTTAGCCCGGTGAGACTTTTTCACTGTTTTAGCTCTAAAAGAGAACCCAGTAAGGTATAATATGCCAAGTTTTATAAACTGGAGTAAGCACTCCAACCAGAAAACTGACAGCTCCAGCAGGCTTGGCTTTGGACCTTCTCAATTCACCACAAATCTCAAATACTGTATCTGGAAATCAGACTTCAGCTGTGCCTTGGCTAGATCACCATGACAAAAACAAGGCTGCGGGGATTTTTTGGTTTTGTTTTTGCATTTTTTTCCCCCCACAAAACAAGCACTAGGCACAGGAAAGGACAGGATTTTGGCTTCATGGCCTAGGAAAAACAGAATTCAGTTTTTCCATTCTGTCATTTTTCTAGGAAACTCTACAGGTAAATAAGTCTCACTCTTGTACACTGACACCTCTTGGAGACCCTTGGGAAGACTGGATAGTAGCTAAATTCATAACCACGCAAGTATCTCCTAAGCTAGAGCTTATTTGTATTGCTCAAATGTACTTCTGCAGAAACAGGTATTTCAAAGAATTTCAGCCCTTATGAAGGTACTCTGACTTTATAACCCTGCACCAGACAATCAAGTACCTGGAAGGAAACACTCTGCCATAAACCCCAGCATTTAATAAAGTGCTTTTTTTCCGCAAGACCTCAAGCACCTGCAGAAAATGAGCTTATATCATCACCTTCCCGTCACCGGGGCCATGACTTGCTCACAGTGTGGGGAAAAGGCTTGACCAGGACCCGACGCTTCTCAAGTCCCCATGTGCTATCCATTAGGCTGTAAGGCCCTGACAGGAGGTAGATACATAGCTCTAAGTCATATACAATTTATGAAAACATAACTTACAAGTCAATGATTTAAAATAAAAGCATGTGGAAGAGAAATGGAAGGTAAAGGCAGAATGATCATGGGCTTACTGTAGAGAGCAGCATGAGCTACAAGCAAATAGCAAATGCCACTAAAATGTGAAGAAGTCAAAACTTTACATGGAATTTAAACTAGTTCTTTACATTAGGTTCATGCCGGATTCTTACACCAGCTTATGACTCCATAAATAGCACAGTATATGACATTTTTTTAATCTGGAGGAGATCTTGACTTGGCTTTGCAAAGTCATGCATGATTCCCCTGATGCAGGACATGGACAGTGGGTCCCAGGTGTGCTGCTCTGCATGTTGAAGATTATATAAAAAGGGAGACTATTACTTTTCATATTCTTTAATACTATTATTGATACTATCATTAAATGAGAGAATATCCCTCAGGCCGGGAAAACTTCAGGGAGTGTGGGAACTTACACCTGGACTCAGGATTGGTTTCCTTGGTTATTAGAGCTGGCTGAATGGTTTTAACAGATAATAATATCTAATTTAATTACATATTAGACAAAACACTTCTGATTATTATTCATCCAGACTGGATTAATGAATTTATAAGTCCTTCTTCTGTCCTAAATTTTTTCTACCCTCTCATCATTTACCTCTTTTGTTTTGAAGCTCATCTGAAATCTACCTGTCTGAAGAGAAATGTTTATTTCTCTAACTTGCATGATTTTTTTCTTAATGATGACGCTCCCTAAATTCATTTCCACAGTTTATAATTTGTTTCTCAGGTCATCAGAGAAAGCATTTAAGCCACAAAATCATTCTTATAACGCACTAGTATTCCACTTTCTCATCCACTATTTAATATAGAGTTTTTTTAAAGGCAGAGCCCTGTAAACCCTCATTGATTTAGAATTCCACACACCAGCCATTAACTTCTAATCCATTTGGCATCTGTACACCTTTTTTAACTATTATTTCTTTCTCCATAGCATAACTGATGAACTATTGAAATCTGATTTATTTTAACCATGTAGTTCATCCTGATGATACTGAATTATGAAATAGTTTTCTGCTCTGCTGTATATACCACTTACTTTCCAAATGCAGGCCATAATAGAAAACCAGATCAGGGAGCAGACTATTTAGTGTATTGCTGGGACAGATATGCAAATCTGGAAGGCAAATTGGAGTGGGAAGACATTCCAGCAAAACCCACGGTGTTAGGAATCGTCAGAGACATCAGGCATAGCAGCAAGACAGCTGCACTGCCCACCAGCAAGGAAGGCAGAGGGGACAAGGAGAAGACGAAGCTGAGAGCCTTAGTGGTTCCTTCAGTACCTGTAGCCATGGGCTACCCACAGACAGAGATCCCAGCCCAGGGTGAACCAACCTCCCCACACACCAACAGCCCCAAACATAGCTCCTTCCAGCCAGGCAAGGAATAATCCCCCTCTGATTAAGAATTAAGCTGTCAGCTAATTTAGAGAGAGTGAGTTCTAAACACAAGCCCTACATGAAGGTGGTGAGGAATATAAGGTTCAAACATGAAGTTTCTCATGCAGTAGGAAAAATGAAACTAAGAATATTTAGTTTCCTCTAGGGTTTCTAAAAATTTTTCCCAGAAACTGAACATTTGCAAACTGCTTATCAGACTTCTGTTAAGGCAGAGTTTAAGAAAAAGTCCTGCCTGGCCAGCAGCCATAATTAAAAAGTAATTCTCACTTATTTAGGCTTTTAAAACCTACAGAAGACCTCGGATTTTTCTTGGAGTTGCTATTACTCAAAAGTAGATGGCAAATCTTGCTTTGCTATCTAATGCCTGCTGGCTTTGAAACCAATGCAACTACTGCTTTTTTATTCACAGGCCGTTGTTTTCAAAATAAAGCACTTTGGGGAATAAGTGTTTTACTTCAATTAATTGTGTTTCCTGTTTGGGGAAAAAACAAACTAACAGGTTTATTCATTTAGAGGACCTGACAATTGCAGATTACCTACTACTATTTTGGAAAAAAATATTTTATCAAGAATGTTAACCCACAAATTCAGTAAATGTATGGGATTTGCAAGATAGTCCAATAAGGCCATTATGGTTAATCTCCAAAAGACTTGCAGCCATCAGGAGAGGAAAGGAGACAAAATTGTAAAAGGATTTCCTAAAGCCATTTTCATGTTGCAATTTCAAGAGCAAATTTTTCTTTTACTAATGTCAGTTTGGGAGAAGGAAAGAAGGAAATGATACAGGTGACAAAAAAAGAAATTTATGCACATGGAAATGTGTTTCAAATCCTACACCTGAGCTTGAAGGAAAACAAAAGAGCCTTTATCTGTAATTATCATTTTTACACTACAATGACTAAAAAAATTCCTTAAATTAAATTACTATGGTCCAGAGTGACCACTTTTGATTCATACTAATTTTAGCAGCTGTTTATGTGGGCAAATAATTTGAAAATTGTGCTGTTACTAACATCCATCAAACAAGCAATACAGTTAGTGAACCCAGGAATATATACATAAATTCTTATAGATATAAATAATAACACAATACCTTTCCGTTTCCTAGGTCTTATGAACCATTTAGATTTGATATTTAGATTTATCTTTTGCTTTGAAGTTCCAGCTACCAACATAAATGACAACAACCATTAACTTCATTCCTAGAGGACTGAATTATAATCCTTTTTATGATTGTCACATAATGGGCAGCTCCTAGAAGTCCTTGAAGCTGCACAGGTAGAGAAGAGAGACAGGTCTTCATCAGCAGTTCCCTCTTCACATTCCAGAACAGCCAAATCTACCTAAAACGCAGAACATATTTCTTGCTTCTTAAAGGGATTAGTTACTGCACTCTACAAACCCGGGAATCAGATTATATTACCTATATACACATCTTAAAAGCATGTAAAGAAACAATTTTCACTGCTGTCTTGCAAATTTCTAGATGAGACAGGCTAAAATTCCCGGTTGACAGAACCCAGAAATCGCTTTAAATATTTATATGACATTGCCCTCTAGAGGAAACCGAGAAAAATCTGTTTTAGCAGAACTCTTCCACAGATCAAAACATGAAATGCTGTTTTCAGCAGAACAATTAGTGTTTGTTAGAAACCAGTTTCAGTGAGAACATCACACACTGGTTTGGCTCCATTTGTCATTCTTGAGTTTTCAAGACAGAATTCCCCAGCATCTAGCCTAGGGATCTGTATTCAGATAGATGGTACCACAAAATTTACTGGTTACCACATGTCTGTGTGTTTCTCTTTGCTACCAGAATAAAAATAGCCCAGGCTATGAAAAATTGGCAAGTACTTAGTAATTCTTTAGTTATGATGGCAAAATGAGATACTGGTCAAAGTGTAGGAGGATGGGAAGGAAGACTTCCCTGACTTTTGTTTCATCAAATTGTTTACTCTGCTAGCCTGAATCTATTCCAGTGATCAAGAAATGGTGTAGGAAACACAAGTCAAAGTCATTACTATATTAATCAATCATTTATTTTGCCAGCTGGTGGTTTTTTGGGTGGTTTTGGTTTTGGGGTTTTTTGGTTGTTGTTGTTTTTAGGTTTTTGGGGGGTTTTTTTAAGATCATCCAGTTATCTCTAGTACCTACTATGGAGAAGGGTTAAAATCAGACCTTGTCACCTTTTTAAACAATAGAAATTAGTCTTAGGCATCAGCTGAAACAGTAATATCTTTCAGTCACATTTCAACAATTCTGTTTTATTTTGAAAAAGACTGAATCAATTTTCCATCTACTTCTAGTTTCTCACATTCTTGTAAGAGAGGCTTCAGCTGGATGGGATTCCTGAGTCTTGGATGCTCTGGGGTGAAGTTTGCTGCTAATAATCACCCTTTGCCTTACTTTTGTTCTGTTTTGGAAGTTACAAGTATTCTTTAACTGCCCCAAATCTTGTGGCAGTGCCCACCAACTTGTCTTTTCCCTCTTGTCTGTTTAACATGTTTTCCTTTGGAGGCTGAGGAGATCTTGCTGACCATCATACATTTCACCCAGAGAAAGAAGCAAGTACAGTGAGAGATACAGCAGAGCCTGAGGTTGATATATATGCCACTTCCCTCTTAGCCCACAACTGATTAAAAGGAGACAGAAAAATAAGTTTTAAGGAGCATGTGATACTGCTTGGAGCTGGAGGCAAATGTCACATCAGCTAAAAAAATCAATGAGTTTTCCATGTTAAAAAAAAATCCCATCCCAAATGCCATCCATTGCCACAGCTGTCTCTGTGATTGCATACCTGTCTCTTTGCTGATCTCACCTATGTTTATTGTATTTATCCTCTCACTTATGTCCATAGATGTCAGGTTCATGCTGACAAACCATCTCTCTGAGGCTGATGTTGAGCCTCTGACTGTGAAATTATCTCCTATTCAGCATTTTTCAACCCTCCCTGCTCCTGTCCTTTCCAGTCCAGGTCAGATTCCCAGTGAGAGGGGATAAGTGGGTTTTAAGCTGACATCATTGTTAATGCTTTTAGCCCTGGAGGGTCACAATTCAGTTCTAGCCCATCTTCCAGGACAGCAACCATCGCACCCAGAGATTGGCAAGAAGGTATGATCATGGCCTGCTTGCAGAGCAGCCCCAAAACACATCTAAGAATGAGAATGCTGCTCACTTACCCCAGTGCTGTAAGAAAAAAAATACTTGAATGAGGACTGCAGAACCTGTGCCTTTCCAGGGCTCATGGCACATCTGTCAGTACAGGTGGAAAAGGACAACCTTCCACAATTCTCACTGCCACTCAGTAACCTGGCTCCAGTCACCTCCTCCTCTTGCAGCATCTCAAAGTTTCCGTCTCAAGAAAATCAGTTATTAGCCCACAGCCTGCTTTGTATGGCGAATATGAAGAGAAAGTTACATTTACAGTTTAGAAGATGCTGTGAATGACTGCACATGGCAAACTGGTGTGTAAGGGCACGAGCATTATAGAAGGAGTAGGAATAATGGGCATGGAACGTTCCCTGCTTGTATCTTTGAACATCTGTATTTTTAGTTATTGATGGCCAAAACACTGTTCTGTGCTAGCAAGTGCGCTGCTGGAGAGGATGTGAAAATAACTGATGCTGTGGCTGAAGGCCTCACCTTTTACTTGGCTGAGCGGTGGAAAAAAGAGACTCTTATTTTGCACATTCCAGCAGTTTGCCAATTAGCTCAGTTCTGCTGCACCCTGACTGTACTTCCAGATGACCTGAGAGCATGGGATGCTTGCTGTGTGTCAGGCTGAAAATCCCCCTCAGGATGTAAAAGGGATCCCGCTGGCACTTTGGTAGCAGCGTAAATGACAAGGCACAAGGCTGACTCACCAAAACAGGTTGTTCCCACAGTGGATGAGCAGGGAGGGAAGAGCAGAGGGGGCAAAGCTCCCTCCCAAACACTGGGCTTGTTCTCTTGTAATTACAGCATGGTCTGAACAGCATGGAGAGGCACAGCCATATATCGGACAGCAAGCTACAGATTTGTAATCAGAACTTTCACAGCTCATTAAAACAAAAACAAAGCACAGAAAAACCCCTCTTTAAAACCCCTGAAGTTTTTACATCTCCTAAGGCAACAGCCTCTCTCCAAGTCTTTTTAAGGCTGATGCAATGCCTCTGAAAAACAATCGGTGAGAGGCAGGGCTGGGAGCAATTTTGGCAGATGACCCTGAGGATGTTGCCTAGTTATACATATATGCTTCTGGCGAACCACAATTTCTAGAGAGAGGCCAGATCTGTTGTTCAGTGCTGACACTATGTAGAAGCCAATGACAGGCATATTGATACCTAACTTTTTAGACAAACATGCAAACACATAGAGGATGTGAGCTATTTAAATCAGTGGAAGTCTTTCCATCATTTTTTATGGAGTTTAGATAAAACTCATTTGAGCAAGAAGATAAATAATATGCAAATTTGAGGCAGATGAGGAGTTCAGAAAGTCTGTTGAGGATGTTGCTAATGGCCATTGCTACAAGGGAATGAGCTGTGCCTCCACAGAGGCTTGGCATGGGGACATTGAGAGGGACAGCAAGAACCCGAGGGTGAGGAGGGGAAACGGAGTGAACACACACTCAGATTAATAACGCAAAGAGGACAAATCAGCTAAATGATCTCTGCTGAGTCTGGGGATTAGTGACCTTCTGTTTAAGACTTCGGCTCTTAAGAGAGGATTTGGAATAAATCTCATTCCTTCAGAGCAATTTATTTCTCAACATGTGTGGCTAAGTCTGCTCATACCTTCCAGGAAACATAAAAGAAGGGAAGAAAAACATCTCTGTCTTAGTTTCTTAGTCCTACTATATTTTAAGGGAGAGGAGAGGGAGTAATTTATATCCACTATCAAGTAGGGGATTTATATCCACTATCAGTGAAAAATACAGCAGCCATGCTTCAGAGGGGACTGCATGCTCCAGACTTCAGGAGCACAGTGAGACTCAGGCTGTGCCTTGCAAATGTTAGACATCCATATGCTTTCTCTCATTTTGCACAGGTTCAGCACACATTTACTGTATCCCACCTTACTGGAGCTCTACTGGATGAGAGAACACTCAGCCAAAATCCCTGTGTTCAGCTTGTTTTCCATCCTCAGGACTTGTGCACCAGACAGGCTTGGAGCGCACGTCAGCACAGACTTCGCATCCTTGCTCATGATAACAAGCTCCAGGTCTCAACCTCTGTACCCTGATCCATCACTTAGCAGCATGAAAATTGATAATATGATATAAAAAAGGAAACAAATGCAATTCCAGAACATGTTGGGGGTATTTTTTAGGTCAGTTATGTGAACTCTATTCCCTGAGACTGCATTTGGAGGCTGTAGTCTCCAGGACCACTGTATTTGTTTTTTGCTGTGTAGCCAATGCTGTTAATATTTTAACAATGAGCTCCCACAGAAATGTTTGCCCCTTGGCCAAGGGCAAAGGGACAGGATAAATTTCCATTATTTTTCCTATTAAAACAAAAATATTTTCTTGTGGACATAACCAAGAGAAGGCCTTACTAACACCAGGCAAAGCAGCTGCTTATACTGAGCAGCACTTTGTGTTGGCAGCACTTTTGCTTTAGGAAGGAGGTGAGGAAACACAGTAAAACAGTGCAATCAATCCATGCAACCTGACGTGCCTGGGAGGTAAGGGTGCCTTCTGTGATGACCAGTGATGATTTTCTTGGGGTGATTTTTCTGTAATAAAAAGGATGTATAAAGGAGATTGCACTGCCAGGAAGATAAATTCCCAAAAACTTCAAAGAAACACAATCCCATCCTAGGCAGAGAGACCTAAACCACCCCCTTTCACCATAACACAGGCATTCATACACCCCCAACCCTACTAAGGAATGGATTTGGTACCTGAAACATGGCCTGAGGGGTGCAGCTGGTGTGCTGAGGCAGAGCAGCCCTTGATCCTGGTTCACGCAGTATCTATCCTATGTCCACACATCAGTAGGGGCACATGGATGCATTTTGAACAAACTGGTTAGCAGCACAGCAAAATCTTGCAGATGCTCCAGAGACAACTGCAGCTGCCAGGACAGGGACAAAGTGTCATGGCAAGGACAGCCAGACCCCTGAGGCAGTGTCAGTGCCTCAACATCACGTGGCAGGAAGCAGTACCCCATGGAAAATGCAAAACTGGAGCACTTGAATATCAAAGAGTAACCACATTTGGATGGGAAGGATGTTTCTCCCAGGAAGAAAATATTTCTATTGCAGGAGCAAAGCTGTTTATTTTTTAAAAAGAATTCCATTCAAACCTCTGAGAAAAGGGGATCTCAATAAAAATGTGCCTTGAAAGTTGTGCTCTTCAGAAAAAACAGTTTTCAAACCACACTCAGATTTTTGAGCAAAAAAAAGACATAGGACACAGCAAAAATTTTACAGCTCCCAGTCCCATAGCACCTGCACTGCTCTGCAGGTAAAGGTTTGCTCCTTGTCTACAGGCCTCACAACAAGAGAACAAAGAAGACTGCCCTCATGAAGACCCTTGTTCAGGGCAGAATCTGTCCCTAATTACAGCCAGGAACTGCATGATTTGTTCCCAGCACCAGCAAGAACCCTTTTTTTTGACAAAGAATGTCAAGATTTCACCCAGCAGAGCCCAGGACTATTAATGACTGCTACAGCAGGCAGCACTAAGTGCTATGCACATTTTGAGACCTGTAATTTTGTTCGGCGTTTTGAATTGTCCTTTGTAATCAGCTGCTAGCACTTACTGAGAGGCAGGACTGTGCTTAGAATGTCCATATATCACACACCTGCTGATGGCATTGACCTGTGAGGAGGAACAGGACTTTACCTTCATAGTTCCAGCTATCCTGGAGGCATGAACATAAGATGTGCAGTAGCAGCAAGCATTCAGGAAAGACCTTGACTCTACTGAAAACTCTCAGCTTCAGGTGAAGTAAAAGCTTTGCCTTCAGTAGTGGCAATTGAAGCTCCCTCTCCATTGCAGACCTGATTCTTTCTTTCTCAGCATCTTTGAAAATAAACTGATTTCCCTGAAATTTGGCATGCCTATTCTGGGGAGGAGTCTTAGCAACTCCCCCCAGGACACTGACTGAAGAGGAGAGACTATAAAAGCACTGTGTAAAGGTATGGCTGTCAAAACATTTCTCTCTTCATCTTTTTGGAAGCAACTCCAGTTTGTGGGTTAAAAAGAAGCCAGTCACTTCTCTGACTTTATTCCCACATATGGCAAGGTTTGGTAATTTTTGGTAATGAGGAAAGTGATATTTTGAAGGAGTGGTTGGGTTTTCTCAATGACAAAATTATAACAACACCTCATGTTTCTACCACACTGTCATCACTGGTAATGTATCTTACTCTGCATTTTTCAAGAATGAATTTGGTAATCTATTCAGCACTGATTTTAAAGATTAAATGTATGTGGTAGCTGTGTCCAAGCACTGCAGCTATGCTTGATGAAATTCATAATCACATATTTCAAACTGAATTATATTCATGACAAAATAATTTTTTTTGCAATGCTCCCAGGACTTGCTCAATGAAGCCCCATTCAGATATGTTCAAGAAATGAAGGATTCATCTGTCATCTGCAGAAATACTAACAGCCTCCCTCCAATAAGTGAGTAATAGCCCAAAATGATTAGAGTAGATCCAACATACATAGAAAGTTGTTGTCTGGGGGAACATAGTCCACATATTTTGGAGATACAGTTGTATAGACAGAAGATTAATAAATACGCAGAGTTTTGACTAACCTTTGTTCAGTATTCCAACACAGCTCATTTCCCTGCAATTGTGTTTGATAGACACACACAATTTGCTAACTCTAAAGAGAGTAATAATTTTCCCTCAGTCACTAACATCACCAAAAATGACACCACCTACATTATTCCTCTCTAATGTAATAATACCCTGTTAAGCAAAGAGCTTTGATGATTTTATTACTGCATAATTTTTCTCTAAATGAAAAGAAAGCAAGAAAAATAAAAGAGACAAGTTCAGCAATAATCAACCCATCTCTGCTGTTTACATGGAAATCAGGTAGAATTTAAATAAATAACTTCTCTTTAAAGAAGTCATACTCAGCTTTCCTAGCAAGGAGAGACAGATCAGTGGTACTCACAGCTGGCTCCTCCAGTAACTGTGTTCTCTTTTACTGTGTCTGACCCCATCACCACTCCGAGACATGAGGACCTCTTAGGCACACCAGGTAAGTGCCAAAACAGCCCTGTCTGTCCAGGGCTGCCCAATCTGTTCCACCTCCAGTCATCTACCCCTGCATCATCTAGAGGCTGACCACATCCATAGGACAGCCAGCAGAAGGGACTGTGTGTCCTTACCTCTTCTATCTTGTTTTCTGATGTGTTAGTTTAGCCTCTTATAACAGGCAGGGTTTGGATGGTGGATTGGAACTGGAGCTGAGGTTACATGAAGCCCAGAGTATGTGAGAACACTTCTGCAAACACTGCTGCAGAGGTGGGAAATGGCAGGGCTGTGATACCCCCCATGCCAAATCCTCCAATGTTAAGGGAATAAATCAGAAGATTTCCTATATCAGTGTGATCCCTATAGAAGATTCCCTATATCAGTGTGAAAAACTTCTTCATCCGGCAAGATAGGGCTGCCCTGGAACACTTGGCAGGTGTGGAATAAACACATAAGCAATGATTTTGCTTGCCCAATCCAGCCTGGTGCTGCAGGAGCTAAGGCAGTATTTTACTTTCACTGATCATGTGCAAGCTCCACTAAGTAAATCACACCACAAATCAGAGCACCCACAGCCCCTTCTATCGACCTGGAAGTGTTTCTCACTCAGCCAGAGAATAATTAGGCAGTCAGAAATGGAGTCAGAACTACTATTTAGTGTGTGTAAAAACCAAAGGGAAAAGGGCTCTGCTACTTCCACCATAGCAGCAATATGGGATTATTCTAGGAAAGCTTCTTCTTGAAAGCAGAAGGAAAGTTGATGTTGCCTTTCAACCTACTACAAAGCTAGATAGAATGATGTCATTTCTGAGCACCCCAATGGAGAAAGCTGCTGAAAGACTCTCAACTCATCCTCAAGCCCTCCAGATGAACAATATGGGAACATGGGGGTGGAGCTGGCAGCCAGCTCCCTGAGAGGCAAAAGCCAGCTCTCCAAACTGGGAGCATCCTCAGGGTCCCAAACTCAAGCTCCCAAGGTCATCCATCAATATCACCCTTGTCAAATAGCAGTCAACAACAGTAAGTTAGGCGAGGATGTTTTAGATGCTGAAAATAAAACAGGTTTTGACTAAGGAATGTCCTGAATTTTGGCCTAAATTGGATGTATAATATTCTAAAACAGGATTTTAAGAACAACACTGGCCCCACACTACCAAAACTCTGCCTTCTGGTCAGAAAAAGTAAGGAAAATGGAGCACTTGGTTCCCATTAGCTGCAGTCACAGCTTATTGGTTTCATAACAGAGCTTTCCAAAAGGAACAGGCCCTAAATTAAGCCTTCAGGGACAGGCCAAAAAGTATGACTATCCAAATATTTTCAACTTCATTGGCGATTATCTCTCCTTTTTCATTTTTAATAAGATAATATTATTGCTGCTCACTGCAAGCAATTCCCCTGTATTTAGGAACAGGGACATCTGACAAAGGGGAAACAGCAAACTAACTAACTGCCTTTTGCCATAAACACTCTCAAATTCGGAGGTGCCACTGGTTGATACTGCCACAGTACCAATACTTACACACTCATTGAATCACAAGCTAGGAATTGCAGAGGGTTGTTTTCATACGTGTAAAACCACATAAGGTTGAGCTGCCCAGCACCCACACATTGAGGAGTCACTGCTTTTATTCTGCCACGTGTCAGAATTGGGAGTGATGGTCAGCCCAAATTTCTGCCGCATTCACTGCCCGTTGGGATCACTTCACTAGGACTTGGTTTCTGAAAGTATCCATCCCCAAAATAAATTCCCTTTTGGCAAGAGGGGAAGGATTTCATGCCTTCAGATACATTGTAACCTCAGGTATGAATGAACATTTACCTCCTCATCTACAGCAGAGAAAAGTTTTTGCCTTTGCCAAGGGTAATGTGAGAAACCAGCCCACAAAGAGCAAAACTGGGACAATAACTGATTTTACAGCATGGAATAGCTGAATTTAAAAAAATCACAAGAATAATCTATATCATTGCAAGAATCTTAATTTTTGATTTGAACTCTTAAAGATTTCAAGTTTTCTGGGTCAGGAGACCTCAGAAGAGAGCAAATGCATTAATATCAAAGAAAATTTATTAAAATGAAGTTGTTCCAAACTAGAAAACACAAAAATGTCTTGCTTTGAGAAAGTCTCAGACAACATTTAGCTGTCAAAAACACTTCCCTCAACTGAAATAATTCAACAAAAATAAGAAGCACCTGTAAAAATATCTTCCAGTGCTGCTGCGTCTGTGCTCTTTTTTGCTTAAGGAAACAGTTTTATACAAACCCAGGAAGGCTCCTGTTTTAGTGGAGCCCCTCTGGTGATTATGACGTATAATTTTTTGACCCAGTGACCCCTGATTATTTTCCAGCATGTGAGTAGCACATGTCGGCTAATTATCAATTTGCTTTTGTTGCTTATTTTCTACAAGACCTTAAGAATGAACCCAGGGCTCTCTCAGGGGCTGAAAAGCAAAACATCTGCTCCTGGACTTCCATCAATATCAACAGTGACTTGCACCATGTGGCACCAGAGGCAGCTGCTGCTGGAGGTTCTTCCACCCTTACCTTGCTCCGGTGACATCCACACCGACCATCAGCTGTCCGTTCAGAGAAAGGATCTCGTCTTTCAGGCGCACTCTCCCGCACTTCCCAGCCGGGCTGTTCTTTTTCAAGTCTGTCACCCAGATGCATCCGACATCAAGCACAGGCCCCTTAGGGGCCTTCCTCTTCTTTCCACCCCGACGCTTCTCCCCATAGTCCCCCAGAGCAGGGATATTTCCAAAGCTCAAGCCCAGGACCTCATTTTTCCTCATCTCTTGGGCCAGGTACATGGTGCAGATCTCTGTATCCAAAGCCCCACAGCTCCCTGGCTGCAGGTTGCTCTCATCCACGGAGAAGTTGAGCTGGATGTACTCGCTCAGCTTCTGGACGGCCGAGCGGCAGAGCTGCTGCTCTGCTCCCTCGGCCCCCTCCCGCCAGCTGTTCTGCAGCCACTGGCACAGGAGGTGGAGGAAGACCCCCGCGTTGTCCTGTGTGATGGGCATCGCTGTCCCTGAGCATCCCCTCACGGCATTGGCCCTGGCCCCAAGCGGCTCCCTGGTCGTCCTCTGTGGCCCCTCGCAGCCCCTGGGGTCATGCTGGAGTAGGGCTGCAGGTCCAAAGCAAGCTCCATCTAGTCCCACGGGGATTTTGGGGCTGTTGCAGCTGACCAATAACACAGTCAAGGAAGGATGTTTGGCGTCAAGGCGCTGCAGCCGGCCCTACAAACAGGCTGGTAGGTCAAGTTTGCGAGCTTCTGTGGCTGCCCAGGTCTTCCTGCCGCCGGTGTCCCCGCTCCGTCGGGAACAAAGCGTCCTTCCCACCACGATCACCACAGCGTCTGGTCCTGCAAGGGCAAAACAGCGTGGATAGAACTGCCAGAACTGCTGCAGCCGCCCGGCAGCCCCGGCCCGGCGGGCCCAGGCCGGCTCGCACGGCCTGGTCGCTCTCCTTCTGCGGTTTGCCACTTGAGGGCACCAGCTGCTCTCCTCAGCAAGGGAATAAAAGGTCACCATCAATCAGCTCGTGACCTTCGCGGGGAAACGCGGATTGCAGAGCCCCGGGGATGCTCCTGCCGCAGCTCCAGGGCTCTCCCTGAAGCCGGGTAGACATTGCTGCCAAACCCGCTCCAAGGGCCGCTGGAGGGGCACCGGCCTCGCCAGCGACTGAAGCTGACAGCTCTGCCGTCCATTCCAGTAATTTTGGGCTGGGATAGGCTTAAACGGGTCTCCTCCCGGACTTATCTCTCCACCAAGCTGCCTGAGGGATGGGCAAACACGGAGGGTGAGGACACCAATGGGGTTCCTCCCTTCGTGGCAGGAGTGGCTCACAGCCACCTTGTGGGTAAGGCATCTAAAAGAAATTACTATCCAGTTTCCTGGGAAAAGAGTAGGGCAGGTGGATTCCCTAGATTCCTGCAGTTTGGCGAGGGAAGCACACATACAGCCAGGAGGCAGTGGGGGCCAGGGGTTAGCAGGCAACAGGGTGAGACGGGTTTGGATTTTTGTGTTTGGTTTTTTTAGGGGTTTTTTTTGTTTGTTTGGTTGGTTGGTTTTGGTTGTTTTTTGTTTTGGTTTGTTTTGGTTTGGGTTTTTTTTGTTTGTTTGTTTTTTTTGGGGGGATTTTTGGTTTTTTTTGTTTGTTTGTTTTGGGTTTTTTTGCCAGGATCATTAGTATCTACCAAACAAGAAAAAACCCTGACATGAGTCAAGTCTGGTTGACCAGCCTCTTTCAGGGCTTTATTTTCTAGCAGTGGATGCTGCTCAGTGAGCTGTGCACCAGGAAAGCCGAGGAAAGCAGAAGCTTTGAGCTTACAGCCTGCAGGTCTGCTCTTGCAGATGTGTATGAAAGGCTTGTGTTAAGTAGAAAAGCTGTAGAAAGAGCTTTTAACGCCAAAAGAATGAGCATAGAGGGAGGTTCTTGCAAAATGCTGCTGCCCAGAAGCCATATCCAAAGTTCTGTCACCTCCTTGGCTGTGGGGCACTACCTAGATGGACAGGAGTGACCCCAAGAAAGCTCAGAAAGGACAGCAACAGATCAGGGCCACGTATGATACTTATACAGGAGGACACCAGCATCTTCACCAAGAGGGTGATGTTACACCAAGGCTCAACAGGGATAGACATCAGCTTGGGAAAGGAGGAACTCGCCCCCTGCTTAGTGAGAAGGTCTTCTGAGTTAGGCTCAAGGTAGGAAAAACAGGGAAGAAAAGGAGAAGAATAAAGACAGAAACTGCCCATCAAGAGGTGATTATCACCAAACAAGAGGTGGTAATACAGACACAGACTGACCAGCAGATAAGTTTAAATCCTCTGAGCATTTTAGATACCTACTGCAATAGTGGTGAATATATGAGTGTTTTTTAACACAGAACTTAATTCTTATTTAAGATCTCATATTTAAGACAAAAGCAATGTTTTAATTGACATAACTGGAACTTGGTGTAGTAAGACCTAGATCTGGAATATTGATCTAAAAATGCATAGCTTACATGTGGACCAACGAAGAAAAAGTAGAGGCAGAATCTCTTGGCATACTGAGGATGATGTACATATTTGCTCTGAGGTCCAGAACACAGTGGGAGGAAGAACTGCTAAGTTATCTGGTTAATAATGAAGGTGGAAAGCACAAAACAAAATAAACACAGGGAAGGGCACAACAAACCCTAAACTGAGAACCTGATAACAGCTGACTCAATGGTAATAGGAAAGAAGCATGAGATATCTGCTAAGAAAGGAAAGCAGGAGGAAATAGAAAGTCTTGATGCCTTCAGAGCAACATTCTCACATAATGGATGGCGTCAAGTAATCAGCATGGAAGTGCCTCCAGAGACAGATACGTTGCGGGTAAGAAGGTGGAAAGAAACTCATGTAAGAATGCCTGTAAAATGTAAACGCCTGTAGAATGTAAAATCAAGGGAACAGCAAAACAGAAATGCCTGGCTTCAGTACATTAAAAAAAAAAAAAAAACCTGCTAGGAGAGAATTCACGGAGAAGTTTAAAGGAAAAGGAAATCAAGGTGAGCTGTAGTTTCTCGAAGAAACAATATTTTGTGCTTAAAAGGCACAGACACAATAGCATCTCAATGAAGAAGGATCAGAAGACTTGGCAGCATCACGAGCTTTTCATTTTCCTCAAAGACAGGAAGAAAGAACGCTAAAAGGTTACTGAGCACAAGTTTAAAAAAAAAATAGCGTGAACACATAGGCAAAAATACTAGAAACATCAGGGCATAAAAATGAAATGAAACTTGCAGAAGATAAAAAAGTTACCCTTTTTATGCATATTAATACCAAGAAGGCAATCCAGAAAAATGTTGCTCAGAGAGAAAGTTATTGAAAAATGACACCAAAAGAGGCTGCACTGGTTTGAGTTTTGCTTTAGTTCTTGTTGAAATTGCCAATTATGCAGAGGGGATCAGTACACAAGATAATACCATATCACTCCAGAGGCATACTATCCTCTTCTCTGCCTGTTCCAGAGTAAGAGATCAGTCGAAGTCAGGTATTTCCAGTCCAGCAGAGTGGGACAAACCACTATTTAAATTTCCTACAAAACCAGCTAAAACCATCCTAGATACCTCCCTATTGGTCACTTGTGAGAACTCAAAACAGGTAAGGGGCCAGAATTAAGGACAGCAGCAAATGCAGTGGCTGTCTTCAAGGGTAAAAAGAGATGTAGCAGAAAAATGTGACATCAGTCAATCTAGCATCAATCATCCTAAAAATTCCAAATCAAACAGAGAAATAGTTGCATGTATGTGGAAAAGAACAAAAATATAAACAGTAGCAGACACAGGAGAGGCAAGACTAAAATCATGTGAAATAAAATTAATTTCTTTTCATAATGGAGATGTTGTTGGATGTCATTTATCTGGGCTTTATTATAGCTTTTGTCACCGTCTCAAACAACTTTCTCATAAATATACTAGGGAAATATGATTAAATGAGACTACTCTAAATCCATACCCAGGGAGTAGTTATTAAGGATATTCCGTGAAAACAGAAGGACACTGCAAGTAGAGCTCTGCTGGATCTGTATAGTCTAGTTCTGCTCAGCACATTCATTAGTGACCTGTACAATGAAAGCAAGTACACATATTAAATCTGCAGATTACAAGAAGCTGGGCGTGTCTGCAGACACACTGGAGAACAGAATTAGCATCTAAAATATCTTGGCAAAAATCAGAAAAACATACTCTAAAATAGGATAAAGTTCATCAAGAACAAATGCAGAGTACTACAAAAGGAGTATCTCACTTAGAAAGGGTTGGCTGTGTGGCAAATCTTTGGCAAGAGACGCAGCATATTCACAGAATCACAGAATGGATTGGGTTAGGAAAGAATGTGATCCCAAACCCCCCTGGCATGGGTAGGGACACCTTCCACCAGAGCCCCATCCAGCTTGGCTTTGAACATTTTCCAGGGTTTACAGGGAATCATTCCTGTCAATCTCCTGCTGTTGTAGAAAAAAAAGGGTGATTGTCCCAGGATGTGTCAGCAGGCACAAAGCCAGCAAGGCATAGGATGTATTTCTGTAACCTCACACAGGACTGGGAAGGTCTCAGAAGCAAAACTGCCACGTTGGAGCAGAGCTCTGACATGACTTGCCAGTCTTGAAATTGTGACTTACTAGGAAATACTAAAAAAATCAGGGTCTGCTAAAAAAGAGAAAGTGTTGCAGGTAGGGTGTGAGAGCACAAGTTAAAGGTCCTCATGTACTTTAAAATGGTCGACAGTGACCATGAGGAGAAAAGCAGTGTGTTCCTCTTGTCCATGACAGAGTAATGTATGTGAATCACATCCAGGTAGATTTAGGTTGTGGTTAGGTAAGACCCAGAAGGATGAAGAATATCAAGAAGGCACTGGGGAACACCATCTCAGGTGCTGGAGTCTCCATCACTCATGGTCTCTGCAGCAGTTTAGACATTTGCCATGAACAATGACTAAAGCCATTATCTCTTGGGTTGTGAGAGACAGTAGATCTCACCATTTCAATCCCTCTTATTTTTATTTCCCTCAACATAATTTTCTGTCCTAGTGAGAGGACAGTAAGAGGTCACTTAATGGATAACATCCTGTGAGTTATGACAATGACAGCCTTGTGACAATGACACCCTTTGCTTTAACAGTGAACTTGGGTACAGCTCTCATTGATCATACAGGGTTCAGAACCATTCAAACTCTAGAGAAGATTGGACCAGATCATTCTTTGAGGCCCTTTTTGCCTAATAATTTAAGGAGTTTTTCTCTCAGCTGTTTATCAGTTTTGACATTGGGTAGACACATTGTGGACTGTCTTTTGTCAACCATCCCCAGATCAAAAGAACTTCCAGGGTCTCCAGCCTGGAGATCTTGGGGCTCCTACAAAAAAGCTCAAGTTTTAGCTCAAGTCTCCACATCTCCTCTGCATTGGCAAAGGGCACTGGTGTTGACTTCATCTTCAATCCTGCAGTTAGCTGGCTGGAGTGTTCAAAGGCATCCGCATTCCATGCAAAACTCATCCATCATTCATTTAGCAACATTGCTGGAGGGCTCTCCCCCTCTATGCACACACATCCCTCCAGAGATAGAGGACAACAGCCCCCTCCACGCCGCCGGAGGCAGGCAGCATTCAAAACCCCATTCCTTCTCCCCACAGGAAAAGCTGCAGGCGTCGATACGCTGCGGGTTGCCTGTCTACGCCCCTGAGCTCACTGCAGAGCCACGGCAGACACTTAAATTAATCATGTAGATAATTATATAGTACTTTCAAGGGATTTGATATTCTCAAACAAAACCTTCTGGCTTTGGAAAAATTAATCCAGACAAGCATAAATAGGAAATACTCCTTCCAGATGTAACAGACAACAGAGGACTGAGCTGGACGCCTCTCTGCTGGTGAGAAGAGTGGCTCAGGTGTCCATTGCCAATGGAAGCAAAAAATAGAAGGGTGGTGAGCTGTTCATCAAGGGAAAAAATAGATCTGCCTGATAAAAATGGAAACCTCAAAGCTAAGACGAAATTTATTTTTACTCTTGACTTCCACAAAATAGACTCAAGACCCATATGAGAAAATTTTATGGAGTCACCACCACCTTGCTTACTTTTGTAGGTGGCAGATCTGCCAGACAAGCCCACCTGCCTTGTATCAAGTACAGACCTATGTACAAAACACTCTAATTTTATGCCCACCCTGGAATTGCCTAGACTTGTCTGGAGTAAAACAAGCCAGAACTGGGAATGGACTGCCCCCTAGGCCCAAAGTCCCCTGTTCTGCAAAAAGGAGTCCCTGTTCTTGGGGACAACTTTCCACCAAAGAGATTTTCTGCTGGTTGTTCTGAATCCCTCTGAGGCTACTAATTCACACTCTCTGGTAATTAAATATCCCATCTTACCTAGATCTCAGTAGTGTAGTCTGTTGAGATTTTTCATTAGCAGTTTCAAGGATAAAGTGAGGAAAGATTTTGCAGATAGGATGTTTGCAAGCACAGAACGTCTCAATGGGGAAAGTACTGGGGTGGGAAATGTCAATTAATATACTGAGTGCAATATGGAAACAATATTAGTCCTGTTCAAATAGAAGGATCTTGATGGTACAGAGATAGCATGACCACTCAGTTTTAGTAGAACCCACAAAGGGGATCAGCCTTTCATGGCATTTCATCTTAAAAAAGACTCTCACCATGCTAAGTACTGGTTTTAGGGCTCAGGCTTACACCCCACTGCTGTGGCAGCCCATGGACTGAACCCAGAGCCAACCCACAGCACAAGACAGGCACCCTCCTTTGCAAGAAGGTAAGCTTTTGAGCCAGATACTCTCAGAGGATCAAAAAGATGCTGCAAAAACCTTGATAGAAGCATGGTCCTCTCTCACCCACCAGTGCCAACAGCCAAGTTCTGCGCCTTTCTGTCCAACCACAAAACAACCAGCCACTTTGCATTGCTGCAGCCTGGGTGCATGCCTCTTCTCAAAGGTGTGCCACCAGCACCTGGTGAGCAGAGCTGCCTGCTCCCTTTCCTTGTGCCACCAGCCGCAAAGATCCTCCTGGGCATGATCAAATCCAGACCCCAGATATCACAGCAACTTTTTCATGCTCTAATCAATAAAACTCATTGAATTTCAAATAGAAGTAAAGAACATTTACATCACTGATATTTTCCTGGAAAGCTGCCCCAACACGTTGCATAGTTGGAAATGGTCTGCATTCTGGCTTAAATGTATTCATAATCAGTTTATACCCACAGATATACAGCTTCTACAGCTCTCTGCTCTTCTTAGTGTTTATCAGCTCTTCTCACCTTCATCCCTGGAGTATTTACAGCCAGAAAAATCAGCTTTTACCTGCCTTTGTTCCACCCAGCATGCCCACATAAGATGTGTTCTCAAAGGCTGAAATACCACCCACATAAATAAACTGGCTATCTTCTTCTCCATTCCTCAGTGAATGATTTTAGTTATGGCTCAGGAAGTAACACACTTTCTTCCCTCATTACCAGCCTTTTAGTTTGAAATACCACGTTAAACATACGTGAGGTAGGTTAAACATACGTGATGTAGGTGAAGAGAGGCTGCTGCTTTGAGGCTTTCTTAAGGCAGCAAAAAAAGCTGTCTTAAATTATTGCTTATGGAAAAATAAGAATATTTTCTTTAAATAAGTTGCGGCTGGAACTGTCAAAAAGCATATGGGGATATTCAGTACATGAACAATAAGCTTTTTTCTTTTCTGACAAATTGAGCTTTTTCTTCCTATGTTGTCCTCAAAGGAATAATGTAAAGAGCTCCAATAATCACTTTCTTGTAGGGGGAAACAAATGCAGCATGTCATTAAAATGTCCCATTACTGATTTTTAAAAGGTGATTTGTGCAAATGGCCAAGACCCAATCCTCCAGGATAATCCCTTTGGCATTTCCAGCCTGGCCTAAACTTCCAGAAAAACATACATACAGTTATTCCAAAAATTTTTTCAATCCCCTGAGTGAGATCACTTTATAATTACTTTAAAGGTTATATTTGACATATACCGTAAATCTTTTTATATATAGATGAAGGCATTGTACTTGTTTTCCTAAAGTCATCTGGGAATTTCAGCACCAGAGAAATAAATCCACTACCAACAAAAGACATTCATTTACTAATTTCTATTCAAGTGTAGCTTCTATTTATTAGTTAGAAACTAATAGAGGAAAAAAAAAAGTAGCAATAGGAAAAAAAAACCACCTTGGGACTGAATCAAGGTTTTTTCACTAAAAGACACACCATTTTTGAAAGATGGCTTTGCTGTAATGAATGGTCTGAGGTCTGAAAGGACAGCAGCAAATCTGTTTTATTCTGGATTACCCAGCGGTTCAAATCAGATCCAGGCACATGGTTATGTTTCTGCTGAATTAGCCAGAGTGCACATTTACAGATCAGTTTTATGCCAGCCATAGGAAGACTTCTGACATTTGACCTGGCAATAAAAATTTAAATCTTACGCTGGGAGGCTTTGAGAGATTTTGAACAAATTTGAATTGACAGCAAGTTTTATAGCAGTCAGCATTTTATATTTCATGGCCTCAATGCTTTTAGTACAGCTGTAGGAACCCTAAAGCTGGATTTTTTACACAGTCAAACCACAGCCTCAGATTTGACCTCCACACAAGTAACCAGAAGGAATATAGGAATATTAAAACTGGGATTTTTTTTCTTTAACATCAGCTGAATACTCATCTGAGCTTGTCGCCATGGGCTCCATTTCTGTCCAAAGGAGAGGAACAGGAACTCTTGGGAGGAAATAGTTATCTGGCCTCTTGCAGGTCTTTATTTTCAGACTAGATGCATGACATCTTTCAAGTGCACTTTCTGCTCTGTTGCCTAAAAAATGTGTGGCCAAGTAAAATAGAGGTATCTGAATATGATCAGATGAAACCTGCTTTAAACCAGTTAACCAGGCAAACTGGGCACAGAAAAAAATCTAATATAACATAGCTAAATAAAGACAGTGGTAAAACTGTATCAATTCTTGCAGACAGGTTCCCTGCAATGCTTTCTTAACTGCTTTGATTTTTAAGTATTTATGTCTACTATGTTAAAGATCAAAAGATCTGTGCAAACATCTAGACTTCCTAAATCAAACCTAGTAATTGCCAGGACGTTTACAGTAATCAGCCCAAGCAAGCCCTGAGAACAAAGAACAGTTCAACAAGAGGACACTGAAACAGCCAACCATGGAAATACAAAATTCTTGCAGGAGACATTACCCTCTAAAGAAAGCACAACAGTTAGGTAAAAATCTAACCATATACTTGGATTTGTTTTGAAATCCTTGCCACCAAATAGGTCTCTACAGGAGTTATTTATTTCCAGGTGCTCTCACAGTATCCAAAGCACTGGCAATTTGTAAAATCTTTTCTTAAGAAAATGAGATTGTGCCCATTTTTATAAAGAGGGAATGGAGCTACAAAAAAGTAGGCATGCCACACAGCCTCATCTGAAGCTTTCCTGTAGGCACAGGGCCACAGGAAAATTACATAAGGACCATACGTGCCCCCTCTGCTAGGCACCACGTGGAGCACCATGTCCCACCAGAGGATGGGAAGAGAGCAAGGCTTTCCTAATTCCTTCTACCCTTGCTCCAGATCGTCTGAGCCCACTGCAGGACTGGATCACTCTCAGTCCAGGGACAGTGTGAAGTCTACAGCAGCTTCCACCACTGTATTACCTCAAAAGCCATGGGGTTTGTCCCTGTCAGCAGCACTGCTCAGTAGGAGCTGCCTCAGTTCTCACAAAACCAACCAGTATCTCTTGGTAGAAGTTGCTTATTCTTTCTAGAGTTCTGGAGCCATCCACTTCCTCCTTCCTCTTAGCGTCCATACAACATAAGCAAGCTCATAAAAAGAGCTGTATTTCCATAACATATCGAGTGAAATTATACCAGAAATCAGGGATCATGATATCCCAGAAAGTACTTCTCACTGCACCAGGAACATGGTGGAATTTTAAAGATATTACAAAAAATAACATAAATAGGTGAAAGCTGAAAAACACATCTGCTGTATGTCAGCAGCTAGCAGTAAAGCTCTGAACTGTGGTGTTGACGAAAGACTCCAGCTCCCACTCCAGGTCAGGCAGCACAGGCCCTTCCCTCACTGCATGTCTCTGTAGTCTTGTCTGTGTTTAAGAGGCTGGTGTCCTCTGAGGTTAGCCAATATGATGTATTTTGGGATGGTGAGCAATCATACAGGCAGCCCTGCTCTGAAAGCAAGGAAAACCAAAGCCGGTTGCAGATAGCAATAAAATGCTGAGTCAGGACTGTCATGATAAAGCTTCACAGTTTTAGGTCTTTTGTGTATTAAATAACTAGATTCTTTGACCTGCTTGGTTTGGTAAGGAAACCTCCCAAGTGCACTTTTCAACATAACAAATCTGCTGTGTTGCAAGAGGAGACTCAGAGACAGACAGAGTGTGCTTTTAAACTGGAGAGACAGCCAGGCTCAGACCACTGGGCTGCATTTTCCACCTTCATTCAGATGAATTAAAAAGAGACAGCAGAGGAGGAAGCATCCGTCTGGTCATCCATTATTAATGAGAGGATCAAATCTAAAACTCTTTCTGATATGGATACAGAAGCCCTTCAGTACTATCAAATAATTCTCTTTTGTCCTCACCCACTTTATATACAAATTGTCTCCAGCAGCCTCTTCTCCAAGTCCAGGTCAGACGAGAAAATGAAGAAGCTTCACAATTTCTAAGTGACTTTCTAAATCTTTCCAATATTCCTATTTTCAACATACTTTTGAGTATTGAAGGGAGATAGGCTTGAATGAAACAACTTACTTCAGACAGGACTAAAAATCACCTAATTCTCACATGATCTAGTGTCCCAGACTATATCAAAGCAAAGTTCTTTAGCTGTCAGATAATTAAAATTACTTATCTACCTCTAAGCCCTTAAAGACTATTCAGTTTGATAGTGGAACAAAAAAAGCTTGTTTAAGGAACCAAATTATTGCAAGCTTGTTCAACGGTGAAAGAACTGTATTTTAAGAGTTTCTTGAAGAATGGTACCCATCCAGTTCTGCAATTATTCAGCCTCGTCTGTAGGCCAACATGCCTAATCATCCTTTGGATCTCTTCCACTTGCTGAACAGTTCAGAGCTGATGCTGGGAAGCACCATTATGAATTTTCAGAGTACTCAGAATTCGTTTCTCACATAATTTATAGAAGTAAAAATCTGGAGTAACATAATTAGTCAGTTATGCTTTCCTGAATTTACTCTACAATTGTGTAACCACAGAGGAAATCTAATTTTAAGTATGCAGATTCAAAGAAACATCCCTTTTTCAAGTTTGAAAATAGCACAGGCTCTACCTTACACACACGCACGCACACACACACACACACGCACGCACATTTTCACACAGAAAACTAGTCACAACTACAGGCATGTAAGTAACTGAGTTAGACTTCAAATTTACATTTAGGCATCTAAATAAGTGACTCAGTTTTTAAAGGCCCGCACTATTGTCACCTACTCCTGTATGACTTCAAAACAAGCCCCTATTTACCTATACCTTGATAGGCAACCCCCCCAATTTCTCAATTCCTGGGGGACTGGGCTTCCATGTAATGTTTTGAATGCTTTCATAGAAATTTAGTGTACACTCCAGTTCTTTCTGGAAACAACACTTACATTAAAATAGGGTCAAAAGTAGATCTGTAATTATTTTTAAATGCTTCCACTCTTCTCAAGATCTTCCTATGGGAAAGATCTCTGCAATAATTATTCATAAAACAATAAAATGTAAATAACATGTTAAATTTGGACTGCATTGTCTGCAGGAATCATGCATCTAGTATTACAAACAAACCACAAACAATCTCACGTTCCAATATTGTGATTCTATATTAAACAAAAAAATGTCCCCAACAAGCTGTTTCAATTAAATGTTGATAAGCACCAAGAAAACAAGCAGCTTACAACACTGCAAAATTAATGCACTTGGAAGGTGGACTGATGTGATTTCACCATGATACTGGAAAGGCTAAAATAATAATAAGTAAGTAAGAAAGCAAGCAAGTAAATAAATAAATAAATAAATTTTTATTTTCGCATAAGTCTGAATTAATACAAACAATATTATTGTTATTATTATTATTATTACTACTACTACTACTACTACTACTACTACCAGATATAACAAGGCATATTTCCACATCATTATTCCCAAAATCCATTAATCATCTCTAATCTGTGCACTGGAAATAATTAACAGCCTACTGTGAGTGATCCCAAGCAAGTGTGCCAACTAGGGCTTAGGAAAGGACTTTCAAGGAAGATCCTTCCCATCTTGGCTTTGGCAGTTTCCTAGGGGGACTTTATGATGCTGAATTGTATCCCCATTCATCTGTTTACCCCAGAAATAAGTTCTGCACCTTCTAGTGCAGAGTTCGAGAGCGAAGGGGGGAGAAGACGCCGCAGTTTGTTTGCAGACCCTGCGCTTGCTCCCCTCATCCTCCTCACGGACTGCCTTGTCTGCAGCATGGACAGCAGGAGAGAGCTCTCTGCTTTTAGTTAGCTTCTAGCTAGCTGAGGCAGAGAAGTTCCCCAGACTGTGGCTTTTCTTTTTCTTGGAACTGATCAGCCTGCTCTGGACTGAAAACCCCGAAGAGCACCGGGAGCTCATACCTGTGTCCCACCGGGAGCTGGGACGTGGCATTTTCCAGCGCAGGAGGGACTGATAAGGGACGGAATGAGATGAGCTACATCCCACAATAAGGACTTTCTGGATTTCCCATCTCTTCAGAACTGCAAGAGGTTTTTATTTTTAATATTATTCTTTTTTTCATGTTTGTGAGTATTTTCCTTGTTAAATAAACATTTTTTCCACTTTTCTCAAAGGAGATTTATCTTCTGAACTGGTTGGGGGAGGGGCAGTTTGAATTGGCTTTCTAGAGGAGACCACTTCAAAAGTTTCCTCCCAAAATTTACTCTAAACAATGACAGGGAGATTTCATAACACTGCTCACTTACTCATCATCACCAATGTTCTCTTTCACTTCCCAATCAGCTGGGAGGTGAAAAACCAAAGGACTTTAGAGTTTACATCTCTACCACTAATATCTACCTGGAGGCAAGATTTGTATTTCCCTTCAACACTGCGTAGTTACACTTCACTCCTTCTCCATGAAGCGTTGGTCCAGGTGTGTGAAGTACTTTGACACATCAGCAGAGCTCAGCTTTGCTCCATATAGTCCTGACAGGCAAGAGTACACATGAAGGCAACTCTTCATCACCTCCTTAGGGAATGCATCTCCAAAACCAGGATATGGGTTCAACCACAGTCAACAGCAGGATTTCCACAGATGGAGGGTCAGTCTCTCCAGTTTTTATTTTGTTCCCATTTCTGCTCTCAGATCAATGCAGAGGTTTTAGGTTTTTCACAGATGAACAAAGGGTTCATCTGTGACCTCTGAAGGACACAGACCACTGAACCATAGCCATGCCATAGCTGCCTCTGTCCTCTTAACCTCCAGCTGAACTACAGCAGCCTCCCAAAGCATGCATGCCAGACTGAATTTTTCTTTCCCAAACTGAAGGTTAACTCTGCTGGTAGAAACTCACTAGAAGCAATGAGCTGTCACCTCTCAGAGAATAAATGCTGTTGATGCTGACCACAGCATCCATTTCTTTCATAGAACCATCAAATCATTTTGGTTGGAAAAGACCTCCAAGGTCATTGGGTCTAAATTCAGCATCTCAATGTCTCTCCTGCACTGAGGGACTCAAAACTGAGCAGGATTTGAGGTGTGGCGTCTCCAGTGTCCAGTACAGAGGGACAGTCGCTGCCCTCTCCTGGGCCACACCATTGCTGATACATTTGGGATGTCCTTGGCCTTCTCGGCCACCTGAGCACACGCAACTCATGTTCAGCCACCATTGACCAGCACCCTCAGGTCCTTTCCCAGCCACTCTGTTCCAGCCTGGAGCTGCAGGAGTTGTTGTGGCACAGGGACAGGACCCAGCACTTGGTTTTGTTGAACTTCACACAATTGGCCTCAGCCCGTGAATCCAGCCTGTCCTGATCCCTCTGCAGAGCCTTCTTGCCCTCTAGCAGATCAATACTCTCACCCAGCTTGTGCTATCTGCAAAATTACTGAGGGTTGCCTTGATTCCCCTTGTCCAGATTATCAATTAAGGTATCACACAAGACTTGCCCCAGTACTGACCACAGCAGTAATGTCTTTCTGCAGCCAGATTTCTTGGAACAAGGATCTGGAAGCCTCCCAAACCTCTTCACAGGCAATGTGTGATCGTGCTTTTGGAGGCAGCTGAATGTTATGCCTGTTTCTGAAGTTCCACACAAGCAAGCCCAGAATGGTACTCTGGTTCCAGAAATAACTAGATGGGGTAATCACTGCAGTATTTGGTCCAGTTCCTTTCAAACAGTTTTTTGCCTGACTGAGAATTATCTGTCAAGAAAAAGGAAGGGAGAGTGCAGCTAGAGATAGAGCAAGCTCAGCTTCTTAGAATGTAAGGGGGATTATAACTGGTTTTGACAATTCTGAAGTATTTGCTGCCATAACTCTAGGACCTACCCCCAGCCAGTAGAGCGGTGGGTCTTTTTTTATTTTCCCCTGTGCTCTCAGGGGAAATTCGGAAGATGCTTGCCTTTCTGGAAGTCTGCACACAAAGTATCAGAGTCCAGATACTGCAACCTAGATACACAGAGTCTTCGATGACTTCACTCTTCAGGAATGCTGTCACCACCATATATTGGTCAGGAGACTAATTTTCTACACATTTACACTACATACCATCTCACTAAATCTGCACAAAATATGGGGCAAAGGTTTCACACACAAAAGTTGCTGTCATGGTAGTTCTTGTGTATCTCTTTGGTGCTTTAGAAGAGTTCAATGCTGAATCGTTCCCCAATTAAAAATACACAAATGAATGTTATGCTCTATAAATAATCATTCAATGCGTCATCTAATCATGTACTTTTATGCAATCATCCTCTCTGCAAAGACAAGGAGCAAAGCCCAGAGAGCATAGTCTTGCCTTCAGGCATTTTAAATATTCAAGTTTCTGAGTCAATGTTCTTACTGGGCTGAAGGGACAAAAGAGAGAGTCCATTCAGAGTAAACACACACAATAATCTTTACCATCCCAAAGAGTATTGGTGTATTAACCACATACTGGACTTAAAGACACATCATATGCATTTTCATGTATTATGTTGTTCATATGTGTGTAACTGCAGATCATATCTAAAAGAAGCTAGGCAGGCTTTCAGAAACATGCCAAAGATCAAGAACATGCAACAAGATGACCCCCCCACATAAGTTCTCATCATAATCATTCTCCATAACAGGGTATAACCACTAAAAGGAAAAGACACAAAACAGAACCACCACACACCCCTGTTTTCCCCCCAAATCTACCATTAAGCCCAAACTTCAAAGTGAGCCTAATTTAAACCAAACAGACTTTTTAAAACTAAATACAGTGCTACTACAATATTTGACTCAAATATTATAAATTAAATACACAGTTGGGGATACTTTTAAGAAAAAAGCACGTGCAGCATAGGCAAAAGTCCAGTTGTCAAAAACTAAAGAATTAATCCTTCAAACACTTAAGGAACTATGTAATATTGTTCAAATCAACAGACTTACAATGTATCTGTTCTATCATGTGCTTAGAAATGTGCTTGGGATCAGGAGCTGAAATATGTATATGTTGTCACCAGAATATTCCCAAAGATCATATTCCATATATCAATATTCGGCATATATTTCAAAATTAGAAAATTCAACCCAACCCTTGGTATTTGAAAATACTTTTCTTAAACACTTCCAGCTTCAAAGTCATCACAACATCCCAAGCAACACACTAAGATGCTGCCAAAGAGAGTTATTTGATACCCATATCACTTCACTATGTATCTATGAAAAAGAAATCAGTTTTACTGATGACTAATGTTTTACTGTGAGCAACCTGCAGGCAGGGAAGACTCAGAGCCACCAAAAAAAACAACAGAGAAAAGGAAATACTTTGAAATTGAAAAAAGAACCACTCTTCCCAAGTAGGAAAGCCCATAAAGAGTTGCCAGCAAACATTGACAACCCAGGCCAGAAAAAACAGAGCATGACAAAGTAGTATTCTTTCCACCCAGCACCAGAGAAAGCAGGCACAACCTTCCCTGCTTTTGCTAGTCCTACATTCTCCTGTTCTGGCAGCAAGCAAGCATGGACCTGATTAAATAGCGTCTCTTTTGCAACAGCTGCTAGCATGGTCCAATTTGGGCAGGGTGGATAAAGAGGAGGAGCAGGGTGTCACACACAGCTTTGAAAAGACCCCCATAAAACCTGAGCAATCCCCTCCACCAAAATGAAAGAGGAGAAGAGGTGACAAACCCAGAAATCACCTTCAGACTGATGGCAGTGAGTGGCAGGAGAAGATTTGCTCCACTGAACCTGATTTGCCCTTAGAGGTCCCAGTGGAAGGTGTATCAGCCTCTGTCCCTCACTGGATTATTCAGTCAACTTCAAAGATCTTCCTTAGCTGGCTCAAAGCCCAGTGGAAACTGCGATGTGTGGAGGCATTTCCCCAAGGAGAGTGGCAAGAGCACAGTGGAGACCCTGCAGTGGCCCAGGCACCCCGGGAAAACCTGCAGCCCCTGGAGATCAGACTGTCTCAGTGCTCCATTTGGGTGCTAAACCAGGACTGAAACACCTCAAACTTGAACACAAACTAATGACCTGGTGGCAGCGAGAAACCGTGTGGCAACAGCAGCTTTATCAGCAGCCTCAAAATGAGCTGGGCTGACCTCTCCAACGCCAACCTCAGGAGGGCAAGGTCCTCTTCTGTCTGTCTTCACCTACTTTTCTTCCATTATTCTACTAAAACATGACACCTTTCAGATTACTGCATTTCTTCATATTTTGGCTGACAGTTTATAAGATACCCAGGGCAGAAGCCATCCTACAGCTGTGCTGCATGGAGAGAGGCAGAGACGCACCACAATCCAAATTTCACCCCTGAAATGATTTCATAGGAAAATGTGGTGAATAAGACTATGAAAGGCAAATCAGAAATTATAATTACAAATTACAATTAGAACAGTGATCATATTTCCTGCAAAAGAGTATTCTTCTTTAATTCCCTTTTTGATTTTACCAGAGCCACCAGAGCCCTTGTATGAACTCCTGCTGTTACAAAGCATAGAAACTCATTCAATTATCTTCACATCATCTGGAAAACAACAACACCACAGCCCTGTAACTCTGGGCTTTGTCAGGTGAACCAATTTGGTATCATAGCATTTATTAAACATATTATAATACAATAGTTTGGTTTCACTTTCTTTGTTCTGTCTCACGATGAAGCACTGGGTAAGTATGTATATGTCTGCACGGCACTTTGTTTCTAAAAGCTGACTAAAAATGCATTCTTTAAAAAGAAAATATATGGAAGTGACTTTGGAGGCCTAGATTTTAAGCTTCTTTCATTTTTTTTGTCATCTGCTTGCTGAGCGCATATAATTTCTCCCTTAAATTATTTAAATGTCCCAGTGCTTTTTTCATAAAAGGAAAACTGAACCCAGATGCCCAGACTCAAGCTGGAAAACGTTAAAAATACAATAAAGTAGAGTAAGTAAAAAATTGGAATTCTCATCCACTGGGAAAACCCAGTATTTTAAAGAGACATATTTACTGGAATATCATATTTAAATTTCTGTGAAAGTTTCAGAGAATTATACTAAGAAAACACCAAATATTTTCTTTTCTTTTGCTTTTATCCCTACTTTCAGCCTTAAAAATCTGAAGAGTTTGGGTGTCTGAAACTGTTCTTGCAGACAAGGCTGATGACCACAACACCCTCATCTTGCTGGCCCGAGCCCCAGTGTAAAAAGCTCAAGGTGCAATGCAGGAGCCAAGCCTGAAAAGAAGATGTTGTTCCTTGAGAGGAGCAATGCCCCACAGGAATTGCCATTGCAGGCTTTCCCACTAGCTAATTTATGGACTCTCTATTCCCCACAGAAAAAAACACACAGATGGAAGTTTTGCCCTGCTTCTACAGAAAGCCTTGAAGTGCAAACCATAACAGGAATCCATTAAGGAAAGAAGCAGAACTAAATGGGATTTCTTAAAACTGTAATCTGCCAAGAGATATTTTGGATTATCTTGAAAAGATTTAATACACCAGGTAATAGTATTTTTCAAAGAAAAGATTAAGCCCTTGTTTAACCCATCTCAGCTATTCATCCCTGGAGTTTCCAGTCTTGCAGTTCTCCTGGGGATAGGGAGGCTATTCACAACTTCTCTGCTTGGACTGGAACACCGTATTTTTACATTTGTGTTTTGAAACTGCTAATCTTTAGTTGGAAATTAATTGTACTTGGAAAAAAAAAAAAAAAGAAAAAAAAAGAAAAAAAAAAGAAAAAAGAAAAAAGAAAAAAGAAGAGAAAAAAGAAAAAAAAAGGAAAAAAAGAAAAAAAAAGAAAAGAAAAAGGAAAAAAGAAAAAAGAAAAAAGAAGAGAGAAAAAAAAAAGAAAAAAAAAAAAAAAGAAGGATGTATGCAAGACTGTCATATGAGAGGGATAAATATAAAGCAGAACAGTTTCCAAAGTGGAAGTACAACACTTGGAGAGGAAGACGGAAAATGAGTTATGTTGCACTTCCTAATTTTAAGATGGACAGAGATGTGCGAGATTTAGTTTCTGCCTTATTATCCACATGGCCACAGCTCATTAGGGCACCAGCTCACCCCACAGGCCTTAACCAGCCCCTTGAGGCAGCAGGGACTTGCAGGAGTGGGAACTCCTTCCCTCAGACCTCAACTTGGGAGTGCAGGACAACAAAGAAGAGACTACAACTTGGTCACAACTCAGAGCAGCTGCAGTACACTCAGGCAAAACCACTGAAATGCACCTTAATGAAGATCAAGCAAGTGGTCACCAATCTGCCTCTGCTTCAGAAGCTTGGGAGTGTGAGCTGTGATGCTAGTCTTTACATTTAAGGCAGTAAAGGCTTTGGAGAGCAGAAATTTCTTTAAGAGAGCAGACAGAAATCCAGCCGGCTACCCTCTTCCTTTCCCACTGGCATGCAGTGATTGAAGAGCCAGGACCATGGCATCAGAGAGAGGTTTTGCTTTCATCCTCCACCAAAGACCCAGTCTCTCTCTCTCACACACACACATACACACAAACCAAACACTGTTTTTCCACACCTCTTCTCCCTCCTCTTCCACCCTCTCTTCCTATCATCATTACTTTGGGGTGCTGCTATCAAAATCTATGCTGCTCCACTTTCCATGACTGAACAACCTCACCACTTTGAACTACAGCAGTGGTTTGGGAGGCTGAAGGCAGGACTTTCAACCCCCCCAAAGGGCATTTAGAAACCAAACTCCTCATGCTAATAGCAATGGTTTCCAAAAACCATAAGCAGCCTCAGCAAACTTCAGACTTACTTTGTAAGTCACTAGAGTAGTAGCAAGCTTCATCTGGCACCAAAAGCAATTTTTTGTGTCTTGGAAGCTACACAAAACATTTGTTGTCATGAGAGTGGTGAGAAAGTGGAAATCCAAAATCTGAACATCTATCTAGAAAAAAAGTTCAGAGCCCAACCAGTAATCACAGCTTCTTGCTGCATGTTTGGCAATGCACAATGTGCTCATATGGTCTGTCATCCCAAGGACTCAGAGGGTAGCTGGTCTGGGGCAGGACCCCTTCCACTGCCCCAGGGAATCAGGCAGGCACAATAGTGCTTGTGAAAGGGAAGGTGTAGGACCATACCCTGGCAGTGAGCAGGGCAGGAGCCCCACAATAGCCTGGGTTTGGCCTCTTATTTACTGACAGAGGCAATCACTGAACCCCAGTTACCACTGGTCTGCTGACCTGTATGAATTGTTACCCAGTGCAAGCTCCACTGTGTGCCTGAGTCTGAATTTCCCTCCAAACAATATAACGCCACACTCTCAAGTCACCTTTAGTTCTTATTGTCTGCTATGAACTAGGTTTCATGCAGTGCTGTGAACTGTCTCTTGGGGATATTAGGTTTCAAGGTCTCATTAATCAGTTTTTCATTGAATAATGAGTTTTTAAAAAAAATCTTTAGTTTTGCTTACATATATACCACTTGTTGAACAAGAATTACTCAACAGTGCAAGGAAATATCTCATTTACAGTTCCGTGCATATATGTACAACCAAGTGCTGAAGAGTATGAGACCTCAAAAGTCATCTCTGTCTTGGAGATAAGAGATATCTTGGGCAGTAATAAATAGAAATATCTTCCTGAAGCACCAAATAGAGAGCTTTTGTTCACACCCTAGTGAACTATAAAGTCTTACAAAGCCAAAGGATAAATGCTGTTTTAACATCACAGAAAACAGTTACTTTTTGAAGCTTATGACCTGCTTGGGGTCAGGGCATTCCAATGCAGCTGTAAACTTGTTATCACGATTACTACGTGTCTTCTTGGACTTACATTCAGCAGAAAAAATGTAAAATTAATCTCAAGACCTGCCAGCTTTAGCCTACCCATTCTCTGAAAAGCCCTTAGGCAGAGAACTTGCTGCTAAGAAACCCAAAGGTCTGGAAAAAAATCAAAGCGACTTTTTGCAGCTATGGGGATCTGTATCTTTTTCTGCTCTGATTGTACATAATTTTTTAATGTCAAATATTCTTTGCATTAACACGCTTTTCTGTCTTGGGCAAGGACAAAGGAAGGCAAGACTTCTGCTTTCTTGATTTTAACGTAGTATAACCATCTTCAAAGCCTGACTGCCCTTTTTCTGTCACAGAAAGCACACTAACCTAGTTTGGAAAGTACCTTAATGGGTCTCTGCTCAACCTCCCTCCTTGAAATAGTGTTGGACAAAGATGGCACATCCCTGCAGATTCCTGCACAACAGTCTCCACTGGTGTGGATTCCCCGGCCTCCCTGGCTAAGTGACTCCAACCTTTACGGTCAAAATTTTCTTCTCTGATGTTTGAACTATCCCTTCTTTTGCTGCAAGTTTATATCCATGGGCTGTTTTCCATCTGGTGTTAGAAGGGGAGGGGGCATGAAAGCTTGTGTCTTTCTCATCTTTAAAATTCCTGGAAAATCACAAGCACAGAGCAAAGGAGACAGAGGACCAAATGATACAGACTGAGCAGAATTTCTACGTTAGTTTTATTCACACATTAGACAAATTTGTCATTTTTATTTTATTCTAAATTCTAATGTGTGGCAACACCAGCTGCCAATTTAGAGAGACATACTTGGCATGCCAAGATTTATGTCAAAAAGCTTTGAATCCCTTACTTAATTCTCCTGATAGTCACCAACCCTTCCAGAAAGACAGATTTACTTGGCACTCTTTAAAAAACACTTACTTGATGAATGATGCTACCTCAAATCATGAGACTCCCAAACTCAAAGCTCTTTGTCTAATGAAAACTATTACTGTTTTTTAATAAGTTCTTCGCATTTAAAAATAGCACTCCTAATTTCCTGCTCCACTGAGCACCACCTTGACTTCAAGTCAAATTATTCACAACCTCTTCTCCACCAGCCCTGGGGGATACAAGTCTTGCATTTTGGGACTAAGTACTTCTCTCAACAGCTGTGAGAAGCTCTCTGAGGCAGGAAAGAGCAACTCACTCCTAACAGTATCAGACATCAAAGCTAAGCCACCCTTTTTTCCCTGCTATTTTAACCCAAATGTTGTAGTGTAACAAGCAGCAACACCAGCAGGATTTCTCTGAAGCAACTTATACTCAACTAAATTATATTGTGGGAGAGCAATAGCTCATGAAAGAGATAACATTACCACGCAAGCAAGCTTTAGCAGTTTTAGCTTGCTCTAGTTCTCACCAGGCACATTTCTGTCATGAAAACACCAGAGGCATAATACTCACAACACAAACCCAAACAGAAGTGTGTTACCATGCCACAGTGTCATAAACCTCAGTATTGATATTTAAAGCAGCTCTTTCATCCGCAAAACCAGTACATGGGTGCTGTACAGAGCCCTCCAGATAAAAACAGATCTCCTTGCACAGGTGTCATCCCAAGATCCAGGCATGTAAGGCTCCAGAAACTCACAGAGCCTTCACATGGGTGGAAAATTCACCCCTCACCACAGCATGAGCAGCATCAGGACCAAGGGCACCCAGAGGGCACAAACATCACCAAAACCAATGATCTCTATATTCCATTGTCCTGCCCTTCTTCAGAAATTGTCACTAAATACTTCTTCCACTGATTCCTGAATTATGTCAGACCTCCAAACCCACTAAATTTCTTTACATGTTTTTGCAAATCACTTTTTGGCTTACTTTGTTTTTTCTTGTTGACAGTTCAATCATTTCAGAGATTCTTACAAGTAAATGAGTCTCTTAAAAGTCTGGTCCTTTCCCAAACTGCCTGACTTCCTGGAAAAGTGACGTACCTCAGATATTTTTACAAATCTCTCTGTTAATTGCCTTCATTAGAACATCCTTCTGTGATTACATTTTTGTCTGTATGACACAAAAAGAAACAGTGCACCCTAGTGTGACCTACTTTCCTACAAAACTAGAAAAAATGTTTTTAACAAACATGGGAGATAAATTCTGCACTATATCTGCCTTTTTAAGTTGAAACAGAATTTTTCTAAGGACTTGAAGAAAAACACTGCTTTTCTGAAAAAAATGCTGTTACTGAGGGCTTGGTCAAATGGTCAATGAGAGCTTCCCAGCTTTCTCCTAACGGTCACCTTATATTATCTTTGATTCTGCAGCCTATGCAATAGGAGAAAAAACAGTCAAATACAAGCTGTCTGCATTTTCTGAGTCAGTTACCCAACAGTGTCAATAAGACTTTGTGCCCTGATGCTGTGGATCTGTGAAAAAAGTACCAGCAAATTCTTCCTCTGCAAAATTTTTACTTGGGCTACTGACCCATTGAGTTCATGGAAACTGCTTTTTCCTGAGCATGCAAGTTGCTCCTCCTGAGGGGGAAAAAATTAAAATCCAAAGCCAGCCTCTGGTTTTCCATGTGGATAAAACTCTAGCTGGCTCCAAGAGAACTACTTGTAAATGTTGTAAGGCAAAGCCGAAACAACATACAGAAGACTTCGGTAAAAGAAGGCACATGAATACAGTGAGAACACATACTCATAAAACATGAAATTATTCACTTGCAACATATAATGTTTGACCTTCAAAATACATTAAAAAGTCCATTAGAAGCTTTTAATTCAAAAGTTTTTTTGAAAATTATTCCATTACATTGAACTGTAGTTTGTCTAAATCTCCCAGCAAACTCAATTGCAGCTTCTCCTTAATTTTTCCCTTTGCAAATAGAGACAACCTTTATTCCACATGTGCATGCAACCTTCCTGTGCTAAGAACACAAGTTTTGTAGAAACTCATTTCAAGCATGACATGAGTTTCTCTAAAAGAAACAGGGCACAAGGATGCTGTGCCTAACACATGGCAGCTCTTGCCTTCATTCTCTCTGTCAAAAACCATCCTAGAGGACCACTTATGTGATAAACAGTCTTGCTGGACACAGATGGCTGGAAAAAACAAAATCAAAACCTGTTGGTATTTTCCTTCAGGCGGGTGCGGGGCGGAGCCGCTCCCAGCCCGCAGCACCGGTGGAGGGGGGGGATTCCGCCGCGGCAGAGGAACAGGAACGGCTTCCCCTGATATCCCGGGATGGGAGGGGGAGGCTGCCTCTTGCCAGACCCCAGGGGATGGGGGAGCAGATACTTCCTGCTTCCATGGGCAGTGAAAGAGCAGCAGAAATTCTAACAACTCAGACCGATGTGGATGATAGTGTCCCATCTGTTACCCCGATTTTTTTATATTGGAAGAAAAAATACTAAGAGAACTTATCAGCCATTATCCTACCAAGATAAAAAGGAAATTTGCAAAATACAGACAGAATTTGGAAGACCTAGCGAAATTTTTAAAGGCTTTATGAGAGCAACCTTAAATTCTAATGAATTGATAACTCAGCTGATTCGGAAGGCCGGGGTGAGACTGTGTGAAATGGCAAGTTGTGATTTTGCATGCATACACCTCCCAGTCAAACTTTCTGAAGAGGGAAAGAACTCTCCTGAGAGAATGACCAAAGAGACACTTGAGCATTTGCTCCAGGGCAATGCCAGTCTCCAATTATCTCTGGACAGTTACAGCGGACAGATATCAGTCCATGCCCCATCCCTTTGGGAAACTTTTTTTTTTTCACTAGACCTTCTTGGGAAATGACTTGTCATAATAATAACAGGTATATGAATTACTTAAGTAAACATCATGCTCTCTTTTTGTACTAACACTGCCTTGGCCTTATTATATATGCAGTAGGATCTGGCCTTTGGCCATAGAGCATTTTTTTACTGCCTTAAACCAGAACTTTCTGAAATCAATATCATCCATACGCTCCAGTGCACCCAGCTTGTTTCTCCAGGGACAGGAAAGAGGCCCAGTTTAATACACATTTAATTCAATTAAGAGCTACACAGTGATAGCCGTTAGTAAATTTTAACCTCCTCTCCATGCAACGTTTACTAATCCACCATTAATTAAACACAGTTATTAAACTAGCGTGTTTATAATTACTGCATTTTCAATGAATGAACAAAAGCTATTTATGGGGCCCAACCAAACAGTGCCTGTTCATTCATGGCGCGGGACTGAGCGCGGATGCCCAGAGCCAGCTGGCATTTCGACAGCACAAACAGCAGTCCACAGACACACTAAGACAGGTCAGCACAAATATCTTCTGCCCAGAAGGAAACACTGCACTGGAATGCTTTAAATTCCTGCTTTGAACATTTACTGCTGAAAAACACACCACTGCCAGGTGCCTGCATACCCAGAGGACCCGCTAACCCCAGCTCACCAGCACAGCCCCTCTGCAGATCTAACAGGTTGTGATCCATTGTCTTTATGAGTGCCTTTGAAACGTCTTGGCCCAAAGTGCCATTAGATACTAGGAAATACTAAATACTAGTGTTACTACCATCTTCAAACATGTGTCTCTTATCGAACAAACCTCTGGGAAGAATCTACTCTGTGTGGAAAGGCATACTCATGGATGGTTTACTGACAACTCCTCTGTGCAGCCAGTGGCAGGATGCCATGAAACACACAAGCCTGCAGAATTGGGCAGGGATACAGGATGCACAGCCCACATCTTCCCACTAAATCATTTTTAGCACTTTCAGGTAAAAAGATTAAGATTCTTCAGATGAGGCAGCATAGAATCAGCACAGCATGGGATCTAAGGCAGCTGCAACACCCAGATTATACACAGGCCTTCCATCATGCATTATCAAATTCAAACAAAGCCAAGGGACAGCAAATGTAGAGAAACAAAGGATTTCTAACTTACACCACTAATCCAGGAATTTGTAACAAATGCCTGAAAACTCAAGCACAGATCTGAATTTTTAAAAAGGGAAAATGAGTTTTGCATATCTTTACGAAAATAAAATGCTAAATGTTTGTGCGTATGGCTTTTCATTCATGTGTAAATAAGTGTTATGACCCAACCCTCCTACATTGCTCTATCTGGGAATGTTTTTAGCATAAGTGGAGCAACAGGAAACTTAGTTTAGACTTAGCTCACAAAATCAGAAAGAAAATTGACAGTCTTTCTCCTAGAAATACAGCTAATAGTTCATCTCAAGAGGCAATATGACATATTTGTTCCACTGGTTTCAAATATCGCTCACAGGGAGGGGATTATACCTTGGCCACCTGCCTTTTGGATAGTTTCCATTAACACTTGCTATTTCATATCAGATATCTGTGATGTTTGGCACAGATGAATCTGCAAGGCAGGTGAGGGCAAGACCTGGATTGCAGCTCTCTGCTGCACCGAACACTGAAGCACAGTAGTAGAGAACCTTCAACACCAAAAGAGTCAACACATTCTGTCTGCTTGGGTGATGGTATCCTCAGAGTGGGAGAGGCCTTGTATGGAAAGGAGGGAACTGGGTGAACAGTCTCATCAGTGGGCAGGAAGAGCTGATGCTGAATGGTGGCATGCCTGCAGAGGGTGGTTTAGTAAACTGAGAGGCAGCTCTTGCCACAAAGTCACATCTTGCAATGGATAAACATCTCACTGTCAAAGTGCTGAGTGGTGTCCCTCAGGGGCCTGTACTAGGACCAGAACTATTTAATATCATCATTGACAGCATGGACAGTGAGATCAAGTGCACCCTCAGCAAGTTTGCAGGTGACACCAAGCTGACTGGTACTGAACACTTGAACAATGGGATGCCATCCAGAGGGACCTGGACAAGCTCGAGGAGTGGCCCATGGGAGCAGCGTGAAGTTTAACAAGGTCAAGGGCTGGTGCTGCACCTGGGTTAGGACAACCCCCGGTATCAGCACAGGCTGGGCATGAGCAGACCCAGAGCAGCCCTGCCCAGGAGGACTTGGGGGTGCTGGTGGGTGAGAGGCTGGACATGCCCCGGCCATGGCACTCACAGCCCAGAGAGCCAAACGTGTCCTGGGCTGCATCCAGAGCCCTGTGGGCAGCAGGGGAGGGAGGGGATTCTGCCCCTCTGCTCTGCTCTGCTCTGCTCTGCTCTGCTCTGCTCTGCTCTGCTCTGGTGAGACCCACCTGGAGCTCTGCATCCAGCTCGGGGGTCCCAGCACGGGAAAGACAGCGACCTGCTGGTGAGTCAGAGGAGGGCACTGAAAATGATCTGAGGGCTGGAGAATCTCTCCTGTGAGGACAGACTGGGGGAGATGGGACTGTTCAGCCTGGAGAAGACTCCAGGGAAACCTAATTGTGGCTTTTCAGTAAAGGGGGACTTGTAAAAATGATGGGGACAGACTTTTTAGTAGGGCCTGTAGTGACAGGACAAGCGGTGGAGATTTTAAACTAAACAAGTGTAGATTCAGACCAGATGTAGGAAATAATTTTTTTTATGATGACAATAGCACAGGTTGCCCAGAGATGTGGTAGATGTCACATCCCTGGAAATATTCAAAGTCAGACTGGGGCTGTGAGCAACCTGATCTAGTGAAAGGTGACCCTGCCCATGGCGGGTGGGTTGGTACTAGATTCCCTTCAGAGAACCCAGCCTACTGTGCAATTCTATGATTTGACAAAAACCAGCAGAAAGGCTTCTACATAGAACAGGACCGTGATATCTGTAGACCCCATCCTTTGGTCTCCGTTTAACAAATGTGCATGGTTCAGAAGATAGGTTAGACAAGAAGCACAAAAACTTTCCTCTTAATCCTTATTTTAAAATTATTATTAAATCCTTATCTTATTTTACCTCATGATCAAAAAAGAAGAACCATTCTGCTTTGCCAGCAGCATTAAAAAATTTTCACCCCTGTTCCCAGCAGCGTTGCTATATAGCCCCTGTTCACTGAACACATTTGCAACTCAGGAGCAATTACTCCTGGAGCATATTGCAGTTTAGCCTGCTCATTTGTCTTGTAACAGTTTTTCTGCTTTTCAAAAAACAAACTCCTCCCCTCATATGAGCAGATGGGGAAATGTCATCTCTCATTCTTAGAGAAGCTTTTGACCAATATTCTGACTTGGGCATTAAATAGAGCAGAAGTCTGCAGAGCTACCTATGCTTTATGACATATATTTTTTTATGCATGAGCTCTGCTGTCAGCAATGTCGGCAGGAATATGCATGATGTTACATGCAGTGTTTGTCAGCTGGTCACTTACTATGCAACAAGGGCCCGAGAGCAGCAGAGAGTGGAAAATCAGAGCCCTCTTCATTTAAATTTATGATCTGCAAAATCAGGACAATGAAGGAAAATACCAGAAACTGGCCCAAGCAGTAAGATTTAGACCAAGATTCAAGATGCTGAAGGTGCAGGAGCGCTCAGGAGCAGTGGTGATGACTCAGCCGGTGAAAAAATGTGAGAGGCACACAACTGCAACAGCTGGAGCAATACACAACACTGAAAGCCAAGAGGCAGCAGGGCCTGCCCCCCGGCCCGAAAAGGACAAAAGCACCTGAGTGACAAAGGAGCACAGGGAAAGGGGCAGCATGGGAGATGTCTCCGCTCAGGCAGGGCCACAGGAATACGAGAGGCAGTGGTGGGGACTTTTTCTTGGGGACAGCTAAGAGGGGTGTTCCCCCACTCAGAGGCAGGGTGTGAGGGATGCACTTGGCACCATTCATAGCATCAGTGGAGATGACAGTGACAACGAGGGGACACAATAGCACTCTATTTTGGCCAACAGCTGACAATGGCCACTACACTCAGAGGCTGCAAATCAGTTTGCATTATAATCTCCTGGGTTTGTGTGCTCAAATCACATCATATTTGGTCTCCAAATATGCAAGAAATCTGTCACTGTATTTTAATATTTTTTTTTGTTAAGGAGAAGGAGGAAAAATTAGTTTTCATTAAAAACTACTGACTTTTGTACTTCAGTGAAGATGAGTGGGAGAAGAATGGTGCCAAAATAAAGAAGAAATGTAACTGCATTTCACTGAAAAAATTCCCTTGAAATCTGGGATAAGCACTACTCTCCTCAGGGGAGCAAGTCAGTGACAGTGGGGAAGGAGGAGGCAAGCAGATATGAGAGAGGTGAGCTGCACATAGGACAAAAAAAAAAATCTCCAAACCAGTATGTTACGGTGAAAACAAGCATAAGATTTCTCTATGCTGACCATCAGGATGTACCCAATACTTCCAATATTAAGTTGCTCTTTACAACTAAGCTACCAACACTGCTTAAGGCTGTGTCTAACAGTAGCTGGAAAGAGAGTGGAGCAGCTACATTTAGCTCCAATAAACTGCTTATCTGCAGTGTTTCCTCTTCCTAACTATTTGCTAAAGATATATGTTATAAACTCCATACATCAGAAAGCAAACTGTGGCATGCAGGCCACTGTTGTTACCCATGAAGTTTGCCATCCCATTTACAGGCTGGAGGGGTTTATTTGATTTTTACATCAAGCATCAAGCAGCGAGGGTAAAACAAAGAGCACAAAGCAGTTAGTCAGCCAAGTTTCAGTGCTTCTTATGGGACCTGAGCAGACATCTCAGTGATGTGCTTTGGCTCTCAAACCAGACTACTGGGAGCATAACAGAATTGATAAAACAGTAAGTAATTATGCATAACAATGGCTGAAGGATGCAGTTGCACATGCAGCTGGTAACACATCTTTAAACTGTTGTCTTGCTGGCAAAACAAGTGCTTAAAAAAAATAAAAATTACTGCAAGTACCAGGAAGACTGCTGCATACCCTTTCTTGTCTCCAGAGGGAAAACAAAGCCTTAAGTGTTGCTATGGTTGAAGATCCTTCTTGGATATATTTTGTTTCTCTTTTGAGTTGTTCTTATAGCATAATTGTTCTTCTTTGCATACCCTAAGGGTCAATGTGAGGTTATCCTCCACCTTTCTGGAAGAGCTATCAGAATGCTGGTTGGAAAGTTGCCCTCTTTCTGACCTGTTCTGAACTGAGTGTTTACATATGCAACGATTTCTCCTCTTGTTTCCAGATCTTCATTCAGGGATCTGCTTAGAGACTTCCCCACTTAACCATACATTTTGAAAGAGCAACTATGTCCCCAGTGATGCCTATACTAGATTTGGATGTCTGAAATCCTGTCTTTTCTTCCAAAGTCAGGAAAGCTTTTTGGCTGTCTTCAGGAGCATACTAAGTATCTCTCCTGGTGCAAAGGACAGGACAGATCTGTGCAGCCTGGGGAGCACATGAGTGTGCCACCAGCCCACAGGGTGGGCTGCACCTGGAATGCCAACAGGATCCAGGGCATGCCACCAAAAGCTCTTGCAGTAGACAGAACAAGAGTCTGTTCAGGAAGATTACAACCACTCTCACCCCCGAAGAATTTGGGGCACAAAAGGTATTCCTCTATCAGACAAGATTGGGAGACTCTGTAGGGAGGTTAGTGAGACAGACACAGACTTAATTTGAGAAGTTAAGACATTTTATTCATGGAACTGCTCTGCAGCACTTGCTGTATTGACATGAGCAGACTGTAATTGCCAGGATTGTTTTCTGCTGAGTTCTCACTTTCCAAAAAGTCATTACCCAATCAGTATGGAAAGTCATTAGCTAATCCCCTTAGGATCAGACTGTTAACAGAATTTGGTGGGCTGCCTGGACAGTAGCCGAAAATATTATATATCAACACACAAACGAAGCAAACATCTTAAGGATTACTCAGCTGCACTGGGCAGAGCCCCTGCTCAAAGGCTGGGTACTTTTCTGTGCCAACTTCAACCTAACCAATTTCCCAACTTATATATTCTCTGGGAGAATTTCTGACCTGTGCTAAATTATGCCAGTCTGTAATCCCCATAGTCACTGCTGCACTTCTAACAGCATGTTCCCTGTGCCAACAAGAAAAGCTGCAGAGGTGGCACTGTACTGGTGCCATCAGTGGCAATCCACTCTGTTGCAAGATAAACCAGGCATGTGCAAAACCCAGATTAACTACTGTAAAACCGCAGGCTAAAGAAAAAAATCAACATGAGGATTAAAGATTAGAGTGTAGGGAGTTGGCTGAGGCACAGGGAAGATATAGCAGGCAAGGGATATCAAGGATACCTGGATTTAACAAAATCAGGGAAACTGGGGAAAGAGAAAATTGCAATTTGAGATGAGGATTTGCAAGGATTGCTTCTTAAGAAAACAAATTCCAGGCAGAGTCCTGTGGTTTGGTGGGAGACTATTGCTGGCCAGGGTGAAGGCAGCTGGGTGCCAGCTTGACTAAACAACTTTTCTAGAAGTAATGATTTAGTTAAGGCGCATCTTGTTTCTAAATGCATGGCAGCTCTGCTTTTTTTTACCAGTTATTTCACCATTAAAAATGTGTCTACTGATGAGAGACAGACATTCATGTTGAGCAAAAACTGGTGGTTACCATGGGAGAGAAATAAAATTCAATTCCCAGTAGGTCTGCAAGTTCCAAGTACTTCCCCAAATGTGCTGCATGCATGCAAAACATCCCCTATGGGATCCTGACACAGAGGAAGGTGCACTGCTGCACAGGAAGGAATGGAATGTGACGGTGTTTTGATGACCATCTGCACCTGGTAGCATCCATAATATGATGGTGATGGAAACCGGGAGAGGCAGAAGAAAAAAAAAAAAAAAAACACCAAAAAAACTCCCTGATTTAAAAGGCAGAATTTCACATTTCTAAAGAGATGGCAATGCAAAGCTAAGTAGAAGCACCAAGTGCCCCTTGGTAAATGTTGTGGGGTTTTGGTTTTACTGTGCAGAGTTCAGCCCTTACAGATAACAGAAGTCTTCAGCCAAAACTGTGAGCTGTTATGAACCTTTCTTCCAGCATCTGTGGGCAGCAGAAATCCTAGCATACAAAGCACTTTGTCTCAGATGCAAATATCTTATTCTCTGCATGTAAGTCATTATACCAATTGTGTTGCTCTCACAGGCACTTGTGTCAAGCCCAAGCCGTGCCTATCAACCTTTTTCAACAACATATTTATTGTGCACAACAAAGCACTTAAAATGTTTTGCAGAAAAGTGGTTGAAAAAGGAAAAAGAAAATCCCCTGCCTTCTCCAGGTGCACATCCTTAGGTTAGGCTTTGCTTTATTATGCCCAAAACACTAAAACCTGTCTTAGCTGGAGAAGTAGATCCAGCCTGCACACTTTTGTGATGGCCAGACCCAGAGCCTTTGCTATTCCTTGCATAGCTGCTCAGTGTTTCCAGCCTGTTGACACAGGCACCCATGAGGGACTGGCACACCTTTCCATGCCAGTGCCCAGCTCTCTCCATGGAATGCAGCAGCAGCAGCCCAGGCAGGCAGATGCTCACACTGTATTTTTCATAGTACCCCAAACTTTGGAGTGTGTAGCATGGGAAACTGACCAAGAGGACAGGCCAGGCAGCCATGGAGCTGGCTGCAGCCTGGCATCACACTGGCAACTAACTTTGGCTGTCTATAATCTGAGGAGAGGAGAGGAGAGGAGAGGAGAGGACACACCACACCACATTACATGTGATCAATCCCTCCAAGTGATACCAACTGTGCTTTTTATAAACTAAGTACCAGTTTCCACTGCTATGCTTCTCCCAAGAAATTAAGCAGAGTGCAAAATAATGCTTGGAACACACTCATTTTGTACATATTGAGAATAAGGACAGCTACATCATAATATTTTGCTGAAGCGAAAAATTAATTGCAGGTCTGTGGTACTATCTCCTTTCTTTGTGGGAAATATTAGTGATATAATCTGTATCCATGACAAGGAAACTGTGATCTGTTGAATAAATTTGGAACTGTAATTTACTTAGTGTTTTCTTCCCCCCTGTTTTTTCATTGCTTTTAGGAGAAAACCCTCCTACACAGTCAAATATTCAGCTGGAAGAAAATAGTCTGAAGTCATTCAAATCCACAAAGCAACTCCAGCTCTGGTTGCCCCCACATTTACAGAATTGCCCTGTGGTATTCTGGAAGATGCACAATTTTCGCAGCAGGATTTTGAGGTAAGAAGGAAGAAAAAATGCCCACAATTCCCTAAATCTTTCTATCCTGTATTTTGAAAGGAAGCAAGAAGCATTTAAATTGCAGCTGTATAAAACTGAACTTCAAAAATATTTTGTTAAAGATTTTTCTTGCTTACATGAACTCATATCTGGTAAAGTCATCTTTACAAAGAGGTTCAAAAAGAAACTGCTTAGAAATAAAGATAGCCATGACAGATTATAACCAGCATTTTTCCATGAATCATCTCCACTGCATACAGTAAGAAAGATTCCCAGACAACCTAGTAGGTGACCAAGAGAAATATTCCAGATTTTGGATATTTTACTGCAGGGGTGGGTGTCCCTCTGTGGAAAGGCTCAAAGAAAAGAATGTATGTACGCTCAGAAAGAGAGGTCTGAACATAGTAAATCTTCAAAGCTGTGTAAGGCTGCATAAAGGACAGCAGTCAATTTTACTATATGTCCATTGAGAGTAAACCAAAAATTAATCAACTTAATTGCCAACAAGGAATACCTAGGCTACACAATAGAAAAAAAACCTGCAAGGACAGGGTAGTGGAACAAGCTAGTAGAAGATGATTTTGCCTTAGGTTTTTCAAAGAATAGGCTAAATAAGCTAGGACCCATCCATCAGGGATGGCCTAAGCATATTGTTCTGCTCCAGGATGGGCAGCTGGATTCCACAACTCTCAATATCCCTTTGGACCTACATTTTTTTGACTATCTGGTCCACACTATTTCCTCAGAACAAAAACAGACACCCATCAAAAGACAGACACAAATCCCTACAGCGGCTAAGAGCACTCCCTCGAAATGCTGTGCTCTTCCTAAGAACACAGACATATTTTTTTGCTATACTGACCCCAAAGCACACTGCAGGAAAACAGATATTCACAGAGTTGCAGTCAGTACCCATCTAACAGCAGCTAGGCATGGGTAAAACAAACATCTGTGAAAGAAAGTTGAATCAGCTCTTATTTCAAGAGCAAAGCAGACACTTTCAATCACCAAGCAAAACAGGGATTGTGTCATTCAGCAAGAGACAACCATTCCCAAAGTACAATCAGAGGCAAGAAAATCCATGAGTGAAACAGGACAGCCAGTTCTACCAGTGACAATAAGTGCCATTACCTTGGTTACAGACTTGCAGGAAATCCAAATATTTTGCAGCAGTAGTGCACTGGAGGTGATGAGTCAGACATGTGTCTGGTCACGGAGCTTCAAATCAACATAGAAGATCCCCTGGCTTCCTAGTGATCTCCAGATGTAGGAGAGCACCAGTTCAGTGTCCATAGGCAGCACAAATGTTTGTGATCTCTCTAAGTTTCTGCAGTTTTTACAGCAGCCGATCTCACCAGACGGGTGGGTATTTTCAAAGATATTCCCCTAAGGCAGAGGAAAACATCTGGCACCCCCCTACAAAGTGTTCCCTGACACCCACACATGGGCTGGACACCACATTGTGTTGTCAAAAACCTCAATCTGTTTTTAACAACTAACGAAAAACATTTCTGGCAAAATGAAACTTAACCTAAATGTTCCTTTGCCAGGAGATGCCGCCTCCCTTCTGGTTATATTTATGGGGGGTGGAAACTCACGAGTTAGAAAAACAAATTCATAAATCAGTGGCCACTGCCCACTTCCCCCACCTGTGCCACCCCAAGGAAAAAAAAATAGGTCTCAAATGAATCTAAGTTCTACCTTGTCTTGGTTTCTAGTTGATCTAAAACTTACAAGCCTCCCATGTGAAAATGCCAGCAAGGAAATAGGACACCAACTGCCTCCCACCCCTGAGATAGACACAGGCTAAGGAGGCAGCAGCAAAGGATTTTCAGCCAAACCCCAGGAAAACCAGCTGTGAGAGTGTGCAGCTCTTCCCCAGAGAGCCACAGAGCAGAAACCAACAACTCCCAGTTGCAGAAAGATTTCAATTTTCAGGGCTGAGCTCAGAAAGCCAGTGTTTAAAACAGAGACTGATTCTTTTCTTGCATCTAATTCACAAAGAGGAAAGGAAAGACAAAGTGCCTTTGAGGAGGTGATGGTTCTGGTGTGCTGGCCAGCTGATAAGGTTTGTCAGAGCTCAGCAGTATTTGCTGTCTGCAAAGTCTTCTATTGCATGCCCATCCTGTAATGGCTAAATGCTGCATCTAACACCATATATCCAAATGCACACCATTATGTATTCCCGGGGTATAGATGGGGTTATTTGCTGCTTGCTGCCGCTCCTTTGTGTGCGCTCCCCAGGCTGTGGAGCTAAACCATTCCACAAATCAAGTCCTGCCTCCAACACCAACATCATCTCTGGCCTCAGTGCCTCTCCATTAGGCCTCTTCTTTCTGTTTTGCAATTGGCACACACTCCCCACTAATATTTAAGAAAAAATACGATAAACAATATGCAATATATCCCTGATATCTGCCAAAACAAAGATGCAGGATTCTAGCATTAAAAATCAAGCAGGCATCTTAATCCCAGACCAGGGTTTCAAAGATCTACCCTGGTCTTGGGAGAGCAGACTGATTTGGAGAGTTACTTGACATCCTGCCTTCCTGTCCTACTTTTTCCAGTTTTCCAAAAGGAGTTTAATTAAGCCCTTCTAAAGGACATAAGAAACACATACTTACATAAGAAGCTTACAAATCAACAATCAAATTATTGGAGTTTTTTGCTTTATACTTAGATGACAATTGAAGATACATGGACAAGCATGAAAGGGAAGGACGGTGCACAAGCCTGCTCTGCAAAAATATGCATGATAACACCAGGCACACAGTACCCCTGAGTGTTAACCACCCCACCAAACAGGAGGATGAAAACATATTGTAACATCAACAACAGACAATATTGTCATTCCCTCTAAATTCATGATTTCATGTACCTCAGGGATCTCTGCATATCTGACTCCATAGACACAACCTGGTACCTGATATTGCATATCTTCATTGCATTAGTTCCCTTTTATTGAAAGGATCTGATGTTATTAATTTTTACATCCATTCAATTTCATGTGATTTTTTCCTGACAAATACTTCTAAGACAAAATAATTTAAAAATCACTGCAATTAAGCCCTTTGTGATGGCTTCCATTAAAAAAATAATGGTCAAAGCCATGAAAGAGAGGCAGACATTAATTAATAAATGCGTTCACAAAACAAGCTCCAAACCTCTGACAAGATTTTGTCAGAAATACTCAATAGCCATAAGTTTCTGTTGAAAGCCCCACTAAGTCAAGTGGTAAATCAATTCCAGCTTTTCCTCTGTAACTCAGAAAAGTCTTAGGTACTTCTTAGAAATTACAGAATTTGAAGAGGGGGAAGGGCAGGCCGAGGCCACAGAGCAGAGGAGCCTCACACCAGATTTTCTTGGAGCTATTATGGTGCCTATCATAGGGGTTTTTAGCTTAAAAACCCTACACAATATAGGCCAGCTCAACAATAATCTTCATCATCATCAGTCCCTTTGTAGGAAAGGTGTTTGTCAAAACAAAAGTAACTGGACAGTAGTTTGCTCATGGCTAGAAACAAGTCTTTTAAAATCTAACAATGGTCAACCCAGGACCACTCTGAAAGCTGAGGTTTTCCTGTTTTTTTCGTTCAGCCTGATCAGCTGGTGGTGGCTCCTCCAGGTGAGTATTTTGTTTAGATAAATCGAATACCACACTTTAGGACACAAGATTTCAGCCATCAAGGCCCCACACAGGGGCTGTACGATGGAGCGGAGGCTGAAACAGAGCCTGGCTGCCTCCAGCAGTCCCATCCCTGGGCATGTAGGAGCAAGGCAAGTTCTCCTAATGACCCAAAGCCCCATAGTAATGACCCTCCAGTGCTGACAAACACTGATGAGGCACACAGAGACTTCAAAGAGGGAAGGGAGTATTTCATAGCAGATATTTTTAAGTTAGACAGAAAACAAGTTTCTCTTTTACTTACATTACACGCAAATATTCAGTTGCCCTCCATCTTACTTTCCTTTTCTGTGTTTGCAACAATTCTGTAGGCACTGTCTTGGGTCAAAAACAACATACTTAATTGTCCTGTTGCATGTTCAGATTTTAAAGCCAATAGTTCTTTGTATCAAGGCAGAAAATACAGTTCCATAACCAGAGTTAAATAAATTACTTAAGAAATCATCCAGCTGAAATAGGATTTCCACGATTACAATAAATTATAGATGTGATTTGTTGGCATATTAGTTACAGATTCATGTGTACCAGTCTGCTGGCCAAAACATTCCAAGATCAAAGGAGAAGCTGAAAGTGGACAAGATTAATTATTATCTTGATGAATACCATGCTCAAGAAATCGTCATCACAGCCGTGGGCTGTACAAGTACAGAACAAACAGATATTGTCCTCAAAAACTGAGTGCTGAAGCAGAGATCATGAAACAGATCCAGGGACAAGTCAAGGATGAATTAATGCATCAACACCTCACTTTTTAATTTCACTGTATTAAAAACGTATACTTAAATCTCTTACACTTCATCATGCTGCCTCTGTCATCATGCAACCATTATGTAAGACACTATAATTAAAAATAAACTTTTCACTCCCCAGCAGCAGTTATGCAATAACTTTTAATTAACTAAGATCCTTCATGTTCAAGAGAGCATTTAAGGAGTTTAAGTTATAACTCAATGCCCTTCTTCATAGCTTCACATTCAAATCCTCTAACAGAAACGATCTGCATTTTTCTTCTCATCCCTCCAGTACAAAGATGGTTTGTCAGGTTTTATTTGGTTTTATCTGCTTGCAAGATGCTGTTTCGGAGTCCTAAAAATGCAGGGACATATTTTGTGCAATCTGTCAGCAACTGTCTTCAGATGCAAGGCTACAGGGAGTTGATGAGCTCTTATCAGTATGAGTCACAAAAATGGATTATCCATTCTTAATCCTCCCTACACTGGCAAATTTCTTTATTTGTTTTGTACAATAAAAATAAAAGTTAAAATTGACATGATGAAACCATATAAGGACAGTTTTCTCTTGGAATGCTCTGGCAGAAGAGAACATCACTCTGCCATTTTAGAGAGCCACAGAGCTTCCGGCACCTGTTCCATTTTTCTCCAAAAGCAAACATCCGTTTTGCTTCCAGGATCCATTCTGGCACTATGGATGGTTTCCCCCATTGCTCTGGGATTTTGTCATATCCTGTTCCTCAACATGATGTTCTGTAGTTTTGGGGGTTCTTTAGGGCTTTTTCGAAAAGTCAACTTCTCTCCACAACTTAACAAACAAGAAATCATTTAACCTGTTTTTTTCACAAAACCATGAAAGTCTTTTGCACCATAAAAGTCTTATTAATCTGCATTCGCTTGAAATGCAAATATTTTTCACAAAATTGTTCTGCTAATTTTCATGAAAGCCAGCACCTTACAGGATCACAACCTCATCACTGAAACTCACTTTCAGGTAAATCTCAAAAGAACAAAACCTGAACTTGGGTAACCTCCCTCCCATTTTGAACGGAGATTTAGGAAATGAAGGGTGAGTTCTGCTGCTGTTTGCTAATCCCAACAGTGAGAAAAACGAATCCAAACTGCCTGAGAGCTCATCCCTGAAAATAATGTGATTTTCCTATATGATTTTAAAAAATGCATCTCTTCATAGATTTGAGCTCCAAAAGGAAAAAAAGTAGGGGAAAAAGAGGTCTTCATACTTCTAACGTATGGTCCATGGCCAATTTTTAGTGCAAAGCTGCCCCATCAGGCAGCGAGCTGACGGACAGAACGGAAACCAGGGCTTCCTCTTTATGGTTATTTCCTTGCTTATTGGATTTGGATTTTTAGCTTCACTCTGAAATGCTGCCATGCTACACTGAGTACATAGTAGCTGGCATCACTTTAAAGGCCCCGGCAGATCTCAGTCAGCAAACCAGATTAGTTACACCACGCAGGAAGGAGGGCTTGTGTGTTTTGGGGAACAACAGGGAAGCAGGAAGACATCCTGTTGAGGTGGTGAAAGGGGCACTGGTGGAGGGAGAGGGAGGGGAGGCAAACAAGCCTGTTCTGAAATTTGACTTTCAACTCAGACAGTGTGCTCCATTAACTGCACAAAGCCATTAGGCACGGATACGACTTGAACATCCTGGGAGACCCTGGCAGACCGCACTGCACGTCAACAGTCTCGCTGCAGAGCAGAAGTTGGTGTCTTGTCATGCCACATCAAATCCAGGTTAGTGAGCACTGGGAAGGCTGTGGAGCAGCACAATCAGTGTCTGCATCAGTGCAGGCAGCGTCCTGCAGGTGACACACAAAGGCAGCAATGGGTGAGCCCCTGAGCGAGCTCAGGGGGCAGCAGCACCGTTGAGTAGGATCCCTGTGCTCCAGAAAACATCCTGCCACTCAAGGTTCCATCTTCCACCCACATGAAGGAGGCTTCACCTGCTTCCACCTGCCTGTGCCATACCTAATTTGCCAATCACTTTGAAGGGGGTTCGGGGCCAAGTGCTTCCTGTAAATGACTCATTTCCCTGCAAAACCCACTTAATGGAATTAAATGAAAGATCTGTTTGGCCCATGGAGTATGTGAAGTCCAGAATTAGATTTTATCTCAGTCCATTACAGAAAGCTTAAAAATGGAGACAAATTTTCAGTCATAGGTTGATCAAAATTATTCCAAAAAATACAATGCAGAATTGTGAAAGGCTTTTTTTCTTCTACAAATAATTTTCAGATACATGGTTTATTCAAATCATATACATCATTAAAGAATTATAAATGACAGTTACAGAGGAACTGGATAAAGAGAAAACTTTGATTATTTTAAAATTTTCTTTTCCAGTTTTTCAGATAGACAAGAAAAATCACTAAAGGAGAATCAAAGATTACTCTACAAGGAGAAAAAAAAAGTCCCTTACATGCTTCCTAAGACACCAAACAAAGTTTAAACATATTTGACAATCTTCTACTCACTAAAATACACATTTGGCTAATCCCCTTGGGCTTAAGAATTTCCAAAATTTAGCCTAATGTATCCTGGGCTGCATCCAGAGCTCGATGGGCAGCAGGGGAGGGAGGGGATTCTGCCGCTCTGCTCTGGTGAGACCCACCTGGAGCTCTGCATCCAGCTCTGGGGTCCCAGCATGGGAAGGACAGGGACCTGCTGGAGTGAGCACAGACAGAAGGATGCCAAAATGATCAGAGGGGTGGAGCACCTCTGCTATGAGAAAAAGCTGTGAGAATTTGGTTTATCAGGGGTTTATCAGCCTGGAAAGGAGAAGGTTTCAGGATGACCTAATTGTGGCCTTCCAGGACCTGGAGGGACCCAACAAAAAAGATAGAGGGAGACTATTGGAATGACAGGACAAGTGGAAATGGGTTCAAACTGAAGCAGAAGATTTAGTTTAAATTAGGTTTTAGAAAAAAATAGTACAGTGGGAGTAGTGAGGTACCTGGCACGGGTTGCCCACAAAAGTTGTGAGTGCCCCATCCCCGGAAGTGTCCAAGACCAGGCTGGAAGGGGCCTTGAGCAACCTGCTCTAGGGAAAGGTGTCCCTGCCTATGGGAGAGGGGGTGGAATGAGATGATTTTTAAGGTCCCTTCCAACCCAAGCCAATCTATGATCTATGTTCTGTAACCTAAAGTTAAGGCACCATCCTTTCCCCTCTATCCTGTCACTTCTTTCTTTTTTTAATGTTTCAGCACTTCTTCAACTAACAAAAGAAGAGGAAGATATTTTATTATTTTGAACCTACCCCTTGGAAACACTGCTTTCTCAGCAGTCAGATTTTGCTTAGGACACAACTCCTTTCCCAGTCAAAGGACTGTACCCTGCATAGGAGGAGATAAAGAAATAGCAAAAAAATTGCATGAAATATTATGTATATCTGGGAATTACATCACCTTATTAATACAAAAAAACATGTTAAAGGATATAAACATATCAGGTCATGTTCTGGTCACAAAACACTAGTTCCCTTTCCACTGTGATCCTCCTGCCTTTGCCTGTATCATGTCTGACAACGCTCTTGATGCCCTCATTGACCCTCACTCAAGGGCTGTGTGACAATATTTGCTGCATGCCTGTCACCTCTGGCTTACACCTTACCTCCCCAGGAAGAGACATGCAGTGCATAAAGATGGTCTTTCAGAACCATAAGGTTCTTTTAACATGACATGCACACAGAGTGCCATCTTGGGGCAACCTGCTACTAAGTTTTCCAGATGTTTTGTCACTGTAGGAACTACAGACTGGATTAATTTCACCTCAGTTCTGCTGCCTGTATTATATATCTGAATGTATGTCTGAGCCGCTCAAAAAGAAAAGTGGTTCTTCAAAGGAACAATTGATCGGATTTTTCCAGACATCAGTGTGAAGGCTACCTGAACTGCCCATAGCACTACCAGTTTTTATGCCTTGAATGCAGGAGCCAAAGCTCTGACAGCATTTATTTTTGGTCAGATGACCACACATATATACACACACCTGTATACTAATTAAATTTTTTAAAAACCACAGAAAATACAGCCTGCAAGAAATCAAGACTCTGCTTATAAGAAGTCAGCTATTGCACAGAGAGTGGATTCTTGGAGAAATTACTAAAAATTAAAGCACTAATACACTGGAAGAGGAGCTGAGCTGCTCCTACTATTTTCTTCTGCTGTGGAGGCAATGCAAAGCCTGGTCTCAGGGCTTGACTCTGCTCAAGTCCATCCAGGATCAGTCCAAAAGCAATGACACATCTTACCTCTGATGTTCAGCCTTAGCCCCACACAACTCTCAAACCTGTGTCTGACAAACACACTGATAATCCCTCAGGTGGAGCAATATGGTGGCACAGAAAGGTTTCCAAGACCTGTGCCTAGACCACAGGAGAGGAAGAATCCAAAAATGACCAGTATCACATGGAGTTGTTAGACAGCAGAGAATAAATGCTCTGAGGAGATGAAGAACTGCATTGTAGTAACACTTCTATCCTTCTTACAATAATTTAAAACCAACAGGAAAAAATACCAGCCCTTTCTATAAATATACTTAAAGTATTACCACCATGTGTGTGGAGAAGGGTTTTTGCACTTTCTTTCACTGCAGAGCTTAAATCCTGGCACGATCTCAAATGAAAGATGAAGCCAGGGGTCTGCTGCAGAGCCTGTGTGTGTACCAGAAACCACCAGGCACTCTGGTGCAGCCAAGCCCTGCCAGCAGCTCTGCTCCTGAGGGCCAGGACCAAAATAACCCCCTGGGAAAACTTCCAGAGCCATTACCTACCCACTTTAACAAATACAGCTCACACTAGTTTTCAAAGTTCCCTGTTTTATTCACTGAATAACAAATATGCATGAGGAAACCAGCAATGGAATTTAGAAGAAAGAGATTCAGTGTTTAAAATTAGCCCCCATGAAGATGTCAGGAGGAGACAAGGAACAGGCAAAAAGAGAGGTTACAAAAATAAGAATGCATCATCTGTAGATCAGATACAAAAGCACTTTCTGCTTTAATACACAGGGATGGCATCTCCTACACACCAGAACCTGCACACAACTGTCCATACAGAGCCTGAACAGCAAAGCACTCATATGAGAAATGTCATAGGTTGGAACAAGCTGGTTTCTACCTGCCAACCATCAGGCAGACCCAGAAGTCCATCGTTCTGTGCCCTTTCCAATGTGGTTGAGTGCTTGGATCTAAAGAAGCATTTAGGAGAAGGAGGGATGGGCTCTGAGCAGTCTCTGTAGCGTGACCACAAATCAAGCAAGAATCTGCAGAAGGTTGAGACCACAAGTGTTATCAGAAGGGCAGCTATAGGGTGTCCCCATCTGGGTGATCTCCTGCCCATGTGGTTGAACCTACCAGCCATGAAAAAGGCATAAGAATGGCAAAGGAAACATGAGGTGGTGTCTCCTGTGCTGAAGAGTCAGCAAGGGTCAGCCAGAGGCTGCCACAGCAGACCAGATTTATAATGAGATTTATAATTTATAATGAGACCTTCTGATACCCCAAAGCACGTCTACACAGGTAGGTTCACCCAGGTTAAAGTAAATTTGGATGAAAGCCAACATTACTCTTCTTGGTTAATGGGACATGGGATGAAATACAATCAATTTGTAATCAAAGCTCCAAAAGGTAAACTGTCAGGGAACTCATCGCAAACAGCATCACATGAGGACAGGTCCTTAGTTTCCTCCTACACCACCTGAGATACTTCAGCCAAGCAGGAAACCACCAAATACTGACAAAACCCATGAAAAAAAATGGTCTCATGCTTTTTCTATAGGCCTTTGCAGTAACAAGTGGGGCCAAGTGCCACGCAGAGAGAATAGTACTGCCAGCCATGTGGTAAATCACTGCCCTAGACACCAGCTTTTTGAAGAGAAGTTTCTGCAGCCTGCAAAGAAAAAGTCAGGGCCCAGGCATGCGTCATCCCACCATGCAGATCCTCTCCCCTACAATCACTCCTCGGCCTGGCTCATGTAATTATTACTGCAGAGCTGCAATCCCTGTGCAGTTGGAGCAAAGGTGGCATCCCCACACACACACACAGAAAAGAGCCACACTCACCCCAAATTCAGCACCTGAAAAAAAATTGAGACCCCAGGATAAAAAGGGGAGGCAGGGAGGGCTCCCCTCAGGCTCCTCAAATGATTCAGGCAGGGGATTCTGCCTGAGATACAGGATGCCCTACATAAAGGGGACAGGAGAGGGGATAGAGCAGCAGTGGGGGATGGATAATCTCTGCCTGGCTCGTGCCTGTGACCAGGTTATGTCAGGTGCTATTAAGGCATGAAGCATGAGCACGCGTGTGTGAAACCCCACTGCAGACTGCTCCAGCAGCCCTGAGGTGAAGCCTCTTAAAAAAAAAAAAAAATTAACAAAAAATCCCCCAAACAACCAAACACAAAAAACCAGCACACCCTATGCAGCAGTTAAGAGAGAAAAACATGCACCCAAATGTGCCCAGGGGAGCAAACCAAGGAGACCTACACCTCCAAAACCACCCTCCTCCCCTGGGCTGAGTGCGGCTGCTGCCATTTCATCTGCTCAGCTCCACCACCCATCCACATCCCCCGAAGGCAGAGCTGCAGCCACCGGGGAGCTCTGCTATGCCTTCAAAGAGCCTAAACTGGGTCAGCAGAACGAAGAGAAAAAACCTGATTAAAGCATGAAGAAAGCTAGCAGACCTGCTGGCTGAGAGACAGCAGAAGGAAGGGAAAGGCACTCACAGGCTTTGTGTCTCCTTGGAGGCACAGAAAGACAAGGGCTGCTGGTCCCCCATTCCACAACTGCAGGGAGGGAAATGTGTTTCTCAAGTCTGTAATGGGATGCAGGAAACAGAAACACATTTGGGGATGAAGGAGTATAAGTAGATAAGTGTGTTCCTCCGTCCTCCATGCAGCATTCTGCCTAGAGCCACCCTCATCCGCATTTCCAGTCAATTTATTCTGACTTAAACCAAGTGAAACAATTTAAATCCATGCAAATCTAAACCCCTTCATGAGCCTTATGGCTACGATTTGCATCATCCTTTCTTGTGCCTGAATAAACCCAGAGATGTCAGAGGAAGAGCCCCAACAGCTGCCAAGCTCAAGCAGCATCTTTTGGATGCAATTAAAAATGCTAAACAGGATAAACAGGAGGCCAGGAGGAGGAAGCTTTGTTTCTCTGAGAGAGACTTCTGACCTTAAAATAGAACAAGCCAAAACCACTTCTGCATATGTAGGTGAAGTGCAGCAAAAGGGTTTGGGGGCTGCCAAGTTCCAGGAATGAGGTAGATCCTTAAGAAGGACATGACTGCTGGAACTATAATTGGGGTGACATTTGCAAAGAAAGAGTTTTGCAAACCACGGAACTCAGAGCAGCTGAGAGCTCTTCCAGTGACAGAGGCTTTGCTGATGTCCAAACCAGGTGACGGTGGATAATAGAGATGTTGTCATCCCCTGGCACCACCAAAACCTCCAGAACCATACACCCCGTCTCCCTGAAACCTAGCATAAATCTAACCTCACTCTGGAAAATACCTTCTCCAAGCCACATCGCTGAAAAGACAAACAGGTTTTCCTCCACAGATCCTGGGAAACCAGCTCCAGATCCCTCTGCAGAGCTGCACACCCACCACTGTGGTCTGTGGGCCCACACAAAGCCATTGTACCCTCGTCCTGACCACTGCCTCCAGGGTGGGCTGTGTATTTGCTTAATGACGTCCAATGAAAATATCAGCTTAAGAAATCACGGGATGGGTGGGGAGAACATTCCCTGCTAGAAAGAATCTGAGCTCTGCAATTGCACATACTACATCTAGATATTTTTGTAATGACCTCTGTCTACAGAAGGAATAGGAGATTTCATCTAGTACACAAACAAAAATCAGAAATCTCTCCTGTCAGCCACAGAAAAGGCTATCAATAATTCATTTTAACAAAAAAGGAGATCAAAGAAAAGTGCTGTGTTAGTTTGACATTTTGATTTGTTGGTTCAGGATTCTTCTTTAATGTAATATGTAACAAACAGCACAGTTCATCTATAAATGCCAGACACGCTTGCAAATTGTTGAATATAGCAGGTCCTATTAATTATTCACTTAGACTTTTCAAATTAATTCATTTTCACTGCCTTTACATCACTTTTACTGGCTCTACCCAGCAGTTGTAGGTCAAGTGGAGCTCTCAGAAATGCTACAGAGCTTCCAAAGATAAAGTTTCAAATTTGTAACCACATTTCCATTTATTTCTTCATGTTACCCACCACATAGCCTAATGTCCAACCCAACTTGTTTGACTATTATGTACTTGCTGTGAATTGCTTCTAAAAATTGTACAGTCAGGAGCCAGAATGAGGTCTTTTGTCCTAATCAACTGTCTGTGCAAGTTCACTCTCATATACAGTGGTTTGATTTCACTTACAATTTCATTATGGGCATTTGGTGGAGTGGGTGAAGTATATTATATTCCAGAAAACACAGGCTTGCAATCCACAGATTTCAGTGTTATGTTGCAAGAGGTATTTACTGCAGTGGAGAACTGCTGGCAAATTTAACATATATTGCTCAAGCCCAGTCTGTATTTCCTATGCTGTGCAGAAGACACAAGGGGACTCACATCCTCTACATTTAAGTGGGGTAGGGCAAATTTCTTGCAAGATAAAACCCCTTCTAAAATGCAGAAAATGGTTAACTCTCTGTGACTTATCTGTTCCAGGGTCGAGGAGAAATGTAAATATTCCTGTTGTTACATCACTTTGATTAAGGATTCTCTTTAAAGTACTTTTTTAGGCAATATTTAAGCAGTTCTTTTAAAAACTATTTCTCTAGAGTAAAGTCCTTGATGGTAACAACCTTTGTTAGAGGCTGACACAGTATTATGCTATCTTTAGAGGGAAAGTAGTGGTCACTCATGTCCTGAGCTTGGCTGGACAGTACAGACTCTTGGATACAGACTTGTAGATCCATGGCTTTTCTAGGTATTGTAGGTTTAAAATTATTGTTTACATTGGCTGCTCTATCTAGAAAAGAGCTGTAGTTTGTTGGAGGGGGCAACAGTTACTAAATGTGATGACACTCCAGATGGGTAAAGTTGTTACCTGATACAGATGGTAAAATTGTAGTGCCCTTGTTACATCCGGACCATTGTGAACAGGAAGAACCAAAATTTTGATTTTTTTCCCCCCACCAATTGCCTGCAGAGCACCATGCTGACAGTTGCATCCACTGGAATCCTATGGCACTGCCATATCTCCAGGAACAGCACTCACGAGACTGAACTGCTTTTACCCAGGAGGGATCCAGGCAGGCCAACCTCCCTGCCAGGGAGTGAACTGCCAGAGGAATGCCTTTTCCTCGCACACTTCAACCCAAGGACTCCCATCCCCATGACCTCTCATCCCCAAAAAATCCAATTCCCAAAACTCCCACCCCCACGTATAGTGTCTCTTGGTTCAGTGCTACCTACAAGGAAGCAGCTCCAAGGACAAGACCTTAAAGACAGGGCCATCCGCATCTCTCTGTCTGCCTGCCTGTCTCTTGGGCATCCCTCAAACTATGCAGGTTTTGCATCATATTGAGGAAAACAAGTCCTGGTCCTGCCTGCAGGTGGGACCAGCTGGTCCCATAGGTGGCCTTGGGTCTTCCCTTAATCACATGTGGAATATGCACAGAGAGTAGAAGAATGATGTTCAAGCTAAAGACAGCTCTCGAGTCTTCCTTAGTCTTGTTTTTGCACATGCCAAAAAATTTGTTAAATCACTTAGATGTTTTTGAAAATTTTAGTCACTGTTGGAATAATCCCCCCAAAAAATCACAAAATAATCTCAAAAAAGCCACTGCCACTCACTCAAAGGGCTACAGTGTGGACTACAAACCTCTGAAACCTGTTTAGAAAAACCACTCCTGACCAGGAGGTAAGGAGTGGCCACGGCCAACCAGCAACAGACTGACATGCAGTAGGGTCCCATCTGGCAGCATGAATTTCATTTCTGATTACAAAAAACACAGCCCAGAGGCAGAAGCAGAGGCAGCAGCAGCAGCTGGATGTGGATCTGGCAGCTCACTGTGACCCCCTACTAACATAATAGCTCCCAGTTTTTGGGAAAGGGGTCTGAAGCAAGTACCCTGCCATGGTCCCAGAAACACCACAAAGAAGAACAGAGCATTGAGTTGAATTTATGGGGGTTTAAAGCACAAGATACAACTTCACATGAGCCTGACCCCTCTCAGATCTTCACTTGTATCATGAAATTGGGGCCGGGGGGGGAATTCTTCCCCTGACATGCAGTAGGAGCACAAACAAGTTATTATTTGAAAGGCTGTACAAAGGTTAAGTCTTTAATCCCCTTAATCCAGACGACAAACAAACAAAACCCCAAAGAATGGGATCCTGGAGCACAGCTGAGTGCTGCCAGGTCTCTTGCGAGCGCTCTCTATTCACATTGTTGCAGCCAGTTATGAGCCTCCAGCTTAAAAGTTGCTGCAAAGAAAACAGATGCAGGCACGGTTTTATTTCCAATTCTTTAAAGCTTATCAAGAACAATTTGGCAGCCTGGGCTCATGTTTCAGTGAGCAGGGTTTAATCCTCAGGTCAGTGGTACCAGGGTCACTGGATTTCCAAGTCTGGCTGCCGTTGCCCTCCTACTGACTCTTGAGTGCAGTGACTCCTGCTTGTTACTGCTGAATAAAATCAAGAGTAGTCAAGGCAGGGGAGGAATTAGATAGTGACACAGAGAAGCATCAGAAGATGAACTGCAGAGTGTTTGGGGCTGAGGAGAGCTCCTCTTTTGGTCCACCTTAAGGAAAAAAATTGAGTCAATGCAATGCATGCCAGCATTTGTTCCACTCCCAAACCATGACACTGTGGTGAGCAGACACCAGTGCTGGCACTCAGAGGGTTAAAGGGATTTAGGACCTGACCTAGGTTTATAGAATACTGGGAAATTCTTCCACTTATTTCAGCAGGAATTGGGTCAGCTGCAACCATGCATCCTAAATGAACCACAGGAAGAGTGTCGCTAATTTCAGTAGTACTATTCATGCAATTCAAAGTAGATGTGTGGTTATTTACCTTGCTGAATCAAGTCTACAGGAAAGTTCTAAACCAGTGAAATAAGCAGCACATTTTAAATGGCACTATCCTTTCTGCCATAAAGCCCATCACAAGCTGCTGAGCTACCAAAGATGAGGTGCAAGAGATCGTAATTAAAAACCACATTTCCTCTCAAAGTTTGTCTCATCTTATCTGTATCTGTCTTACCAAGTATAAGCCATTCAGTCTGTCAATTTAAAGAGAAGAATTGGTGGACATGATGTAAAAGGTCACAACTTCAGATACTACTACTACTTAGATAAGCCAACAGAAGAGTTAACAGCACTGGTGCAGCCCAACCCTCGACAAGAATTTTTAACAGTCTTTTTGGAAATGAAAAGTCCCCTTGGAGACTCTCCGGGTTGATGCAACAGCTCCTGAGGCCTCTCCCCACTTTGCTACAAATTGAATTGGACCCAATCTCTCACTCTGAGCAAAGGTCAGACCAGTCACTGGCAGAGCAGCAGAGCACATGAAGGCTGGAGCGTTGCGAGATGTTCTCTGGTTGTTGAACAGTCACTCTGGTGAGCATCAAGCACACCACATCCACACCATCCCTGCAGTCCTGCTCACTGTGTCCCCACTGCAGCCAGAGCTGCAGATCATACACAGAAAAGAAAAGGCAAAAGGCAATTGCACAGTGCAGATACAAATTATGTGATCCAGACTCCAAATCTCAGTACATAGGGCTAGGAAGAGAACACGAGGGCTCCTACGTGAGCTGATGAGACCCAGACTAACCAAAGGGATGTGCAATGGCACCGGCAGCTCCTGCTCCGCACAACTCCCTGTCTCTGGTCTCAGCAAATTCTACTAAAGCATGTTACCCATTTGAGATTATATGTGCAGTGAAAAGAAAAACTAGATTGGAGGTAAATCCAATTTCTTTACCAGGAGGTAAAGAAAAAAAGCAGATCCTGATTTGTAACTGGGCCCTGAATTACTGCTAGAATAAGGCTCCCTCTGCCATGAGGATGGCAAGTGTCTAAACTCATTTCATATAACTACAAAGGTCACTGCAAAATTACAGCTCAGTTCTGGTTTCATTTGAAAAGAAAAAAAAATTCCATGGTTCATTTAGATCATTTGGGAGCAGTCAGCCTTCTTCCAACTCCCAGCACAGAAGTCCCATCTGCCCAGTCTTTCTCCCCACTTTCGCAGAGCCCAACAGTTGCATTTCAAGATGCATTATAAAACCAAAAGAAATAGGGAAATTACTGTACTGCCCAGAATGGGTGAAAAAGACTATGAAGGGCAATAAACCCCCTTATTTATGTGGAGACTGCTCATGCCATACAGTATCAGTCTGCCAAGCCCCCTACCTGCCTGAGTGCTGACAGCCTTTCCATCCCTGACAGTTCACAAGGTCATGGTCCCTGTTGACATTTCATTCCACTTACCAGTCTGGTTTTCCTTAACCCCACCAATTCCAGGTCTGATCTCACAGCCGGTAGCTCAAGAGTATGACAATTAAAGATTAATGTTATAAGTGCATGGAAAGTTGAAAAATATAGATTTTTTTTTTATTGTCATGCCAGACATATTCATTTTTAAACCCTACCCTTGTGCTTCAAGACACCAGGCCAGGAGTGTCACTTTTCCCCAGTAGACTGCAAATGCTTTCATCCTTTAAGCTGCCAACTAGTTTTGTGGGCTAATATATTTTTCTTTATTTAATTATTCACTGCAACACATGAAACATTAAGCAGCTTCTTTCCATGAAGAAATGAGTGCTGTTTCCCAATGACAACATGCTAAGTATCCTTAATAACAGGAATAAGGAAAGGAGTTTACTAGAACAAAGGGGGAAAGGGCAGGGAAAATGAGAGAAGCTCAGAGCAACTAGAATTTACTAACAAAAAAACACTGAGACTTCATTTCTAAGAAAATGATCACAATTATCTGAACTGGGAAATACAAGCAAAAAGAAACAGACTTTTAAAGTGCAAAAAATATTTTCTGATATGACTTCTGGGCTACAATTCTTCTCTTTCTCAACGCTGATGATGATGGGTCAGTGAGAAAGAAGCCACAGATGCAATGTTACAATGTGTAACAGTTGTGTTTTCTTAATGGTGCTAAACCCCTGATAGCTGTGAGAAATGTTTGTTCTTCCAAAGAACAGAAAGTTAAAGGCTGAAGTCATTAACAAAAAAGCCATTCCAAGCCACAATTTTTCCTGTGAAAGCAGGACTGCAAACACAACTTCCAGTGTATGCTCTACTCATTTAATGACTTTTGAAGCGGCAAGAGATGGTCTCATCAGGTTACAGAGCATCGTGACCTCCTTAGAGCACTCCACAACACTGCACTGCCAGCTCACCATCGATCCAGGATGGGACAAACCTGGTGACCTTAACACTTCTGCAGGCTCAGATGAAACTCTTCACTCTGCCCTTGAAAGCGTGGGTAGGATGATGTGGGCAAAAGGATTTTTCCTGATTCTGGTGTTTACTTGTTGGGTCACAGAGGTAAAATTATCCCTGTTTGATTACTTAAAGCTGTTGGCTGTGGAGATAATCTGTGCATTTGCAGCTGTACAGTGGGTGGTTCGCAGTTCTGGACCTGTAGCTGGAAGCAAAGAAGTCATTTTGCACAGCACTTTAAAACTGAAAACTGAGCATACAGGACAAAAAGCCTTCCACGGCCCCATGCAGAAGTTGCCTTCTGCAAGGAGAAATCCTCTCATTTACTGGTGACAAGGAGGGTGTGTGTCCAGCTGTGTCCTCCTGAACTCCACCACCTCCCATGGCAGCACCCACAGAGAAAGAACACCTCGAGCAAACACCCAGTGAGCCTTAAGTCCTGCAATTGCAACATCTGTCCCTTTATGCTTTCGTAAAAAGAGACTGAATTCCAGTAGCACAGCTTAAAACAGCAGGTCTCAGCAACTTTGTTTAAGAGCCACAAAGTTGGTATCAGAAATCTAAATCCCATTACCCTTGGGAGGAAGGGGGGCTCAAACCTCCTACCTGGGCACAACTTCTCTGGGAAACGTGGAACAATTCTCCTGTTCACCATGGATAAATATAGAGTGCAAACGCTGCTGGAAACAACAATCTAAACTCTCCACCTGCTAATCCACCAAGCAGCTACTCCTTGCTCACTTGTGTTTGTAGGAGAACTGTAGCAAGCTGCCCCTTCCTAAGGCAGCATAACTTTGTTTAGACATTTTTCTCTGAGGATTTGCAATTTTTCTCCTCTTACCTTCACTTTGCAGCTGCTGAGCTTTAGTCCTTCCAAGAAGGAGTGGGGGCAGTTCTGGGCAGGTTTCAGACTGGAAGATTTATAAAGTACAGACATCAAAACCAAAGAGCAGAAAACTGATAGAAGCTAGAAAAGGACATGAAGCTTCCCAGGGACAGGAATGACAAGAAGCAGAGATGCATACTTGCTTTATTAAAAATCTGCATATGAAAGCAGAGGGAAGCATCCTCACACACAACAGATCTGCTCCCTGCTATCTCTTCATATTGGCATGACCGGAGATAAAGCAGAGACACACAGCTCACATTAAAGTTTAAAGTATCACCTAAAGGGATTTTTTGGTTGTTTGGGATTTTTTGGTGTGGGACGGGATAGCAGTTTTTCCAGCACTCTCTATGCAAGTGCTTTCGTGTGGTACAGACACGTGCAACCTCCACACAGCCACAACTGCACCAAAGATCTGGAGGCACAATTGATAATATCTGGAACACATTAAAAAATTAGAATGCATAGTTCCCTCGGCAGCTGTACTACTTTTCTCACAGTCTCTGCTAATTAACATACATTGAAGAGCTACCAACAATCACAGGCCCAAGGTCGTGTTTAGCTTCCTTTCTAAACAAGGCACAGAAAAATACCTTCAGCATACTTTCTGCAACAGTGCAGCCTCCCATGCAACAGAACTAAAACTTCAAAGAGTTTCTTTCCCATAAGCCCCCATTTTTCTTTTTCTTTTATTTTATTTTAAATTACATAAAATAATCAAATATGGCATGTTCGTGGTTTGGTCCACCACCTCTCTTTTTCCAACCTCACCCATGAAAATCCTGCCTGACACTGGGAGCAAAACTGGAGTAAATTCATCCCTGTGTATTTTATAATGCAAATTATCACACTGAAAAATGCACAACAAGGAAGGCAGCCAACAGACAGCTCATTTTGGTGAAAGGGGTGGAAAGGGAGGACAGGGAGGTAGCCAGGGCAAGAATATGCTCAGGTTTGCAGATCTCAAAGGAAAGCATCAAAACCCATTTTGAGGCACTTTCAACACTTCCACTGCCATCCTTCCTGGCACTTTAAAAGCAATCTCCACTGTGCCACCAATTTTTATATTTTTTAACAAATCTTTTAAGATAGTTTTATCTGCTCATTACCATAAAGGGTTAAAAGTGACATGGTCTGTATTGTCTTAGGATGAGAAAAGGGACAGACAAGGCAAAAGTTTTATTTACGCTTCTAAATTGGATGTGGAAAGATTTATAAACAGATTAATTTTAATTAGTGTCCTCATTTTATTAAAAAAGAGAAAGCAAGCCTTAAAATTAATGCATTGCTACCCTGAGTATTAACAAATATGTCAAGTCTTTGCTTCTTTTAAAGCTCTTTAGTCACTGAGAGTTTTTTTATTATATATCAAAAGCAGCCTCTGATGAGACTAATTTTCAAAAAGCATGATGGAATGCAGCATGGCACAAACATTCTTCTTGATTTTTAACAAGGCAGGCCCAATAAACATTAATCTCTGGGGGAAACATTTGCACTGTGGCCTTTGTGTCCCATCTCGCAGTATGTTGGAGGCAGGTGTTCCCCCCAAACTCATCCCGAAGAACCTCTTTGCTGTTTGGGAAGTTAAAAGTAGATACCCATCCCAGAGCAGAAGTATTTGAACAATGACTTTAACCTTTGTGTCTCCTTGAGCTGTTTCTCTAGTGGCTGCAAAAGCTGGATTCCTCATAGATAAAGTGCAGGCGTGGTACCTGGGAAGATTTTTAGAAGACTGCATGAGATGCCTTGGCATTTGTGCTGTATTTTATCAGAGCACCAAGCAAAATGGAGTCAAAGCAAGGCCAAAAGTAAAGATTTTCTGGGGTTCAATAATCCAAACTCTGCCTACCTGAGTTTCTTCTGCAGATGCCAGGACTACAGACAGCAGAGATGCCAATCACCAGCCTTTGTCCCCACCTTCTCCACACTGACTTGTGACAAGCACAGAGAGGTGTCTGCCTTAGGGGGTTTACTTACAGTACAAACCAGGTAAGAAAGTCCCAAGCTATTTGCTATCTCCAGGATACCAAGGCTCAACCACCTTATACACAAGTTCACTTGCAATATTCGCTTGTAGTATTTTTGACATTTTAGGACTGTAGCAGAAGGCATCCCCTCTCCTAAACACAGAGTCCCATGAATAAGCTGTCTCATCTGAGTTGCTTCTTCCTGTGTAAGCTCCACGAGACTCAGCCTTCACCCTTAACCCACAGCACCGGCACCCACCATTGAAGTTCTCTTCAACTCCCACTCAGTCACTGCAGCCTCTTCTCTCCACAGAGTTAATGTGACTTGCCTCCTCTACAGCCAGCATCAAAACTGAATTAATTAATTTTAAAAATTACCACTACTCTATTCCCGCTTTTTTTATTTTCTTCTTCGGCTCCCTGCTGGAAGTATCTTCCAGTGCTGAACATAACATGTGCTTTGATTCTGCACACAAGGGGCTTGGCCCCTCAGTCACAGCAGCCCTCTTCTCATTCAAGCCACTGAAATTATTTCCTGTGCTGGAAAGGGCTGGAGAGGAGCTCCCATCAAACGTTCCTACGGCTCCAGTGCCTCCATGGCCACTGAGTGCTGCCTTTGCCTACAGCAGGTGGAGGGGATTGGCACATGGCACGATGCCCACACTTTCACAAACCGGGCCCTCCCCTCATTGTCTTCTTCCCATCCATGTTTCTCCTGTGAGCACCCTGCCCTCTCTGCACTGCCCAAACTTGTGGATGTGACTGCTCTCTAGCTCCTGGTAGCCTGTCTTCAGATTCCTGCTCCTATTCTGGCAGTCCAAGAAGGCATGAAATGAAACCCCTGGCCGTTCTGGAGGGTGTGTTGCTGTTGTAATCACCCCAACACAACCCGCCTAAGCATTTTAGGGTATCACAGCTGCGAATCATTGGCTCGTGAAGGATGAAGTCTGGCACCTTCCTGTACTCCAGCCAAACAAAAGGGAGGAAGAAGAGAGAGAAATGACACTTTTTCCTCCACTTGATGAAAGCAAAATCTGATGGAGACGGAGTGGGGAAGAAACCGTCTGGGTGCTAAGCCTTTATTAATTAATGCATGTTTTGAAAAAAGAAATGTAACAGTGCACTCATTTCAGCTGGTTTCTAGGAGCTTTTGTGACCTTAATAATTCATGTTTATGCAAGCTGCTTATAATGTTAAGCAGTTGGGTTTTGTAGATTTTATCCATTGCATTTAACTGAGATGAATACATCTAGCTGTGAAATGAGGTTGGCCATAATACTCACAAGGAAGCCTTAAAAAAATCAGTGTTTTTAGAAGGGCTAACAAAATTCGCAGCTTTGTCTGAAATAATTTTCCATCTATAAATAATACACAAAATATAAGAAACAGAAATATTTTTTTCCCAGATTCATCCTTTCCCTTTGCTTTTCATGTTTTGGCAGCATTTCCAACATCAGTTAATTGCTTCTCAAGCACATAATCAGGGTCTCCTGCCTGTTTTGCCATTCTTCATAGCAACAGGAGCGTAAAGGGGGGATTACAAATACCAAAGTGCTCAGGAAAACTAAGAGGCAGGTGGAACTCATATTTTGGATATCAGTTTGGGCTCCTGCAGTGCAGAGCAATAGGTAGCAAGAGCACTGCTAGCACAGGGAGAGGCTTTATTATTCAGGCTTGTCACCCATGGACACACAGCTCCTCTGGGACACCACTTCAGACAGTGGCCTGGACTGAGCAGCAGCTTATACTTGACCCACCAGATAGCCAGAAGAAAGCATGCCAGCACCTAAAATAAGCTGCTGCTTATTGTCCTGAATACCTTTGTAAGTCTTTCCCAACACACTAGCTATGACTATTCCTACACACTCTTCACTGAAACTAACAGGTTTCTGAAAAAATCTGCACTCACTTTTTATCAACACAAGATGGGCCACTTTTCTCACTATCCCTTCAAAATTTGGCAGTGATTTAAGGGAAACTGAGAACCTGTTCTTTCCTGAGCACCTTATACAAGGAGACAGGGACACCACTGTAAAGGGTCACTAAAATGCTGGCAAGCTTGTGCACATCCCTGCCAGGCCATGTTTAAACTGGAAGCTCTTCCATAAAGACTCTTAGTTGGTTTTTAACCTGACTTTATTTTACCAAGTTCTTATTTAAGAGAAGCAGTGTTCATTTCAACTGAAATCACAGTTTGCTTCTCAATGCAAATTGCCAAGGGCACCTCCCAGCAAACAGAAAGTTTCTCAGTGCAGCTGAGGAAGAGCGAACTGTCCCTGCAGTGCCAACAGCATCATGAAAAAAATGGAACTGAGAGCTGAAAGAAAAAGATGACTGTAAAAGACATGGGGTTTTGCACCAGGTTTGCTCTGGCTTTAGTGGAAATGGGCCCAAATGGATCTTCTTTTGCCCCAAATAAGGGATGCTCATTCTTAACACAACCTACACACACATTGACACTCAGAGCCCACACAATGGCCCTGAAATACCAACCATTTTCGGCAGTCAGTCAGGCAGCCAGGTGAACTCCAGGCAATTACAGACCAAAATGAAACCATGTGATTTTAAGGCAAGTATTAGATCCTCCATAGAAAACCTCAAGTTAAGTTTTAATAGTTAATTTTTAACCGTTTGTTAAAAAAAATCATGTAATCAGTTTTAGCAGCTTACAGTAGCTCTTGGAACAGCCATTTCCCTCTCACCCACAGCAAAAAACAATGGACAAGCCCAGTATCATTGCCAGTAGCTAATGTAAGGTTCACTGTCTTGACTATCTAATAGTACATAAAGTTCAAAATATATTTCTTTGTGTACTTACACGATTCAGACTAATAGCTTTACTCCTTATAGATTAGATACTTAAATCACTTAGCACCTAATCCAAGCTCTATCAATTTTAAGGCCATTCCTTGCCCCCAGTGAGCGCTGAAGAGAGACACCAAAGATGTCATATCATACCTTCCAAACAGCAGGACGTCCTGCCACCCATCAGAGAGCTTACTCCTGAGTTATCATCCCATCTATAGGAGGTATTAAAAGGCCACAGATAAAATCATTAATCTCAAAGCAGGCTGTCTCCAGTCAAGGCTCCCTACTCACAAACTCCATTTTTCCAGTGTCTGTATGTGGTGAAAAGCTATTCCATTAGAGGACCACTCCAAACAAGAAATACCAGTTCTAAAGAGTTTTGCTGTGTTTCTCAAGCTGAGCTACCATTTTTGATGCTTGTCCACATCCACGAAAGAGTCATGTAGGACATACTGACAAACTTTAAAAAAAAAGGTTATTTAGGAAACTTGTAACTGTGACACCTAAACCTTTCCCTACCTCCCAACCTTAGATGCAGATGAAAAAAGGGCAGCTGCCCCCTCTTTGGCTGTGTACAACCAGTAATTTCACATCTATCAGACTGGAGCACTCAGGTTGCCTTCATGCTGGGAGCACCACAGTGGGCCAGAAGACTCAGACAATTAATGTTTTTCTCTGCAGCTTTAACTTCAGGCCATTACCTTTCACATAGAATACACTTAAAAGTAAATAAATGTACAAGGTACCAAATGATATAGTGGAATGTTCTGCAGACAAACAATGCTATCTACTCCCAAGAATCAAAATTAATTGGAGGAGGAAGAATCTTTTAATTGATACAGCTCTATATTGTAAAATGGCATTTGACTGACAAGCAATTACACTGCAAGCAATTTCTATGATATAGTGTCTAACAGAACAGATACAGCAGGAAGGAAAAGGCAAGCCTAAATACCGCAAGAAATAAAATTTGTGTGCACTCTCTGTGAGATCAATGCAAACATAACCACAAACATTTGCATTACAATAGTGCAGTAAATAACAACTTCGCAGCTGAGACATTTACAGGCACATTAGTAAATACACTTTCACATCTCACAGAGAGGACAGCAATTTATTCAACCACCCAAATAAGACATCTTGCAAGCACAAGTCATGCTTTAATTAGGAGGGATCCTCCTGAAAGTAAAGCTCAGATGTCCCAGCAGGTCCTTTCCACCCCACACATCCAGCAGCTGTGATTCACCACACTTCAGACTATTCACTGCACAGAGGTTTAAATTCTTTGATAAGCATGTGGACGTGGCCTGAAAGACAAGGCTGCAGGCCAAGCTGAGCCCATCACACCCCACTCCCCAGAGCCCCACGCCTCTCAGCAGCCACAGTGCACCAACCTGAATAACTCTGCATTTTGGAATGGTGCCACCCATTTGTTTGCTGCATTTATTTATTTTCAGCTGAGCTACAGGACATATTTCCCATACAGAAATGCTCGTAGCTTTATTCAGAAGATAAAAAGGAGGATGTCTTCTACTCCATAAGAGGGGAGAGATGGATTCCTGCTGGAACAGGACGTGTTACATGTCATCTTGCAGCCCAAGCCCCATCATAGCAGAAGATATTTCTCCATCACCCCAGCTAAGCTCCTCACCCCAAGAAGTGGAGGATTGAAATACAACCATATGGAGGAAGATTCCTCTGTGGTCTAGAAGAATAAAGGGTGGGGAAGATGATTAAGGGAAGGGGAATATAATCTATGCTGCTGAGAGCCTGGGAGGAAAACTGAAAGCTGGCCTGAATTCAGAATATTTGTATTCCCAGATAAACATGGTGAGCACATGTTTATCTGGGAAACCCAGAGAAACACCTGTGAGGAGGGCTTGAAAACTGGAAACTGGCATTGCAGATCTGGGCTGACCACAAGCTCATCACTTGTGAAAGTCCTTCAAACCCAGGCACACTGGGAACACAGGTAAGAGCATAAGAACAGGATTAATATTTTAAAGATGAAGAGCTGGTTAAAGTTTAATACCTGTCCCACTTGTCATCTGAAATCCTTCATGAAGGGGACTGAGCTCAGATGAGGCAGGGACTTTAGTCCTCAACATGAGGTCAGTTGCCATTGAAGCTCCTGCCAGCTTTGGTTAAAGTTGATGAGCTGACAGCCAGGCTCTACAATGAGCAGAGGTGGCTGCCAGGGGTCCCATCCACCCTCCTCCCCAGCACAGGGGACACAAAGGAGCTGCACCATGTGCATCAGACTGTTAGGGTGGCATTAAGTAAGCAGAGCCTTTGCGGTTCGTGTTTTGCTGCAGACTCTGGACAAAAGCTTTCCCAAAGCTCATGGATTCTTGGTCCGTTTTTGATTTTGCATTGAGAAATGCGTACCCCAACAGATCTTGGTCATCAATTTTCACTGGCAAGCTCTCTTCCCACGTCCCTCGAGGGGATGGACAGCAGGAGGGGGACTGTGGGGGACCCAAGTCCCTCCCACTCTAAGTAGAGATCAGGTCTATGACCACCTGAATACATAATGTAAATAATCTACCACCACGTATGTAAGTCCATAAGACGCAGTGAGATGCATCCCAGAGGGAATTGGCTGATGTAGTTTGCAAGACATTCTCCTTGATATTTGAAAAGTCATGGCAGTCAGGAGCCAGGTGACCAGAATAGAAGAAACATCATACCAACTTTAAAAAGGGAAGAAGAGAGACTCCAGGAAATACCTACCACCCTCACCTCTGTGCCTGGGAAGGTCATGGAATAGATCCTCCTAATGACTGTGCTGAGGCACTTGGAGCATAAGGAGATGATCTGGGACAACCAGCACAGCTTCACCAAGGGTAAGTCTCACCTCACCGACCCAGTGACCTTCTGTGATGGAATGACCACATCAGCAGACATCTTTGACATGATCCTCCACAACATCCTTCTCTTTAAATTGGAGAGAGATGGATTTGATGAGTGGAAAGTTAGATGGATAAGAAACTGGAGAGAAGGTTGCATCCAGAGAGTAGTGGTCAGTGGCTCAGAGTCCTGATGAACATCAGTGACAAGTGGAGTCCCTAAGGGGTCCATACTGCGAGCAGTGTGATTTATTAACTTTATTAATGACACAGATGAAGGGATCATGTACACCCTCAGAAAGTTTGCAGGTGACACCAAGCTGAGGTGGTTTGACAGGATGCCAAAGGGACCTGGACAAGCTCGAGGAGAGGTCCACAGGAACATCATGAGGTTTAACAAAGCCAAGTGCTGGTGCTACACCTGGGTTGGGACAATCACCCCCGGTATCAGCACAGGCTGGGCATGAGCAGACCCAGAGCAGCCCTGCCCAGAAGGACTTGGGGGTGCTGGTGGGTGAGAGGCTGGACATGCCCCGGCCATGGCACTCACAGCCCAGAGAACCAAACGTGTCCTGGGCTGCATCCAGAGCCCCGTGGGCAGCAGGGGAGGGAGGGGATTCTGCCTCTCCGCTCTGCTCTGCTCTGGTGAGACCCACCTGGAGCTCTGCATCCAGCTCTGGGGTCCCAGCATGGGAAAGACACGGAGCTGTTAGAGTGAGCCCAGAGGATGCCACCAAGATGATCAGAGGGCTGGAGCACCTCTCCTGTGAGGAAAGACTGAGAGAATTGGAATTGTTCAGCCTGGGAAAGAGAAGGACTTGGGGCGAGACCTTCCAGTACCTGAAGGGAGCCTGCAAGATGGAGAGACTTTGTAGTCCTGTAGTGACAGGACAAGCATGAATTGCTTCAAACTGAAATAGAGCATGTTTAGATTAGATATTAGGAAAAAATTCTTTGCTGTGAGGTTGGCAAGGCATTAGAACGTTTTGCCTGGAGAAGTTGTGTTCAAGGCCAGGTTGGATGGAGCTGGGAGCAACCTGATCTAGTGAAAGATGTCCCTATCCATAGCAGGCAGGTTGGAATTCCATGACTTTTAGGATTCCTCCCAATCCTGGCCATTATATGACACTAAGACCAGCACATCCAGTAAAATACACAGCTCAGTATTGAAGCTAGACTTTCCCCACACCACCACAGCTTTTGCCCTGTAAGCAGAGAAAGAAGCAGGAGCTTGTTTCTTCAGTCAGATCACAGTTACTGATTTACACAAGTGTTGTATTTGCATACAGCTGGAGGAGCAGAAAAAACCCTACTCCAGCAGGAAACAAGCTGTGTTTTACCCATCTGGGAAGATGAGAGCATTGCTAAACTTACAGACAACATGCAACAGGATGGTGACATGGGTAAGAGGATACCTAGTGAAGTCCAAGCAGCTGGGCTGTTCTCATGCAGATCTGTAATACCAGGAGGCAAAAGCAGGATGTTTTCCCTGGAAGGCAATAGTGAACACAGTGGGTTTGGGATCTGATTCAGGAGGTTCTGCCTCTGTCAAAATTCTGGACAAAGCCTGTTTGTCTGAGACTTTGCAAAGTGTGGAGGAAGCATCAAAGCTCTCCTTCATTTTGTAGGTCAGGAAGGCTTTGGGTTTGGCAGGGTGTCAGCTCACATGTATTCTCTAAAGTGCGCTTTAATTTTTCATTGTAGCAGCACCTACAGACTTTGATTGAAATAAATGATCAACTAATTTTTATCATGAATCTAGGAATCACTCTCTTCTGGTCCCCATCATGGAGAGGATTTTCTTCCCAGTGACAAGTGTTAATGCATTTATGCCCTAGTTTCCCACTGTGGGTGTCACTATTGAAGTGTCAGGAAGGAAGGTTAGAGCTGCTTTTTCAGACTGTTCCTGTCAGCCTCAGCAGTCCGTTTTGGATGAAAACATCCCAGCAGAACACAGCCTGAAAGAAAGCTGGATTTTAAACAGCACAGCAAAAGTCTTTGTGTTATATATGATTAAAATGTACACATTGAATAGGTCTTTTTCCCAGTCTGAATCAGAGAAGACAGCTCCACTGTGTAAAAATTACAGGGTTTTTTTTGCAGAATGACAGAAGTTTCATAAATCCTTAATGCAGTTAAGAGACCATTTTCCATGGTTTTCTCATTTTTCAATGCTGTTCTTTCTAACAGATCCCCCAGCACAAATCGTGGCAGGTACTGTTCCACTTGTGAGCGCTGACAGGGGACACCTGCTCATTCACCATGGTGAGACCCCAGAGCGGTGCCTACCTTCACTTCTTACACAGCAAAAATGGCCAGAACCAAAACCCAGTAGGATCCAGACACTCTGTTTGATTTGAACTGTTCTGTGTGAGTCATGGTAATTTTAATACACAGTTAGTTGGGGGGCTAAGGGGGAAGTCAGTTATCAAAAGCAGCCTTACTGTAATTTCAAAGTTTTACCAAATTACTTTAATACAATTCCATTTAGAGAGAAATTTAGATTAAGTGCACACAGTAAGTGCTGTAACCCACCCAGCTCCTAACTCCCTTTGCAAACTAACACTGCAGAGACAGTGAGTAAAATGCTGGCCAAATCGAACGATAATGAAATTAAAGCACAACAGCATGGCTTATGAGAATGTTCTAGCAGCATCCTTGGGAAGCTGCACTGAAGAGGAGGTGTCATTAGGCAAGTATAACAGGAGAAGTATTAGATTGCAGTATTACAGCCGCTCCCACTTCCCTTGCAGAGCTTTACAATGTCACAGCAAGGCAGCAATATCAGTGTGCTGATACTAGATTAGGAGCCCTTTTTAGACAGAAGAGGATAATTATTTTCTCCTGGAGAGTACCCATAAATTAATTTTATTCACCCAGACCACCTCTGTCATTGCTGGAAGCTGCTGCTGAAGGACCACAGACTCTGCCCTAGACGACACCATATCGCATGCAAATCTCCAGCTCAGAGCAGTGGCAAATGCACAAGATACAATGTCTTGTGACATGGTGAAGGTCTTATTAGACTATTTGACCTTCAGGCTAAATTTATCAATTCAGTGAAATATATTAATAGCACAGTTTTTAATTAAGACAACATCATAGAAAGAGCAATACTGCTTGGTCCACTGCAGATCCGTATTAAAGTACAATATTCATTTAATCACTTTTGTACATGATCTAGTTAAAATTAGCCGGGAGAGCTGTTACTGTAACACGTGGGCAATAGAAGCAGAAAGCTGAGGCTCACCAAAGCAAAGCCACTCCACTTCATTACAACCACAGCAGCCTCAGCAGGGCCAGACACGCCAGAGGGGAGAGGCACAAGAGGGATTGCTCGAGGATCATACATGCTACAACTCACAGACCTTAAGGAACAAAATGCAGCTCATCATCCTGCTCTTGTTTTGACAGAAACAGGCCCCAGATTACTCATTTGCTGCTGCTATTTTCACTCCATCAGCAGTCGGGTACACCTGAGTTGGCGCTGGACGCGGTGCCCAGCGTGGCATAAGGCCGTGTCAGGCTTTCCCATGCTCTGTGCAAGACCCAGCTGGGGAGCTGGGGAGGGGAGCAAACCCAGAAAAACACTCTTTCCTATTCCTTCTCTGCATACATTAATCGACGTGCTTATTCCTGTTTACATTATGAGGTGTATGTCATAAAAGAACTTACAGGATGTGTACTGCAGCCAAAATAATATTGCTGTTGGAGCCTCAGCCTTTTTATTTCCTGACTTAACATTGCCCAGTAAAAACTACTTTTTTTCTTTTTTTTTCTCTTTTTTTTTTTTTTTTTTTTTAATTTCTGCATTTGTCTAATGGAGTTTATGAGTGGCTTGTACCCATTTCAGGTAAGAATGCTACATAGAGCGCCCACAAACACCTTCAGGAAACCCAGTAAGAGAACAAGTTCTATACTGGAGACAATAATAACATTCAGAAATATTAGCTAGTATAGAAATGTGTACAAATATAGTAAGGAAGCTACTTTTAGCAACAACATTCAGAACAGTTTAGAAAGGTGTCTGCATTATAAGACCTTTTCACAAATTACTCTGGTGAAACCCAGACCTTTTCATTTAGGGCAACTCAGTTGTCCTTTCAGGAGACAAAGTGTGCTGTGTACAAGAACTATAACTAAAAAAAAAAGAGTTTTTTTTCCACAGACGTCAAGACTTGGATTTCAAAGGCAGGAAGCATTTCCCAATGCTTGTGCAGATGAGCTAAGGCAGATGGACCTTATATTAAAGCCTTCCCTACCTCCCAACACAAGCGTGCACTCTTGCACCCAGCCAAAATCCTGCCCAGAGATGTTCCCTATTTCACAAAGCAAGGAAAAGACCCATGAAAATATCATGAAGATATGCAATAGCTTTTAAATTTGACCCTTACAACATCAAGGTTTGATGTCACCAGCATTGCCAAATAACCCCTGCAGTAGGTGCCTGCCACGCAAGATAGCTGCAGCTCTCTGCATTCCTAGGAAATCCTTTGCAATACCACCTGGACTCTGACCTTCTCTCCCTACTTCAACTCATTTGAGACAATCAGTGTCTTGATTTCTACTTGGGAATCCTGGGCATCATTGGCTGGACCCAGCTCTGCTGTGCTCCTGGCAGAGCTGCTGGCAGTTGCATCTGCCAGCTCAGGAGCTGGTAAACCAGACTAAATATCTACTCCCACACCAAGAGTTTTAGACTAGCATTCTCCTCTCAACATTTTAAAGCAAACATAGAAAAGACCTCATGTCACAAAAACAAAAATTCTTTTTTAAAAAAAAGTCCTTCCCACTTCCATAAAATGCTCACGAGTTTTATAAAAGTTTAAAAAAAATAGGTTTCCTCCAGGCCAGGCACTGAATAATTTTAAAGAAAAAAAGACTTCAAAGACACATTTTTCATTCTATTTGCATTCAGGCATTTTGTTTTTCAGAAAATTATTAACTCGGTAATATCATTGCAGGCTATTTTTCCATGTGCCATGAGCTTTGGCTACCCAGATAATTCATTCAGTGCAAAGACTCATGCAAAAGAGGAAGGAGGCACTCTACAAAAGTTTGTGAGTCATCCCAAGGGATTAGCACGGTATTTGCAAGGACATGCATCCTGCACAAGAAAGTGAGAGTTGCAGAGGGTGTACGGGCATTGCAGTTTGCCTTAAAATGAAGGCAGAGGAACCTACACCGAGGGGGCTGAGCACTCTGATAAAGCCCGCTCGCAGCCACTCCAGCTGCTCCTCTGCCAGGGGTAAAAAGAAGTCCCAGCCCTGACGTCTCCACAAAAAACATGAGGCTGATGCAGGGACAGTGCTTGAAGCCATTGCACTGGCCAGAGCGCACCAGCATCTTGTGTCAATCCCCCACAAACTCCCGCAGCCCCCAGGGACGAGGAAGTGAAGGCAGTTCTGGGACGATTCCTCTCCCAAGGCTTCACAGTGCTCTTTCCCAGCCAGAAGCAATGAAGATTTGACAGCCCGTGGAGAGAAATTCACGAGCATTGCCGTTCGTTAAAAGGAAAAGCACTGAGGTTAACGGGATGGGCTACAGTAAGCCCGTTTACAGCTTTATGGCACCTTCAAAGGGGCATTGGAGCTTTTTACGGCCACGTAGAATGGTCAGATAGTTACAAACTGAGACAGGTTGAAGAGAGTACCCCAGGCCACCCGAAGGAGAGGCAATACAGTTAACTTCAGAGTTTGAGGACAGTTCTTGATGTTTTCCTCTTACGTATCTCATCCACAACTGCTCCCCGGCTTACAATACTGCATATATCACAGTCTGCTTTGTGCGAACAGGAGTATTTAATGACACAGAGAACTACCTTCTAATGATTGGGGGGAGAGGGGGGGGGAATCGGCCACATGCTTCACGCTGTCTGATTTTATTAAACTGCTGTGTACATGGAAGTGGGGGCTGGTTGCTGTTTTTTCTGCAAAGGCAACCCCTCTTCCTCGCATCCCTGCGTCCTGCTGTACTGCAAGACAGTAACAGGCACTGTCACAACATGACCTAATCCACTCCAGGAGACAGGACAAAGTGTCACAGCAAGGGATGGAGCTGACCCTCACCCCCCAGGCAGGCACGCCGGGAATAGCTGAGCGAGGGCTGGTCAGAGACCCTACAAGCACCCCCAAAGCAGGGGATACGGCCCCCTGACCCCGAGAGGAATGAAACCCCACCAACCCCGGCCGAATGGACTCTTATCAACACCTGCCCCATTGACCTAGAGAGCGATGGACCCCACTGAACCCTGGGCATGGACTCCTGCAAGGCACCAGCCTCCTGGGGATGGAGGCCCCAACATGACGGGGTTCACATCCCCCTGAGCCTCTCCAGAGGAGATGAGACCCTCAGCCCTCCTAGGAATGGAGCCCCAGGGATCACGGGGGAGACAACCCACTGACGCATGGAGGGGGGGCTGCTACCCCGCACAAACAACTCTGGGTAAGATGAAGAGCTTCAGCTCCGCGGTGGGGAGATGCACCCTGCCCTCCCGGAGCCCCCAGGGAACCGGGGGAGGCACCCACGACCCCCGGCAGATGCAGCCCCTGTGGCAGCAGCGAGGGGGCTGCACATCACCGTCCGCCGGGGCATGAAGCCGCCGGTGCTGATGGCGGGGCGGGATGACCACAGCGACTGCCGGGCGATGCAGCCCCCGCGTCCCGCTGCGGCAGCGCGGGGGGAGCGCAGCTCCCAGCCCAGCCCAGCCCCGCGGGAGCGAAGCCGCCGGCGGGGCAGCCCCGGCCCCGCCGCCCCCGCCGCCCCCGCCCGCAGCCGCGCCGCGCTCCCCACTCACCTCGGCGGGACGGGGGCCCCGCGCCCCGACACCTGCCCGGCGTGCCCGGGGCAGGCGCACCCGGCCCGGCGCCGCTGCCTCGCCGCCTGGTGCGCCCGGGCCGGCCCGCGGAGCGGCGGGGGCGGCCCCGGCGGGGCGGGAGCGCGGGGATGCCGCGAGGGGCGGCCCGACAGGGCGGGCGGGGCTCGCTGCCTCCGTCCCTCCGCGGGACACCTGGGGCTGGGCACGGGCTGGGGCACGGACCGCGCTGCGGGGGCCGGCCGGCGCTGCGGGAGCTGCCTGGGATCTGCGGCCCCCGCCGAGCAGGCGTTGTTCTCTGCCAGGGTTTCAATGTTTTCGGGCACATCGGGATTTTTTTAAGTCCTATAAACGTTTTCCTTGTATCGCTTTTATCTTCGGTTCTCGCTCAGCGGGCAGTGCTAGTTCCAAGGATGATTTAAATGAACAGTGAATTGCTCTTTTTTTTTTTTTTTTTTTTTTTTTTTTTTTTTTTTTAATCTTAACGGATCCTTTCTAATATTTTAAGAAAGTTCTTTTTTTTTTTTTTTTCATTAATAGAAACCTCAATATTATCAAAATGAAACTGAATTCTTAAGTGTTTTGTCGCTTTTTCAGGTTCGCTTTCCTTAAGCACTGCTAAAGGTAACGGTCAGTGTCTCTGTTTTCTTTCAAACCAGAATCCTTTCCTGACTCATGCCCCTGTACAAGGCTCGGGGAGTGTGTTTCCAGCACTGCTGTTCTAAAATTAAATTTAAAAAAAAAATTTTTAAAAAAAAGAGGGAGAGAATTCAGATCAACCAAAGTGTCTCTAAAGTATTGTCTTTATTAAAGACTCTGTCAGGTAATCACGTTACAATTTGGCCCAGATGCTCTGCCTATCACTTCTTTGAAGATGATTGCTCGTGATGGCAATGTCTGGGCTGATAACTAAATCAAGCTCAGCGTTTAGAGCAGCGGGCTGTCTGTAGGCACTTGTTGCAATGACAGGCTTGCCAGAGAGATACCAGGCAGTGCCTTAGGACTCTTCAGCACGGTGACGACGCTGTGAGCTGAGCTGAATTGTTCTGTGAGTGCATAATGCTTCCATGCAAACAGAACAGTACTGCAAAGCCCGCCCCGATCACCCTTCATGCAGAGCACCGAGGTTTGCCCAGTGTCGGCCAGGCCTCAGAATGCAACAAGAAAAGAAACCCAGCCCCTTTCACAGGTTTGAACTCCAGGACGAGGTGCAAAAAAAACAGATGTGTGGTTCCTGTCAGTGGCCTTGTTTCCGTGAGGGAATCCCAGGGACACGGGGCAAACCATAAAGCTGGGACAGGCGGGAGAGCAGCTCCCGGCGAGTGGAGTTCTTTCCACCAGCACTGCCGGCAAACAGGCTGACACCTCGGCAGACCCCATTAACCCACAGCCCTCAGGAGGACTCATCCCACCCCAGTTTTCCCCTGCATCTTCACTCTGAAGTGTGAGCCTGTTAGGTGGTTCCCTGCAGGGCCAGGGTTAATCCAGCACACAATTCAATGAAATATCACTGGCAACGTATTTGGGGGAGCAACAAGATCTGCCACTGCTCAAGACACAAATCTAGGCTAATGCTGTCCTGTGCCCCTGACAGTGCACAGTCACAGTGTATGAAGGCCTCTCCAAAAGCCCTGCAATATGAAACTAAGTCAGCCCCCATTCATGACTTTCCACCCCTATTTCTAGGAACCTGACTTTGAATGATGTTCATACAAAGTCCATTATTTATCCCCATGAGAGCAGACATGCTTGAAAATCACTCCTCTGTGCTGCCAGGTAGCTCTCTGGAAATGGTGCTGGCTCACAATAGCATGATGGATGATGGGGTGAAACAGGGTAACTGAGAATTATAGCCTTTGACTCCCCAGTTCAAAACCGTGATTATATCCCAGTGGGACAGGAAAAATTCCCAGAGGGTCTGTGGCACCCAGAGTCTTGACCCCTTATTTCAGAGCAAACTCTCCCTTGTGATCAATTCTACTGGGAAATAATATCCAATAGCCATGCAAATGCTATGATTAACTTTAGCAGCAGTGTATGGATCAGAATTACCAATATATATATGCACTAACTTCTGATGACTCATTATCTTAATTTTTTTTAAGATCCACAAGTCCAGCCTATTTGTACAGCTCACTGAGGCAAAAGAGCAGATTATGCATGAATCACTTCTTATTCAAATCAGAGCACTTTTGTTCATTTCAGGGGTTACACCAACATAGAAGTGGCATGGAAAGGGACTCCTTTATCTTACTCTCCTCACATATAACAGTATCATTTGAATCTCTCTAAAGTTAGTCGTATCTGTTTTCCCCATTTTCTGCATCAATTGCAAGATAACAGTATAACACACTGAAGGCTGGGTGCTCCTGCTGCAGAGTGTTTGGCCTCTGGCAGGATTACACACTGGAGTCAAAGCTGATGCTCATAAACAATGTCTTTTACTAAGCTTTCATAGGCAGCTGTTGGCATTTGACTTTGTGATGTAAATCAATCACTGCTTATATCTTCTGATTTCAGGCCAAAAGGCAGAAAAGATACTGTGCTATATATGTTGGATTTATTCTGCAGATCTCTATGGAAAGGTCAGCTTTATCTACAAACAGAATCAGTCATTCTGGAGGCTGGCAGCAATATTTTACATTCTCCTGTTACACATCTGAGAAACACTGATTTTACTACTGCTCTTCCTGAAGGTCATGCACTTATGCAAAATAAGCATCAAAATCCTAAATAAATAAGGTTTCAGGAGTATAGATCTCCTGACACTGATATATAGGAATTGCAGTATTCATATTTTGCAGCCTGGTCAGATGATGATAACATCAGTAGGATTCTGTATTTTTCTCAGACAGCGGCTGAGTAAAGATTAAATACATCCCTCAATGTCTTTCATACTTCACCTCCCAGAGAGTGCCCAAAGTCTCATTTTGTATTGCCTTAGATAAGGGAAGAATGCTGAAACTGGAACAGATATCTGGAACCCAGAGGGACCTTAAAGAAGTTATAGAGCTCAAGGAAAAAGAGACAACTCAGAAAGATCAGATTAGGCCAATGGAATAATATTCAACTTTTGAGATCCAAATGTATCAGCAGGACTGAACTTCAATAGCATATTTTCAGAAACATGGAGTACTTTCAGAGTTGCTACACAGCGGTTGCTAACAACTTTTTATCCCAATGCCATCTTCAGCAATCTGTAATTTTGTCACATTTTCCAAGAGCAAGTAGGATTTTCTGCCTTGACCCATGTTACCCTGGCAGTGTCCATCCTCTGCTGAGTTCTGGGGGTGGCTGGACAGCATCCAGCAATTCAGGCAGATCTGCTGAGCTGTGACCTGCCCTCAGCTCTCCCTGAAATCCCCAGTTGTGGGGGGTTCACATTATTCTGAAGTTTTCCTGTAGCTGACTTTATGGGTCTTTTTTAGTGGCTTGGGTACAGACTGTCTAGCAGTAGGTACAGAATAAAGTATAAATGAGAAAGCACAACATCATCATATCCAGGTAGGGTGCAAATAATGCTGCCACCACTGACAAGAAAAAGTCGGGCAATAAGTATTTAGGACTGATTAACCTGAATTATGACTTTCCCCCACCAGCTTCCAAATTTCAGGCTGTGATTTAAAAACCGCAGCATGAGTCCTGACACATTGTGAGCTCCGCTGGTAAGACTTGTGCTTTGCTGTGTTTGTGGAACAAAACTGGTACCCTTCATTTTTGTTATGATATAATAATCTTCTCTCGCATCTTATATCCACCCTTTACACAGAGTCCCCCGTGGACATAGCTGGTATAAAATAGAACAAGGACAAGCCACCTCTGGCTGTGCTATTGTAAATTCCATTCACAAGGAGGCTAAAATGAACTATTCTATATGGAAAAATTAACCAGCATGATTACAGTAATAACCCAGGGTTATCATGGTCCTCAGGTGGGCACACTGTTCCAATTTTATTTGGAAATAATTATTTCAAAGGCAGAGCAATTTTTCCAGGACGCTGTCTTACTTTGAAGGAATGTATCTGGGCTGTTTCCACTGCAGCAGCAGTAACAGTGATTTTCTTTGCATAAGCAAAGCCCAAGAGAGGGAACACATTACATACATCTCCTCCACAATGTGCTGCAGTAAATATGAGACTAAAAGGGCTGAAAAAGAGAAATCTTGGAAGTAGGATAGAGCCTTGCTCAGAAAATGAAGAGTCACGCCAGACTCGGAGGCACAGTCGCAATTTGGCTTTGCACAGCCTTGTGTCATTTGTAGCAGTGACACTCCACTTTGTTCCAGCTTTAATTTGGTTCACCAACCACAAACAGGAGCAGTAATAATGAAAAAACAATGATTCTGATCCAATATTTTTTCACTCCTTTCTGAAACCCTACATCTTTACAGCAAGTGGGAAAAATAAGCTAAGAGCTGTGAATTCATCAGCAGGGATTTCTCTCCATTTATGCCTCTCCAGGATTTTCATAGACTAACCACAAGCCTAACTAGGATGTAAAGGTCCCCAGATGCAATGAGTTTCCCTCAGAGCACAAAAGTGGTCAACCCCTAAGAGGTATTTCATCTGAATTAGAATGAAACAAAAGCATAACTCCCTTGAACATATGGGGCAGAGAGGTAAAGGCAGGAAGCAAAAGGGCAATTATCAAAAAAATTTAAAATTTAAAATGAGAAAATACACACTTAGATGCATTCTCTATATATTGTTTGTGGATATCACAGGTTAAATTTTCATTTTTTGCAAAAGTCTAAGATATGTACTCTATATAAATACTTCAAGAGACCAAAGTCAACATTACAAGTCGAAGAGTCTTAGATTCAAACACACAGCTTTAACTCTACATTAATTTTCCAAGCCCCTGAGGGGAAAAGTCTTAGATCATTTTGGTATATGTAGGATACAGTTCTCTAAAGACCCTCTTCCATGGAATTTCAAGATCAACACTTGTTTCAGTTTCAGTGATATAAGATACCAGAAAAAGAATTCACCCACTGGATGATCTTGACTGTAGACAAGAGAGCAAATAGATAGATAAATCCTAGAGTTAAAATAAGTCACTAGAGATCTTAGAGCTTCTCATCAAAGTAAGATTTTTTTGCTAATTTCTTTAGCAAATTAGTCATTCCCCTCTTTATATTGTGCAGTGTCTATCAAGTCTGGTCTGACACTGTGTTTGTTTTTCTTTGATTTCTGCCATTAAGTAACCAGTTCCTCCCTTTGCCTACAGCAGTGCCTCTGTGGGTCTTAGAATTCATCAGATTTCACTGTTAAATTTGTGGTCACATGTATAGAGTCATTTACCATTTCAAAAGCACCTTCTTCAATTAGAACTTCATCTTTGCACAAAAATATTTATCAGCTCATACCTATAAGAGAAGCCAGAATGTTTTATTTACACACAGTTGAGTGTGTGCTCTCTCGACAGGATGATAAGAAAAGCACTGATAGAACCCCTTCTGCAGAGAACTGGCACCAAGGAGTTATCAAATAACTGTGCAATAGATACCAAGCCTTGCTTAAACATTGCCAAAGCAATCTGTCAGCAGGGAATGTCCACAGCCCTAATGCACAAATAGCAGAGGCATTGCCTAGTCAGTATCACATTAATCAGGGGCTGTGCAAAGAGAAGTGTTTTCAGAGATTAGGGAGTTCTGGAGAAGCACTGCCCCAAGGCTACCCAGCTGACAGCATTCCCCTTTCCCTGGTTACTGGCGCTGCTCCTGCTTTCCCTCTGCTTTATACAGCATGGGCTACAGTCCACCAGAACCAAAGGGATCAGCTTGATTTCATAACACAGACAACCAGTCTGATGTCCTCTCCTTGCAGGAAGCACTTGCCGCAGACAAATCCCTTAAACACTCTACTCATTGCTCAATAAAATGCTTGTCACACAAGTTCATCATTATAATCATTTGCAGTCAGATAGTACCGTTCTACTGATGAGCTCAGCCTACAAATTTAGCTTGAATCTGGTCTGACATCTGCCTCCAAGTATGCTTTGATTTGAAAACTCACGTTAAAACCCAGCTTAGAATTGTCTCTGCTTGTGCATGTGGGTCTCTGTGTGCCTGAACACATGGATAGAAATTCCTAATATTTCAGTGCAGTTTGAATGAGTGTTGAGCACTGCAGGCCATCTGCCAGTAACTATTTTTCTAATCTTTGAAAAAAATAAGAAAGGAAGAGATATTTTAAAGCTTTTGCTCATAACAGCAGTGATTTTTCTGGAAATTGAAGCAGCTCTAAAAGGGATGTACCGTTTCCAAAGGCATCTCTCACTCAACAGGTTTTTTTGAGTTCTGCATTACTATATGACTTCATATTCTACCATGTCAAATAAGGACAAAAACTACATCTTCATCTATCCAGGGTCCATATGGCAGATGCCTGTCCAAGGCATTTGGAATCTCACATGTAAGATTTTGAAGAAAAGAAAAATCATCTTGTTAAATGAGGGCAAGACAGAAATTAGGTGCACTGTCAGAATGTCTTCGTGGATTATGAAGGTGTCTATAATACTGCATGTAGACATTCAATATTCAGGAGAGACTTTTTAATTTAATCTGTCAGTTTTTATTGGTATAGTATATGCGGTATCTTTCTTTATTATTATTTTTTGTTCCTACAGGTTTCCCCTCAAATTTTATTCGTTACCATTAGAAATCCTTCATCGTAAAACTTTTCTGGGAAAAAAACACCCCCCCTAAAAAAAACCAAAAAAACACCACCACCACCACCACCACCACCACCACCACAACAACAACAACAAAAAAAAAACAAAAAAAACCCCACAACAAGAAAACCCCATAAGAACAAGAATATCACTAACTGCCTGGGCTGCAGTTTTATCAGACTCCCATAGCACAGTCACAGAAACTTTTCTGAATATCTTTTCGTTGAGGCATTTGCACTGTAACATTTGCATTTGTATTTCTTCTATGTCATTGTTAAAAACAAACAAAATCCATAAAAATAAACACTGGGGGGAAAAATAGAGAGATCCAAGGCTATCAAAATACTAACTGGCTAATGAAAAAAGCTGCACACTTGAATTCTGTAGTCTTCAGAACATGTGATATGGAGATTTGTGAAGCAGCAAAAATCTCTCATAAAAGCTTCCAGATCTTCCCTCAGTGGTCATTTCTAGCAACCAATATTTGGTTTCCTTTTATTTGGTAAAAAAGGTTGTTATTCAGCTTGAACTACCTGGGGTCTAGAATTCTGAAAAAGTTAATAAAAAATGTTTTCTACACAGTTCTACTTTTGTATCATATCCAAAGCACTGCAAGCCAGAGCTGTTACTTCAAATAAATGTTTTTCTATGCTATTGAGACACAGGTGCATTGTAAGAACCATAGGAAATCCAAACAACTTGTGAATCAAATAAATCACCAGAAATCCTGATAGAGAGGATGAGACAAAGAGACAGACCTAGAAAATTAAACTGCTATACTGCTTCTGAAGGAGTGCAATTTACAGCAATGAAAAATGTCCTTGCAAATAACATCATCAAACTTCCAAGAGACGAAATGTCAAATACTAATGCAATATTGCTAAATACCCCCCATACAAATCCCATTTCAGTGACATTAAAGAGTCAGATGGCAGAGAACTACCAGAGAAGGGAGGAGTGAAGATGCCTGAAGAGAAATGGGTCCAGCTGTGGGCCAGAATCAGCAGCACATTAAGTTCTCCAGCCTGGTGAATTCCCACATGGAAGTGAATCAGCAGAAAAGATGTTTATATGCCTATTTCTTTCTGAGAGTGGGAAATGAACGAGCTTTCTCCTTATCATGAATTTGTCAGGGGTTTAATGGAAGGTTTAGTCTGATTTTGAGTTAATTTGCTTGGAGTAAAAGAGCCTAAGTGCCTTAAACACTATGAGTTTTAAAGGGGTCTAAATGACGCTTGTGTGATCCAAGTGGTTGTTATGCAGGCAGCCAAAGGCTTTTGCATCAGCTTATTTCTTTTTTTTATTAAGATTTCCTTGCCAATGTCAATCTGAACAGGTACCTCGTGCCAAAAGGATCCAGGGACACCCAGGTGCAAACCCATCACTCCCCACCTGCACAACACATCTCAGAGGCTGATCCTGCTCCAATCCTGTAGGGAGCTGCAGCACCACAGATCTGCCCACAGGAGAGGAAAAGGCAACACAGCAACGGGTTGGTAACTCCCAAGTTATGTCCCATGTACCCAGTTTGCAAGCTGGGAATGGGGCAGAGGCACAACAGCCTCCTGCCTTCTCACTTGGTCTCCCAGCTAGAGGTCAGCAGAGAAATGGTCCCCATCAGGTCTTTATTTCAAGGGGCCAGGCCTGCTGGGGAGCACTGCAAGTTCTGAAAGCCTTGGCCTCTGGGATTCTGTGTGACAGCCTAGGCCCTGCCAAGTTTCCGTCTTACAAACCTGAAAGGTTCCTGCCTGCATGAAGGCCACTGGACCGTGGGCCATGTCTGGGTACAGATACAACTTTTGAAAATTATGTTGATTGCAGTCTTTTTGAGGTGGTAATTATAGGGCTGGTGGAAGGTCATTGAGCAAATGCCATTTCTGATGGTGCCAGATTACATACTGGTAGACCTATTTCTGACAACTTCCACCAGTCACTTTCATATTTCTCCCCAGCCCAAGATGTAAAGTGCCATAGTCCTTCACATCCCCTCCTGACCTCGCATCCGGTCTGCTACCTGTGTGACTGAGGGTGCTGAGCACACATCTCTGCCCAGCCTCATCTCCTCCTTTTCCTGAACAGTCAGTTCTGCCTGTACCCATCTGGATGGTGGTGGAGAAAGCCCACATGGCCCCAGAAACATAGTTCACCAGCTTAGATCACCACAGGTATGGTGGTGAGGACATCAGTCCTCATCAGTGCTGGCATGCATTCACAGAATCACAGAATCATTAGCATTGGAAAGACTCCCAAAGTCATCAAAGCCAGCCTTTGACAAACACCACCACGCCAACAAAACTCTAGCACCAAGTGCCACATCGGGTTATTGAATATTGTACCCGTGAATGTAAACTTTCAAAGTTACAGACTTGCAAACCACTTCTGTCTAGGAGATCAAGAAGGATTTTCCACTGGGTATTTCTGCAAGGTGCCCAGTCTTGGAGGACGCAATTCCAAGGCAAGGAGCGTGCTGTGGACCACCACCCTGACTGAAATGCCAACCCAGCTGTGATTCAGAACTCTTGTTCAGCTGTGATGAAAAAGTGAGACTTTTGCAGAGAAAAATCTCATTGAGAGAAACACCAAAGCTATTGCTGTGGGCAGAACCCTGCTGTGGCAGGTACAAGGCTTCCCAGAGCAGCTGAAGTGGAGGAGCCCACATCTGCTTCACTTTTCTCTACAGCTAAGCTCCCTGTAATGCAAAAAGGAAGAATATACCAGGTTGCCTCTTAGACAGAGAACTTCAAGAGGAATTCACTGCTCGACAGCCGAGCTCTGCCCATTCTCTGTTTCTCCTGGCATCTCTTTGAGCTGCTGTAGCTCTGTGTAGGCTAAGTGGGCACTGTGAAGCTTTGACAAAGGAGAGGGAACCAGTGGGATATTTCTATTTCTGGAATTGCCCATTAGAGAAACTATTCTATGGTACGCAGCAGGCCAGCACACTTGAAAAAAAATAAATAGGAATGAGAATATTAGCAGAGGAAGCACATGTGGCCCCAAGACCATGACTCATCGGGTTAAATCAACCAGCTGAGGTCAGTGCTTCTATTTATTAGCTTCTAGTTGCAAGAATGGCAATGGGGACAGTGATTCTATTACTTAAATTTTACATGCTGTGAAAAATACGGCAGTGATTAATGTCTGTAACAGGCAGCTAGATGTGCTGCTTTTAGAATGTAGAAGCTATTTCAAGGTCAAGAGTTTTAGTTTTCTTCCTAAAGTGGGTTTTAAACCAGTAAAGGGAACTTCCCACAGATTTCAGGGTCTGTATTTATGGGCAATAAAAATATTTTTTGTTCTCATCATCATTCAGAAACAGCTGAACTGCAGCTTGATAAGAAAAGCCCCACTAATTGCACTTCCAGAGTCACCCATCATTTGTGAACTGTGGGGTCATGAAAGCATTGACCATAAACTGATTGACAAATATGAGGCTATTTTGACAAATACAGAGAACATATCTGTGATGTGCTGTTGGATTTCTTTCTGGTGTCCCAGAATTTGGCTACCAAATATCCTCACCTTAGCCAGTCTGTACCCTGGTCATTTATACCATCAGTTTGGGGGGTTTGGATTTGATGCTGCAGGGACAGGGGGCCTGACCTTCAGTTTGCTCACGGGCTGCTGCATCAGGGCACTTTGAAACACAGGCTTGGGGGAAAACACCTGTCTGAGGAAGGTCCACTTCTGCTGCCAGGACACAGCACGCAGTACATTTTTATAGGTGCAAACAGTCTATCATTTCTGTCTTACATGTGAGCTGTTACCTTTTCACCATGAAATTATCCCGTTCTGGTCCTTAGTGTCAGTATAAAAACATAAATAAATAATTTAAGAAACCAGAGGTATTGCTGATGGGAGGACAGAGCACACAGAAGTCTGTAGGCACATCCAGGTGCCATGTAATTGTGCAGGAGGAGAGATGCCCTGCTCTCTTCCCTTTCACCATGAAAGCACAGGACGATGACAGGGCAAGCCCAGAGCTGGAGAGTGACTGCATTATCTGCAGTTATCTCCGATTCCCAGCAGAGAGGCAGAGGTAAGTTAAAACCGAGTAACTCGTGGCTCTGATTCACGTCCCGCTGCCGCTGCCCTTCATCCCTCCCGCTGCCGCGCGGGCAAACGGGGACTCGGCAGATCTGCCCAGCGAAACCCAGACAACCCAGGCGGGGAGCGCACTCCAGGCTGGGGCGGCAGGCAGTCTGGTCTCTGTGGGTCAAAACTCAGAGCAGTAACCCAGGAAAGCCCCATCCCGGCAGCTGTGTGGACGCGGAGCAGCTGGAGCCAGGCAGCCCCCCTGGCCCTGGGCAGCATGGCTGGGGAAAACCCCGAAGGGAGACCTCAGACGTCTGGTGCGCATCCAGGGGAGGGACTGCCCCAGCACGGGGCGAAAGGCTGGGCCACCCATGTTAGAGCTCCCGAGCTGCCAGCCCTAGCAAGGGCAGCGCTGAAGGGTCTGTTAGATTATTAGCCAGCCCCTCCGGGCATTTGGGATGGTGCTCCCGTGTCTCCTTTCCCAGGCAACCTCCTCACTCGTGCCCTATTTCTGCAGGCAGCTATGCTCCAGAGACAAACCCCGTCCCTGCAGCGCTGCCCAGCCCTGTATACCCCCGGCTCTCTGTCTGCCTGCAGCCTCCCAGCAGTCAGACACAGCCACCGGAAAGCGTAAAACTTCCATGGTAATTACAGGCAAACCGTGGAGCCGGTCGGGCCTTTGCTGTAATTTCCAGCAGCAAAGATAAAACCTCCGTGCAAGCTCTAAAAGCTGCTTGGATGATAACCTCGCCCAGTTCAGTCCTCTCTGCAGCATCCGTCTTTCAGCAAGGTCAGCTGGTGTCTGTGCAGGGTTTCATGCAGCGCTACCTGCTCATTCTTCAGGTTTTTTTGTTTGTTGAATTTTTCTTTTTGTTTTCTCTTGAGGCCCACTTCCAGATGACATACTTTGGTAAGATTTTCTCCCATAAAGCTCTCAGTAGGCACTGCTTCCAAGGTTCACACTCATGAATTTCATTGTTTCTGATGGAAACTGCAGGTATCCCAGGTCTCTGGAGCATTGAGAGGAGGTGATTTAACTACTAATGTCAGTCTGATAATTTTGTACCTGGGTTTGGAGGCATACTCTGTGGCTGGTTCTCCTCTAAGTGCTTAGTGTGTTGAATTTTTCATGGGTAAGACATCTATGACTAAGGCGCCCAGAAAGATTATTCTTTTTAAATACAGGTTAGCTTATTTATTTGATTTGTGTGGGTGTTATTTCACTAAGTGCTTGTGTCTTGTGACCCACTTACAGGCTGAAACAGGCTCCAGTGAACTTTCATGCCTTTGTATTCCTGTTGCTCTTGCCTTACAAAAAAAACCCCCCAAAACCAAAAACAAACAAACAAACAAACAAACAAACCCACCAAAAACCCAAACAAACAAACAAAAAACCCAACAAAAAAGTCAACACAACAAAACAACCCGAATGAAACCCCCCAAAAACCCAAAACAACCCCAAACAACCTAAATCATCCTCTAAGGCAACTATCCTTGAGGTTTAAATCAGAAATGGCTCTTCTGTACAAGTGATTGCAAAAGTGTTCAACTCGTATGTCTCATGGGCTGTGAGGGCAAAGTGGGGTCCCAGCAGGTCTTGGGGTGCTGGGCCTTTCTAGAAGGTTGTTGGGGGTTAGGTTTGTTCCTTCTTTCTCTAAAGAATTTTTTCCCCATAAGTTACCAAGGAGACCAAGTGTTGGATACTTGAGAGTACTTAACTGAAACAAAGAGGTGGACAAAAGGTGGAAGGGGGAGATAACGCAGGTAAAAGACAGAGCTTGAGGCAGCTGCGGGCTCTTCTTTTTCCCGTGTTCCGAGGAAAGAAAGAACGGCTGTTGCTGGCTGGAAGAGTTTCACTGTGGCCAAAGGGATCCAGTCCTGGGAAATCTACTATCACCGGTTCAGCCTGAATCCTGAGTTTTCTCTGCCACCCGCGGGAGCTGGGCCGGCCCTGCCTCGCCTTCAGCTTCTTCGGCGCTGCTCCCCTTGCTACAGTGTGACCCTGCACCCCCTGCGCTGCCGGGACACCCTGCCATCCCAGCTACCAGCCCGGGACTTTTCCACTGTTTCAGCTCGGTGCTCTGAGGATCCTGCAGGGGCACAGAAACCAAACTGCCCTGGGTTTTGTGAAACAAAAGCCCTCAAGGTTCTTGGTACTGGTTTCGTTTGTTATTAATGCTGTAGTTGTTTGGTGGGGGTTTTTTGTGTTTGTTTGCTTTGTAATACATACTAGTAAAGAACTGCTATTCCTATTTCCCAAATCTTTGCCTAAGAGCCTCTGATTGTAATTAATAATTGAAAAAGAAAAAAAAGGGGGTGGAGGGGGGGGTTTACACTCTCTATTCCAAAGGAAACTGCAGTTGTTTTTTTTTTATTACCTGGCAGATACCTGTCTTCCCAAACCAAGACACCTTACATCATGGCAGGATGTCTTACCAGAAAATATGATTTAGCCAGAAAACCATGATACAGAGTGGGAAACAGATAGAGGGTTTGGTCAGGAGATGGAACTTGATTTACTGACAGTCACTCCTCACCTTCAAAGTAATCTTAACAGCCAAGGCACAACCTTCTGCAGCTTCAAGGAGAAACTTACCCATCTCAGAGCATGCCAAGTGATGATGGAGATATGTAGTGACTCTTTACAACTTCGAATCCCTGAGTTGTGTGGAATCCTGTGCATTTTACTTTGGTTTGGTTTGGGTTTTTTTAGGAACCACGTGATACAGCAAGTCATGAAGGAAAGCTAAAGAAGAAAGCAAAGGGGCTCATTTAGAGAAAACACAGAGAGGAGACAAAGAATTGTCCCTTCAGCCCTAGAATTAAGAGACACCTAAGTAAGGTGCATTTCATGTTAAAACTTGAGAAGTTCAGCTCACGCATTAGAGAACTCAGCAATTTAAATGTTAGGTGCTTACTGAAACACATGGTCTGTCCTGTGATAAAAGCTGGAGACCTCACATCCGCACAAACAGAGGCAACAAGAACAAGAATTGAACCAATACAACATTTCTACAATTATAAACAAAGGCAACAAGAACAAGAATGGTCATGATGTAACATTTTACAAGTCACACAGAACAAACAGTCTTCCAAAGGCAATAAATGCTTTCAGAGCCACTGATTTCCCTGGGCACTGGGGTCAGTCTGTGCTTTCAGTGAGTTCAGTTCAAAGCTCTGCTCTTTCCTTTCTCTTCCATCCTGTCTCTGGCACATCCCACTGTGTACCCAGAGACCCAGTTTCCAGTGGCTGCTGTAAATCACTCTTTCTGATAACTTGCAGCGCCTCTTTTAAAACTTCCCTTTCCTTTTTCCAAATATTCAGAAAGGTTGGCTCACATGCCCTGTGGCTTAAAGCAGCCAGCAAGACTGAAAGTGGTGGGTAATTTCTAAAGAAATCTGGAACGCCTACATGCTTTTTAATTATATACCTATGTGCTCACCTAATTTAATTAAAAAACAATTACCACAATTTATGATATGAGTACAACTCTTTAGCAAACCAGAATTGCAGCTGAGTTTGCTTTTTGATTCTTCTTTTTTGTTGTTGTTGTTTTGATTGTGTGTAGGTGATCCTGGCTGACGTTTTTTCCTTATGAAATATAAGAGTTTGTTAGGTTAGGTACTCAGGCTGCTAATTTCTGAAGTGGCATTAGCCTTTTTCTCTTCTTGAGGCAGGTTGGACAGAGATGGCAATTTGTTTATTGGACTTAAATGATGCTGAAATGAAAAACAGGAGACTACAAGAACCTATGCTGAACACTATGCTGTAAATGAGAGAGTCTCTTACTGTGCAGAGCAGTACAGAGGAAAGATCCCCACAGGGAATATAAGTTCATTGTACACCACTGAATTCCTTGATATTCATTCATAGAAATGAATGTGAATTAAATTAGAAAAGGCAAGAATTTCACCAGAGCAGATATGCTAACATGTCCTTGAAGAAAGCGACAGGTGTATGTATTTGCTGAAAATATCCCATAAATTCTGAAAAATAGTTTCTCACCTCCTTTTATTTAACAGAAGTATCCACAACAAGGGTCTTCTTCATGAAGAAGTGATAATAACTGTAAATAACACCCATGGACTTGAAGGTCATTGCAAAACTTCCAAAATCTCAGCTCATGGTGTTCTGTCAGTAGTGGGCAGAGGTGCAGCGTTTCTGCCTCTCCCCACATACCTCATGCCAAACTACAGGCAGGTGCCCTCCTCGGGGTTTGCTGCCTGGATGAGACCCCTTGGTGCATTATCTGCCTGATATTGTCAACATTTTGCAAAAGAAGTATTGATTCTGGCAGTTTGTCTGGCAGTAACTCCAGTTTATCTGTCAAATTAGACATTGAAAATCTGCATCTAAATCCAGCCCCATGAAAAAACTGAGCAAAGCTTCTGGCACATGTGAAAATTTGGGACATTCAGGACAAAGCTGAATAATATTGTGAGGAGTTAATTTCTGCTGCTCAAAGAAAATAAGCAGACCACCCTCTGTTTCCCTGCTATTTGACTAACCTTTTGAGCAGGAAGCTCGTTGACTATCCAACTCAGCAGCCACAGTACAAGCAATGAAGCTGATCACAGGATTACAGAAATATTAGCTGAGAATGACCTTTGGAGGTCATCCAGCTCAACCTCCCATTTGGAAAAGTTTTTGCCAACACTGGATCCGGTCAGCTGTGGCTTTGTCTAGACCAATGCACAAGACCTCCAAGGATGGAGCTACCACATCACCTCTGGTTAAGTCTATTTCAGAGCTGTAGCACCCTCCCAGGGAGGAAATTTTCCTGAAGTTCAATTGGGAACTCCAAAAGTACAGTTTGATGCTATCACCCACTGGTATATTATCTACTGCTACTGAGATGAGTTGATCCTTGCTAGTTTTGTAATTCCCTTACCAAGTAATTGTGGACCTCTAGGCCTTCTCTTCCCTAGATTATCCCAGCTCTTTCTACCTTTTCTTGTAACCATGTCCCCCAGGCCCAGGATCATCCTAACTGGCCTTTGCTGGACCTTATTTCCTCAACATTTTTCTGAACCAGGGGACCTCAAACCATCACATGGTATTGCTAATGTTGATAAGCTCTTCTGAAGTTTCTTTCCCAAAAATGATGAGATGGTGTTGAAAGCCTCCCTGAAGCCAAGCATCCACTCTAACTCCCCTCCCAGTTCCCATAGGGGGCATTTCATCACAGAAGGCAATTTTATCAGTCAGGCCAAGTTGGATTTCGTGAATCTTTGACCATTCCCTAGTGCCTTCCTGCCCTATTACATGTTTGGAGTGGCCTGAAGAGGCTGCACTTCCTGCACCTCCGCAGGATTCGAGACAAGTCTGACTGTACCCTCTTCTCCACCTCAAAGACAGGCACAACCCTGGCCCAGTCCCCAAGGCCTTCTGAGTCACTGTGGTTATTCCCAGCTGAATCTGTCCATCACTGTCAGCTCCTTGGGGAAAATCCCATCCAGCTGTATGGAACTGTACATCCAACCTCCCTGAGCAGTCCCTGATGCTGGCTGTCTGCCTCCGTCCCAAGCTGTTTGCGCACACCCTGAGCTCTGGGGCAGGCAGAGAAGCATACACATTGGTGTTTCCTCATCTCTTATGCCACTTGGTTGTCTCCCTCACTTTCAGACCCACAGCACTCACTATGGGCTGCCTCATCTGGAAACACCGCACATGATGCTGCCCCATGAACCTGATAGATCTCACAGGCTGAGAGAGGGATGCCCAGGGACATGAGGCTCCTAACCTTGGAGAAGGGAAGAGCCTGGGAGCAGAGCAGCTCCCACGGAAGCCTTGACAGTTGGCTGCAGATCTGAAACAGCAAGTGGCAAATCTGCAGAGCCCTGGGCAGCTCAGAGACATTGACATGGGAGAACTGGGACTCATTTGACTGTATAAGCAAAGAGCTGAGGACCAAGCAGAACTAAACCTCATTCATTACTGCAACCCCACAGGGTTTCTGAACTCCTTTCTGTGCTGTTGATGAACAGAGCCTGCAAGACACACTAAGAGCAGCACAGTCACCAAACTGCTTGCACCTCTAGTTATCTCTGAAGCAATTACCTTCAGAAGACATACTTCAATTAAGGCTGCTGCTTCTCTCTATTGCTGTGCAGAGAAATTGAAAATGTGCCAGACATATCTGCTGCTTGTGGCTCACAAATCCTTAACCCTTGTGCTGACTGTCAGCCATATGTGATCTTGGCAGCAGGTCCTGTCCTTTCCATCTGGAAGAACTTAAAATTTAAAAAAAGGGTACTTCAGTACAATCAAAAGAAAACTTTGTCTCCTCTTAAAAGATAATGTTAGGAGCTGGTTCAAATGTCTATAAATGCTGTGTGCAAATTTCTTTGCATATCAGCACTGCTTGTACATTCTGATGTTTTTGGCTGAGCATCTCAGATTTGGGTATATTAAAATGTGTGCAAATCTGCAGCTGGATCTCAGGAGGAAGTTCTCAATAGCTAGTGCCCAGCATCAGGCAACATCCTTGCAGCAAGGCATCTACTAATGCAATGAATTTAGCTCCATTTCCTGTTCGCAACGTATCCAGCAAACAGACCCCAGCTGTTATTATGTGTTTATAATTGCATTTTATTTCAGGCCTGATTTATTTGTACATATTCCAGCCTGAGGAAGGTCACACGCACTCCCCTTGTTTCAAGCAGAGCCTGCATGACGTGGTGCTTTCCGGGCTGAGCGGGACCTCCATGAGCAGCGGCTGCTGCCTCCCACACAGGCACAGCCGCAGCCCCAGACACATCTGCAGCATGTCCACTGGTGGGCACAAGCCAGACTCTCACTGCACTGCTCCCCCACCTCCTCTGCTGCACCCGAGGGATAAATCCTGAGCCCCAGAAGTCTCTCTGGCACACAGAGTGGGACCGCTGGGAGAGCAGGCCCCACGGGAGGAAGCTCATGGCCTGGCTGGATGGAGACCGGCTCCCACATCACCTGTGAGGCACTGAGTGAACCCAGCCTCTGGCCCACAGACAATGCCAATGACACTGGGAGTGAAAAGTAATGAAACACGTATCCCTGCAAAGCCTTCATTAGGAACACTGAGAAAGGGTATTGACCAGAGGAATCCCAAATCCTTCCAGGACAGGAAGCTCCCTTGGACCAGTTCTTGTTCCGGCACCAGTGTGACTCTTTTGCCAAGGACTCTGCTTACTGTCACTGCTGAGGTGGGTTACCATAAAATTCCTGCTCAGAAAAATGATCTGGCTTTGACAAATTTCTTCTGCAAATTCTCTGAAAACACAAGGACTGAGACTTTTTATAGTGTGTAGAAGTTGTTCTGTTTAGCACTGCAAAATCTATTAATGACTTAGATAAATTGTATTTTTCAGAAGTGTCTGAGGTCCTGAGAACCTTAAGGAGCCAAAGCAGGATTTTAAAAGCTGGTTGAGACATGATTTGGTTTCATTTGAACAGTCTGGAAACAAAGAAGGACCGAAAAAGACATTCTGGCAGTAGCAAAGAAAGCTTATAAACTGCCTGTCATTCACCTTACAACCACCAAAGTCTTCTCTAACATCTACCTTCAAGATCAATCCCATGTCAAAGGGAGAAAAAAAAGCCAAGATTTGAATAAATGCAAAAAAGGGAGGGGCAACAGAATACAGATCTTGAAGGACTAGTGCATTAGATGATGGAAAACCTTTTTTTAGCAGATATCAGATCCACTAGATAAGAATTAACAATAATTAACAATCAATTAGTAATCAAGAAAACAAATGAAAGACCAAAACATTTTAGTATATTGTGCCACAAAAATGGCTATTCGATCACACTCCAAGTGTAACTATACTGTTTTCTTCTCCCACTGATCCCTTTTAATCACATAATATACACATGAAGAAACCTTGTAAATAATGTGTGTCTATACCTTTGGAAAAATAAATAGCCAAACAGAGCTGCTTCTTGGAGCTGCAACACAAACTCAACTCTTTTAACAAACAGAGAGCCCAAAAGAGAAAATTACTCTTGTATAGAATACTCTCACTGTAGGAAAAGCTTGAGTGAGAGATAGCAACGGGCTCACAAGATCTACTTACATTAGAGAACTAGCAAAATCATCACCTTCAGCTCCAAGTTCTCCATGAACCTGCATGAACAGTAACTTGCTTTAGAAGCTGGCAAAGAGAAGTTTCAAGGTAAATTAGCACCAGGTTTTGTTCACCTTAACAAACCAGGTGTTGTGAGTTGTAGCAGGCCACCAGCTGCTTCAGTTCAACCATCACTTTTAACAAACCCATTTGCTGAAAAAGAGGACGCTCCTTTAGGCTTTGATGAAAAATCAGATCAGAGGGGAAAATGCTTCAATTGAACACCACCTAAGGTACAGAACTAAATGCCACATCCATTTGTTTCCTGAACACTTCCAGGAACGATGACTCCACCATCTCCCTGGGCAGCCCATTCCAGTGCCTCATCACCCTTACAACGAACAATTCTTCCTGATGTCCAACCCGAACCTCCCGTGGCACAATTTGAGGCCATTTCCCCTTGTCCTGTCACTTGTTCCCTGGGAGAAGTGCCAGACCCCCATCTGGCTACACCCTTCTTTCCAGGAGTTGTAGAGTGACAAGGTCCCCCCTGAGCCTCCTTTCCTCCAGGACAAACATCCCCAGCTCCCTCAGCTGCTCCTCAGAAAACTTATGTTCCAGACCCAGCTGTGTTCCCCTACTCTGGACATGGTCCAGAACCTCGAATGCCCCCACTGAATTAATGGGCCCAGAACTGGATACAGAACTCCAGGTGTGACCTCACCAGTGCTGAGTACAGGGGGACAATCACTGCCCTGGTCATTCTGGCCACACTATTGCTGAAGTCACCAAGCAACAAGACCAGCAACAGAGAAGACCAGAGCCCAAAGTCAGGGAAGAAAAATGTGGAAACACCAAATTGTCTGGAAGTATAGAAAGATGGAGGCTAGGGGGAAAGCCAAAGGCTACTATTTATCAGCATTCCTTTCCCTATTTATGCCTGTTCTGGGACCCAGGTTTTCCTGTGTTTATACAGCAGCTTTCTCCTGGGTCAGAAGGCATTTCTTACCATCAGCTTCCCACAGGCTTCATGCTGCATGCGCAGGAGAAAGCAAGACCCACTATGAGAAAACTCCCGACCTTATTCAGATATTAACAAGGACAACAGCTTTAACCAGGCTTCTTCCTCATTCACTGCCCCAAGGCAGCCACCCCATACACACACCTGAGATCACACTTTTAACACTTACAAAGCACCTGACAGCATCTCATTTACTAAGTAATTAAGTTGTTAAATGTATTAAGCATTTCCACAGAATAAACTTACTTTTTCAAGAATTCTTTTAAAAAATAACTTTTTCAAAAAATTCATACTTCTCTGAAGCTGGAAACCCCCCCTCCAGAGAAAGACAGACGGACAATACGGGTAACTGGGACATAACAGACTTTGGCTGCCTGAAGTGCTTGAAGCCTAGCTGAGGAAGAGCTAAGGCTTTGATGAAAACCTTAAAAAAAGTTGGTTCTCAAACTGGTGAATAATGTAGCCTGAGGAAAAACTGGAAATTACTGAACAAATGAAAAAAAATATCCTTTAGGTATTGCATGCATGTGATACACAGTAACCACCTCCAGTTGATAGCATGAAAGAGTGCTTTATTTTGTTATGGTATGGATTCACTCCAGTTCACAGAGAACACAACAGTTAATACCTATCTTCACTTTGTAGGAGAAATGGGCATGAATGCATGAGCACGCAGTCAGCAGCCTTTTATCGCCACTTACGCAAATTTTGCCCCAAAAGCATCATTTATGGTACACACGTCTCACCACCAGTCCATGTAACAGCACTGTAACGCCAGTTCTAGAAACACGGGAGAGAATGATGTCAATCTCAAGGACTGTGAAAATGTGTGTGTGTGTGTGTGTATACATATGTGAATATAAATATACCACTTGGTGATTTAACTTTCAAAATTTTGGTTTTGACTTGAAAGTTTGTTTTGAAAGAATGTGCCCCTGAATAATACATGTTGTTCCTTGAGGCACGTGTTCATGTTCAGGCTCTAGATAAGAGCCTGAAGCTTTTACTTAAAGCAGCCACTGAGAGCTGAGGGTTTGGAGCAGACAGAATTGTCTGGACACCAGGTAGGTCTCCGTGAACTGTGGTAGCAGTCCACAGGTAGAAGGGTACCTGAATCTCATCAAAGCAGTCTCCCATGTTTAACCATTTTATTAAAATTAAAACCCGAAATAGCAATGAAGGCAACGATGCCAGCCAAACCAGTTCCTGTTAACCTACCAAACTTACCTTCCCAGAGGCTTTGAGCTTTTTGAAGCATAATTTTAGGACTCAAGACTCCAAAAGCTCATCTATTTCCCCTGTACATCCAAGTTTACACCAGGTGGTCCAGCAGAAGATACTGTTGCTCTTCCCAAACCCTTCCCCACTTACATACAATTTCTTTGACATGTCCAGCAGAGACTCTCCCCTTCATGGTCAGAGGTTCTATCTAAGCAAAATAAGGCTGATAAATATTGTGTGTAGTTATCTTCTGTGCAGAAAAAAAATCAAAAACCCCCCAAATCATCTTTCAAGAGGGGGATTAAAAAAAGATGACTCCTTCTAAACCATGCAAGGCCATAAGGGTGATAAAACTCCAATATGCCCTACAACCAAACATGAAACTAGCAGGAAAACAGAAAACACAGAACAACGAGAGGCCAGAAAAAGGACTGTGAAAGACATTTTCAGTCTGAAGCATGCTTCAAGTAGCTTAGATTTTCAAAGCCATTTTAAAAGTTTTGTGCACATAACTTGCTTCTGCATACTCCACCATTTTTTCTGACCTTTCTGCCTAATTACTTTTCCCCCTCTCAAAGAGCAACAGAAAATGAGAAAACAGGTCACATGAGAAAGAAAATGAAAGCCGTGAGCTGCACCCACTACCAAGTATACAGAAAATATTTCATAAGCTGTCAAATATAAGAGCAACACAGCAATTTTCATTTTTCTTCCACTTAAAAGCAATCACAGCTTGAAATGTTTAAAAGACAATGTCCCAAGTTCATGCCCAAGCCCCTCAAAATTTTCAACACAGCATCTAACAAGTGAGAGAACACTGTTTATCTTTTTATTTGTAAACCAGAGTTTGAAATACTTTACAATATACTTTTCATTTGTCTAAAGAAATACCATCAGGAACTGAAAGAACAGTGTGCCATTAAATGTTAAGGACCATATTTTTAAAAACCTTTCTTAAAAAAGGTTATAGAGGTATGATGAATTTAAGTTGTATTTTAAAGTCCACTACTTAGGCATCTCAATGATTGAAAATTAAGTGTAAAATTCGAAGTCCAGTCACAGATGAGGCTGTAGAGCTGTGCTCAAGACTGAAGAGGTCTACCTAGGGCAGGCACAGCTGCACACTCCCCAAATTAACTCAGCCTGTCTCAGCCATGAATACTGCAGATCAGAGCGACACCACTGATTAAGTCAGTTTGAACTACTTAATATAAATTCTCCCTTTCTAATAAGAAGGATATTAACTAAAGCTTTCAGTTAGACAACAAACCTTTCTAATTAGCAACAAAAAAGCAAAAGTGACATGCTTACTCTGTTTCAGGCACTTTCAAGATCATAGTTTATTTACTGTAGGTAAAAAGCTAGTATACAGATTAAGGGATCTCTTAAATTTCAACTCTACAGTTATACACCATCTAGTATTCTTGCTCTGAATATTAACCAAAAGGTTTCTAAACACCTGTAAGCCCCACTATAAATCTGCGTTGTTATGATGAAAAAAAGTATAGAAATCAATGCTTAATTTTTTCAATGCATAATATTTACACTGTGAAACCAATGGGAAATAACAAGCAGTGGCAAAGAGGCAATAAATTTTAAAAAGCCAGAGTTTTATATAGGTTTTGGGGTTTTTTACAATAGTGTGCTAATCTGCATAATGGTACATATAAAAATTAAAATATAGCAGAGCATCCCATTACAGATATCTGAACTGTCTGAACTGCTGCCATTACTTGCTAACCATCTACATGCAACACCTCCTAGGACTGACTTTTTGTTTTTAAACTGTAAAATAGTTCAAGGTTAAAGAGACAAACATTAATTTGTGTACAAAACTGAAAACTGCACTCAAGAATTGTACTCGTTATGAGTCTCTTCCATACAGAAGTGGAGGGAAAGGAAAAAGAAGCAATGATAGAAAGCAGTCTCTTTCCATTCACTAATTTTCAAAGGCAATGCATAGACTGAGAATACCTGGATGGCAAACTCCAGAAACCCTGGAAACAAACAGTTTTCCCACACAGGACCTCTGCAGGAGGCCTTTCTTTACATCAGATGGCAATGGCTGACAGCAAAATAAGGGGCACCAGGTGTACAAGTAAGTAGATCTTGCAAAATACTAAGATGGAGCAGTTGTTAATATACAATTTGAACTATATATACAATATAATGGAATGTATCCCCTCCCAAAATTGGTTTATGAAACAACTGGACCTTTCTATACTAGCCTTATGACTCAGCTATCGTTCTGATGAAAATATAAGTACACAAGAGACTTGCATGAAAATTAAAATTTATGGGGCACTTTACAGGAACTATTGACAAAGCTGCTTAATGGCATTTCTGTTTTTAAAGTAATTTTGTTAGATATAATTGAAAACATCTGTGTATAAAATGTCCTGACAGACACTTCTACATGGAGCTTTGGTGACAAACTAATTCAATAACAATGAGGTGAGAAATTAAAGTATTTAAGGTAACTCAAACGGAATAGGAAATGGAATGCCAATATGGCAGTTAACCATTTTTCTGTTGTTTAAAACAGGAAAGTCTCTTGCTCCAGCAGAATCCTGTATACAGATAGAGAAGTAGGGAATGCATCACTTATAATTCCCATTAAACAAAAGCCGATTCATCATGTGAGAAGGTACAAATTACAGAAAACATGAATAGTCAATAAAAGAGAAACAACTGGTTTACATGAAAAAAAGTGAGAACACTTCAGTCTGAATGCAGTTACTTTGTGAAAGCTGCTACAACAGCCCACAGAACCTCATTTGTGTTGGTTTTCATACATTCAACCTCAGGGTCTAAATCCAGGAGCTGCCGCACTCTCTTTGTGGCTAAATCATACTGCTCATCCAGGAGGGGGGCAAAAGCGTTCTCCAGGACATCCGAGGCATGGGCTAAGTACACGAGGGCCAGCAGGCGCTTGTCCATGCGGTGTGGGTCGTTCACCCACTTGTCAAGAACTGCCTCCTGAACCTTCTTGATGAGGCGCTGTTTGATGTTGTTGTTGGTGAGAGGATGTGTAGTCATGTCAAAAAGAAGGAAGTTCTGTTTCTCTGTTGTCAGTACACCTTTTTCCACTAGATTTTTAGCTAACCGCTCACGGACATTTCGTAGTTGGTAGTGCAACTTCAGTGGGTTCCATGTTTCACCTAAAATAGTGAGAAAACCACACAACAGTCAGACAAAATTTAAGCTGTACTGCTGCAGTGATACTTTTTCCCCCTCTCTGTGGTGCAGAATGAGCTGTCAAAATCATACAGCAGATTACAAGACACTGTGCTCCTGTCAGCACTTCTCTGATCCCTGGCATGGAGGCAGAGACCAGGAGAACCTTCTTGGAAGAGCTCTGGGGTACACTGAAAGTTTGGATGAAATGATAGCTAAGCCACGTCTTGATTACAGATATGAAAAATACACAAAAAACTTGTATTGTATATAAAAAAAATGAACCAGTTTGGCAGAATCAATTTACTTCTAGAAACAATAAAAATAAAGTAAAATCAAGCACCTTCTATAGTCTTTGTGCATTTTCCTGAGTCCAGCCTTTTACCATGTCAGAGACTGAAAGAAGTGTTACTGCCTTTCTTCCGCCACAGAGACAAGCTAATGCATATCTACCCAGTGCATTTCTTTATTTCTGCAGGTTTCCACTCCTCTCTCCCTTCCTGCCTCCACCAGATGAAACAGTGACCATGTGCTGTGAGAGTGTGTGTGGCACAGGCGTGCACACATGAAGCACTTGTTGGGAAGAGCCCTTAAAGCTTCTAATAAATTATTTCTAATGCCTTTTTTAAGGCAGAAGAACTGGGCCCATCAGAGTTAGAGATTGGGTGGGCATAGAGGAAATTGACAAAGCACAAAATCAGCATCAACAGCTCCAACTAAAATTGTTTAGCAGTGAGAATTCTACCTTTGCTTCAGAGCTTACTTAACAGGCTAAAAATTGTAAATCCAGCTTAGTTAATAATTTATCATAATCCCCTCCTGATGTAAAGGACTATGCATTTTAAGAGGCAAGAAAAGGAACAGCATTAAGTATTTCTTACATAGATGGAGGTTTTCCATAAATGATTTTGAGAATTTCTGTACCAAACTTTTGAAAGAATTATTGGTTAGCATAAAATAATAACAGTAAGCCACAGGTGACGTCGAGGTTTCTCCCACTGTGATGGAGGCTGACACACAAACACTATCCAAGTAACAAATGAGGTGACTCCAACCGTGTGAAAGGCAGAAAACCACCCAGGCCTGAACTACACAAGTCCAACTACACATCACTGATGTGATTCCCCAGTTTGATCATGAATGGAACTATCATACAAACACAAAAAAGCGGTTTCCTTACTACCTTTCACAGGGCAAAGGCTATTTCCTAGATTTTTATACAGTTGCCATGTGGCTAAAGTCAGTGCTGTGGTGACACCTCGTGACCAAGCTCGTCAATTACACAGACACTTGCAGACACAGAGATGTTTGCTACATCTACAGGAGACCTGACATTTTGATCCAAACTTCTATATTCTCCACCCTTGCTTTCCTTAGAGGCTACCTTATAAACATCAGCCTGGCCAGTATCACCTTACATGTCCATATACTTATTTACATGATGGCTTTGAACTCACACGTACTGTAACTCCAAGCAGCACTCTGCACCATGTGATAATCATGGATAGAGCAGATTTTTTCCAGGATCGACCTGGTCCCCAAAGCAAAATTCTAACAGAGTTTATGAATTTATTAAATGAAACAAAACAAAGCAAAACCAACCAACCAATAAAAATAAAACCCCCACCAAGACCCACCAAAATACTTTTCTTCAGACGGACAGATCTCCAAAAAGGATCTCTCTGCACTCTTAACTATGGGAAATACAAATAACACTAATGCCATCCAAGAATTAGTAATTAATAAACCTATGTTAGTAAAAATGATTGAATCAAGCCTTAGCCACAGCACTGATGATAACTATTTCCCTAGAACCAAAGCTCAGCAGGGTCAGGAAAATCTTAGCTTACCTCAAAGAATTCCTACAACACTAGTTCATTCATTAGCTGACCTTTTTCGAGCCAGTCCTAACTTGATGTGCATTGCACTGGAAGAAGAGGTAAAATGTCAGCACAAATTACGTATTTGGGACAAGAAAAATGAGTTGTTTTTGCTGGGTGTAAGAGGGAAGGGGAGCTGAACTGCATGGCTCTGCAGTAGCCTGAGGTGGGCTTTCTGTGGTCCAGTCTTCCCACTGCCTGACAGCCAAGGAGCACAAGAGGAGGGGTGGCAAGGACTTGAGAATGAACTGGTGTGAAAGGAAGGCCATTTAAGGTGGCGCAGAATGAATGGGAAGAACAAAGAAAACAGGAAAGCAGAGAAAGGTGAACAGATTTTGCTCATCTCTGCAGCTCACTGGTTTTAAGAAGTAGCAGATTTTACACAGGCAACTTCCAAATCTCATTACCCCCAGCTCCCCAGTCATACTGTAAACAAAACAGGGTTTTTCCTGCGCTGTTTCCACAAATGAAATACAGCTCTGATATACTCCAAGGAAGCTGCATTTATGTGCTTTGTGAAAACAGATGAACACTAGTGATGGATTCTGTCTGCAGTTCAGCCTGGAGAGGAGAAGGCTATAAGTAAACCTTGCTGCAGCCTTTCACTATTTAAAGGGGGACTGCAAGAAAGATGGGGTCAGACATTTTAGCAGGGCCTGGGACACAGAGTAATGGTTTCAAAGTGAAGGAAAGTTGTCTGAGATTAGATACAAGGAAGAAGCTTTTCACAACGAGGCACCAGAATGGACTGCCCAGAGAGATGGTGGATGCCCCATCCCTGGAAACATCCAGGGTCAGGTTGGATCATCCTCTGAGTAACCAGGTCTAGTGGAAGGTGTCCTGGCTGACTGCAGAGGGGCTGGACTAAATGGCCTGTAAAAGTTCCTTCCAATCAAATCTGTTCATAATTCCATGATAATTGACATTTCAATTTTTCTCTACTATTTACTAGCTTTACAGAGAGAGCTGCGTGCAAAGTACTCATCTTGAAGACTTTGTTTTGATCAATGAGAAGTATTGAACACTTTAAAATATTTATTACACTTATTCAGTTAATGAAAAAATCAAACTCCTAATGCTTTATTTTTTCTTTATGATTAATGGCCAAATCAGTCTCAAGTTTTATGTGTGAGCTATGAGCTCTTCACATCCTTTCTTTACTGAAAGATCTGAATACTCAGTGCTTACACTGAGGCTTCAAACTTCCACCAATCCTCATTTCCAAATACAGAGAAAGGCAGTTACATCTCCAGGGTGCAGTCCGAATTTACTTCAGAGTCAGTGGAAGGCACCTTTTCCACCGAGTTTGAGATGTCCTCTGACACTTCCATACAGAGCCTTTCTGTATCAAGTTAAGTTAAAAGCAACAGTTAGTTATATTTGATTAAAGGCTACAATTGACAAGAGATTACCCTAGAGAACAGACTAATTAACTTTTTTGCATATTTCCTCTCAAAAAACCTTGCAATATAATCTCTAGTGATGCCAGATGATTAGCTTTATTTGATAAAAAAGCATGTTATATGCAAGGCTTACCACTAAGCAGTTCAATCCAATTTTGTACTGTTTCAGGAGGTTGGGTCTCTTTTATGTGTTTCAGAGCTTCATCAAGCAGAACATCCCCTGTAGGAGCATCTGACTTGCAAATCACCTAAGAATGAATAAAACACAGACAGTATTTTGACACAGATCATATACAACAAACACACCCACCAATAAAAAAATCTACCTGTTAAAAAACCCAAGATTTTTTTTAAAAACAAACTCTCTCTTACAAATATGCAACTTTGTAAAACCCAAACCTTTGCTGTTAAAAAAAACCTAGCTGTGCATTAATTCAAAATACAGTAAGTCTGATGTTATCTGTAACTTAAATTAACCTTAATGAGCTAAAAATTATAGCAGTAATAAACTTTACATCTTTTACTTCTTTAAACTTTAAGAACTTTACATCTTTTTAACCTGATGTATTATTTTTTTGTAAGGAAAATAACTCACTTATCAAGCCAGGTCCTTTGCTACTTAGTCTCTGAATACAGTCTATTTTACTGTTTCAAGTAAATTTATTCAAAATACTGAGTTAAACAATCAGGTTGCATGAAAATAACAACAAAAAAAAAGTACAAAAACTTTTCTTCAATATATTAATGGATAAAAATAGGTTCATGGCAACATCTGCAAGTTTTGCAGCTCTGAAGAACACATTGTCAGATGATTGAGTTTCATTTAATGCCAGTTAAACAACATGTGTTGAGGAAAATGCACATGTACTAATAAATCCCTTAACGTGCAACAATAAATGCAATACTATCTAAGTCTGTTATTAAATAACTTGTAAAATTATTTGAGTTCCTCATTCAGGAAAGCACAACAAAAAAATTGATTCAGAGTAACATAACAAAACACAAAAATTTGACTAATGCTTGTTTAACAGTATACATAGTTTTAGAAACCATGCACAAATACATTTTTTTTTTCTGGAGAGAAAAATCAAGAGTACCAAATGAAAACTTACAGATTAAATTAGCTCAAGTCAGCATGTTTAAATAAAATCTTTATTTATAGAAGAATTACTACAGTTGTTAATAATAGTAGTAGTTGTTGTTGTTATTGTTATATCTGGCAATTTAAACAGTTTACAAGTTAGCACTTTACAAGCAGCAGGTGAAAGGTAGCAGGAGATTGACAGAAAAACGAATACATCAACACAATTTCATATATATATATATATATATATACATATGAAAAGCAGGAAGCAAAAGGTCTTATTTTTCCTAACACTTCAGAGGAGTCAGAAAAGTGTTCTGGTAATGTCATCCTGAAATATACCCCAAGTTTATTTATTTCTGTTCCACAGTTCTAATAATCCTTATTACAAACAACAGAGTGCAATGCATTTTCATAGGGTGTGTTGATGACACTCAAATGAGCTGCAGTGATAAGACAACTTGAACCCCAGCAAGATGACCCCCAGCTGGTGTGCAAAAGTGTTCAAAAGCTGTGAGATTAAAATTGTTTAAGAGATCTTTGTGAGTACCTAACAGGTCATAGCTGGAATGATATTTTCAATTCAGATGGTCTATATAAAGCACAGAAACAAAGACTTTCAATAAAAACCAGCAAGAATGAACAGGTCCACAATGCCAAGCTAAAAAGAACAAAATATATTAGATCTAGAAAGTGAGGTATTTTAAAAAAGAGTGTAATAAAGAGTAGTGTAAGGTGCTTACTTCAGGAAATATAAAAGATACCAACTTAGTCTGGAAACACGAAGACTTCAACAGGCAAATTAAACACTCAGGGAGCTGCTGAACCCTATTCAGTAGAGAATTTTAAGACTAAACATCTACCAGAGAGGGACCAGAGAAATCTCACTATCTGTCACTCCATCAAGATTAGATGGTCTCTTGAGATACTGTCTCCATTTTGGGGAGATCACTCCAACATGAACTTCAGGTATTTGGTTTTAAGAACACATCTACACTTTAATCCAGACAATCCCTATTTGAAACTAAACACACAACAATATCTACTTATCTTTCTGATTTACAAGCTTTCATGGCATAACTCAAAACCTTTATTAAACCCATACAATTATATTACACATCTTTCAGCTTTGTTACAAGATCCTGAATTTTTGCAAGTGTCTGCTCTTTCACTATACAGAAGCATATTTCAAAATGAAATTTTAAGTTGCAGGACTGCATCTACTAATAGTCACCTCTCAGATACTCCTTTAATAATTAATTAATTAATTTAATAATGAGCCGAAACACTCCCAACTTACTCATATTCCCTTCTTTCCAAAACTGATGTTCACATAGTATTTTAGATTCTTTCAAGTGCTCCATGTTTAGTTTCATAGTAACCTCATTTACACTGGATCACTCCAGCCTGCTGCAGTTGGTACCTGGTCCTCACCATCTCCCTTCAGCAGGCAAGATATAAGATGGGAAGTCATCTTTTGAGCCAGATGTATTATTAAAAACAAACAGAACAAACCTACTGAGAAGATTACAAATGCTTTTATATCTAGGATGTAAGTAAAGAGGCTTTTAAGTTTAGAAAACAGATTTCCCTTCTTATTTGTGGTTAAAATACATTTTTTCTACCACTACAAAGAAGTTTAAGAACCTAGCATGAATATAACACACCATGACAGTGACAGCCTAAATATCCAGGCATTTAGAGGAAAGGTGCACTAAGGCCTCAATTCAACTCAGTGAGAATCCATAAACTCTCGGGAAGCCACAGTGCATTGATTTTGTTCCCAAGTTTACCTCTCTATCCAGCCAGCAGTACTGCACTGTTTTTCCACTTCTCTGCTACACTTAATATCCACAGCACTGTTTCCTCAGTCAAGAAATTTTGCCTCAAATGAGCGTGTGTTGGTTCACACTTCCAAAGTATTCCTCTCCCATCCCCTTCCCAGCACACAAGAGAGGACTAGCAGAAGCCCAGCCTCCTCTGAATCTTCAGAGATCTGCTCTTTCCTCAAGGACTTAGTGTTGAATGCCTCTTGGCTAACTCTCTCCAGAGTGGGAAACTGGCTGGGTTTGGGATCTCATGAATTGAATCACCACAGAAGATTAAGAGTTCAGAAGGGGGAGCTTTTTCCTCCCCAGCAGAGGGACAAAGGTAGAAAAATGAGAGAACATTCTGTTTTTTTAGAGATGCTGGTCCTTAGCCTGATTGCAAAAGAATATTCTTTATTCCAATTTTTTAGTGATTAATCAGCTACTAGATTTTTCTGGTACTTATCAACTAAGGAACTTTCAATTATACAGAATGTTAAATTTGCATTTTTCACAATGCAGCTCTGCAATTAAGCGAAGCTAAGGACTAAACACAGATTTTTAAGTAAACTTCATTTTCTAGTTTTAATACAAAAATTCACTCTTGCATGAATTGCTCAGAATTGTTAGCAATAAAATACTGAAGTAAATCTGTCAAAGATTTGTTGGGATTCCTTTTGCTTTTAATAACTCTGTTGATTTGGTTTGCGCTCTGAGCCTGTAAGACAATGTAGAGTATCATCTTCTATTCTCAATAACCACTTGCAAACCTTCACATTCATTGATTTGTTTATAATATCGATCCCAGTAGACAGAACTGCAAAATGGTGCAACAATTGCATATTCTTAAGCCACATTTACAAGGATGTTGCAAAATGTAATGCATCATATCCACTTATGAAGTTTCACTAAGGTCCATCAAGTGCTTGTCCACTCTTTTCTCAGCCTCATTTGACTCTTATGGCATTCAATTATAGATTTAATGCATCTTGATCCATTCTGAAGTACAAAATATTATCAGCAGAGATCAACCTGATTTAAGGCTTGAAGTGGAAATCATTGTAGGTATCATTCTTTCAAGTTAATTATATGATCAAAGGCACAGTTGCTTATAAATCTGTTCTACTACCCAAGAACCTTGTTTTACCTTCTTCTTATCCTCACCTTATCACTTGTGCCCTACCTGATGACAAGATCAAGAGAGTGGTTCCAGTAAAAACTAAACTGATCAAAGTAAATTACTTTTTGCCCCTGAATCATAACCTTGGATGTATTACTAGACAGCTCTTTCCACTTATTAGGCATAGTATTTATTTCAGAGCCAAAGCTAAGGGCATGGGGAGCAAAGCCTGCAGAAGCAGAACAAGGAGGGCACTTGACAGAATAGAGACACTTAAATCAGGCCAACACAGAAACAAGACTGAAATTTAATGTTAATGAAAAACTTCAAATAAGGTGCAAAACAACACAAGTCATTCACAAGAATGATTTCTAATTGATGGATATGGTGCAGTTAGGGATTTTATTTGCATCGAAGTACTTAAGCAGATAACAACCTTCATTTTAATTTTAAATGAATGTCTTTTTTTATAGAACCCTCCTGCCTGAAAATTGAAAAGTATCTCAAATACCTTACAACAGCAGAAAAAGTAAACCTCTAAATTGCAAAGATTTTAGACCACCTTCAAAACACACATCTACCCAGACCCGAAAACACATGATAAAATTTAACAAGAACCACCCAACCACAATCAAACAAAAAACAAACACAGCCCAGACCAGTAATTTTGCTTGTATTCTTTAGTGAATATACATACAGGTTATTTTTCCATTTTCCTAAAAAACCCAGCAACATCACAGTTAATATTTCCAATAGATAGAACTGACAAGGTTTTCACAGAATGAAAATAACTCCTGACTGAATGCCTAAGAAGATTACTGAATGCCTAAGAAGCCAAAAGCTCTGGAGGAAAAAAAAAAATGTGCGAACTAATCAATGCTGAATGTGCCTAAATGAGGCTAAAAGAAGTAGGGACTGTTTGTTGGAACAGAGGTTTGATTCTTCTGAAGTGAAGGGAGCTGGAAGAAGGTTGAAGAATCCACAAACTTGCCTTAAAATTTAGCAAATGATAATATTGACAGGGAAATGTGCCATAAGAGAATTTATCTGTGGTGGACAGACAACATTTGACCAGGTTTACAATAGGCCTATTTTAAAGGTACCCCCTAATGCTGATGAAGCAAAAATTCTTCCAAGAGCGTTACTTGTGCATTTTGTACAAAGGGAAAAATTCAGTGATAAAAGTAAAAAATAAAGGCCTCAAATCTTCAGCCTGATTCTATAGAGGACGGTAGAGATGTGGCTATCTTGAAGGCCAGAGAGCACAACCAATTTAACACACCAGCCTCATGCTTAAACTAGATAGTTTTGCGTTCTCAGGGGCCCCAGGAACAAGGATGGTTTCCTTCCCACGCAACGCAAGCACAAACTGCCACATTGTGCACAGCAGAAGTAAACCGGTGGCTTGCAGGACACATCTGGCATCTGTCAGTTATTCATTCCTTTCAGCCTTAGCCCACATCCCACTGGCACTGCAAAAGCCAGTTCCTTCAGCAGATGACTGCTGGTGCCACTGTAACTGCTGCCACCACATCCCAGCCAGAGCCAATGTCTGGCTGGCAACAGGACCAGCAACACATGCGGAGAACAAACACGGTCACGGAACATGTACCAGAGATGTTCCAAGGCACTTCATCTCACCACTGAAACACTTGCTAACTTTGCTCATCTGCCTTAGGTCATTACTCAGAATCATCATCCTCAAGTAGAGAAAACCCAATCCTTTTTCTTAGAACCAGCTGTAATTCATAGCTCCTGTATTGGGTGGAGCGTGACAAGTAAATGTGATCGTTTTCCTGCACTTGCCTTTCTTGTTAGCAGACTTTTGCGCCTCATTCCGCAGGCCTCCAGCTGGAGACGCCCCCGCAATGCCAATTCAATTAACATACAGCCACGCAATCCCGAGGAGATGCAATCGTTCCAGAATGACGTGTAACCCTGTGAAGAACGAAAGACAATAAGATATCTCCAATTCCACCTGAAAGCGAATAGAAAACAGGCCTTGCTGTGTGTTCTCTAAGCAGTACTCCTGCTTTCACAATTTTGAAGTGGCATCACTAGTCACCATTATTCCTGCCCTGAAAACGTTAGAGAAACAGTTTCATCCTCTGTTAGTTTTGACACTCAAGTCTCTGCCTTGTGAAGAACTGGGAATCCTGAGGAAAATCATACAGAATGAAAGAGGGAGATACCAAGAACTGTGAGGTATAAAGTGTAGTTTTATACACAGTCAAAATAAACATGATATTTTTAAGACACCAAGCATTTGGCATTACTGACACCACATGGCCTTATGAGTGACCGAGAAACATTAACATGATTTTACATGTATAAACAACGTGGCACTGAGAAAGCAATAATAAACTAAAAATGGATATGAAGTTAACTATGGAGTATACTTGAAAACACAAACGTGACAATCAGCACAAAAAACAGAACAGATTCTTTTGAGTTGAACATTGTAAACTAAAAGACAAAAGCTTTTAAAGAAATATTTATAACAGCTACTATTTTGTCATTTAAATCCTTTGAAAGCATGTGCTTTTAGAGCTTGAAGCATAGTTCATAAACAAACTGCAAAACTGCAATCCATATGTATTCTACGAAGCACACCACATGTACTGTGATTTATCTCTAATTCTGCATTGACAGCTGTCTGCTTAAAAGGCAGAACAGACCACTTGACCCAATACATTTATTCGTCAGTATCTAGACACACAGCTAGTGACCTTTGTACTCACTGTTCAACAGTTATGACGAAAAAAACCTTACAAGAAGAATTTTTTATATGGAGTAACCAACAATATTCTTCCATATTTTTTAATATTTGAGCATCTAAGACAAAGCAAAATCATTGAGAAATGTTCTGAGAAACGTTTGATAAGATTCATAAAGATTTTTGCAAAAGTCTTCTAGTGAAAGGCTTCTGAAAACACCAACTTCGGGATACTTTACAGAAAAGTGCACAAGACAAGATGGGGCAAGAGCAGAAGAGAGCTCTGCTTTTCATAAATTTGTCTTAACCAATAACCAAGACTGGCTTAAAACAAGAAAAAGTCAATCTTACTATTTTTGTAGATGAAAGCTGCCACATATAAACATACAAGATGCACATATCCTAAGTCCACTAAATTTACAAACCAGTCTCTAACTACTGCCATCAATTACAGATTCCAGGAAAGTGAGAACAGTTGCTTCAACTTTGCACTTAGGTATTTTCAAGAGCTGTATTACATAGATGACCAATACTTATGAAAAGTCTACAGAAGCCCTGAATCTCTAAGGTAATTACCGAAATAGGTCCCATATATTTATTTAAAACACCATAAATATGATCTGGAAAGGCATTTGAAAAGTTATCTAATCAGCCTTTTACTCTTGAGCTGATACTTTACTAGTATCAGCTACTCCTATAATGCCATTCCGTAACTAAGATTTTGGTTGGCACTAGACATTTTCTGCCAAATAACAAACACGATAAAGTGCAGTATTTGCATGAGTGGGAAGAGATATGACTCCCACATTCTATTTCCAATCAGTCTCTTTACATAATAATTTCTGAAGTCACACAATACATACGCAAACTAAAAATCTTCTGCACAAACTCACAGGCACAATAAATTTACACTTCTTTATATTCATAGCAAGTTTCATATTATTATGCAAACACTTAAAGTGCTGATACTTTCCCCCCCTTTTTAGAAACGAAAGTTGAATTTATTTTTAAAATTACTATTTTTCAATGAAGTGATACTAACTACACCACTTCCAGCACCAACTACCAGATGTAAATTCCTCTGTTCCAGTTGTTAACATGGATGACCATAGGCTGAGGGTTGCAGAGAAATACAGGCTTGTAAGATAATTCAGGTCAAAACCGACCACATGAGTCTCTAGTCCAACCTCCTGCTGCAAGCAGGTTCAGCAATGAAGTCAGGACAAGTTGCTCACGGTTCTATTCAAGCATGTCTCAAAAACTTCCAAGGATGGAGACTGCACAACTGCTCAACAGTTTTTAACCAACTAATCCTGAAAGACAGCTCAAAAAGATTACAGCCTTCATAAATGGAGCTGCTTGTTTCGGTGGATTAGATGACAGTGAAGTCACAAGAATGTATCCTGTTGCCACCATCTTCTTATTTTCCTTCTGTCCCCCAGGCTCAGAGTTCACAGGTGATCCTCTAGAGAAGGAACATTATATTTCCACACACAGAAATTGCACAGCTATTAACAGAGTTAGGAAAGAGATTCTTTTCAATCCATGAAACTGATCTTTCCAGATTGTTCCGGTAGATGAACTGGTCAGTTTTGACACCTACTACAAAATATGAGACAATCAAAGAAACCTTCACAGAATATCAGTTTAGCACACAACAGTCTAACTAAATCATCCTTTAAATTAACTCAATCTTCCTGGAGTAACTAGAATTGAATGGGAGACGCTTATCTTTAACGTTCCAAACACTCTCTTGAAACCTACTTCAAATGGCACACAGCATAACTAGAAAAGGTGCACAAAAGAGAAACATTTGGGTGGAGATAAGTAATTCATGGAGAGGTGGAATGGCAATACAGAATAATGCACTATTTGTAAAGGAAACAAGGGCTAGAAGATGATAAATAAAGCTAGCTCACAGGTAATGAGTCAGTAGCCAATTTCTTTTGTTTTTTCCATTCAGTTGTTTTAACAGGAAGGCAGAAGTTGCTAAAAAATCCTTTTAAAAACAAGAAAAATAATGAAGTTTGACAGATAATAATGGATCTGTAAACCACACACGGATCAGGATGAAGCCAATGTTCACTGGGGGAACCGTTATCCTGATCCCGTCCTCTTCCTGAATGTGACCCGGCCACTGCTCATTTCAGCACATGGAACAAGACAGGGATTTGGTTTTCAAAACTTCATTTATTCCAAATTCCTAGCAGTCTCAAAACACTGGACTGAAGATCAAACACCACTACTCAGAAACGCAACTCATTCTACTATTTAATGCTCGTAAACAGCACTAGTCTTCTCACAAACACAATATCAAGTATTTTTATTTCATCCATCTTCCTGCAAGTCCTATACTTTATAAACGTTCTGACTCGAAGAAATATCACTGAAGTTGCTAAGCAGCAGGGGGTAAGACTTACAAAGCAGATTATTTTTATCTGACAGCAATCACACTAGAATAGCACTTGAAGCTATGAATAGCTTGCAAGACAAAATTTTAATTCTACTATGACTCAAAGATCAAAAGACTGTTAACAACTGTCATGTCTATTTACACAAACACAGCACAAAAGTGTTCTTCATCAGACCTGACCTAGAAACTTTCAGCTAAAAACTAGTTTTGCTGGACAAGCAAAAAGGGAAATAAGAATAAAGTTTACACCAAATACTTGCTACCATATTAACTTTGAAAGCTCAGACTTTTCACCCAGGTACGGCAAAGCACAGAGCGGAGACAAAGATTCTCTTTCCACTTTAAGTTATTTAAAATCAATGTTCATTAGGCCATTTCTTTCCCACCAGCTCCTATGGCATTTATCTCCTATTCCCTTGCCTTTTACTCACTTCCAGCTCATGCAGGTATTCCTGTTCAGTTATTCATTAATCACTTCGAACTCCCACCTATTAAATAGTGCATTGTATAACAAAGGACAATTACCAAAACTACCTTACCTTCCACTTCCTGCTTCTACTTAGTCTCTTTAGAGCCATTAAGTCACTTGAGAGATTTTAAAATTCAAAATGTTGTTTGCAATTATTTTCTTTAAAAATACTGCTAACACCTTATCTCTGATCCAACAAGGCACTGCAGCCATGACCACTATAATTTCACAAGTATGTAAAAAAATCAGTGTGAGAAGACAAACGTGATCAGATGTGCCTAAAGATACTTGGTGCCACGTATGTTGGTGATTTCTACACAATTAAGGCTGCTTTAAGACTTGCAAAAAACTTCAAAATTATTTCACTTAAGCACAAAACAGCCAACCTTCACAGAGCAATGATTCTCACAGCTTCCAGGCTACTGTCACACTAACTCTATTTGAAACAAACAAATAAAAAATAACTAAAAAAACAAACAAAGAACCCACTGAATGAACATCACTATTTTCTGTTTCCCAAGTACAATTTAAAGTTACGCAGCAGTAACAGTGGAAAAGAAAAAAAAGAAAAAAAAGAAAAAAAAAGAAAGAGAGAGAAGAGAAAACTTTCTTTAAAAAACATAGAACAAAAGACTCAGAAAAGACTGGGTAATCTTACTCAAGATTAATTTGTTTTATATGTAAGAGATGCTAAAAATCTCTTCCCTCTACAGAAATATACAGTCTCTCTACACTTCTTCAGTTAACTCAGACTTGGTTAACAGCAGTTCTACTATACCTGGCACAGACAATAAGAAGGGCAGAGGAAAAAAAAAATCCATGAAAACACCTCAGATTCAAGAGAAAGAAAAGAAAAACGCTTGCAGAGTTACAACTCTGAGGCTTCAAAATACACACATGGTAATATAAATAAATATGATGTGTTTAACTCATGTGGTTAAGGGCAGCTGTTTACAGAACACAGACTGTAGCTGCCAACACATTCTAATCCAAAGAGTCTCAAGCAATTGCAGATTACTTTGCAGATCACAGAGCCATTGCAACTGGAAATCAGCTTCTTTTAAAAAAGCATCATAAAGTCATGTAATGGAATATAACTTGTGGGTTCTTGATGGCTACTCACCAAAAAAATTAAGTATTTCTTTATTGTAGCACAACAGGCCCCTCAGGCCCATCCTCAGATCCACACAGCCTCATATTTAGTATCACAGGTCAGTGTTAGGTCTAAGTTTTGGCCCTGACTCAGACTCAACTTACATTTATGAGGAACCACAACAGAGGTTTCTCTGGGATAACACACATAACACTGCCCACTCTATGCTTCTCTTACTAAAAGCCTTTTCATTTTATATTCAAACTTAATAGTACTCCTTAGACCCTCACTTAGCACCCTCTACCAAAACAGAGTTAACAACTGAAATAAATCAAACAATTGAAGGGAACCTTCTACAGGAGAAACACCACTACAGCTACCCAAACCCCTGAATTCCTGTTCTCAGGAAATTCCAATTTTTTCTTTTAAGACACAAACAAAAGGACTTTGAAATTTGTTAAATAATGCAATTTCTGAAATTTCATGTACAGACAAAACAAATAAAACATTGGTTAAACTCTTTCCAGCCACGGCAGCTGAATCAGAAGGGAAGCTGGCCAACTAACAGAAAACAGAAGTGAACAATTATAATTCCTGAGGAGTTCATGATTCCCAGCTCTGAGGAAACACACCTTACAGTCTTGTCAGAAGACATCAAATCCTTGGCTTCTGGGTTTCTCAGCTAGGAGGCGCAATTCAGGTTAAAGAAAGCTTTCACCTTAGTAAACAGTAAATTATGAATTTAGAGGTACCCGGTTCTCTATTAGAATAGTATTTCAGGAAAAAAAACCTGTAACTAATTCTACCTAGATGATGAAAGATATGAAAAATTAGACTTCCCAAACTTGTTGAAGTTTGCTGTTACTTTTATTACTTCTGCACTGATGGCACTCAAACACTCTGTTGGGGGTAGCAACATAAAAGCTCTGAGACACAAAACAATTGCTTAGCTTGCATACAAACAAGTGTTGAGCTTTCCCAAGCAGGTGCTTCTTCCTTGCTATCTATTCTTTCCAATGTGTAGCAGACTATGTATATGTTCTCACAATTCACAGGTGACAAACATACTGGAAAATACTCCATGCTTGCTGGCATCAGGGGAAGTGACTGAGGACAATTATCTGCAGGTCCAGTTAGGGGCCCTTGCCAAATACACATGCCAGAATAATAAATATAGTTTGGAGACACATAAAACACACAACATTCAGTTCTGCTGTTCAGATGAGCATAAGAGGAAACAGTTGTCAAGAGATGTAAGCCTGAGATGGACTACCTAAAGTGAATGTGGAACTTGGAAAAAAAACTTTTCAAAGTCAGCTCACATCACCTGTAGGACTGGACAAGCTAAATTGAGTTATCTGCTGGTATAAATTTTATATGAGCTGCTTTTCATTTTGAATAGCACAATTAGTGAAGAGTCTACTTATATCTAACATGTACACAGCAGTGTCATGGAGGAAAAGTGTACCTATATGCTCACCGTGTGTCATTAGTTCTGAGAGAGACTCATGTTCTATATATATACAAATTCAGATTTCTTGAAGTACTAAGAGTGGCAGAGAGAAACACCAGGGGAAAAAAAAAAAAAAAAAACAGTAAAAGAAACAGGACAAAATGATACCAAAGTGTTCAATTACTTTCCCAGCACAAGCAACCCTTGTGAATCACTACATTTTACCTTGAAGAGATTAATTTCAGTTTTACTGACCTTTCAAATCAATGTTGCCGCATCTCATTTTAGCCTTGCACAAAACCTTACATGTAATTGGAGAAAGTACACCCTTACCCACATCTTCATTTTTAGCCATTTGACGACTAAACCAAAGGAAGCAGTCCAAAGCCTGAACTGCTGCTGAAGACAAAGTATTTCTTCACTCCATAGAAGCACGTTGCTGTTCTCTCTCCTGACCCCACAGCAGCATTTGTGCAGTCAGCCAGACAAGTAAGGGGTCTTTCTGAGAGCTAATGGCCAGTTTCCTCACCTGATTCACCATGCAGGTATGCAAATTTCAGAGACAGCATGGAAAACAGAAGGAACATGGCTGGGACAGACAGCAAAATGTAACAGCATCCGATTCCATGACAACCCACACTTCAGTATATAAACTTCATTCAAACCTTGAGTAGTTTCTATAACCTGAATAGTTTCAGCCAGAACTTAAGTCTCTTGGACAAAGAACAGGGGAAGAAAATTGTATGTTATTGGGATACCTGTGCAAAAGCCATTCACGACCAAAATATGCCCAGAAAAGACAAAAGGCATAAAGCTTAAGGTATCATGCACTATTCATCATTACCTTCAGCTCCCCATTTTGGACTTCAGCAATGACTAACCTGATGATCATAAAATTGGAAGTTATATTATTTAAATCTGACAAGGCAGCAATAGCATCCCTTTCTGATTCTCTGAGCAAGTTCTTTCAGAGGTGCCTACTAGCCTATTATTAGCCAACACAAAGCACAGAGAGAACATAATAATATAAAATCATCTCTCACCCACTGGAAACCTACTGCAAAAGACAAGCAGAGATAATTTATCTTGAAATAGAGGCTGTGGCAAGTTGTATTTCATAACGGACTTAATCACAATTGTGACAGAACAGTAACTTTTTTAGTCAACTACTTCCTCCCTGAAGTAGTAGTTTTGTGATGAGAGAAAGACACATGGGGAGAACAGAAGAGAAAGGTTTAACAGCACACATTGTCCAGGTGCTCTGCAGCAGGTGAAGAGTTATTAGGAACTTTGGTCTGCCACAGTTCTCATGTCAGAGATGTCTGCTTCCTTCTCCCTGCATCCTATCTCTCCAGTGTAAGAATCAGTCACAAGCAACTTCACAACTTTAATCTGCTTCACAGCTATGACTGCTCATGAAACAAACACTGCCTAAAAGTATTTTGATTTTAATGAAGAGTACAAGTGGAACGAAAGGCATTGGACTATCATATTGCCAAAAAGACAATCACAATCTGTTACACAGATTCACTGTTAATACACTGTTTCCCTTATGTAGTCTCTCTACAACTACTAACATTATTTTGAATTATTGAAAGCACATCACCTGAAGAACTTCAACAACACATCTCCTTAAAGCCACTCCCAAATCCAAACAGGCAAAGTACAAAATATAAACAGAACATATAGAGAAAGGATAACAAAAGTACTTGGTTTGTCGTAAATAATGTTTTAACATAGGATTTCAATTCTTTCTGTTGACCCAAAAGCCTAATTTTAAGCATTCCAAATGCATCTATTACCAGCATTCTTCTGTAACAAACACTACGTCCTCTTGGATTAAATGGAGATACCAGCCGACAGCACTAGAAGAGGACAAAGAACAGTATGGAGTATTGTCTTCTAACACCGGTACATGATTCTGTTCCTATCCTTTCTCGCTGACGGTGAAACTGATTGGAACTGCTGATTGCAGTAAGATAAATGGTCTGACACTGTTGCAGGTAAGTAAACCTCTTCTTTGTGATAACACAACTACAAGCAGAAATCTCAGGCAAACCAAAGCCAGTAACTGAGTTACTGGGCAATAAAACAGCAATAAGTTCACCGATTCTTTAACAGAATGCTAAATGAAAAGCTGTTAAAAGTTATTAATTTATTGAGGAACATCATTGCTCTATAAGGAACAACTAACTCACTTTTGCATCTCTTGAATGGGGTCGGAGTCAACAAGACCGATGCTATAGATGCTTAATTTATAATATATGCGTGTTTATAAAGTATTTGTCCAACAAATCTGACACCTGACTTTTTCAGACAAAGATGTCAATTACATAGTTTTTAGATTACCCCTTAGAAATAAGGAACCCTTTAAAAAAAAAAAAAAAAAAAGGATGTCTCTTCTACCAGCATGCTGTAACAAGAAGCTTCACAGAAGCCCATAAACTTTCCAAGTTTTCAATGACAAGCAGAAATGCTGGTCAATACTAGAACTCCTCTTCTGCAGCAGGCCACCATTTGTTCCACCTCAGCTAGGCCATTGAAGCTCTGATTCAGCTTCAGTACCCTTAGATGGACTAAACATATAAAGCACCTTGAAATCCAGTGAGAACCAATTAAAAGTCTGCCAGCCTAACTAAACATATTTATAAGAATGCAGGGAAAATCCAAACATCAGAAAACAATTACAGAAGACAAGGAAAAACTATTGCAACATTCACTGAAGACAGGCTGGAAAGTCCAAAATTAACTGAATTCTCAAGGTAAAAGTAGACTGCTCTCACCATAGGTATCTCATATGAACTGATCCATTTTCATCTTCAGGGAATCAAAAAGATCTGTTCTTCTCTTTCCAATGCAGGTTACTGTAATTTATATCAACCTGAATGTAATCACAGCGCAGACAGGCAGGACATTTCAAACAAGACAAGCTGACATAGTCAAATTAAGCATATACTTTAATAACCTAGCAACTCTTACTTCCTAATATACATTCAATATATATTTATATATATTATTCAATATATATATTTATATATATTTCAGTTTATTAACTCTTAATAGTTATCAATTTATTACCTGTAAGAAAAACTCATACTCCATGACACTACAGTACTGCTCCATGCCAGACAGATTTAAACAAAATAAAAAACAACAAGTCCACCTTCTCTGGCAGCATGCTTTGATTCTGAAATCAATTTCTTTTTGAAGGAACTGTGGCAAGGAACTGTGTGAAAATAAAATGTTCAGGGTTAGGGTGTCTTGCTTGAATAACTCTTCAAGTTTCAATCTTTTCCCCTGTCAATGGACTTATCAAACAAGAGAGACAAAAAACCCTCCACAACTCTGGAATACACGAACAATGGTTAAGCTGAGAACACATTCAATTTATTTCCTCGTGCTTAGATTCCAAGACACTAAGCAATCCTGAAACACAAAACTGAATTTTGGTTCAGAAAGCAACATGGTTCAATAAAATTCTTAATTATTAGCAAATTACTAGAAGACAAACCCTCCATTTTCCTTACTAAATGGTTTTCACACATACTGTCTGTCATATATTGATTTTCACTGCTTCTACAGACCAATCTGTTTAAAAATATTTGGTTAAAGACAAGACCCAGCTTCACTTGACATGAGTGCATTCAGGGAAGGCTATTTTCTATGTATTAGATAGACAAAAAATAGATTCAATAACCAAAACTGAGAGTTTCATTTCTCAGATCTCTCTAAAATGGGTAACAAAGGAACTTCAGATCCAGTAAAAGAAATAGTTGGAAAAAACATTTTGAAGACATTCTGAAGACAAAATAATTTTAGGAGATATTCATCCCTTTTACCAGTCATCCCTCAGAATAGAATCATAACCTATCATATCCTATGTCCATAACTAGGTGGAAGGCAGTCACAAGGATCATCAAGTCCAACTCCTAGCCCTGCACAGGACACCCCAAAAAATCCTTCCATGTACCTGAGGCCACACCAGGGTCGCCCGATCCCAACTGCAGAATCTGGCACCTGCCCTCATTTAACTTCATGCAGCTGGTGATATCCAACCTTCTGATTTGTCAAGGTCTCTCTGCTGGGCCTCTACGACTTCAAGCAGCCAACAGTTCCTCTCACATTGGTGCCATCAGGAAACATAGTAATAATGCTAAAAAGATAAAGCAATATGCCCAAAACTTGTAAACGCTAAAAAAATATTCAAGTAAAACACTGCTATAGGAATGCTCTGAATTTTCTCATGTGTCAAAGGAAAAACACTCAAACTTCAATCACGTGCAGTTGAAAAAACTGGATTCCTCTCCCCATTAGATTAGGTCTTTTTCAACCTATACCTAGACAGTTCCTTCCTGCAAATCTGACCTTTCGAGTAAGCCACCACCTTCTCAAGCCAGAAACTTTTAGGAACATCTAGTGACACACCCTAACCTACAAAACCTCTGAAAATTAAGAAGGAAAAATCAAGCCAGAGTGCAGGAGTGTTTATTGTTGGAATACTACAAGGCAAGGACTTTTGATGTTTGACTCCAGTCCCTCTTGATTTCTACTTTTCATGCAAATGAAATCATTAGCCATTTTACTGAAACATAAATTGTACTCTAGTTATAAACAGAAGATAAACTACTGGGGGAAATCTCTGCAATGTTCTGACAGTCAAACACAGAAATACTTTAGGAAAGCATACTTACATATTGTACAAAGCACAGAATTCTTGACAAGGAACTTGTCAGGTATTTGATAACCTGCCACTGCGTTTAGAAATAAATAACACACAGCAACAGCTGTCAGCTGATGAAAGCACTAAAGCCAAATGTTAATGCCCATGTTTTCCAGCACGTACAATGCATGTGTTACACAGGCACATCTCTCATTAAAACAAAGATAATTTAAAAATCTTTAATTTACTAAAGAGGAGGCAACTAGCACGCACACACTGTTGAACCCTTATGAGACCTCTGATTAAATCAACATTTAAGAGTCTGACTGCTCATTTAGCAATTAAAAGACAAACTTAGAAGCCTAACTTTCTTCATCGTTAACTGTATACACAAGCATATAATGACTTCAAATATTTGCATGACTCTTGAAAAGTCACCTTCCATCAGTGTTCAATCTCCATTCTTCATATTGGTGCAAAATTAAGATGTAATTAGTTTGTTCGATAACCTTTGATTTCAACAAACTGATTTCTACTCTACCTCTTATTGTCACTAAACATAAATACGACATTTATATGAAAGAAATGTTTAACTAGAATTAAGTGTCCCCTAGTGCTGGGGCAGAGCCTGGGTGGCAGGTAAGACTCACATAACTGTCCCCTCAGTCACTTTGGCATGGGGGGAGAGAAAAGAAGGACCTTACATGAAAAAGCAGAAGTAAGTGATGCCAAACATTTGCTTACCACCTCCCACAAGCAGACTGATACACGGGTGGTCCCCTGGCTGTGACCCCCTACCCCACTCTCCCCACTCTCTTCTTACTGCTGACCATGGCACTGCACAGCCCAGGGTACCACTCTGGTCATTTGGGGTCTGCTGTCCTGGCTGTCCCCACTCCCAGCCTCTTGCACCCCCACTGAATGGGTAGGCAGAGTGAGAAACAGAGGCAGCCTTGATGCTGTGCAAACATTGCTCATCAACAGAAAGTACAGGGTGTGTGTTACCACCACTGTTTCGTGTTATGAACATTGTTTTGGTCAAAAATAAGAAATGGCACCATAATTGCTGCTATGACAAAAATTAACTGTAACCCAGACAGGTCCAGAATATTTCTCTTAAAAACAACAGGAAAAACCTGAATCTGGTACGTCTTTTTAATACAGACAAAGCAGGCCCCTTATAAGCTGACTAAATAAGAGGTGGAGGTTTCACTGTGACTAACTAGGCCACATTGATTAAAATTGTAATTCCATCCTCCAGGTTTATAAATACCATGCATCTGCACCCAAATAAAATATCTACCCCTCTCTTCTACCTTTTCTTTTATGGCAGTCACAATTAAAAACACTGTGTAAAACACTGTATAATTTCAAACTGGGGAGCTGCACAGTGCTTATTTTTGAATAATCTGCATCTGGTCGTTAATGTGGATGGAATTCTAGAGTCGAGTTTTGGGTCTTTAAAAAACTGTGTACAAAAGGGAGAAAGATTCCTCTGTTCTTACTCTCAAATCTCACCCATCTTCCTTTCAGTTCTTTTCAGAACAAGCATCTAGTTCCTCACTTGTTTCACATGTCCAGGTGCAAACAATTTTCAAGACACAGAGTACCTCATAATAATACCATGTCAACATCTTAGTTATGAGGCTAAATAAGAAGTCCCCTACTGCACTGTTCCCACATTGAAAGGAACAAATTCCTCCATTTAGTATTTAACATATACTAACTGTAAACTGAAAGTCTCAGCCATAGTTTGCAGAAGCTGCTAAAGCAGGAGTTCCATTTAAATATCTAGCTCAGGCAATGTGGTCGCAGTTCCCCCTTCCTGAGTGATCAGTACAGATAGAACATCCACCTGACATTTACGTCAAGCTACACAATGAGTGTATACACCTGCCCTGGTCACTGTGCACTGCACAAGACAGAATACTGGAATTACAACACAATAGATACAGGATACTTCTCTCGTGGTAGAGACTGCCCAGTGTGCAAGTGCCACAGTAAAATCAAGTGTCTATTGAAACAAAAAAAATGGAAGTGCAATGTGATGTGCTGTACAAAAATGACAAGCTAAATACAAACCTCCTAGTAAAAACCATGTACAAAAGACAGTTTAGCAGCTAAGTACTCTAAATAACACAACGGCATGATGCTGTCTAGTAAGACCATAAAGACAGATGACTAGAAAGCCTATAGGAACAAGCACCTTACAAGTGCTTAAAAGAGTATCAGCAATAGAGAGATATGCAAAAAGCCTGACAACTAATTTCCCAGTGTGATGAATAAATCCTGTAACATCCACAAATAAAAGAGAGCTTTGAATACACCTCTCCCATTATAAAGACCTATCTGATAGGGGGTACTACCTCAATGGTCCATCACAAACACGGGAAGGGGGAGAAAAAAGGGTGAAATGCAGTAGTTTAGTATAGGTTGTGCTGGGGGAGATGGGAGAGATTTGGCATGCGCAGTGCTGGTTCAGTCTCAGACCAACAGCACAGTGATTTTGTGCTGCTACTCATTTGTGCTCCTACTCATGCAGGCTTACATACTTGGGGGAAGAGAGCAGTTGAGAACTATTTTATGTGCAATCTCGTAATTCCTACGTCTGAAAAGCACATACGAAATCATTCTGCAGTAACATTTTATCAATATTTCCAAGAGAAAGCAAGGTACTGAAATTTATCTAACACCTGTTTTCAAGCCAGAAAAATAAACAGCTAAAAGTGCCAAATGGCTAGTTAACTAATTCTTTTATTCTTTTACTAAAACTTATGAAAAAAATGGACTGAGAATGTTGTGCAGAGTAAACCAAGCCATACATTTACTCCACCTTCCCCTCTTCCCAGTAATGCAACACAGAGATGATTATGTGCTGTAGTAATTATTTGATCTGTAAGAAAGTAATTCTTAAATTTACTGTCTGCAATACTTAGTCTGGTCAATTTACCCTTGCAAAGAAGTCCATTACATGGACCTTGACTAATTGAAATAAATGCTGTAATACATTATCTACATTGGGACCAAAGAACACCTGAAAAAATGCACTATTTCTTTAATATAAAATATTATTTTCAGTTTCATGACTATTTCTCTTCTAGCAGTAAAGTGCAAAACTTTTTTATATACATACTTCATTTAAAATGTTTAATAAAAGCAGCTTGCTAAAGGGAGACTAAGAAGAGTTATGGCACAATTTTAAGAGTGCTCAAGTTAAAGCTTTGTTTAAGAGCACTTAAAAAACTGGAAATACCACTAAAAAGGCTCTGACAATATTTTTGTCTTTGCCCTACACCAGACAGCTTGCCATAAAAAATGGACTTTGCCACACTCAAAGTTATCCAAAGAAAAATAATATAGATTACAGATTAACCATGTTATGAAAGCAGGGATAACCACACCAACTGCATGCAAATGATACAAAATCAGCATATCCTCAAAAGAGCCCAAAAGCAGAATTTACCCAGCAGCACAGTAAAGAGGCACTTTACTCATCTTGTAGCAAAGAGAATGAGAGTACTCCTCCTCCCACACCTCCTATCTTCTCCTTCCTAGTCTGCAATTTATCCGTAGACATGAAACGAAAAAGACCAAAAAGGTAGGCAACTATGAAAGAAAGAATTTTTCACCATAGACATTAAACACTTGGTTATTAGGCCCTGAACATTTCAGAAAAAGCATGTCTTTGTCCAGGTTTCAACACATTCAGACATCACTCTTCAACTGCAATGCGAATGAATTCCCAGCAGACGCCTCTTCAAGTTACACTTGCTTGTCTCAGAAATTTTCCAGCAAAACTTGGGCACTTCTAAGTTGACATTCAGCCTCTTGCTGAAACTGTTTTCATGAGACAAAAAGGCCTAAAAGGATACAAAGAAGACTTTTCAAAACCTGTTAATTTCTTACAAAGGCAAATCCCCACCAGACTCCTGCATCACAGTATCCAGTTTCACTAAGTAAAATCTTAAGAGTAGGAAAAACACCACCCACATTTTGAACGTTTTCAAAACTCCTATGTCAACCTTTCACACAAGTATCTTTAGGATTAAAATATAAATATCAGAAATCAATTGAGACACTCATATTTGTAAGAATAATAAAGAAATTACATTTTAATACTAATCTGATCAATATAAAATAGCCCATCTGAAGCAGGGACACTAGTTCCCAAATACCTCATTTCAATACAATGAAAAATATCATAAGCCGGAGACCTTCATGTGACCTATTTGGACACAAAGCTATGCCGCAAAACTAAATTTTTTGCAATAAATGAAATTTATGAAGGACAAACATAAGCAACAAAGATCCAAGATAATTTCTGTATGCAATGAAGTGATTTAACGTTACTTCACTCGCACAAATGACATTTTACCCTTCAGCTAAGAAAGGGTAAAAAAATCTAAGATATATTTAATATTGCAGTAGACTGCAGTAGCCAAGTATTTTCCAGCGTACTTCACATGACTATTCTTTTTAGCAAGTGAGGAATTAGTTTCAGATCAAATAAACATTTTACCTTGGTGGGTGCCAGGTCTCTTTAGCTGCTTCAATTTGTTTAGTTGTGGTAATTGTGTCAAGGATAAAAGCACCTGAGTGCACTGCTATATTTGAATAGATTTCCAACAAATAACAAAAGAAAATTTCAAAAAGGAAGGGAAAAAACCCCACCAAACCCACAACCAGAAGAAACCCTACAAGGATGAAATTCAGTAGAGCAAATTACAGAGCAGGACCACCTCACAACCTCTCCATTTTTACGGACTGAATTACAAGATGCCTGGAGGACCTGGAATGAAAGGGCTACCCTGTACTCCTCTCTAAGCTATCATTTTTAAATAAGTTAGAATATAACTTCTAATATTTATCACTCCCTTCATTTGCTTCAGTAGTTCTACACTATGTAACTCCCTTTTGCTGTGACTTTGACCTATCCTATCACAATACCGTTCTTTTACCTAATACAGCACTGGTTCACTTCAGTGCATGCTTTTCATTCCTATAGCAACTGGTTATTACTCTGCTTTAAATGGACGAACCTGACTCCCTTTTCCAGACATGTTTCCGAAGGATTTCCAATACATGCAGGTATTGTGATGGCTCCCCGAAAATTTTTAGTAATGTATTTTCTTCCAGTTTATTACCTTTCCTCCAAGGACACGGCATTTCTCACATTATGCAAGCATGCACATACTTCAGCACATATCCCTTATAACCTACCATGACTTTGGAATACAGAAATAGTTATGTGTACACAGAAAATACAGACTGAAGAAGAACTGTTGGTGAAAAAGCGCAATGAAACACACACGAGGCACAACTTAATCAGGCCAAACTGGTGAGGGATGCAACATTAACAACACAAAAGGGCCACGTCCAAGGGCCACGTCCAAATGCAGTTAACTGTGTTCAGACATCAGGAATAGGAATGAGGGGTGGTGTGTTTGTTTCACAGCAGCCAGAAATTCCCATCACTGAATCCATACTGCAGCAGCAACCAGAGAACAACTCAAAAGTCTTGCTGTGGCTGTTTATGACCATTGCACCACCCTGAAAACAGGATTCACATGAGTATCTAACAGTCTCCTGGAAATACTGAACTCATCAATGCATCACTAAATGCATCTTCCTGAAAAATTGTTTCCCAATAGCAAAGACCTTTCCATGCACACTTAGAAATTATAAAGGTAGGTCCATATATGTGTGGTACTTTGTATACAATTTACAGGAAGTTAAGCCAGGTCCACTAGTGTTCAAAATTACCTAAAAATCTGAAAGCTATGTTATCAATGCACGTATCAGTGAGTGTTCTGAGAAAGCAGCTATTTTTAGGGAAACATGTTCTCTGGCCAAAACAGAGCCCTTGTTTTTTATAATTTTTATTTATATGTTCTTAGGCCAATCCAGTCTACTTTTGGGGTTTTTTTTCTTATTTTAAAGTAAACATTAAATTGCTTTATCCTGTTGGAATAAACAGGAAGAATATTCTCAGCTTTAAATTTACACGCTTCCAATCGAGTTTGCATCTCAAACTTGCCTTTGCCTGTCCCTTTAGACTTCACACAATTTCAAAATTACACTTTACAGACCCTATATTGCTCTTTGCTTGCTCTCTTGAGAAAGTCTCATTCAAACGCTACAGTCAATCAGTTCTACTGGAAGTAAAGACTTTGTAGAAAACATTTCCAGATGTGTAAAGTAAGCTCTGCTTACTTATCATTAGAACAACAGAGAATAAAAAATATTCATATTGGAAAACAAGCCTATAGTTTTATTTCCAGTTTTGGAAGAGAACACATGACAAATGGTTTAAATGGTGTACCCCGTACACACACGAGCACAAGCAGGCCCAAAACCAAAGGCCAAATCCCAATGTTTCACATCTAACAAAGTTCACAAAGAGGGTATGCTATAGCTCCTGCATTTAAGCCCCCTGCCCTAGAGATGACATTATAATTCTTTTTGTCTGATGTCTCCACTGCAAAATCCCAAGTGAGTTATGGATATCCATGCCACTGTAACCATTTAGTTCCTTTTTCTATACAAAGGAATATCAGATCATCTGCAATAGATGTCACTGCTGTGCTTAGCGAAGTCGGATAATTTATAACTCCAACACGCACCATTGCAAAGGTAGACTTTTAGACACAATGTAAACTATTTGCCTTTTGATACACTGTGAAGACCTGCAGCACATATTGCTCCTGGGCGGACACAATGCTCCCTATCTTGAAATCTTCATAGCATAATGTCCACTGATTCAGCAGATTTAGCACACAATCCTGGTTAAAAAACAGGCTGAAAGATCACCCAGTTTATACAACCTTCCTCAAGGTAAGGTATCCTAAGCCAATCCTGCTAACAATCACTCTTGCCACTTCTAACTTACTTTCCCCCAACTATTCAGGCATGCAGAAAGAGAAATGCTCATATGCATTCAATTCAACAAGCCTTCAATTTCACACGTAGAAGCAGAGATCACTATCTATTGAGGCTATCAGTACACCATGGCAAGGTCCACCTGAAAAAATGGGACTACAAGAATATGCTCCGAAATACACAAATATTTTTCTCCGAGAGAGAAATAAAATGCTATTGTAGCAGGTATATACACAGATCATAGTCACAGAAATAGATTGGGTTGGGATGGATCTACAAGGATCACTGAGTCCAACTCCTGGCCCTGCACAGCATCATCCCCAAGAGACACACCATGTCCACAAGAGTATTGTCCAAATGCTGCTTGAACTCAGTCTGGCTTGCTGCTACGACATGTGTTAAAAAGCAAATGTTAATCAAGAAAACCACTCTTTATTCACTATCAACCAGTAAATTTATTTTAGACACAATGCCCTGTCAAAGAACACACAACTTACCAGCTTCCCTCCCATATTTTGTCCTCCTGAACAGGCACAGTTTCAAGAGACTTCCATTCAAATCAATGAACTGGATTAAATTATTTACTCATCATATAAATTAAAACACAAAAGTAAGTCTACTTGACAAAAAAAAAAAAAAAGCGCCAGCACCTTAATCAAATCCATACTATATCTCATACCTAAACTAAGGGTGTATTATACTTCAATCATACACCACATCAAAATAAACTGCTTCCCTGACAGAACTCATTCTGCAGTGTGTGTGCTTTCTATATTGACTGCGTTTTTCAAACAAAAAAAAATGCAACACACTGGTGGAAGTACACCTTCCTCAATGACTTCCAGTATCATGGCAAACTATTAGCCAATGACATCAGTAAAAATATAGAATTATATAATAATGCCATTTCTTCATTTTGACACACTTATTACTCACAGCCCGTTTCTGTCATACAACCCTTCCCCCAAATTTAAGGTATTTTTCACATGCATTATTCTGCAAAGTCTTAGTAGAAAAGAGCTGTTCAGCATCCTAGAGCACTTGAGGACCTCCTAAGTACCAGAGTTCTGTCTGACAAAACCCACAGGAGCAGAGGGGTCTCCCACATGACAGCCATGGGTAAATTGAAGGAGGATAAATGTGCGAGGTTCACCCAGGCCTTCAAGTCCAACGCTGGTCTGAAGCCCTGACCCCCATATCCAGGTCCCTATCTTGCCCCAGGCCCTCTATATTCCGTCTCATATGCATTCATATGACAGCCCTTCTGCGAACCCTGCAACCAAAGGGCTACAAACTCTGCCGGGTTCCCCGTCCCCAAAATCCGAGCACCTTTTCCCCACCTCCTCCAAAACACCAAACCTGTTCCAGACACACCACGTCCCCCATCCCCTCTGCCCCCAAGCCTACAGCCACACTCACTATGCAGCGCCCTTAACCCCATCCCGCCACCAGGCTCCTCTTCCCCACAGCACGCCCCAAAAGCTGGTGTTCCCCCGGGCACCCTCTGCTCAGCGCCCCCGGCCGCACCTCACGGTCCTTGAGGCCCAGCAGGAGCACCTCTTCCATGAGGGTGAGCCGCGTTTCCTTGGAATCGCCCTTCTCGTCGTCACCGGACTCGTCCCGGCGCCCTTCATCCTCGGGGCCACCACCGGCGCCCCGCTCCTTATCGGCGGCGGCGGCGCTGCGGGAGGCCTCGGTCCGGCGCTGCACCAGCCCGGAGCTGCGCTGGGTCAGGGAAGTCATGGCAGCGGGGAGAGAGCGGGCCTCAGCGGCGGCTCGGAGAGGGCAGGGGCCGGGCTGGAGCCGCTCCGCCCTAGGCGCCCCGGCCGGGGGCAGTCATGGGGAGCGGGCCGGTCCCGGGGCGGCCGCGCTGGCGGCGGCAGCGGCGCAATATGGCGGCGCGGGCTGATGTCAGCGGAGGATGTGGCAGCGCCGGGCGGGGCGGCGCCGGAAAGGGACCCGCGGCTGAGGGAGCGCGGCCGTGACCCGGGGGGGGGACTGCGGTGCCTTTGGGCGGAGGGGTGACCTTCTACAAGTGCCTCGTTTACAACGCAGCAAGTCCGCTTGGTTTCATGCAGTCATTAAAGTTGGAAGGGACCTTCAAGACAATCCAGTACAACCGTCCGCCCACAACTGCCCCTGTAACCCCTAAACCACATCACCCAGGGCCGGATGCAGATGGCTCTTGACCTCCAGGGATAATGACTCCACCACGTCCCTGGGCAGCCTGTTCCAATGACTGACCATTCGAGCTCAGCCACAAAACCGTATCCAGTTGAGGGCGCAGCGCCCCCAGCCCCCTTATCCCGCATGGAAAGCGTTCGAAGCTGGGTGGATGTGGCGAGGATCCGAGGCTGGTGGAAGGTGTGTGGCCCCAGGACTAGGGCAGCGACCATACCCTTGGGTTCAGACTGCTGGGGCCGCACCTCGAGTGTCCAGTGAGCAGTCCTGGGCCCCTCACAAGACACTGAGGAGGGAGTCCAGAGAAGGGCAACGGAGCTGGGGAAGGCTCCGGAGCACAAGGGTGATGAGGAGCAGCTGAGGGAGCCGGGAGTGTTTAGGGAAAAGAAGGCTCAAGGGGGGCCCTATCACTCTTTGCGACTTCCTGAAAGGAGGTTGTAGCCAGGTGAGGGTCGGCCTCTTGCCTTGACAGGACAAGAAGATAACAGCCTCAAGCTGTGCCAGAGAAGGTTCAGGATGACCATTAGGAAGCATTTCTTCGCAGCAAGGGTGATTGCACATTGGACTGGACTGCCCAGGGAGGTAGTGCAGTCACCATCCCTGGAGGTGTCTAAGGACAGATGGATGTGGCACTCAGAGCCATTGTCTGGTTGACATGATGGTGTTCTGTCACTGGTTGTACTCAAAGATCTCAGAGGTCTTTTCCAACCTGGTTGATTCTGTGTTCCTGTCCATGGCAGAGCATTGGAACAAGATGATCTTCAAGACCTCTTCCAACCCAAATTCTGTGATTCCATGATTCTCTCTCTATATGTGTACAAGTCAGGTGAACTCAGGTGAGCTCTCAAAAGTTTTCACTTCAGATTTTGGAGATGGAGTCCCTCAACTCTGCTGTCAATGAGCACCTTTTCAAACCTTGAGCTCTTTCGTATGTGGCACACCAAAAACTCAAAAAAGTTCCTTCCTATCAAGGCTGAATCCCATGTAAGTTTTCAGGCAGTGTAATTTATTGCAGAATAAAGGTGTTTATGGTGTACACAAGGATGGCTTGCACTTTTTACTTCACAGTTAGAATATTGCATTTAGCGAGATACATAAATACAAATATATGTAAAATAGGTATTTAATGTATAAATAAAACATGTGAATAAATAGAGGGTTGCTTTAATGAGTTGTTTGTTTGGTGTTTTAATTTGTTGTTGTTTTGTTTGTTTGTCTGTTTGTTTTAACTGGACCCTGTTTACCAAGAGATGTGAGTCACTCTGGAAGTGATTTTAGATTTCATTCTTTTCCTCACCCCCAGTTCTTGTATCCTCTGCTATTGTGATTTCGTGACAATTTGGTGCAGCATAAGAAAGAATAGCAGATGGACAATCCTGATCCCCAGAGGATCTGGATCATCATGCAAGTGTTTGCTGATTGTTCCTCTTCTGGTTTTTGAGGCCTGCTGATTATTCACAGTCCACTTATTATATGATATTCTGATTTATTTATTTATTTATTTAAGGTCTTTCTGGGTTTTTTCATAAATTAAAATGTCCTACTGTACCAGCTCAGATGCCAAACCAAAGCTGAAGGATATACCATCACTGTTATTTTTATCAAATTAACTTTTGCTTGAAAAAGAGATACCATAATAGCACTACAAGATGTGTTTCCTGGAAATGTCATTTCTGAACTGTAATTTAACTCAAACATTAATTAATTTAGTCCTATCTGAGCAGCTTGGATATTTTCCTGAGGATTACAGTCCACATGACAGGCATGTAATTAACCTGAGTCATTCCCTTTGCCTTCTTTTAACATAGTCACTTTATTAGCTTTTCTACCTGTTCTTTGGAGCGCCCAAGGTTTATTGAGAACCATATTTAGAGATCAAAAAGAGGTTCCAAAAAGCTATTTCAAAAACCTGTACGCAAGCTATCCTGGCTTACTGATACAAATTCCTTAGCTGTAGTGTTGCTGTTTAAATTTTTGTAAGTACTGTTACTGGAAAGAATTTAATCTTTGTCAAGTCTGATAATATTTGCCTATTTTCCCAGAATGCAAAGCTATTTGTTGAATACATTTTCTGACAGGACTGTTAACATTTCTTACATTTCACTTTAGTAATATCATTGGTATAATTTGCCTTGTACCTACATTCAATTCACATTCAAGCATGACTTACATTTTCTCTAATTCTTATCTTAAAGCAATTTTATTATCTCCATTGTTATCAATAGAATGCACTGTTTGGGCTGTTACAATTATTTTCACTTTCTCACTAGATTACTGTGGCATTTAAGTACATTTTCATTTTGTCCTGATTGCATTATAAAGGTTAAGTAATGGAATATCCATTATTAGCTCATCTTTTTTTCTTTTGGGGTTTTTTTTTAGGATACTTTCCTGAAGGGCCTCTAAGGACTTGTCATTACTTTCAGTATTGTAAACATCAGTCTTTAAAAATAGTTGCATATTATATTATTGATTTGCCCTCTTTTCTGTATTTTGTTACAAAAGGAAACAAGATGACTTATAGGTTAACAATTTTTTGTTGATCAGTTTCATTTTTATTAGGATGAGGTATCCAGTGAAGTTCCTTATACTTAACAGTCCCTTTTTAAACTTAGAAACTCACTTTTTTGCACAAATTGAATGGTGTAATTTCAAACAAATGTATTAATTATTAATTTCAGTTATGACTCATTAACTGATGAACATAAACTAAGAAGTTCAGTGTGAATCAAATTAAGAACACGTATACTTGAATTTTGAGCAAATTATTTTTTTTTTACATCTGTGCAACACTGATATACAAAACCAAAATCTGAATGAAAAAGATAGTAAACAAGACATGTCTCAGCACATGATTTTGTTGTTGTTGATCCTTTCTGCACAGCAGAGAGCTGGTGTGCCAGAGAGGATTACCCTCTGGATACTCACCTAGAAGATCCTTTGTCATGACCTTCATAATGGCAATTTATTTTACAGTGCCAAGCAGTATTTGAAAAATATTTCTGAGTCCTGCACAGCTTTATCAGGAATTCAGATGGCTGTAGCTCCTGACACTGCAATGAGTGGTTGATGTCTTTTGGGTTGTCACTTTGGGTTGTCACTGGGCATCTTCTTGGGTACAGACTCGCCTTCCTCCCCCATCCCAGTGCCAGTGGCATCCAGAGAGCTGAGGCCCAAAATCTTCAAAACACTCTGTTAAGAAGTAAAAACACAAGAGCACAGGCTGTGGTCTATAGTTTTGTTCATCTTGCAGTAAATTGACCTTGTAATGCATCCTAGTTTACTCTTAAGTCCATCTCTGGCAGAATGCAGTAGTCTTCTGAAGTAGCTTCAATATTTTTAACTGCTGCTAACCAACTGGGAGGTTGACATAAAAGGGAAAAGAGCAAAGGCATGGATCTGAAACCCTTACTTTCTGTTGTGCTAGCTGCAGATTTGCTTCTCCCTGGGAGCAGGGATTACCTCAGTGATGTTAGCAGGAAAAATGAGTGGCAAACTGACTGCAAGTGTGTGTTGGGACAGCAGGTCAGGAAAAGAGTAACTTTATTTAACACCTGAGGTAGGAGCTCACATTCTTGTAACTACAAACAAGTGTTTCACAACTTAAACATGAGAAATGTGACACAGCTGGTTGAAGTGAGAAATTGCAGACTCCTCAGCTTAACAGATGTGCCAGGCTCTGGAATTTCAGACACAAAAGGTGAATCCTACCGCTCCTGTCCCACCATCATCACAAGATATAGGTGGGCAGATTTTCTTCTGAAGAACAGTTAGATTAATAGGATGTGCATGTTTTGAAGCTGACGACAAGGTAACAGGAGTTGTTTTCCAGAAGGCTGCTGACTCTGTTATGGCTCCACCACCCATCAGTTTCACCAGTCAAGCTTGTTTACATTCCTGCCTGTGTCTTTCATTCCCTCCCAGTGAAAGTTTGACACTCCCAATTAGGCCACTAAAAACAAATGTTCGCTTGAGCCATCGCCTGAATCCCTGTGAGGATCTGACTTAAAAACAAGTCAAGAAAAAGGCCACATTCCCCTGTATGGTTTCAGGGATCTATTGACTGGGCAGTCTAATATATAGGCACAGGATCATTGCTGAAGGAGCACTGTGCTGGAGTACAAACTATGGAAACACAAGGACCAGGACCAAATGGTAATAGGAATTCCTTAAGGCCAGAAGGTCTTCAATACCATGCTAATTACAGACATGCTGCTTGAGTGCTAGACTAGACATTAATGCCAGCAAAGAATTGGAAACAAACTGTTGTGAGATTTGTTGTATCCAATATTATCAGAGTGATCTCCAAGAACAGGATTTTCACTGCCAAGAAGAATCAAGATGCTGAAAGGTACAGAGTGATGAAAGAAGATGATCAGAGGTGAGAGACAAGACAAAGTGAGTGGGCCTGTGCATGATACTGTATGTGGGAAGAAGCCAGAGTCAATGATCAGCTGACTGTAGATGTTGTGTCTGTACACAGTGATCATGTAATATTGTCTCTTTCAGTTTCAGCTGCACCTGCTTTACTCATGCTGTTGTTTTGGTTACTAAATAAATCCTTCAATAGCCAGTGTGGACCAGCTGGGTTTTTGTTCTTGGTTTTAGGAAAGCATTTTCCAACACTAACAACAAAATACTCTAAGTAAAAAAACACTTTAAAAAAAATGACATTTTCTAGCTGTACAACAAACTCTCATTTTGCTTTTAATGCCCAACTGTTTGGACATTGTTTAAACTGTCAATTTATAAAGTCAAAATTCGACAATTTACCTTTTCCAATAGCCATTTTTTAAGCTTCTCCCTTAGGATTGATTCAAGGACAATGTTCTAGGCTTCTCAAAAATTTATGTAATTACTACTTTCAGCAGCATAAATTCCAGCATTTAACTGGGCATTTAACTCATTTAACTCATTTAACTGAGCTCATATAAAATCAGATGCAGCCACTTAGTAATGAAATTTATCTGCAAAGGATTTTGAGTTAAAAACCAGCACATGCTGCTTTTAAGTTTTGTATCTACAAATACAATAAATTGTGAATTTTTAGAAAAACTGTGACTGGTATTTTAAGAAGACCAAATGCAGACATGAGAAAGTGCTGTGCACATTTGCTCATTTTAAAAGCTTTATAAAATTTTGAATATTTCCAGATACTCTAATTTTCTTATCTCCAGGAGAGTTCAAATTACTATGGTTCCTGAAACCTTTGAATTGTAGTGGCATCTTCCTCCTTGTATCTGAATGAAATTCTTCAGCAGCAGGGATTTTTACTGGTTAATTTAATATTACAATTACAGTACTGAAATCAAAAGGACAAAATTATCAGTCAAAGTGCTGTTTGTTATTGAGATGTCTTTTCATTTCCACACAGGGGTCCTGTTCAACCAGCATTCCTAGGCAAAATGTGCAGTTTTCTTGACAGATGTTCATTGTGCAAAATGAGTCCTACAAAACCTTCACCAAAACTGTCTTTGGTATTCCGGCAAAATTTAAAATGTTTAATGCAGTGAATTTTTTACAAGTTCAGCTTTGGAAAGTCTTTACTTCACGTCCTAATGTAACAAATGCTTTACTATCTCTTCCTTGTAACATATAAAATACTCATCAACTGATTAAAAAATACATCAAGCCAGATGGTGCAAAGAAAATGTTTCCACGGAGTTATAATTTACAAGATAAATGGTGATTAGAGCAGCATTCATGTTGTCTAAATAGAGAGTACTTGTGTGCATTCAGAGTGTGTGTAGAATAAATGTGGAATACTCTTGGTTAGGTTTACATCCTCTTGTTATGACCAAAGACCCATGCAGAGAGAATCAAATAATGAGTGGTGATTTTAGAACTGTAAATATGACGTAAACAAAGCCATGGGGTCAGTGAGGGAGAAAAGTACAGATTCCAGGAACTAGTAGTCACATTAACTCAGAAAAGGTGTGTGAGCAGCTGGGTAATAAAGAAAAAATCTAGAAGCATTTGGTAGTGGCCACCTCTGAGCCTCTATAGTAATTATTGTAAGGTAGATAAAGCTGCATTTCCAAGTTACCTTGCCCCTGAGAAATCAGCCAAGTGCATTGCACTCTCTGTGCTGCTCCTGGCAGAGGTGGCACATCCTGCTTGTGCACGGTGGTTTGTACTCCTGATGGCAGACAGGATTACCATCCACCAGGAAGGAATGTCAGGTGATTTTTAAGTCTGGCACAGATGTTAATACCTTCCACAGTACCTTCTACCCAGGGAGCAAAAAACACGGATAAACATTTGTAGATTAAATATACCAACTCCTCTGGAAGCATGTCTAGTTAGTTTGCTGAAGTTAGCTTTGAAAACATGGAAGAATACAATCCAGGTGAAGTCCCAGGGAGCACTATGTCTCACCCTCTTGCTGTGAGCTGCCTTGCATGGTTAACTATGACAGTGGGAGAAAATTCCAGAAAATGTTTTTTGGAGCGGGTGTACTTGCTGTTAGCTGGGGAAGTTCAGAAGTGAGAGTCAGCATCAGAGCACTCCACGGCACTGTCACCTTTCTGTGTTGACTTGCAATCCAGGTGCATCTGCTGACTGCAAGACAGTGAGCTTCAGAGTATTATCCTGTGAACTGATCCCCAAGGGACTAAAACAAGTCAAACATGGATATTTTGGGGGCTTAATTCTGCAGTGGGTCATATCTATGAAAAAATGCCTATCTTCTGTATTGTAAGATGATATTATTGCTATATCATCACATGGGATGGCTTCTAAAGCAATTTCACTGGCAAGCACTTTACCATCTATGCAAATATATAAATCTGCTGCAAAAGAGCTGCTATTTAAACAGAAATCCTCTGCAAAAGGGATCTGGAAAGAACTTTTTAAGTAAATCTACACTGATGAGTGCATTCCTAATTAAAATTGGCATGATAATTTGAATGGTTGGGACAAAGGCTGTTTAGGACGTTAACTGTGTAATAGAAATTGATGAGCATTTTAGCACTATTTCTAAGGTTAGCCAGTTTTTAAAAATTTATTGTTCTCCAGTTGAATAAGTACATTTTCATAAGTCCTGATTGCATTTAGGAGTTCATTAATGAACTACAAACGTGTAAGAACTTCTGCTATGTACTATTATAGCACCAAACATAAGGCTACATGTTCAGAACTATGTAAAGATCACAGAATATTCCATTTTGGAAGAGACCCACAAGGATCATCAAGTGAATGGCCCATATGGAGATAAAACCCACAACCCTGGAATTATCAGCACCATGCTCTAACTAAATGAGCTCATCTCAAGTGTTGAGAAGTACAGTATTTAACTGTGAGACAGACTGAGGTGATTCTAGAATATCTCCTGTCTTTTAAAATTGGTATTTGTAGCTATCACAGTGAATTCAGACAGAGCAGAAACCTGACTAGTTGTCAGGGACTTTCAGAAAACTCAGAAAAAAAGATAATTTTACCATCAGCCTTGTACCTCCACAGAATGCTCATGTTTCTGCCTGTTAGTATATTTTTTTCTCTCCCTGAAAGCTAGATTGAGGAAGAAGATGGGGAATTTGAAACTTCACTGTTGAAGTCAAAGAGAGCTAAAACAACACCAGAAATACATGGCAGAGCTGGAAAGGTTACAGGACTTTTTCTAGGGATGCTGGTATGGGGAAGGAGGACTCCCTATCCAGAAGCCTCGCTGGCTGCAGAGTGAACTGGCAGCTTGGTGCATTCCCCTGCCTGCCCAGACATGCAGCAGCTCACATGTCAGTGAGCCTGACAAAAACAGCATTGAAAAACTTGGCAAGAGAACAGTTCCCCAAAACTCTTTTCTGTATCTGGGAGGAAAAGGAAAGGAGGTGTGAAGAAGCACTTGGATCATTTGTTCGGTTTGGTGTACTGGTGTCTCTCTGAGAGCCACTTCTGTTATATTTATTGTATTTATTCTTTTTCTAAAGGTACAAAGTTCTTGCAAATGATACCTTGATTTGGCCAGAAGAAGCTTTCCTTTCCTCTTGAATCCACTGACATTAAAACTCCAAGCCAGAACAGTCTGTCTGCCTCAGAGCCTCAGGCTTAGGGCAGCAGAAGCATGTGGCAGGTGACTCTCAAATCATTTTCCTGGGCTGCTTCAGAACTGGCTACACAACACAGCCTCCCAAAAATCTGCCTTCCACAGCTCCTGAGGGCGGTGGGATGCTCACAGCAATAAGCTATGTCAGTGAAGCCAAGATTAGACCTTCAGGACTCAAATGACTTCCCCAGGGAGAAGAGATAGAAAAGGATTAGCAGCTAAATTATCGCTGGTTGCAAATTAAGATGGAAGTTGGAAACAAAATCTTAGTGGAGAAACTCAGCTGATAACCAGTAATAAAAATACACCCAGCCGCCTGAAAAGGTGGCCCTGGAGAGGTGCAGAAACATCCAAACAACAAGGATGCATCTGTGAGGGAGGCCCATGGCTGCAGCAGAGGAATGAGAAGACCTGCACAGTGTATCAGTGTTTTCACCTGTGTAGACAGTAAATCAAGACCTCTGCCTGGTTTAAAATGCATCTTTGCAAGAAAAAGAAAAAAAAAAATATATATATCTTTCTGCTCTTGCTGAGGTACAACAAATGACATCTGAGCTTTCCATATTTAACACAGAGTATGTCACACTGATGAGTCAGCCATCTGCATCAAGGTGTCCTACTTTGGTATGTATGGCCTTTTCTCACTAAGTGTTTTCCCTAATATTTACTTAGGTACCAGCTTAATTCTCTTTGCCAAGGGATAAAACAGTGGTTTTAATTAACAGCTATTTACTACACAGTTAAGTCCTTCAGAAAGAGAATTTTAAAAAACCCCAAGCAACAAATGCAGAAGCAGAACAAATGCATGAGCAGAAGACACAAGCTTTTACTGGCCTTAATGGTCAAAACACACCTGTGGCTGAAACCCAGTAAGGTAATCTCCCAGTGCTCAGCGCAGGACAGCAGGAGACCAGGTATGGTGGCAAAGCAAGGAGAGCACTCATCCTGGAAACATGGTCCACTCTGAAACACAGCTCTGCAAAAAAACCCCTAAAGCAAACAATCCAAAACCCAAAATTAGGACTTTCCCTCTTCTTTAAATCAAATGTGTTCTGTTTCCCTCACTGCAAACTCAGCCTGGAACTGGAGAACCATCTTAGCCTTTTACCTTCAGTCATAAACATCCTGCAGCCAAAACCAAAGCATTACTTACATCTGCACGACCCCAAGGTTATAAATTGGCCTTAGATACGAATGTCACATTTGAATATGTGTTTGTTCATCATTATTAACACAAGGCTAATACAAAGTGCTAAGTGTTTTTGACATCCTGTTTTATGACAGGAGCTATTTCTGATGCTTTGCAAGGCCATGTTGCTCCTAGCATCTGCATTGGAAGTAAAACTTCAGTAAATAGTTTTTATGAAGATGTGTTTCAAGCAAACAGGGACTTCATTTTGCCATTAACATTAGGAAATATGGCATAGAATATGAAGGACCAAGACTATTTAGGGAAGAAGATGACATTTTTACCACTTTCCATTGGCATGTTTATCTTGAAAGATGATGTTAGACAGAAATCACTCTAAAATTTGAAAATACATAGGCAGATAAAAATATTTCAAAGTACACTTTTACTATGGCTCTTTAGCACAGCTGACAAAAAAAAATACATATCTCAAGATTCCTACAAGATTCCTAATTCTGCTTCATCTGTCAGTTTCCCTTCTGCAGGAGGAGATCTTTTTTGATCTGAGAAGTTGGCCAATAGATTACTCCAGTTAAGAATAAAGCATCTTTGATGCAGTTTGGTTTATTTACAAAAATGTAAGAAGCCCTGCTGCTTTGAGCACAGGATAAATCTAACAACTGGGGACAGCTTCTTCAACACAGCTCTTTGAGCCAGCACCTGACACAAGCACCATTTTGCAAGGCTTCTCCTCTGCCAGTCCTCCACAGAGCAGTTCTTCACTTCATGCTCCTCACTGCCATCAAATACATCTCAAAAATCTGATGGAATTGACCCACCAAAATGGCCAATGAGTGGTGGCACAGCTAGTCCCTGTCCCATATGAAACAGACTGCTTAGACTGCCATAACTCAGCAGTGAGGATTTGGTGGTGGCCAGCCACACTGACATAACTCGGTTATTAATGCAACATGTACCTTCTCCTAGCAGGCCCAGGGAAACATTCAGGAGGCTTGAGAGATATGAATCAGTGGGTGATTCTTACTAAACCAGATCATCCTGCAAGTGTGGCTACCTGGGTGGCCCCTACTGGCAGACCAATAGTTAAACGAATTGAACAAATGCTAATAGAGACATATGAAATATATTGTCAACACCTTTTAAACTCAGCCATACCTAGAGGGACTGAAAATCCTCCTATAAAGGCTTTCCAAAGCCCACACAGTCAAAGAGACGCTGTTAAAGGGTGCAGTTGTATTTAAGTGTTTGTGGTGGGCTGGCCTTGGCTGGATAGCAGGTGCCTGCCAAGGCCACTCTGTCACTCCCCTCCCCAACAGGGCAGGTGCAGAACATAAAATGAGGGGCTCATGGGCTGGGATAAGGACAGGGAGAGGCGACTCCCCAGTGACTACCACAGGTGAAACAGACTCAACTCACAGGTCTCAATTTAACTTAGTGCCAATTAAAGCTGAGTAGATTAATGAAAAGTAAGAATGAATCTTAAAAAGGCCTTTTCCTTTGGGGAACAAGTAAAGCATGTCCCCCTCTTTTCCCAGGCCTAGCTTCATTCATGGTTTCCCTGCCTCCACTCCCCCAATGGCACAAGGGGACAGGCAACTGAGGATGCAATCAGTTCATCACATATTGTTCCTGCTGCTCCTTCCTCTTGGGGAGGACTCCTCACAGTCTTCCACTGCTCCAGTGTGGGGTTCCTTTCAGTCCTCCATGCACTTCTTCAAGGTGAGTCCTCCCCAGAGGCTGCAGTTCTCCATGGGATATTCCAGCATGGGTCCCTTCCACAGAGTGCAGTCCCTCAGGAACAGGCTGCTCCACGGTGGGCCCCTTGTGGGGTCACAAGTCCTGCCAGCGAACCTGTTCCTGTGGGCTGCTCTCTCCATGGGCCACAGGTCCTGCCAGGAGCCTGCTCCAGCACAGGCTTTCCATGGGGTCACAGCCTCCTTTGGGCACCTGCCTGCTTCAGTGTGGGATTTTCTGTGGTCTGCAGGTGGATCTCTGCTCCCCTGTGGAACTCCAGGGGCTGCAGGGACCCAGCCAGCCAGCGTGTCTTTTCCTCTGTCCAAGGAAAGAGTTAATTCTTCTTTCCTCTCTTCAGTTGAGGTGTTATTAAAGAATTCCTTTTCATTTCTATGGTTAAATTTACCATTTTTCAACTCTAGTTTGGCACACTCAGGTGTTATTTTACTAACTAGATGTAACTTCTCAAGAGAAATTTCTTGGCAGGGAACAGCCATTTACAATATCCTCTGACAAATGCAAAGATGTCAGTCAACTTTTCCCTCAGTGTGTTGCAGCTGGGGAGACCTTTGCCTTCTGAGGCTGGAGCTGGAAGGCAGCAAGTTGTATATTAATAACTGAGAGGGAAAACGTTCAAGGAGAAGGATGTCCGTCAACCTAGATAGAATTAATGTCAGCAACCAGCACCAGGGCTATTACTACTTTAGTAAGATCCAAAGATTAGGAAAAAAGTCTATGTTCAGTCATTTCCTGCTGCCTGAATCATTCTGGGTCCTTGGTAATTGTATTTCAGCTGTTACTAGCGTTCATTATTGCCTGCAGAACTCCAGAGGTTTGCCATATTCATGCAGCCTCTACTTAATATCAAGCCATTGAGTAACAGTTTTACTATTACTGTATGTCATTTCACTAACTTGTCCTTTTTATCATCATTTCTTCCAGACAGCTATTCAGCTGCAATTTGAAACATAAAAAAGGCCATTGCTTTCAGAACAACATTAGGCAGATAAATTTTCATGGAAAATAAGAGAAAGTACTAGATTCTACACCTGAGAGAGATAATGGGTAGATTATAGACAGAGCAAATAACCTGCATTAAATCAAAATACAAATGAAAAGTAAGTAAGTAAAATATGCTAAAGGAATGTGGGGGAGTGACCAATCAGCTCATCTATGTGTGGCTGAAGCCTTGAAGAGAACAGCAGGAATGCACCAGGAATCCAAAACCACTTTCCGAGCAATGGCTGTCTTTAGATTACAAGTCAGAACACGGTACTTGCTGTTCAGCAGCTGCCCTCAATGACTGCTTACTCACAGCCCAGGCAGCATGATGGTACTTAAGACTCTGCCAGCCCAACCAAAGCACAGCCTAAGGAGCTACAGGCCTGAAGATCATCAGAACATATTTAATGGCCATAGACTGAGTTCATTGGGTTTGCTCACATTACTTACCTTCCTGCTGTGGCAAACAGGTCAGATCCAATGCAACTGTACTTTAAATCATCCTGTAAGGCTTCTACAGGCAACCTCAAAACACAGCTAGTTTGGGTTGTGTACTTTTCTTCCCAGTCTTTTTGTTTTCCCTCAGAAGTGTTAAACAGTTGAAGTTGGCCACGTGCTATTTATAGCATTTCAGCTTGCTGCATATTAGAGATGTTTCCCAGGATTTATCTCATTTTCAGCAGCACAGCAGCTGGAGAGTGACTTTTCCTGCACCTGTGGGTCCACCTTTCATCTCATCTGCTCCAACTGGGGGCTGCCAAGTGAGAGGGGTATCCTCAATCAATCCACTCCTGCATCCCCACAGGGTGATTTGAATCAACGAGCTGATCTGAAGGAAAGCTAATCCACAAAACAAAACACCAATTTCCATAAATCAACTGGTAAACAGCAACGGTGTGGGGGCACTGATGTGCAGTGATTAGCAGCACTCCCTCTGGCAGCTCCCTGCATTTGCTGCACATTAGGTGTAATCCAATCCCAAACCTGCTGGGAGAACATACCACCGTTCTGCTGTCACTTGTGCAGGCATCCTCACAGCAAAGTGCTGAATCTACAGGAGATATGCTGCACTAGAAAACACATTTTGGGATTATCACCCTGCTTTTTCTTTGATGTAGTTTTTGTTTGTGAAAAAGTGCTGTGCAGGAGGAGTTTTTTCACACTAAATAATAGTAATAACAACAACAACAGGACAAGTTCCAGAACAACTATGCTCTGTATGTGACGGGAAGTAACAGACCTTGTACTTTGAGAACTTTTAAAGTCATCTATGGTGCTTCTCATCTGGCTTTCAAATATTCCCACCACCTCCTGCAATGGGAAAAACTAAGTACAGCTGCAGGTATAAAACCAGTCTTTTCCAAAGTTATATGAACCACCCTCAGAAAAGCAAGAAATATTTTCTAATGGTGAATCTGCAGTGGAAAGTCTGGGATGGGAAACTGGAAAATGCAGGGAGTGACTTGTAGGATACAAACTGGGTTCATGTGTACAGTCAATTCAAGCAGGGTGGTGAGGAATATCCTGTTTTGATTTATGAATTGGGGTCAGAGTGAGAGTAGAAATATATTCTTGCATCACCAAAACATGATGCAATGAGCATGTACACCCCTACATAAAATTAGCAACTCTGTCATCACATTCATGCATGAACATACTTTCAATTAATGTCTCTAAAACAAAAGGAAATTAGTCCCACTGATTGCAAAGTGAGCCCACTGAATTCTGACTTTTAAAGGTCTTAAGAAGACTTGAAGGTTTACACTTTATTAGCAAAATTGTACATCAGTTCTAGTAGTGTTAACTGTTCTTAATTGGAATTTTTCTTCAGATAGTAACAACAATAAGGTTTGTAAGTTTCAGAACTTGTAAATTCAGTGGTTCCACAGATTGAATTTTGGCTCCTACAATACAACAAAAATTTTATTTCAGGACTCAGAAACAGACAAAATGCAAGATTTTTAAAAAGTTGCTTTAAGAGAAAACTGGGATACCTAACTTGTTTCTAAATGAGCAGATTTTCCTATTTGAGAGAAGCATTGCTTTTAGCCTGAGAACTGCAGATTTGGATCATGCCTGAGCTGCAGGTACAGAGGTTTCTTTCTGTTGCATTCTCCTGCCCTGATTTCCTTACTAACAACACAGGGCATGTAATCAATGTTCTGTCCACCCGCCTGCTTTGAAAACCAGTAAATAATTTTGGTGGTATTTCACAAAAAATTATTTCAGAAGTTTCTAGATTCCAACAGGCAGTTTGGAGGCTACATGGCCAGGCTGTGCCAAGTCTTGAGCATTTATGTGGTCCCCCAGGAACCAAGTCACAGAGTTTGCATTGTCCAGCAAGTCAGCAGCAGTGACAAACCTATGAACTGCTGAACAGCACCTGATTAGGAACGGGGAGGAGATGGATGGAGACCAAAGATGTTCTGGCATGAACAAGGGCAGGAAATGTCAGAAGAAAGGACAAAATGGAGTGGTAGGGCCAGACAAGCCAAGGCCACAGTAAATCCATCTTCCAAGACCTGTTGTTCACAAAGTAAATTTAAAAATGTATTTCCTAGGCATGTCTTGTTTACCTTCTTTAAGCATCGAGGGATAACATTAATGTAAGTGCCTATTTCATTTTATTGGGTTGCTACATGAAAACCAGGGAAACCAAATACTTGGTGGAAGTAGAGTAACATGCTGCAATTGAGCACCAGCATTTACTGTTCTGCAGGGCTCCACAGCAGCCAAACCATGACAGCACTGAGCATCCACTGCCCATCCAAACACCAAGATAGTAGCAGTCCTCTATTACATCTTCTCAGCCTCCACAGGACATTTAAAGCTATGATCCCAGTCAAACTTACCTCCCAAGCCGAGGGAGTTCTCTGGAGCTCAGAACTGTAAGTAAATGTCTACCCATGTTCTTCTAACAAAGGCTGAAGAACGCCATTGATGCTTCCTTTGTACTCAATGTCGTGGTGCCCTCCCCACAGAACTGTCTCTCTGGCTGAAGTATCTCAAGTAGCAGCCCTCCTCATCTTCTATGTCCACTCCTCTCCAAGTTACCTCTATCATCCCACCAAATTCTGCTATCCTGCAAATGCTAGCAAAAAGCATTTGTCATGTTGACTTTATTACAAACCAAGAAAAAGGGCAAGACCCTAAGAAGGGTTTTGCCCCTTCCACTCCCCGCACATCCCCAGTTCACCCTGGAAGAGCATGTATAGCTCTGTAGACAGAATGGTCTTTTCAGACTCACTACGTTCATTACTCAAATCTCCTTCCTGTCCCAGAAAATGGAAGTCCTTCATACGATTTTTAGAGTTTTATGCAAAACCTGGCTCTGTGAAGGAGCACCCAACCATAAATACTGCATGGGGTCTGCAGGTAGTTTAGAATGAAAGTGACTTGTGCTGTGACAAAATTAATCCATTGTAAGAAATCATCAGCAGAAAGTATTCACCTGTCTCTGGAAGAAGTTATGCTTCCATGCTTCAAGCATAAATCGAAAAAGCTTTAGTTAGAGCAAAAGATCAGGAGGGCAAGCAGGCTGTAACCACCTTAATGAACTACATGTTTGCATTCCATTACGTTGCACATCAATAGCTGAACCATTTCAATAGTGAATAGAATCTTAAATCAAGCCAAGTGGTCAAAGTACAATCGCTGGTCTTTACCAGGTGTGGGTGAGGCAGAGGTACACCTTGTGTTACAACGTGACCCACAGCTACTGCTGTGTAGGGCTTCAAAAACAAAGCTGGCACATTCTTGTAACATTCATAGGTTTTTAATGTGTGATTTGCACTAGCGCTGCCTTTGACCAGGGGCTTGTAATTTGTGGTGTCCTGAAAAAAGTGTAGTTTTTAAATCTGTACTCCACAGCTTACTGTGGGTTACTTCAGTCCATCTCAAACACACATCTGGTTTGAGAAACACCCCCCTGTGGAAATTTCAAGAAGTTGCATAGTGTAACAATGCAAGAACACGTTTCACCCTGGACATGAGGGAAGTATATTGCTAAGACAGAAACAAACACATTTAATAATCCCCCCAACACAGACACTCAGCACACAATTTCTAGATCACCTTTAACTTCCCACAGCCATCCTACCTCACTGCAACGAACTGTCCTCTCTCCTGCATTGGTGGCATCTTGCCAGAAGTACAGCCAGATCAAAACTGCACATCTTTCCCACAAGTCTGTAAAAATCAAGATATAACCAGAAAAGCCTTGCTACTGCAGATTGTCAAGTCTGCTGCGATTTAGTGCATCACTTGTAAAGTGGACCTTAAACATACATTCTTGATTTCAGGACAAACAGTTAAAAGTATATTTTATTGACACTCTTCAAACAGCCTGTTAGAGAGAAGTAATAGTATTTAATAAAAATTTAAGAAGGAAAAAAATAAGATAAAAACCTGCTAGCTTGCATTCAGTGTTAGAACTTGGAGGTATAAACAGAAGCCTGGAGTAAAAATAAGAAGTATATTTCCAATTCTTCAGTGCAGAAAAGCAGCAACAATGGTATTTACTCTACATCAGAAGTGTTCCCATGTTCAATTCCAGATATATGCTTCTCTTCTATATATATTTCTGATAACTTATGTACAAATAAGATGTCCAACATCTGTTCTTTAATACAAATATGTAATCTTCATGATTGAAATATTACAACAGTTAGATCAAAAGTATAGAAAAATCATTTTAATATCTTTTTTTTAATGGCAGTGTTTAAAAAACCCCACCCTTAAACCCAAATGACCTTAGACTGACAAGTATTTCTTCACTGTAATAATACACTGCTCATTCAACATGCCAAGTATTATTGCATCCATGAGTCACATGAATTACAACTAAGTCTGAAGGAAATGTGCTGTACAGCCTGTTCTAGCAAGTGCTAGCTGTAAAGATCATACATATCACTGAAGAAAGCATTAAATACTAGTGTATTTTTAAATAAAACACTACAAACTCAAGTATTGTCCGCGCACTAGGACTTTAAGGCAATTAAGAGCTGGGACGCTTCAGTTTGGTATAGCTGCATCAAGCTCTCCCCTTTCCCAGTTATGAGAATTTATTTTTAGAGGGCTGCTGATGAATTGTTGCTATACATTAATACAACTCAGTATGAAGTGATAAGTCAGTAACAAAAGTTTAATATCCCCAGTTTCACTGAGCTGATCAAATATGAGCAACAGTTTATCCACCAGCTAAGTTTTCCAGCATGGATTTCTAAATTGTTATGAGAACAGAGAAAATATTCAATGTGTAAAAACTCTCAGTGTAACTGATTTTATGACTTGAATCTGTTCTTGGGGTATTACAGAATTTAAGGGTTCAAAACAGATCTAACAGTCAAATCATATTAAGCTTTACAAAGGATAATTATTTGCAGTAAAAATTTGTATAAACATACACACAGTAGATCTAAGTCAAGAGGCATTTCTTTATGGCTTTTTTCACTGAGGTACTGTTGTAACATCCAGCAACAGGACACAAGTGTTCTATAAACACCACATTCAAAAGCTGTACCACCAACTCATGACACGTGGTAACAGACTGCAAATCCTGCTTCGCTGCAGGACTACAGGAAAGAGTCTTTCCTGCTATGTGGAGAGTCTCAGTGCAAGCTACAGAAAGCCTTAAAGGCAACTGGCATCAATGGGGGAAAGTTCAAATGAGTCTCACTCTACTTAAACAGAGAAAAAATACTCATGGCAAATTGAAATCTCATTGCTCTTAATTTTAAGGAAACTTAATATTCCAAGGCAGCAAGGGCATGTAGCACAGCAGCCATACATTAAGACTCAAAATGTGTCATTAAGCTCTTGCATCTAGCCTTTGAGCTAAGTGCATGCACAGGCTCAGAGCAGCCAACATCTGACTGTGACACCACACAGACCAACACTGACAAAGAGGAAGGGGCAAGCACATGACTTCTGTTGATCCAACAGCAGACAGAAAAGCCCTGGTGACCACCAGTGTATTCCTCAGCTGTCAAAAGCTGATTTGTGACCGCACAGTTAGTTGCATCTTTCATTGTTTATGTGTGGGGGGAAAATGCAAATCACAGTACTCCACTCCCAGTACTCTTAGCAGAAGGGTAAAGAGATGTTCTGTTAAGATAGCATGATGGTTGCCATATGCATTTATCATTCCACCTTTACAGCAGAAGGTATTCTTTTGCTGTTTTTCTTTTTTTTTTTAACAGTGGCCATATGGTTATGCCAGCCAAGACTCCCATTTTTATTACACCTATGCTAAAAATACGTTTCTGCAATAAATATTGTTAAAGTGAAATGGAAGTTCAAAACATGCTCAGTTAATTATAGCAAGTAGTTCTTTCCAATTAAGGATTTTTAACCCCACAAACCCATTAAACAGGTTGCAGATGCTCAAGTTCCTTATATGAAGATACAGCACAACATTTAAAACTCAGTGCTTAGCCACATACAATTCATACTGTAATCTATATACATGTTATAACATATCCCCACTTAGATCAACAAATTCATCATCCCTCTTGACCAAGTCATCTTCACCTTCCAAATCTTTCCAGGTGCTAGTGGGTAAAGCTGGTTTGACGGACTGTCTCTGCAGTAAAGCAAATGGAAACAAGGATGACAAACGGGCAGAATTTCTCAGCATGGGAACAGAATGTACATCTCCAGAAACAGCCTGACTGTGTTCTTCATCCATTTTCACCTGGAGGCTTTGCACTTCCTCCATCAAGTCCAAAATCTTGGCAGCTGTAGCTATTGTTCCACCCCCATGAAGTTGGGCCTCAGGAATCCATCGTAGGTACCGCTGTGCCCAGACTTTGATCTCGGGGCCGTCGATGCGCGGCAACAGAAGACCATGGTAGTCGACAGGTTTGCTATGCCAGCTGTCATAGAACTCCCTTAAGCTATTAGGGGGTTCATCTGAAGAATTTATGAACTTGCCAATTCTTTTACCCAGAATGTTTTTAATTAAATGATCTGTTTCCTCCCTGAAAAATCCCCTCTTCGTGGAAGGCTTTGCCTGTGTCAGGGGCAAAGAAAGTTGACGCTGATGCTTTAAGAGGAAAAAAAAGGAAAATACTCAGGCAAATATTAATGCAATGGAACTTCAGAGAGCAGCTTTAAGAGGAAAAAAACCCAGAGTTGTATTCAGAAACTTCTTACAAGCAATAGTCACTTGAACTATGTAGAAAAGCAGTGGCTGCATTTAAATTGTTAGTTTTCAATACATCAAGTACTTCACAGAGTATACTGAGTATTGCTAGCTTCCTTCCCTGCACTAACCAGAAGTAACACCAATAAAGCAATTTTCTTTGAAAAAGCCAAACACTTCACTTATATTCAAGTACTGTAAATGTCCATGTTTAGTTTAAGCTAGTTAGAAATTAGAGAGTACTTATTTAAAGGTTTTTGTCCAGTGGTCCCTCATTGCATCTCAGATGAATGCTGTACATCATACTGTCAGTGTCTCACATGAGAATGCTTTATACGGGACAGAATTTAACCAATGAATTGCAATTGAAAGAGGCTACTCCAAAATTTTTTCCCTGAGTTTGTGCTACATGCCAGTAATGAGGTGGTCCATCCATAATCCTCCATACTCCAGGCAGCTTTTTAGCTGTTGTTGGTCCCCCTCCCACTCCAAGTGCACACACACACTCCCATTACACTCAGACAAAATTAGGGAGGCAATTACAAACCTATGTATTTCAGTCAGGTACTCCACGGAACAACTAAATGAACTCCATTCAAACACATCACTGCAACTCATCTGAATATTAAATCTCATGACTTAACAACAGACTTGCATAGAAGTAGGAAGAAAAAGAATCCCTAACTTCATGACTATGAACTATAAAAGTTATTTACAACTGAGGTGGATGCAAACTGGGTTCTTAAGATCCAGGTGGGCCTGAGGTATACATGTATTTTGTCCACTAAAAAACAGGCTGCACCAATACTTTCACTGTGAGTACATTTGAAATAGGAGATGTGCAAAATACTTCTAGAATTAAAAAAACAGTTTAGCAGCACGCATCTTACTTTGAACCGTGCAGTCTTCCGTTGACTTTTATCTGGCTTTGGTTTTTCTGCATAAAGAGGGTTGTTCAGAAAAGCCTGGGCCTTAGGGTCAAACTGCACAGCCCAGTCCCACACAGTAAGGAATCTGAAAGGACCACTTTGTGTCTTGAGGCTTTCCCCACTCTGCCAAAACAAACAGGTCACATTTAATACTGCTAGAAGGGAATTCTGACCAAGCCAAGGTGAAATTAAGAAACTGGCTTTTCAGAAAAAAGGCCACAGAGTTGCAACAACACTCCTGCTTTCTATGTGCTCAGTAACTGAACAACAGCAGTGCAATTTGACTTTCACAGATGAAAATAAAGCTAAATATTCTCAGAAAAAAAGAAGTTTTGAAACTTGGGCCAGAGACAGATACTTGGATTCTTCAAACACAGGGCATGTTAGGATTCCAAACACCAAAAGTTATAACTACAGTCATGCACTGCTACTGGTATAGATTTTGTGATCAATTTATTTGTATGAAAGACAGTAATCTTCACTTTTTCCTTTGTTCTCTGCAGCCTTGCAGAGGATATTCCCAACGCTCCAAGCTTCTTAGGTTAGAGAAGAGTATGAACCAAATATAAATCAACATTCAGGAGATGCTGATTTTGCTATACAACAGAATATATTATACAAGAATTTCATAGATAACTTATTCTGCTAGAGAGCTGGATATTCTTTATATGTTAAGGAGCTCCAGCTTCACTGAAGGGCATTAAACATGAAACTACAGCTACATGTTACAGGTAATGTATTCCGTAGTCATCATAAACTCCTAAGTCCTGAACTTGACTCCTTATAGCCAAAATTGCACCCATTCACCCTTCAAGGTACTTCAATGAGTAAGGAAAAAGGTGCTGTGGGGAATTAGCTTTTTTTGAGTGTTCCTTGTTTGTTGGTGAAACTCATACTCCAACACACTGCATCCAACAAATACCAAACCCTTACCTTATTAGTGTCTCTTTGATGTTGAGAGTTGAAGAAGAAAGTGCTAAAAATAGGCACATAGAGGCTGTCTGACAAGACAGTTAAGTAAGTTTCTGTGAACTCAAATGCTGGAGGATACTGTTGTACCAGCTGCCAAACACAATTTAGAAGGAGCAGAAAAACAGGAGCCTAAGTAATAAAAATATTTAATCAGTTTCAAAAATGTTAAAATTGCTCTACCATGAAAACTATTTATTTTATACTATTTAGCGTCTCCAAATACAAACCTTAAGGCAAGAAGCCTGATTAACCACAGAACTGCGGCATATATATTTAGCTGAAATCTGAAGAAGTATTATCTGAGCTATCCTTGGCCAATTATTGACAGAAGGAATGAGCACTTTCTACTCTGAATTTGAAAGTTGCCACTATGCAGCCTTTTAAAGGTGGCAAAGCAAAACTAGTTTATAGCAATTCTTAATCAGAATTAGTCATTTTACACCTATTACTTCCATTCAAATGGCAATCTGATCTAGTCCCAAAGCAAGATAGCATAAAGTTGATCTCCAGATGTGTCAGGAACAGGCAATCAACTTGAGTTATTTCTATGGATGCTACTACCATTTAACACAGTTTTCAAGGGCACAAGAGACATGACTTTCAAAAGACCCCAAGACTGGGAAATTTTACATTTGTTCTCTTTAAAAATAAGGCCATTGCTGACCTCTAAACAGCAAAAATAGCAGCACTGTACAAACATCAACCCATAAAACAAAACACAAAAGATCCTCACAGTAACTGGAACTTCTGGACTAACAGGAAAATCCCTTCTCATGCTGTGTAAGCTTATAAATATTAAGTAAGGAAAGCAATTTAAAAAATCATACCTCCTCTTTCTCACTTTTGTGTAAGTGGTTACAGCGATCCAAAAAACCATGTCCTCCAATCACCCACTCCTTCTGAATAAGGCTCTGAAACCCTGACTTTGTTCTGCTGTATGAATCCATCATCACTTGAACCAGACTTGAGATCACACAGCACAGATCAGTAGCAGTCTCTTCTATAAAGGAGAACAGAAACCACATTCTATACTGAGCCATTCCTCAAACTTTGTGTAAGAAAGCAAAGCTTTGCCATGTTCACATAAACAAAATCTATTTCAGGATCAGAGCAGCACAGACATTTTTCCAAGTCAGAGAGAAGTTAATCCATGATTCCAAATTTAAGGTTACTTACACGCTTATCCTATGAAAGTACTTTGACAATAAAATGTGCAAGTCCCAGACTTTACTAGTATAACTTGCCTGTGCCCTTCAGTCTCCCACAAGCACACACTGCCTCTCAGCCCAGCTATTTGTCATTACCCTTCCTATCCTCCATGCCTCTTTTCTCATATAACATACATTCTTCACCTTTCCAAGAGGTGCCTCCAGAAAACACCTCTTTCCTGTGCTAGGTTTCTCAGATGGCAATATGTGTGAAAAACCCAACAAAATTACCAATCCAAGAGTCAGTTAATGGCTTGTTCTAGGTTTGGTTTTACATGTGATTACTCAGTCTAGGAAAACAAACTGCTCAAGATGTTTACAGTAAGCATATTCTTCCATGTATTTTTAATAAAGAGCCTGCAGAATATCCAGCATGTATCTAGAAAACGTAAAAGTTATTTTGCAAAGTTTTTATATTACTGGTTGTTCCTTTGTGTCGATATGGTTCCCCTGCCCCTTAAAGTACAGCAAAGGGTCTAGACCTTAAATAAAATAAACTGGGAAACAGGCATGTTAGCTCTTTTTTATGCAAGACCCTCCTGCCGATTTATCAGCAGCTTTTTCATTCATATCCTGGAACTGTGCTTACTGTATTTTCTTTAACTACAGGAAGCATTTCCCGGAGTATGAGAGATTTAGGTGTCTTACTTAAGTGCTGTATGAATTTTAGCAACTCTCTACTGTAATGACAAACTTACAGCTTAGGCTACTTCAAAATGAATTTAAACAAATCAATATATAGGACTATCTCATTAAATTCTTACCTATGAGAAGAACATTTGCATGCTGTATTTCCAGACACTCAGCAACTTCTATTGCTTTCTTCAAGACTCTCCTGTTTTGGCAAAGGAAAAGTTGAATGAAGTTTCTTATAGTAGTTTCCCCTAGACACAATTAGAATGCCATACTTGAAACTTGACTAGTTCTCTAAAACACAAAACCCATGCTCAGTTTGTGTAAATGAAGAACTGCTTAGCTTCAAGAACATTTTATTGGGCCATTAACCATGCATTTTCAGTTGCTATGATACAATACTTTATTCTGGATCAACAGCAGCCATCACACACTGAAGTATTACAATTGCTAAGAACCAGATATTTATCCTGGAAAGAGTCAACATGACCACATTTATGTTCTAATGTACTACATACTATATTTCTTCCAAAATCTGGTTTTAAGAGGCAGAGAGAAGGATGAGCAATCAGCTCTTGAAAACACTCAGAAAAAAGCTACGCAGAGAACATATTACACAAGGTAGACTGAGTGGAATTACAGATTACATAAAACCAGATGTAACACTGCTGGTTTCTAGATCTAAATCTTCATAGTTAGTTATTTTTTGCAAAAGCCTGCACACAAATTAGGATTCTTGCAATATCTCAGGTCACTAATAAAAGCTGACAGTTTATTTCTTAACTGTGGAGTTGTCTGATTCTTCTTGGTTCCATCATCTATAACAGGTGACAAGGCATTCCATCCAGGAACCAACTGGATCCAAGTATGGAAATGACCAGTCTCAAAACAACCTAAGGATAACCTAAGGAACCCGGCCTGGCTTTTTCTATAAACTACTTGTGATCTTGGTTATGTCAATGAATTTCTCAGCATATATGGTCTTCACTAGAACCTTTCAGTAAACACACACATTTAAATTCTGGATTAACAAGTTAATAACTACCAATATTTATTGATTGTTATTAAGACCAGAAGGGACTGGAGCTGACTGCAGAAGCACCCCATGGTAATTTAGCTGATCACAGAATAAACTGACAGACAAAAGATCGAGCACAAAGTAACACTAAAAACAAAACTCCTCAACATTCCACTATGACAAGCCTTAAGTTAGTCAACACCATTCTAAATCACACACTTACTCACTGTGGACTGCTGAAAGAAGAAAAGAGAACTTAAGGAAGAATCAGCACAGCAGGGGGACAAAACTGAGAAGAAATGTCCTTTTATAAATCTTTGGTGGGCTAACATCTTGAACACTGCACTTCATCTCATCCTAAAGGACATTACAGAAGTAGAGACTACATAGAAGAATGGCAAGGCCAGTCAGAGACACAAAATAGTTTCATACAAGAAACAAACAGGATTCTTGAGTTTGGAAAGAAGGTGACAGTGCAGGATGGAAATTACTGGATCTGTATTTTTAACTGGCTCTCTGGAAGAATTGGAATGATCTGCTACTTCTCACATCCTTTAAAGCGGAAGTCTTAACAGAAGTCTGCACTCTTAGAAACACTGTCTCAAGTTGCAGAAATAAGATATATAAATGGCACCATAAGCCTTAGGTTTTTTTCCTACTGGCAGTAAAGAAGTCATTCAGTTTCAAGAAAGTAGCTAGAAAACCCACTACGAATGCAATTACCAATGATTTGAAACACAGAAAGCTGAAGATAGAGCAAACCTGATTATTTCTAGCCAGTTTGTGCTCTCCAGTAATGAAAACCATTTCACATCAGTTGCCCAGAAGTCTGTACTGTTATCTGCAAAAGGAAGAGAAAAACAAAAAATTGGTTTGTTCACACGTACACAGTGATAATTAACAGCCATCCATTGAAATACCCTTCAGTTATGAACAGGTACAAAACAACCCATCAGTCAGCAAATCCTAATCACTATTAAAGCTGATACCGTATAACTAAATAAGGAAATAAAGTACAAACAAACAGTATTACAAACACCAGCAGAGTTTTATAGTACCACAGTCTTTTAGAAAAAGTATGTTGAAGGTTCATGGCAATGAAACCACGTAAATAAATCTGTTGACAAGATGGAAAAAGAATAAAAAAGTTTAATCAGAGATGATGATCTACATGAATCTTAACCTAAAGAGGCTGGATTTTGAAAATCATTACCATCAGAGCCAGAAACATCAATGGGTTTTAGAACTAGGTTATAAAAATTTACGGAATGTAAGACTACCTGAAAAACATTTTAAACACTTTTTGCTGCAACTAAAAAAATGCATTGAAATACATAAATGTGGAGGCCAAGATCAATACCACAGTCATTACATCCCTATCCCTATGAATTCACTATGACTTCTGTAGGTTTTTTCAAATGCCATCTAAGTGTCCATTGTTTTTATTTCTACCAAAGCCAGTTAACAAATATTGGAAAGCCTTCACAAGCTGATATAGTCAGTTAAAAGCAGAATAGACTACATTTCTTGCATGAGACAAACCTTGAAGCACAAGACCTACAACAGTTCTACTAGTGAGAAACCAGATAGACACATGTCCCTCCTCTCTCCCATCCTTTCCACAATAGCTTCAATTCCACATTTCTGTGTAGCTGCCCACCTCCCAGAGTCTCCCCAAACACTTCCAGTGTTCAGTTCCAGCACATTTACACATACTTCTGTTTCTACTGCATTTTTCATCTACACCTCAAATGCACAGGCATATATATGTTTTATTCCTGTAGCTGTGCTGCCTCCACACCTCTGCACCTCATCCTGTTCATTATACAATTTACACTTCTCTCCCAATTTCTTCCACCCTGGCCATAGAAACTAGCTCTTCACAAAAGTATTAGAATGCATCTTCAAAGCTCTGTTCCATTAGACAGTTTTCAACAAATCCCACCACCCTCACAGCAAAGAACCTTTTCCTAATACCTGATCTAAGCCTGCCCATTTTCCCTTGTCCTGTGATTTCATGCTCTCATCTAGAGTTCCTCTCCAGTTCTCTTGCAGCCCCTTTAGGCATGAAAGGTTCCATAAGGTCTCCCTGAAACCCTCTCTTCTCCAGCCTGAACAATCCTAATTCTCTCAGCCTTTCCTCATCGGAGAGGCGCTCCATCCCTCTAATATCTTGGTGGCCTCCTCTGGGCTCACTCCAACAGCAGCTCCCTGTCCTTCCTGCGCTGGGACCCCAGAGCTGGATGCAGAGCTCCAGGTGGGTCACACCAGAGCAGAGCAGAGGGGCAGAATCCCCTCCCTCCCCTGCTGCCCATGGGGCTCTGGATGCAGCCCAGGACACGTTTGGCTCTCTGGGCTGTGAGTGCCATGGCTGGGACAAGTTGCCTGTACCATATTAACTGGGCATATACAGAACAAAAGTAATGATTAATGTGTTCAGACTTTAAAAGATAGTAATAAGGTCATCAATTTCTGTAATATCTTAGTACTTCTGCAAAACGTTACCTGAATGTTTTTCTCAGACTGAAAGTGCATAGTGATATACTCAGTGAGGTACAGTCTACTAACAAACTTAATTTTAAAAACTGCAAGAACAAACAGATTGTTTGTTCTAGAACTAGATTGCAGTTTCAACACATTCCCTTCTGCATGAATATAAGACAATACTACAATTACATCATCAAAATACACAGTATTTCCTGAGATGGGTTAAATTACTTAAATTGAAGCTTTGGCCTTTTTCCTACAAAGGGTAAGTTACCAGAAATCACATTAAAAGGTAATTATTTTTAGCTCTTAAGATTCACTGTGGATTTGACAATGTATTCTAGACAAAATCCTCAGTGTGAAGCTCAAATACCTCATACGGAGAGTGGGGCGGAGCTTTTTTCATCTCAAGATGTGAGGTCAAAGTGTTTCATGACAGCAAAATAGTTGGAAAGTCTCAGAAGAAAGAAGTCTGAAAGCCTAGAGTACACTTTCACATGGCTCCCATTTTATTGCTTTCTAAAGCAGAGAATTTAAACAGCTTCATGTTTTGAGATGTGACCAGTGTGTAATAAAACCTAGGGCAAAAATTAATTAGCATTTAGTCTCTTCTTGACAGAGCTCAAAGGCTAAAAGGCTGGCCACAGAAGACTGAAAAATCTTCCCCACAAACTTCATTCCAGCTAGTGTATTCCAACTAACACTTAAGATTCCACTCCTCCAAAAGTAATTTTCAGGTACTGTGACAGCTTAGCAAGAGGTGGTTAAGTCAAAAAACTATAAACCTTCAGTCACATCCCAGGCATAAGCACAGTCTTCAGTTACATATTTTAAAATCTGCTTTTAACCACCCTCAAAATGAAGACACCAATCAAGAAAATTACTGCACTCAGGAGACACAGCACATCATTGTTATGCTTTGCTTTAAAGTCTGACTTACCTATCAAAAACAGCTGTTTAAATCTTGTGTATGCAGTCTGGATATCTTGCAGAGATGGAAGGCTGCTTGACAAGTCATCCAGTTTCAGGAGCTCATAGGGAGGTTTGCTAATTGTCCTATAGATTCTAAAATCAAACCATCAAGAGATTAAAGCCTTCTGCTTCACAAGTCAAATAATGCATCAGCTATTACCACTGAAGACAAAGTTAACAGGCATGATTTGTCAAAGAGCTGTAATACTAGAAGATAGACTCTCTAGAAAGCTAGTGATCTCCATGCATTTTTAAATACCGTCTGGAAGCTTGCCTACGGGCTTGTAACAGAATTTTATGCTTTTAACTATGATACCATTAAAATTGTACTCGTGCCTATTTGTACAGTTATATTACATGCACTACTTGATTTTTACTACTGTTTCTTTAGTATTTTCTTCACTACACACACCAAAATCACTTTACTAGGAGGCTGCTAGAGCTGTATCCTGAAAGAAGAAATGGATAGAAACACCCAAACCTCCTAGCAGAAGCTTAGAGTTTCTCTTGACTTTTGCCAACCAGATTTTGATACCTAGCTGCCAGGTCTTGTAATGAAGAAGTAAAGGAAAGGAAAATATTTGTAAAGGAAAGTATTTGTATTCGAAAAAGACAAAGTATCTTGCACTTTCCTATGTATCTACTGGGTTTTCCTCTTGAAGGAGAGGGAAAAAAATATCAGGCCAGATGATGTTTGGCTTGGACCCAGAACATTCCTGCTCATTCATGTTCCAGAGTTCAGATGAATATCAATTTACTAACTATGTCTGCTGTCACACTGGCCTCTTTATTACCAAGACCTGGGAAAAGTTGCTCTAGCTCATTCTTCAGAAGTGAGGCCTTGTGGGCACTTTTCCAGGAAGGACAGAGTACTTTGCTTCCTGCAGTCTGTAGTACAGAAACCTGCTTTAGGTAAGAACCACAGGAGTCCACATCAGAAACATGGGTTACCAAATCTACTGGAAGAAGCATCAGATCAGAGAAGTGAGGGAAAGCAGTTGCTGGCTAAATACAATACTTCTTCCAAATGAAGCAGTAAAGAACTTATGCTGGAAGATCAGGCTCTGAACAGCTTTTTTAAAAAGATAAACTGCTAATTGTAAATATCTGCTCTGTACCTGAGTTCAGAGTATTACTATCATGGCACTTTAACACACCCTGATGGCCAAATTGTAGATATATTTCAGACTCCAGTGATTAAACACCAGTACTGCACAGGAAAGAAAACCAGCAACACTGCCCCAGGTTCAAATGGCCAGAGAGAAGGGATCAAAATATCAGAGGATATCTTGTTACAGCTTACTGCTAGTTTTATTTACTTTAACATCATGAAATAGCATTAAAGACAGTTCTAAGTCATATAATCTTTCCCATTTCAGGGTAGAAATATTAGAGAATCTGCAGGATTGGCCACAACCCTTTCCTATGCAAGTATTATTAATCTTATAAACAAAGGCAGTTTTAAGAGCCCAATCAAGCTGGTTTTTGTTAGTTCTGTGTGATTAACAAGTCTCCATCTATGAGGAGCAAGGAGAGAAAGTTCAATGTACAGATTGTACATATGACTCTGATTTTACAGGTGGCTGCTGAGAGAGAAGTTCTGTCCAGGACAAACAGGTTAAAAAAAGCGCCATAATTAAAGGGCAAAAAGTCATCATCATAACAGTCAGACAGCTGCGCTCCTTCCCTTAAGTTAAACTCATCACTTTTCAAACTCCTCAACTAATTCAGCTCACTACCCCATCTGAAAAAGTGCTGTCTGCTTTCACATCTGAAAAGTGCAGTAGTGAATTGCTTAAGCTATCTCAGACATTTCAGATCACCTTATCTCAAGTTGCTTAAGAACATGAACCTAGCTCTCAGAATGTAACAGAGTCTTAAAAACTCAGTCTGCAAATGCATCTTCAGAGATGGAGTCTACATTTCTCTTACTTGCAAAACAATTAAGCCATTAAACCCTACAGGCTTTGCTGCTGCTTTACCTAAATAACACATCACAGTTTCTACAGATTCCTCAGAAATATGTCTGTATGAACTTCCACAGAAAAAGCCTTCAGTGAAGTTCCAACCCTGCACAAGTGACCAATGCCACTGGGTCAAGGGTTTAAACACATTCCACTACAGCAAACTACTTTCAGATATAGAACTTTTTCCTGATGTGTGAAAGCTTAAAAGATATAGCATATATGGAAAAAGAGAAGCAAGGTCCATACCAAGCAAAGTGTTGTGGACAGAATAGCTATTACTGACCCATCCAAGAAGGCTTTTTGCATTTGTGAAGTGCTGTCATCCTGTTCTTTGGGAAATGCGGACATTTTGAGAAGAGCAGCACCATTATGGCAAGACCAACACCAAATCTGCAGGAAGACATTTACCAGGTGAGAAAAATTAGTAAATTGCCCTATACAAGGTATTTGCTGAAGTGATTGAGTGACTTCAAAATTTCTCTCTGATTTTGCTTCACTGGGTTTTTAGTGTATCTAGTAACACCATCAACAGAAGCAAACTCCTACACCTGCACCAAAATTACACGCCTGAGTACACTATGTCTCTAATTGCAAGCTTTAAGTTAGACTTAACACACTTAGGCACAGGGAAATACAAAACGTCAAATTACGCCAAAACATTACTTTCTTAACTTTCCTCACAGGTAAGAAAAAAAAAAAAAATCGAAAAGTCTACGGCCAAATTATGTCGGAATATATGCCACAGCAAGACAGAACCTGTAATCTATATATATTCTCCATCAGCTTCTCCATGCAAATGGTAGATTTTTCTAAAAGTTCAGCCTTGAGATCACTCACAATAGTTGCACGGATGTTTCTTCCATGTGAACTATGCATAACGAGTAGTCTACGCCTATGAAATAAAGTATTAAACACTCCACAGCTGAATCAGACGGCATAGTCACAGGTATTTCTTGTGGCAAATCAGTCCTCAGGGGTTCTTACTTCCATTTACACATAGTCTCCTCATTCATACTTACTCCTTGAAGCTCTCAAGATGATCTGTAAACTTGCATTGAAACAGGGAGTAAGAATCATTTTCATCAGGAATATTACACAAATGAAATCAGGAAGCTGAAGTTCTGCTACCAATTTACAGTAACCAAGGTGTGCACCTCAGAAAGGTACAGAAACCTCCCAATCATCAAGAGTGGAAAAAATTACTATGCTGTCCTTCCATTGCCTTCTCAAACCAATTTAAAAAGGTCGAGCTATCTTGACACTAGCTTCACAGAAACAGTCTGGAAATTATCAGAGGAGTTCTACAAGGCCTCCGAACAGTGGACAGCTACAGATGTTGTCATCTATTTGGACATCCGTAAGGCCTTTAACATGGTTACCCACAACATCCTTCTCTCAAAATTGGGGAGACAGAGATTTGATGCGTGGACTGTTCAGGGATGAGGAACTGGTTGAATGGTTGCATCCAGAGAGTAGTGGTCAATGTTCCAATGTCCAGACGGAGATCAGCGATGAGTGGTGCTCCTCGGGGGTCTGTACTAAGGCCAGGACTATTTCATACCTTCAGCTATGACATCAGTCAGTGAGATCATGTGCACCCTCAGCAAATTTCCAGATGACACCAAGCTGAGATGGTTTGACAGGATACCATCCAGAGAGACCTGGACAAGCTTGAAAAGAGGTCCACAGGAACATCATGAGGTTTAACAAAGCCAAGTGCTGGTGCTGCACCTGGGCTGGGACAACCCCCAGTATCAGCACAGGCTGGGCATGAACAGACCCAGAGCAGCCCTGCCCAGGAGGACTTGGGGGTGCTGGTGGGTGAGAGGCTGGACATGCCCCGGCCATGGCACTCACAGCCCAGAGAGCCAAACGTGTCCTGGGCTGCATCCAGAGCCCCGTGGACAGCAGGGGAGGGAGGGGATTCTGCCCCTCTGCTCTGCTCTGGTGAGACCCACCTGGAGCTCTGCATCCAGCTCTGGGATCTCAGCATGGGAAAGACAGGGATCTGCTGGAGCAAGTTTAGAGAAGAGACACAAAGATGTTCACAGGGCTGGAGCACCTCTCCTGTGAGGACACACTAAAGAATTGGGGTTGCTCAGCTTGGAGAAAGCTTTGGAGAGACCTTTTTTGTGGCATTTCATTACTTAAAGGGGCCTCTAAGAAAGATGGGAAAATACTTTTTAATGTCTTACTATGATAGGACAAGGGGTAATGACTTGAAAGTAAAAGAGGGTAGATTTAGAACTACATATATGGAAGGAAGTTTTTACAAGAAGGGTGCTGGAACTGCATGGAACAGGATGCTCAAAAGGTGGTAGATGCCCCAGAAATATTCAAGGCCAAGCTGGACAAGGCTCTGCACCTAGAAAATGCTTTGATTCATTCCAGAGGGGGATTAAACTAGATGATGTTTAAAAGTCCAAACTTCCATTCTAGTTCTGTGAGCACAAGACAGAATAAAAAATCCCAAACACTTCTGTTTCTATATAAGAGCCAGTGTAATAGGTCTCTGACTCTCTGAGAAAAAGTGAACCAAACTACTTTGACCTTTAGGCATGAGAGTACAGTAAAATATCCTCCATGAACCAGTTAACTTAAGAGCACAAAATGAACATGGTTTTCCTAGTCAAATTTAATGGACACACAGCAACTAAGGCAACTTCACAAGTGAGATTACTTTGCTCCTTGTTTCCATCTTCTCTGTCTTACTGGTTCTTGAACTACAAGGCAGGAAGTCAAATCCAGCTTGCTACAGGCTGCAAACCAGTATACTTAATGTTGGAGTCCAGGGTATTCCTTTGGGCACCCCGGGAGGCCACAGACCTCAGCAGAGAGGTCTGGGACCCGAGCAAGAGGGTTTGAGATCTGTACAGGGGGGTCTGGAATCTGTACAGGGGGGTTGTAGACCCTGGCACAGAGCCCAGAGAGACACCGTCTTTGACTTCAGTCCATGGAAAAAAGCTTCTAACACTGAGAGAAGAATTACAAGTCACAAAGATGTGACAGACAGTAGTGTAGTGTGTCACAGGGTGGAAAATTTTGTAGTTTTAGGATTCTTAATATGTAGGTGCATGGGGAACAAGATGGAGGATTTAGGATGTTGCCCTGAGTTCTTCCTTCTTCTCCCATGGCCTCCATCTTCTGGTGACGGTGGCACAAAGTAGTTAAAGGAGATTGGGTCAGAGTAGAGTTGACCCCTTTAGTATAGGTATTAGGCATTGGCACATAATTGTAAATAATATACATGTAGTTATCTGTATAAAAGGCAGTGACCTCCCATCCTGGGGGTAGTCGTCCTGTGTCCAAGCAGCTGTGAACATCTCAGCTGGGCACAGAGAAAATTGTAAGATAAGAAAATAATAAACAACACGAGAAACCAAAGAGAAAAAGACCTTGAAGACCTCCGCTTTTTTCTCGTGTCTGGCTCGGGGCCTTCAGAGGGCAAAAAAGGCTCACTCGAACCACCACCTGAATCTTGGAAAAAGAAAACCAAACGTGAAAATTGGCGTCTGTGGGTGGGCATTCCAGTGGAGAAGAAACCCGAGAATTGGCGTCCCTGGACAGGCACTGGGTGGGCCCTAGACGGGCACTGAGTGTGCACCAGTGGACACAGCAAGCCCTCTGAAGGCAAGAAGGCGAGTTGAGAAGACAGGGGAAGATTCTGGCCAGAGCAGCTGTTTCAAATTCGTCTCGGACCCACAGAACTTCAAGGGCCCTGAATTCTGTGACCGTGACAACTGCAAGCCCGTGATCAGGACATCTCCGGTTTGAATTTGACAACACCTGCACCCCAATTCTTCGATTTTGGTAAGACCCGTTGAGATTTAGAACATGGTAGGAGCTCTTTCCTGGAAACCATAAGGGAAATCCTGCTTTCGTGCAGCAGTGGAGGGCTCGCAGGAGGGAGAAGGTGGTGATGTTGGCCGGCCAGCATAGTTTTCTGCTCGCTATGAGCAGGCAGGTGTCATGACTCCTGCTGGAGGTGGGAGAGGGGAGAGCCATCAGCTACCCCCAGTTGGTACAGAAGGGGAGAGCCATCAGCTCCCCCCGGATTTGAAGCAGGAGAGTCAGCAGCTCTCCCTGAATTTATCAGGAGAGAAGGGCCAGCAGCAGCCCTTCTTGAGTTTTGTACAGGGTGGCCAGCAGCCCCCTTCGAGTTTTACACGGGAAAGCCAACAGCTTTTTCCTGTGTCCCAGTCCCCAGAACCTCAGACACAGCACGTTCAGACACTGGGTGTAAGTTTCCCCTTCCCCCATCCGAACCGGGGCAGACAGGGAAGGGGGGACGAGGAGTGGAGGAGCCACCGGGAAAACAAGGAAAACAAGCCCAGATCGCGTCGGGGCTGGCAAACGGGACCGTGGCGCGGGCATGCGGAGGCGGTCCTGCCCAGCTGCACCGGGAGCAGCGGCGCGAGAAGCGCGCGGAATGCGACCGGGGGCGGCCGGAGGACCCGTCGTGTCGGGACGGGGCGGACCACGGGGAGAGCGATTCGCGGGCGAGCGGCGTGAATTCGCGGGCCAAGGGGCCGGGATGATGGGGCAAGGGAAGCGCGCGCGCGGGCTGAGGGAAGCGGCGCGGGCCAAGAGCCAGACAGCGCAAGCGCAAAGCTGGAAACTACAAACCCCAGAAACCCTTGCGGCAGGCGCGGAGCGAGCGGGATGGAGCTCGAGCCCCAGGCTCGCTCCGGGCGGGACAAACCCCGACGGGCAGCGAGACGGGGCAGCACCTGGGGGCAGATCGAGAGGGGACACCCTCCCGAGTGGCGCCGGGCCGGGGCAGGCGGCCCGGGTGGAGCAGGGACAGCACAGGCGGGACCGGAGCAGGCGGAGGCGGCAGAAGCAGGGATGGGGCGCGGCCGGGGCGGAGAATTTCTCCAACGTGCCATCCCCTCAGGGCAAACGTCGCGGAGCCTGACCCGGCCCACAAGCATTATTTTAATACAAGCATAGCATGTTGCATCCATTCAGGTGAACATTCCCAAAGCTGTTTTTGGAAAAAAACAACAGTCACGATAGGAGATTTTTCCTGAGTGTGCTTCAAACGAACAGTATCTCCCCATGCCTCAAACGGGGGGAGAGGCACCTAAGATGCCAATAACCCTCGGGTTAGAAGGGGATGCATCTAGGCAAAGTGCACAGCAACAGATAACTCACAGTTGAATTTATGATAATAAATCAAAGTTACAGGTTTTCTGGATTCAGAAGCAGGGATATGGAAACCACGGAATGTCTGCAAAACAGGTGCATGAGCAGTAGCAAAGGACTGAAAGAAAAGCAGCAAGCATTTGTTCTTTAGTTGTGCAGAAGCCCATCATAGTATGGGGAAAAGACCCATTGTCATGAAATGGAAGTGGATTTTTGATTTGATGTACTTGGATCCAAGTTGGGTTGTGTTTTAGTATTATGTTATTATTAGGAGTGATTTCTGTGTTATTTGTTTTAAGTTTAGGCCTTGTTAAGAATAAGTTGAATTTAAGACTAAGATTTATAACGTTTAAGTGATAATAGATATATATTTTATAAATTTAAAGTTTTACTGCATACAGGTTTTAAATTGTTCTAGGTTTTGTTAAGATATCTAATTTACAAAATTGAGTTGTTTTTTCCTCAGAAAAAAGAAGCTTCAAAAGAAACAGCAGTGATGAAACACTGAGAACTGTCACTTGTTTGTGTGACTGGAAGAAGACACAAGTTTTACCTCAGGATTGTTATTGGTTGTAAGCTATTTTGTAGGATTTTTGTGTTTTAAGATAATAAGTAAGTTAAGATAACTAAGTTAAGTTCAAGATAATAAGTTTTAAGTAATAAGTACTATGAATTTGTTAATTTTCTATATCTATTACTGACTTCTCATGTGCTTTAGCACTTCTTTTCTAAGTATCTAAAAGACACGTGTCACTTCAGGATCCTTCTTTATGTTTTTAGTTGTTTTAAGCATTTCAGAATTACTGTTGTTAAGAGGTTTGTTTTAAAAATGTGTTAAGAGATATCACTCTAGGATAAAGCCAGTCTTGGCCACACCTTGACTTTAACTAGAAGAGATGTTTTCATCAACAAACCCAGATGTTTTCTGCATGAAAAAAAAAAAAAACCAAACTAGATACAAATCATTTAGACTTGATGATTTGACCTTGACAATGACAGCTAGCCAGACTTTTGGAGTGAACGTGGGAGCCTTGCTCGAGAAAGGACACCCAGGTTTTCACTGAAAAAAAGTTTTTCAGCTGTTGCAGAATCTGGGACAATGGGACACTGTTTTGGTAATCAGCAGTCATTTAACTTTGCATGTGTTATTGCCAGTTGTTGGTTGTTTGTCATCAGAAACATTTTCAGTTGTTGTATTTGAAATTTCTTCCTGATGGTTTTCAGTTTTGACAAAGGTCATCCATTTTCCATCAAAGTACATTTTATCTATTAATCTATGGAAAGAGCTTGTTTGTGTCTCTGTAGAAACAGAACACAAGTGAATTCTTGCAATGAAAATGAAAATCATGTTGGGCGCAGAAGCTCTGACAGATCCGAGAGTGGAGAAGTGAGCACACAGATGTGAACCAGCATCAAGACTGCAACAATCTTTTCATTCTGTGTGCAAGGACACTTGGGCTTGAGTTTCTTTTTCTTTCTGTCAGAAAATGTGTTGTATCAATTTGTTGGATTGTTCAGAATCGATTCATGGCAGCATGGAGCAGTTGCAAAAGGGTGTGAACGGACTTGGAGAAGAAACTGGATCATGGACAAATGCCATGTTTGACCCCTAACTGTTGTAAAAGGGAATTTTGAAAACAATTGTATGTATTTTATTGAGACTTGTAATTTTTCTCATGATCGTGCCGTGTTTGCTTCAATGCATATGGCGAGCTGTGAACAGAGCAACCAAAGAGAGGTTTTTGGTGAAAACAGAAGGGGGAGGTGTTGGAGTCCAGGGCATTCCTTTGGGCACCCTGGGAGGCCACAGACCTCAGCAGAGAGGTCTGGGACCCGAGCAAGAGGGTTTGAGGTCTGTACAGGGGGGGTCTGGAATCTGTACAGGGGGGTTGTAGACCCTGGCACAGAGCCCAGAGAGACACCGCCTTTGACTTCAGTCCATGGAAAAAAGCTTCTAACACTGAGAGAAGAATTACAAGTCACAAAGATGTGACAGACAGTAGTGTAGTGTGTCACAGGGTGGAAAATTTTGTAGTTTTAGGATTCTTAATATGTAGGTGCATGGGGAACAAGATGGAGGATTTAGGATGTTGCCCTGAGTTCTTCCTTCTTCTCCCATGGCCTCCATCTTCTGGTGATGGTGGCACAAAGTAGTTAAAGGAGATTGGGTCAGAGTAGAGTTGACCCCTTTAGTATAGGTATTAGGCATTGGCACATAATTGTAAATAATATACATGTAGTTATCTGTATAAAAGGCAGCGACCTCCCATCCTGGGGGTAGTCGTCCTGTGTCCAAGCAGCTGTGAACGTCTCAGCTGGGCACAGAGAAAATTGTAAGATAAGAAAATAATAAACAACACAAGAAACCAAAGAGAAAAAGACCTTGAAGACTCCGCTTTTTTCTCGTGTCTGGCTCGGGGCCTTCAGAGGGCAAAAAAGGCTCACTCGAACCACCACCTGAATATTGGAAAAAGAAAACCAAACCCGAGAATTTAACTTCATTTTCTGTTGGACTGGTAGAACTAGTTTTTCAGTTGGGCTACCTGACTTTGTAAAAACACTGCATCATCATAGCCACAGCACTTACCAGAACCCAAGCCAGGTAACTGGAGGTGTTCAGCTACACCTTACATGCACCATCCTCACCTCAATATCCAAATAGCATTTCAAGGCCTACATCTTGCCCCAGCCAGATGCCACTCAGCAGACTCATCAAAAACAGGCTGACAGACACACAGGCTAGTAATATATGTACGCTATAAGACATTAATAAATAGGAACTGTGAACAGTAAATACATATTTTTCTGTTATGTTTATGTTATGTATATGTTTTGCCACATATTACACTGTTCAGTGAAATATGTATCAAACACTTCTCCAACATCTGTTTCTCTTCCGTAGATGACAACATATACATGTAAACTGTTCAAAACAAGTTCTGAAAACAATATGCAGTAACATCTGCAGTGTTAATTGAAATTCTGCTATCTCAGTAAGAGTCTTACCCTCAGCCATGCACATATACTTACAGGAATGCCTCTGCCTTCATACTTCAAGATACTCTCTTCAGAAATGCATAAGGGAACAACAAAATACAAAGGCAGCCTAAGACAACAAAGAAGAGCTTCTTGGTCTCAAAAACCGAACAAAGAGCAAGCTCCTTTTAATGATGGTGAGTGTTCTAGCTCAAATTCTAATTACATATTCGCCTTCCTACAATAATCTTTTCTACTAGATAATTCTATTTTCCTCAAAGCTATCCCTTTATTTTCAGCTGAATAAGGCTTTTTTCCTAACCTTGAGGTCTTAAATATTTTCATTGCAACACTCCCCTGCCTTTGCAAAGGTGCAATTAACTGTAACCTCTAAGACTGACTGCTAAGACCACCTTGGTTCTCTCATGCTTTGTTGTTTCAAAAGAAACCCCTGCAGTATTAAATGACTTGTTCTGTTTCCATGCCTATTAAGCAGTTCACATCCTAATTCAAGAATGCCATTTAATGTAGCAAGGATTTCCAGCATTAACCAACACTGTTTATGTTCAAGACCCAGAGAAGCAATGAAAGTAAGTACTTAAACTCAATTTGAGTCTCCCAAGACAGAGTTCTAGAATAAATAGTTAAGACTCTGAAGTAGTTTCCAAAGTCTGTGAAATCATTCAAGATTTGACTATGAAACAACAGTAGAAGTATACAATGCCTTGTATTCATCCCAAAGGGCTCACTAATAAACGCTACTCAGCTAAACTTAGCTAACCTTCTCCTAAAGGCAACACAACTTAACTTCCACCCGCACATTTTGCAGATTTAGTTTAAACCAGTTACCTTTTAGCCACCCAGCCCCCTCCCAACTAAAACTGTGGAAAATCTCCAGAGCATGTCACTTGAAATTTTACCACAGTAAAGGTACAGGACTGAGAAAGTGTCATCCTAATGAGTATGACAGATGTGTAGGTCCCAGACACGTATATTTTCTATTCTCCACTCCTAGATATACTCAAAGCTTGATCTGACCAAGTCCTGAGTAGCCTGAACCTAATCTGGAAGTTATCCCTGCTTGAACTAGGCGTTGTGCAGGATCACCTCCTGAGATTACAAACCAAACTATTCCATAAATAAAAATGGAAAACAGATCCCCAAAGTAGTCCTAAAAAACTGTATAATCCCCAGTATCAAAGGTAGCACCGATTTTCATGAGTCCAAACTAGGGCAAGCTTACTTTTCAGAGACTCTGTAGCCTTCATTGGTGGTCACTGCTTTGTATTTCACATTCCCTTTGGTCCGCTCCAACTCATCACGCCAGTCCTCGAGGGTCTCAAACATCACAGTTTGGTTTCTCCCATCTGCCAGATCAATAATATTAACTTTGCAGACTGTCAGGAACTCTTAACACAAAAGCAATCCTAAGTAAACCTATTAGTCACTATTATGATAAGCAAGCAGAACCTCTTGTGTACAGAAAGCCTTGAGTCATAGCCAAAATGCCTTTGTACACCACACTGCCTCTGTCTGATATTTAACAACAGCAATATTCTGTCAAATACTGCTGTGACTAATAACTTCAAGAACAGTTTCTCCTGCAGAAACTAATTAGTTGTTACAGAACTTCCACACAGCTGGGGCTGTCCTCATATCCAGCCTAAAATACAGGATGCTATGCAGCAAATATCATTTTATACTAATGAAGCTGACTAGTATCTAATCCTGTAGTTTAAATGCAGAATTAACAATCATTCCAAAAATCTTTCTACAAAAATTTCAGATATTTGACTTCATTTAAGGCTCCTTTTTTTTTTTTTTTCATGAATAGTTTTGCATTGAATAGAACATCTCAGGCCCTCAGTAAGAGCAGAAAATTAATTACACCAATTCAATCTCAATACTTTGAACTGAGAATCTTCCCTGTCATTCTACTTAACCACCTCAGAAACAGTTAAGACAGCAGCTTGATTTAGCCTGAGATCTTGTATAATAACCATATAATTTATGGAGTAATGTCAATTGTTTTAAGCACACATTACAAATAAGTAACGTCCTACAACATCAGCTAACACTGAAATACCAAACAGAACTATAATTTCCATGGAAGATACAATGGCAACTTGAAACTTTCCACTGTAATAAGGTAGATAAAAAATTTACAGCTCAGAACAGAACATTATTAATGAACTCTTGGAGACAAGATTTTAGAGGTATCAGACTGTGAGAGGCATAAAAAACAATTTCTACAGTCTACTTGGATTATCCTGTAATAATTTTATGAAGAATGACACCTAGCCACTTACTACTGAAAATAGCTATTAAAATAGGAAAAAATTGTGGGACAGCACTTCGATGTTGCTTTAAAGAGTAGGCTTCTCCCTGGCTCAGTCTCTGCCTGGAAAAGCTTGCAGTCTTTCCATTGTTTGTAGCTGTAACAGAATTCCAGTTTCAGGTGAAGCCTGCAGGAACTACCTGAGCCAGCAATGTGCCCTTCCCTGCAGCAAACAGTGTGTCCCTGGTCTGCATTAGCAAAGCCATTGTGTACCAGTTGTATGAAGCCACCACTGCTCTCAGCTGGAGGGCTGTGCCCAGTGCTGGGCTCCCCTGGGAAGGCTCCTGGACAGGGCTCAATGAAGGCTCACTGTGATCATCAAAGGGCTCAAAGCACCTGATACCAAGAGAGATAGAGCCAGGATCATTCAGAAAAGAGGGCTCAGCAGGGGCCAATTTCTCTGTGTGTATAAGCACTGGGGGTGTAACAGGGGAGGAGAGTACATAAGATGGATCCAGACGCAGTGACTTGACAAGAGGCAGTTATGCACAAGCTGAACTACAGCAAATCCCACTTATACATATCAGTAACGCTTTCCACTATGAGGAGCGTCAAACAATGAAACAGACTGTCCAGAAAGGCTGTGGAGTCTCAATACTTGGAGATACTCAAAACACAGCTGGACATGACTAAGCTTGATGCAGTTAACCCTACTCTGAAGAGAGGCATTTGGAAAAGAACATGACTAGATAATCTTTAGAGGCTTCTTCTAACCTCACTGATCCTGAAATGCCTTGATGTATTTTGGTAAGTGTTTGATTAATACCTTGCATACATCAAAACCTCCCTCTTGAAAGGAATTCACGTTGCTGGTGCACTAAAAATAAGGTTCCTAATTCAGAACAGCATTATTATTTCAGCTGAAGTCTGAATTACAGTTAGAAAGTTCACCGACAATTTTTTATCCTGAATTTTGCAGCCTAATATATTATTCAGCCAAGTCTGATCAAGTGGGAAGATTATGTAATAAGTCAGATATAAGAGGAAGTCAGATGCCTTGCAAATCTACACTTTTTTTGCAATTGGCTGGAAGAAGCATATTGCTTGCAAATAAGAGCAAAAGGGGAAATACTTTCTCATAGGATGCCACTGCAAATGCAGTAATTTCAGAATTAAGAGTAGGAAGTCTGGTTCACAGCTGTAATACAGAAAAAAACCCCACACTGATAAAATAAGCAAAGTGTTTTCTTAGATGAACCACATGAAAAGCATTGGCACATTTTAGTCACAGGAAGTCTTCAATCCAGGGATGCTACTCCTGCTTGGAAAATTTCTGTGCAACTTCCTGAAGGACACCAAAACCAACAGGAGTCTACTTAGAGGTTTTTAACAACATGCCCAACAATGTTCTACAAAAGAAAAGTTTATCTTTTGAGGCTACCTGCCCGCAGGACAGAGCCATAACCTGAGCACAAACTCAACTACAGACCTCCCAGACTGCTTAACAAACTGTGCAACAAGCAGATAAAAAAAAAACATTTACCTGTGTTGTTTGGAGCAGCTGATGCATAAGAGAACAGAAACAAACGTTTAAGCAGCTTAGGAGTCTGGCTATGATGAACTATACCACTGACGATCTAAAAAAGAACCAAAAATTAACTCCCAAACACACACCCAGACTGTTAGTGTAAAAAAAGTTGTTTTTTTTTTTTTTTTTTTTTTTTTTTTTTTGTTTTGTTTTGTTTTTTTTTTTTTTTTTTTTCTGTTTTTGTTTTTGTTTTTTTTTGTTTTTTTTTTTAACCAACCCCTCCATACAGGTTTTAAACAAAACTGATGGGTTCTATCCCCAACAGCTGAAACCTTTTAGGAAGGTTTCTCCGTTGTCTGCAAGACACTGTACCCACTTTGTCTATGTAGCATTACATATGTTCAACCTCCAGAATTACTGTTATTTAAATAAAGTTAGTTGACTCTTAGTTTGGAGTTGAGACTAACTTGTCAAAAAAACTCAAGTTATCAGGCAAGTAACACTACACTGAAGTCTAAAATATAATGAAATTACACATCACAAATAGAACAGCTTTACAGCTTGCCTGAGTTGGAGCTAATTTCCTGTAGCACCCCCAAGTTCCAGTTTTCTTTAAAGAGCCTCTGCTCCTATCTTTTAACTGCTATGCATAATAAAATGTATCTTTTACTTTCTGTCTTAGCTGGAAATTATCAGAAAACACTTCCAAGTTTCAGGGATCTCTCAGAGTGAATTTCATCCTTCCCTCATCCTCACAACACCCAACACCAAGTTAAAAATAGAAAAGCAAATTAAGTTACTATACGTACTCTTTTCACTTCCTCTTCTTTTGTGTATCTCAGGCAGAAGTTAAATACTCTAAGGTCTTTACAGTAGATAATTAACTTCTCTGGGTATTTTTTTAGCTGTCCTGTTAGAAGTTTCTTTTTCTCATCATAAACTGCAAAATTAAAAAGTGAAGTAAATATCTAAAAGGTACTTGTATGCTGATAAAAGTTGTCCCTGACTTTCCAGAATTCTCAAGAAACCAATTCAAGCCCAAGTTTTCTCAAGACAAAACAAGGATCCTACAACACAGCCTGGCAAGCTCTTGTGCTGATACACTCAACCTTCTCATTTAAAACCCATCCAATTAATTCATACAAGGTAAACGGCAAATCTGCAGCAAACCAGCTGCTCAGTGGTCATATCTGTTCACATTCTGACTGAACACCAAGTTTAAAGTTTCGAGATACATAACGAACAATTGTAGTTTTACCCAAGGGGAAGTCCCCAGAGATCTGAGATCATTTTAAGTTCCTTAAAAATAATTTTTTTTTAACCACCATGAAGTCCCCAAGGCAAACCTCTGCTCACTTCTCTTTGAGGATGTACCATTTCACAACTTCAAGTGCTGCCAGCTGGGCCACTGTACATAAAACTAAAGCGTCTCATAACCATCTTCACTGGTCTGCCTGAGTTCACTGCTTCACAAATCCACACCACCATTCATAAACATTATGAATACTAACAATTAGTCCAAGAACAGGATTCTTAATAAAGCTTTACCCTACTTAAAGTGATCAGCCCCATTCTCATTTATCTTTTTTAGCAATACTGGCACATCTCTAAGCCCTGATGCAAAGCACTCGATTTAGGTGGCAGTTAAAACCTCCTTTTCTATCTCCTTTAATATGCTGAAGACATCATGAATCTAATAAAACAAAGTTCCCTTAGACAAGCAAAAAGAATTGTTTGAGAATTCAGTACCTGTGCTGCTATTGCTCCAATGAAGTGAATACATCCATATTTAGAGAAATAGTTGATACAGTGGAAGATCCTTGTCTACCAAATTTAGGGACCTTTCACAGTACGCTCTCTGCTTTGAACCACTGCATTTTGAAGCAATCATTTTTGTATGTTACAGCAGACAATCGAATTAACTTAATCAAATAAATTAAAATTAATTTGACAAACTAGAGGGATTAGATGGGGCTCTGAAAAATTTCTTATCTGTCATTCCATCATTAAATATAACTGCAGCTGCTTTTTAAAAATCTATTGGTTTTCTAAAAAGGATGTACTTGTACAAGGAGCACCAGCACTCTAAAGCCCCAAGGGGTAGAAAGCTGACTTACCTCCATATATTTGGTCTACACATTGCAGAGTTATGTCATTTTCTCCTACAATCTTATTCTTAAATTGTGGCACCTAGAAACATGAAAAAATCGTAGAAATGTCCTATTACAGTACCACCTTCTGCCAAGTAAAGGCTTTCCATGCATTGTTTTAGTATCAGCATTATTTCTTATTCTAATAAGCTGTATAAGGCAGGACATTGAAGAACCGTTATTAAAATACAGACAGATGCAATTTGCACACACAATATAGCTTTATTTAATTTTCAGCCATGCTTGAAATGTAGATACAGTTTTTACTTTTCAACTAGCTTCAAAGCATACATTTCTACTGAGAGTCACTTTTCAAACTAGAATCACTGCAGTAAACAGGAAATACAGTAACTTCATGTAATCCAAGCCCTTTTATGACAAGTTTCCTTGCTATGGGAACCTGGCAGGAAATAAAAAGTCTCTTAAAAGAACAAGTATCCCAAGAACATTCCAAAATTAAAGTCAGATTTATCACTGGGCAAAGTGAAGACACATACAACCCAATTACTTTATCTACTCTGTAACCAAACTAGAAGTGATTTGGAGTTCTCTTCACTTCTACCATTCCGTGAGTTCAGTTAAAAATGGCATTTTAGTGATGCCACAATTAAACAGTATTATTTTCAATATTATTACCTAACAGCTGATGTATCATCATCAGCAAATTATATTTTACTGTGAACAGAGTTAACCTTGTTCAAGTTACTTCCAGGTCTGCAGTACTCTGAAGGAGGTAGCTACTACTGAACTTTTGTTAAAAGAAATATAGTTGACTTGGCAGGTTATAAATCCAAAATTCAAAGCCAGCAGGGAACAGAAATTAGCATGGCTATTACCAACTTTCCACCGATCACTTAAGATTCACGTCAAAAGATTCTGCAGCTTTGTCTTAATTCCAGAAGGTCCAATAATCTGTACTTGGCTGCAGAAGCCTTAGTTTAATGCTTAAACTTTGTGAAATTTTACCCCAAGAAACTTCTGACTACAATCAACGTGTGTCAAATTATATTATTGTCATTGTCCTTAACTGTCTGGATCACCTTGAACTTGGGAGCCACTTGACACTCCTTGCACTTCTAACACCCAAATGGACTAAACTATTTCAATGCTTAAGCTTATCAAAAGCACTGTGGCATTACTATTCTCCTCTGACAGCTCAATTTGAGCACCTAAACCAAAGGAAAAAAGACTGAAATAATTTCTAAGATTTGGGGAGTTTTAATCTTTTCAGTGTTTGCAAGCTCATCAGCACTGGGTTTTAAAATTGTTTCAGTAAACACCAGACTTTGAATGAAAATAATTCAGAGCTTTACTGAACCACATAAATTTTCAGAGCATTTCCGCTGAGTATTAGCTTACTCAGTCTTGTACAGCCTGAAATGATTCTGCAGATGTAGCCCCAAGTCAAATCAGGCAGATGTTATTCATCATCAGAGACATTTACACTTCCACAAACACTACCAAGACAAAGAGTCAGAAATCAGCTTTAAACAAACTGTTGATTAGTTTTCAAAACAATGGATTCTTTCAACTTTAGCTTCAGCAGCTCACAAAATATAAAGAGATATAAACTATGTCTAATCTAAGTGTCCACATAAATGCTCACACTGCCTTTGCTTAAAATAGATATTAGAACTTGAGGAAGGATCAAGCAGATGCAGACTGATTCAAGTTATTCTGCATCCATTAGGAAATTTTATACATTTATGTTCATTCTGCATCTTTACATAAGGGAAAGATATAATTATTTATGCAGAGCCTGTTTAGTCATAATTAGAAGACTTGTTTTCTTACATTATCATCTGAAGCAGAATCATCATCAAGGAAAGAAATCTTAAAATTTGTGCACACGAGTTTCCCGTAAGTGCCACGATTTAACCCATCTTCTTGCATATACTTGTACACTGTGCTGGCTTCACAAAGCAGCAGTTCACCTGTAGAGAAGAAACACTGACTTGCAACATTAACTGACATTTACAATTGAATTATTTCAATTGTTATCTCAAAAGCAGCAATAACTTCCTGACTGTTTCTCAGAACTGTAAGCCTAAAGACAGTTCAACACTGTTACACAAAGCCACTATGAGGCAGCTCCTGGAATCAGCACCATTGAGAGCCTTCCTGGTTACTAACATTATTCCAGAAGGCTTGAACAGCAGATGTTTGGGAGTTCTGTAACCAGAGGTACCTGTGTCATGGCCTACTCCAAATGGCAGGAGAAGAGCAATCATTTGAGCGGATATTTGAAAAAAAAAACAAAACCCAGCAAGACCAGCTTGTATAGTCAATAAACAGGGTGAAAGTTATTCCAATCTTCCTTACTGCTAAACTTTAAGAATGCTGAAACCTTTGAATTAGTTGTTTCAGGTTCATCATGGTTACTTTTTCATAGCTTTGACTATTTTACAGGTCCCAAGGCTATTTTGAAAGTCTCAAACACAAGTTTGCACAAATAATAGTCAATTAAGTTCTCATGTTAGAATTTGCAGGAACTGAAATTCAGATCTGAGAAAGTAAAGTTTTAATAGATGTGATCAGACAGACTTGGTTCTTCCTAAAAAGTGCAGGAAATCCAATGGAAAAATAACAGTTTATTGTGAATTTTACATGTATTTTGTCTTTCCTTATCTTAAAGTAATTTTTAAAAATAAATATTTGTAAATTACAAAAGAAAATCTTAACAGTAAATGAAACATTGGAAAGTTCAAGTATCTCACAGCAGAGGCAAAGCCACTAGAAGGTAAATTTCCTCTAGTTCTTGTCTTCAGTTCCACACAAACAAAACCCACCCAACTTTAACTTCTAAGAAACAGGGCAAACTCAAGTATTGACAGTTCTCCACATGCAGCTTACCTGAGGACACCGTACATTGTAAAAAAATTGTTTTTATAGAGTTTTCAACATCCCATGCAGATAGAGATGTTAAAAACATTTCAACCTGCATGGGTTGTTAAACCAAACCCTGTATTTTACTAGTTGTGACAATGATGTCATATGAGTGTTTGCTGCTGACATGGAAATACTTAAGTGTTGTTCATAAGTCACTAATATGTATTACTTAAGTCTAATAATGCACAACAGTTACCTGGTAATAAGCGAGGATTTACTTCCTTTTCTATGGGTTCCTTTATGTGTATTTCCTAAAGAGGGAAAGAGTAATTATTACTTTGCAAAGATCACACCTTCAACAGATGCTGTAAGAAACTACACCCTCACACTTTAACTCCTCACATTCTGGCAAATTAAAATTAAGGAAAAAAGCCTCGTAAACAAAAGGAATCTGTGTCTGCAATTTGATCTTTCCGCCTAATGTCAGCAGTTTATTTAATAAGTAATTAAGTGTTTTGACATCCACAGTGTCAGTTACATGCATTTGTGAACACAAAAGAAAATGCACTATCTGTGTAACAGACAGAAATAAAACATTACCAATATTTTTAAAGTTCTCTCAGCACACCTAAATGGATAAGCATAAACTTAGTATTACAGCACCATCCCCCAGCTCATTCATAAGCTTTTCCATGTATGCCTTGTTAGTTTCTAATGTAGCCTCCAGTTTTCCAAGTTTCATCCATGACTCCCTGTTTCTAATTTTTTACACACTTTATTTCAACCAAAGTACAAAAGTTACTTAAACAGCACTAACATGACTATATGGAAAGGTATTTCAGGATCTTGGAGCTAAGAGGTAAAACCTGGTGACAGGATATCCTTCAGTTTGGACCCAAATTGCACAAAACATATTAAATTCTCTGTGTCACTTATTCTAGCCCTTAGGCACTGACAAATTCTAGGGCTAAAATCTCCAGCCAAAAGACTATTAAAATAGAGGAGATGCTACACCCTTCCTGTTCAGCCGGTTCAGAACTTCCTCCTCTGAATCCAAATCACTTTGCATGCATTGGAGGCTTTCTGGAAAACCATTAGTTAACTGGAAACCCCCCCGGGGGCACAGCAGTAAGCACGATAATTTTAGTTTGTCACCAGCATCCAGAGTCAGCAACTGCAATTTAAGGCAAGCAATCAAAAGATATAAGCAATAATAATTTTGCTGGATTAAATACAGAGAAACAAAAGCCCCTGAGAGTACAAAAATAAACAGTCTCTGCCATTCATATAAACACTTGCTCTCCACACTCAGAAGACTTAGAACTAAGTTGGAAGGCTGCACAGCAAAACTAAAACCACCAGGAAACCACATCATGAGAAGAGCAGAGATGTTCAAGATAGTCCAAAAAGAGAAAAAATTATAAAATGAAAGTGGTAGCAGTGTGAAAAAAGAAATCCATAATTACACCTAATAGAGAAAACAAATCTCCATTTGTTGCCTTTGTCTTCTAAGTGTGGATGCTGTAGAAGTAATATTTAATCAAAGTTCAGACTTTTCAGCTATAAAAGTTAGCTAAAATGTTACTATTATTTAAGCTGAATACTTGTGCATTCAGAGGAAAACTGTATCTACCTTTTCTTCCCCCAGTGTTGTCTCCTCACCACTGGTAGCTTTAAACGAAACTTTGGGTTTACAAGTGCCTTTAAGAGCTCTGCGGTATACAATCACTCTTTGTGTCCAGCTACACACAATGCTGCTCAGAAAACTGCATGCCAACAATCACTTCCACGGAACAGTAAAGCAGTTATACCAGCCAGGTGCTTTTCCACCACCTCTGACTTTGGGAGATGTCATAGAGAATGTAGTAACTACTGTTCCTGCACACACACTGTTCGTACTTATTGCCATGAGTGCCAGTTTATGCTAGTGTTGGCAGAACTGAACTGAACAAAAAAAAATTTTGACCCCAAAGAAGTTCTTTGAGCTTACACACATTTGTTAAAATGCAATGAAGCTTTTATAACGGGTTTCAACAGCAAATAATCTTGAACAAGTGGTTTAGGTTTCGGTTACAAGTTAAAATTGGTTATCTTCTGAACAGAGTTAGAAGTTTAATCAAATTGCATCACAGCAGATTAGAGACAACAAACACCGAGATCAGCTTGTAAAATCCAATTTCACTTTGTTGAAAAAAGCCTACAGACACTGAAGTGCTTATGATAGGCAGAAGTCCTATAACATTCAACAGATTCCAAGAGTTAAGCCTCTAGAAGTTCTATTTGAAATTCAACATTTACATTCCCACAAAAAATTCAAAAACATATTAAAGGTGGTTTTGATACATATATGCTAGAGATAGCTAGACCTCGAGCCATGAATGATGCTGAAGAATCCATGCTGCTGCACTCATTCTCCTAGAGAGGGTATTAAAATACACTAGATTTTACTACTGTCACATTTTGTATTTGCTGTTTTCAGTGCTGAGGTAAAGGTCTGCAAGAAAAACTAACTCACCATGAGTCAGTTCAAGTTGTGTAGGAACACACATGTAAATTCAGCTGCCATCTACACTCTTTTTCAACTTTGTTTTTATAATGAATGTAAGTTTTGGGGCAACACAGATCTTACCACTAACTGAAGAGCCTGCTGATACTAAAATTCATGCTGGTCAATGCCCCTTTAATCAGTCACACGTTCAGTCACCCACCCACTCCTTTATCCCTGGGTTTGCTTAACCACTCAGTAAGGTAATTTGGTTTGTAAAATCAGCTGGGAAGTATGTACCTGTCCTACATTTGGTTTTATTGTTAGTGCCTATTGTTAGCAGAACTGGATCATCAACAGGTCAGATGAGCAGAGAAACAAAAGAAAGGGAAGCAGCAGAAGTAAGTCTGCCCCTTTCTGCAAGCTACCGAATACATTGGGACCTAAGGAATCTTCACCCTCTGACCATTTGTTGAAGCTAAGCATGCTAGCACTTTCCATAAGTGACTACTGAAAGCTATGCAAACCTCTAGGTAGTTTTTCATCTGTAGCTCCTGTTCTGAATGCCACAAACAGCATTTTGTCACTTCTTACTTAAGATACAACACGGGAAGCCCTACTACCAACCACAGTTAAAAGCAGTCACCCATAGGACACCATGCAAATGAGAAAAATTAACTTTGATTTTGTAATTTCTGAGGAAAATACCTCAACTCTGCTGAAGGTTTTAGAAACTTCTTTCTAAGAGATGCTTCTCACCTGTGCACTCTACCTTGCACTACATTCTTTCTTACAGGCTCTCAAGCCGTGGTAAGAAATATGGCAATGCCCTGTAATAATCAATTTTAACAGTAGTGTGTACCAAATCATGCCAAAACTTCAAGCTGACATGTCATACCAAATTAATTCATAATACATCCTCCTTCTTGCTAACAGAAAACCAAAAACTGGTTTCCTTAAGTAAAGTTCTCCTCTATTTTACCCAAATATATGGAACAACTGCACAGTTTGCAATACCCAGGGACTACAGTCAGCTCTGCTCCAAAAAAAAAAAAAAAGTATTTAAAAGCATTAAAATATTTTCCTCAAATCTGTCTGGGGAGACAAGTCTTCCCCAAGTGCTGAAGACATGAGTGAGGAAACAGTCTAGGGCAAGAAGGTCAGGTAGGAGCTATGTTATATTAACAGAGTCCAAATGGTTGGAGCCGGAAAGGAATCTCAAATGACTTCTGCTTTTTGTCCTACAGTGTCACCACAAGTGAGAGCAATTCCTCTCACTCCACAGGGAAGTAAACAACTGTGTACTGGAAATATGTAAAGAGAGAAAAATATTCCCTGCATGCCAGAATCCAGATCTTGATCGAGAATCTGTCTGGGTTTTTTTCATCATTACTGACATCCAGATATATATGTGCCTATGGATACTGGATGTTGCTCACCTCAGCACAGACACCATGCACACAGTATGTTGATGAACCTACCGTGCCCCACAGTAAGGTTGCCACTGAGCCATAGCTGGACATTTGTGCTACAGGTAATTATGACAACGAAAAACAAGACTTTTGCTAAACATGCTGAGAAAACATGTTTGAAAGATTCAAATAATGAAGGAACAAGTTATCACTTCCAGGGTATCAAGGGTACTGGCTGAAACAGCTGACAGCTTTCAAAGCTGACAGCAAATAGCGCTGCGAGAACACTGAATACTTTGCTGTTTTTGTATCATTTTCCACAAGTAAGTTCTGCACAGGGAAGCTCTACATTCTGGTGAGGTTTCCTATGAGCATCTGTTTTTTTCATATTTACTTCACTAAAAGAGGGGTGAGATAAAGATAAATGTATACTTAAGAAAGTTATCACAGTTCTGATAGTCAAACAGTGTAGCAGAATACTTGCAAATTAGTTGTGGTGCTCCAACAAGTGAATAGAGTGCTCCTGAGTAAAATAAACTTTCGTGGAGAAGTTCCTCTGGAATTCCATGCAGAAGAGGAAACACCCATGCAAGTGCTGAGTATCTACTTTGCATCCAGAAACAAGCCACATTACATACCTGGTACTTTCTGAAGGACTCCTTGGAGGTCGAACAAGCCTAATGCCACGTTGTATGCCATGCAACCCAGAGCATACACTTACTACACTTCAATAACATTGCTGAGAATACCCTCTTAACTGCTTGTTTTCCTTCCTTCCACAGCTCCATTATCCAGAAGTCTATTAGATCATAGCACGTGTTTTCCCTGTCTGTTTCATCTCTTACCCTTTCCTCTTTCCTTACATTGTCCTCTTCATCTCCTCTGACATCAACGCCTGGTTTCCCCCATGTCAGCCCAGCTGTTCACCAACTCCTATGCCTTATTCCACCCTTCAACTCCACCACTCCAGCTGTGAAGGAGGGACGTACTTTTTTAAGACGGATCACTACAGAACGCACAATATCATACCAAGATTTACAAGCAAGAAGTATTCATGGTTGTTACAGGCTAACAACAGGGCAGGATCTGAGAGACAAAGCACTCGAGGTATGTACCCTCAGCAGTCTGTTGGTGTATCCCAGGTCTCAGAGACAAGCAGCGTGAAGCAGAACAACCTCTTCCATAGTTTAAAGGCTAACACAGGAAAAAGCATCCCATAAGAATGAATATGAAGGATTTAGCTTTAAAGAATACATGGAGAAATACCAGCTTGAAATTAAATTTGAAATCTAATTTTTTATGCCAATTAACATTTTTAGGAAAACACAATCTAGCTTGTTTGAACTGTCAATAACTTTGTTTTTCAAAGTTTGAAAGAGTTAAAAATCATGAAATAATCACTGGTTCTTGTTTCACTGTCTCCATAGACACAAATTCTGTGATCTGAAATGTCAAAATATTGACTTTATACCCTAGTATTCACCCCACTTCCTGCAGGGTAGCCAAGTCTGTCCTGAGGGGAAGTGTGTCATTAGTATCAACATCCTACAGTCTCACTCTCAACAGACCACTGATTGATTTGCAGTTCCATACAGTAGAGCTTAACTAGGTTATATTTAGTCAGATGTTAAAAACGCTGCTTTTCCAGACATTCTGGGGTTTCACAGCAGAAATTACTTCTGTTCCTTAATAAACAGCATTCTCTTTTCACTCCTATCCATCTGGTCATATAATAACACGAACAGAGCACCTGTTTCTTTTCATATTCAAATTAGCACACACAGCAGGTTAAAGCTGACTTCATTTTACTTTTCAGAATATTGCCTACTGTGTCCCTCAGGTATCTGAAGATGGGCTAAAAAAGGTGGGGCTAACCCAAAACTCAACTCTACCTGTTAATTTCCCTTTTGCAGGGCTCCCCTAACCTGGAAGCAGCAGTTTAAGGCTTTAAAACAGCATCCCAACCAAACCAGGACAAGACCACAGAAGCTGGAGGCTGCAAGCAAGGGAGGGCTACAGCTAACACTAGTCTATTGCTCTGCACTGCATAGTGGTGGATTGGAAACCTTGCCTCAGGCTGGAAGTATAAAGAGATTCAAGGCAAGGCTCTACAAATCCATGAAGAAGTCCACCATTAACTCCAATCCTACACAGCTGAAATCTCAAGCTCATGAAGTCCCTGAACTGCTGTTTCCCACCTTCTGACATGGCCTGCCAGAGGAAGCATCACACCTGTTGCTAGTACTTCTTCCCTAAGCACCTGGAAGTTAAAATGCCTTAATGAAAGCTCCCAGTTGACCAAACTATGTTCCACATAAGCGGAATTAAAATTTCCACTGTTGTATTAGTCTAGTTCATTTTAAAACTCAACTACATGAAAGTTAACTTGTACAGGAAACCTGTGTTCAGGAAGTTGTTTTTCTTGTGTGCACACAGCTCTGTGAGAAATACACATTTCTGCTTATTTTAGGATATTTAAGCAATAAGCTTTTTCTAGACACCAAAACAGTCTCACAGGTTTCATCGTATATCTAAAATTTTATTTTTAATCCCCATAAAAGCCACTAAAGTCTTCAGAACACATAAAAAGTCCATGACTGCAGTGTCCACTGAATCAGGATATTTCATAACGAGCCTCATCTGCCAGTGTTAAATACCTTAGTTACTCTTCCTGCAACCATCAGGATCATATTTGAAGCATTACATCACTGCACTCAAAATCAAATTAAAGTACTCTTTTATTATTTGGTATCTTGCTGCACTATGTATATATTTACTTGTGCTCTTTCCAACCAGCCATTTTTTCTAGCAAGCTTTTGTCATACACCATGCTCATTTAAATGGTGAAATGTCTTCCAGTAAGTCCAACAAGTGAAATTTTTTCTTTCACAAAATCCAGTTCCTTGTATATTTGTACAAGGTACTTTCCAAAGGTGAAAAGGAAAAACAGGGATATATTTGCTAACTCCAGAAATATTTGTACCCATCATTTACATCTGCTTTCACTTGGAAATACAAGAAAGAGATAAAACTTTTAAAGTAAACTGATGAAACTACAAGCCTACAAGACTGAAAACATATAAAACCGGATTTGCTATCACCAAGGACATAAGTTTTAAATACCACAGCTGATTTTGGCCATAACAACTCTGATTGTTCTTTCAGATCTAGTGTAAAATAAAATAGCAGATTCACAAGGTCCTATCAGTGACAGACTCCGCACTAACTAAGATTGACAAAAATCCCTTCCTTAAGAAGCTCTCAAGAGAATTAACGATAAAGAAGAATAGTTTGACACAGATTACAAAGAACTAGGAGGGAAAAAAACCCCGAACATTTATGGCCCATATTCATCAAATGTTCCTCCCAGAAAACAGCTGTTTACCAGGAATAAGAATGATGGAATACAGAATAACAATACTGACCTAATACCATGTGGCAACAAGATGACCTCAGTAAACTGAGCCTAAGGTCACTTTGATCAAACCGTCAACATAAATTTCGATAAATAAGTGAAAAGAGACTAGGCAGAACAATACCAAAGACAGACACTGAAATATACACACTGCCAAGAATTCAACATCGAGCTGTTAAGGAAGAATATCCAGGGCTTTCCAGCGGCAGAATTGATAGCAAGGAGCTCACCGAGCAGAACGTGGAGTGATGCTGTTCAGGGACAATAAGAACAACAGGTTCGGAAAGTCCCACCTCACGGGCCGAACAGCCGTAGCCCGACACCTGGCCGCGGCGTACAGAAACAACTCCAGCCAGCTCTGTTTTTTAAGCTCTTTTCCACGCCGCTCACCCTCGGGGCAGCCAAGGCAGGCTGAATCCCGCAGTGCCCGGCGGCCGCCCCGGCCCCGCTCCCCCGCCCCGCGCCCCCGGCCGGTGCGCCCGAGGCTGCCCCGCCCGCCCGCCCGGCCCCGCACCTCCGGGCTGATGTAGGACACGAAGGACGGCTTGGCCGCCCTGGCCCCGCCGCCCAACATGGCCCCGGCCTGCGGCGGCGCCTCCCCGCGCTCGTCCCGAGCGGGGAGGCAGCGGAAGGAGCGATCCCGCGGCAGCGCGGCGACGCCGAGCCGCATCACGGAGACGGCACCGCCCATGCCCGCCCCCTGCCACGGCCGCGGCCCCGCTCGGCGCCGGCCATTCCTGCGGCACCGCCTCCCCGCCGCGCCCGCCCTCATGGGGCGTGGCCCGGGATGCTCGGCGGGGTTACGCTCCCGGGAGTGCCCGGGAATGCCCCGCGCCGTTCTGCCCTCGGCTTGCGGGGCGCGGCTGGAGCCAGCAGGGTTCTCCCTCCGGCTTTCTCAATTTCGCGGTAAACACGTACCTTTGTGCGGAGCTGTAGGGACCTCCCGCTCCTGGCCTGTTCCTTGATCACTTCCATAGAGTCATAAAATCGGAGAGTGGTTTGGGCTGTAAAGGACCTTAAAGCTCATCGCGATCCAGCCCCTGCCATTGTCAGGGACGCCTTTCACCAGGTTGCTCAGAGCCCCATCCAGCCTGGCTGTGAGCGCTCTCAGGGATGCGGCATCCACACCTTCTCTGGGCAACCTCTGCCAGTGCCTCACCTCCCTCACAGGGAAGACTTTCTTCCTAATATCTTATCTAAACTTCGTTTAACTTATCTATTGCACTGTTTCTTACTCAGCTGCCAAACGCCTGTGTTGTATCTGTGCACACTTAGAAGGCAACTCAGCATTAAGGAAAATCTAAACAAGACATTGAGATGCAGAGTGTTACTTATGGCAGGAGAACTGCAATAAAAATGACATAAAATATGCTTGCCGTTAAATAATCCTCTAAACCCTCTAAAATGTGGCCGCTGATGTACCCCAAGAAGTCCTCTGCCCAATGCCTATTTAATGTGTTACAGCCATAGCCTCCCTGGAATGTCATCTTTGGACACTGTATAATCAGAGCTGTAAATATACACCAGGTTTAACTGGTATGTAGGTTACTTTTTAAAGCCTCATTTTTATATGAGTACAGAACAATGCAAATATTGTAAATGGCCTGTGGCAATGCAGCAAGACTACCCAGCAATTCAAATGGTGAATGGTAACCCAGGCAACAATTTGTGCATAGAGTAGACTTTACGGAAATATTTTTACAAATATAAAACATACTTTACAAACTTCAGTAGACCATAGGACGTAAATATCAACAGCTCCTTTGAATATTAGTGCTAAGCACTTTTCATATCATTCCCCCTCTTTTTTGTTTTAATACTTCACTTTATTTATCTTGCTCCAAACCCAGACCTAGGAAAACTCCAGGTGGGAGAAAAATGATTACATGGAGTTACAAGACAGCATTTATAAAAGTTAAATGAAGTGACTCTTTCAATTCAGAAATAAAACTATTTCCCTGTTTTCAGAGTCAAGGAATGAGAACTCTTTTGGATTTAATCACCTTCTCCCTGGGAAAAAAAGTGCCCCAAGCACATCAGAGATTAGCTTTCATTAGCAGTTTTACAACAAAGGCTATTCTGGTATGGGATCCCACGCTGAAGAGCTCTCATGTTTCACTCCACAGCTGCTTCCACATCATTCCTTACATCGCATCTGACCTCAGCTGCTTAGGTCAAAAGTACACCCCATGGGATTAAACTGGTGCAAATCCAGGGTGAGGGGAAATGTGGGACACCACCTCTGTGCTCTCTAGTGTATTAAAGTACTTAAAGAAAGAGAATAGCATGTAAAAAAATCTTTTAAAGTACCTGAATTTAGAGTGGGAATAACACGAATACCCCAGCATGCCATGAGGTTTACAGCACACTAAGGCAAAAACCAGCTACTTACTGACATAGCATTTTTCAAAGAGGGAGAGATATTTTGACACCAGGCCAGAGTCTTAGCTCCAATGGGAAGTGCAAAAGGAGCCTTAGTTCCCACAAAGCACATGGGAATTCATTCTTCATCTTGTCATTAAAAAAAAAGCCCTAGATAAAAAAACCTGAATGTAACTGCTATTCTCCATGAGCAAAATATCCACATGGTGATGAACAGGGAGTGCTTTGTCCTTTTGCTCTCCAGGATGCAAACTGTGTAGGACTGAACCCACTGCAGACAGGATTTGATGTATTTTTGCTAGAATTTGAGGGCCAGATTTGGATCCCCCCTTAGTCAGTACATTCAGCTTTTCTAGAATGGAAAAAATAAAGCTATCACAAGCAACTTAACTTACTGAAGAGAAGAAAATTAGCTTCTGAAAGGGCCAGCTGCAATGCTGAGTCTGCCCAGTAGATTACCAAGCGCCAAGGGCTTCCACGTTCTTCCCTTTCCCCAGGAAGAGTGATGTATTCTCACTTTGTCTTCTAAAATCTGGAGTATCTGTGGGGAGTACTCATAAAAGTCAACTTTAGCCCTGACACCTCATCTCTGTAGATTCCTCCTGCAGAGAGTGGAGAGAAATTGGTTCCTTCTGAAGGTAATGGGGGCAGCAAATAAATCCCTTTTTCAGAAATAGCCTCAGAGACTATCCAGTGCTCAGAGCACCTTGGGATGTTAGCTTGCACTTGGTCAGGCTGAATTTGGCCTTTCAGAATGCCCTCCTTCCTGCCCTTGTCTTTATATTCCCCCCACAGTCATCTACTGCCTCTCACTTATGTATTTACATATTTACCTTTTTTTCATTTTAATGTGGTCCCTCTCTTCAGCATTGTCACTCTGTAGTGTTGTTCCAAATTGCTCCATACCAATGAGGAAATAAGACAGTTCAATGATGTTCAATCGTTTGGGATTGTTCTCCTCACTAATAAAGACTTCTAAAAAAAAATTCTCTACAACAAACTGAAGCTCCTCAAATGGTGTATTTTTAGGATCTGTCTTCCCATGTTCCTTCTAAATGGGAAATGTTTTTCCATGCTTCCAATGACTTTCAATCCATTTTAAAAAACCCAGAGTGTATCAAATAATGTAATTTAACTTTGCTCAATTTTATATGTATATCGATGACAATGTGGAAGAGTAAAACTTTTCAAAAGCCAAGTTCTAGATTGTCTGTAGTGGGTTTAACTGTTTCCATTTCATCCTTATACTTTTCTCTTTCTAGAAGTATAATCACAGTATCTAATGCTGTCTGCAGGAGGGAATCTCACAGACCAGCTCTGTTCTTCAATAAACAGGGATTACTTTGTTTAAAATATTCACACACTATTAATTTGTATAATTCTTTGGACTGAATTCTCAGCTGTGAGAATTCACTTTCAGGCTAAATGGCACAACAGCTGATGGAAGGCAGACACAAAGGAGCTGTTTGCAGCTTCTCTATCAGTTCTCTTTCAGTGATCCTCTTAACTGCAAGTTGTATCTCATATTTTCCTTTGTGGCAGTCTTCCTTGTCCGCATTTCCTTGGCTATGGGAAGTAAGTATCCTGGGTAAGGCAGTTGGTGAAGATCACTGAACACAGCTCTTTGTATGACATTTCAGCTTTTCTGAGTCTGGGCCTTTGTAAATCTCAATGCCTTGGGGAGTGCAAATTGTGCTCGGATGCTCAGGGGGTGCAGGCCACTATGTGTAGTGGGTGCTTTGGTGTGTATTGGATAGATGTAATAAATTTTTAAAGCAATTCATGAGTATTGAGCAAACTTGCATGACTGTATCTAATTTCTACTGCCTGTTTTCCTCTTTTTGAAGAAAATAGAGTGAGTCTTTGCCATGCTGCAGACCTGCAAAGTTACAGGTGTCCATAACTCCCATTCCAGAGTGGTAACTCAGAGGCAGGAATCTGCAGCTGTGCTCCCCTTTGAACTCTCATCATGGCTACATCCATGTCTGGACACTACTTTTAGTACATGCAACCCCAATGGTGACACAGGTGAAGAATTTGAAGTAGCAGCTCAAAAGAGGAGCTCAAAAGATTACAATTTATCAAGGTTGAATATTTCTATTTAGAAAATCTACCTGGATGTATAGTTTGATTTTTCTTATTTTCATGTTTATCTGGGCCTTACCAGGAGAACTGCACCTAGGTGTGCAAACCTGAGTATTTCTGTTGTACGGTTACTCTGACATTTCACAGAGCATCGCAGATGCTCGTGTGTAACTCAGAAGAGAGAAGCTGTCCCAAAAATGTTGGAATTATCCTGAGTATACAGAGATCTGCCGTGCTGGGTCTGAGACTTCCTATTTATACTGTTCAATTAAGTAACTCAGTTTAGGACTTTAGTATTTCAGCATTTTAAGAGAACACATTAAAGTGGCTGAAATCAGTATCCAAGAAATACAGAAGATTTAAGAGGAAGCTGGAAGTCAGATTACCGGGAACTATCAGGGAAAAAATCAGAAATGAGGAATATACTGAGATGTCCTGTGGAAAAAGGTCACCAAATCAGTCTATAGAAAACCAGCACCTATCTCTGCTTTATACAGGCTTAGAGAATTTTCTGTGAAAATTAATGAATATTAGTTTTCTGCAAATTAAGACAATTTAAAAAAAAAGAAAACAACAAAACCCAAAACCATAAAAGAGTTATGCTCTAAGATACTACACCTAATACTGTATTCACACTGAGATTTTTATTTTCCAGTACTTTCTATGTCCTTCAGAAATTAGTTTCCAAACTTGTTTCAGAAATTCAGTCTGTCACTTTTGAGGTGAGCTAAGTTTTGAAGAATATGGTCAGAGACTGTGTAATATTGTCTTATAATAACTTCTTATGTTTCATCTTTGTTGCAGTGGCCTTCCTCTACTGATTGTATTGTGTGTTTCAATTTTTAAAGCAGTTTTCTACTCCTCATTGTGAGAACCTAATCTCTCTGAGTAAATGGAAAGCAGATCTACCCTAGCTTTCCTCATCTGAAATATCTGGCTATGATTCCTGTTCCATCCCATGTCTCAGACCTGAGACACTATGTGCCCAGTTCCACCCTGAAGGTGGTTGAAGAGATGCAATTTTTTCTTAAGTAAAGCCATCAGGGATATCTCACATGGCCACACATCATGACTCAGATGGCAACCAGCAGTTCCTTCAGGGGTAGCAATACACACCAGTGCCATTTTTTGTCCATCCCTTAATTACTCTATGCTTTTGTTCTACCAGGGCCTTCCAGAGCTAACCTTCCTAACCCTTCCTACCAGGAAGGTTCATCTGCCATTTGGGACATACAGTTTCAAAACATGCACACAGAAGAGTGCAAGACCAAATTAACAACTATGCCACAAAGAGCAGGACAGAGGCAGTAACTGCTGAGAACATGCCCTGGACCAAGGTGTTTATTTTAGTCATAGAGAAGCAGCTGGGAATTACATGTCTTAAACTTGAGGATGGAAAATAAAATATTGCTGTGAGAGTTTTGTAAACTCAGGAAACAAAGCACCTCACACTGAACAGGAAAATCACCTTCTCTTAATAGCTACAAGTGGGAGAAGAGGAAGTGAGTAATTTCTTAACACCTCTACTCACCCAGGAAAGCATGGGTGTCACAAACAAGAAAGGTCTAGGGAGGTTCCCCGCCTTTCTTTAGCTCTTTTGAAGCAAACACAATTTCTTGTTTGCAGCCACACACAGAGTTCTTTGTCATGTGGTGAACTTCTTTATTTTATTCTCCAAAATGCTGTGAAGAGAAATTAATTCAGACTGGGTATTTCTTATCCTTAACAGTACACAAAGGGTGAGCCAAACCCCAGCTGTATTGGGAAAAAGCCTACACCATGGCTGGATGTGAGGCAAAATTAAGTCAGAGCTCTCCTCTCACCCTTGTTTCTTCTAAACCTGCATGCCAAAGGGAGAATCTAAGGATCATGAGCTTGTGGATAATAAGACAGATAAATTTAAGTGTGACCCTCCTGATATCAAAGGATGTGAGTTGACTGTTCTGTCTTGGAATGAATCCCACAAAAGAAAAAAAGCAACATTCACATCCCAGTTTGATGGCAGTCCATAAGTTGGGTGGTGGAAAAAGTCTGCCAAGGTATCCTTGGGCAGCCCTGATTCTTTCTTCCCAAGTCACTTCTCCAAATGCACTGTGGATGAAAAGTCCTTGGGAAAGATGTCCAGCTGTCTGTCACTAGCTAGGAATCTGGTCCATCTAGTTAAATAGCTGCTCCTGTGCAGGGCTCTTCCTGCTGGGCATGAGGAGATACAAAGCAAAGCTAGTGAGAACCATCCAGTGTCCAAATTACAGGGTACAGGATGGGTCAGTTCCATGGGGAGAAGTACTCATTATGAGGCCTACACAGTAACCTCTTATCTTTTGGAAGGACACATACAGACTTGAAAGTTTTTGCTGGCTGTGTCCTGGGTCTTCTGTTCTTTCCTTTAGCAGTGAAAATTGTATCTAGTGCATGACTGTGGTGTAAAAATGTGCTCATTTTACTTTGCCCACGTTGTACTCTTGGCTTAGATTTTCTAATGCAAAATGCATGTGTGTATCAGTAATCATGAATGTCAGTTAATGAAAGAAGCCATCCAGCTTGTGCTGTCATCCCCACCTCCCATACAACTGCTGCAACCAAAAAATCCAGCCCAGATAATCTGAGAAACAGGCACAAACCTACCCCTTCGGGAAGGCTACATGCTCTTCAGCAGAAATTCATGTCAAAACACAGACATGAGTCTCAAGGCTTGCTTTAGCTTCCCTTTACTGTCTCTGACTTCAAAAAGGCCGTTGTCTAAGCAAGGCACACTTTTGTTTGGCTAAGACAAGTGAGTCTTTGAAGCATCAAACTTCATAGAAGCAGCAAATCTTGTAAGAGAAATCTCATAAATCCAGGTATTCTTCCCTGTTAGCAAATGTTTCTGATTTACTAGAATGTTTTTCTCTAAAATTGCTGTGGTTTTCATCTTCGGGCCCTTGGAAAGTTTCTTGACCAAACTTTCTAGAATTAAAATGCATTCATGCTAGAATTAAAATATTAATGCTGATGTCCATGTGGTAATCTGGCATACCTGAATGTCAAGATGGGTATTTGGAAACGTTTTTCTTGAGGATTCCAGAAGTCACCTGCACTTCCAGAACTCCAGGTTTTTCTAAGCAAATAAGGTATTTTAAATCTATTTTTTTTCTGATGCGTGGGTGAAATTTGTAGAGCGACTTTTCGTCAGGGAGAATATATAAACCAGCAGAGGACTGGCGGAATTTTATTGCCTGGACTTTGTCCCAAACCGTTGGGTTTCAGATCTGTGTTCTCTGAATGCATCACTGCTTCTTGGGAAACACTTCAGTCCTGGCTACTCCTGTAACAGGAGCTCTGAACTGGTCCCAAAGCTTGTAAATTGGCTCATCTTATGCCTTTGGATACGCTGGAGAACTTCCTGGGGATGTTAGTTAAAGCATCCAGAATCCTGATTTATGATTTACCACTGTCATATAAGAAATGCTTATCCTGGATCTATTGCCCTGAAATTACCCCTGGCAGCAGCTGCAAGCAATTTCCTAAGAAATGGATACAAGAAAGCAAAGTCACACACTACCCCCTCCCACAAAATTTTTATCTGAAATTCCCCTCTCCTCCTGTTCTCAATGATTTGCCAGATACAGTCTTTTGACACACATTTTATCAGCTCTTCCTTTATAGCCTTTCTCAGGCTGCCTTCCTCTTTGGGAATCCTTACCTAGCAGAATTTCTTCTTTGCAGCCCTCAGTGACCTAAAATTGAATCCCTCTTCTCCCCCTGCTATGCATACTCTGACTTGTGTAATTTCTTTATACCCCTTCTAATTTATTTATGAGATACGGCTGTGTTTCTAACCACAGCTGTCTCCTACTTCACTGGCAGATTTTATTTGGGATTTTGTAGCCATGATGACTTTGTTGCATCGTTAAATAATTATTCTAAAATTATTTAAAAATGCATTCTTTGGCAATAGAGAGGAACACTGTAATAGCTAAAACATCACAGTTTTCCCTTCATGCTTGTCAGAGAAAGGTGAGAATGAACTCTGGCTTTCCACTGGGAGCTGCTGCTGAGGACACAGCGCTCTCTGCTGCTGGGAGCACACAGCGACACTTCAAACACAGCCCTGTGGATTTGCTGCAGAAAATGGCACTTTTCTTTTTGGCTGTGGAGCATTCACTTAGGTTTCCAAGTGTTTGGGGAAGTGTCCTCACACACTCTTTAACACTCTCCATCCACGTGCAAGGGAGCAAGGCATGGACAACAGATGTAGTTCTGTCTATGAAGCAGGAGAGATGCGTGAAAAGTCAGTATAAACTCTTCAGCTTTTCCTTCACCTTTTTCCACAGCACACTTGCCGAACATGGCACGTAACTTATTTTAACACCTCAGTTCCACTGGCCTAAACCATTTCAGTCTTAAGCTCCTCAATCACGTGCAGCTTCTTTTTTCTTCTATGTTTTCATAGAGCGGTGCAGTTGCTACACGAGTGGCCAGTCATGCACTGGTCTCTCTGCTGAAAAAGAGCCTTTCTCTGATTTCCTACACTATTTCTAGAGTTGATTATTGTTGAGTATTGATATATTTTTTTTCCTTTTTATTTTACCTTTGATTTGTAGCTGTCTAATGGCCTTCCCCATCTTATTTCTTGAGTTGGACCCAACTAACAGAATTAGTTCTGTTCTTTCTGTTACCATGTTTCATTTAGTTTTTCGTTTCCAGCGCCCCCGCCACCGCTTTTCTAACGGAGCGAATTCAAGAACTTCAGATGTGGGATTCTGCACCTGAGATGGGGCCAGGCACAGGTATAAAGTGGGAGAGGAGTGTCTGGGCAGCTGCAGAGGAGGTGGGGCTGGCTGGTGCTGGGCTCAGTGTGGGTCAGCAGTGCCCGGGCAGCCCCGAGGACAAACCCCATCCCAGAGCACCGAGCACGGCGCAGCCGGCCCGGGCTGGGGATGGCCCCGCGGGGCTCAGCCTGGGGCGGCCTCAGGGGGCCCTGTAGGTGAGGGAGGGGAAGGTCCTTGAAGGTGTCCCGAGGAAGTAAACAAAGCTGGTGGGAGGGCTGGAAGGAACTTCCTGTGAGGAGCAGCTGAGGAATTTGGGCTTGTCCGGTTGGGAGAAAGGGAGGCTGAAGGGTGACCCCACTGCTCTCTGCAGCTTTCTGAAGAGCAGAAGGGCACCGGGAGGTGCTGAGCTCTCCTCCCATAATCCAGGGACAGGACACGTGGGATCCATGAATCCAGCTGCACCAAGAGAGCTATCGACAGGACATTAGGAGGCATTTCTATCAAGAGGCTGCTCAAGCACTGCAACAGATTCCTAGAGAAGTGGTCGTTGATGCCCCAGTCTGTCAGTGCTCAAAGACACTTGGACAGTACCCTTAATAACATGCTGGAACTTGGCCAGCCCTCAAGTGGGCAGGTGAGTGACTGGACAATGACTGTAGGCCCCTTCCAACTGGAAGTGTTCTGTTGTATTTTATTTGCTTTCACTTACAAGTAAAATAAATTATCAAACTTATTGATAAAAACTGGGATGGCATTTAATTACCACAGACACTTCTCATGTGATAAGCACACTCTACTGCTGATACCGCAATGATTATCCCGTTTTCCTGAAGCTGCAGTTTCACGTGACTATATTGGAAACATCCTAGATCACTCTGGCTCCAGTTCTTAAATGTATACCGTGCTTTTCTGCCACATGTGAAAATATGAAGTAGTCACCTAAGCAGTGACATTCTCGATATCCTAAGCCATGCTGAGGTGTCCATATGGGACTGGCAGCTGTGGGCATGCATCTCTGAGAAACCCATCCCCTTTTGGAGCAGCACATACCCAGGAGTGTGTAAAACATGACAGTGAACCCCTGTGTTCAGGCACTTTCATCTCTCCATATTGTCCATTAACTTGTATAACCAGATAATTATTGGCAAACTTAAACGTGTGCCAGAAGTGAAGTCTGTGATAAGGCTGTCTTTCACAGTCTGATCATATATGCGTACCATTGTTACAAACACAATACAGTATGCAGAAAATGAAAGAGGTTACATAAGGTGCCAGGTTTGTGATTCTTGTGTGGAAACAAGAGGCCTTTTGTTTCACTTTTAATGTCAAAGTAACGTTTTTACCGTAGAAAAAGCCATTTATTTTCTCTTGGTCATCTACTCCATTTCACAGTCTTAGATTTTTAAGTACAGGAAACTTAAAAAATACACAAAGGTTTCTTGATACCATTCTATTTTATTGTGATTCGAGGTATTAACCTCAAACAGTACTGATGCAGAATATATGTGAAAGTATTTGTCCTGGGTTGAAGTATATTCTATCACCATCTTCATGAACTGTTGAAACCAGGTGAGGCAGTGCTCCCTGCCTCCTCCACTCTGGCTTATCTTCTGTTAATGGGCCCATCAGCACCTTTGCTACACAGCTCACAGATAACCCCCTCCTGGACTATCTCCTGGTAATGGGCCCATCAGGCCTTATCACATGACTCACCATCCCATTGTGAGATGCTCCGCCCAGAGGGAGGAACCAAGCATTCCAGCCTGGATATAAGCTGAGACTCTGAACACCAGAGGGGCGCTTACCCACTGGATTCCCAGAGGACCCGAGCTACCAGACCTTTCTACAGGATCACTGCTTCAGGAAGACCACCTCATCTGGACTGCTTCCATCACTCCGCTCAGGTTGTATTCTGACTCTGTCAGTGGTCTTTTGTATTATTGCATCTATTTTATTTTACTTTCTTTCCTTTTTTCCTATTAAATTGTATCTCTGACTTGGAGCCTCTCATTTGTTTTCCTTTCAAACCACTACAGTATTTAAGCTAGTGGCTGAGCCTCTGCAAGCTGGTACGCTTTAAACTACCCTGCAATAAATACTGGTGGCCATGGCTTTGAAAAAAACTGTTTAATAAAACACAAGTATTAAAGATGTCCTAAATTATGACCCTTGCCAACACAGGTATGTAAGGATCATGCATGACATTGGGAAGGTGTGCACTGTTCAGGGTCAAGATCCCCAGCAAGAGCTGCCAGTCTCTGAAAAACAGAGACTTTTGCCCTTGGTAGCAACTGGACACTTCTCGAGTATTATTAGGGCAGTGTTTCTTAAAATGCAAACGGTAAACAATCAGAAAGTTCAATAAACAACAGCAAGCTTCTCTCAGACTTTCATAATGCAAGTGAAAAAAATGGAATAAAATATAAGAATACAGATTAATGGATATTTACAGAATGAAGTCTGATTTTTATTTGGATATAAATCAAAACTGCTACAATAAGTCTATAGATAACACTCCTTGGATATTTTTTTCTTCCCCAAAAACACCAGCTATCTGTTTCATTTTGAAAGTCTGAGAAATACCATGCTGAGGGATAAAAAAGATCTTCCAAGAAGATCTATAAAAGAATCTCTCAGGAGAAATTTAATTTGCTAGCCTTTTTGGCTAGAATAGCCAAATAGCTTACAGCTTTCATTAAAAAGAAAAAAAATTATGGAAAAGAGATGTTTTAGTTAAATCTATCACTACTTTGTAAAACTGAAATATAAATGCAAGAAATCATTGTTAACGGTGTCTATTCCCCACCATTATTAATGCTTTGCTATTCAAATCTGTTTGGTTAGTCCAAACAAGTCTTAATTTTTTAATAAAAAACTGAATTCGTCATTGTGTAACTACTTAACAGACTAATGATCAGCAGATTTTCAACCAGCAACATGAACGTAAATATACATACAAATTGTTGCAGGAATATTTAAAACTGATTCCAACTGCTGGAAGTTTTCTAGGCAGAACAATTTTAAGTACTAAAAGACCTAAAAATAGAAACTGCAAATGAACCCATCATATTCAATAGTTATATAAATTTAACTGTTCATCTAAAATTTCATAAAAGGGCAAGAAGTTGATGGACTATGTCTAACAGACTTCAATTTCTACCAGTGCCTTTATGCACAGATCCATGTGAAACCACACTGCTCATAGACAGGACACACTTATGAACTAGGATGACAAGTGAAATTTCGAAAAAGCTTTCAAACAGAACAGCTCACATGTTCACAAACAGATCTTCTAAGGTGAGCATGGGTGGGAATATCCTTTCTGTGTACATTTCCTTTTTGTGAATGAGGAGTACAGTGGTTTTGATTGTGGGATTTAACACACAGCATGGCTGAATAAAAAATGTAAGCAGTGCTTATTAGTAAACTGCTAGCATTACCAAAAAACAGGGTATTAAAATGCTTTTTTAGTCAGTTTTGCCTTCCTAAGTGCACAGTGCAGTATTTAAGTCAAAGCTATCTCTGTACTTTTCAAAACCTGGTTTTTACATTCTTAGATTTGTTAACAAGAGTCAGAAGTTATCCATTAAAATGGGCAGGAACACCAGAAACAAATTGCAAATTCACCTTTCACCACACAGCACAAAAATCATGGTCACAGCTTCATATTTAATGTGGAATCACTTTAAGTACACAATATTTCAAAAGATCCAGAAACTGGTTAGGAGCTAAAAGCCAGTAGAACGAAAATACAGAAAATCTAAAATACATCTTTGACCTTTTTAATCCTATATTTTAGGGTCACATTCCTGAATAGACAAGTTTGCCTTATGAGGAAAGAAACTTTGGTATGGAGTTGAAATAGCCACATGAATAGCACCTGTAGCTTTCAAAATAAATAGTAATGGCTAACTAGACACGATGGCAGCAAGATATCCCCTAGAACAAGCATATGCTTGGAGCTATGCATGAAGGCTGAACGAAACAACGAAATGAGTAATTTTTCAAAGTAACTGCAAAGCTTTTTTGCTTTTCGTATTTCTAATTATTTAGAAAGCTTTCCTACAAGAGAAAGCTTTACTTTTATATGCTAACCCCTTATAATCACTCCCTCGAAAATTGCACTCTGATGCTTGCAGAACACTATTATTAAGTGTTTTTCTCTTTAAGTCTTTAGATTCCCTCTGTTTTTCTAAAATATTGTATTTTTATTCTATAGGCCCACACTGGTTAGCAGTAGATACTGGGAACAGAAACATCCCCCCTGCTCCAACAGTTGCTTATTAAAAAGGTCAAAGATAAATTCGACCTTGAAATGGAACAGAATTTGGGCTTTTCTTAATAAACTGTATCAGAAATAACAAATTATCTCTGTCACATGTGATACTCTCCTACAGCCATCGATAATGTAGCTACCAGAATGTTAGTCTATGTTAATCTGTGTTTTATGAGTTTACAACAAAGCATAATACACATTTAACAGAGTAAGTGAAACTTCAGTTTCCAGTGTGCAATGAATTTTAGTAGTTTAATAAATGTGTAATGACTTTTAGTAATTTAATAAATTTTAACTTTTGTGTATTCCACTGTAGTGCTGTGACAACAAATCACACCTGTGTACCAGAGCATACATCAACAGTATGATGTAACTTTACTTACACCACTGCTATATTTAGATTTTTGAAGGAGACATAAGCATACACTATGGCCACAGCAAATAATTTTCTGGGTTTTTTCTTTGATAACCTTCACTTTTTAAGTAATACTTCACTTTTAAAATTTGAATTATTGAAAAAATCACAGAAAGTTTATACAGGAACAGATATAAGGAATAACCTCACAGGCACTGATATGACAAACATTTATTTTAAGGGCTGAGAGGCATTAATACCATATTGACAAAGTTGACTGAAAAGAATGACTAACTTTGTCTAAATGGAAAATGCCCACCTTTGCTCATTGAGAGAAGAAATTCAGAAAGTTATTTTTTGGCCTTGCTATGTCACAAAGTCAATCCTACAAAGATCTATGCATTTAACCTAAGATAATAGTTTTAGAAGCCCTTCTATTAAAAAAAAAAACCCCATCATGCAAATCTTTGATCAATTATGCAGCGGCTTTAAAACTGTTGCAAGACCATACTGTATATATTAGCTTTTATACTGCTAATGCACAACTAACAGCAAACTTGATTAGATTAACACAAATTTGTCTTAATTACACCTTTATATCACACTAAGGAGACAAATGCCACAAGATTGGCAGAAACACTTAATTCTGAGCACTCAAATGGCAGGACAATTATGTGTTGTAACCCCTTCACATTTAGAAAAAAACATGATCCTGCAGTCTCACTTTACAAAAAAAGAAAAAAAACCCCTTCTTTAAAATATTAATTGGGAGGAAAACAGTTCTACTACCTAACACAAAGTAACTCATACAACTAGTGTCAAAGGCAAACAAAAATACTTCTAAATAAAAGGTCAAAATACACATAGCAACAGAAGCACAAATGCTGCATTAAATACAGTCAAGATAGGAAGACAATGCACTTGTTAATAAAAAAGACAAAAAAGAAGAAAATATACTAAAATTAGCAACACATTTAAAGAAAATGCAATGAGGGAAAACTATTTTTTCCTATAACAAGTTTCCATTTGCAGTCTTTCCATCCATAATTTGTCTGGTACAGCACATCCAATTAAAATATTCAGAATCTCACAGAAGAGCTAGGTTGTTCTCTTCCAAATCTAATTCAGAAGCTGGTTTTGGATGTTTTAAACAGACATCATTATGAATGAAGTAAAAGCAAGGCAACAAATGGAGTTTTCATTACCATCAATATTAGCAATGATAACAAACATTTTTAGAAGTTATCATAATCTTTTTTGTCCTTCTTTCCCTCTGCTTCAAACCCATCAACCCCATCACTGTCCCTTCTCCTTTTACGATTATTATGGATGTTGAAGCGTTGATTCATCTGTGGTAATGGATCCATTCCTAGAACTTTGTGTATCTGACGGAATGCAAGGAGTCTCAGCGCAAACTAGAAAAACAGTAAAGAAGTTACTTTTGTTACAAACCAATGCCCATTTTGAGCACTTTGTCAAACAATTAGGGAAGAACATCAGTGATGTCTGATATTAGCCTTAACTGTAATTATCCCATCTTTCTGTCCCCCAACAAAGTCAACACAATAGAACGTGTATGTCACATTTGCTGCTTCGGTAAGTGCAGCATCTTAGCTTAATGTACATGTGTTAGGGCTTCTGGGCTTGCACTGAAGCAGCCAAGGCTTGTCATGTGTCAAGTTAGGTGACATGTGATCAGGCATCATTAGCAAAGGGATCAAATGAAGAGAAGAGGCAGTGACCTCTTAAACCACAAGCATGAATGGTCATATAAATCATATGACATATGACAATGGTCCTATTAATGTCATATGAATCTTACACAGATGTATTTATAAAATTTCCTATCTAGTAACGTACTGCTGTAGATAAGCCTGATAACAGATCTTGATCTAGATATATAGATAGAGATATAGACAAGAATGCTAGAAATTGTTCAGGAAAATAAATTTATTTCAGTGCAATAATGAACATCCTCTCCTGTGATATGTTCAATGCCTGGCTTAAGACTGATAAGATCTGACTAAAAATTCATGTCCAATATAAAGCTCCATTAAAGAAAACAAAAACAAAAACAAAAATAAAAACAGAACCAAAACAAAACCATCCATCAAATTTAGTTACTTCACACCTACATTCCCTTACCTGTGCACTTGAAGTAATATCCTCTCGTTGCTGATCTGTCATTACAGCAAGTGTATCAAAAGGATCTTTTTCACAAGGGTCGAGAAGGCCAGGACCACCTACAATAATCAGGCTAATTAGTAGCACATCTTTGCCTTATTACAAGCAAGATTACAGATTAGTTAAGTGTAAGTATACATAAAAGGCAACTTGCCTTTAAGGATGATTCCTGAAGATATACACTCAAAAACTCTTCTCAGTGCATCTCCAGGACTCTGTGGTCCAGTAGCGCTGCTAATTGCTTTTTCCACAAGCAACTCCATAGCCTAGACCAACAACAGGAGGATTCAGCCAAATTAAAAGATGGACTAAGAATAAAGTTGATACTGTTCCTCAATAGAGAATTTTGAATCCTGAATTTTGAAGAACATTACCCAATGTAGAACACTTTCAGTTAAAATGGAAAGAAACCCCAGTTATTTTATAAAGATGAATAAAAAGAAAGGTGGTGCCAGATTAACAATGAGTACTGATACTGGCAGCTGGTCACTGGTGGTGTCCCCCAGGGTTTAGTGTTGGGCCCAGTCCTGTTTATTGATGATCTGGATGAGGGAATTGAGAGCACCCTCAGCCAGTTTGCAGATGGCACAAGCTGGGTGGGAATGTTGAGCTGCTGGAGGGCAGGAAGGCTCTGCAGGGGGATCAGGACAGGCTGGATCCATGGGCTGAGGCCAGTTGTGTGAGGCTCAACCAGGCCAAGGGCTGGGTCCTGTCCCTGGGTCACAACAACCCCTGCAGCTCCAGGCTGGGACAGAGTGGCTGGAAAGCTGCAGAGTGGGAATGGGGGTGCTGGTCAACGGTGGCTGAACGTGAGTTGAGTGTGCTCAGGTGGCCAAGAAGGCCAAGGACATCCTGAATGTATCAGCAATGCTGTGGCCCAGGAGAGGGCAGTGACTGCCCCTCTGTACTGGGCACTGGTGAGGCCACACCTCAAATCCTGGGTTCAGTTCTGGGCTCCTCACTGCAAGAAAGACACTGAGGTGCTGGAGCAAGTCCAGAGAAGGGCAACGAGCTGGGGAAGAATCTGGAGCACAAAGTTCTATTAAGAACTGCTGAGGGAGCTGGTGGCGTTCAGTCTGGAGAAAAGGAGGCTCAGGGGTGATCTTATTGTTCTGTAGAACCACCTGAGAGGAGGGTGTACCCGGGTGGTGTTGGTCTCTTCTCCCACATAACTGGTGATGGGACAAGAGGAAATGGCCTCAAGTTGCACCAGGCAAGGCTTAGATTGGATATTAGGAAAAAATTTTGGACCAATAGTATTGTAAAGCATTGAAACAGTGTGCCCAGGGAGTTGGAGTTACTATCCCTGGAAGTGTTCACAAAATATGTGGATATGGCAATTAAGGACATGTTTTAGTGGTGCTGGGTTAACAAATGGACTTTATGATCTTCAAAGTCTTTTCCAACCTGAACAATTCAGTGATTAAATGATGGGCTTCTTCCCATCACAAGTTGTTCAGTAATTTCGTAGAAATTTATACAGTAGTAGCCTACATATGCAGGTAGACAACTTGTCCAGCCATTTTTGAGAGTATGAAACACTCTGGGACACTTGATTCTGTCAGCCACATGAATACACTACACAGTATAGCTAATGAAACAGGATGCTATGGAAAAATGGAAATAGCTTTTTCTACAAGAGTACAGAAACTTGTAATATCAAAAATTTAATGTTCTTAAAATGCTTATTATCTTCACTAGTCCTTCAGTTTAGCAAAACTGAAGCTCACAGCAATTTTTCTCCTGGTTATCAACCAACACTAACTCAGATGTTAAACAAGTGTAAAAAAACCCTCTATGATAAATATGTTTTCTGAAATGTACACATTATTTGATGTTAGCTAAAATGGTTTAAACCATTAGCTGTGTTTTAAGTACTGGTGTGTTTTCTGTGAATATTTCCACTGTTCCCTTTTATTAGACACATTTTTTCCAGAAGAATCTATAAAAGTATTTGTAAAAGAAAGGACTAATTTTTCCTAGATCTCTTTCCCAGAATTAGATGTTTCACTGCTACCTCTTTGGCAAGTTTAATTCTCAGGCAATGATTCCTGGTAGGTTTTTTGGAGGCACTTGTTGTTTGGGCCTTGTCCTCCCCACCACATCTACAGTTGTTCAAATGCTACCTTTTGTTCTTCCTTTCAAGGTGTAAATATTTATTCTGGTGTATGCAAGTAACTACAGGGCTAATCACTAAGGGTGCCCATTCCTTTCTATTTTAGCTCCATTTAACGGACAGATTTCAATTCTTGAGCATGTTATTTCCATACTCCCACTGTATCAGTCAGGATTTGGCAATGGTAATTTAGATGTTTTCAAGTAGGAAGCAAAGTGCATCAGTGAAGAAAAAAAAAGGAGATCTTGGATTTGCATTTATTAATATCTAGTTCTTTTGGATTCTCATACAATATGCTGAGGTCTATAACTCAGTCTTAGGAAAATATGAATTACCTGTCCTGGGGTTTATGTGCACAAAAGGGTGGAATTCAAATTTGAATAATGTGTAGGAACCTGACAAAATTCTTCTAATTTAGTTTTTACTTTAAGGCACATGAAATGCTACTACTGTGAACATTCAGGCTCCCTATTAACTTCTATTTTTACAGCTACTTTTGTTTTTTAAAAAAAGCTCTGTCATCTCTTTCATTTGTAAAAGGTTTCTAGTATAGAGGGTAAGAGAATATCTGTATCCAGAAAATTGTATTACTCCAATCTATGAAATTCCACCCGTACTGGCTGAAATCACCACTTTCATTTTGTCATTGCTTCTTATTGTAGGAAAACGAAGACTTTTCCTACAGGCCAAAAGAACAGCTGAGATCAGTTCAGTGCTGATCCACCTCACTGAGAATGCAGGTACCAGGAAAAAGTCAGGAATCACTCTTGGAGAGAATTGAGATGCAGTAAGATCTGACACACTGCTTCACATTTCTCTTCCCTTCTGGATGTGTCTTGGAACACGTAATGTGAGAATTAAGAAGCACATTCCTTGTTCTTCACCCATATCCCTGCTCTGTGTTGCAGTAGTTGTAAGGATACTTTTCTGAAAGTATGCCAAGGTTCATTCTCTGGCAACTCGGTATCATAGTGATATTAAGAGAGCACTTTTTAGCATCTTTTAAGCTGTTTTGTTTAGTGTACTTTTCATGAAATGCAGCACTGAAACTGGCACTATTTTTTTCCCTTTAAATATTTAAAAAAACCCAGACATTACTATTCCACTTCCTTTCCAGAAGAAACAAATATTATTAGAAGTAATTTAATAAAACTGTTTGCAAACTTAATGGAGATGTAAAACATTTCTCATCTAAACGAAGTCAACTGCTCAAAACAATGTTAATGCTCTTCCTGTCAAAACTGAGAAGGAAGCAGTACAGTGCAACTGGATTTGGTCTGCAAAACACAACAGTCATAGCTAGGTTTACTTCCACATGATGCATGTGTCAGGTATTTGTTCCAGACTGACTTTGTCCAATTCACAGATTGTACATCTCTTAATATTTGGAGCATTTGTAAGGTAGTCACTGCAAAAGGAATGCTCCAAGAACACTCAACTGAATTGAGAAAGGTGACCTGATATAACCCAGAGATTTAAGTGACACTGACTAGAATGTGATGATGACATAACCACAGGCTGTACTGAAGTACTGCGGTATTCCACCTTGTGAAAGGGACATAATCATCATAAGAATTACTGTGATTTTTTCTTTCGAGTTCTTTCTGTAATCACAGAACTATCTGGGCACAACCAACATTATTTTAAATAAGTTTCAGCAAACTCCAAGCAATTCAGAGTACGTGGTTAGAAATTCTTTTACACAGAGTAAAGGAAAAAAATGCTAAAACCTAGAATCCACAAAGAGTAGAAAAAACCAAGAAAATTTCTTTTGGAAAAAATTATAACTTCCAGTTTCAAATGAAAAACCTCAGAAAACTATATTCTAAGAGGGAATCTGGAGTATTTGTTAGTAAAAAAGCCCCCCAAAATCCCAAACAAAACCCTAGATTACGTGTTGGAAAAGTCTGAATTTAAAAATTTTATTAACACTTCCTTATAATTTCCTCATAGTAATGTATTTATTAAGAAGACTCATTAAAAAAAAATTACTTACCCAGCTTGGAAAATCAGACCAAGTAGGAACCCGCTGACAGAGATCACGAAGAATACGTATGATAATCACACAGGACTGCAGACCATTAGCTCTAGCCTTGAGAGCAATACAAAATCAAATTAATTAACCCCTGCACCCATAGCAAACAGGACTTGTTGAAAGACTAAAACACCACTGTTCAATGGAAGCTCAGATACAAGATTGAAACAAATCATTCTACAACTTTATTCTGTGAGCTGCCATTTACAGCAGTATTTTATACAGGGTTAGTAATTTAAGGTGGTAAAAGTCAAAGTGCACAGGTTATACAAGAATAACATTTCTTGATCCCCTATACACTTTGACCTATGTTCATTTGAAACAATAAATACAGTATCTTTCTATATTAGCAATAAAAAGGATAAAGTAAAGATCTAAGAAGTAGGTATAGAGACTGAAAGGTCAAGGGAATCTGTTTGGTTTCTTTATTGTGCCTTTGCCAGAATGCAAAGTCACTAAACCAAACAGTTGCTTCTCACCTTTCATTCCCTACACTTAATGCACTTAAAGAAATAGGAAAAAAAAGTCTTAAATCTAAACACAAAGCTTTAAACACATATTCCATTATTTAAAGCGAAGTTACTCTGCAGCCTTATGGAATATATAACAAATATACAAAAAATGATCACCCCAAGCGAGTCAAGCTTTCAACATCGCCTTCTCAATGACCAGAAAAAAAAATGACGTCAAATGAGCAACAACTGCATAAAGCAGCTCCTCCATACTCAACCTTCTACAGTTAAATTTAGGGACCAGAAAAATATTAAGTATTATTAGCATGAACAACGCTGAGTGTTTTCACACAGTTAAACATTCATATTGCAACTGAACTAATCTCTCATAAGGCTACAAGAAGAAAGTAAAATGATGTTCCGAACCTGGAACCACTTAGCGTGGCGTAGAGCAGCCAGAGCGTCAAGGCATTTTTGCCTGTCCAAGACGTCCGGTGGGTCTTTCACCATACCCGAGGTTACATCTAAAATGGATTGAATTGGCAAAATGCAGTGAGGAATGGGTGTTTGACCAGGTGAGCAAGACACTTCCTTAAATAGCTTCAATGTCACACATGCCATTTAAAGTTTAAACCCTTGAATGAGAAATGTAAATGTTCAGCAGTAGTTGCTCAATTAGGATTAGGGCATCAACCCAGCAGGAAAATCAAGAGCATAATGCACTTCAGCTCTGAAGTTATTTTCAACTGCATTGCTGATTATGCAATGCACAGTACTTCTTTATTTCAGCTAACACTGGAAAAACACATATCCCCTAAAATTAAATACTGAAGGAAGGATGGTTGGACACAGTGCACCAGCACAGAGAACACAAGACAGAAGGAACACAAAAATCCACTTTAACCAACTAGAAACATTCAAACTTAGTTTCTTTTAAATTTTAATTGTCACGTGTTATTTGGGAGCTATTCTTGAAAGAAAAATTAAGTATAACAAATCTTAAAAGCACTAAATGTTTAGTAATGATGTTATTTTTATCATGCCTTAAGCTTGGAATTATTTTACTTTAAAAACCTGACTAAAGGAATGTGACATGTTCTTCAATATTACAGAGTTCCTTGTTTTCTAGTACCTTCTCCCTTACCCATATAAATAAAATTCCTCAGTCCATAATATATGTGTTCCAGCAACACTTAGGATGCAAGGAAGGATCTGAAAAGGGACTACTTTACATAAGACTAACCAAGATACAGAAAAGAAAGGAAGAGTCTAAAAAACAAAGCAAAATGTCTGAAAGATGGAAAAAAACCATACCAGATACTGCCTATTTAAATATTCGGGAAACAATTTAATTATCAACCTGACTGCTCTGCTACCAAAAAAGAAGAGACCACAGAAGTGGTTTAATCAGTGAAACTGGAACCACTAAATAATGTGAAATGGTATCCTCAAGTTAACTTGAAAATTTTATGGATATAATCAGATTAGTTACTTTTTTACTGATTCTGAAAATGGCTATGGTGACTAGTCAAAACATATGTTGCTAGCATAACTGGTGACACACCAGATATGATGAAACAAAAAGCTCTCACTCAACTGCACACATTTCACAGGAGCTGGCTGTTTGGAACAGTAAAGTTTACTCCTCCAAGATTTACATTTAAGTTAAGCCAGGGAATAAAATAAAATAAAAAATAATGAGAGTCATGAAACATGCCTGCAACAAGAAGCTTTTAGGAATGTTGCAGAAATCGTGCTCTGAAACCACAAATGTAAAATAGTAGGATTCTTTAGTATATAGGGCTCAAAGGCCATGAATTAACATGGTGGTATAGCTTTGCAATAAAGTAACTAAATTTAATGTGAAGTACTACAATCAGATTTGAGCATTTTAATAGGATAGTCCCATTGCTCTGCACAGGGATAAAAAAGGTGAAGACTTCATAAGAGCGAAGTTGAGAAGAACATAGGTAACTTCTCACAGAGATATTGCTACTTACAGACTATATGTCAAAGTGGAAAAATTAAAGTCTTCATTAACAATGCAATTACAGAGCAAATGAAGACGTTTTAAGTAATGTTTCTTTTAAAATGAAATTAATATCCCAAAACAAAACAAAAACAACAACAAAAAAATCCCCTCCAAACCTGCAAAAGAGGGGTGCCAGCTAAAGCTAAGTGATGAAAGGAGTACAACCCAGATACATGAAACAAGGAGTATATCCTGAGAAAACCCACCACAGGAAAAAGTGACAAAATAAGGTTGAGAAATTAAAAATGCAAATATGTGCTGTTGAGCCAACAGCCTAATCAGTCAATTGTTTACTTTCTCCTAAAACTAATACACAAATGGGTGACACTGTCCAAACTTTTAGCACAATAATTCACTAAATAATCTGAAACTTCTATGTCTGAAAACCTTCAACTTGTAAAACAGTTTTACTGACAAGAATTGCAATTTAAGTATACAGGAAAGAATCTTAGTACTGGAAATGTTGATCTAAAATGGGTTACTAATAGGTGTCGTAAGAATACCCTTGGAACTTAAGGCTCTGAAAGTCAGACGTTGCTGAGGCATGTACTACACTGACAAAACATTGACTGAAAAAATAAATCAAGGGGAGTCCTCTAATATTTATTCTGTGGATTTTTGCATATGTTTCACATTTCAGGATTAACCCCTTAAAGACTGTGTAACTAAAATCAGATGCCTAACACACCACCCTACTAAACTAAGACAAAAACTGAATTAATTTACAAAACACAGGCATGAATTCTGACCCTGTGTAACTTATTACTAGCCTAAACATAAGGGGTTAATCTTCAGTTAGACGTGCTGTGTCCACACTACCTCTTCATTAAAAGTTAACAGGTATGTCAATTTAGGTAAGTTTTATTATGTAAAATACATTTTATCCAGTCAACTATTATAAGACTAGTGTGAACACTGCTTCATTCTAGGAAAGAGACAAAGACGAAAAGAAACAAACAAACAAACAAACAAAAAAAACAAACAAAAAAAACCACAAAGTAACAGCAGATGCTAGGACTATGCATCCAAACCCCTCCTTTATAAAGCATGGCAGGTGTGACACTGAGCTTTAGAAAACCTTGGTCAAAAATCCTTCCGATGTCTTGGCAGCAACCCCTGACAGGAATCAAGTCCCTCTGCTAGAAGGCTTTGGACCGGGGCTGTGAGCTAAGGATAAAAAAGACACACGCGCACACACAGAGGTGTTTTTAAGTATGTACACTTTGTTTGATGAAGGAAGACTCCACAGCTGGGTTAGAGCTCTTCAAATGTATCAGATTCAGTCAACTGTCAAGCGCACAATACTGTAAGGAACAGTAGCTATGCGGTTAACAATTTCATTTCACTTTTTTGTGGGTTGTTTTTAGCCTTTTACATAATAACACATCAAACATGATTCTACTCCATGTGCAAGACTCAAGTTGCATCTTTACTCCAACTGGTTTTTCCGGTAAAGCCTTCCTTAACACCTGAACTAGCCCCCCAAGCAGGCTAGGGAAAATGAAAACCTTAAACCAATATAAGACACAGAGCATGAGAAGCTGCAGTAAGAAAAACACACACACATACTGTTACTCTGCAGCAAATAAACAGCAGTCTTTGGAATAAGGAACTTCTTTGCTGCAATAATTGGCAATTCAGTCTTCTATTTGCTCCAGTTTCAAAAGTGAACTTTTCTGCACATCCATTTTATACTGCTCAGTGTCTTGAAGAGAAATCTAACTTGATTTTGTTTGCCCAGAGGCAGTACTGCATTCAGCAGTAAATAAACTCATAAAGATAATTTAACTCAAGTGTGGGTCAGACAAAAATACAGATTTGTTTCCTTTTGGTGGCGTAACTTAGGGGACTGATGGTAGTAATTTGAAATTTGTTTTATTTTTAGTCTACATTATAGAATTTTGGGCCAGAAACCACTTAATTAAAATTTAGTATTGTAGCAGGAATCAATACTGCAGTTTTGCATAGTACATCAAGAAATAAACATGGTGTTTAAGGATAATTTCATTAAATGGTTAGTTTAATATAATAATAAAATGCATTCTTTATAAACTTAAACAATATAGAAAGTTGGATTCAGCCCAGAGTCATGTTACACTCAGACTGTCCAAAACCAAGTAAAATTGGTTGGGTCTGACAGTACACATACAAAGCCTTTATAGCTAGGAATAATATGTACAGCTTAAAACAAAAGCACTCTAAGACTCTTTGGAAGTCATCCAAACCACAGAATGCATGTCGAAAATTTTTCTTTCTGATTATGTAGGATGACTTTGTTAACATAGCTTGCTTATAAATGCACTAGTCACAGCTACAGGACACTTAGTAATGCAATAAAAAACCTCAAGTATTTTAGAGGACATGTAGTAATGAGATGAAATATAAAAAAACCCCTCTGTGGCTTAAATAAATACGTATATACACAAGCACATGTATACATACACACATACAATTTCTTTCAACCTGTATATGAGAAGTGTTAAAACAGCCTCAGATTTCCTATTTGTAGGTTCACTGTCAAACACCAGAACCTTGTTTGCTATGATCTCTTTCAACTATGAAAATACATGATTAAAAGGAAACAAAAGTTAATTTTATCTGACCCATAAATAAAAAGAAACAATGTACTGCAGACATTATCATGCTTGTTGGCTTAAAAGCTTTTGGAGCTTTGAAAGTGTTACAGAACAGACCCTAAAGCAACACTGCTGGCACCAGAGAAACTGTGGACTTCAGAAATGTAAATTGATTCCCAAGCTCCACCTTCTGCTTCAGCACGACAAAGCCATTTCTCATTGTACTAGTTGGGTTTGCCAGTTGGATAGAAGAGTGATTGTAGTACCAGGAGCCTAAATATACTCAAAAAGCACTCCAGACCAAAAAGCAACCTCAGAGAGCTGGAAAAAATCGCATCATCTTTTAAAGTTAGAAGCACTGTTACTGTCAAAAGTACTGTAAAAGTGCATTTTAAGTGGCACTATTCAGAATGTCTAAGTGATGGTAATACTGACCCAGTTCAAACCCAAAAAAACCTGTGATTTGATTTTCTAAATCCATACAATCTTTCTCTTAAGGCAAGTTGCTATAAAATACTTAGTTTTCCACATAATTTTAAAAGAAGGGGGAAAAATCAAGTTTGTACCTTTTCCAGAAAGCTGAGGTTGGACATAAAGTTAAAAATTTTAAAAATTAAATAAAAGCATCATATACACATTTATTTTAACCAACTGTTCTCTACTGAGACTGGTTGTTGAAAAACAAAGTTTTGATCAAATGCATGTGCCAGCATGTTGCCTTCCAGGACCTTAGTGCCATCTTAAGCAGAATAGATAAACATAAAAAACCAGGTAAGAAATAAGTAACATCTTTAACAACTTCCCAACCTCCGTCCCTCATGTTCTCTTCCCGAATGACTGGAGATGTCAGTGTGATTGTAACTTGCATTTTGGGTTCCACACATGAATTTAAAATTATTGCTGCTTCTGGGACTGCACACTTGATATCATATTTCTCTGGACTTATTACCTAAATATTGAGAAACAGAAATTTCTGTTAGCATGCGGTCATTAAAAATATGAGAAAAAGGATTCCAACATATTCTTTTTTCAACAGAAAGATAGAAACACAATATAATTATATGTAACAGGTACCTGCATAGTCATAGAACCACAGTACACATTATAAAGATATGTGGACTCGCATATTGTTTCTAAATTACTAATGAAAGTACACAACCAAGCAGTCAGAATAAAAAAACTGCCCAGAAAGGAAATTAATATAAATTACATAACAAGAATCTTGATGGTGTTTGAGGTAAAGAAAAGCCTCAGAGCAACTAAAATGTCAGCAGGGTGTTTCTCACTGGAACACTGAAGCTTTTGAAAAGCAAAGAAGCAGGGGTTATTTTTCAAGCTCACAGTTACAAACGGGTATTGCTAGGTACATATTGTACTTTGGTGTCACAACATGCTATGAAAAAAGGGCAAGATAAGCATCAGGGAAAAAAAGTAAGAGTAACCAATGAAGTGTTTATTTTGAATTACATTTTGCCACCTTATTTAATAATTCTAAATAGCCCCAAAAAGGAAGCTGTAGGCACCTCTTCTACATACATGGACAAGTGAACATGTCCATGAAGACAGACCAAGGCGTCCATTTGTTAGATTTACTTCTGTTCTGTTACTTCAAACGAGAGCAAACTTGAAGACTTTTCTCATTAATCTGATCCTGCTAAGGCTTCTATCATGCCAGTGATTCTCTCAGGCATTTTACTAGGTTTCATTGAAATACTAATGCTCTGACAAGCACTCTACAGTGACAGGCTTTGGTCAGCCGAGAGTGGAGACTTTATACTTTCTTGTGAAAATACTACAAAGGGTTTATGTTTCACTGAATGGTCTAAGACTGCATGTTTACTTTTTTAAAGGTCCAAATTATAAAAAAACCCACACTACACTTAGTTGGCTAATTGTGAACTATAAAGCACTGACACATACAAACAGGAAACAAGATATAAGTGCAAAAGACTAGTATTAATGGAGAACTTTGACCCTGAGGCAGCAGGTGTGCTGTAACATGTAATGTACTGTAATTATCTCTATTGCTACTGATAACTGATTAATGGTCTTTCTTCGGCTCATTTCTATTTCCCAAATAAATGAAATCTATTAAGTGGTGATTGATACTACACTGCTAGAGCACACACTTGTATGGACACAATATAGAGGAAGCAGAACATGCAGCAGTCTCTGAATTCAGATGGAGACATTCAGAAAATGGAAAGAAACTGAACCTGAGGTATGTCATGTAGGAGCACAGTGAGCCCTGCAGACATTTAACCTGAGGACAAATTTTCACAGTCCTTTTACAAAAATTCAAAATCCAAAAATCTAAATTCTACTTACTGCAAGTTGCTTAGGGAGACTTTCAGCAATACGACTGAGTAATGTCTTGGAGGGCTTCTCAGCACACAACAAAACAAGATTGACATTTCGGTCTCCACGAAGTAGCAAACCTTTAGCCAAAACGCCCACCCGCAAAACGCCTTTCAAAGCTCTGTGAATTATAGTTAAAAGTGGTATTTAAAATAATAATGTAAAAATCATAAAAATAACCCTGAAGATTGAGAAGTGAAATAAAATAGTATTCCATATCTTTCTCAGACTTCAAAATACCGCATAAAAGCCCAAAGAGATGAGATCCTGGAAACACTGACAACAGAGTGTGGTGGTTTCATGTTCACTGAATTCTGTTTGCCACATTCAGTGTAGTGGTTTGAGTGCCTACTCTCTTTTCCCTCTGGGAGATAGGATTAGGAGGAAAAGGCAAAACAGGCTCAACTTAAGGTAAACAGATTTATTAACACACACTAAAAGAATGAAGAAAAAAATTTTAAAATTTTGAAATTTCAAAACACTTCTCCTCCTGTACAAGCTGTTCACTTTCTCACAAACAACATAGAGAGATACAAACTATGATTTCCAGTCAGTTTCAACCCTTTAAACATAATCTCTCATCATCTTGGGAGAGAAGTCTCTCTAGAGTCCCATGGTGACATTCACCACAAGAAAAATCAGTCTGGTGGCTCCCAGTGTCACAAATCTGCAACTGCCTGGAATTTTGCAGATTGTGCAATCCCACCCATTAGCAGCCTTTTTCCTGGCTACTCATGGGCTTTACAGTGTATTTGGGGTACCATTTAAGAATGCTTCTTCTAGTATAAAACAAGGATTCTCTTCTTGTATCTCTAAAATCGTTTCTATCTCAAAAGAAACAGAGACCTCCCTTTACCCCAGGAGCCTCAAATCACTTTCTTTCTAAAATCATCTTCATCTCAAAAGCTGAGACCTCCTATTACCCCAGGAGTGGGGGTGGGGGGCTTACTCTGTTCAAAATTCTCAATCAAATCTCAATTACATCAGTCCACAAATTTTGACTAGAACTGCATTCCCCTAAACAGCATTTTGATATTATAAGAAATAGTCCATTTCTCCACGATTTACACCAGAGAAGTCCAGTCAAAAATGCTGCTTCCTCAATTCCTTCTTTCAATCAATCTTTATCAGTTCTTTGGCTGACTTTGTCTCATGCTGTCTCTCTACATTTAAATCACTCTGTCTTCCAGAGAGGAAAGAAGGGGTAATGTCTTTGCCCAGAGTCTTTCTTTCTCTTGAGCTGGCTCCTGGTGTTGAACTTCAAAGCTTCACTGTCAGGGGGATGAGGGGGAAGCATGCTCAAGAGAGATGGCCCTCTCCCACCCCCTGGTCAGATCCAAAGTGGACTCAAACTCAGAACTGCTCCCTGGGGCCCAGGGGAAAGAGTCTCTCCACCCCTGGGCCAGTGCCACTGGCAGCCAAAGCCAGGGCACAACCCAGCCAGGGCTGGCCCCTCCCCGCTGGCTGCCAGGGCCCCTGGCGAAGGGCCAGCACTGCGTCGGCAACACGTCGGCAGTCAAGGCGGGAAGAGGGGACACAGCCGGCCCAGGCCGCTGCTTGTGGGGCAGCAACCCCCTGGGAGTGGCGGGGCCCGGACTGGGCCCCCCACTGCTTGTCATGTTACCTCCAGGCCAGCCAAAAGGATGAGTCACCTGGGATCCTCTGATTTTAAGCCCGGGTTTTTCAGAGGCGTAACTCACTCTTTAATTGGTCAACTAAGCTGTAAACATCTGCTGTAACTTCCTTCGGAAAAAATACCTCACATCGATGCTAAACTACCACATAGAGTAAGGAAGAAAAATAAAATCCTTAAAAAGTAATTAAAAAAATTACCTGTCTTTACTGCCATCCTTTTTGTCATCTCCCTCTTTGTTCTTGCTTTTTTCATGATCAGTCATGCTGTCAGAAACCAGCTTCAAAGCACGCTCAGTAATAGAAACAATTTTTTGGACTGCCTGAAGTTCCTCCTCAGTTGGATATATTGCAGCATGCTTGGTCATCACGTAGCGGTCATCAGAGGAGTCAGGGCGGCGCAGAGGCTGAACAGACAAAGAAGTGTGCTTCTGAAACTTGTGTGCACTTCCAAGTTCACAAATGAAACAAAATGACCAAAACCCAAATACGTGGCTAAGGAACGGAATATTCAAATCTCACATCACTGAAATGTAACAAAACATGAAGACTCTTCAACAGTCTACTCTGTCACAATCAATCATGTCTGAAAAGACATGAAGTCTCTCAAAATTAAACTAAGGCCAAATCCCATGATCAGAGGAACTTCCTCTACATTAGTATCTCTTTCATTTCTGTCAACTGTGAAATACTTGGATATTGCGGCAAAATAAAGTATCCATTATTACTTTTATCCATTATCACAGGATTGTACAGAATGTACAGGATTGTACAGGATGATCTGAGAAGGTCATCTAATCCGATCTCCTGTGTAAAACACGGTCAGCTTTAAGACATCATGTTGTTTAGGGCTTTATGTTGGTTTTTGAAAACCTTCAAAGATGGTGGTTGCACAACATGTGTAGGCAAAAAGATGATTTCCTGTATTCAGTCTAAACCTCTTTTGTCTTGGCTTAAGCTGGATGTATCTCACCCTCTCATGACTGTAAAAAGCTTGGCTCCATATCCTTAACAAAGTACAGCTATTAGAAGGCTATTACGTGCCACTGAAGCTCTCTCTTCCCCAGGCTGAACAATCCTAAGATGCCACAGTCTCCCCTCACAGAGCAAGTGTTCCAGATCCCTGACCATCCTGACAGCTCCACTCTGAGCCTATTATGGTTTATATATCTTCTTCTGGAAGGCCCAAAATTAAATGTAGTATTGCAGTTAGGGTCTATCTACTGACTGTGCTCCTGTTACTAAAGCCCAGGTGGCCCTGCTGGCTGGGCACACTGCTGACTCCTACCCAGACTGCTGCTTGCCCGGACCTCCAGATTCCTTTCAGCAGAGCAGCTACCTAGCCTCTATCAAAGCAAGGGGTTCTTCCTATCTGAGTGCAGCATTAGGCATTTGTACTTGCACAATTCTGGAATGTTCCATTCCTACAGCCTGCCTAGGTGCCTCTGGATGGTGGCTTTGCTCTCAAAAGTATCAGCTATTCTCTCCACCCCAAAATTATTCAGGTTCATGCCAGTTGCAAATCTCAGCAGTGTGCACTCACTCCATCACCCTTCAGATCACTGATAAGGTGCTTATGACTCTAATGCAGGATCAACTCATGCAGTACTGCACTCCACACTGCTAGAATATGATGCACCACTAAGCGTTATTCTCCAAGACTGATGACCTGGCCACTTTTTATCCATGCATTTGTCCATAATTAGGTAAATAATGTTGTATAATGCAACTAAATAAAATAAAAAGTAGAAAAATCCAGTATGACTTGTATTTCATAAGAAGCAATATTTAAAGCATCCTTGTGCCATTTCACTGGACTTATTTTGGAAGACTAGTCCACCTACACCATTTCATTAGCATACAATTCCTTCTCCTCTTTTCCAAAACCTCTACTAAGAAACACTGAAGACAAGTGAAGTAACACTGAATAATTTATAATTCTTAACTGTGCCTCCTGGTAAGAATGGTTTAATTTTTTTCTCAAGAAACTCACAGCTGGTCCTTGGGGTTGAGGAGGCATTCCAGGTCTAACTCCCAGCAGACCTAGAGGTCCTGGAGGGCCATGAGGATATCCGCCATCTGGTACTCTGCGACGGTCATCCCAGTGATGTTGCTCTTCCTCCATTCTTCTCCAATACATGTCCTCTTCATATCGCCTGAAGTACATCAATCAAAGTGTTCTCTTCATACAGCAGTTAATACTTGACACTGCTCTAGGAAGATTCTTCTCTGTCTTTAACAACTTTTAGTAGTCATAAACAAATACCAATGAACAGACAGTAACAAGCATGAATTGTTGTAGGTCTGCATTTATTGCAAAGTAATTCTACTAACTGCATTTCTCAGAGTGATTGAACAGTAGCAAACAAAAATCCCAGAGCGAGAAAGACAATTCAAAACAAGACAGTACAGAGTTCCCTAAAATATTTAAAGTAAGTAACTATGGAGTTTAGTTTCAGACAATCTGACAGCAGTTTTGTCACATTCATTCATGAAACGTAATGCATTACCTCATTTCCATCCTCCAGCGTTCTTCCTCTTCTCGCCTTCTCCAGTACTCTTCTTTCTGCATCTGTTTCCTCATCTTCTCTTCTTGAATTTTTCTTGCTCGAATACTGGGCTTTACTTCTACTTGTAAGTCTGGGTTTACTTTTTTCTAGATCAGAAAAGTAATGAATTAAATGTTGCTTTCCTGTTCTCATCTCAAGGTTATGGAGTTGTTCTGACATATTTAACATACACTGCTCATGTACAATAAAATCAAAGGGAGTAAAATGCAGTTTTAGAACAGCATAAATGCACTTATCATTAAAAAGTCTGCAGCACAAAGAGTGTGCATCATTTATCCTACCAAAAACACTGAGCAATACCATTTTATATTTTTAAACTTCATGGTAAGCAACATAAAGAACCTATTGTTGCTTGCATCAGTTGTACTACAAGCAACATTCAAAACAATTTACAAAACCACAACCAAAATACAATTTCACAGTTTGCATTATTCTTTAAAGACTATACTCCCTATGAAATATATTTTTCTTTTTTTATATGCTGTTTACTCAGGGTGCCTACTTTTGTCTAGTCTTTAAACCTAAGAACAGGTGACCAGACCAGTTAGCTGGTCGATTTTAAGAGAAAAACATTAGCATTTTTACCTTGTACTGAAGTCTGTGCCGCCGCCCTTTCAAATGCATCTCCTTGGCATTAGGGTCATTAAAACTGCATTCACAGAGTTTACAGTGAAAGCGGATCACCTTTCCTTCATCATTTCTTACCTGGAAAATAAAGTTATAACACATTTGGTTGTTTTTTTTTAGTAAAGCTGATATAAAATTTAATAATCCATTAATCTAATTATTTAATGATACTGGATAATGTCTACCTGTCCCAAAACATGCTAAGAAGTTCACACAATAACTAAAAGAAGACAAAGTAGAAAAGAACCTTCAATTATGACACCATTGTGCTTCGGTAATGAGCAAGGAACAAGGTCCTTCCATTCCAAAGAGTGCTGTAAATTCAAACCTGAACACTGTGAGCTAATAAATCACAAACCTGTGTATCATGCAAAATTTACATCAGACTTGATCCATCTATCTCATACCAACTGTATGAAGCAAAAAAACCCCATGCACAACACAAAAATGTGAACATATGTACAAGCCTTTGCTGGTTCAATGCCTTGTCACTCGTATCTTCAAGCAGAACCCAGGGATTTACAGATAGTCAACCTCATCTTGATCTCTGGGAAGGCAATGAAAGAGCTAATCCTGGAAACTATTTCCAGGTACAACGAGGGGAAGAAAACCATCAGGAGCAGTCAAGACTGTCCATGTGGACTCCATTAAAACCCTGGACACAATCTCACCACAATATCCTCCTACACTAGCTGTAACGCATAGGCTGGATAAGCATACAGTGAGGAGGACTGAAAGCTGTCTGAACAGCCCGGCCAAGGGTGGTGATCAGCAGAATGAAGCCCAGTTGGAAGCCAGGAGCCAGGAGCCAGCAATGCATCCCCAAGATCAATACAGTCCTGTAACATCTCCAGTAATGCTCTGGATGACGGGGCAGAATGTACCCTCAGCTAGTCTGCAGACGACACAAAATTAAGGAGTGGCTGATATGCCAAAAGGCTGCATTGACATCTGGAGGGACCTCAACTGCCTCACCTATGGGAGAGGAAGCTGAGGGGGATGATATCAGAGAATATAAATATCTGGAGGAAGGGTGCAAAGAGGACAGAGCCAGACTTTTTTCAATGGTGCCCAATGCCAGGACCAGAGGCAATTAACACCAACTGAAAAACAGCTGAACATCAGAACACTGTTTTGTTGTGACTGACTGTGCTGTCGCACAGCTGCTCAGGGAATTTATGTAGTCTCCATTCTCTGACATTCTCAAAAACTATCTAGACATGGTCCTGGGTGACTGGCTGTAGATGGTCCTTCTTAAGCAAGGCGACTGAACCAGATGACCTAAAGAGGTCCCTGCCAACCTCAACCACTCTATGATTATATTTCACTGAAAGTTAAAAAATAATACACATTTTCATATTAATACCTCCTCCACATAGTCATGGCCCACTGGCTGGACATCACTTTGCAAGGCAGCAAGAGTCGTGGGAGTCACTGATTCAGCTGCTGTGTCAGGTTTTACTTCCTGTGTTTGTACTGTAGCAGCAGGAGGTGTTTTAACACTTTCAGCTGATTTCATTTCTTCCATTTTACTTCCTGTTGTCTGAAGCTTATTGCCACCTAGAAATCAAAAAAAGTTAAATTATTACCCTTCATAAAATGAGAATGTGATTAAACATAATATGCAAACTGAAGATTTTATTTGCAAACACCTATGATCGAGGCAAAGAATTATAGGTCTTTTAAAATCTATCGGACAGAAATTTAAATATATTTTCAATATAATGAAATATTTTAACATTAAGTTTAACAACATTCAGATTACTTAAACATTGAAGTTGTTTATTCTAATAAGAAAAACTTCTGCTTTACAAAATAAGTATTTTTGTTATTTGCTCTCCTGCTTTTTCAAGAGACAGGACTGAATGGGGAACAACTCAGAAAATGTATTTTAAATAATCTCTTTTTTTGTTATTTTGTAAATTTATAAAAAAAGGTACTCCAAAACTTTATTAAGTTTGTACTAGTAAAGGCAGTATACCCCTAGTGTTGTAACTGTATAGGTCTCTCCTTGAAGAGAAGGATAGCTTATTGTGGAACAGCTGTTTCCCATCTCTGTTATGTTCAGTTCAAAGTTTCCATGGTTAGTTTTCCACTGTAAAAAGGATGTTTCAGTTGCCCATCACAAACTGTCAATCTATTGCAGGTGCATTAACTGCCCAGGCTGTGAACTGAAATTAGGACTATAACCTGCAATACTCCAGCAGCTACTACACAAGAAACCAAAGGTGGGCGGTTCTTATAAAGATGGGAAAAGTATTCAAGAGGGGCCACATGAAGACAACTGGGCAGAAAACACCTTTAATTTTGAAGCAAAACTTTTATAGACATTCTCACCTAACAGTAATTCCCTTAAACACAGAGGAGTAACTCATGCATGGAGTTACCTAAATACATTTGTGTCTGCTGCACTAATTCTTAAGAAATATTCACGGAATAGGTTAGGTTTCAAAATAAAGACTGACTTCTATACTTGCCAACAAAGTTTATTTTCGGTGTAGATATTTTCTTTACAGCTATATTAGCAGGAGTTGAAGATGTTTTGTTGTTGGACGCAGTGTTAAGTGGTGTGTTTGCCGTGGGAGTAAGAATTTTCACTGCAGAGGATGCAACAGAGGAGTTCACAGTACTGCTGTTGGTTGCTATATTTGAAGCAGAGGCGGTCGGTTTGGAAGCAGATGTGGATGTTGATGAAGTAGCCTGGGTAACCACATTTGGTTCAGTTGAAGGAATGGGTTTGCCAAGTTTTGTATGCAACTTTACTACCTATAAGTAAGAAGAGAAATTCATAACATGATCTCACTGAGAAAACTATAAAAATAATGTATCATAATCAAAAAATCAATACAAATAAAAAGGTAGCTATTGGTTTTTTACAAAAAGTGGTCTTGGGAAAGAAAAAAGATGGACGTGCAAAAGCTCTTGTCATCCGTAACAAGGAAATAAGTACTTGCTATTTCACATTGCTTACTTGCATTAGAAATTTCACCCATTTACTCCCACAGCTGTTTAGATAAGAACAGAAACACAGTAAGATTGTAACTCAGGACAGTTCAAGAATACATTTTGCTCCTAGTGTTTCAATGTGTCTGCTTTGTTGCCCGGTCACTTTTTAGACTCCCTGGAAAGGGCAGCACATCAAACTGTTTTGGTTCCAAATGATATTTTAACTAAGAATCATTTAATTCAATTTCAGCAACACTGTGTCTTTTGATTGCTACATTTGAAGACTCTTCACACTGAATGACTTTCCCAGTTATTTAGCCAAGCTGAAGAGATTCCTTAGACAAAGGTTTTCCTTTTTTTTTTTTTCTTTTTTTCAAATGTACAAAAATAATTAAGGCGGATTCAAGAGTTATTTCAGAGCTCTTTAGTATCTATCTCATAGAAAGTAAAGAGGTACATGCTTATTCCTAGAAGTAATAGGCAGAGGCCTTTCCACAATATGTCTGTCATGAAATAATACTTCTTTTTGGTGACTGCTGACCACTACCTGAAAAACCAATAAAAGTAATCCATAGGAAAAACACATGCAAGATCAAAACCAAAGACTGAATTTTGAGACCTGGAGTAAAAAAAATACAAATCTGTGAGACATGCCTTAAAGGTGAACATGCACACAATCATGGTATGCACACAACTGTCCAAATTAATTTCTTAGGCTTTTGTTCTGATTTTTAAATGTTCCCTATCAGAATACAGACATATTAATGTCACACAGTAGTATAAATTTAAGCTCAAGCAACTCTTCAAAATTACTTTTTTCCAGTAGAATGCACACAGTTCTTTAGTTACCACAGCAATAAAGAGAGTCCTTTAAGATACCATTTTCAAATGGTTAAGAACCTAAACCCAGCAATGGTTTGCGGCTACCACAAAGAGAAAACTATATCCAAATATAAAAAGACAATATATACTATCCTCCATATACCTATGGAGTTACTGAGCACAACCCAAGAAAGCAACGGCTCAGTTTATTAAAGGAAGAACACCAAACAAGTCTCTCTAAATTATAATTTTTGTCTTGGAAGAAAATTATTTTAAATATGCTGTCAGATTAATTTCAATAGGAACAATGTTACTGATGCCTGTGTCCTGAGATGCAAAGAGCTATAAAAGCAGAGTATTAATACTGTATTTGTTAGTGACATTAATCCTTCCAGAGTTATGAGGAAAATCTGTAATTTCTAAACATGCATTCTACCTATCATTGCACTTACTGTTGTATGGCCAAGTTACAGGTCACAGCATTTCACAGTGGAGCCCATAGTTTTTATTCCAGAATGCCCATAAGAGTGCACCCAAACAATAAGAAAAACATGTGTACCAGAAGTCTTCTAAACGTACTCATTATAAAATCTGCCACAAAGCATTGTTCCCCATTTCCACAGGACAGTTTTCTCTGCAAGAACTGTATCGAAGGATGATGCCTAACACTCCTCTCGCTTGCACTAGCCCAGCTTACAGTGCTTCAAAGTGCACTGAAACATCTACCGTCCCAGCCAGACAAGTAAGATGAATCTCAAGAAATCTTGAGAAAAGTTAGGGGGCACAAACATGGTACCACGCCCTCAATGGTACCTTTCCCTCATCTCACTTCACACCTTCTTCCTCTGATTTGCATGATATCCCAGTATATCCTCTTTTCATTGATGCCATAGCATTATTTAGTCCCCTTTTTCTTACAGCTACGCCCTTCTAATAGTGAGCCTAAAGACAAGTTTGAAATGAAAAGAAGAACTAAAATCTTTAAATAAAATAATTTAAATTATATTGTTTCTTCATCCTTAAAATGAGAAAAAATGATGGGGAGAAATGTATACACTGACCTGCATGGTAAGAACAAGAGAAAACTCTTACTTTCTGATGCTTGGCTCCACGGATATGGGCAGCATAAGCATCTGCCCCAGTACAAGACACGTCACAAAGCTCACAGCGCAACTGATTCTGAGTTCCACGAGCAGAAGTACTGTTGTTGGTGGTGTTCTGGGAAGCTTTTAACGCTGCTTCTTTCTTTTTGTGTTTCTGGCCTTCTAAATGTTCTTTGTAAGTCTGTTTAAATAGACAAAACATAGAAAGTAAGCTGTCTTTGTACTGCTGGTTCATCATTCCCAAGAATACATGCAATACAGAACACAGCAGAAAACACACATTTTACCCAAGAAGTACCTCCTACACTGAATGCCTCTACAGTATGGCACACTCTAAGGCATTAATAGGCAACTTCTAAGATCAAAAATGTTCTTCTCAAGCATCAGGATCCCACACTTAGGTAACACAATACAGGTTTTTCTCCTCTAACTTCTCAACTTCCCAATCAAGTAGTAGTCAACAGATACCACCACTGAAAACTTGATAGGATCAGAAAATTGCTGTTTCCTGCACTGCATTCAATTATTCTCCATTTTCAGCTTCTCTCAAACTCTAAGTGGGTCCAGATAAACAGAAAAAATCAATTTAGAAGAAGATAGTGCATAAATAAAGTTGTACTGAGAAAGAAATACAGAAGTTGATATTAGTTCCTATATTAACACTGGCAACCTAGAGCACACAGGGTAGGAAATAATAACAAGTTTACCTGAAGTAAAAGAACTGTTTAACCAGTCTCACACATAAACACTCTGCATGACTCTCTGTCTACTTTCTAGGCACTTGTACAAACTGAGACACTAAACTGGGAAGTTGGAATATAATGAAGAATAAATTTTCAGGCTTCCCACTCACAAAATTTGTGTAATTCCACAGTTTTCAACACAGTATTTTCTACGAAGTTTCCTATGCTCAAGAAACAAATGACATTCAAAGTTTCAAATAATTCTGAAGTCAAGTGAAGCTTCTCTGTACAAGCTCAGGGGATGTGTCTTTATGTCTTCCAATAGGAACTCTTTCTACAATAGTACACATTTTTATTTCATTATTCCTTTAGTAGAAGAATAGAATCAGGTGTAAAAATTGACAAATACTCTTGATTAGAGGGATGGAGCACCCCTCCTACGAGGAAAGGCTAAGGCAATTTGGTTTGCTCAGCCTTGGAAAGAAAAGCCTTTGGAGTGAACTAGCAGGGATCTTTCAGTACCTAAAGGGAGTTTGTAAGAAAGATGCAGAGAGACTCTTTACAAAAGCCTGGAGTGACAGGACAAGGAAAAATGGCTTCCAACTGAGAGAGACTAGGTTTAGGTATTAAGAAGAAATTCTTCACTGTGAGGGTTGTGAGGCACTGGCAGAGACTGTCCAGAAAAGCTGCGGATGCCCCATCCCTGGAAATACTCAAGGCCAGGCTGGATGGGGCTCTGAGCAACCTGCTCTGGTGGAGGGTGTCTCTGCCTACAGCACAGAGCTTGGAACTAGATGATCTTCAAGGTCCTTTCCAACCCAGGCCATTCTACAATTCTGACTCTTAAGAGGGTCAAGTTTTTAGCTGATGAAATTACGAATGAAGTATAGTAGAATAAAGTACAGTAGAATAATACATAATACAGATACCTGTGGTCCAGCACAGCTGATCTTGCAAACGTCACAGTAGTGGATCTGGGGTGGTTTGGGAGGCTGTTTTGGTTTCAGTTGCTTATTTTGGAATGGTGCCTTTTTAGTAAAGGTGGTCCCTGTCCAAGCAGCTGTTGCAGCAGCAGCAGCAGCAGCTGCTGCTGCCTGTTTCTGTTGCTGCTGCTGCTGCTGTTGGTAATAGGACGATGCAGCTGAATACACTGCAGCTTCATAGCCAGAATAGGAGGTACCTGAAAAATTAAAATAAAAACAAAAGTTACATCACCATATATAGTGTATCAATTACATAATACACTAATTCAAATCATGTTGCATAACAGTTGAGGGGCGAAGACAAGATATAAGTAATTCACTGAGATCTTGCCAGGCAGTCTTGAATTTGGCTTCATGTTTCACAGCAGACAAATATACAGCCACCAATTGTGTTGAAATATATTCAATTCTAGGCACAACTTTGCAGACACACAATTATATTAGATATATCAAAGCACCCCTAGAGAACATATGAAATTTCTTGGTAGATCTGGTAAGATTGGCTATGATGGAACAAGAATTTTAGTGAAAGATTTAGCACATGAAGCAAGCAATCTTCTAGAACCAGATTTACTGTTCACATTTCCAAATGGCAAGGACTGATAATATGGAGAGGAAGGGGGGAAAATGAAGATAAAATGTCTAGTGCTATTACATCCTATTTCAGTGATTTAAGTTGTTTTGGTACAGAGAAGATGCTTCACTCACTGAAACCAGGCTACACAGTCCTTGATTTCCAGTTGAATAAATCAAGGAAACCAGGCTGTGTCTCAAGGAAGTATTAAAATCCCTTTTTAAGCAGGAAACAAAAGAAAACAAAAAAGTTCAGGGTAGCTATAACATGCCAGTTAATTACTATCAATGGCTATGAAGTTATCGTATTTTCATCTTTAACTATGTTTTGGATTCCTAATGGTTGAATAAGTCTTTTCAGCACACATTTCTCATTCCATTTTGGGTCAGGACAACCCAAACGTAAAAGATTTATACTGAACTGTTCATCCCTGTCTCTGTAACTGCATGCATCCTTCCCGTTTCCTGGGAGTAATATCTGTGTGGATGCATTTCCTTATGTTTTATATTCCATTTTTTTCTTTTCACCTTACAATAAATCACTGCTCAGGTAGCAATGCAGGCACTTTGTACATTCTCATATGTAACAAAATAGGCACATAAGACATGAAACCTCTTTTAAAGATACAACAAAACATTCTGCCATTGTAATGATTGAACTGGTTTATACTTCTCAGCAGACTATGATGTAATTGAGCATGAACTGCTAAAATTCTGAGTGCTGAAAGCCTCTTCTGCAGTAACTGCAAAGATCACAGCAAGAAAACATGCAAAATTCTTACCAGAGTAAGTTACTGCTGTTGTGCTGTACGTTGCACTCTGAGTATAGGATGGAACAACAGTGGCTGCAGCCGCCACTGGCTGCACAGTCGAGGACACTGGATATATGGAAAATGTCGTTGTTGCTGGACTTGGGGTTGCAGGTTTTATAGCTGTCACTTGCCGTGTTTGCTGGGCTTGGGTGTACTGAGTTGCCCCTTGGCTATATCCTGCTTTTGGAGCTAATGAGGATAGGAAATACAAGTGTACAAACATTGACATGTTTTAGTTGCGTGATATGCAAACCATACTAAGGGAAAATTAACAATGTGGTTGTGAACAAATGTGTAAAAAGTGGGGAAATTCTGTTTCATTTGTTTTACATTTTGGTGTTGTGCATTGGACTGCTTTACTGTCATGGCTATGCACCGCATACTATGTATCTCAATCAAGCCACAGCTCACAGTATTAAGCCTTACATTTATTTACTTTTTTTTAACTGCGCTGTCATGTTTTTAATACAGTTTTAAACAATCTCCTTAACCAACAGTTTTACTAGAATGCTCCAAGCCAAAGCACAATAAAGCCTAAACTTTCCTCTTAATTATATGTAAAAAAACCCCCAAACCTAAGCAGGATTCATGCTTTGTAGCAATAATGACACGAATAATTAGAGAATTACATACATGAAGTACCTAGAGAATTGAAATAGTATTTCTAACTGAGTTATCATCTGAACACAAAACTGATTATCTCAACCTACTTCAGAAAGGTTTCTAGACAAATCAGTAAGAACTGATTTGCCTAGAAGTATGTTTTGAGTGTATTTAGTGGCAGTCCAAACCTCAGAGGCAGCTACTTATGGCAATGCCACAAGCGTTGAAGTTCTAGGCACAGAAAAACTTTACAGACATTGACAGAAATTACATGACAAAACTTAAAACAAACAAACAAACAAGATAATGTGACCTAGTCCAACAACTATTTTTAAGGCTTAAAGCAGTTTACAAGACTGTGAGTAATGAGCGCAGCTTGAATCATGTCCCTCACCTGTCTGGTAGTAGGACTCAGCCACTGAGGGCTGTGGCTGGGCAGCAGCAGCCACGGCCGCCGCGGTCGCGGTTGGCTGCTGATAATATTGTTTGCTGTCATAGGCCACTGCTGGGGCGGTAGATCGAACGTAGGAGTAGGAATCCTAACGATTCAAAACAGAGGTATATAGCTGAAGTAATAGAAGTCATCAGCAGAGTCAAATTAACAATGCATTGTCTTCTGGCCAACTCAAGTAGAATTAAAACTCCCCATCTACATGTACAGTATATACAAATAAATCCACTAGAGAAATTAAAATTTATTTTCATAGATACTTCAGGCCTGAAACTGCCCTAATGGTCTTTTACAGACTCAATACAGGAATTATCCTCATGCTATTAATTCCTTTCCCTACCAAATTATTTTTGAAAAGCATCGACTTTCAATAGTTTTTAATGACTAATAATCAGATTCTATATCTATAAAATATTAAGAAAAAACCCTCCACAGGTCTCTACAAAACATGAATATCTACAAGGCCCGATAAATTCTCAGGGGTAGAAATATAAGCCTGTATTGGCTATAAAAGTATCATCATTAACAACATTTTTCTTGATTATATTTTTTAGACTATGAAAGTGGTACTTTTAAAGCCTTCTTTACTTTTTGGTGTATCAACTAGCTCATGAGGGAACCATAACTAGTCTATAAAGGCAAGGCAAGTAGCTCATTTGACACCTTCACAACTCAGTAGATCTCTAACAAGCTTAGAAAGGGATGACCTGGAAGCCACTATATGCATGTACATACATTCTCTCATTCTCACCATGTTTATGGGAAAGCACAAAGAACTGATCAACTGAGGGGGAGCAAGGCATGAACTACTACAGCTGAAATATACTGATGTATTAAAATTCTTTTTAATTCAAAGAAATACAACAACAAAATCTTTTTTCATCCAACCTGTATAAACAGGATTTTATTTAGTTTAGGGGACTCCCTTTTTTTCCAAATGTATCTAGTAACTGACCTCATAATACATAACAAATAACAGAAGCTGTAAAAAAGAATTGAGAACATGCAGCAATAATATGGTCCTTTTAAACAAACCAAAAAGCTAATTAGAATCTAGATAATGCCCAGATAAATTCAGGAATAAAAAGCTGAAAAATAATTGCAAGAAACATAGTATTTCAAGATGGAAGGGGACAGACAGTAAAAGCCCTTTTGCAAAAGCCTGTATCCACAAAAGGTTAGGCAGGGATCTCAGAAGAGGACATCAAAAAACTACCTACAGGGTAGTTTATCTCCTAGGGTAATCTTCTGTCCTCAAAGGCTTGGTACTAGACTCCAGGAATCTGACAAAGGAACTATTCCTAGCTCTACTGAAAATTTTTACTGGAACAGTCTTTTCAGCTCCATGACCCAGTTTGCTGCACACCAAGCCAACATCTCAACAAATGCAAGACAATGCTTTTCTTTACAGCAGCAGTTCCATAAAATCACATTCTCATTTCTAAACAGGCTTCCTCCTCTCAAAGCACCTTTTAAAAATCACACAGCAGGAACCTACCTGGTAATTCTGTGTGGTGACAGGAGGCGGTGGTGGTGGAGCCTCCTGCTGCCGCTGCGTGTAGCCGTAGTCTGTAGCTGTGTGTGCCGTGGGATACCCACCATAGGCGGCAGCTGTGGCAGCTGCAGCCACGGCCACCGGGGCAGGCCGGGCCACGGCCACTGTGGCTGCGGCCGGGGCGTAGGCTGCAGTGACCGTGTGCGCCGCCACCGGGGCCTGGTGGACAGTGTAGCTGGCAACTGTGGTCGGATGGGAATAGGCTACACCCGAAGCTGGCTGCTGGCTGTATTGGCAGAAGACAGTAAGTAATTAATCCAACACACAAAGCTAATGCCTACACATTTCAAAATCTCAGATTTGATTAATACTTTGCCTGTTCTACAGACAGATCTGGAGCAGCCTTCTATCTGTGCACACTCTTATTTAATGGCTTTTATTAACCATATTCCATCCCCATGGAAATGGCTGTATCTTTTTTAAATTTCTGTGGATGGACACATAGAACAGAATCACAGAATATGATGAAAAGCAGAGGAAGGGACATTAAAGACCATCTAGTCCCAGCCTCCATGCCAACTCCTAGTAGACCAGATTGCTCAAGGCCAGGGCTGCCAGCTTGGGACACCCACAACCTCCCCGGGCAACCTGTTTCAGGTGTCTTGTCACTCTCAGAGTAAGGAATGTCTTCCCAACATCTAACCTAAATGTCCTCTCTTTCAATTTGTACCCATTACTCCGTGTTCTATCTCCACAGTGACTGACACTTCATGCAGGGATTATTTACTTCATAAGGGGGGCTTTTGTGTTGAGTTTTCTCTAAGCAGTGGAACACAAGTCTTTCATTCAAAATAATGCACCAGTCCCAAACTGTTATCTCTTCCAGACTCGCAAGTTTTAAATGCTTTAGTAGTTCTTCAACAAAGTCAGAATAAGAAAAACACTGTCAAATTAAGAAAAATACTACTTTTCTGTGAGAGCTTATTACTGACCTGTACTAGTATGAAGTTTTTCATTACACCATATTCAAGCAATGAAATTTTAAAGACTTCCATGAAAATCAGCTCAGAGCTGTTGTATTTACTTAGACACACATATCTGATAGGGGACTTCTCCAACAGATGGTTGGAATTACAGGAGCTGGCCCCACCTGCTCAAGCTCAAGTCCACTGATGCAACACAACACATCAAAAGCGCAGATATCGAGAAAAAAACCCATTTCCAGAGCTCTGGCAATCTTCCAGGTACATGCTGAGACTAATCTGCCTCCCTAAAATTTGCAGGTAGGATGCTAATATGTGGCAATTTACTAAAAATCCTCAAATATTAACAGCAGAAGAAAAAAGATTGCTTCAAAGGTTTAATTATTTGAACAGTAACTAGAATTACTGTCCTGTACTGATATGCAGCTCTGCATGATATTGTCCTATTATCATGTATTACTGGATTACAATTAGATGCTTAGAATAGATATTTTGATTTTTAAGCAAAAAAAGTGAAGCAGGTAAAATATCGCTATCTGGAACAATGACATCAAGTGAGGATTCACTGATGATTCTGATTTTTTTTGTACATTTCCTACACTGCTGTTCAACAATAGCTATATATATATATTTTAATTTCGCAAAAGACATTTCCACAGCTCCCCTGTGCTCGGTAATTTTTTCTCACTTGTTTTTAGAAAAGCTGATTTTGTCATTTCAATTACATCAGACCCCACTTACTTTAATAAATCAAAAAAACACACACACTCAAGACTTTCCCCTCCCCGCCCCCCAAACCATTCTTACAGCAGAAACTATTGATAGAGAAAATTTTACTACTGATAAGACTTACATGTCTGGATTCCACCTTCTTCCCATCATACTTCCTTCACTGCATAAAAGACTACTTGCATTCTATCCAATTTTACTTCAGTTGTGTACTTACAATAATGTTTTATGTTATTTTAAATTATTAGCCTAAGAGCAAAAAACCACTTTGATGTACCTCCCATCACTCCTTGCAACAACTCCTCCTCCCTGATGTTCACAAGAAAATTCTCTGTTTACTTAACATGAGAAATTGGACTCCATCACCAAACTCAGGAAGACTGTTTTATGATGGTAAGAGTGAATGACAGCCTACAAAATTAGGTCTCTTTATCTATATAACTAACAGTATAGAAGTGTAAAATATTCACAAAATCTGAGGCAATTATCATGGTCATATATAGTTACTAAAATCACATTAAACTGAGTAAACAGCAGACTGCTTAACTGATTACAGTTGAACCCATCAACAGTCTAATATTGCCAACAAGGTAAGCCTTGCTTCACACTTTTCCCACTCTTAGTCTTCTTTTCTCCCAAACACCAACTCTAAGATAGCTAAGCCATCTTATTCCATCCCTGGTGCTAATTCTGCTACTTGTCAAGCCATCCAGTGCACTGATTTAACTCAATAATCTAGCCGAAAATGATGTGAGGGTTTCCTGTTGGAGTCATATTCTAGCATGGAAGATATTTTAAGAAACACAGCAGCTTACAAAACAGGTCTGCTGAGAGTCAGAACCCATATTAATTACATGTATACAGGGAAACTGAGCAAAAAACGGAGCAGAAAACTTGCGCAGAAGCACCACTTGACTTTTCCCCATTTCCTAAGCCTGTATTTGTAACTGTTACAAAATAAGATACAGTGCTCACAACACACTACAAAGTAACAATACCAGTCAGTTTAGCAAAGAAAATACTTTGTTCTCAGAATACCTACAATTAAAGATACCTGATAGTTCTCAGTATTTAAAATTGTGAAGAGATTATGAACATTACCAGCAGAACTATTAACAAGACTATGGTACAGTCAATTTCATTTCTTGTGCAACCGAGCACCAAAATTCCTCATCATGGCACAGAATTAACAGCCCAAATAATTAGATTTCTAAGACTAATACAGGTTCTATGACCATGGTTATTTTAGCAAAACTGTTCCCCTTACTTCTGCAACATCATGCAGAGCTAGTGATTGAGTTTGCAAGACTGCAAGAAAAGTATTCTGGAACTGACTGCTGCTTCCTTTCTAAAAGTTGTGTTACATTATGTAACAGAAATTAATGGCAAGATCTCCTCTAAATTTGTGACATTCTTCTGTCCACGGTCTTACTGCAAACCTTTAACATTAAGATGAGCAGACATTATAATGTAATTAATTCACATAAAATATCCTTGTGCCAACTTCTTCAATTAACTTACAAGAGTTCTAGTCCTGGTTTGGTGATCAGTGTCTCATCACATTTGCTGAGATAAACTCAGCACCTCCTAGATTATTTTGCCAAATTCCCTATTTCCCTCTTCCTTCATCTGTGCACCTATCTTAATATTATGTTTTTCTTTGACTACAGATGGCAAGAACCTCATGCATCATTTCATACAAAGTTTCAGCTGTGCCACTCACTCTGCTCCAGACAACTGCTTTTTTTCCCAGCAGTCTAGCTTCCTTGGAGCAGATTCTTGCAAATTTACCTGTGTACTGACTCTATTTTCCTCACATCAAATAGCACAACACGCCACACTAATATAAATAATAAAGTCATAACCAATACCTAGTGAATGCCACTGCAATTACTACTATTTGATAATAATTCTTCTAATTCTACTAATTACCTCTACCAGCTCATTCTCTACAATTATTTTACTAATCTCTACCTTCAGCATTCATTTTTCATACTGCAGCACATCAAGTATTTCATCTTAGTCTTGATAAATAAGTCTGCAAAAGATCTAGGCATGTCATCAAATTATTAGAGCACCAATGAAATACAGTCTGTCAGCTGAGCTATGGTAACAAACCACATGCATGTTCTTCACCACATCCCTCAACACCATGGGGAAAAGGTGAATTTATACAAATTACTCTGTATGTTCTAAGAGGTAAGAATACACCAATAGGTACTGCAGGACTGCAGAGAAAGAAGTTAACTCATTGATGCAGCCACTTTTCTTTGTAGATCAATTCTTTTCCCCAAAATAAATTCCAATATCCTTTATTAGCATTTTTGAGTCCAAATACACTAAATTCAGTTTGCTTTATTAACTAGGAGGAGTTTAAAACTCACACAGCCTATTTCACAGCTAGTTTTCTTAGGGCCTTGTTCAATCAGGTTCTGACCACCTCCAAGAATGGAGATTGCAAGGTTGCTCTAGACAGCCTGTTTCAGTGTGTCATGGTTTAACCTCAGCTGGCAACTCAGCCCCACACAGCCACTTGCTCATTCCCCCACAGTGGAAGCAGGCAGAGAACTGGAAGAGTAGAAATGAGAAAGCTTGTGGGTTGATATAGACAGTTTAATAAGGAAGGCAAAGGCTGTACACACACGCAAAACAAAATAAGGATTCGGATAGGGTAGATTAATGAGCCAAAGGCAATCATAGGAGGCACAACAAGGTGAAGTGCCAGGTCCTTTCCTTGGGTCACAACAACACCGGGCTACATTACATTCCTAGGGAAGAATGGCTGGAAAGCTGCCCAGTGGAAAAGGACCTGGAGGTGCTGGTTCACAGCAGATGAACATGAGCCAGCATGTGCCCAGGTGGCCAGGAAGACAAATGGAATCCTGGCCTGTATCAGCACTAGCGTGGCTGGCAAGACTAGGGCTGTGACATCCCCTGCACTCAGGCACCAGGGAGGCCATTTCTGGGCCCCTCACAAAACGCTGAGGTGCAGCACTATGCCCAGAAAATTGGAAGATGTTCAGCCATCTCAGGAAAGCCAGGTTCCATCACAGAAAAACTTGGGAAGACAAACACCATCACTCTGACCACCACCTTCTTCCTCCTTCTCCCCCCAGTCTTATCACTGAGCATGATGCCACATCGTATGGAATGTCCCTTTGGTCAGCTGGGGTCAGCTGTCCTGGCTGTGATCCTTTCCAACTTACAGTGCCACTAGGCCCCTCACTGATGGGTAGGGTGAGGAGTAGAAAAGGCTTTGATTTTGTGTGAGCACTGCTCAGCAGTAACGAACACATCCCTATATTATCAACACTGTTTTCACCACAAATCCAAAACATAGCCTAATATCAGCTACTCTGAAGTAAATTAACTCTACCCCAGCCAAAACCAGCATACAATGTTCGAGCATCCTGGCAGGAATTTTTTCCTTAGTTTATAAAAGCTCCAGTTTCAAAAGCAAATGAGCTCTAGACCAACATCTACAAAGGAAGATCCAATTTCTGACCATTCAAATCAAAGTGACTTCATATAACAATTCTTGGAGTGTTTAAATTCACTTTCAGAATGAATCATTCTTTAAAGTAGAAAGTAATGGAGAGCTTCATATTGTATTCTGCTGTATTACTGTTATACAACATCTACCGCAAGAAATTTCCATTCAAAAAGAATGTATTTTACTGATACCAGACCTATTTCTTTAGGTCTTTCTGATCGTAATATAAACAGCGCTTCCCTACCAAGCTGACTTAATTTCTATTTTCTATGAACAACACACTCTTCCATGCTCACCTTCCAGCTGAGGTGTCTGTGTCATTGCATTTCACTATCCCATCCAGAGCCAGTTAACAGTGCACATCTTGCCTCCAACTGTTCTGCTCCAGATCCTGTAGGTGTATATTTCAGTCAACTACAGAAGGTCATTTGCAGGACCTTACCTAAAGTGTTTTGTATCTCCTCACCTGCTTTTAAACTTCCGTATCTATAATACTATTTCCTCATCCTCTTTATTTCCTCTTCCCAAACAAGGTCACCTCTATTCAGAAGTTTTACACCACTGTGTATACTTGTCTGCATCTTTCACACTCTAAACTGAATAACTGAATATACAAGAAAATGAGAGGTTAAGTCTTTATTAGCAATACTGTATGACTACACAAGCATTTTTTGTAAAACACTTTTGACTCAAATCTTTGAATAACATCTATTATAATTTCTACTGACACTAACAATGGGAAATTCCAATCTCTCTGTTGCATTAGCATCAGCACAAGTGCCACACATTGTAAAATACCACTATGATATCAAACCTGCCAGATAAGATTGATTGCCATGAGCTGTGACCAGGTATCTTTCTCCACAGCAATCTCTTAACTCCATGATAATCTGTTTTTCTAGGGGTGGGGTGATAGGCCACTCTGTCTCTCAGTCTTGAAGAATTCATCCCAGAACAAAGACCAAAGCAAAAACTGGCCTTATCCACATTGCTGTCATGTGCACAAAACTCCTTTCATCAACTTTAAGTACCTTTCCTCAAAGCAGGCGGACGTTTTGCCCTGATACTTCTTAAGTTGGATATAATAGTAATACAGCAGCTGTTTGCATGGTATCAATTGGACTCCATTGTGTACACCCAGAACTGTCAGTCTGAAATAAAGTATTTAAAAATATTCTTCTTGTCTCCATCGTAAACACTGAGACACCAAATAGTTACAAAGATCTCCCTGCCCAATTCTACACCACAAAATCAATAAGCTACAAAATAGCTTTACAAAGACTAGTGTAATTCTAGGTAGGTACTTAGCCTGGAAAATTCTACCCTGAACTTTGGCCAAGTTGTATTAAAACATCAGCAACAAAAAATCCACGCCTTGAAAACAAGCTCTCAAAACACAAGGTGTTAGCAATCACTACTCTGTATTTCTTATTAAAATAACTAGATTAATTTCATAATTCTGTTGGTAACTTCTGTTTCACTTGTCAAAAAGCAGAATATTCAAGAAACAATTAATAACCTTTTCTGAACTGCCTAAAGATCTTCAGCAAGAACACTGTAGCAGTTTTTGATATAAAAAAAGAAACTCAGACTTTCAAAGAAAAAAAAAAAGCTGGCAGCACACTTGAACAGTCAGAAGTTATGGAGAGCATAAATTGCTAGTCAACAGCAATTAATGAGGTACAGGTGTCCACTTGGCAAAACACTGTTCTTCAGCTTCACAATCACGTGCTTTTCTAACTTAAACAGCCATATAAGGTAGGTTTGCAAATAAGCAGCATTATTCCCCAAAAAAGCTTGGATAAGAAGTTGTTAGATGGAATACAGGACAACCTTAGGTAGTTACTTCCTAATAGCAACACTGAAAGATCTAGATTACTAAAGAATGACACAGTACTAAGAGCAATTCTGAAACAAATATTGAATTCTCTTCTGCAGTACGCTTAGTCATGTCCTTTCTCATTTCCAGCTACAGCCTTTTTCTAGAAAAAAGTGTGGAGACTTTTTTTTTGACTAAATGGGAAGTAGAAAACTTTATTTTTTAATGCTAGCAACATAAAGAAAATAAAACATTTTGATATAACACTACTTTGCCAGATAAATGAAGATTGTAAGATACTTTCCTTTCCACATAAAGGTATTTGCTGAGTAAGTCATGCATTAGGAAATGTGATAATCCATCTGTGGCAAATACTGTCAGAGGAATAATACATTTTCAGGAAAAGGCATCCTACTTCCAAGTAACATACATAGCACATAAAGGATATGTATACAGGAAGTATGTAAGACGTTCCCTAAAAGCCCTGCTCTTCATCACACTTGATTCATTTATTCAAATAAAAAAGGAAGAAATTAATTGTTACTCATGTGCACATAAGCTGCTCATCTTGAACATACTGCCGTACTAGCAAGCAACACATGCACACAAATGCTGCCCCTATTCCAGCTCTGTTTAGGTTGCTAAACACTGAAAACTCTAGGAGGCAAAGAACATCTCTGATTTTTCAGTTTTCTGAGGAGTGCTGTTTTTATAGACAGTTAGGATCTGGCCTAAAACCAAGTATGTCTCTACCCAAAAGACAGTATTCCTCAGAAATTACAACTTCTAAAACTATTTCTTACAGGTTTTTGTTTGTTTGTTTGTTTTTTGTTTGTTTGTTTTTAATTTAAAGAAATTATTTCCATGCACACCATTTAAGCTAAGTTCCAAAATAGTTTTAAAATTATGAGTATCTTGAATGAAACCTTCCACTAATTAGGATGTGTTTTTTGATTTGTACCTTTTAAGAACATTGGAACACTTTAGCATTAAGGAAACCATATTTGGTGAAATCTAAGTGCCAGGTTTCTCAGAGTTTCACAGATTATTCTATTAATAGCAGAATACGAAAAACACAGTTCTGCAGCTCTTTCAGGAATATGATGATTGAAACAAGTATGTCCAAGTTCTAGAAAAACTGTTAGAAGCAGTTTTATCTGCTATTGCTTCAGATCCTAACCTAGGAAGAGGCACTACTGAATAACTGGTCAGAAGAAGTTTCAGATGTCCTAATGGAACATGGACAGAGCAAAGCAAAACCAAAATTAGAATGGGGGGGGAGGGGCGGGGAGGAAGTGAGCTTTATTCTCCTAAACACGCTTGATAATAAACAGCATAAAATGGCAAAACGAAATATCACAATACAGTACATGGTACTTCAGAAGTGACTTAGCCTCTGTATTTCTGGAGACTGTCACTCACTACAGGCATAAAATTTTCAATATTTGACTATCTTCTAAGAACTTAAGGGAAAATTACTTTTTTCCAATTCTTACAATTTTGTGAACAGAACACTATTTGTAATGCAGTTCACTAGGAATACAGAGAGGCACACAAATGTGCTATACCCTCCTAAATTCTGCTAAATTTCTGCAGTAATACATTCTCTGGTTTAACTACATAAAGCCTAAAAGAGACAGGGTTTTGTAACCATTTTGAACTTTCCCTTCCCCTTCCTTGTTCTAAAAACTTCTTTGCATCATGCCATTACAAACTACTGATTGACACTACATAACCAAAACATATACTTATCAATAACTGACCGTAAAGATGAACAGCCTCATGTTTTCAAAACATCCTTTCTTCAGTGATAATCTCTACTTTCAGTCTCACAAACTGATTAAAATCCAATCAAATTCTGCCATGCTTTGTTCCCTGTATATTCTGCAGGTGTCTGTAACAGTGATGTAATATATGCTCTGTATCAACCCCTTTGCTCAGCCACACACAACAGACAGTCCATACACTGCTTTCTTTGAAAAGTTCATTTCTTTCAAGTCTGTTCAACAGCCTTGAATGGCAATAGGCAAAACAGAAAGACCTGAGCTTGAGAGGTTACACCTACTCAAAAAAAGAGCAACTACTAACACGATCCCTTTCAAAATCACAGAATGACAGAGATTGAAAGGGACCTCTGGACATCACCAGGGGTCCAATCCCACTTAGGCAGTGACACCTACAGCCAGACACGCAGGACTGTATCGAGACAGCTTCTGAGCATCCCTGAGGATGGAGACTCCACAACTTACCTAGGCCACGTGTGCCAGGACTCAGTCATTCTCGTATTTAAAAAGTATTTCTTCACATTCAGAGGGAACCTCCCGTGCTTTGGTTTGTGCCCATTGTCTCTGGTCCTGGCACTGGGCACCACTGAGAAAAAGCCTGACTCTGTCCTCTCAGCATCCTTCCTTTAGGTATTTATACTCATTGAGAAGATCTCCCTCACCCTCCTCCAGGCTGAACAGTCCCAGCTCTCCCAGCCTTTTCTCATTAGAGAAATGCTGCACACTCCTCAGCAGCTTTGGTGGGCCTCTTGGGCTCTCTCCAGTATGTCCATATCTCTACTGTACTGAAGCCCAAAAACAGACACAGGATTGCAGGTGTGGCCTCACTGGTGCTGTATAAGAGGGGAATGATCACCTCCCTCACCCACCTGGTAATACTTTGCCTAATGCATCCCAGGATACCATTCTACTTTGCTGCAAGGACCACTGCTGGCTCACATTCAAATCTGGTGTCCACCAGGACCCCCAGGTCCTCTTCCTTTCCAGCTGGGTGGCCCACAGCATATACTAGCGCATGGGGCTGTTCTTACATACTGAACTTTGCACTTCCCCTTGCTGAACTTCCCGAGATTCTTGGCAGCCCTGTTCTCCAGACCTTTGAAGTCTCTCTCATGTCACTGTAACCCTCTGGCACGAAAGTCACTCCTCATCATTTTCTGTCATGAGCAAGCTTGCTGAGAGTTCACTCTGCCCTAGCATCTGGACCATTAATGAAGATGTTAAACAGAAAAAAAAAGCTAAAATTGGCAAGTTCTCCATAAAAGGAAGGAAACTTCACTGGTATGGAAAATTGTACTAAATTGTTAAAGCATTCTGTATTTCCTGCCTTAAACTACTACTTTGCTCTTCCAGCACCAATAACGTAACTATGCTCTAAGCTACCATTGTTGTATTTTAGTAGCAGACAAAATTTCACACATAACTTAACACCCCACAGTTAAGCCTATAAGCATCAACCCATTCTGAGGATATAGCTAGAAAGGATGCAATTATACCATTAACAGAAAATCTTCCCCAAATGCTCAGTTCCTAAAGACAAGCACCTGCTGCAAATTTCAACTAGTTGGCAGGCTTCCCTCTTTAAAATGACAAAGGCTTCTTTGACTTGAGGCACCTTTCCCCCCTCATTTACTACCTTCTCTGTCTCCCTATTATAGCCTATTGCAAAACTGGCATACAACTCACGTTAACAAAACCAGAGCCCCTTATTGCTTTTATAATGTTGGCATATTTCCTTTGAGAGTGGGACCTCACGGACTTGAAAAGAAGTCCATGAAAATCCTTTCAAAAACAACAGTATTGGAGGTTTCTTGTCCACATTGAGCTGGAAGAGTATGTTTACCATAGCACTTAATACAAACATTTGTTGACCAAAAGAGAATCAGCTCCACACAGCCCTGCCATATTCAGTGAAGTCTCTTCTGTTAAGAATTATCTATGTGTCAAGATTTGATATGATACACAGAACTTTTAACTTCATACTGTGGTAAAAATATGATTACTTTCACTGCTCAAGTCTACTAGTACATCCTGTCTGCAGAAGTCCTACCCACTGTTGTCCTTACCATCCTGTTTTCACCAACACAAGACTGAAATATGTTTAGTGAATACCTTAAGCTTGGTCTGGTATGCCTATGCAAATTACAACCCTAACTTCTCTGAAAGACTCAATACTTTTCAAACCAGGATCTAGATGAAGAACAGTTAACTGGGGCATAATTGAAGACAAAAGAAATTAGAAATACCAGCAAATGTGAAAAGAACACTCCACCCCCAATCAATTCTCAATAGCCAACTCATCCATGCATAGCAACTCACTTTCTTTTGTTGTTCTGAACCACTTGAACATGCCGTAACATGGTGCACTACATTTGAATTCCAAACCCGCTGTAACTGCAGGAGTTCACTTCCATACTGCTGCCCAGAAGATTGCATCTTAACCTGGACTCACAGGCATTGTGGTCTGCTCTGAACTTACACTGCTAAAATTGCCTTTTATCTGTGACAGCTCACCACACTCAGTAATATTCAAGCTGCTCGAAGGCAATTCAAAGTTAACAAATTGTTACTAACTACCCAAGCTTCTCTCATCAGTGTCCTGTCTCATTAGAGCAAAATACAGTATGAATACCACCAAGATGAAATTCACAACACTTAAAAGATTCTTCACCTTTTTAACAGAAACCAAAACCACAATACAAGGTTAATTAAATGAAACTGTCACATTTGCATACTTCTCTGTCCAAACACTACTCAATGCCCCTATCTCTCCATCAGCAAATTAAAAGCATAACTATACATCTGTCCAGCACTGAACCAAGAATTCTAATATTCTTTTACATGGGAAGGACATTATTAGGGTGTTAATTTCAAACTGAATAGTCACACAGTGGCTCAGGTGAGGTACAGAGCACACACATGCACACACACACAAAGGTGGCTCATATCACCAAACTGTACTTTTATTTCAGGCTCCTAAACAGATAGATTAGTGCAGTCACTTAAGTAACAAATGAGGTTTGCACTGCATGCAGGTTTACAACCTTAGGCCCCAATGCCAGCACTAGCAGAAAGCACAAACTGTAAAGGTCCTGTAATGTTCGGAGAAATTTCCTGCCTTATTACTTGCATAATCTAATGCTTGTCTCAGTAAATCACGATATTATTACTGGGTAGTACACACAAAGAATTTTAAGTAAGTGGGGTAGCAGGAAATTTTATGCAGCAAAAACACTGAAAGGAACAAGAATGCTTCTAATACATTATTTATGGCTTTAAAGGGCACTTAGCTCTTTGGCTATCCTTGATTAAATATGAAACAAGATTTCAAGTATGTTTTATGAAAATTAGTACTTGTGAACTAATAAAGACAGTAATCTATTCCTCTTCTTATCTAGTCAATTGAAGGAACTTTATTGATTATATTGTTACAACAGTAAATATTATCAAGTTTTGCATGCCTGTCCTGATTTTGGCTGGTTTTTGGCTGATTTCCTTCTTAGTAGCTGGTTGACTGCTGTGTTTTGGATTTAGTATAAGAATTATGTTGATTAACACAGAGATGGTTTAATTGTTCCTCAGTAGGGAACAGGGCTCAATAGGGCTCACCCCCAGTCAAGAACTTTTCAATTTCTTGTGTTCTGCCAGTAAGCAGGTGCACAAGAAGCTGAGTGGGAGCATGGCCAGGAGAGCTGACCCAAACTGGTCAAAGGGATATTCCACATCATAGAACATCATGCTTGCATGTAAAAACTAGGGCGAGATGGCCAGGAGCTGCTGATTGTTTCTGGAGAACAGATTGGACATTAGTCAGCAGGGGATAAGCAATTGTGTTGTGCATTGTTTTCTTTTCTTGGGTTTTATTCCCCCTATTCCCTTCATTACTACTATTACTTTTATTACTATTACTGCTACAATTCATATTATTATACTTTATTTTCTTTCAACTATGAATTGTTCTTATCACAATCCAAGAGTTTTACATTTCTGATTCTCCTCCCCATCAGGGTGGGTAGGAAGTGAGCAAGAGGCTGTGTAGTACTTAGGTGCTGGCTGGGGCTAAATAGCAACAACACAGAACTGCTGAATTTTCTAAATCCAAGGTCTACCACCACCTGAGCATCTATCAATCTGGCCTTTATAATTTCTTCAAATATCAGTACTTAATGTTAAGATTTGGATGAATTTTAATTTCTTCTTCATGTGAAGGATGACAGAGTATTTAAATGATCCCGCATGGCCATGGATAAGCTGGAATTCCAGGCAGACACAGTGACTTCTATGCTCCACTGTCTTATCAGTTTTTGATTTAAATTCTGCATCTGGGAGAGGGAACAGGAGGCTGGAAAGCTGTGTCACAGAAAGCGACCTGGGGCTCCTGGGTTGATGGCAAGTGAGCCAGCAGTGCCCTGGCAGCCAGGAGGGCCAGCCCTGTCCTGGGGGCATCAGGCCCAGCATGGCCAGCTGGGCAAGGGAGGGGAATGTCCTGCTCTGCGCTGGGGCAGCCTCACCTGGAGTGCTGGGGGCAGTTTTGGGTGCCACAGTGTAAGAAAGGCATTAAACTACTAAAGTGTCCAAAGGAGGGCAATGAGGATGGTGAAGGTCTGAAGGGGAAGCTGTGTGAGGAGTGGCTGAGGTCACTTGGTCTGTTCAGCTGGGAGGAAACTGAGGGAAGACCTCATTGTGGCCTTCAACACCCTCACAAGTGGAAGCAAAGGAGCAGACACTGGTCCCTTCTCTGTGGTGACCAGTGACAGGACACAAGGGAATGGCCTGAAGTTGTGTCAGGGGAAATTTAGGTTGGATATCAGCCAAAGGTTTTTCCCCTAGAGAGTGGCTGGGCACTGGAACAGGCTCCCCAGGGAAGTGGTCACAGCACCAGCCTGACAGAGTTCTGGAAATGTTTAGACAATATTCTCAGGCACATGCTGTGATTCTTGGGTATGTCCTGTGTAGGGCCAGGAGTTGGACTTTGATGCTCCCTGTGGGTCCTTTTTAATTCAGCATATTCTATGATCCTATAATTCACTACTAATAATGCAAATTGGAATATTATCATTATAAGGAACTGCAGTTCTGAGAGTTTATACCAGTCAACAAGTCTAGAATTAAATACAGAAAATTTCTTTAAAAGCACCTTTCAGCAGTCACTGAGTACAGCAGATTTTCTCCTTTGAGTCCTCTGAGTGGGAGATCCACAACTGTGAATACTCAAATTCTGAGGGGCCAGCTTATAAACTGAAGCTTCCCACACCTCCATGTGCCCTGATGAGATTCAGCCTGGAGTAGTGAATGGGCCAGCAGCTGTTACAGCAAGACCTCTCTCAATCATCTACCAAAGGCCTTGGGAGTCTGGCAGGTCTGAAAGCCTGTCAGTGCAACTCCCATTGACAAAGGTGTGTGGCAAGAAACAGGGAACTGGAGACTTATTAGTGTAACTTCAGCCCCCAGAAACACTAGAGAGATACTTAATGCTACTGGAAAGTGAAAGAATTGTTAAAGAACAATGCAATCATCTCTCACAGTCAACAAGGGCTCACTAAGGGAAAATCGTGATTAACCAACCTATGCTTCTATCACAAGGTCACTTGCCTCCTGGAGGAAAGGAAGGCAATGGATGCAGTTCCAGTTTGACTAAAGCTGCTAACACAGTCCCTCACAGCATCCTTTTGCAACAAGTTGTCCAGCTGTGGGAGGAGAGCAGGTTCACAGTGCTCTGGCAGGATGGCAGCACTCACTGAATAAGGCTACATCTGTCTAGCAACCAAGACTTGGGTGCACCATTAGCAACTTGGCCGATGATTCAAACTGGGACGTACTCTGGATCCTCTTTAGGGACAAGAGACCTTGGAGAGGGATCTAGATAGATTGGAGCATTTGGCAGACATTAATGGAGTGAATTGAAGAAGTACAAAGGTGGGATTCTGTACCTGGGATGGGGTAATGCCAGGCACAGGTATAAAGTGGGAGAGGAGTGTCTGGGCAGCTGCAGAGGAGGTGGGGCTGGCTGGTGCTGGGCTCAGTGTGGGTCAGCAGTGCCCGGGCAGCCCCGAGGACAAACCCCATCCCAGAGCACCGAGCACGGCGCAGCCGGCCCGGGCTGGGGATGGCCCCGCGGGGCTCAGCCTGGGGCGGCCTCAGGGGGCCCTGTAGGTGAGGGAGGGGAAGGTCCTTGAAGGTGTCCCGAGGAAGTAAACAAAGCTGGTGGGAGGGCTGGAAGGAACTTCCTGTGAGGAGCAGCTGAGGAATTTGGGCTTGTCCGGTTGGGAGAAAGGGAGGCTGAAGGGTGACCCCACTGCTCTCTGCAGCTTTCTGAAGAGCAGAAGGGCACCGGGAGGTGCTGAGCTCTCCTCCCATAATCCAGGGACAGGACACGTGGGATCCATGAATCCAGCTGCACCAAGAGAGCTATCGACAGGACATTAGGAGGCATTTCTATCAAGAGGCTGCTCAAGCACTGCAACAGATTCCTAGAGAAGTGGTCGTTGATGCCCCAGTCTGTCAGTGCTCAAAGACACTTGGACAGTACCCTTAATAACATGCTGGAACTTGGCCAGCCCTCAAGTGGGCAGGTGAGTGACTGGACAATGACTGTAGGCCCCTTCCAACTGGAAGTGTTCTGTTGTATTTTATTCCTTGAAATTGAACAGAATCTACTCAGACTCTCTACTTTCTCATGCAAGTTTAGGGATTTTATTTTCTCTGCATGTTTCCATTGCATATTTTGAGATATTCATACTTTAAGATATTACAAGAAAGATGTGTATACTAAAAAGAATTGCACAAATTTTGAACAAAGTACTGGAATCAATAAAATTCAGATTATCATTAGTGAGCACCGAGATAGTCTACAATTGTAGACTAATATTATTCCAACATATCAGAATTTTTCACAGCCATTTTGGCAAGAAAGAACCTTTAAAAATGTGACTGATATTGTGTTCATTATGAAAATTTCTGTTTGTTGCTATACAAACTACAGTGTAACAACTTCCAAATGCGTATGTATAAAGAAGACTTCAACAGCAAGTGTGATTTGTTCTCCTAAAACAACTTGTTACTTTGAACAACTGTTTAAAATTCCATAGGTTAGTTCAGCATCCAGAAACATGTTTTATTTTTCAAGATTTATGAGGCTCACCTATGTATTAAGTAGGCAGAAAAACATTTGTTTGTTTATCTATTGTCCTGGTTTCCAAGAACATTGTTTTTTTTATTCTATGAACTGTCATTTCAAATACTGGAAAAAAACTTGAAAGACTTGCTGTAATATCAAATCCTACCATCTTCCCCTGCCACTACCCTCTCCTTCTCAAATATACTGGAGTGGAATACATGATTTGCAGCACTCTGTAAATGCACTAGTAAGGACCTACCAAGTCAGCTTCATGCAAGTAAGCTCCCTTTAGACATTTTAAGTGACTCTTGTGTTCTCAGCTCAAAATATAAAATTCCTTCTTATGAAAGGACTGCTTAAACACTGTCTTCACTTCCAGATGTGGTAAACACACAAAACATTTATAGGATGTAGAGTCTTTAACTGAGAGCAAATAAAACAGTATCTTAAACTTATGATAGCAAAGGAAAACAGTTATTTTGATCTGTTTTCCATTTTCTCAAAAACACACTTAGGATCAGCTATTAAACTTGAACGTTATTCCAACTGTATAACTTCAAAGGATCTTTAGTCTAAAGATCACCTCAGCCTTGTGATAAAAGATGATTTTAAAAATTCATCTGCACTTCAAAATTGCAGACATACAGATCTTGGTTCATTATTCACTTAACCTTTATACTTAAAAGGAAGTCTATGTATATGTCCTATACATTCACTATAACCGTCACATAAAATGTTAACATACACACACTGTGAGAATCCAAAGAACTAGAAGATTAGCTAAATTTAATCCTCTACTAAATTAAACTCAATGTACTTCACATCTATTTTCAGGAAAAAAAATCAACAGGAAAAAATATACTTGGAGTTATTCCAACACCTCCACATAGTGTACAGTCCTAAAACTATGTCAGGTATGCAATTTTTAGAAGCTAGTAGTACACATCTGCATTTCCTTGTTAATAATCTCTGATATATTTGCTTTATTCTTTTGGGTGTTTGTTTTTTTTTTATTCACCACAACTTAGACGTTGAGGAAGGTGGAACGAGCAACATTTATGGAATGAGAAACATAAGATTTAGAAGTGGCCTTCAAGGTGTCACTCCAGTAGAAGCCAAATAGCAAAGATGTTCCTGACTGTATTTAGCAAATTAAGTAACATGATGCCAGAAAATGCAATGTAATAGATGCTACCAATTACTTTTCAACACTCTGGCCACAATTTAGATGAACAAAAACTACAAAGATACAAAGACTTGTGGCAGTGTGTCTACACAAGATCTGTATTGACAGATCTACCCAGACACATAAGACACAGGTATGTATACTGTCTAACACAGTCACGGGTCCTCAAGTTCCACTCAAATACTGCTCCTGGTCTTAGAAATCAGAGTAGGACGTTTCTTTAAAAAGATACCTGTCCCAGAAAGTACCTTCTCTACTTTCTTAGACACATTAATTATAACATTACTTCAACTGGATTAAGTTCCCTGCTATCTTCCGGTGCTCCATCTCTCCCTGATCCATCCAGCCTCCCTTCTGCTGGTTTCCAACCCATGTTATAAAGGATCCTGTGTTCCCACAGCGACAGCAAAGCCTTGGGGAGCAAGGTCTGTATTCCCCAAAGCTGAGGCAGGAGACGGGCCTGGGGGCGGCACACAGTGACTCGCCGGTGCTGCTGACTGACTGCAAGTGGCCATTTTAATCTAAGGGCCTGGGGACCCGATGCTGTTGTAGATCATCGTCCTCCTCATTCTCCGCGACGCCCAGCCCCACCTCCCACCCCAGGCACACAGGGAGATAAGAACACACACCCGCGGGGACGGCGGGAGGGTCCGGGCACAGCCCACGGCACGGGGCAAGGGGCGGGAGTTGCCCTGGATCCCGGCCGGGGAGAGGGCCCCTGGGGGGGTCTCGGGGTGGCGGCGGCGGTGCTTACCTGTACTGGGCAGCAGCCCCGCTGTGGGTGAATCCAAAGTAGTTGCCGGTGGCCATTTTGGCATCTTCCCCCAGCCGGCTGGGCACTGCGGCGGCGGCGACCGAAGGGCGGCGGTGGCAGGGGCCATGAGAGGAGGCCCAGCGAGAAGAGGCGGTGGGGAAAGAACGGGACACACAGAGGGACAAGGGAGAGAGAGCGCCGGGTCAGACTCGGCGACTCAGGACCGACCCCCGCCCGCCGCCCTCTCCCGAAGCACGTACACGCCGAGCACCGCTACTCACCATAGGTGAACGAAACTACCGGGCATATGGGAATCATGAGTCCGGCCTGGCAGCGGCGACGGCGGTGGGTGAACTCTCAACTCTCCCCCCCCTCCCTCCTCCTCCCGCTCGCTCCCTTCCCCCACCCACCCACCGACGGCGACAACAGCGGAGTGCGGCCGGGCCGACTCCGCCTGCGCAGGCGCGGGATATGCGAGGGGCCGCTGGGAGATATAGTCCGGCAGCGGCCGGGATCCCGCTCAAGAAACAGGGAGCCGCCTCCGCCCCAGGGACTGCGTGCGCAGGCGCGGGATGCGCGCGGGAGCCGCTGGGAGGTGTAGGTCGCGCTGGTCGGGCATGCGGAGCCGCGGTCGGGGCGCCCATGGACTTCATACATACGCAGAGATACACAGGTATGTATGTATGCTGTGTGGAATCCCGCCACAGCTCCTGTCTGCTTATTGTACGTGCAACAAGCCGGTACAGCTTCACCCACACGGGGCCCATCTGTGTGACTTTTCCAGAAGCCAGCAGTCCGTCAGATCACTCCTGCAAGGCGCTGGGCAGCACATTGCGGCCAGTGCAGTGACCTCCCGATCAAAGGCACTGAATGAGCCTCCGTTCCCCATGGCTCTGCCCCTCCTTCCGGCAAATCCTTCCCTCTGAGCATCAGATGTCCCACAAAATTCTGAACAAAGCAAAACTGGAATGCTTAAATACTTTTATCCCATTTATGTATTTTGCTTGTGCTACAGTGTGCATTATGCATAAACTAATCAAGGCTTGTAAAACTATTAATAAACACTGAATTAAGTACAAAGTATAATTTCGGAAGTATTTGTTTACTGTAAGCTAAACTTATTCAAAACACACCTGTTTGGGATTCCTCCTGCAGTTCTCACAAAAGCAGGGATTCCCGTATCCCAGAGTGGCAGTGATCTTAGGCAGTAGGACTGTAAGGATATTATTGTTCAAAAAATGAGAAGAGGAAAGTACTTTCTCATCTCATAGTTAATATTATTGCAGCTGCATATGAAGTACAACTACTTCTGATGCTAAACATCCTTACCCCCTTCCCAATTCACTGAACATAATTTGTTGATCATTATTATTAATTTTACATAGGAATTTAATATTAATGTACCTCCTATTCCTTCTTATCCTAATCAAGCACAACAGTAAAAGGAATCTGCTGGGTTCTACCCAGAGTGCTTTTCTGGGAAGAAAGTGGCTACTGGGTAAATATTTAAATGCTACAGATTAGGAAAGAAAAGCCTTAATCCACAGTTCTATGAGACAGTACTTGAAGAAAAGACTTCAGAAATCTAGAGAAGAACTTAGAGCATATGACCTCTGCCATGAAAATTTCAATTGACTGAGGATATACATATTTTAAATAGATTTATGATTTATATAGATGTTTATATCTGTCCTTTCTTTTACTAACAATTGTTCATAATTAGACCACTGCTGCTTGGACAAGAAGACAAAACAAGTGTTTTTTTGTTCAACTGTCTTTCAATTTTTTTCAGTTATAAGCCTGCCAACATCCTAATAAATAGACAATATTTAATACACATTTCATTGAAAATATGAGCATCTATACACACACACACACACACATTCACATACCTTTTATCACTGCATCACTAAAACTATTTTTGGAAAGTAGGTAGGCCTGCCATTGCTATTCATTTATGAGGTGAACTTCATAGAATGACAGAATCAGATTGGCTGGCATTGGAAGGGCCTTTAAAAATAATCTAATTCCATCTCCCCTGCCATGAACAGGAACACTTTTCACTAGTCCTGGTTGCTCAGAGCCCCATCTGACCTGCCCTGAACTTTGTCAGGGATGGAGCACCCACAGCTTCTCTGGGCAACCTTTGCCAGTGCCTCACCACCTGCACAGTAAAGAATTTCTTCCTAATATCTAAGCTAAACTTACTGTCTTTCAATTTGAAGCCATTCCCCCGTGTCCTGTTACTCGAGGCTCTTGTAAACGGTATCTCTCCATCATTCCTATAGCCTTCCTTCCGGGACTGGAAGGCTCCAATTAGGTCACCCCAAGGCCTTCCCTTCTCCATGCTGAACAAACCCAATTCTCTCATTCTTTCCTCATAGGTGCTCCATCCCTCTGATCAACTCAGTGATCCTCCTGTGAACTCTCTGCGTGGATGTATATCTACATTATTAATATATACTACTATTGATATGTATTGGATTATAATGTTCCAAATAAATTTGGAATATTTACCCTCTTTTCAACTTTGTCTCCTTGAAAAAAACCCCAAAACCAACGAACAACAAACCCAGCAACATGAACAACAAAAACACACACACAAAAAAACCACAACTAAAAACCAAAACAAAACTCCCAAACAAGCAAACCCCCAAAACTCCAAGGCTTTCTTACTCACATCTGAGATTTTTGACTTAGGTTTCATAACTTTTCTTCATCCAAGTAATTTCTAGTAGTTATAATTCAAATACTACACCCTTTATGTTATGATTTCAGCCCTGCATATTTCTGAGCGTAAGCTCCCATCTGGCAGCCCAATTCAGCTGCAATTTCAGAAGAAGTTTCAGATTACTTTCCTGTGTGAATTTTGCATTTTGAGTTTTCAGTGCATATATCAGTTTAAAAAGACCACCACATACTTTATGAGAAGTCATACTTTCTAAATGTGACCAAAGCAATTAGAAAACAAGGTTTCCTTTCTCCTTGGAAAAAAAACCAAGAACCCACTAGTATTATACAAGTCTTTCCCTCAGCAGTTTCCTAATAAGAACCTGATGCTTCCTAGTGACTTTGTGAACCATTGCATAACATCTATTTATGCTACTACGAGCTTGCAGGATCAGATTCATGGTCTATACTTAAAAAACCTCAGTGCCCTATAAAATAAGATTCTATCTCCTTAAGACGTATCAGACTGCTTCAAAATGAAACAGTAATAAATTCATATTAGATCCTTAAAGGCATTTTGAGCTTTACTGATTTCTATATCTTTATCTGGAAGGAAAATACATGGAGTGATAAAGGGCAAGTTGTGGCACAGGGAGAAAGACAGAAAAGCTTTAGTGAAACATGGGAAAGGTATTTTTTAAATACAACAAAGAAACTTCTCTGTTCCTGATCCTAATAAGATAACAGAAGAACAGCTAGAAGAAGTTCCAGAATGAAAACATATGCTAGGACACAAAACTTTAATTTGGAATTAAATCCAACAGATACTCTATCTGTGTAAAGTTCAAAGTGTCTAAAAATATCACAGACAAAAATGGCAGGCAAAGCTAGCATTCAGGAAAATACACTTTTGTCCTTCATTTCAACCGTATGAGAAGAGATCTCCAAAATATGGCAAGAAGAAGAAAGCACGATAATAACATGCAGGTGTCATCTATCCTACTATTTTACTTAAATGTCCCAAAACGTGTGTGATAATGTCTTTGCTGCTGCCACAGGACTGCAGAACTGTGACTGAAACACAGTGGGGAAAACGAAATGTTTTTAAATCTCAAGATTTGCTAAGTAAGATTAGGTAAGATTTCTTGTAGGCAACCTTCCGGTTTACGTAGAAGCAGGCCCTCAGCTAGCCTTGCGTGCCCACCAGAGGGCAGGGCCACGCAGCAGAATGTGAAAGCTTTCCAACACACCATAAACCATGTTAAAAAAAGCTGCTTTATTTCCTGAAAAGGTAATTTAATACTTAATGCTCTCTTTGTAAAAGCTCTAGATAGAAAGAGATTTACAATCAACATACAGAGACCAGCGCTATCTTCTCACCCAGAAATTATTTCACATAGCTAGAGAGACATTAATAAGATTATCAACCTTCTTATTGTAAAGTGAAATTACATTTTTTAGGCAGTAAAGACCCCACATTTTCGAACTATTAAAGCAATAAAGTGTTACTTTTAACAACAGAGTTTAGACATTGTACAGCGATCATAACAATGGACATGTTAAAACATATAAAAGCAATTTATTAACCCACAGATGGAAGTTATTACTGTTTAGGTTATACTAAATTGCAACATTAAAAAAACCCACTTCCCAAACATAACAGAAAGTTACGCAAGTATTGAGGCAAACTCAAATTACATGATACATAGGAGAAACGAACCAGTTCCACAAACAAAACCACTGTGTGGTAGCATCCCTTACTCTTTCTTTCCTGACACTTTAATAGAGCTACTGTCAATATTATAAGCTAACCTTCCCTTTCACAGCAGATTTCTTCTTCCACCTTTTAAACCAGTAAACACAAACACAAAAGCTTTAAAAGCTGTCCCACTTTAGGTTTGCCCCAAAATGCTTTTCTTGCTAGCTCTACTATTTCTAACCAGAGGAGTCATCCTTTGCAGTTAGTAATTACTATGTAATCAGAAGCACAAGCATGTATTTTTCAACATTCCCATGCAAATTTGTATGCTAAAATCTGCTACCAAAGAAAAAGCTAGTGCTTTAACGTTCTTCTCTGCCAAAGACATGTGGGATATGAAATGAGGTAATCAGGCAGTAACTAGAAGAATTTAAGCCCTTTCAAGGCAGCTACAGAAGGAAAGCGTATGATGAAGGAACAAACCCATTACAAAAGTCTATTTTAAGAGCTCAGAAAGTGAACTATACCCCTAGGGGAGATAGATGACTCACTCAGAAGGTAACAGCAGATATTTACCTTGGAAAAATTATGGCTCTTTTCCCATTGTTCTAAAGCCGGCATTTTTTCTTAGTAGCTTCTTTCTTCTTTTCTAAATACAATAAAATATAGTGAAGGTAAGTCACCAAAAGCTCAAACCACCGCTGTACTCAAAAAGCAGAGTATTTGTCAAAGAAATGCATCATTCCTGAAAAGCAGAACATCAAATCCCAGTTGCAGCAAACCTTCCCTACCCTTCACTGATATGCTATTTAGGAATTTAGCTGTAGAAATAAACCTGGTGCTTGCTTTGAAGAAAATACTGCAGGTGGGAGAAATTAACTCATTAAGAGCCAGCAGAAAATGTTTCTTTTAGTCAATTTGATTTATGTCAAGACTGAAATAATTGATAAAAATCCATAAAGAATTGTTGATTTGAATAAAAAATTCTTTGATGATTTGATTAAAACAAAAACATTCTTTGTGTACCAAGTGTTGACCTGTAAAATAGCAAAGCATATAGGGATTACAAATGCCTGAACTCTCATTATACTTCTAACATGAAAAGTTAGTGAAAGTTAGTTGAAAAGAGTAGCTGTGGTTTTTTACAAATTAATAGTCCATATTTGGAGATGATCCTGTTATTGGAGTTAAACATTAAGTATTACAATATAATCTGTTCATCTTCCACAATTACATGGCTTGACAAGCCAGGTGTTGTTGCAGTGATGATAATTACTGTATTACCTGCTTATCATTTACTGTGCTTTGACTCCTGTTTGTATAAACAACTATATTTTTATCTTCCACAGGTCAGAGATGTAGTAAGAATTGTATCTTTTTCTTTTCATTTTGTGATCTACATGACATTGTGAAACCAGGTTACCAAGGACTATTTAGATGAGTACACTTCCTATTTCTGGTATTTTCTTCCTGTTTTGTTGCTATTAAAGTGAAGAAGTGAAAGCCACTTCTCACAGCAAAAGCCAGTTTACTTCATGATGAAGGCTCTAAGGACCTCACGGATCCCCTCTAAAAACCTCTTTGCCCACCTCCTTTAAGTACTTTTTCAGAAACACTGCTTATAACTTTCAGCTGCTCATGCTGATTTTGGAGGATTATTCCCTCTTGAAACATGATGTTTACCTTTCTGGCCCATGTTAATAAACAAGCAGAGATCTTTACAATTAAAAAAAAAAAAAAAAAAGACAAAGACTTTTGCTTTTCAACACTTTATTAATAGGTATTTGTTACTGAAACTATGGAGACCAATCAGCCACTACCTCACTCAGCCTGTATCAATTTTACCTGGAAGCTAGGATTGGGATTACAGTCCACTTCCTATTTTTTATAGTTTACTTGCACTTTATACAAAAAGCCTGCACTTTTTACAAAAAAGGTAGCAAAAGTGCAAGTCTAGAGTTATTAAGAGTGAGAAAAGGACTCATCTGGTACTGGGTGTCAGAAGAATTGTCGTTGCTCACAACACAAGTACATGGCCCATTGCTGCAAACAGTGATCAGCAAATAGGAGCAAGCTGTGTTAGTTTCATGTGAATCATGACCATATTTTAATGTTTGCAATAACATTAAATGCATTATATTCATTTTATATTAATAAGATTACATTCATCATAAATTGAAAGGCTCAAACAAGCAACACAGAATCACAACATGAAGCCACTTTGTGCTCTGACAGCATGCCTGGCCTGTCGCTGTTTGCAAAGGCTGTTAAAAATCACCTCTTACAAAGCGGAGGGCAAAGGGCCCTTTCCTCACCTCTCTTCCATTTTGGTGTGTCTCACAAGCAGTACTCGTTTAGGTGAACTAAGCCGTGTCAAGCCCTCCTCAGCAGGGTGCTCGGGATGCATCACCGTGGGAACACGCTACAGAAAATAAAGCAACATTGTCAGTATGTTTTCAAGGTTCTTTATTCGCTTGGACAGCTTTTAAAATATAGGTGTTTAAAAGAGGTGCTCAGACAGTTTTAAGCTTCCATCCCCGGTGCTTCAGCCTCACGGTGCCTGCCCGGACGGATGCCCTGATGCTCCCTGGTCCCCAGCTGCAGAGCCCAAGAGAAGGAAACCCGGTGGCAGAAGGGGGATCTGGTGGCAGGAGGGGAACCATCAGGAGAGGTTCCCGAGCGGCGCCCCGGTTGTGGCGGGGCCGTGGTTTCGCTATGCAAAGCCATCGCAGCCGCACCCGCCTCAAGCCCCAGCCCGGGCGGCCCGAGCGGCATCGAGGAACCGCTGAAGCGCGTGAAAAAACCCTGCTATTTATGAATTATTGTAGGGGGCGGTTTTCAGACTGGAGAAGACTGAGAGGCTACTTCAGAGAACGACAGAATCAATTTGGAAAAGACCTTTGAGACCACCGAGTCCATCTTTAGACTCAACACCACTACAGCAACCAGACCATGGCACCAAGTGCCGTGTCCAGTCTTTCCTTGAACATCTCCAGCGGCAGTGACTCCACCACCCCCGTGGGCAACCCATTCCAACGTTAATCAATTCTGTGAAGAAATTCTTCCTAATGTCCGTCGCAGTCTACAGCTCCCTCACGAGGGGAAGCAGAGAGGCAGGTACCGATCTCTACACTCTCGTGGCCAGTGACAGGATTCGATGGCGAGTCAGGGGAGGTTTAGATTGGATACCAGGAAAACGTTTTTCATTCAGAAGGTGGTTGGGCACTAAAACAGGCTCCCCAGGGAAGTGGCCACAGAACCAAGAAGAGTTCGGACAACGCTCTCAGGCACAGGGTGTGGCTCTTGGGGCATCCCAGGCCTAGGAGTTCGAGTCGCTGTCCTCCGTGGGTCTCTGCCAATTTGGGATTTTCTGTCATCCTATAAAATTTCCTTTCCATCACTACGATCCCTCCCCCGCCTCACAGGGGAGGCGGGAACGAGCGACGACAGAGACAAAGGGCCGCGTCGCCTTTAAAGTCGGCCCCCGCCGCCCCACGTGGGCGGCCCGGGGCGGGTGTTCCGAGCCGCGTCAGTTCCGCCTGTGTCTCGCTGCGGAGGAGCCACGCGCGGAGCAGGACGTGAGTGTTGGGTCTCCTCGCGCGCCCCCGCCACGCCGCCATTTTCCCCCGCGCGCCCCCTCCCACGGCCGCCGCCACTACCGCCGCGGCACCTCCCGGCCCGATCGGGGCAGCTGCGGCCGGGTGGCGCCGAGGTGAGGCTTCCCCTTGTTCCTCGAGTGCCCGCGGTGCCCAGCGGGAGGAATACCCCGCTGTGGAGCGGGAAGAGCGACCCGCCGCTGCCGAGGGGGAGCTGCCATGTCGGGGGAGTCTGATAGAGGGAGAAGATGGCGCCCGGCCTCGTTCCCCCCCCCGCGCCAGGAGCAGACCCGGTCCGCCGGCGACCCCTGGCCCGCTGGTTTGCGTGCTGTCCTTTTCCTCCGCTCCTCCATGAGTAACCTGCTGTCCCTTCCCTGCCGCCCTGTCCCGGGAAGACTTGGGCGTTCTCGCCCGCCCACCCCCTCGCCCCTATCCTTGTTCGGGTCTCGACTCTTTTCCTCGGGGGGCAACACGACCCACGGAAAAGAGGAATAGGGGAGGAAAATGGCGGCTGGGATCCGCCTACCTGGAGTTCCCGGCTCGTCTTCCTTTCCTTACCTTTCCCCGCTCTCCCTTGGCCCGGCTTATCCCGTCCCCCTCGCTGGCGCTGCGGTGTCTCCTCACGGTCAGCCCCTCCCGGGGGGCACCCACCACCACTCCACAGTCCTTTTCCCTCCAGTTTCCGCCCACACCTTCCTCCATATTGTCCCTTTCTTCTTCCCATGCGGTCCCCGGGGTCATCCCCTGAAACATCGTTTTGCTCTCCGACTCACTGTCATCCGTTTGCTTATTTTCACATTGTCCTATTCCAGCGCTTCTTTACCTTCGTCCTAGAGCGTGGCTTGTGTGTGCTTCCTCAAACCCTGTGCGGTGCTGCGGCTTCCGTCTTTGTGCTACAAGCTATTACCACAGGTCTTGCCCTACTTTAGAACCACGTTGATCCATTAGCATTATTTGGACTCTGGTTTTGTTGTTTGGGTTTTGGTTTTGTTTTGTTTTGTTTTTTTTTTTCCCATTTACATTTTTTTTTCCCACTTTCCCGTTTAAGAACGCTGTTACTCCCTTTTCCTTTCCTGAGATACTCTGTAATATTATCTTGGTCTTTCCTAGCTGAGGTTTGTATTGTATAGTTTCTCAGGTGTACTTAATTTTATTCTGAAAGAACAAATGAGCTGTATATTTGTTACAGAAAGTTTCTAGCAGCAGGGAGGATGTGTAACCGCTATATCTAACCACATGTTTGCATACCAGGGTGACGTGCAGGGACACCTGGCAGCGTGCATTCAAGGAATGCTGAATGTCTGCTTGTCTGTCGAATTAATAGTCTCCAGACTGATGTGTTGAAGTTACAGTGAAAATATTAATTATAGTGCTGTAGCTCTCTGTAACTGAGGTGTTTTTCAGACTGTTAGACTATAGCCTGACTGTCACGTGTGTAACAGTTTTGCAGCATGTTGCTTGCAAATCCGTCTGGTTGAAATGCCCGTGTTAGAGTATAGCTGTTGCTAGAGTATTAATGATTCATATTTGTGGATGTAATAGAAGGGATTTAGCTGGAGGACAGTATTATATTGTGTGTTTTACATTGTGGGGTTTGCCATGTCTAGGGATATATGAAAATATTGAAAGATTACTCTGTTGTAGACAGTTCAGAAGCCAAACGACTGTATTTAATGTGCTCTAAATGTGTTTTAATGCAGTTGCAGCAAAAAGAGGAAGAGATGTAAGAGGGGAGAGTGCTTGATACTGCATCTGCAGTGCATATTAAAGCTTAAATGAAAAGGCAGAAAAATGTTTAGAAGGGCTTGAAGAAGATGAGCCAGTACAAACAGGTTTGAAGATTGCTTTCCAGCCAAAATGGAATGTCATTCCTTATATAGTGTTCTCATGGTATTTTTCTTTTCCCAGAATGCCTAAATCAAAGGAACTTGTATCTTCAAGCTCATCTGCCAGTGATTCAGATAGTGAAGTTGACAAAAAGGTGAACAATATATGCAGTTCATTACTGTATTAACTCTTTTGTTGCAGGCTGGGGTTAAAGAATTAGGTACGCATTATGTCACAACTTGCGTATCATTCCATATGATGTGTCAGACGCTTTAAGGAACTTTATTTTCCACCCACCCACCTCAACAACTGCAACAACAAAAACCAAACAACTGACCTTCCAAGTATGGATGGATTGCATAATTTTTGCCCTGAAGAATTTTTTTTTCTTTAGTTGCATTTTGTTTTCTTCATGACATTTTATATAATAATTTCAAATTCTCTGTGATTCTTTGCTGCTTTGTGACAGGCTTCAGAATGCTTCTATATCAACTGCCTTGGTGGCAAGAATTTGGTCTTAAGAATATGCCTACCACCACCCACTGCCATTTTATTATCTGGACTTCTCCATAACAAAAATCTGCACTTGCCCTGTGATCTTTGTGTCACTTGCTTATCTTGTTTGCATGGGATTTTTTCTCTGCTTCATTTTTTTTCATTTGCTGTTACACCATCTGCTAGTTTCTCACTTAAAAGCTGAGCCAATCTGAGTGTCTTTGAGTTGATGAATTTTAAGATGACTGTTTTAAATGTATAAATGGAATGTTCCCAATTAATTTAAATAGTTATTTAAGTTAGAGGTTTGTATAGATGTTCCAATCATTTTTGAACAAAATCAGAAAAAAATAGTTAATTTATCTTTATTAGGAAATGCCAGGCAGTAACACATACACCAGGTTTTTTAATGTACTGCAATACATGAAGAGGTCTGGTCTCCTGTTTTTACATGAGTAGAAATAGTAACTTTGTAGCTTTTCTGGGTAATCTGATTTAGAGTTGGTACTGTCTGAATGGTTTAGATTGCATAATTTATCATGCTCTGGGCATCGATTAGATTCTTATTTCAAAAAAATGGTCTGATAGAGGTGGTTTCCAGATCCTTTATTCATTATTTTATCTATGGGGTTTTTTGTTTTGGTTTTTTTTTTTGGCGGTGTTGCAAGCTGTTCTGTATTTCTCCTTCTATTTAGTGAGGAAGAGGGTGCCATTTCCATCAGACTTACATTTTTTTTTATAACTACTGAACTGACAGTGTTGCTGTGCAGAAAGAGGAGGATTTTTAAATTGTATTTTGATCTGATTAAATTCTCTTTAAAGCCAATGTATTAACTTCACTGAGAACAGAATCAGGCTCATTTTGAAGTCTCTAAATTCCAGTCTAAACATAGTGTGTTTGATTCCTGCCTTCACAATGAGGAGGTGATAAGGTGCATTGCTTGGTAGTAGGCTGTGACATACTGTGTAAACTTATCTGTAGCATACAGAGTGATTGTGGCTCATGCTTTTCTTTTTTTGTTTTGCTCCAAGGCAAAGCGGAAAAAGCAAGTAACTCCAGAAAAACCTGTAAAGAAACAAAAGACTGGTGAAAGTTCAAAAGGTGCAGCTTCTTCTAAGCAAAGCAGTAACAGAGATGAGAATATGTTTCAGGTAAAATTGATGACTCATAGAGACTGGTTAATGTAACATGTTACATCTTAGGCTGTATTAATTTTCTGAGGTGATCATATTTATGCTCAGAAAAGCATGGTTGGATTTAACAGAGTAAAACAATCGGAGTTGAATCTGTTGATCTAATTCTCATGACTTTGCTCCTGGTAGTCATTTTGTCCATAAATACAGCACTTACCATCAGTATACTTTAACTATTAATCAGGGTTGTGTCTACGTGGAAATGTTTTTTTAATTAGGGTTCTTGAAAAAAATGTTCTCAGAAACCAAAGCGTGGACTTCTCGTTCCTATTTAACTAGGTCAAGGGCGGCTTGGCCTCCTGTGTTATGACAGCATCTTGGAGTAAGTTTTGTTTGTTCCTTTATGTTATGATGTAGGGTCTTAACACTGAATATCCATAAAGTTAGTAACCTGTGGTATTGCCTTGTTTTTAAGATGGGTTGAATATCTGTTTTTCAGTAGAAAGATGCATTTGTGAATTCAGTTTGGGTATTGCAGTTCCCAGGGTTAGCCAAGGCAGTAGCAGTGTGTGCTTAGAGAGCTGATACACAGCTCAGAATGTGGATCAAGATCTATTAAAGTTGGCTGGAAAAGAACTTAAAGTCTTGAGGCTTTGGTTCTCAAGTTTGTGAAAGGGTTTGGGAAAGGTGCCTAATGAGATGACCCAAGTGCAGAGTAATGTAAATTAAATGGTTCTGGGCTGTAGGAAAAGTTTGTTCCAGAGAGACCTGTTTACTCTGATACAGGGCAGTTATTTTTAATGTGTGAATTCTTACTTTTCAGTTATGTTTGGGAGGGAGAGCTTCACCTGAAGGCTGTTTCTGGACTTCCACATTGAAGGAAGTGTATAATATTTTTAGTTCTGCTTGGGCCTGCGTTGAACCCTGTAAGAAAAATGATGCAGTGAATTCTACAACTTAGGAGGTGAACTGCAGTTAGAACTCTAAAGAACTATATATAAACGTAATGTTCTGGTTGTAGTAAGTTCAGAAATTCCAGCTTTGGAGAAGGCTTTAAAATTTTTAGTGTTCTCCTGATGCAAAAACACGCAGACCCTTTCAAATAAAGGCAAAAGTATGCGTGCTCTGGTTTCTTGATACCTCTTCAACCTAAGATAATAAAAAGTTACTAAAAACAGTAGAGGACTGATATTACTCTGATAAGAACAGGGATCTTCTGGTGTTAAATAGAATACAGATCTTTGAATATCACCTTGACCTAAAATATCAGTGTCACCCAGTCTGTGCCTGCCTTTGAAGTAATTAACAACATAATATTTTTTATATTGCTCATTATCTTATGGTGAAGCATTGTCAGTTTTTGTAGTCTACGTCAACTTCTGTGCAGTAAGTAACATGTGAATGTTAAAGTATAGAAATAAAACTACAGTAGGTCTGAGGATACTCCTCCTTCCCCCCTACCCTGGAGGGCATGCTTGTTAATTTTTTAGACATAGTTTTGTTTGTTCTAGGCATCTTAGTGATACTAGAAACCTTTCTGGAGGGTTTCTCTCTCATGGCAGTAAAATGATCTCTGATGTGGAAGTGACTGCAGTATAGCTTTACAAGAGTGGCTTCAGCTGATAGAAATCAGGCTATAAAGCATTCATGGGATAGTCACAAGTTCTGTGGTGTCCATATTGTGCGTGGGAGTGGCTGCAAATGATGTGAAACCAAGAGTCTTCCTGTTCTACACCCTCAGGCTATGTTCTTGAAGCATACAGGTTCCCCTAATATAGAGCTCATTGTGACTGCTGTATTCAGACGAGTAATCATTTTCATAAATATGTACATTTTGTATTTTTGTTTGAGATTGTTGGTGTAATGTTTCTTGTGCAACTATTTAACAATAGTGTTAATGTAAGTAGAAGACAATTTGTTCAGTAGAGGAGACAAATGTGTATTTTATGTATTTGCATGTCTTGGCCTTACTAGGTTTTATAGGGAAGTTAGTATACTGTGCAACTTGATGAAGGATTTGTGTGCTGTTAGGTTGCAGAAATATATGTTACTCCCATGTGTGGTATATTACTTGAGGCCCTGAGGACAGGCATTATTTGTGTTAATGTGGAAGGGTTTAGCCTTGATGCATTAGGTTCCTGTCTGTGGCTTCAGGCCAACCTGAGCTTCGCACCATGTGCTTTGGTTAGTTTCACTAATCCTATCATCTGCCTATGCCTGTTTTGGATAAGGTTTGTCAGGATATATTAATGACTACCCAGAGCAGAACCGCATTGCATGATCATGTGTTTAACTGAAATTGTCACTTCAGAAGTTGTCTCTGTGTTGTCCTGTCCGCCTCCCAAACTCTTTTTTTGGGGTGGTTTGTTTTTTTTTTTTTTTTTTGAATTTTCACCATAATTGGGTTTTGACTTGTGAAAAATAAGTTCATTAATTTTTCCAGTGTAATTTCCCAGTGTCCTTATCACAGGCTCCTGGAAGAAGGTAAGCATAGAAATTTATGAGGCTCTGAAAATGTGATTGATTCAGCACGCTAATTATGAAACTAAGGTGATCATTGATGCATTTCACAGTTTGCTTTGTTGCAGATGTCACTGCTCACAGGAGTCTTGAGCTCCTTACATATGGTTATTGGTTAGGGAAGAGAGAGAGTTTTTTGCTGTTTATGCTTGCACAGTGAGTGCAGTTTAATCCAGAAAGACTGGAAATAGGAAAGAGAATGAAGAAAGTGCTTGCTGAAACTCACACAGGAAGCCAGTTGTGTATCTCGGAAACGAACAGAGATATAGTTTAGTTCTTTTTATTCTAAGAAACACAAAACTGGAAATAATGTTTTTAATGTTTACTGATTTATGTAAGTCAATTGAGTAGTATAATCTAAGGATCTGTACTATTTAATAGAAAGTATATGAACTTCTCTGTGAAGGTTGAACTTCACTAAAGCACTTGGGCTATAAATCATGATGACAGCAGCCAAGCCCCAGGCAGCCACTCGCTCACACTCCCACCAGTGGGGCTGGGAGAGAATTGGAAGGGTAAAAGCTGGAAAACTCGAGGGGTCAGATAAAGACAGTTTCATAGGAAAGCAAAAGCCACACACTGAGGCAGAACAAAACAAGGAGTTAATTCATCAGTTCCTATGGGCAGGCATGGCAGGAGTTCAGCCATCTCCAGGAGAGCAGTTCCCATCACATCTAAGTGTCACTTGGGAAGACAAATGTCACCATGCCAAATGTGCCCCTTTCCCTCTTCTTTCCTCCACTTTATTCCATGAACTTGATGTCACATAGTCTGGAATATGCCTTTGGTCAGTTGGGGTCACCTCTCCCAGCTGTGTCTCCTTCCAGTCTCCCAAGCACCCCCAGCTTCTTTGCCAGTGTGGCAGTCTGAGAAGCAGAAAAGGCCTTGGCTGTGTGTAAACTCTGCTCAGCAGTAACTAAATCATCTCTGTGTTATCATCCCTGTGTTCAGCACAAAGCCAAGACACAGCCCCATATTGGCCAATGTGAAGAAAACTCTTTCCTCCCAGTACAGCAACCCTTGGGATGCTGCTCTGGTTATAGAGATATAAAAGCACTGAAATTACTCTTTAATATTATGCATGATAAAAGAATTGTTCAGAAGTGGACTTGTACCAGAATTGCAGGTTGCTAAGCATCAAGGAACATCAATTTACTTAACTAGTTAAGTCTAGATTTTGTTCGTGTTTTTAAGTGTAGATGTTTGTTGGAACTCTACTTTAGAAGCCTTTTTAAAAATTACAGTAATGGCAGGTTTTGTATAGAGTTCAACTAAATATCTGAAATTTAATGGGAGCATTCATATGATATGTAGATGTGATGTGAAATCTAACTTAATTTCAATATATACATGGAAAATGCTTTTATCTAAGGTAGACTTAATGATCGAGTGAATGTGAACTTTGCATTATTGCCTCTCACCTTACTCTAGTTGAATTAAGACACAGATTTTTTCTTGTCCTTGATAATCACATTCTAAACCCTTTTATTGTATTAGTAGCTGTAATCTGCTACATTGAATTAGATTTTATTTCTTAAAACAAATCTGAAATTATTTGGCAAGGTACTGATATTCTTCAATAGCCATGGAAAAAAAAAAGGTGCTGCTCTGTGCTACTGGTTGAAGCTGTTCCTGTAGGTGGCCTTAAAACTTACTGGAGCGTTAAAGGGTAAAACCAAGAAATGTTGTCCATGTAGGCTATTTAGGATTTTCTTTGCTGGGAGTGCAGATGGACTTGGGCGTCATACCAGGTTTGATATGAAAGACCTAAAGTGCCATAACATTATACTTTTATTTTTGAGTTTTTAATTTGTATTGTAATTTTAGTAATTAAAAATACTATCTTATGAACAGTAACGTCTTACTAATTTTAAAGGATGCTTTGAAGTAGGAAAAGTGCTTCAGACTTACGTTATCTAAAATGTCCCAATGGTTTTAAAATCAATTTCAGATGTCATACAGCATCTGCAGAAGAAGAAAAATTAAGCAAAGATAAAGTATTAATGTTTATATCTATTTGGTGAAATAAGAGCATATGACTTAAACATCTTAGAATTATTCTAGTTGATTGGAGAGTTCTTAAGTCTTTGTGGTCTAACTTAATGCTGGTGGTTTGGGGCCAGAAGTGTGGGGCCCATCCTTAAATTGTATCAAAATGGATCAAAATTCAACATGCAGAGATAAAGGAAGTTGAAATTGAAAGGCAGTGTTTTACCCGGAAGGAATATTTTATTTTAAATTTGTTAACTTCAGAATCAGTTCTTTTTTTATATAAATTGTATCCAGAAGGTACATGCAGAAGTTAAAGGATTTTTTAGAATTGCAAGAAGTTTTATTTGGTTATGTTTTAATTACCTAGTTTCTGGTTCTCAAATTCACCTTGTACTTGGAATTTATGTGAATAGATAATTTTTTATCATATTTGGAACAATATTGAATAAGCTCAAATCGTACTGTATTGCATAGTTGGTGGTATGATTCTTCCCCAGCTTTTCCCTACTCCACCTCCTGAAAAAGAGGTGCATGTAATTCAGTTATGACATTGGTTTGAAAATTACGAAATTCCAAAATCCAAGTTCCAAATTTTCATACTGTGCTACGTGCTGGTAAAGTGTAAAGATTTGACTTCTTTAAGACCTCGTGGTACAGTGAGGTACCTGTGAGGACTTGAAGGTGGGCATGGGACAGTTGGTGGCTTTCATTTCCATCTGTATTTACTGTGTTAAAAAAAAGAAAAAGGGAAGGTATCACACATAAACATCAGATTTGCTTTCTATACTTCTGGAATGGACTAAAGTTTAGATTTGGGAGTAGCACTCCATTTATCCTTCTGTGTTTAGGACTGTTGCGAAGAAAGGAGATACTTTTTTTTTTTTTTTTTCAGAAAACAGAAAATCCATGACTTACTAGAAGCAATCATGTAAAGAACACAGGTATTTTTATTCTAGGAGAGCTACTTTTGCATTGAGCATTGCCTGCTCAACCAGTTTTAAGTCGTTACTTATTAGCCTACTGACTACTCTGAATTAAGCTTTTAATCTAGTTGTTTCTGTGGTGTCTAAAATAAGATGCAGTGTACAGTGTCACATGTCAGAGTCTAATGCTGCTGGGGAAAGTGAATGCTCTAATATGTAAAATACCTAATAGACCCTTACATGTGTTTTGACAGATTGGCAAAATGAGGTATGTCAGTGTTCGGGACTTTAAAGGGAAAGTCTTAATCGATATTAGAGAATATTGGATGGATCAAGAAGGTGAAATGAAGCCTGGAAGAAAAGGTATTGTTCTGCTTAATGTTACTTTGTATTAAAACAGTCTGCAGTTTCCAGTAAAACTTCCTGTATCATATTTTTCTCATTTGTTGCTGCATGATACTTTTTTGAGTAGTACTTTTACTTTCTTAAAATTTATATTTTTACAAAAATTAGTTTTATCTGTAGGTTATGGATAAAATCTTAAGCAGGTTTGTTGACCTGAGTCTGTTTTCCTAGAGAATTGCTCCATGATTTATGGAAAGCAAGGTGTCAGATACAAGCAAATTTGGTAGGGGAAGTTATAAACTTAATGAACTGAATTTCCTCTTATAGGTGGATTTCTTATTTCAGAATTAAGTGAAAATATTTGTTTTTATAAGATTTTAATTTTCTTAAACCAACTATGTCCTTCAGTTTCTACTAAATTTTAGATTAAAACAACATAAACATTTAATGTGGCTTATTAGATATTAAAAAAAAGTTAAAAAATATTTTAGTAGAGGGGAAAATATCTCAAGTGTCCCAAGTTTGTAATCTGTAGCACAACACAAGCCTTTGTACTTCTGGTTGCCACTTGCACAGTTGCTTTTCATGGCAAGGGTTCACTGTGAACCATCTTCAGAACTTCCACATCTCAAGACAGGGATTGCTGTAGTGGTGCTGTGCTTAAAAGTTATGTTGCTTCTTTTTGAAAAGCCTACTTTTTTCCATTTTCATACAGTATCAGTGAAAAAGGTAAGCATGGAACGTTCTGCCCTGTGGATTTGTAGAACCACAGAATGGTTTGGATTAGAAGGGACCTTGAAGATCATGTCTATCAGCCCCACTCCCTGCTGTGAGCAGGGGCACCTTCCACTAGACCAGATTGCTCAGAGCCTCATCCAGCCTGGCCTTTAGCACTTCCAGGGATGGGAAGTCCACAGCTTCTCTGGACAACCTGTGCAAGTGCCATCATCACACAGTAAAGAATTTCTTCCTAATACCCAATCTAAATCTACCCACTTCTAGTTTGAAGCCATTCTTCCTGTCCTGTCACTACATGCTTTTGCAAAAAGTCCTTCTCTATCCTCATGTACTGCCATGCTGCTAAGTTTGGAGTTTGAAGAAATTTAATGTACAATCACCATAAGGTTTGTTACATTCTTTTGATGTGTTCAGGAGCAACTGAGTAAACAGTCATTTAGAAAGTTTGAGAAGCATTTTCAACATTTCTCAAATAACCACTTAGAATAGGTTTGCATGAACAGGTATACTGGTGCTCTACAGGAAAAATGCTGGTTTTTGATTTGTTGCTAGTTAATGGAAAAGGTTTCTCTAACTTCTAAGGACATCACCTTCTGTGTTTCAAGGTGGTATTCAGTAGTATATGCACTTTGGCAAACTACAACAGGATTTGATGGGTGGGTCAAGTGACAAAAATGACGTGATGTAGATAGAAGTTTTAACGGTGCAGCAAAAGAGTCTGAATTTTGTTACGATAAAATTAAAAATAATCTGATACAGTATGTGAGCACTCTTAAGCTGCTCATCTTGCTATCCTGAAACCAATATAAGCAGTCAAAATTTTGTAATAAAAATAAACCCATCAGATTAAATTACTGTCAGTGTGTCAAGCAGTAGATCTGAATTTTGTTTGGTTCATCTGGTCTGCGGTTGAGGGACATCTGCATGGCATTTAATCCCCTAATAATGGTTAGCACACCTGACCTGTTTTCAGATGACACCTGCCCTTCAAAGGCTGGTGGAAGACTTAGAGAAGTTCCATGTACACTACTTGCTGCTTGAAATTCTGGTGGTGCTCTGATAAGACAGTGATGGTAAAGAAAAGGCTATGGCCTCCAAAAATGGAATACAAAGTTTCAGCTGTTTTCAGGTCCTGCTCCACTTTTCCTTCCACTGAAGGAAAACTATCACTGGGAGGGGAGAGTGGGAGTAATTAGTGGAAGAGCTTGACAGGAGAAAGTATGAGGACTGTGAGCCTGCAATTTCCACAGAGTGTGTGTAGAAATTTTTGGGGTAAGAATGAGTACACCAAAGTACAAATGAAACATGTGCCTGTATTGAAGCTCGAGGGGAAGATGTGATCAAATTTAGAACTGAAATGATGGGCTGTGGGGTACTGAATGATTTTTGGTTGGATATCACTAGAAACCATGGAGAACCTGAAGTAAAAAGTGACTTTGGTATTGGTTTGTGAGTGCTAGGGGATGATACAGAGTCTCTCCAAAAGGTTACTTACAGCACCTGTTATTTACAATGTTTTAAGAAAGAAAAGAGGGAAAAAGACCTCCCAGAATTGCTGTACTCGAAAAGTGCATTGTGGACCTGTCTACATAGGTTCAGCTTTTAGGAACAAACAGGAGTACAAATGATTTCCTACTTGTCACCCAGGGCTTTTGTACTGCCTTCTGTCAAGGCCAGAGTTGTATTTCACTTCTTGTGTTTCACCTAGTACTCATACAATTATTTGTTACACATATTTTCCATGTAAACATGTCTAGAGATAACCTGAAGTGAAGTGCTGGTAGTGCGTAGTTTTCCTTTTCAACTAAGATGGTTGTTGAAGTAACTCAGGTATTAATATTGTAACATAGGTTTTGTGTATGAAAGCAGCCTTTATAATAATTGCACAAGATCCCGCACCACAATTTTCTTTGTCTTAAGTGTTTATTTTTAATGCTTTTCAGGTATTTCTTTAAATCCAGAACAGTGGAACCAACTGAAGGAACAGATTTCTGATATTGATGATGCAGTAAGAAAACTCTAAAGACAGAGCCATACAAAAACTTAATCTCTTTAGTTGTATTAAGCAGTCTTTTTACATTGGCTTTAGTTTTCTAAAATATTGTTTTCCAAGCTATTGTATATTTGGATTGCAAAACAATTTGTAAAATGAATACTTTTTTTATGTGCATTAAAAGTGTATTCTGAGTGAGGCTATTTGTGTATACTTTACTAAAAGGAATTGTGTTGCTTTCACCCCATGGTGTAAAATAAACAAATCAAGTAATATGTAAAGCATACTTGTTCATGGCCTTTTGATTGAAGGTGTTTGCTCATAAGGCCACCTAATAGCTTTAGTCGTTGTTTTAATATCAGTTAAGTTTACAGTTAATCTGAATTTGTTCTATGAGGGGATTTCTAAAAATGTCTCAGTTTGTCTTTTTCTGTTATTCCATTTTCTTTGGTATTGCCCTGCAGCTTTCTGCTTTAAGACTTGATACAAACAGTGAATACTTGGAAAAACTCATTTTTGTAGATAATTTTCAATACTGTATTTGCTGATTTATCCTTTTATTCAGATGTTAACAGTCTTGAATATATAGGGTTTTTTGCATTACTTGCATGAAGGATTGTGCTAAACAATAACACTTGAGCACAAAACACATGCTCTCTTCCCATTTTTCTTCAGCTTGCTTGACCTAGCAAATACAAGTAGCCTTTCTTGAACTTTAGATTTGAAGCATAAGCTTTTACGGTAATAGACACATACCTCAGAGTGAGACAGTATTTCAAGGCTCCAAATGTGGTTATTTGAGTACACTCTTCAAGGTTTGCATTAAATTCAATCTAGAATAGATACTAGCCAGTTATCCTATAGAAAAGGAGCAGTTTACCTGTCTGTAGGGTTTTTGTTCATTTGAAAGTATTGCATAAACAATGATGCTTAAATTAGACTGTAACACAGGTTAAACAATCAAACAGGGTTAAAACTGCTGCAGCCAAAATGTCTGTCATGTTTCTGCCCCATCCATGCTGCCTGCCCTGACCTCTGAACTGGGGTTGCTTGCTGTGGCTCACGTGTGCGCCGCTGGTTTGTCTGTGTGCAGAAGGCGCTTAGCATGGACAGGGGGCCTAGGTGGTGCACGACGGACCATGACCCAGCGAGCTTGCCTCGTCAGCCCCAGTACCTCCTGCATAGAAAAGCCTCTGCCCCGTGGAACCTCTTGCACAGGATGCAGCCCTAGAGGAAGGGCTTGGTGACACCAAGTCACAACGGAAGGGAGAACGTGATGGAGAACTTGGAGATGTAAGGGGCACACACATGGAGATGTAATGGTGCACAATCAAATTTTGCTGGCACAAAATAACTACAGTGAAGAAATGGAAGCAGAATTGGAGATGTTCATTTTCTGACATAATTAAGCAAAGCACGTAGATAACTTCATGAAAATGGACATTTCAAGGCTAGTGAATGCCCAACTTAGTTTGTGTAATTTTCCCATTTAATGATAACAGTCTCTAAATTTTGTATAGGTAAACAAGATTTACTGTTTGTTTATTTACAGAACATCTTGATACAGTTGCTTATATTGCAGACATGATTGTAAGTGCCATAAACTGTCTATGTGCTGCAGAGTTCATAATTCAATGCAAATAAGTATTAAAGGCTGAAGAGAGACTTCATGAAATTAAGTGCGTGTTATTTAGTTTAAGTATGTCACATATCTTCACCTGCTTTTAAACTTACCTATTGTTGACATTACAAATAAAATTAAGGTCTGGTTTTGTATAGCTCAAGAATTCTTACATCTTTAAGAACTGCTTGAGGGTGAATAAAAGGGCGAAGAGATGTTTGTGGTAGCAGATGTGAATTTGGGCACGGCTTTCTTATTTGAGTGACTCTTAACAACATACAGGGCTATTTGGACCAAATAGAATAAATATGTAATAGCTGCTAAAATTTCACAGATGAGTAAGTGAAATAAATTGCTTCAGATCACTACAGACAGGTTCTAAGTGTTTTTTATTGCAATATATGTAATGTGATTTTGTTCCTTCAAGACTGAAATTTTGCAACCAGATTTCATGAATTTTACCTCAAAACTTTGAAGGGGCTACTTAAAAGTGCATGGGTATATTTGAGGGAAGGTTGTCCTCACTTAGATTACTGTTCTAATAGGTCAGTTGTGTTCAGGAATGTGGGAAATTAAAATCATTCATTTGGGGAGAGTAAGTGAAATGGTTTAATATAGGAGTTAGTTTTCATGTGGAAATTGATAGTAGAGGTATTCAAAGAAATCAGTATTTGTTAGCCACAAACTATGAGTTTTTAGTAGGTATCAAAAGAGACAAGTCAGTTTCACAAATGAACTTGAAATGGGGTGACTTGATCAGATGACTGATGTGCTTGTGACACATTCAGTATTATTTTGAAATAAATGGTAGTGATTTGTCATATAATCATCTGTAGCTTCCCTAATTTGAGAAGAAAATTCCTTTTTGAATAAAGATTATTTTTTGCAGACAGTGTTAGCTAGAATATATGTAGAAGTGTCCATGGAAGAAAATTGTGCATGCATGACCAGGCTGTCTAATGCGAGATAAAAGCACTGCTCCCTCTTCCATTTAGGTGATGAAAGATACATTTGATTTTTCGTGTTTATGCAGGGCATATTAGCAATATGTTTTATAAATTAAGCCTACTATGGAGCTTAGGGGAAAAAACACATCACAGAGCTGCCAAAGTACTGTATGTGTGATAATCAAACTGTCAATGTACCATGTTGCTTGTATGTAGAGATGTTCATGTTGAAAATAAACAAATGCAGTACTAATTTTGGTATTTCTTCTAAAGAAAATGGCCCTGGTTATGTGTGTGTGTGAGATCTGTTAGAAAAACAAAACAAAACAAACCCAAAAACACCCAAAAGAAATTGATGATTGTAATTCTGGTAACTCAAATGTCTCATTGTTCGCCATGTGGAATGTTTCATGTTTTGCTCTGGTGGTGTCCAAAGCAGAGAGGCCACTGGAAATATGAGCCCTTCAACTGTAATAACTTAATGTTCAAATAAAAAATGGTTAAATGATGTATGTGTAATAACAGTTTGAACACTTGGAAATAAAATAAGACTTCTGTTGACAGAGTGTTACCTTTAATAGAAATTTAGCTGCACAATTATGGTTTCTGCTGTTTGTTTCTTGCAACTATTGTAGTGTGGAAATTTGAAAACTTCATTATCTTATATTTGATCTGTGTTTGTGGGTGGGAAACTTAACTGGGATAGGAATTTTTCACTAGAATAAGAAGAGCAACTATCATGTAAATACAGAAGCAGCAGATACAAACACGTTTTCAAGTGTCAGGTAGGAGGAAAGTGCCTGGTAAGTTGTTGCAGTTATGAGATTGGCTGATTATCTTTTGGGTGGAGTTTCTCTTTGACTGTAAATGTTGCCACAGATGAGGTAGAAGAATCTCATGCATTTATTATCATTGGTCAGTTATGTTTGCTTAGATTTCTTTAGGAAGGTTATTTATTTTTCACATACTTGAAGTGACTGATCTGTAGGGAGTAAATTAATTAGTGGATTGTAGCCTTGAACCTAACTGACTTTTCAAGTAATTTTGAGTAGTTTAGCCACAGAAACAGAAGTTACGCTGGATCAAGGGGAAGAAATGGCATGAGGGGGTTGATAGAGGTTCTTCATGTCCTCCCCAGTCTTCATTCACTGTCTTCCCCTGACTGATGGGGTTTGTCTTTGTAGCTCTGGTGACTCTGCATGGAAGAGTCTTCCAATAGGCACTGTTTGTCCTGTGGTGAATCAAGGCTGCATGTCCCTTGCTCGCAGTTACATGGAAGTGTGAAAACATCTGCTGAGGAAATGAAGTGAATGGTCCTTAGCTTAATGATGGTTATCAGGGAAGCTTAATTCTGCCATCATGTGAACAAAATTGAGCCTGGCACCTGTGCCCTTGGTATTGCACTTGATTTAACAAAACTGTAATAACTTTCTATAAGATCTGCCTACTTTGGTTTTTTTTGACTTCATTTTGGTTTCAGTGATTTCATATGCTTATCATTGATCAGATGTCAAGTGAGGTAGGGATTGAGGTTGTGTTGAGGACTCAGGTTTTTAAAAGTTACTTGTTAGAAGGAGGTGGGCTCTCAATCCTAAAGATTGAAGGAGCTTGCTGTAGAAGAGAAAGCTCATGCAATTAACAGACTGTTCTAGGAAATCTCTAGCTGTATTTGATAAGGCTAAATAAGAAAAAGGTGCCTGCTTGGTTAGCATGCCTAGTAGACTGCTGTTAGTTAGCAGCACTTTAGTCACCTTATATCAGCAGGAAATAATGAGATGAATACCGTTGAATTAAAGAAGTGGTAGGATTTTACATAACCCTGTTACTTGTGTTCTCTACCAAAGAGCTATTTCACACCTCTAAGAAATTAAATGCTTTATGCTTTCACTTATAGGCTAATGTGTCAGAATGATTTCACACTGTTGAAAACAAAGCTCGTTTCATCAGTTTGTCTTAAACCTCAGTTGATCTATACACTGAAATACCCTCACACCCCAGATCTGAGAGGGAGGTGAATGTATATTAAGAACAAATCTGAGATTATCATGACTGTAACAACTGACTACACTGCTTTACATTTGCCATCCCTTACTGAGATCTGCAGCTCCTTTTGTATTTCCTCTGCTATTTGTATTCTGACTGGAAGCATCCATCTGCCCCTTGGAACACAGATATCTCTGGCTAAATCTCATGCCACCACAAGACAAAGAATATATATCAAAGATTGGATCCTAGTGGTACTTAGCAGATAGACCTGCTATTGCTAATAAAGGTCAATTAATATGTCTATGTGTATATTTCAGTATTGTGATAAAGTGTACTTAAAATAGTTGAATTACTCATGCCAACATGTGTACTTCCCTAAGGAGGTAATTTTCTTCATCCTTGGATTGTTGTTTGCATTAAAAGTACTGGACAAATGATTTTCCCCCTGGAGTGATCATGAACAGCTTGGAGAATATCAGTGAGATAGTTCCAGGGGAAAAAGTGATGAGAGCTGTCACGTGAACTGATATCCTTGCCATAAGTGAGGGTGATTGTAATTGCAATGGTTTGGTTAATGGAAAGAAAACTTGTTTGTGTGGGTTGCTTAGAAAGTTCCTAAAGTGAAATGTAGGACGTGAGTATCTTTTATGATGATATAAAGACTGCCCTCCTGTCCAAAGAAACCTTTGAAGAATATTAATTTGCCATAGGCCTGTTTCTGTATAACCTGGGTTTTATCTTTTTTGCTTTTCTTCAGAGTTGTGTCAGTGTATGTGGTACAGTCCCCTTTCAGTAGTAGAACTAGTAACCCTGATCTAGTAATTCCTGTGCAACTGAAGGGGGAAGGTGTATTACCTTATGATCACACAGCAATTGTTATGTTAATATTTAGTAGTAATGTGATGCCTTGAGAGGCTACCTAGAACAGAGGCTAGACAGTGTTAAAGGAATAAAGTAGGTGTTTATTAAAAAGGCCTTCACAGGACACACCTTGGGCAGTCCAAGAGCCTAGCCAAGGCTACACCCAAGATGGATGGCAGGTCATGAGTTTTCACACTTTTGTAAGTTGGTCCATTTACGTATTGGGGTTAATTGTCCAATTACAGCTTATTCAGTTCAAGTTATGAAGTCCCATCCTCCCAGTCTGCTCTCCTCAATTTGCTGTGTATACTTTTGAGGCCTGAAGCTGCCCAAAGGATTTTTGGGTCCTTGGTTCTCAGGCTGGAAAAGGATTGTTTTGTCCAACTAAACTGTGGAGAGAACTTGCTAACACTTTATATGAAGTTCAGAGTTATATACTAATGTGGTACAGAGTATGGAAAATATGAAAGCTAAAACTTAAGGCATCAAATGTGCCTTTTATGTATCCAAACAATTTATTGTGACAGGAGAATATTTGTGGGTTATCTGTTAAATTTTTTGGGAACAAACATTTTGGGCTTTGGGGAAAATTTTGTAAACAAGTTATTTAGGTATTTCCATCACTCCTATAAATGTGTTTGTGTCTTGATGTTTTAATTTTGTGGTACTTTTTTCAGGAAACTGAACCTTTTCCCTTGTGATCTTTAAGGAGCTATGAAAAACCCTACTTTTAACACGCTGCAGTTTTGGATTTTGAAAATTAACTTGCAGAGGTCATGCTTGAATGCATTTTCTATTAGATTATTAGATTGTTTCTGGCTGAGACTTTTTGCTTTGTAGTCTGAGTAGCTGTTGACAAGAGTGTTAAACTTCAAGTTTATGGTAATACCATGTGAGAAGGTGAAGAGAGGAAAATGCACAGATAAAGAAATTAGTTATTTTTCAGAACCTTTTCAGAGCATGATTCAGAAACAGTATGTTTGCATTTTGAAGGCTAAAACTAACCCCAAAACCACTATAAAGCATTCTACTCAAATTTGAAACTGCTTCTGTTCAATCACAAGTTCATCAAATGTGTCCTTTTTATGAAATGTTGAAAAACCTAATAGCATTGTTTGGGATTCCTTTTATAAAGAAATCTTCATAGATAAATGGTACAGGTTAGCACGTGGCCAGAGTCTAATAAGCCATGTGCTAATGTATCAATCTCTGAGGGTCCAGCTTTGCAGAGAAGAGGCTAAAATTAATTAGCGAGACTGCTCTTCAGAGGTATTTTGTAAATCAAAAGGTTTAATAAATTAAAATAACCAAATAACAAACATTACAGAAAACAAATGATAAAGCCGCTCACAGGTGTCTGAGAAACCTCTGAGACCTTGGTAAGACACTCCAAAAAGCCTTTCACTTCCTTTGGGTTCCTTCCTAAATACTTTTAGGAATGCGTTAGGATGGACAATCTGGCTTGCTGCCAATAAGACCACCAAGAAGCTTTGACTAACACTCTCAGACCCCGATCCATGCCCTTCTGCTGGTGCTGAGCCAATTACAAACGAGAAAAACACAGAATTTTCTAGTTAAACTTCCTAAAATGTCTACAGGTAAATTGAAACTCTTTCCCTATTTGGAAACACCTGCTGATAGTGTGGGAAATGCATTCCTACAGATAAACATTACATTTACCTATACAAAATTCTTAAACATAAATGAATTTATACCAAGAGAAATAATTTTATAAAATTTATAATTTTTAACTGACTTTGTGGTTTTGACACTTTGAAACCATTATCTTAACTAAATAGGTAAATTTCTGGGAAGCTTTGTGAGGACTTTGAAGTGTTCCACAAGTGGAGGTCATGCCCTTGATTCAAGGAAGAGACCTGCTAACTTCTTGTGTGAAAGTTTTGGGACAAAGAGGCTGCTGAGTGCTCTGGGCAAGGAATTTGATTTGCTTTAAGTCAGTATCACCTCGAAGCCTTGGTACTATCTGTCTGATGTATCAAATGAAGGGTACAATTGACTTGTTCTAAGAATTTTTTGTGTATTCCACTGAAGTAAAATTTGCATGGATATTTAGCATTATTAATGAAACATTCTTTTTTGTGTGGTTTTGTCTTCAAGTGGATTGAGATTAGCACCTAGACAAGAAATTTCTAATTCTGCAATTAATAGTATAGTTTAGATAATGTTCAGATTTATTTTGCATTTGGTTTCTGCTTGAGTCATTGCTAACGTACTTTCATAGGCATCGTCGATCAGTACAGCATTTAGGCTGGGAGTCCTTGTGCAAGGTAGAGGAATACAGTTCTATTTCCAAACAAATCTCTTTTTTCATTTTGGATCTTTTGAGTGTTGGATATATATGGAAAGCATAGAGAAGCGGAATGAAATAACCCAATTCACTGCTTTTCACTTCAATGTATGCAAGATCTGAATTAAAACCTTCCTGTAAAAGAGCATGACAACCTTGGCAAATCTTCAGCAGTGTATGTAGTACTTTAGAGAAGTGAGAATTTTTTATTTTTCCTGGATAAACCTCAGTAGTGACTTTTGAATAATTTATATTTTCTCTAATAAATATTCAGAAAACATCTGTGTAAGGGGCTACTAAATGGAAGTTTTGTGCTGGCAGCAATACTTAAGTAATATGTTAATGCAGCAAATATGTGTACCAGTAAGGTTGGTGATGGTCACGAGTGGTGCCTTGGCTCTGGCATCCCCCACAAGCCGGCCAGGCTGATCCCAGTGAGAGCCATGCGAGGCCACATCTCCTCAGGGACCGAGGCTCCTGGGCCATGTCTTGTCAGGACATAACAGCAGCAGCCCGAGCTGGGACCGGACAAAGCTAAAGTTGCCACAGCCACACAGGTGCACGAGTGCCTGGGCGGTGTTCGACTGCAAGTCCCTCACTGCCCTCTCAGTACCTGTGACCGTCTCGAGCCATTGAGTTCTGCTGCTCTCATGCTGCCGGGCCCTGACCTCCCTGGCAGCAGCGACAGCTCTCCAGGTCTCTCCTCTCAGGGCTGAGAGACACTTTACCAGTGTCTGATCTCTACAGTGAGGTAAGGAGCATTTGACTTTCAGCCTAAAGGTATATTGTGTGCTAGTGACATTACTATATATGCATCTACTTATTTATTAAAATATCCACTTATTTATTACAAATGTGTTAAATAATACAGCGTTGACAGCTCTCTGAGTTACTGAGTCATCATTTAGGTCTTTGTCAGATCACTCATTAATTACCCTTAAGTGATGGCTTAATCACCATTTGATTACCATCTAATTTCTAATCATCAATTACTTATCATTTGATCATAATTTAATCATTAATCAACAATTACTTGATAACAACTCAACAATGGCTTGATAAATCACCAGTGATGCCTAGGTGTCACTCCATGCACTTGGATTTCTTGGCTGTTGTAGAGTAGAAAAGGTCATTGCAAGTATTTATTTTAGATCTGGACAGCTATTTGGGTATGGCCTATAATAACAATGCATTACTGTGTAGAAGTCCTTCACTTTGAAAGTGTTTCCAAACATTCCAGATACTTTCTTATCTTTTAGAGTCAGACTCCTCCATGTTCTGTGGAGGACTCTGTTGGGAAAATATAGTCACCTCAGGGGGAGTACTGGGTAAGGAAGATGTATTAAGTTTTAGCTTTCATGTTTTTCAGATTCTGTGTTGTGTAAGTGTGTTTTTCTGGGCCTCATACTAAGTGTTAGTAAGCTCTCTTCACAGAGTAGGTAGACAAAACAAATCCTTTTCCTGCTGAAGACTGAGGAAAACTTTCAGGCCTGAAAACAAAAACAATGGTGGACTGAAGGGAGAAACAAGAAGGATGAGACCTCACAACCTGAAGCTGTAATTGGACAATTAAACCCCAATATGCAAATGGCCCAAAACTTATAAAAATGTAAGATCTCATGACTGGTTAGCCATTTTGTGGCCATTTTGGGTCCACCTTGGGTGTAGCCCTGGTCAGGCTCTTGTCCTGCCCAAGATGTACCCTTAAAGGCCTTTTGATAAATACCTACTTCATTCTCTTAGCTCTGTCCAGTCTCTGTTTCGGGTCAGCCTTCCCAAGGCAACAAGGATGGCAAATAGTTGTGAATAAAGCTAGTTGAGTTCTCTGTACTGGTGGCTGCCCGTAGTGCTGAGGCATTTGCAGCACTCAGAAATGAAACATCTGTGGGAAGGCTTTTTTCCACTTCTTGACGCATGAATCTTGAGTAAATACTTTGAATTTGGTTGGACAGGCATTTGAGTCATTGTTTTCAAAGTAATGAGTGTTGAAATTAAAAACATTGTCTGAAATAACACCCTCTTACTGTGTTAATGGTGGGACTGGGAATTTAGAGAACAGTCCTTGCTGGGAAAAAAAGTTCCTGTGTCAATTCCTTGTGTTAATTGCCCAATGTTTTGCAGATATATTTTTGTCTTGTTATGCAACATGTTAAAACAAGACAATGTTCATTGTTCAAGATATTTAGAATGACGTGTCTACTGTTGCTGAGAATTCTGTTTCAGCCTCTAGGAAAGCTGCCAGAGCAATGAGATGAAAACCAGCACAGATCACATGGGTCACATAATGCCTCTATTGCCTCAGAACTTTGCTATTTCATACAACTCTGAGCATTTACTGCTCTTAGATATATGAAATTTACAATTTTTGATGAAGATGGAATGCTACTCTGGACTTCTTGGCTTGTCATCTGATGAGGTGGGCTCAACTCATATCTGTTTTTCTGGTACTGAAATGCAGTATTTTTTGTGCCATGAAGCATAAATTCATGTCTCTACTACATGCTGGTTTTCCTGAATGATCAGTAACCTTGGTATGTTCCTACTTTTTGTGGTTCTCCTTAAACTATCTCATCCCTGTCAGCTTTTAGTGCCGGTCTGTGTACTTCCCGGGACAGCAGGATCAATGGCACCTGTGAGATCCTGCTTTCTGCTTTGCTGCCTCTTCTCTCCAGCACTCCCTGGCACCTGGAAGAAGTAGACACTAGCCTTCCTCCAGCAAAGTCTGATCTGAAAGGAAACCAGGTACTGTTGCAAAGTTCGGCAACAGTCTCTTTGGACCTTCTTTGGTGGGAAAAAAGCAACACAATAGCTTATGAACTATGTTTCATAGAATCATAGACCGATTTGGGTTGGGAGGAACCTTAAAGATCACCTAATTCCAACTCCCCTGCCATGCACACCTTCCACTAGATGAGGCTGGTCAGAGCCCTGCCTTGAACACTTCCAGGGATGGGGAATCCACAGCTTCCCTGGACAAACCTGTTCCAGTGTCTTACCACCCTCAGAGTAAAAAGCTTTTTCCTAATACCTAATCTAAACCTGCCATCTTTCAGTTTAAAGCCATTAACCCTTGTTCTATCACTACATGCCCTTGTAAAAAAGTGCCTCTCCAGTTCTCTTGTAGCCCTTTTAGGTACTGTAAGGTGCTCTAATATCTCTGTGATGCCTTCTTTTCTTCAGCCTGAACCACCCCAGCTCTCTCAGATGGTCTTCATAGAAGGGGTGCTCCAGCTCTCTTGATCTTCATGTCCCTTCTTTGGATTCTAACAGATTCAAGACCTTATGTTGGGGACCTCAGAGCTTGGCACAGTACTCCAGATGGGAGTCAATTTCCTAGTCCAGTAACTTGTTTGCAGATAGACATGCACCTCCTGTCGTGAGAAAACAGCAAAATTGCAATTTGGGCATGAGAAAGGCTGACTTGCTCATCTCTGGGTTGTCTGTTTTACTCCTGCACCAGGTGAGAGGCAGGATAATTCTATGCTCTTTTTAACAATCAACATTTTGTGAAAATCTCAGACATGCTTTGCATAATGCTGAAGAGAGGGAACTGTCTCACAGTTTAGACAGCATGGGGATATACAAATATTTCCGATCATTTCTTCAAGGACCAGATGTTTCAGTTATTGACGAAAATCTAAATGTGCTGCAAAAGAAAGAGGTCTGTTCTTGCTTTCTGATACATCAGAAGGCAAATGCAGTGAGGGAGAAGTGTATGAGTAGTGTTCATCATTTGTAGGAGATGTATCTGTAAGATTTTTCCGGTTTTCTGCCAGGTAAAGTGAGCAGAGCTGCAGGATAGGGCCAAAATGAGATATGTGCAGGGGTTTTTTGCGGGACTTTACAAGAAGGAGTTTCAGCCTTGTATAATGTTATTTCATTTGTAGCCTATAGGTCTCGAAACAGAAAGCTCACTGTTCAGATAAGATGGGACAAGACAATGTTAATTTTCACCCTGGCTGGGTTTCAGGTTCTTCTTTGACTGTTTTGGGGGTTTTTCAAAATCTGGCTTCTTATGTGTGTGCTCCCTTTGTATATGCATCACTTCAGACACTTTAACCCAGGAAGTCTTCTCCCCGGTCAGCCCAGGAGCAGCAGTGCTCTTAATAGACAGTGAGGACTTGGAGTATAGTTAGTATTTGTGGTGCCTTGCTTCAGACCACAAAATCTCACTATTTTCAGACATTGTCTATCATGATATTTCTGGGAAAGTCTGGAACCTTTATTTTTCTTCAGCTTCAGCTGGCAGCAGTTCTGACCCCATCATCTTTTAATCATCTGACCTCTAATGTCTTTTATTACATGGTATTTCCAACTACAAAAGAGGGCAAATTTTTTGTTCCTGCCTGTTTTTTTTTTTTTTTTTTTTTTTTAATTTAGCTTATGTTCTCTGCAGAACTATGCATTTTCTTTCCTTGAATAGTGCACAGTTTGAATATTGGGATAGATGTGACATTTCCAGCTGGAGCCTCTTGCCTCCAAAGGGTGAAGGGTCGCTAACGACGCACACGAAACTTTCCGACCTGCACAGACTTGTGTGAGCGCAGCCGGCCACTAGATGTCAGCATTATTTAAAAGATAAACAGCTGCGCTACTTATTGGCCGTTCCGGCTTAAAATGTGCTGATGTGAAGTTGAGACTTGGTAACCAGTGCCTAGAGGCTACAGGCTTTCATGTTTATGAAATGCCCAGTGACACCTGTGTGGCTAGCAGCATACCAGGGTGAATCTTACTAATAATTTCCCACATTTTTAGACATTATGAAAATGACACCAGCACCTGCAAAAACGGCTGAGAGCAGAGTAGGATTTCATAATAAGTCTTCTGAAGTTCAATTGTGCTTGCATTCAAGTGTGAATCTATCAGTGGAGTGAGTGAGGCAGCTCCCTGTCAGAAAAAAATGCTTTTACATCATAGAGCCCCTGAGGAAGACTGAAGAAAAATGTGTGCCCATTAGGGCTGCATTTAGGGGGGAAGCTGGCTAAACTGATTTAGTGACTCACTGGTGTAGACAAGATACAGCCTTTCTTATATTCTCTCCATTGCTCTTCAAGTGGCTAATTTGATAGAAAATATGCCAACAGGAAGAAGCAAGTAGTTTTCTTTTGGGAAGATGATCCCGATCTCATCAGATGAGTGCCTGTGTCAGCCCAAGAGTGAGACTGTGCAGCTGAGGCCGAGATCAAAGAAAGGCTGAGGGACAACCCTGTGACAGATCTGAGTCATTACATTGGGTTTTTCCTATTTTCTGTTTGCATTCTTTGCCTGGGAGGCACCATATCTACCTGTCCTGTATATTCAATTTCCATCCTCTTACTCCTTTTACTTTGACAGCTATTCCTTCCTATTTCCTGGGTAGAGTTTGAGTGTTGTCTGCAGTTCTCTGTGCCAACTTTCCTGTCCTCAAGAGAGGACTAATCCATTGTTTTACTAATCCATTTCTTCCCATTCACATCACTCTTAAACGTTTCCTTTTTCTCAATTTCCCACAGTAAGTAATTTGTAAAAGTGCAGTTAACTCTTTCTCTCTTTCGAGCCTTGCATCATTGTTCAATGTAGTTTTCAGTGCAGTCATTGGGTGTGTCTTGGCAGATATCTTTATCCATCTTGACATTAGGAGTTTGAGAGGAGTTAAGAGTTGGCTGGAACAAATGGCAGAGGGCCTGCAACTGTAAATCCAATAGGACAAAGGCTCTCTGGTGAAGAGCTGAATAAAATGTCAGTGCTTAATAACTAATAAAGAATAACATGATAATAGCTCATTTCAGGCTCTGCTTCATATCAGCATTGAAACTATACCTGCTGACTCACGATGGACATATAAACTCCCATCCTTTTTGGTGTGTTCCTATGGTTCCCATGCTGCATGGTTACTACGCAGTGCATCATTTTAGCTGCTTGATAACATTTTTGATTTTCTGTAGGCTTTTGAACACTTCTTCTAGCTAGGTCTTTTGCTGAACTCCTATTTTATCTCTTACCATTATTCACTTGGGGTAAATCCCACTTGACTTTCTGGAGGAAGGAAAGAAGTTAGCCCCCATGGCTTATGAATCCCTTTGTCTCAAATGTATCCGATATGAAGAGGTTTTGAACTGTGATTGAATCCTATACTCCCCAAAGCACTTGCATGTTTGTGAAATAGTTATGTTTGCTAGAATTCAAAAATAGCAGACGTATACTTTATTCTGAGTTGGGAATTTCATATCCTCCTGGAAAAAAATCCTTTATTTCCCACATGTTTCGACTACATTATATTAGAGCTACACATGTCACTCCATTTAAAATTGTGTCAGCATTCTCATTATAAGTTGTTTTTCAGAGGTTATAACTTGGACATGAAAATTTGCTTCCACTTAGAAACTTGGTCTTAGCCCAGAAGCAGTTAAAAAAACCACTAACATTTTCTTTTAAGATAATTTGTGTTATTCTGGGAGAAGAAGAGAGAATAAAAATTTAACACTGAAAACCAGCAAAATGTGCATTAAAATTTGTTCAACTTTGACCAACTGAATGATGGAAAAAATCAGAATTTGTCTTGTTCTGTTAAGCTGTAATACACTTCAATATTTTTTCAGTTTTATCAGTTTTTAGGTGGAAAGATGGAGAGAAATAGGTCTGAATATGCATGAAGGGATGAATCTAGTGCCTAGCCCTGCATGTAGAGTGTGCAGGTACTATCTCTTTGGCATTTGTCAAAAGCTGAGAGTACCCATCCTACTCTGAACTTTAAATCCCATCAATCTGAAAGTACCACTGCCACAAAGTACCACAAAGAGACTTTGTTGTATCTCTTAAGTGTCTCAGAAGTTATGATGCATAACACCTTTCTCTGGAGTGCAGGATTACGTAAAACCAAACAATGGTAAAAGTGAGCTGATCCATTTTTTATGGTAGGAGCATGTGGACCATGTTTCTGGGCACAGCAAATGGACAGAAGGGAGTTGGGACGCGCCAGGTGGGGCCTCTCTTTTGGTGAATTGTGGCCAGATCCTGTTTGTTTGTAGGGTCTCAAGTACCTCTGTTTGGTGGGTGATAAATGGTTGTTGTGGTTTAACCCCAGCCAGCAGCCAAGCCCCCGGCAGCCACTTGCTCACACTCTCACCAGTGGGACTGGGAGAGAATTGGAAGGGTAAAAGCTGGAAAACTCGAGGGGTCAGATAAAGACAGTTTCATAGGAAAGCAAAAGCCACACACTGAGGCAGAACAAAACAAGGAGTTAATTCATCAGTTCCTATGGGCAGGCATGGCAGGAGTTCAGCCATCTCCAGGAGAGCAGTTCCCATCACATCTAAGTGTCACTTGGGAAGACAAATGTCACCATGCCAAATGTGCCCCTTTCCCTCTTCTTTCCTCCACTTTATTCCATGAACTTGATGTCACATAGTCTGGAATATGCCTTTGGTCAGTTGGGGTCACCTCTCCCAGCTGTGTCTCCTCCCAGTCTCCCAAGCACCCCCAGCTTCTTTGCCAGTGTGGCAGTCTGAGAAGCAGAAAAGGCCTTGGCTGTGTGTAAACTCTGCTCAGCAGTAACTAAATCATCTCTGTGTTAACATCCCTGTGTTCAGCACAAAGCCAAGACACAGCCCCATATCGGCCAATGTGAAGAAAACTAACTCTGCCCCAGCCAAAACCAGAACATTGGTTTACTGGACTTACAGTGATTCTTGGGTTTTGTAGGATCTCAAACAGGAAAAAATGAGCAAAAGGGATTGTTTTGGTGCTTGGATTTGTGGAAAAGTTCTGGTAGGAGTCCACCTTACTCAATATACCTCTTACTGTGAACACTTACAGAAAACTTCAGGAGAAGGCTTGTTATAGAATAAATAGGGAAGCCAGGTGATACAGTTCTTATCGTACAAGTGGGAAGGCATATTTCATAAATAAATCTGCTGCTGAAGTTATTTTTTACTGTGAAAGGGGACTCTAGTAGCCAACTTTAACTGCCTGTTATCTGTGGGATTATGTCAAAGATGCATTTCAGTGAGCAAGTATTCTGTATAGTTAGGAGTTTGAGATGTGATAATTGCTGAAAATAAGTGTGCTAGTACTTCTACTGACCAACAGAGACTTTTAGCTCAAAAAAGATGTCTATCTTTTTACAGTGAAATGTGAAGAAATAAAACAGGCTGTCTTCACAGTTAAAACCCAATACTGTGTAATGTTTTAGGCCTTCCACCCTGTAAAGAATTTTTTGAGACAAAGGGAGACCTCGCATCCAGTGTAAGGTTTCAGAAAATATTGGTCCTTACAAAAGATTAAACAAATATAAATTTCTGCACAATAAATAATTTCTAGGAACAGGTCTTTTAATCAGAACAGATCAGCCTGAATCTTACCATCACAATCAACAGCAAATGGAGTGAAAACTAGGCTCAGAAACCACGGAGACTCATCAATCCTGTGTTACACTGCCAGTAGTTTTTCAAGTTTGGTTTTGGAATAAAATATTCAAAATGAAGTCCAATATATGAGGCTTCAAAGGACAGGAAACCAAATACCTTTCCTTTAAAAATGAGTTTTATAGGATTTAGTACAAACAAGTATTTTTAAAGTTCAAAAACAACTCCAAAAGAATTTTATTCTGGAATAGAATTTGATCATAAATATATTTCTCCAAAGAGTCAAATCCTGGCCTACGGAATCTGTTATCATGAGTCTTCTCTAGTCAAAGAAAATGTCAACTATGATTCAGGCCTGTCTTTGTGAGTGAAGGCTATCATGAGCTGGTCTGTTTTGATGGGGAGTAAAGACATGCCTGGAAAAGAGGAAAAAAAAAAAGGTGAGTGAAATATATTGTCTTCAGTGTGAAAAGATGGAGTGTAAGAATGTCTGGACTTCAGTGCAGAGAAACTTAGGATATGAGTTTTGACTGACTGAGTTGGAGAGGAGGGAGAACTTAGGAGGAGAGATAGCTAAGGCCCAGCTGCAGGGAGGAGAGAGAGATGAAAATGCACTTAAGTGCAGTCTCTTAGGCTTCAATTTTGCACTGATTTGTTCAGGCAAACCCTTATGCCCACGCAAAGTTCTTTTGAAGATAATAGGATTTTGTGCAGGATCATAAGAATCAACTTGCAGGGATGGGGCCCTGAGTCCTCAGTGGGAGTTTACACTGACTGCAAGTAACACAAGGAATAGTCAGAAAGGACACATCTCAGCACTCTCCAGTTCTGAATTGGGAATTGAGAGAGTGAGCTAGTCTTGTGGGGCATCCAAGATGACAGAGTTACATTTATGTTGTTGTGCTCTGAATGCTTCTGTTTTAACCCCCAGTGAAATTTACATTTGGTACCTTTCCCCCTGCCCCCCAATATCTTTCAGGCTAAAATCTGGCAGATGAGAACTCAGTCTGGAAGGCTGGTGACTTCTGCAATGTGAGTGTAATTGGTTTAGATTCTTGGCTTTGCAGGGCAGCTGGAAGGGGAAAAATTATCACCTGGTTTCCCATTTGTTTTACAAAACAGGATTTCAGGCTAGAAAAGCTAGGTAATGTGGAGGATGTTGTTTAGGGTTGTCAATAAGATAAACTAGATTTTTGCTTACCACAGAGCCTGTCAGAACATTTGTGATATGTTTCAGAATTACTGTGGACTGCATTCCTTTGCAGTCCCTATAATGTATGTATGAATCTCACTGACAATTTCTAAACCGTAATTGCGGTTAGAGGACCTTAATACAATTCATTTTACTGTAATTGCTCTATCGAGCAGAACCTAATTGTTCTGAGTGCCTTGTTAGACCCAGCTGCAAAGGCCTAATATGACAAGGTGATGACAGAGATCTCTAGTACAATTTGATTGTTCCCATGGCAAGGTTATTATTTGGGCTTCATGTTCTTTGATAGCATAATTCAGCTCCAGCTAGGCATTCTATTCTACCGCTGCTGGCCATTTTGTGGTCACAGGTTTCTCAGAGTTTCTATGGGAGGTGCTTTAACCTCCTATTTTAGCTAAATCCATCTTGTCTGTGCCTAAGAGCAATAGTGGTACCTTTAGTATGAGTCCCTAATGATGAGTGATGAATTCCTTTGTATGGTAGTAGAAAAAATATTTCAAAGACAAATGGAGTCTTGAATATTTACCTTTCAAACTTTACTCTCTATCTGGTTTTCATTGTGAAAATAAATTTACTGGATAAATGGCAATTCTTGCCTCTTTCTTTTTGCCATAAACTAAGAAATTCACTAGCTTGATTCAGAGGCAGACACTTGGACAACTGGATAGATCCATACCTGTGTGAGGCCCCAGCAAACAATGTGACTGGCCAGTCCATGGGGAAGTGGCTGAGGAGATTCACAATTAAGTTTAGGAAACACAGATGGAGGTGGATAAATTAAATGGAGGATTGCTGTTCTCACAACTTCCACGACTCAAGAAGTGGGTAGACTGGATGAAGCAAGTTTGAGACAGTTTTAGGAAAAGGAAAACACTTTGGGAGCCTATTGTAACAGGGGAAGGTGAAGGCAGGTTCAAAGGATGTGACAAAGGCATGTGCATAAAGAGAATTTGGAAGAAACCAAGGAGAAATGTACCCACTAACATCCCTAGTCCTGGATACCGTGAAAGGATGACGTAATGGACAGCAGAAAGTACCATTCTCATGGGGCCATGTATCTCATTTACTACTACCAGATATGTAATAGTGGACTAAATGGACCTTTGGTCTGACTCAAGGGCAGTTTTATAACCGAGTCAGAGATCTTACAGATCCTGTCTCACATTTTCACTCATTGATGAAGCAGAGAGAACCCAGGGTCCTTGTGTGTAAGAATTACAGAATTGTTAAGGCTGGAAAAATCCTCTAAGAACAACTCCAACCATTAATCCAGCACTGCCAAACCCACCACTAAATCGTGCCCCTAAGTGCCATATCTGCATGTCTTTTAAGTACCGCCAGGGATGGTGACTCAACCACTTCTGTCGGCAGCCAGTTCCAGTGCTTGGCAACTCTTTCTGTGGAGAAACTTTTCCTGATGTCCAATCTCTACCGCCCCTGGTGCAACTCAAGGCCATTTCCCCTTGTCCTGTCACTTGTTCCCTGGGAGTAGAGGCCAAACCATACCTGGCTACATGCTCCTGTCAGGCAGTTGCAGAGAGTGATCAGGTTTGAGCCTCCTTTTCTCCAGGATAAACACCCCCAGCTCCCTCAGCTGCTCCTCACAGGACTTTCCAGACCCCTCCCCATCATTATTGCTTTTCTCGTAACTATGCAGGGACAGAACTGAAATGCAAAGTTTCCTTCTGAGTGGCTCTGACAGCAAATGAACTTTCAGGATAGTGAATAGCACCAGAAATGTGGCTTGTTGGATTAGTTCCTAGTTTTGCAAGATGTGGATACATGGCTGGCAAGGCTGATGCAGAAGTTTCCAAATGTGATTCTGTTGTGGTCAGTGTGATGGCAACAGAGATTAATTTGGCCCTGGATATCTTTTCTTAGCTTATTGAAGTATAATTCCAAAATATTTTACTTCATCTTTTAATAATATTTTTCTTATTTTTGGAAGATCTGCAAATTGAGTAACATAAGACTGATAAAAAGTGGCTGTAGCTAGAGAGCAATTTCTTAGTTCTTTCTTAAAAAATATTATCGAACAAGTATCAAAATCTTAAACATGTAGATGGAATAATGTTTAGATGTACATGTGCCTCTCTGTGGTTTTCCTTAAAGTTGGTTTCAGGTTAAATTTCTTTTTCATTTGTCCAAGTCTGCCTGACTCCTTTTAGCCTGCAGAGCTGATCCACAAAACCTGTGAAATTTGATCATTCCTAATTTGTGATTTTTCTTAGATGTTTTCTCAATAAGTTATTACTTGCTCTATCCATCTGATCCATGTGGATCTTTTGTATCCATATTTAGAGCAATTACTTCCTCTCTGTTATGCAAAACACCTTGTTAAATAACCTGGGGCCTTGATTGTCCCAGTGAAAAAACAGGCATTTATGTGTAAGTTTTTAATCCATTATGATTTTCTGTGTTCCAGCTTGGAACTCTACAGACTACACTTACTTTACCGTTAATGCAATTTCCTGAAGTAACCAGAGGAAAAAAAAAAAAACCCCAAAAGGAATGAAATAATATATTCTGATTTGGGAACAAGTGGTTGCATTAAAAAAATGCAAGGTAAGGAGGCCTTGTGACTTCTCAAAAAACGATAAATATTTTTTTCAGGAAACACAGACTTAGTGTGACAATGGCATAGCCAATTATCTTCCAAATTTGAATGTTACTGAACTTACAGTGTGTGCCGTTTCATCACAATATCACATAAATGATTCAAACAAGTCTGTTCATGGGGGAAATAAACTCACAAAAGTCTTTCATCCAAGGCCTAGCAGAGACCTTTTTTGATTTTTTTTCCAGCCCTTCTACAACTGTTCTGCTACCTCTGTTTTCCACAGGAGGTATGATCTGACATCTTTCATTCTTGTGTGTTCTGAGTAAGAGAACAACTTTCTTAACTATGAAGTTACTTGTCCCAAATAGTGAGCTTGAATTAAGGAAAAAGGAGAAAGAATTTAGTCTTACTGGCAGTATCTTTATTATCTCTTAATAATACAAATTATTTTCTCTTCTTTTCTAAAATCAGTCAACCTGGAGAAAGAACCTCTTCTTTCAGCAGCACTTTGTTTATATTCCTATATTTCTTAGAAAGGTTTCATTTGCCATTAGTCTTCAAAAGCAAAAGCAAACAATGAGGAGTATTCAATGGCAAAAATCCTGTTGACTTCAATCTTGTTGGCTCAGTCATTTCATAATCTTAACTAGCAAAATAACCAGGAGCAACTTTTCTTCTGGACAAAACTAAAAATTTGAGTCCTAAGCCATGCTTAGTATGTTTCAGTGTATTCCTTTGAGGAAGCACAGAGAATAGAATTCTCTGTCTATAAATAAATTTAACAGGTATAGAGTGCATTACTCAATGTTTAGCACACTCTCATTTCTTTTGTTAACCAGTAAATTGTATCTGCTGCGAATGGCTTTTTCTGCCTCTTCTGTTGTGAGGAGCTTAGTTGACTGCTTTTCTTCATTTCTGCTTCTTGTGCATCCAGCAAACTGCATTTCTGTGCATGCAGTGCATAGCGCTCTGTCTCCATCCTCAGGGCAAATTCTTTCCCTTTAATTTGTATTCCTGTCCTCACCTGTTCTTGCTGTCTCGTGCACAGCTTTCAGTTTGCATCTCGATTTCTCATTCTTTCCTTTTCTTAGCTCTCTGAGTCTGTGTGTGATAAATATTCTCATTCATCTTGACCTCTTGTGTGTTCTCTGACCTTGTCTCTGGGGGTGCTGCTGTTACAGCATCTAAAGTGGCCCCCAGGCTGCAGGGGTCACCCAGAGACAAAGATCAGCTTCAAGTAACTATTTTTTAGATTTTGGGGGTGGGATGGGTTAGTATTCAGGTATTTCAGTGCATATCTCTCTGTCCATATGGCTGTGGAGGCTGAGAGGAAAGAGCAGGATCTTGGACCTGGGCATCATTCTTTTTGGTAATGGTGTAGGCATAGTTCATCTCTATCTGGTTTTTAAAACTACACCCTGACACTCAACCAGTTTAAAGAATATGAATGAGGGGTAAAATCTGTTTTATCCTAGCATATTTTGAATAATTAAGGGACTGAAATCCTTTGGAAGGAATGGGGTAACCTGGAAACTAAAGTCTCAGGACTGTTTATATCTGACTAAAGCTCTGTTGTCCCCACAAAAATGTGCATCTGGACATCTCACAATCTCTTGTCATGTATTTATGCCTGTGAAATACAAAAAATCCAGGGAAAGAACAGAGATTTCAACAGAGTGCTTTCTTTTATTGCCTCTTCTGCACAGTTGGTAAGTGACTCTCCGCACACCTTGTGTGTGTGGGAATTTCTTGTGGGCTCTAGTGGAGATGAAAAAGAAAACAGCTTTCTCAGGGAGATTACTTTGGTGTAATATGAGCCATGTAACACCATTCACCCTGTTTGAAAAGTCAGTGAGATAATTCACAGAGGCTAAAACACTAATCTCCGTCTCTCTTATCGCATGATCCTTTTTACCCAAATCCTTCTGGTGCTCACTGGGTAACCAGCATCCAGTTCACAGTCTGGTTTGAAAATCACAACCCTAATTTGCTTTTACATTTCATGTAACTGACTCACATATGATTAGTTTTGCCTTTTTTGAGTCCTAGATATGAGCTACTTAAATCAGGTTCATCATTGCAAACAGGAATCAGGAATAGTTTTGGCAGTGTTTTATGTCTGGAGTGTGTATCCCAGTGGAAGGATTTATCCTACTTTTTGCTCTGCAAAGAAAGGCAGTGTGTTTTCTTAATTTGTTCCAAAGTAAAAATTGATGGGATCAGAGATTTTTCCATTGCTAAAACTAAATCTTCTATTGCTTGATTTCCTGCTGATGCTCATAATATTATCCCTTAATATAAATCAGCAAAGTCAGCACACAGGAGTGCAGCATTGAACAAACCCAATTCCTCACTATCTAAATGACCCACCCTGGATTGCTGCAGCAGCTCCTCAGCGATCAGAGGTGTTTGTTCATCTTCTGGCAACAAGTGTTATGTTACTCTCTTTGCAAATAGGTCCTATTTCAGCCTATTGCTTTACATAAGCAAAAAACAAAAAAAACCCTGCTGCAGTTCCAAGGGGAAAGGTCAGAGCCAGTGTCTAATCAGCTATTACAGTCAAACACTCTTGAAACAAGACCTTGTTTTCTCAGTTGCAGAAGTTTTTAGTGTAATCTCTATGGGCTACATGAATCTTCTGGAGTCAGCGACTGATGCTGTCTCACGTGGGTTTTTACTTTATTTTCTCTGGACTTCAGTGCTGCTTTGGGCACAGTAAACGAGGCTCTTTGGAAAAATGTCTGCAAGGGTACAACGTTGTCTGCAATGCTGTTCTAGTGGCTTTCAGCTTTCCTTAGGAAAGGTTACACTGAACTTTAACTGTGTCCAGACTGTTGATTTTTTTTTTCCTCCTAGCTGAAAAGACTCAAGATGGATTTTGGTTTTGGAATCTGAGACCTAGTCAAAAGTTAGACTTACTCAAACACCTTTCTTTGGCTCACATTTACGTAATAAAATGTTATGCTTTCTGAAGCAGTGGCTGTATATTGTGCCTGCCTGATGTGGAGATAACTAGCTATGTGACACACATCTAATTATTTAGAAAATACTAGTGTTAAAAAGTATGAGAGAATAATTCCTCACTGATAGGGGCCAGAAGTCCTGAATGCTGTCTTTCCTTTGACATGCCTTTCATACTCTACCAAACTGTCTTCAAAACATGATTTTATTCTTCCTATTTAACATGAAGTACTGAGTGCGTGTAGCTCTTTGGTGCTTCATACTGTGCTTGGTCTAACTTTTAGGCCCAGCATGTGAAGTACTTCACCTGCATGAATATGCAACAAAATGTACTTTGTTCCCATATACATGCTAACACTGTTAAGATCTTGAGACATCATTAGACCGCAGGGTCTAATGATTATTGAAATGATGACTAATCTGAGTTGTCAGAAGAATTTAAATACTAAACTTCAGACTCACATCACTGTTGCAGAGAGCTTTTTCTTGGGTCTCCCCAGTGCATAGCATTGCCATGTATATGGGACTAGAGCTAATGCAGTGGAATTGTATTGCATTCCCATGCGAGAAACCCAGACAGGTCTAATTTCCTTTTATTCCTGGGGCGTCAGTATCTTTCCTGACTCCTCTTGGGGACCAGGTTCTTAGGTTGTGTTTAGCTCAGGGAATGCAGAAACACTTTTGAACTCTGACACATAGGTGTGCACATTTATCACACCTCAAATCTGCACAGGGCAAGGCCCAGACCTGAACACTCTAGCCAGATCTGTCTCAATGAACCAAGAAACCAGAAAACTGAGACATATTTCAATGCACCCTCCACCACTGCATAGGTTGCCACATTTGCCTGGAGTGGAGCAGATGAGACTTAGATGAGGTCAGCAATGCATGCACTGCAATCCTTGCTAATGGTAGCCCAGCAGCCTGCCAGCTGCAGATACCCTGGAACCATTGCCAGCAACTCTCATGGGTTTTTAGACACCCTTGCAGGTGCACTGGCACGTGCAGTTGATGCAGCAGTGACACTGTGCCCTGAGCAGAGGGGGCTGCCCTATTGTGTGGCTGTGATCCCAGAGCATACAGACACTGGTGGCTTTCAAATCCCCCAAATCCTCTAAACAGTGCAAATGATAATTTCAAATTATGTGTGCAGTGTTCAGCTTGTTTTCCTTTTTCATCCTTTCTCTTTCCTGCTGAGTGATGGTGAGTAGAGAAGGGTCTTACTTCAGGTCTTCAAATTTATCAAGAGAGGAAAGCAGAGCAGTTGATGAAACATCATTTTTGTGGGACACCTTCCTGTAGGAGAGGTCAGGCCGCAGCTTTTCCACCATTTCCATCTGCTGTTCCCATCTCAGTGCCTCCTGCCAATAAAGAGGTGGAAAGAGGGAGTGCAGAAGAAGCAGAGACAAAGGAATGGTACTTGGGAGGAGAATTTAGAAGCACAAGTGATTTTTTTGAAAACTGCATCTTCACACTTTTCACTGTCATATGAAAAGTGTGCCTGTCATCAGTGTGCCAGGCAGCTCCCACCATGTACCCTGTGGGCAACTGAATCCTTGCTTGAGTCATAAGAGGGAAAATCAGTTTTGGGCATGGTGTGAGCATCTGCATTTCCCCCCAGATTTATGACTGGGGTGGAAGTTCCTGTCATCTCTTACTCTGCACCTGTGTTTCCAGCCTCTTCACCATTGTTGCTATTTCCAAGCGATGACTGATTGAATCTCTGCTGATGCAGAAAGAGGGCTGGGGCTGCTCCAGGTGCATGCTCCAACTCCCCAAAATGTCTACTGACCACAGAGGACCCACTGCCTGCAGACCTAGACATGTTTGGTTAAGAATAATTTGCCAAAAAGTATATTTTTCTGTGTTGTTGGAGTGTTTATGTTCTCTTTTTTTTTTCTAAGGGTTCCTGCCAAACAGCAAGATAGCAGCGATGCAGAGCTACTGCACAGGTTGTGGAAGAGAAAGTTGTTTCTTAGCTGCAACTGAAGGTGAGACCTTTACAGATGGCTCCCTTGTTCTGGCATCTCCCTCAATCCAAATTCAGTTAGATGGTGTGAATTGTACTGGATCTAGTTGTTGCACTAGCACAACTCTTGTGTATCTGGTTATTGCTACTATTGCCTGCAGTTTTGGATGCAGGGCCCACCCACCCATCAAGGCTGCACCACTCTACTACACCTTGCCAGCCCAAGCAGTGAAACTCACAGTGAAAACCACCCTCCAGTGATCCCTTTCCTCAGTTCTACTGCTGTGTAATTGTTGGCTCCAGTAGGATTAAACACCACCCGAACAAGGTGCCCTCTACCCTTTTCAGTAGAAAAGGGTAGAGCTCTCCTGTGCCCATGGTCACTGGAGAGCTTCCAGCTCAGAGCTCAGTGGCCAACAGAAACTTGTGTGAGGGGGGTCAGAGCCACACTGAGGGTCTTGAGACCAAGATCAGCTTTGAAGAGACATCCTGAGAAAGCCACCAAGTCCTCCAAAAGACAATTCAGTAGCAATCCCATGGCAGACCACTTGATATTCGTTTTTGTAGTTAATGTAAGGACTACATCTCCTTAGGTATTTTGATAAATCTGTGCTGTCTACACATTGCATTTGAGTCTACAATTATCTTTTACTTTGTAACACTGTTTCTATTTCAATTAGTCTGCCACTTTACCTTAATGGTAACTCCCACCCTCCAAGTAAATGTCTGGCCACGGCTGAGCCCCAGCATTCCAGAACAGCGCAGGTGAAGGGCAGGCTGATGTTAAGATTGCATCTGAATCCCTTTACTCCATGTGCCTCTGTCATGCAGCAAACAACAAAAAAAGCAGGAAATAAGGGAATTTCACAGAATTCAATGTACTGTTAAGAACTGGTTAGCAAATATAGCAGAAATGCATCAGGCAAAGCAGAATTCTTTTCCTGCAACCTATGCCAAATACATAGATATAAGAAGCCAAAAACTGCGATTTAGTAGATGATAACCCATTTCCCTGAACTTTTTATAGCTGTTAAAATCTTTTATGTAAATGTTCACTATAATGTGCTGCAAAACCCTGGAGAATGGTTCTGCTCCTGAGATCAGATAAATAAACTAACCCATCTGAATCTATCTAAGGTTGCTCAATGAGTAGGCTCTTAATGTATCAAAAGATGAGGCACACCGGCTCCAGAGTTATGCTTTTAAATGTTCTTTAAGACAAGGGATAAAATATCTGATTCTTTGGGCTGGTTTGGGGCTCAGCCTCCCTGGAAGCCAGAGCCATACTAGTAGGAATTTCCAATTTATGTGTGCATTTCTATATTGTCTCATGCGGAGACCAGTAATTGAACCAGAGCTGTGTAACCCCAGTGTTATAACATCCAAACTTGCTGGTTTCCCTCTGGATGGAGTGGTACACGAGGGTTCCTGTGTCCTTCTTGAGGTAACCTGGTGGTTACCTTCCCATGATAACACCAATTTTCTCCCAGGTGAATGGACTCTGAACCAAGCAGCACCCTGTGAGCTGTGCATGACACTGGAAAATGGGACTTCGTGCTGCCAGGCAGACACAGGCTCTTCTTCTTCAGTGAGAGGGCATTTCAGAGGAAATTACTGTGCACTGCACAGGACAAAATATTTTTCCCATTGTGCTGAAATGTATCTAGAGCGGAGAAACTACACTTAGGGTATGGAAAAAAGGGGAAATAACAACATGGGATTGTCTGCAGTGCAGTAAGGGAACAAAAACACCAGGAGAGGCATCCTGAAGTATACTTCCTGCATGTATTGAATGCTTTAAAACATGATACTTTTCCTTTCAAAAACAGTGAGCACACCGGTATTACAATCCCTTATTTTTTTGAGTTGAGTTGATATATTCCAGTCTTTGAAGGACACTTTTTTCAGCTGAGATGGCATTTGGCTGTGGTTACTATGACAAACAGAGAACAAGTGGCATGTGGTGTACTTCAATAAATATACAACCATGTTCTATAGAGAAAAATACCTATAAAAATTAATCAGACATTTCACTGTCATCTATCGCCTGTTCAGAGGTCCATGGTACTGAAAATAAACAATATTTATAAGCATTTCATGGGCCATTATAAAAACATGCTGCATTTTACTTTGTAACTTTATAGGATGTTTTTCAGCTTGTGTCCATTTACAAAAGAGCTTTCTTTATTAATTATTTATTTTCTTTTAGTGTGGAAAATAGTTTCAGGCTCACTAAAGATGAGAACACAATACAATATTTGATTAATATTCTTTATTATTGTATGTTGTTTCTCCAAGATGAAAAGTATGCGGTTATTCCCAGAACTTGGTTAAAATAGCAAACCAGTCTCTGCAGGGTAACCCCTGAATCAAACATCTTCTTTCATATGGCCAGTCATTGGTCAAAAGGAGGGGACAAAAACAGGACACACAGTGGGGCACATGGAATTAATGAGGTTTCTAAGGATAATTCATTATTCTATTATCCTAAGTAACAATATTATTATTTCTTTATGTTTAGAGGCCTCAGGCTGGAGAACTGAGGGCACAGTAGGTGCATTCCTTACATGAAAAGAAAGACAATCCCTGTCTGAATAAATTTGGACTGTGTAAAGGAGAAAATATGCAGGAAAAAGAGTTAAGGGAGTTAAGAATCGAGAAGAAGACAAAGAGGTCTGAAACAAGTTGGCCAAAATGCCTGCAAACAAAGTTCTTAGGTTTTTTTTGTATGTCTTGTATAAAGTTATCTTGGAGTCTTTAAATGTTGAAGTAGTGATCTTTATTTCAGCAGAGACTGTCAGTTGTCAGTTGATTTGAAAGATTTTGCTGCTCTTTCTGGGGGCAATTAGGGATGAATTACTGCAGCACAGAACTTTGTTCTTCACATTCCGCTCATGTTCTGTGTTCAGGTCAGGGAAGTGTTATGGCTTATAGGTACATGGCTGGATGACATGCCATAAAAACAGAGTGGGTCAGCATTTCACAGACATTTACTTACCTGGCAACTTAGTGCATAATGTGTAATCCAATGTGTAATCATGAAAACACTGCAGAAATATTATAGATCATTTTTTGAGAGAGAAAAGCTGAAAGAAAATTATAGAACATTCATTCACTCTGATACTTTTGGCACATCATTAGTCACATTGAGAATTGTCTAATAAGGCCGGTGGATTGTCCGGCCCAACAGTTTATAGCATGAGATAATGTTTTTTACAACGATTTAATATCACAGGCAGCATCTACCTTCTAACTATTGATCTCAGCAATGTATTAACCTACTAATTTCTCCTAAATAGCATTTGATATAGGATATGAGGCCCTGTGCAGGGCACATGTGGGTGGTTGGAGCATCTGTTTGTGTGTGACAGAACCAGACATCTCGTTGTCCAGATCACTTACACCTGATCCATATAGCAAGCTGTAATCCAAATGGTATCCATGACAGTTTCTTCCTCAAGGGAAGAAAAGTAGGACAAAACAACTGAATCTGCAGCCATGTCAGTGCCCATGCCTTTGAGATGGAAAAGGTCAATGGATGGAGTAAAGATGGTTAAATTCCATGGTATTTACTTGTGTCCAACTGCAACTGTAGGCAAACGATATGTTACTGTTGCAAACAATAGGTAGCAACCATGACTGATATCTCAAATGATAAGAAGATGGAGAAAATTAAGAATATGTGAGAGGAAGAGACAGAAAAGGAGAGGAAAGTGCCTTGGAAAAAATACATGAAGTAATAGAGCAGCTGAAAGAGGAAAAACTACTGAAATAAGCAAGAATACTACCAGCTTCAAGCAGAAGTCTTGAAAAAGCTGTGAAGAGTAAGCATAAAGAATCTGTGAACATTTCATATGCATGAACCTGGGAGTTGAAATTTCAGCAATCCCTGCTGTTCCCAAAACCTGCCCAGTCCTGAGGCTGGATCTCCCTGCCCAGTTTTGCATAGCTGTGTGTGTATCCAGGGCAGCTGCTTTGTTAGATGGCCTGTTTCAATCTTGGCTGCTGATTGTTGCCCTGCACTCACCACTTCAGCAATCACAGGCCCATATTTTGAAGGTTCCTGGTTGAGGTATTTGCAATGTTGCCAAGGTGCCATCTGAAATCACTGCTCAGAAGCAGATCAGTAATAGTGGGCAATAACTAAAGTCTTGTTTTCACTTGTAAGACCTAGATATGATCCCAGCCTGCAAACTGAACATTGTTACTTATTTGTGTCAACATCTGGCATGTGCTGGGCATTTTACAGACAAGCAAGAAATGATAAAATATTGGTTAGACAGAGAAACAGACATGCAGGGGTGGGGCAATAACAAGAAATTATTTCAGTCTAAAGTTAGCACCAATCTCTTAAAGCAAAAAGATTGGAGTGCATTTTTTAAAATACTTGGAAAGAGTTGCACAGATAGTAACTGAAGAGACAGATAAAGGAACTTGAAAGATAGGTAGACATTGACTAGACAGTGTTTGGGATTGCTTTGAGTGCTGTGTGTGCAAGAAGGATGGGACTAGTAATATAAAGACATTCAGAAAGTAGATCATCAGCTTTTTTGATTTTGGTTTTGCAAACCTGGGATGGCAGAACCTTGTTTAAATGTGGACAGATTTTGGTGCTGCCAGTTACACTAACAGGAGAGACCATGCAGAGTTTTACACTCCTCTGCAAACATTCATCCATTTGGGAGACAAATCTAGTGGGATATTTGATCAGATCTGAACCTAACTTATGCTAAATTAGAATTGAAAATACAGATAAATATGGTTTGGAACTTGAACTCATCCACAGCCCTTTTCTAATGGAAGCAGAATATCTTACGTGAAACAGTGCTCCTACGTGATTCACTTACTTATCCCCACCCTCAGAAAAAATATATTTTGGATGCCTCTCTTTTAACCTGACTTTAATCTTCATGAAAATATGTCTGATAGCTTTGGAGACAATATTGGTATGTTCTGTACAGAAATATTACTAGCTGTTTTTCACTTTTTTTTCCTTTGGCATAAACTTGAAAGAATTGTTGGAAGATGATGCCTGCTGGAAACATTTATCCATTTCATTTTAAGAATGTGAGTAATTGTGCAGTGTATGTCATGCATATGAAATGTTTCACTATGAAAACAAATTTTACTCATTATTGCTTCTTATGACATTCCAATATGTTCTCTTAGAATATGCTCTGCTCTCTGCCATCTGCCCATTTCTGGAATTAGGATGCAGAATCGATCCAATACTTTGTACAAATCTCAATGGTTTTAAGATCAGGCTTACGCAAGAATGCATTCCACTGGCTCTCCAGCCTGGAACCAACAACAAAATAACTATGTGATGGCAGGAAAGGACACGGCCTGCTGGAAGTTTTGCATCGCGTGATCAAGTGATGGAGGACTGTTGTTAAATCTGTTCCCTGGCAGACAGCTTGTCAGTGTGGCTGAGTTTTAGTAGAAAATCCTTTTTCACTGAAATCCTACACTATTTTAGTTCTAGTAAAGGTCTTTTTCTGAGCATGAACAAGTAGGCCTAATAAAGCAGAGACTCTCCACAAAGTTGTAATTCAAAGACTATACAGTGTAATAGTTCAGAGGTCCCAAACACAGAATGACAGAAAGCACTCTTGCAGGTGCTGTGTCATGCAGGAATCATGGAAATAACAGTGTGGAGACTCCTATGATAATCCAAAGATCCATTCCAACTTCCTGCTTAGGTCAGAACTATTGCCAACACTGAATATTAATTCTGTGCATCTGCCTGTATCTCTGTGGATGGAGAACCCACTGGAAGGCAACTAACAAAGTTGCAGTGAGAAAAACTGCTGGCCATTAGGGAGAGCACATAGCCAACCCAACATGGGGTTAAACTAGTTAAAAAAAAGTGGGTGAAACTTACAGACAAAAGATATGAAAGGAGTCATTACTTGAATGATATAGAGTGGAGTTGATAACCAAAGACAAAGTGAAAAACAAGGATATAAAAGAAGCAAAGCTAGGACCACAGGTGACTGTTTGAAGCAGAGTGAGTTGTTTACTTGGGAGTAAGAGAAAATAACTTATGCAAAGCAAATCTGCAGATGAGGGCTATGGAGAGACATCCCTGTCATTTGGATCTGTGAATGGACACTGCAGTCTGGAGCAGGAGAGTCAGCCAAGCTCTCCTGACCTGCGTGGTGCATCTGCCCTGCTGGAGCAATCCACAGACCTGGGGTGATGACTAAGGGGTGTGATTTGGGACAGACCTATGGTATTGTTCAGAGAGGAGGAATGTGAGACACAGAGCCACAGTGTGGAGAAGAGGCTTTCAACAGTGTTACCATCAGGGGAAAGAGCAGACTGCAAAGAGATTTTTCCTGGGTTGTGACAAATGCAATTTCTGCCATAAGAAATATGGTATGTTTTTATGCAGCTGCAGTTTTGGTAAAGGAGAAAAATACCTCACTCCACCCTCTTTCTCACCCCAGTCCCTCACGGTCTGTGACCAAAATGCGTTGAAAAGAGTGAGCCCTTGAGGAAAACAGTAAAGAAATAGGAAGCTCAATTATGAGCTTTTAGTGAAGCTTCAGTACCTTATAATCCTATGAAAACAATGGAAAGTACAGTGGGTCACAGTGTGCTGGAGTGTGCATTGTGGTTCCCCGTGTGTAGCACACGAGGCTTTGGAAGGGCTGGGATGCTTTGTGCCAGACCTTTGGGATGGACAGACATAGCAGTCTTGCTTTATGTTCCCTGAAACAACTTCTGGCAAGGCTGCCAAGATGTCAGCAGGCAAGGCACAAAGACTGCCAAGGTACAGCCCAGAACCCCACAGTCTGGATAACTGAGTGCTGGAGTAGAAGAGACCTGTAGGAACACATGCCAGCTGGATGTCCACAAATCTGGCATTGCTGATCTATATCCAACAATGAAGAGGTACCTGATTTTGGAGCCCCATGCCCAGTTTATGCAGCTTGATGTAAGAAAATAACTGAAGAAACCAGTCCATCACATGCCTTTTCTGGGAAAGTCGAGGTGCAGAATGAATTTCAAGCATGAGACTGTCTCATGATTATACTAGAGTAAAATTAGGCGTCTAAAAGCTGGATGTGAAATGGGGAAGCAAAACAGATTTGTCAGCTATCACAACTGGATCTCAAAAGCATGAAAAATGTAAGTTAATGATATAATAAATCAACCAGATTCAGAGTCATCAGGTTTCAAATACCATTCCCAAACCTCACCAGACATCAGCTGTGTGCAAAAACCCAATCTGCCAGTTAATGGCAAATCTTGCTTTAGCTTCAATAAAAGCTGAACATAATGGTATGAATGTGCAATCCTGACTCTGTGCCTGCTCATTTCAGCAAGACTTTGGTGAATGTTGATTTTGGAAAGTAACTTGAATTGAAGTTAGAGGTCTGATGTCCCTCTCTCCGACCAAGTTCAGATGAATTAATATAGCTGTCAGTGCAGATGGTTACTGCTTGGGATTGTTGCTTAGAGTCATAGAGTCACAGAATCTTTTAGGCTGGAAAAGAACTTTAGATCATGAAGTGCAACCATTAGCCCAACACTGTCAACTCCACCACTTAGCTATGTCCCTAAATGTCACTTCTACACAACTTTTTAATTCCTCCAGAGACAGTGACTCTGCCAGTTCCCTGGGCAGCCTGTTCTAGTGCTTGACAAGCACATCAGAGAAAAACCTTTTCCTAATATCTGATCCAAACAGCCCCTGACAGAAATTGAGGCCATTTCCTTTTGTTCTTTTGCTTGTTTACCTGCGAGAAGAGACTGACCCCCACCTGTCTACACCCTCCTTTCAGATTGTTTGTAGAGAGTCACAAGGTCCCTCCTAAGCCTTCTTTTGTCCAGGATAAACACCACCAGTTCCATCAGCTGCTCCAAACAGAACTTGTGCTCCAGACCCCACCCCAGCTCCTTGCCCTTCTCTGGACATGCTCCAGTATCTCAGTGCCTTGCTTGCTGTGAGGGGCCCAGAACTGAACCCAGGATTTGAGGTGTGGCCTCACCAGTGCCCAGTACAGAGGGGCAGTCACTGCCCTCTCCTGGGCCACACCATTGCTGATAAATTTGGGATGTCCTTGGCCTTCTTGGCCACCCGGGCACACTCAACTCACGTTCAGCCACCGTTGACCAGCACCCCCATTCCCACTCTGCAGCTTTCCAGCCACTCTGTCCCAGCCTGGAGCTGCAGGGGTTGTTGTGACCCAGGGACAGGACCCAGCACTTGGCCTGGCTGAGCCTCACACAACTGGCCTCAGCCCATGGATCCAGCCTGTCCTGATCCCCCTGCAGAGCCTTTCTGCCCTCCAGCAGATCCACACTCCCACCCAGCTTGTGCCATCCACAAACTGGCTGAGGGTGCTCTCAATCCTCTCATCCAGATCATCAGTAAAGATATCACACAAGGACTGACCCTAATACTAATAACTAAGGGACACCACCAGTGACTGGCTGCCAACTGGATTTAACTTCACTCACTTTCTGGGCCACCACCCAGTTTTTTCCCTACCGAAGAGTACTGACATCCACACCATGGAAAGACATTTTCTCCAGGAGATGCTGTGGGAAATGGTGTCAAAGGCTTGCTGAAGTCAAAGCAGACACATTCCCTACCTTTCCCTCACCCACTACATGGGTCACCTTGTCACAGAAGGAGCCAGTTGGGTCAAGCAGGACCTGCCTTTCACAAACCCATGTTGGCTGGGCCTGATCCCCTGGTTTCCTGTATGTGTCCATGATGACACTCAGGATGATCTGCTCCACGACCTTCCATGGCACTGAGGTCAGGCTGCCAGGCCTGTACTTCCCCGGATATTTCTTTTGGCCGTGCTTCTAGAGGGGCACTGTTTTTGCCAACCTCCAGTCAGCTGGAATCTCCCCAGTGAGCCAGGGCTGCTGGTAAGTGATGGAAAGTGGTCTGGTGTAGACCTGGTTTCATGCCTGAGATGTTTTGGTTTTCTGAAATTCTTTTCCCAGGGAATTTTCTGTAAACAAGAGAAGTGTTTTTGTAAACTGTACTTTGTTCTCACTCCTTTTCCTAGGAGAGATTTCTTCTTGATGTCCCTCTGGTCTGACAAATGTGATTGAAGAAGTTTTTCTTTTTGTCACCAATCAGATTGGTCTGTGTAAAATAGTATATAAGGGAGACACATCCCAAAAATAAGGGAGTCATTTTCAGCCTTCTGAAGTTGGACTCTGTGTTGTGTGTAAAACAGTGTCAATCTGGTCAGCCAGCTTCCTCAGCACCGTTGCATGGATCCCATCTGGCTCACAGACCTGCGTGCAGCAGGACACTGACCATTTCCCTTTGGATCATGGGGGCTTCATTCTGCTCCCCACCCGTTTTCCAGCTCACAGGGCTGTGTACCCTGAGAACAACTGGTGTTTCTATTACAGATTGAGGAAAGAAGGCCCAAAGTACCTCAGCCTTTCTTACCCTTTGTCACTATGTTTCCACCATGTCCAGTAATGGATATAAATTCTCCTCAGCCCTCCATTTGTTGCTGTTTGTATTTATAGAAACATTTTTTGTTGCCTCTTACAGCAGAAGCCAGTTGTAGCTGTGTTTCTAATTTTCACCCTGCATAATTTCACAGTAACTTTTTAGTCCTCCTGAGTCACCTGCCCCTTCCTCTAGTCATGAATTGTCCTTTTACCCTGACTGTCAGCCAAAACTCTCTGTTCAGCTGGGCCAGTCTTCTCCCCTGCTGGCTCAACTTTTGGCACATGGGGACATGTTTTCTGTACCTTTAAGGTTTTCTCCGTGCAAGATATCCAGCTTTCCTGGGATTCCAGCCCTCCTGTTTTTCACCCACTCTACGTGCATTGGTGTAAATGCATTCAGTTGGGATATTGTTCTCACAGCCTTTTTGTGGGAAGAAGCTCTAATTCCTGTGGGACCACTTCGCAAGTGCTTCTGTGGTTTCTAATACATCAAGAACCCTCTGGTCTTTGCTGCTGTGTGGCTCTCCATTCCCTACTCTCACTGAGAGAGCAGATCACTGTATCTCACTTCTGTCCCTCAAAGATGAAAACACCTCTTCTGGATAATAATCGTCACAAGGTATATGTGTTTTACTCTGTTCTTTTGGCATGTTTTAATGATTGTTAGGGGTTTTTTTGTTACTTCTCTGCCAAGATCCCACTTAGTGTCCAAGCCTAACAAGTGGCCTTAAAGGCTTATGAAAAGGATCATAAACATGATTACTACTGGTACAATCACATCTTGTTAGAAAGAAAACAAAACGCCTTCATATAAAATCTCCCTATGTCCCATGCCCAACTGCCCTGGAGGTGTAACTCTGCACTCCTTCACTTGTTGCCTATGTGTTGGCAAATTCTTTTGTAAATCTTTATTTTGTTAATGAAGTTACTCATGGGTTTTGCACCCTGTCTTCATCCAAAACCAGCATGAACCTTCCCTTACCTTAATATTTCCTTATCTTCTAGACTTGACTATGGTAGATCTGGGTTTGTACTTAGTAAGGAAAGGAAACAAATACCTTTAATCTGTGCTGGTCAAAATATAAAAAAATTAAGTCAACCATATTGAAGTCCTTACCCATGCCTGTCTAATTTTCTCCTGTATTGATGGGCTGCTGTGTATGTACAGACTGTGCTGTGTTTACTACATACTAACATTTTCTTCTCCATGGAACTGCTGTTTTGTTTTCATGCCAGAAAAGCAGAGAAGTTCCTGATCTTTGTGTGTGTAGTGTTAAATTTGTAACACATCCTGATGATGTAAAGTGTCCTTAGTAAAGTTAAAGTTTTATATTTCTTTTCCCAAATACTGCAGTTCACTGCAGGTGATTTCTTCAAATGTTTGGACTGCTTTATCAGCTCCCTGCCTGGTACTGAGGGGCTCCACATCATTCCTTGTCCTTCCACAATTCCTTGCCCTTCTTGGGACCAAATGACTTGCTGAGCCTTTCTCAGGTGGTTCCATCGGCCAGCTGCCAGCCCTCTCAGTCTTGCTTTCATGGCCTCAGGGGTGTCTCACAGTCCTCTGCTGCATGTTTAACCTCATCCTCGATCATCCACTTCAATTTACTGCTAGTCTTCTGCCTGTTGCAGAATTGCACCACAATTGAGGAATGATTTAAATTTGAAGGCATCTCCAAAGGCCTTAATCCAACCTCCATTCTAAGCCAATTTAATAAATCAGGTTGTTAGGGATTTGAGTAGTCAGGTCTTGGAGGGTGGAAATGACAAGGTTATACCTCCTCAGCTGGAAGATTAAGTGGTCAAATCAAGCAATCAAGAACAAGAACAAGAACCTTGGGCAGAAGCTGCTGAGAAACTGCAGCCAGGCATAGATGGCAAAACTAGCACAGCCTCAAGGGTCAAGGGGACACACATCATTCAGACACAGGCACCCCGTGTACTGTACCACAGGGTAACATGTAGAAAGTCAAGTATTTTTTACATGGACATTCACTGAATGCTGAGCCTGGTTTTTATATTGATATGTCTGAGGGAGAATAGGATGCACAAGAAGATGTCAAGGGCCAGAATGGAATGGTGAAAGACATTGAATTCCACTTTGGCAGCAGGAAGAAAATTCTCTCCAGTTCTTCTAATGCAGGACGCAAAATTGGCTTTGATGGAAGTGGGAAAACAGGAAGCAGACCAGGGAAAAAGAGTTTCTCTGTAACTGAGTCACTGCTTGGAAATGGCCTTGGTGGCACACCTTGTGGCAATTCCATGGCTCTGAAGCTACAAGTGACTCTACAGGAGTGGTGGCTTTGACATCAGGTGGACAGATGTGTTGTCACAGGGCTGCTGTGCCTGGAGAAAGCAGGAAAGCAATAAATCCTCCTATGTCCGCAGCAGCAGGTAACTCCTTGAGCCAGGTACACAGCTGTGCAAAACTCAGACCTTGCCCTCAGGACCTCCCCAAAGGTGGCCTTCATGGGGTCAGTCAGAGGCCTCTCAGTCCTGTGAGCACTGTGCCATGCATGCTCAGGGTAAGGCAGGCTGGAACCCCCCTTGGCATTTGGGAATAGAGTCAATGGAAGGGCTGATATTTGAACATGGGGCCCCACTGTGTGTTTGTCTGTCAGGAACACAATCATCAGCATATGTAACTGCACTTTTAAAAGTTTAGTCCTGAAATAGTCCTGAAATATTCCTGATGGTGCTGGAAACACATCCAAAATCTTGCATATGCATCTTCCTCCTTTTCAATTCTATTCTCCAAATTTAGGTTACTTTTTTTTTTTAAATTTTATTTTTTTAAATTTACATTATTGTGAGTACCAGCACACGTTCTTCTTAGGGAGCATATAAATCATGTCCTTTCCGGCTCCAGAGAGTTAAAATCTGCTGTGGTTGTTCCTGCTCTGCCCCCTGTGAGCTTTTGAGCACTGAGATCCTAAAGTATTACCATGTATGTCAGTGTCCCAGTATCACTCCCCAGGTTATTGCAGGTGGAAGGCATAGATTAATGATGAACAGAGCTGGACTTCAGACTGTGTGCTGAAGATGATGGTGAGGTGATACTCTGAAGAGATTCATTGCATGAGGCTTTTTCTGCAGTGCTCAGAAAGCACCTTTGTAGGCTTTGTAGGCTGCAGCTGCACAGAGCTTCTCTGCCCTGAGGTCCTGCATTAGAGGGAGTATCGCTGACGCTCCAGAAAGGAAAACCAGCTTGAAATCCTTTGGATCATAACACTCTCCCTCTGCTGCCGTAAGACTTAAGTCCCTTCACATTCCAAATGCCTCTTATCTGTATCTCAAGTCTACAAGGTCAGAACCAGTATTTCTTTCTTGTACCGACCTCTGTGAAAACATTTGGATGAATGTTATTAATCTCCTTGGTGCCCTGCATGCCTAGGAGATGACAACAAAACAGCATGCAAGCAGTGCCTGGAATGAACATAATGAGGCAGGTTTGATCCAAATAACAACGGAAACCTGTCACACCTAAATAAACAGGGAAGCATGCCAATGAACACAGAAGTTTGCAGGGTGATGGGGTAGAAGCAAGGCACTGCTGCCTGGATAGTCAGGCCGAAGGCTCTTCCACACAGAAATTACACAGGTTGTTCTGCTGGGCCCAGACACCAGACTCTGGTTTTATTCAGAACACCATGGAAGAGCTGTGGTGTTGGTCCCCTTCATCCCCTCTATGCACTGCATAAACAGTGGCCTCTGCCCTCTCTTCTGTGAGATACTGGGCCATTTCCCGTACTGCAGGTGTGGCAAGGAAGCACAGTAAGGCTAGCTGCTCTGTGAAAAGAACAAAAGAACCTAAAAGAATCCAAACAGCTCCAAGGTGGACATAAAGTATCCAGGACGAGCAGTGCGAACACAGCAGCTGTGCCACAGCAGGCCACAGGCTATGGAATCTTAGGCATGTGTTTCTTGTAACTCTCCTTGTGCTGAGGTGGAGACCTCCCAGACAAAAAGCAACCAGAGGAAATGTGACCTGAGGTGATCAGGACATTAGAGGTATCTGCAATTCAGCTGAGGACCTGACTCCTAGTTTTGTCGGGACTTACCTGAGAGGCTTTGGTGATAAGATGCCAACTTGAATTGAATCAGAATAGGAGAAATGGGTAAAGATGAGGGCAGGGTTTGGGTGCCCTGTTACACACAGCTAGCAGAGGATAGCATGCCTGCTAGTCCCCAGTACATCTGGTTCCTTGACAAAGCAAGGCAAACCCTGGGACAATCTGGTGGCAGAGTAAAACCACCAGCACTCTGCATTGCTGCTAGACCATGTGCAGAACGTAGATGTGTGATTAAAAGATCCATGTGTATTTGCTTCTGTCCAGATAGTTGCTCTAGAGAAGATGAGGGTCTACTATAAACTGTCCAAGTAAGAGCTTTGTACCACCCTTTCTATCTCATCATGAAAAATCATGTCTGCCTGTGTCTGGATGGCTCTGTAAGCTGTTATGTCAAAACCACAGCAGGATCCAAAGGAAGCCAGGAGATGATGGCAGTCAACCTTGTGAGGGTGCCTTGGATGCCCACCAATTCCATTTTGGCTGTATAAATGATAGAGTCAACTATTGTGAGAAAGCACTGAGAGGGTTATAAAATGGGATTTACCACTAAAGGTGTATCTTGAATCAATCAATTAAGAATCTGTCTCTTTAAATTTGAAAGTGCAGTGTGTTTGCTATCACCTCAAAAGCAGCTCTTGTCTGCAGCTGTACATTGAGTAAAGTCATCTGTAATAACTCAGTCTTATGTCCCTGGTCAATCAGATACAGCACCTGCATTTTAAACATGTATTTCCTGTTGTGAATTTTTGCTTCCAGCCTTATTGTCTCTCAGTTATCTCTTCTGGACTATGTTTGATAGCCGCTTGTTCCAAATACATGGATAAGCTTTTACATCCTTTTGTATCTGAGCAGAGATTTTCCAAGTCCAAGCAGCAAACCTGGAAACCTTGCTTCTACATTTGTTCTGTTTAGTTACACTAATCAAAATGCCAGGACATCCCAGTGGTTCTGTATTGCCCTTTGGTACTCTTATTTCATCTTCACATCCTTTCTGTTAATCTACATAATTTCAGGAACAATGACTTCTGCCTTCACTCTTGAAAGGCTTCAGGGAGTCTTGTGTGACATCTCCAGGCAGGCATTTAAACCAGATTCCCTGAAATATCTTAGGAATTTTCAGCTTTGAAGAGCCAAGGCAACACAGCTAGAAGGGATATGCTTTAAAAACACCCCATCTGCAAGGCAGAAGCCCTTAGCATGGTTAATAAGTGTTCTGTCACAAGTTAAATCAAACTAATCCTTTCATTTCCCACTACATTAATGTTACTGGGAAAATGAGTTTGTTTACCTAGTTCTCAACAACTTTACAGGGACCATAAAATCACTAATTTATTCAATTTTTGTGCTTCTTCAACACCTTCCTTTCCAGGATCACAATGTGCCCCCTGGCTGGATTCAGAAAACTTCCTGTATTACTTGCATTAAATTAAATTACTTGTTCATCGAGTACAAATAGGAAGGCAGACCCTTTCACTGTATTCCTATGCTCTTCTGACATTGCATTCAACAACTTTCAAGAATTTCCAAGGTTTCCCGAGTCAATTAATTTGGAAACTGGTTGTATACATATTTAATTATTTAATAAGCATTTAATATTAAGTTTTCCTTGATTATTTTTGCAATTTAGAAAGAGCCCTGTTTTCCCTGCTGCCTATAACTGCATAAAAAAAAATCAGAATTCAGACTTGCTGTTTCACATTTCTCCCTGCACATTGCCCTCTGAAGCTGTGGCTCACTCTCCCATTGTGACAGCAGCAGAGAACATAGCCCGACGCCCTTTTCCATGTACTGGCATTTTTTCTAGGGTTCTTTCTGCCCACATGAGGCTCCCGCATGTCTCATTCCCAGCTGTGTGCTGATCTGCCGGAGTTAATGATCTCGTTGAGCTTTAGACCGCGGGCGTCAGGATTTCCTGGTGCTGGCTGTGGACACAGATTCCTGACGCTGCAGCACTCTAGTGTGAGAATAGGGGAAATCGATGACTTCTGAGGGATAAGTTATTGCTTTTTGTTTACTTTGGCCTTTGTTTGTAAGCCATGCAATTCGCTCTGTGTTTCTTTAACTCTCCCATCACAAGCTTTCCGTGCGACGGGAAAGGTGCTCACGTCTTTCCAAGTGCCTGTTTGTCACTCCTGATGTGATGTCTCCTCAGGGCTGATGTCGGGCTGCTTGCAGGTGAAGGACTCTGCCAGGAGCCCTTCAGGCCTGAATTTGGACATGCAGATGGGACCAAACCTTTCCAGCCTGGTGCTCAGTGCATCTCCCTGGTACCTCAAAACAGGACAAACCCCCTCCGAGGGGACCAAGGCTGTGTGGTCCTCTCTGCAGCCCCTGAGTCCCAGAGCAACTGAAATCCCACAGGAATCATTCTCTTCACCCCCCCCACCCCTCCTCTCTCTGCAAGTCTCTTATCTCTATAAACACTTCCTGGACTGTCTGAGTTCTCATACTGCCCCAGAGCCCGAACACAATTCGACTGAACAGATTACTGAGCTGGGAGATTTATGCGGTTTGCGAGCGGGACTACAGGTTGTTTTTGTTGCAATTATACAATGGGAATAAGGAAAAACAAATGTTGCTGTTAAAATAGTCACAGAATCCATGTGATGTGGTTGACAAAAATGAAGTTCACTGCTCCTTTGCATATGTGTGAGCACTCCTGAATATAGATGAATTACCAATGAAATAAAACTAAAAGTATTGCTTAATTATCCAAGACGTGGGGTTACACTACTTGCTTAGACCTTAATCTAAGTTCTAAATCCCAGTTTTTGAAAGAGAACCCAAACACTGAATATTCTTGGGTTTGAATTTTATTATAGTGCTCAAAAACTCACAGAACCATCATAGGTTTGGGGAAAATAAAACTCAAGGTCATCTTGTGCTCTACTGTAATAAGGACTTTCCCTTACAATTAAACGGAAGTTGGGCCAAGGTTTGAACATTCACTTAATACTTATATTTCCCCTCATTTTTCTTTCCCCTGCCTGTGTGTGGCTGTGAGAGCCTGCTTGTGCTATTGCTTTTTTTCAGCTGTTTTGCAGATACCTTCTGATGTCTTCTGGCTGGCTGGGTGCAGACAGCTCCAGCTGGGGCTTGCTGTGCTAGGCCACTTGTAGACAGATTCTGAATTTTTTCTGGTTTTGTTTAGCTTGTCCCTAATAAAGTTTGTTTATTTGGGCACAGATATCTGCCTTTTCAGGCAGAGCATTAAAAGACAGCAAAGGGGACTCTGAGACCACTCACAGGGCCATGTCTGTTTAGAACTTACCTGTCATATACAAGAGATAATGTAACAGTATAGAAAAATATATCTGCAAAAAAATTCTCACCTGACCTGATGACTTATGCAACAAACCAGAACATTTGTCTGTGCAGAGAGTAAGTTTTTTACATATCTAAGGATTGTTTTTATGAAGAATACCACTGGATGTATCCTCAGAGGAGCTTTTTACAATACTGTATCATTTACAGCAGGAGTCAAATTATTTATCCAGTTTTGCAATTATTTGAGAAAATAGATATTTAAACTTTTTCTGTAATTCTTGAAATAATAAGGACTCTGCAAATTATTTTTTATTGTCTTCTTTTTGCAGCAGGATTGGAAACAACATTAAGATCAAGATTCACCCTACAAAGCCACAGGATTCTGAGGGAATGGTCTTTGCATGATGGATGAAGGAAGGTGAGTTCTGGCCAAGTCTTTCACTGAGGTTCTTCTGTGCAGGGAGTCTAAATCACTCTCAATCTAAATGAGATGAAATCGATCCTTTAGTGTGACTTGTGTGTTCATCAAAGCAGCTGTCCTGGGTCAGACTAAGGCCTCCTCCAGCTCAGTATCCTGTCTCCAGCAGTGTCTGTGATAAACAATGAGACACAAAGCCAGGAAAAGCAAATGGGATGCTTCCCTGGAGCAACCTCCCAACTTCGGCCTTCAGCTTGGGAATTTCTTCAGCTGCTTGGGTTTTTCATGCATTTAGTAACCCTCAATGAATTTCTCTTCTAAGTACTAGCCTGATCTCCCCTTAAGCTGAGCTATATTTCACAACTGACACAGCATCTGCTGGTGGGGACACCAAGAGCCACCTCCATGTGAGTGTTTCAAACCCTACTGACAGGAGATTCTCTGAGGTCTTTACCGACCCAAAGAGGTGTATGTGACAGTCTACCTCTCAGTTCCTTCCATCTCAGGAAGAAGCTGGAAAGGTGTCAAGTCACACATGTTACCCACGCCCTGTGCACACCCAGGGGCTCTGGAGTTCGTGCTGTCCAGGCTCCCAGCCAGCACTCACTTGATGCAAACAGGCACTTTCCCAGGATTTTGAGAAAATGGTCATTGTGAAAGAGCAGTGGGAATCCTGGCTGAGGTCTCCTCTGCTTTGCCCATCAACTCCAGTCAAGCACAGACCATTGGTGCCATTCTGAGCTGTGTTGTGGAAATGCCAGTGTCCAGCCTTTCACCTTGCTCATCGTCACCCTAAACCACTGACTTGCCTTTGTAGCTTGGCCTCTGCTCTGCTTCATCACTGTGGACCTGGCTGACAATAATGAAGTCATAGAATGGTTTGGGTTGGAAGGTGACCTTAAAGATCATCTTGTTCCATCCCCTCTGCCATGGGCAGGGACACCTTCCACCAGACCAGGTTGCTCAAAGCCGCATCCAGCCTGGCCTTGAACACTGCCAGGGATGGGGTATCCATAGCTTCTCTGGGCCTCCTGTTCCAGTGCATCAACACCATCAGAGTAAAGAACTTCTCCCAAAGTTCTAATCTAAGACTACTCTGTTTCAGTTTAAAGCCAATTCCCCCTTGTCTTACCACAACATGCCCTAGTGAAAAAGGCTGTGGCTGACCCTGTCTGAGCATCCATGGACTTGAGGAATGGGGCTTTTGGTGTGACCTCCCTCATGGCCTTGCTGTCACCCTTGGCTCTGGCTTGCTGTCCCTTGCACAGCATCTGGCTCCTGCTACCTCCTGACATGCCTTGTGGTCTCTCCAGTGCATTGCCAAGTTGTCATATCATTCTGGATTGACAAACAAATCTAGGTGTATTGCAGCAGTGTCCTCCCTTCTCCTCCCCAGCTGTACTGCAGCTACAACACCTGCGTATCAGCAACTGGTCAAGCTGACAGGTTCAGTCCTTGGCCAGACTCTTTCCTTCATCCACTGCACCCTCTGTGTGAATGGCACAGCCTGATTCCTACGACTTGGGTGTGAACAAGCGTAACCATTTCTAGGCATAAAATAAGGAAGTTTTAAAAGACATATATACTTTCAGTTTCAGCATGTCAGAGATGTAAAGAGAATGATGACTCTGAAGACAAGTGAGAAATGCCAGAGAATTACGGATCTGTTAATGTTTACAGTGACATTGTTACAGTATTTTATCAGTTCTCACTTGTGGAAATTGAGGGCATGATAATGTGATGATCTTACTCTCTGCACAGAAATATAAGCAAAGCAATCAGTCTTTCAAAAAATGTATTTTGAAATGGTGTTGGAAGCTGTATTTTCTTATAGTTCTGATGGATTGACAAGCATCTGAGTTTCTGGAGTTATTTTACAGTTACTGGATTAAGAGAGACATGCTTTTTTATCTTAATACAAGTTCCTGCCTAAAGTGCAATGAAGGGATGAGATTTATTTGCTCGTTTGAGTTGTTCTGTCCTGCTCGCTCTCTTTGTTGACTGTTACAAATCCTAGGCAGAAGGGAAATACTGTCATTTGTTAAACAAAGCAGACAATGTCTTTCTTTGTAGGCTTCGAACATTCTTTCAGGGGTGTGAAATCTGTGTTAACAATCAGTTCACACTGAAAAGGTCCCAGTTAAACATTATCACAAGAGCTGTGACGTTTGTGTACTATCTGAGCGCATGAAAGATGCCATTTCCTGAAAATGAGTCTGAATCCTTCAACCGGTCAAGGAGTTTGTTGCCAAAGTTCTCTGACAAGAAGTAGAAACACAAACCATGCTGTGTGCAGGAGAGGAGGACATGGGACAGACATCTGGCAGCAAGGGTGACACAGGTCCAGCTTGTGTTAATTTTTTGTTCCCTTGCCCTCTGCATTTTTCTGATGTTCTTTTCTGGTAATTTTAGATTTTTTTTTTTTTTTAAGTCTATTATAGTTAGGAATAAGGAGAAATACAATTTGTTTAAGGAGAAATCTCCTTATGAGCTGCCCTACAGTAGTTGCCCGAAACTCCACTTACTGTTGGGGTGCCCTGTGCAGTCAGAGATGGGCTTTGAGTTTTGCTGAAAGACATCTTCAGGGCCTGATGGAGAGGAGAACACTAGGAAATGCCTTCTTATAAAGGCCTGTATTTTGAGTCGTCTTTTCTTGCTAAAGCTTTGCCTTTTCCCTGCCTAAATTGTATTGAAGGGAGGCAGTTCTTTGTGTTTTAAGGGGATGACTGCAGGATAGACACAGCTGTTCAAAGGACTCATATCTCACCTTTCAGAAGGGAAAGAAGGGAAAAAGAAAGAGCAAGATCTTTACCGTGCTCAGCCATATTTGACCCAAGGCTCTTTTGTGGTCAGTAAGTATTTGTACAGGGAATGTTTTACCTCTCCAACAGCCTGGGCCATACCAGGGTGTGACAGAAGAAAGGAATTTGAATAAACTCTCCCCTTCTACCTACGTGACTTCTTATCATCTAAGCTGAAGTTTCAAAGATGCTACTTCAGCTTCAAGCATTAGGATCTAACTAGGCCACTTAAACCCAAAAACAGCCTCCCTGATGCTGCATATTTGTCTAAGACCAGAAAGTCTTTTAGACATTATTTAGTTTGATCTGTTTAGAATTCCCTGTGTTAACCACTGTTTTGAATATGTGTTCCTGAGTTGGAGGATATTTTTAAAAATATTAGAGTTATCTAATCTAAGTTAGAAGGCATTTTTAAAATTTTGATTTGCATTTCCAGGAACACAGTATCCACCTCACAAATACACTGCTTTGGTAAGTAGCTGCGTTTATAATTAAATCTTTATTTCAATTTCCAGTTAAGTAATTTAACACCTATTTTCCACTAGTAGTAATTTAACACCTATTTTCCCCCATTTACATCACTAGTAAGTGAAAATAAGTCAGGGTGATGCCATTGCTCCAGTTTATAAATCCAACAAGTCATTGATCTCAGATTTGCATTGGGAGAAATGATTGGTCTATTGGCTAAAGGGAGTTTCCCTTTTTGTTTTAGGTAGTTTCTTGTCAGAAGAGTTTATATATATTGATAGAAATACAGACATTTGCATATATACATATATATAGCTAGCTCTGATGTCCTGAAAGGAAGACCTATTTATGTTGGAAGAAAATTAAATCCATGGCAAGGTGTTCACCTTAAAACATCAGACCAAACACCATCCCCTCCAAAATGCTTTCCCAAGGGCTTGGTCCTGTACAATCTTTGGGTTTCAACACATCATTGTTAGGAAGCCAGGCTGTACAAATTAAATCACTGGAAGAAGCAGTGCAGATCACATACAGTGCTGCTGCACGGTTATTCTCTACTCTTCCCATTTCAGTGACCAGTGAACTCACTCTTTCATCTGTTTGCAGCTGTGGGACTTTCCCTCTCAAATTCTTAAACTTCCACAAGTTCTGACATTAAGTTTTTAAAATAAAAATCTGTAGTTCAGAGTAGGATATTAAAGTGGCTTTTACACATTTATTCTATGGGATCAGTGACTGCCTCTTCTCATCATGGCAGGGCTGCAGCTTCTCTGGCTGAGATGTGTGGGTGCAGTCCAGGCTTGGCCAGATCTCTGTTCTCTGAGATAGTCATAGCCACTGTGTGTTACTCTTTGAAGTTAACTTTGGCTTTCCTTGGAGTGTGAAGAAAGCTCTAACACTGCTGCTACTGCCTCCCAGGAGAGGCACATACACCCATGTTTTTCTCAACTGGCTCTGTAGGAGAAGAGCAGCCCCATTCTGGTCACCTTTGTTATCCCACTGGCATAGATTGGAGAAGGGGGCAGTCTGTGTACAAAGCAGACAACTAGGGCCTGACAGTCTTCTGGAGCATTAAAGGGACAACTCAATCATCAAAGTAAACAACTCACCAGGGGAGAAACAAATAATAAAAGCAAACTGGAAACAGAAAAGTAGAGCAGGTGTGAGCAGCCACTGCAGATTTCCTGGCCCTATCCAGTGGTTCACAGCAAAGTTGAGCTCCACCACACTTGGCATCTACATTTCATGTGTTTGCAGCCACCAGAATGTCTGTGTTCCTTCTTACAGGCAACAACAAGAAAACAGACTATTTTGGGGAAAGTTTGTAAGAGCTGCAAGTACCCTTTTGTGTTGAAACATCCAGCAGGAGCCTGGGTGGTGTGTCCCAGGTGCAGGTGTAATGGGTTCTGTGATGTAGCTGCTGTGCCTCCCCTCCAGCAGAACCCTGCTAGCAACCTCTCCCAGCACAGATTCACCTGGGCTTTGCTGGAAGGTGACATTTCAGTTTTTGCTCCAGATAAACCCAGTTCAGTTGCAGACACATAAAAAAGAAAAAAAAAAAAATCAAACCCAAAACAAACAAAAAAACAAAACAAAACAAAAAAACCCCTCAAAACAAAACAAAACAAAACAAAACAAAAAACACCCCCAGAAAACCGACCAGCCTAAAGAGCACAAAGGCTAAAGATCTGACATATATGCTCAAAGAGCAGACAGATCATCAGCAGCACAGCAAAACTTGTCCAGATATCCAGCTGCCCATCCTCAGCCTCCAAACCAAATGGTAGCCTTTGAAACCTGGGATGCTGGAGGATGCTGGACTGGAATGAGGATCAGGAACACCAGCACTTTAATCTCACTTTTGATGGAGAATCTTTGAGCTGACGTGGAAGTCATTTGATCTGCCTGACCTTTAAGAGAATTAATTACTGGCTTAGAATTTGAAGTTAATAATTTGTTTCTAGAGAAGGTGCTCCAGCAGCAAGGCAATGTTGGAGCAAGGGGAGGGCTGAGTTTGAAATGGGAAACACGTCTGCCAAGAGTGGAGTTATTTTGGATGCCGCTGGAGAAAAACAAACTGGATTAAGGAAGGCAAAATAAAAGGAGTCATTCTCCTCCACTCTCAGTTGATTTCTACAAACCTATTCACTTTGAATCTTTTTAGGATCTGGAAACATTATGGCCACTTTGAATCAAAATAAATTATTCTGGTTTCCAAGCTGATCTCATGGTATTTTCTGTTAGCAGAGGAAATTCTGAAAATCTTGTAAGACATCCTGTTCTCATAAAATGCCCAGCCCAATTTTGGGAATTCAGAAGGTTTTGGCTAGGCCAGATAAGCTTTGGAGAAGCATTTGAATATTCACTCAGGCTGAACCCACACTCCAGACAGTGGTGTGAATAGTTTCCTGCATTTCTGAGCTTCTGATGCTTTGAAAAAATTTTAGAAGCATTCTAGAAGCATGAGGACAGTGAGGAAAAAAAACCCAAACAAACAACATGTTGCCCCTCTATAGTTAATATATTGGATAAAGAGAAGCATGTTTTGTTGCCCAGAGGCTGAAGGATGGGATAAAATCAGCATGGTAAATATCCCCTCCCCAGTGGCATGCAAATAAGCAACTGTGAAAGCTTCCCAGGTCCAGAGATCTCTTGGGAAATAATAATTAAAGAGACAGCTTTGGTCGTGATGGTTCAGGGTAAAAATTGCCTAATAATTACTGCCACTACAGCGTATATATATCCCACAAGAAAAAATGTATCCCACTCAGCCTCAGTGCTTATGCACTTCCCATCACAGCAGCAAGGAGCTGAGAGTATTATTGCTGCATGGGAAATTGCTGGAGTATCAGGGCTTGTTGGAGGTCTCTCTCCCAGGCAACAGTTTTACGTCCACTCCTTGAGTACAACACACAAACCTCCCTGCAGTCACACAGGGAGGAAGTTCCCTTTACATGACTTCAACCACAGTGAAAGTCCAGTTTTTCTCTTTGTTATAAAATCAATCCTTTAGGACCAAACATCTGCTGTGCTATCAGCACTCTAATGTTAACAAGTTCTTGCCATTAGCCCAGTCTCCACAAGTTTGGGCCACATGCTTGTGCTTAGCATCCCCAGTTCTTGTTTAAGGAAATAGAGTGGGTGCCTCTGGCAGAGCTGTAAGCATTAATTGAATACAGTACAAAGAACTTCAGGCAAGCATGCTGAAGGCTGTAATGCTTCCTTTTTTCAGCACAAACCTGTCAATGTGTCAAAAGTTCTTTTCCAAAATTATTAGTCAGAGTTGTCAAAGGCTTTTTGGTTTGCAGGAGTCTAGACATTTTCTAGTAGAAATGAAACTCCTGTGATATGAATTTAAATCTAATTATATGATGTAGACGTGCATCTTTCATGCATACCTTTCTAAGTATCGTTGAGAAAAAATTTTAGAAGAAAAGGCAATATAGAGAAGGAGAGTTTCCCAGGATCACTTCTTCTTCTGAAATAATCATCTCTTTTCTTCAGTTCAAGTCGGCCTTCCAGAAGATATGGTCCAGTCTTGCCTGCCTTTCTGGACAACTTGTTCCACAGATTTTTCATCTCTGAGTAACCCATCCCAACACCAGATTCCAGTTTGCATTGCTATCTAGGCTCGTTGTTGTTCCACATTTTGAAGCAGAAGCTGGCAGTCAGTACTGTGGACAATGACAGCACAGACAACAAAATCAGACAGTGAAGGAAAGGCAACACTACAAGCGTATTACATGTTACATGTTGCATTATAAGCGTATCACTTGTTACATGTTGCATTATAAGCATATCACTTTAATATCTCAATAGCAAACAGCTAAGGAAACACTGGAATTAAAGTTAGCTGTGGAATTCCAACTCTGTCCTCTGCTGTAAAACGCCTTTTCATTATGTCTTACTATTCATTCTTTTCCCTAAATAGTTATTGATTTCTAATGTACTTTTCTTCCTATGATATTCTGCCTTTATAGTCAAGCTCTCAGAAATAATTAACTTCTTCAGTGTCATTCAAATGTGGAGGGAATCAGTCCCTTTTCACTCACTAGCTGTGAAGATTAATGGAAGGAATACATTTTAATTTTGGTCTCTGGGCTGAGGCTGCACATTTCACATATTAAATGTGGCAGGCAAAAATTCTCACTCCAGGCTCTGCTGTTTGTTCCAGGAAGCCAAGGCCCCAGTTGAGAAAAGACTTATCTGGGCTCCTCTTCTCCCCTCTGGCTTCATTTCCCCCATTCTTCACAGCTACCATATCCTTCAGCCTCTTGCCTCTGTTCTGCCTTGTGTCCCACACTGCCTGCCAGATCCACGTGCTACCCCCAGCCTTGCCCTTTTACTTGTCTTGTTGGGAGGACTCCTGAATCTTCCCTCCCCCATCACCACCCACATGTCTGGCTCTTGCCCCTTCTGCATTTGAATCCAGGAATTTTTCTCCTCCACATGGTCTCACGCCAATGAACATCACCAAAAGTGCAAGAGACAGACACCTGGCTCTCCTTCTTTGGGTGCTTGGCCTTGCCATGGGCTGTGAAAGTCTGCAGCTGAAACGGCAAGGGAAGTCCAGCTTGAGCTGTGATTGGAACCTGCTCAGGGAGGATGAAAACTTCAGGAGTTCAATAGCTAAAATGAAGGGAATCTCATAGTTATCCCCTGAACATGTCCAAATTCAGCTTACTAAAGGCATATAACAGCCAGTTTTGGGCAGGTTTTCAGGAGGGCCAAGGGGATATCTCTGATGAAAGGAAACTCTCTCCAAGGAAGAGAGATGCCAGAGCTTTTCAAAGGAAAGGTCACAATTGCATTTTAACTTGGACAAAGCATTGAATTTTTCCTTACCCTCATAATTGGAAATGGCTAAGTTCGTGGACATTTTCCAAAAACTTCAGCCTGCGGCAGATACCTGGCATGGAAAATTTCATTCCAGATGGTTATAGTTTGGCAATGTTGTGAATGCTTGAAAACAGGCTTTTACAGTCTGAAGGATCAAGATTTCACTGCAACTTGAAAGGCCGAGCCACTGGCCCTACCTGCAGTGACAGCCCAACATTTTGCCTCATCACCTGCACTGCAAACAGAGCAGGGATGCACATGGGGAGCAGCTTTCCATCCTGTTGGAAATTGCTGGGATTCATACTGAAGAAATTGGTTACGATGAGCATTTGGTAATACACAGGAATTTCTAGCATAGAGGAGCTTTGGACAGCAGGGGTTACAGACCCCCTTTCTGGGTTCTCCAAGTCTGTAGGACTTGTCTACATTCACTCATATGCTTCACATAAATGAGGTTTTCAGTTTTCTGACAAACATGTTAGCAACAGCTTCTCCACACAGTCCTGGTTTCCAGTTCACTAGACTTGTTCTGCCCTTAACTCAGCCATACATTTCCTTCTTTTCTCACACCACCTCCACCACCTCTGCCTTGTCATGCTCTGGGATAATGAATGCACAGACACAGAAAACACCGAAGCAAAATTAAAGCAGCTGGCTGCTGATGTTGCATATCATGGGATTTTTCAGGGAGAAGCCATTAGCCCCTTCCAGCAGATCCTTTCCTGAGTGTCAAGCACGGTCCCCTGCTCTTTTGCTGCATTTCTCACACCATGGCAGATGCACGGGCAGGCATAGACCAGTTCCTGGAATAGGCAGAGGGGTAATGAGTGGCTAACAAGCACCAGGTGAGTTACAGGCATTTCACATCTGCCCTACTTGACTCAGAACACAGTATCTTCCTCCATGGCCAGATGGCTGGCAGCTCAGAGCACCTCGGGAGAAATGAGCCATGGCAGAAACTTGGTCATCCTCTGATGCTGCTGAGAGGCCTGAGTTCAATTCATGTCAGTTTTTCACCATGTAGGTGTAATGTCATCCCTGGGCAGCACTGCACTGGTGCCCCTTGGAAAGATTTGAGTCCAGCACGGGGATGTTGTGGCAGGGCACACTGCCTGTGCAACACCAGCTCCGTCTGCACAAGTGTTGGCTGGCTTCAGAGCCTGGTTCCATTGATAATGGGAGTGTCTAGGATGTCTTCTGTGGCTCATGGAGTCTGCTGGGAGGTGAACACTTTCCCAATGAAATCCTCTTTAGAACTGCTGACACTTTCATGAGTAACAGTCCTCTTCTGCATAAAAAGGTTTTCTTATTGCCCCAAGTTATTTCACTTTTTTTCCCCCCTTAATAAAGGTAGCGAAATATAAAAATTTGCATAGATAATATCTTCTTTATTGTCAGCTTATTGGGACATCAGAGAGGGGTTGATGATAGTTTGCAGGTGGAAGAGAAGGGGGAATATTTCTAGAGCTTGTAGGAAGGGGTTTAGAGGCAATCACGGTAGCATATGACTAAAACCAGAACTGATTGAAATTAGAAGAAAGGTGAGAAGCAGGATGAATAAAACACGAACGGGCTGAAAGCGCAGTAAAACACAGTTTGTGCAGAACCACATTCATCTGATGCCTCGAGTGAAAACAAAGGTGTTTTCCAGCGGAAAGGATAACAGTCAGATGCTCTTTCGGGAAGGCCAGAGCAGGCTGGCGGGATCAGGAGCATCCCCGGCAGCTAGAGGGCACCGCTGGCCGCGGTATGGGAGCTGCTGCTGAGAGCCCTGCAGGGGACTGGGAAACCAACGAGGGACATTTTGCTCGGAAGCTCATCAGAAAGAGAATCCCCACAACCTGATGATACCTGAGAGCTCACAAACAGGTCTGTGTTTCCAGGCTTTGCTGAATAACCTATCTCAGTGCTCTCTGAACCACACATGTTTTTCTCTGGAAGAGTTAAATTATTTAAAGAGGCAGCACCATTGTGAAAAAATGTTTCAGTTTTACTTTTGCTTCCCCGGTGTTGCCATAGAGAAGGCCAAAAATATGTTTTTGTCAATTGGTCTAAAGGAGGTTCAGTGTTGCTAAATCAGCAGAGTAACGGCACTAGGTGACTCTTCTGGCCATTAAATTCCTGCCTTGGCCTACTGAGGTGGATACAGTCATGTTCCTCAGAACTGTGAGCAGTTTGCTGCTGGTGAACATTTTAATACCATTTTCACCCGGGCACCCTTTAATCCCTATGAGCTACAGACCTGAGAGCTGCGAGCTTTCCCAGGTCATGTCCTGACCCTGTCTGTGACATGACAGTTTATTAAACTACCTCCATAACAGTAAATTCTGTGGGAATGAGAAAAAAATAGACGATTTCTGTTACACGTTGCATTTGCAGTAATCAGAAAAGCAGAGTTTGCTGTGTTTTTACATTCCCTACAAATCTCTTCAGCAATTTCTTCTGGTTACTTTCCCCTTGGTTCTCACTCATCCCCTGTGTGCATTTTTGGTAGCGATCTAAGCAGGATGATGCAAGAAGAATGGCCCCATCCTTGTCTTCATTCATCCCCTGACTTGTCTCAGGGTGCTGTGTGTGTCAGGGAGGCCCTGTGTGATGTTAATCAGGGTCAGTAGGATTTACTGGTGCCCTCAGAGCCCTGACAGCAGCTTCAAAGCACCAGCTGCTGCCTACAGATCTTAGCAGTAGCAAAATACCCACATGGAAAAATGGGAGCAAAAAAACCCGCAAAAAACTGAATCCCCTAAAACCCCCCAAACAAACCATATACCACCAAACCAACCCACAAACCCCTGAACAGCTTTGCTTTTGGGACTTACTCTGTTCAATTCTAACATGACAAATTCCAGCCACAGCACGAGTTCCAGATCCAACTGTATTATCCACCCTTGACTTTTCGAGAAAGAGGCAGAAAGTGAACAATGGGCTGAATGAAGCCAAAATGAGACCCCAACTGTTTCTGAGTCATTATATATTAGGTTTTGTGAAAAAAGATGTAACATTCTCCCCCTCCCACAACTCCATGCCCTTGAAAAAAAACCCTGTGGTACCTGCTCTGCAGGAGGGGTCCTGTTCTGCCAATTACCAGACAATGATCCAAAATGCAAACCCACCCCTCCAAGACAGGTCCAGGGCTGTTACCCAAGTGGAATAAAATGCAACTGGGCTCCAACAGAGGAAGAATCTGGATGCAATCTGGTCCAATACCACACAAATAATGATTTCACACACAGAATCACACAGAATCACTGGGTTGGAAGAGACCTTCAAGATCATTGAGTCCAACCCGACCCTAACACCTCAACTAAACCATGGCACCAAGTTCCACATCCAGTCTTTAAACACATACAAGGATGGTGACTCCACCACCTCCCCGGGCAGACCATTCCAATACTTTATCACCCTTTCCGTAAGGAACTTTTTCTTAATATCCAACCTGTATTTCCTTTGGCGCAGCCTGAGACTGTGTCCTCTCGTTCTGTCAGCTGCTGCCTGAAGAAAGAGACCAACCCCCATCTGGCTACAGCCACCTTTCAGGAAGCTGTAGAGAGTGATAAGGTCCCCTCTGAGTCTCCTTTTCTCCAGGCTTAACAACCCCAGCTCCCTCAGCTGTCCCTCACAGGGTTTGTTTTCCAAGCCCCCCACCAGCCTTGTTGGCTCCTCTGGACACACTCAAGCATCTCAACGTCCTTCCCAAATTGAGGGGCCAGAGCTTGACACAGCACTCAGTGTGTGGCCTCACCAGTGCCCAGGACAGGGGAAGGATGATCTCCCTGCTCCTGTTGGACACACCATTCCTGATGCAGGCCAGGATGCTGTTGGCCTTCCTGGCCACCAGGGCACACTCCTGGATCATGTTCGGCTGCTGTCACCAGTACCCCCAGGTCCCTTTCTGCCTGGGCACTGTCCAGCCACATTGTCCCCAGCCTATAAGGTTGCAGGGGTTTATTGTGGCCAAAATGCAGGACTCAGCACTTGGACTTATTAAACAACATCTTATTGGACTCTGCCCATCCATCCAAGTGTTCCAGGTCTCTCTGCAGAGCCATCCTACCTTCCAACAGATCGACACATGCTCCCAGCTTAGTGTCGTCTGCAAATTTACTAATGAAAGACTCAATTCCCTCATCCATGTTGTCAGTAAAAATATGGAACAGACCTGCCCCCAGCACAGACCCCTGAGGGACACCACTGGTGGCTGGGTGCCAGCTGGATGCTGGATTTTTTATTGTATTGGGCTTGCAGGGCGAGGTTTTGCTAACAGAGGGGCTACAGGGGTGGCTTCTGTGAGAGGCTGCCAGAAGCTTCCCCTGTGTCAAACAGAGACAATGCCAGACGGATCCAAGACAGACATGCTGCTGGCCATGGCTGAGCCAGCCGGTGACCTTGACAACACCTCTAGGATAATAGATTTAAGAAGGGAGAAGGAACCTGAACACAGAGAGGAACTGCTCTGCAGACACAAGGTCAGTTGTCCTGGGTTGAAGTATATTCTATCACCATCTTCATGAACTGTTGAAACCAGGTGAGGCAGTGCTCCCTGCCTCACCCACTCTGGCTTATCTTCTGTTAATGGGCCCATCAGCACCTTTGCTACACAGCTCACAGATGACCCCCTCCTGGACTATCTCCTGTTAATGGGCCCATCAGGCCTTATCACATGACTCACCATCCCATTGTGAGATGCTCTGCCCAGAGGGAGGAACCAAACATTCCAGCCTGGATATAAGCTGAGACTCTGAACACCAGAGGGGCCCTGACCCACTGGATTCCCAGAGGACCCGAGCTACCAGACCTTTCTACAGGCTCACTGCTTCAGGAAGACCACCTCATCTGGATTGCTTCCATCACTATGCTCAGGTTGTATTCTGACTCTGTCAGTGGTCTTTTGTATTATTGCATCTATTCTCGTTTACTTTCTTTCCTTTTTTTTTCTATTAAATTGTATCTCTGACTTGGAGCCTCTCATTTGTTTTGCCTTCAAACTACTACATCAGTGAAGGAGGAGGGGCAGGAGATCCTCCAGCTGCCAGAGCAGAGATTCTCCTGTGGTACAACCCATGGTGAGGCAGCTGTGCCTCTGCAGCCCCTGGAGTTCCAGGGGGAGCAGAGATCCACCTGCAGCCCCTGGAGGAGCCCACACCATAATAGGTGGATGCCTGAAGGAGGTTGTGACCACATGGGAAGCTTTCCTGGCAGGACCCGTGGTGAGGAGCCCATTCTGGAGCAGGTTTGCTGATAGAACTTGTGACCCTGTGGGGGGCCCATGCTGGAGCACCCTGTTCCTGAAGGACTGTACCCTGTGGAGGGGGCCCAGGATGGAACAGTTCATGGAGAGCTGCAGTCTGTGGGTAGGAGTCATATTGTAACTCAAATTTATGGAGAGTCTCTTCTGTGGGAGATCCTTGTATCTGCCCCTCTGAACAAGCCCAGATTCATCAGTCTCAGGCTGCAGAAGCACCACGGGGGGCTGTGCATCTGGAGGAGCACAGCTCTGCTCAGGAAACTTGGAGAAGAAGCTTTGCAACTGTGACATTCCTAGCCAAGTCTCTCTTTCTTTTCCCTGTGGCTTCCAGGCGAAATTAATGATGAGTTGTGAACCAGAAAACAATGACATTTTAAAAGAATAAAATATACCAAGCAGTTCATCTGAAATGGAGATGGTAAAATGTCTCTGCAGTAGGATATTCTACTCCTGATGTTTTACTTGCTGTAGCTACCTCACATTTGGAGGGAGCTGTGTAAGCTGTGGTGTGAAATCCAAAGAGTAAGCACGGTTTTTACGTTTGTTGCTCCTACTCGTGCTGCACATGTGACCAGTTCCCCCCACCAGCTTTCTCTTCTTTCCCCCTGACTCTTCCCTCTCAACACAACTCTTTTCTGTCTCAGAAACATTTCCCTCAGTGTCTCTGCAGTTTATCACAGCTCATTTTCCTCCCGTGTGTCTGTCCTCCAACTCAGCCATTCTTTACAGAAGTACAATAAACTCTCCTGGACAGGCTAAAACACATCCTCTAATCTAAGCTAAAATCCTTTCTTGTTCCTGGCTGTATATGAACTCAAACCCTTGGCTCAGCAGGCCATCCAGCAGGGCTTCTGTATCCCTGCCCATGGCTGCAGCTCCAGCAATGTTCATACAGCCCCAGCCAGGACTGACCCCACAGCCTCTGGTCCTACCAGCCCCAGTTGGTGACACCTGCCATGCAGTGACGTCCTTAGCCTAGAATGACATCCTGTGGTTTGAGCTGGAAACCAGAACACAGCTTCTTACCAGAAACCCTGTGTGTTTAGCTCCTATTGCATACTCAAATTGTAGGAAACTTTTATCACTGTTGGTTGATGGACAAAAACCCCGTTCATTTCAAAATACCCAAGAGATGTGGTACAGGCAGTTTTGCGTGAGGATGTGAATAAGCAATTTTTGGAACAACACAAGTAGCAACTCTTTCCTCATCCTGCACCTTGACATGTTACTTAAAATTGCTTGTTTGAAACTTCTGTTTATACAATCTCTTGCAGTGATAATCTCTTTACAGAAATACTTAAACCCTGGACTCCTTGGTCACTCTGTTAACTAGGCCAGAGAGACACTGAACAAATTCCCCTCGAGAAGGGGAACTCCCTGCTGCTGGCAGTGGCTCAAGCATTTACTACAAGGGGAAAAGGGTGCACATCTGTGTCGTGCTGGGGGCAGCAGGGACTGTGGCCAAACCCAAATCTACGTGTTCAGCCCTCCCAACGTCGCAGCTGTGCCTCACTTTGATGACACAACACTCTCCAAGCACAGCAGTGGGATGGTGAAACTTGCCACAGCAGCCCTTAAGCACTCTGAGCTCCAAGGTTTGCTGTTTTTCTCCAACAACTGTTGAAATAGCTCCAAATTTAATATAAGAAGTGATGTTGCATCAGTTTGGACAAATTGCTTTTAGTATAAATGTTCATTTTTGCATTAGCATTTAGGCTGGTTTGGAAAACATGTTTTTGTTCTTTTTTTTTTTCTTTAAAGTGTGGGTCCAGGGTGAAAACCAGCTTTCTTTGGTTATTGAATGAAAAATCTCTTCATATCAAGGGGTAATTTTTTCCAATACATGTAGGTCAGTGTTAACACTGTGTAATTCTAAACTAGGCTACTTAATGACTATGATATGCAAAGAATTTGTGTTTCCAAACCAATCCAAGCCAAATGTTCTCCTTAGCAGCATCATAAAATCACTATGATATCCCTCAGAAAAGAAAAGTGATAAATGTGCACATATACTTTATTAGTTATAAATCTTTGCCTCTCACTATGATTTTTTTCATGCTGACTGGGAAGAAAGGCAAGGTCTCTCTTTGTCCAATCAGCCTGTACAGAAATTACACTATGCTGAAACCATGGCAACAAAACTCTTAATTTGCTTTTGGTATTGACTAAACCATGCCTATTGCCTTCAACTGTGACCAGCCTGAGGAAGAACCCACATAAGTTTAACTTACAATTCTGCTTTACTGTACCATTCTGACAACTCCATTAAATCTTTTTGGGGGTGTTTTTTGGTTTTGTTGTGTTTTGGTTTTTGTTTTGTTTTTGCTTGTTTTGTTGTTTGTTTTTTAGTTTGGGTTTTGGTTGTTTGTTGGGAATTTTTTGTAGATAAGCCATTTATTGTTTGCTCAAATGACATTTTGCCTCTCAATCCTTTCCCAGATGCCACCAGTGCTGACCATGTTTAAAAACAGCCAACAAAACAAAAAGTTCTCTCACCAGAGTAGTAATCTATCACATTCACTGAGATGCTCACCTTTCCCTTCACCTTTTAATCCTCACCAAAGTGCCAAAAAGAAGACCATGGAGGATAAATGGCTATGAATCTGCTCTGCTTGTCCCAGGTCCTGTGAGGTATATGAGTTGTGGTTTGATGGTGTTGAGGTGACCAGCACCGCAGAGGATGGAGCTGTAATGAGGAAACACTCAAACATGGTTGGGTATGGGCACTGAAAGTCCAGAACTGACTTTGGTGGTCTCAGCACTCCTAGATGGAACCTCAAGATGCAGAATGACTGGCCAGTATTTTTCTGTGGAAAAGTCATCAGTGAAACCTTGCTGCGAGGCCACCTGTGGTTTTTGAAATTTATTTTTATTTTTATTTTTTTAAAAATTTTCTGCATGTATTGCACAAATGTGTAATTCACAGTTTTCTGTACAAAAGCAAGAAAACCTTGCTGTGGGGCAATGGAGGAAAATGAAGAGACTGAAACCAACAAGAATTTTGTAGAGTTGTTGGCCTGATTCAAAAGAAGTGGATAAGGGCCTGTGGAGAAGGTAAGCGGAGAGACCAATGATTTTTTTTTTTTTTAAATTTCTAACCTACATGCAGGTTGAAAAGAGCATTTAGTAACGTTTCTTAGAAATTGTTTCCAAGCTGAATCTGTGGTGGAGTGTGTTTTCTGTTGTACTTTTCCTCATTTTGAATCTGAAGGTTTGTTTGGAGGTAATCACGGCTGCACTCAATTTCCTTGGGAGTGAAGAGAAATAGGTAAACACATTTCTCAGGCTAACATGAGGGCTGAACAGGTTGGGAAAGGAATGGGAACATGGTAGGATATTGGCTGTAGCTCCATGGGTAAATTTCCACTGGGTGCAGAGATTGCTCTTGACTTCAATCATCTGCTCCAGAGCCATTGGTACAACCGGATTTGATGCCAGAGGAACACAATGAGTTATAGGGAACTTTACACTTCCCACTTTAAAAGAATTAAAATTGCCCTCCATTTTCACAGTGGAACTCTTTTCATGCCATCTGCAGAGGGTCAGTCTGTTGGGGTACATCAGTGCAGCTCTGGGCATTACACAGAAATGTCAAAGACTATGCATAAGGAAATGGTATCAGGACTGTCCATGGAGGAAAGAAGGGCTTTTCTATTCAAGTCACTGAGGTATTTCAGAATCAAAGGAAGGTTATTCACACAGTCTGTACATTCCAGGACAAAAAAGAGCAAATTCCCTGGGACAGAAACTCTTCCTCTGCTCTTCACCTCAGCTAAAGCATAAAGTGACCTTTGTTTTTCCCTTCAGGAAGGAGAATTTCAGAGTTCCTAATTGAAGCAAAACCTACTGCAGTATTTGGGTTATATTACTGTACATCATGAAAACTTTCTCTTTAAAATAATTGCAGTCCAAGACTTTAATTGAAATAGACACCTTATTGTTGGCAAAAGTTTATTTTATGCTCTCAAAATTTATTTTGAATGCTTGGGTTTGTGGCTCTGTTTACTTTCAGTGAAATGCATTTTGGCTGTTTTGCTGGCTTGCAGTAGTCAGTCAGACTGCTGCTCAGAGGCTGTAGGGCAGTCTTCTTTTAAGGCTTCAAAATGCATGTGAAGCAAATTATTTTACTTTAAAGACCATACCTTTGTTTACCCTCCCCTCAGAAAATAATCCTCTTTCAAAGGATGATGTGACTTGGGCATTGTGGATATAAGAAAGGTATAATTGTGCAATGCTGCAGTTTGTGACTCTTCTTTCCCCTCTAGACCACCCATGGCAGCATGGAGTCTTGTTCTCATCCCACTGTGCCCATGGTCACCAAGAGCTTGGGATGCCAATACCCAATGCAATGACTAAAGTGAAAAGCAGAAATGCAAAAGCGGTATAAATAATTGTCAGTATTTTATTTTTTTACATCAAGAGTTCCAGAAGAGACGTACTGAGATAATCTGCTGGTTGTTGGAAGATGTTGCCTTCAAAAGCAAGGAAAAGTGCTGCTTTCCTTCATGCAGAAAATTCTTCCCACTAGATAGAAGGAATAAACCAATATGTAGTAAATAAACTGCCATTTAATTCTGATCCCCACCTCTCTGAGGTGCATAATGAAAAATGGATTGGAAATATTTTTTCTGCTTATCTAGACCTTGGGATTTGGTCTTCCAGTGGGATGAGAGAAGCAATGTCCATGAGGAGAAAAAAATTCGTGAGGTGCCATGGAGTTACGTCAGTCTCACCCTGCTACTTACTTGTACTTGTGTGGATTAGGAAAGAAATTAGATGGTGAGAGAGCCTTCCAGGAATGTCTGCCCCAGCAGGACAGTGGGTGCACTTGTTGGGAGAGGTTGACTCTGACCTTTAGGCATAATGTGTGGTTCAGCAGAGTGCTTTTGAAGACAATGTCCTGTTTCCATTTCCCAGGGTTTGTTTTGCATCGTGGAGCAGTGTCAAGGTGTATGAACTGGGCTCTCCTTTTGGCACTGTGAAAGGATGGAAGTACCTCAGGAGAGCTGGAGGCACAAGTGGGCATTTGGTCCCTGGGACCAGACCAGAGCTAGGCCTGTAAAGACAAGACACCCAGAATGCGCCACAGGGCACCCATTACAGATATGGCCAGTGTAAATGGCTCCCTTTGGCTATTATTATTCCCTGCATCCAAAACCAAGGCTGTCAAAGTGACCTGGAGGCTGGAAGATGACTCAGAGCTGATCCTACCAGGACAGCACTCTTGGAGGCTGCTTTCCCTCTGGAAGAGATGCGGTTGGAGCTAGAGAAAGCCTGGCATGTGGATATAGCTTGACTTCTTACCAAAACATTTTGCTGGTGGATGCTGAGTAAGCTCATGGCCTTGGTAACCTCATTTGCAGAAGGCAATGGCAAATTAAAGATCTTTTCCTTGCCCTTCATTAGTTTTTTCACCATCTAGCCATGGTCTAGGGACATTAGAAATGTAGAAGAGATGTAGAAGGTTGTTAAATACCTTCCTTCCTTCCTTCCTTCCTTCCTTCCTTCCTTCCTTCCTTCCTTCCTTCCTTCCTTCCTTCCTTCCTTCCTTCCTTCCTTCCTTCCTTCCTTCCTTCCTTCCTTCCTTCCTTCCTTCCTTCCTTCCTTCCTTCCTTCCTTCCTTCCTTCCTTCCTTCCTTCCTTCCTTCCTTCCTTCCTTCCTTCCTTCCTTCCTTCCTTCCTTCCTTCCTTCCTTCCTTCCTTCCTTCCTTCCTTCCTTCCTTCCTTCCTTCCTTCCTTCCTTCCTTCCTTCCTTCCTTCCTTCCTTCCTTCCTTCCTTCCTTCCTTCCTTCCTTCCTTCCTTCCCTCCCTCCCTCCCTCCCTCCCTCCCTCCCTCCCTCCCTCCCTCCCTCCCTCCCTCCCTCCCTTCCCTCCCTTCCCTCCCTTCCCTCCCTTCCCTCCCTTCTCTCCCTTCTCTCCCTTCTCTCCCTTCTCTCCCTCCCTTCTCTCCCTCCCTTCCTTCTCTCCCTCATTTTTCAGGTGAAAAATGAACTCAGGAACTTTTAACCTTCAGAACAATCACCAGCTGAGAGGGATGAACTTAATCAATTTCACATATTTGCAAAGACCAAGTTTAGCAGAAGATAACAAGACAAACTTGAGAGAGGAGAGCTGTAAGAGCTGCAGGAATTCCTAACTGTTCCACCAAGAGTGGAGAGATTTCACTAAGTATCCGTCTTTGTATGTTTCAAGAGCTTCTACATTTCTACTTTACAACATGGAAGTCAGATTTTCACAAGGGAAATAATTACCCATATTAAGATGCTTAAAAAATTGCACACAGTGCTCAAAAGGGTCCCATTTACATGTGAAGAAAGAGCACTTTTTTTTTTTGTCTAAACAGAGGAAAAATATCCTCTATCTTTCTAAACAACTCAGGGCACTGATGTTCATGGCACCTAGAAAACACTTTCAAGAGTTTGGATTATCTCCAATGTACTTATGAGAGAATTATAACATTTCAAAGAAGGGCCATAAAATTTATGTGACAGCTTCACAGATGGTTAGAGAGCCACAAAAACACTCAACTTTTCTGCTTGGATATGCTTTCACTGAAAATTCCCGTTGGAATTTTCATTGCTTAATTTTGGCAAAGAGGGGTAATTTCATGTCTTTCAGTTTGTCCTCTGAGGAAAGAAATGATGGAGAAGCAATATTTTCATTAAAATTACTATTAGTTATTAGTTCTCACACTTTATTGCACATTTCTGATCTATTTCACAACACACTTTACTGATTAATGGAAAATTTGTTGTGTAGAAAATAATGACGAGGATAAATAAAACCAAATCTGAAATCAAACATTCAAACTCAAGTTCATGACTAGTTTGGAGAAGGAAGAATGGTACCTATAAATCAGTGAGTTTTATTATATATTTCACACAGAGATTAACAACTGTTGGGAATTAGTTAAACGTATCAACCTTTCAATATTTTGGGGTTATTTATAAAGGAGAGGGTTTTGTGCTTATGGAAGAACCTGATATCCCATGTAGCAGCCAACCCATGCATAATTCTGTAGCATCACATGCATAAATGTTCTCAGCACACTTTCCTTTAGCTTTAAATTAAAAACTCAACCTACAAATAATTTCTGCCAGGATCACATCCTGCGTTTTAGTCAAAGCTGTGCAGACAGAGCATACGCAGGGAATTAATGTTACAGTAAATCCTTCACCGGGCTTCTGTGGCTACTTCCCCTCCCCAGGAATTTGTTCCCTGTTTTGTGTCCAGGGATGTCCTTTCTTGCTTTAGGCATAAAATAACTTGAACTACCAAAGAAACAACACTTCCATTTGTTTCTGCTTTTTCTTCATAATAGTACGTTTTGTAAGTTGTATCTTTTGTTGTGCCATCCAGAAAATCATGTCAGTAGATAGTAGTCAACAGGGAAAATACTGATGTTATGTTTGCTTGACAGCAAATAGAAACCTTAGTGCAGTCCAAGAGCTGCTTGAAAGCTTCCTGGCAAGATATTATGATTTGGACTTTAGATACTACCACGAACATCACATCATTTAGCAAATGGTAGAACTGCACACCGACAAAATTATTTATGATTCTCTCAGGAACGCTGCAATCAAGAATTTATTGCTATTGCTGAAATCCTGAAGCTTAGTATCTGAGAATCTTTCCTTACTTAGAAATCAGCAAGTTTGGTGCCATGTTTACTATTTGCAAAGTTTCCTATGAACTTGAAAGGGGTGAATATATAGAACAGTTCCTAAATAAATAACTCAGTTTTAACCAGCCAAGTACACACTAAGAAATTAATATTCAGAAACAGAAGTTTTCTACAACTGAACAATTACTCTAAAACAGTGCAAGTTAATTATTCTCAAAAGCTTGAATATCTTTCAATGAATGCACAGCTAATTTTTTTTTTTTTTAATTGCACCTATTATCTCTATGGGATATTTTTTCTGCATGTGAGTTCCTATTCAGGCAGTAATGAAAAAAAACCCCAAACAAACAAAAAACCCCAAGAAAACAAAACAAACAAAACACCAAAACAAACAAACAAACACACATGGAAAAAATCCCCATCCTGTCTTGAGAGAAGTAAGCATGGGAGGTGCTGCTAGTCAGAGACCGTATTGTTTGCAACCTATATTTCAACTTCTCTAGGCTGTTTGACCCTTCAAACGAAATTTTCTATTTAGGGCATACTATTTGTGGTTATGATACTTTGAAATGAACGTGAGGCTTGTTTAACTAAAGAGGAATACTGTCTTCCTGTGTTTGAAGAGGACATCTGCTCCTGAGCAGCAGCTGCAACAGTAGGTTCTCTCTCATGATCCCTTCCTGATATGAATCTGATATCCGTATGAATTTGATATCCTTCAGATTCAAAAACAAAAAGCTGGAATCAGAGAAATGGTAAAAACCTGAGCTTGGCTTGAACAATTTGACATCCACTTATAGCAAAATTTCTTCTCAAGCAGGATGTGAAGAAGGGGATGAACTCCCCAGCTAAAGATCATGATTCTCCTAAGAGTCCTTTAAGCTGTCAGAAATTCTAGGAAAGTATCAGCTTTTCCGCACATCAGAGTGATCAGGAACCTCTCCTTCTCCAAGAGCTTCACTACTCTTCTTCTGACCAGCCCCCTACAGACACTTGGGGAGCTGGTGTGGTAATGAAGTCCACCCAGCTGGCTCAGTGTCAGAAAAATCAGATAAATCAAATTCTTGCTTCATATTCCACAAGGGATCCTCTGAGTTTCAAAAGAAATATATATGTGTTCTTGATAGGGAAAACTTAGCTTTTTAGAATAAAGAAAAGACTAAATTCCAACCTTTGTTCAACAAACCCAGGACCTGTGTGTGCAGCAAATCCAGTGTGAGCAATACTCTCTCTGTCCTATTTTGTAATGTTATTGTGGTGATCTCTTTGGATGAAAATATATGAATTGAACTTTTACAATGAGGAAATGTTCAGCTACGCTGGTAAACAGAAGTAATCCATAGCCTTGAGCAATTGTTAAATGACATTATCTTTGCATTCCTAGCATTAGCCGTAGGACAGTATTTCCCTAAAAGCTATTTTAAATTATTTAGTGACAACAATGTTGAGATTTTAAGCAATTGCCATCGTATTTATTTAAGTATTTGAATTTTTCTTTATTCTAAGAGATCTGAATATTAAATTGTATCTGATTTTTTTCTAATGGAGTTGAATTTTACTTGAAATTCCTGAAGACAGCCCTCAAATATCCTCTTTTGAAAGGCACTGGAATGCTGTCTGCCATCTCATCATCCACCTTCTTCCTGCTCCAGCTTGCCGGAGGGCATGCCCTCACCACGATAATGAAAGACATTCAGATCAAAATGACCTGCCCTGGTTTCCTGCCTGCTCCTCTGCCAGGAGCTTTCTGCTTCTGGGTGTGGAGGTCACCCACCCCATGACCCCCAGGATGGGGCAGAACAAGGGGGATCATTCTCCCACTCCATGGGCTGAGCCACGTTTCTCAAAGACGAGAATGCAAAGTGATTTACATTCCTAACCACCAAATCACTTTTTCTTGAAACGAGGATGTGGGCTTCTAGCTTGGGAGCAATTTTAAGAAAAAAGCCAAATTTGTGCAGCTTCTGAGAAAGGAAGAAGCAGTTCACTGGGGACATTGCGAGTGCAGACATTACTCATTCCCAAGTGTCTTGCACAGTGGCTGGAAACTGACCTGTGACAGGAGCACAACCCGGCTGTAAAAATCACCCCCTTTGTGTGTGCTCTGCCTGGAAATGATTGCATTTTAGGGGTTGAATCTGCCCAGATGATATAATCAAGTACCTGTGCTTTCTTCTAGACATTCTGGTCCCTTCTTCAGTGGTTTTTTTCAGTTGCCAGGTTCTTTGAAGGTGGTTTATTTGACTTGCAACCCGTGTGCCATGTTTGGGGCAGAGGACACGTCTTATAAAACGTATTTACAGATCTACTCCTTCTCCCCCCAAAAGATTGAACACTTTGATATTTAAATATAAATGCAATGAAGAGGTGCTATTTCTATACATGTAGTTTCAATATCTGTTGTGAACAGAACCATCTTACTGGCAAAGGTTTCAGCTCCAGTATTATCTAATGAGTCAGTCTCTTCCATTTCTCCTTCAAATGTTCTTCGAAGACGCTAAACCAGATCAACATTTTCACTGATCGCATTTTCATATTTTCAGCAATTTTGAATGCAGCTGCATTCTAGAGTGTCCTGTCTCCATGTTGTTTATCAGAATCCAACTCTTCACTGAGCAGCCTATGAAAGCTTAATCTGCTCTCACAGTGCAAATCTCAATAGTGCAGATCCTCTAATGATTATCTAAATTTATATGTTTGATGAAACTTTACAAAAGCTTTACAAATTGGGGATTTTTAGCAGCAGGAATGAAACTACGATTTTGGGGTTTTTTTACATGTGCTGACCTCACTGCCTAATCTTGCCGTAAAATACTCCGAAAGTTGTTCAAGCCATTTTCTAAACACCCTTTGAGCTGCAAGTCCTTACCAAAGCTTTAATTGCACAAGCACAGATTCTTTGACAACTTTCAAACTTAAAAATGAGCAAGGTTAATCTTCTTTGAGTGCAGGCATTGTTTTGCATTTCTCGCAGTGGGTTTCTCTTTTTCAAGTAGTCAGTTAAATTAAATTGCAAACTGGGCCCTGAGCTGAGAGGAATCTTTCCCATTTGCCCACAGGCGGTGGATTCTACCCAGCAATAAGTATCCTGCTGGGAGAAAAAAAAGTGATTTTCTTCCAGAAGCACACCATGATAGTGACATAATTATTGAAATTCACATATTTTGCTGCCTGTGTCACTTATTTCCTTTTAAAAAGTTTCATTCTATTCTTTCCACAAAAAAACCCCCACCTCTTCCAGTATGATGCAAAACACTATCAAGTTTAATTAATTTATATAATTTCTGAGCCAGGAGCTCACTGTCCAAGAAACGGTGTTGGAAATCTGGTGAAATACCATGGCTTACCTCATGCAACCCAGCTAATGTGCAACCTGAGAGGCTCTAAAAATCGCAAACCTGGTTGTAAGTCTTTGGGTTAATTCTGGCTTTACTGATTTAACAGCTGTTTGATCTCAATGTGCAATGACTTGTGTTTCAGTATCCTTACAAACAGCTTGCATAATGTGTTTTATACCCCTTAGGAGATGAAAAAAGAAAAAGCCATCAGACATATCTTAAGACCTAGGACTTATAATGGACTATAATAATAACCCAGGACTTGAAATCTTATAAGCTTCAAAGAGGTCTGCCTTTTCCAGATTTGAGCCTGGAAACCGATTTGTGTGGGTGTTGGGTTAATAGCATATTCTTCATGTGTTTTTTCCAAGAAGGAATGATAGAATGCTGCTAGAGGAAAGGTAGGATTATAAATAAGTAAGGCAAGAAAATTAATTCTTACACTGAAAAATCAAGAAAACCTACATTTTAAAATTCTAGTGTAATTTCATGACAGCTTAGCTGTTTCTTTGTGTAACACACTGCTATCCTTTTTAGAGTCAAAGTTGATATGTATGGTCATTAGGAAAGATTTGTCTCTCATAAAGAAGGTGGCATGCATGGGGCCTGTGAGTGAGGAACCAATGTCTGTGCTGCAGCCAACAGGGAAAAGAGGAAATCTGATCTAACCCATCACTGCAGCTCCTGAACCAGCTGCACTGTGCCAGTGGTGACAGTGAAACCTGCAAGCTATACCTCCTACTGTACCTGTGGATTTGCTGTGTAAGTGTCTAATTCATAATGTTTTGTATGTGCATTTCAGAAATCAAAGGCACTATGTATTCTGCTAAGGTATTAGGTGTGCAGGCTCTCTACATTATCATCTGTCTTCACCTATCCAGGCAAACTAAGCACTTTTAGTTACTTCTTGTGACACAGTAACAATTTCTGTGTTTCAGACGCCACTCAATCTGTGAAATAAATCCAGCAACAGTGGGATTAACTCACAATTCTGTAGGACAAATGCTTGGTACATTTTTGAATTTACAAAAGTCATACTTGAACCCAGCAAGTTGGAAAAATTCAATCCAGAAACATACTGCAAATATATGCTAATGATAACAGAGACATCTCTCCATAGTGTAATGTCTGTTGCAGATTTCAGTTTATACAATTGTTGATATCAAAACCACCTAAAAATATTAGACCAGAAGTCTGAAACTAACTAAGATTTAGGTGAAGAGTTGATATTTCATATCTTCATCATGTTGTTGTTTGAACTTATATCATACATGAAGTTTTTTCTATAAAGCCCTTTACTACTTCATGCATCTGTTAAAAGATTTAGAATGGAAAAATCCAAGGTGTGTCTTGTGTGGAAAAGCCCAATAATAAATTCCTGCTGCTTCAGCACATTATTTTAACAAATATATTGAGTGGAAAGACTGTCTGAAGATTTAACATGGTACTTTAATTCTTACCACCATTGTTTTCTGAACTTTCAAATAAAAGCCAGGCAATATGTATGGATAGAGTTTGAAATATCCATTGTTGGTTCAGGTGTTCAAATTAAGCTTTCCCTTCAATCAAAGCTTGGCACTTAATCCAAACTTCTATATGTGAACTAAAAGAGATTTTTCTCTCCTTTTAATAAGAATGTGTGTATATACATATGTAGTCACATCACAAAACACTTCGCATAATGCAAATATAACTCATTTTACTTTGCTCTAGGGAAACTTCCATTGTGTAGCAAGAGTTATTTTATCATCAGAAAAGCAAGGTGAAAACTGTTACATAGCCAAAATCCTGAAATTATGTGTATATTCCCGGCACAAAACTTGTGATTTTCACAGCAATTATTGCTTTTCTTTAAGAACTTCCCCTACATATAGAAGAATTTCAAATAAAGATGTATAAGGTATGTTCTAACAAGGTGACCACAGGGCACAGAAAGGAGAAGACAGTGTTCGATTGCAAGAAAAAGGTGTTTTTGAAGAATTTCTTGTATGCTGTGAGCACGGATCCAGTTCAAGGTCTGGTTCTTGATGTGATACCGCCATTGCCACTTCTGGGGGGAGGCTTTGCAGTTTGTTGGTTCCACAGGTAAGTAATTCCTGTCCAAAAGACCAGAGTTTGGCCAAGCAAATATGAAATTTAAACAGTGAGGTTAGAATGCCTTGTCTTAATAGCCTGTAAATTGAAGCCTGGAAGGAAACTGCTTTTCTGTCCACTCTTATTTTTAAATATTTCATCTTATTGCTTTTCTACAGTGGGATGAAAATGAGACCATTTGAAGCCTTTTTTGAGAGAAAGAGAAAGAAGGAAACATCACATTTTACACTTGTTCCATGCTGTAGCTTATGAGGCCTCATGCTTATAGTACGCTTCTTCTCCTTTGGACATAGCCATGTTTGGAGAAGAGCAGCTACATATTCAAGACAGGAAATGGAGGTTTGGTCCACCATTTTCCCCAGGAAAATTGCAATTTCTCACCCTTCATGTCTGCTGGACAGAAAATTCCAAACTCCAGGGACGGTTCTTTGAGTATTTACCTTGTCTCAGTTCCTAGTGGAATCTGGAGATGTGTGAGCGTGTCCCACTTAGAAATAACTGGCCTCATCTTCCTGCAGGTCTTTAGAGATGCTTTCAGTGTGGGGAAAATATGTATTATTTATAATATGAATTTAACATTTAGTATTCAACTGACATCAGCCTACTCAATATGTCAGGACCTTCTCACAAGCCTGCCATATTGAAAATGTGGTGCCTTTCAAAATTAAAATTTTTCCTGTAAATTGTTTTTTGAATAATTTGGCCCATTTCAGTTTTGTTCCTTAAAAAAATGAACAAAGACGGTAATTCTTCTTAGCCTCAGAGAGATTATAATGGAGATAGTTCTGATTTCGAAAGGGCACAGGAGCAGGCAAATCCTAAATCTCGTAAGTCAAGTGGACGAGGCAAAAGGCAGCTTGGCTGAACAGCATCCTTCTCTTGGAATTAAGGTGAAAAAGGAAGGTTTATGGACAGAGGAAGCATCACAGAGAAGAACACAGAGAAGCTGCTTGCTACTGTAGGGAGAAAATTTGTGCAGCCAAAGCTCAGTTTGAAGTTGATCAGAGCTGTGGGGGAAAAGAAAAGGTTTCTTCAAATACATTAATTGCAAAAGGCTGTGTTGAAATAACATCATGCCTGTAACAGGATGAGGGTGGTCATCTCACCAAGAGGGACACAGGCGAGGCAGATGTGTTCACTGCAGTCTTTGACTCCACCTTCCCCATGTATGATGGACCCAGATGGTCTCAGTGCCCTGAGCTGCAGGACCAGAACTGCGAGAATGATGAACTCCATGTTCACCCTGAACACATGTGGGATCTGCTGCTCCATCTGCACCCTTACGAACCTGTTGAGGGATTCATCTGTGAATGCCCAGGGAGCTGGCTGGTGTCATTGCAAAGCCTCTCTGGGTGATTTTTGAGTGGTCTTGGGAATCTGGAGAGATGCCAGCTGCCTAGAAGATGCAAATGTTGTCCTGATTTTCAAGAAGGGTAGAAGGAGGAGCCTGGAAATTACAGACCTGTCAAACTCATTTCAGCGCCTGGTAAAATCACAGAAAATATTCTTCTGGGAGGTACTGAAAAACACCTGGAGGACAATGCAGGCATTGGTCATAGCCAGCATGACTTCATGTGGGGAAAGTCATGCTTGTCAAACCTAACTTCCTTTAATGACAAGGTAGTCTACCTAGTTGAACAAAGGAAGACAGTGGATTTTTTTAATCTTTTTTGCATTTCAGCAAAGCTTTTGATACTGTCTCTCCTTCTGAGGTAAATGTCCAGCTCACGGCTGGACAAACACATCCTGTGATGGCTGAGCAACTGGCTCATGGGTGGGGCACAAAAGGTTACAGTGAATGGTGATTTGTCACCAGTGGGGTTCCACAGGGCTCCATCCTTGGCCCTGTGTTCTTCAACATCTTCATAAATCACTCGTACTTAGGACTGAAAAGGATGCTAAGTAAATTCAGAAATGTGAATACAAAACTGTGAGGAGCTGGTGACTCCCTCAAAGGCAGAGAGGTCCTGGAAAGACACCTTGACAAATTAGAGAGATGGGAAATCACCAACGAATGGAATTCAACAAAGATAGGCGCTGGCTTCTGCCCCTGGGATGGGGCAACCCAGGTTGTGTGTATAGACTGGGGAAGGAGGTGCTGGGAAAGCAATGCCACAGAAAGAGACCTGGGGCTCCTGGTCAGTGGTGAGTTGAGCCAGCAGTGCCCTGGCAGCCAGGAGGGCCAACTCTGTCCTGGGGACATCAGGCCCAGCACAGCCAGCCAGGCAAGGAAGGGGATTCTCCCACTCTGCTCTGCACTGGGGCAGCCTTATGTCGAGTGTTTGGGGCAGTTTTGGGTGCCACAATGTAAGAAAGACATGAAACCATTAAAAGGCATCCAAATGATGGCCAGGAGGATGGTGAAGGGCCAGGAGAAGAAGCCGTGTGAAGAGTGGCTGAGGTCACTTGGTCTGTTCAGCCTGGAGAAGATAAGATGGGCGAGAGTCCAATGCAGTTACAACTCCCTCATGAAGGGAAGCAGAGGGGCAGAGACTGAGGATCAGATGAGGGAGGTGGGGTTATTAACCTGTAGAAGAGGAGTTGGAGGGGAGACCTTAATACACTCTACAATTCCCTGACAGGAGGACGTAGCCAGCTGGGGGTCAGTCTCTTCTCCCAGGCAAGCAGCCACAGTTGACTGAGCCTTATCGTGTGCCAGGGGAGGTTCAGGTTGGACAGTGGGAAGAATTTCTTCACTGAAAGGGTGATTAGTCATTGGAATGGGCTGCCCAGGGAGGAGTTGTTGTCCCTGGAGATACTTACAGAAAGACTGGATGTGGCACTGAGTGCCATGGTCTGGTTGACACAATGGTGTTAGATGACAGATTGGACTTGATGATCTCAGAGGTTTTCTCCAACCTGATTGATTCTGTGATTCTGTTATCTTTTCTTTGTGCTGGCCAGTGACAGAACCCAAGGGAAGTACCTGAAGTTGTGTTGGGGTGGATTTTAGGAAAAGGTTCTTCTGCCAGAGTGTGGCTGGGCACTGGAACAGACTCACCAGGAAAGTGGTCACAGCACCAGCCTGACAGAGTTCCAGAAGTGTTTGGACAATGCTCATGGACATGGTGTGACTCTTGGGGTGGTCCTGTGCAGGGCCAGGAGTTACATTTGAGGATCCTTGTTGGTTCCTTCCAACTGAGCAAATTCAGTGATTCTGTAACTTCTCTCTTCTTAGACGGATTTTTTTGTTTACTCACTGGTGTAAAAAAAAATAAAAATCTGCTGTTTTCAACTGGTTCCCAGTAAAAAAAATTCTGTTAAAAGTTGTGAGTGCACCAATGAATGAAAGATAAACTGTTTGCAAAATCTTAATCAGATTTTCTAGAATACAGAAAAAGCTGAAATTCCACATATTCTACAGTCTGCCTCTTGTAACAGCAGCCAGCAGAACTTTAATGTAGCATTTTTGTCTAGTAGAGTGTTTTGTCCAGTTAATATAGTCATGGAATTAAAATATTTGTTTAGCAAAAGGACTGAAGTAATGAGATTTTGAAAAAAATACAAGATAAATACAGATAAAATTACTTTTTTTTTTCTAGCGGTGTTATTGGACTGTCTTGATTAGAAATATTAAAAATCATATTACAGTGAAAGCAAAAAGTTACACTTTATAAACTGCTCACATGTAAAGTTTGGACCAGCTTGCAATCTAGACATGTCTTTTCCTTTTTCCCCCCAAAACAATCAATCTGAAATGTTTGCACGATTCGTTGTGACAACCTGATCTTGTGCCAAAATTTGAAAATGAATTTAAAAATGTTCCCTTCTCATTTTACTGGTCAGCCTACACTGACTAGCCAAAGCCAAATTTCTGCAGATTTTCTACATATTTACCTCAGATTTTACCCTCATTTTTTTACAGCTTGCAGAAGTATTCCATTTCAACTAAACCAGAAACTACAGAGCTAAGAGAGAGGTGAGTGTTGTATTAGCAGTATTGATTGCCCACACATGCTCCTCTGAACTCCCCTAAAGCCATACCCACCTTTGCCTGTGCTGAAATTTAGGGAGAACAGGCTCTGCCCTCCAGTTTTGCGTTTATATTTCATGTGTTTGAAGGCATTTGCTGTGTTTCAGCTGGTGTTCCTTTCCTCTGGACAAGGAATCTTTTTCATTTCTTTGTGTGCTCAGTTACCCTTATCTAATGGAATTCCTAGGACCAACCCTCCTCCCAACCAGAAGCTATTTAATAATAGTAATATTTTATATCCTGCTGGCCAAATCACTCTTGAAAATTCCAAATCAGTCCCCATTTAGGGCAAATTGACCAGGATTTCTGTTTGATTTTTCCTTGCAGTTAAAAGCTGAGATGTACCTTGTCTGGTTTCTACCTGTTTAGCACACGTTTAATTGTTGGTCTATCTAGAAAATGTTTCTTTGATTAACTTCTGAGAAAGTCTAGTAAGGGTGACATTTCCAGCTTCTCTTCACCCAGTGACTAGTTTTGCCGCAAAGAAAACTGGAGTGGTTTCATGTCATTTGTTTTCCACAAATCCATGTGTCCTCATATTTGTTACCTCCTTATCTTGGGGTGAGTTGTCTGTTTGTCCTTATTTTTAGTAACTGGGATGAGGCTGACCAGGTCAATTTTTCTTTTTCTTCTCCTTTTTCCATTTTCCTCTCTGCTAAAATACTGCATTTCTGCTTTTTGCAGCTTTTGGGAATACTTTTCATTCCATCAGGCATTTTCTTCATGTCAGAACTGTTAGCAGCTCTGCAGCTGAACCACATTGCTACTTCATGTGAATTTTACCAGACCAGAACATTTAAAAAGCAAGTATATTTAATCCTTACCCTAACCAAAAATTAACTCTAAACCGCCTAATGCACTAATAATAGGTTGAATCAGTGGGCCACAGAGACCAGTGACACTGTTCTGCCCGCTCTGCTTTGACCTCTGCCTGTAGGGTTGATGCCTTGCTGACTTTGTATGGCTGTTCATCCTTTCCCATTAGAAGGTCTACTGTCATCATATCTTTCACAAAGGCCTCTAGCTTTGATGAAAAGAGCATAGCATTCTCTAGTTGTCTCTGTACTTTAAAAGTTCAAGCAGATTGGGGATTTTTCTTTTTCCCAAATCCAATGAAGATCCAAAGAAAACTCCAGAAACACTGTATTTTCCCTTTAAGTAATGCCTGTAAAGTACTTCAAAGTGTTTTAGCCATTGCTGTCATTTGTATGTAAACATGGCAAAAATCAGAATCAGGTTGCATCTGAGACCACCTGCTGCTTGAGGTGTATCTTTGGTGAAAATCTTGGTGCTGGAATAGAGAGGGTCTGAGTGATGTGAAGTGTATCCTCAAGCTCTTGTTCTTAGGCAGAGCGTTGCAAGGCTTCTCAGAGCTGCGAGCTGGTGATAGATTTTTTTGCATAAGGACTATTTTTCTAGGCCACTTCTGCTAGGTGTCTGACTGGAATGAGTGAAGCGGGTGGTGAGAGGAAGGAGGGAAGGAAGGAGGGAAGGAAGGAGGGAAGGAAGGAGGGAAGGAGGGAAGGAGGGAAGGAGGGAAGGAGGGAAGGAGGGAAGGAGGGAAGGAAGGAGGGAAGGAAGGAGGGAAGGTAGGAGGGAAGGAAGGGAGGGAAGGAAGGAGGGGAAGGAGGGAAGGAGGGAAGGAGAGGGAAGGAGGGAAGGAAGGAGGGAAGGAAGGAGGGAAGGAAGGAGGGAAGGGAAGGAGGGAAGGAAGGAGGGAAGGAGGGAAGGAAGGAAGGAAGGAAGGAAGGAAGGAAGGAAGGAAGGAAGGAAGGAAGGAAGGAAGGAAGGAAGGAAGGAAGGAAGGAAGGAAGGAAGGAAGGAAGGAAGGAAGGAAGGAAGGAAGGAAGGAAGGAAGGAAGGAAGGAAGGAAGGAAGGAAGGAAGGAAGGAAGGAAGGAAAAAGGAAAGAAAGAAAGGAAAGAAAGAAAGAAAGAAAGAAAGAAAGAAAGAAAGAAAGAAAGAAAGAAAGAAAGAAAGAAAGAAAGAAAGAAAGAAAGAAAGAAAGAAAGAAAGAAAGAAAGAAAGAAAGAAAGAAAGAAAAGAAAGAAAGAAAGAAAGAAAGAAAGAAGAAAGAAAGAAAGAAAGAAAGAAAGAAGAAAGAAAGAAAGAAAGACGAACTTAGCAAGTGCAGGGAGAGGAAGCTGTACTTCCTCCAAACCATTCTCAGCACTGTTTCTAAGCTGTTTACTTCCTATTTTGTTACCTAGAGCAACAAGAGACAAGGTTTCCAAGCAGATTTCAATTTGCCTTAGGCACTGTTTAGCCTCACTTCCTTTCAGGAAGCAATTGTGATAAGGTCTGAGGCTTTGTTCTGGGAGGTTTTTCCATCTATAATATTGGGAACACACAACCCTGATTTTTCTGCTGGCTTCTAAAATTTTTTGGGGCACCTTAGTATTTTTAAGAGGTGTTTGTGTGCTAAGCACCAAGGTTTCAGTAAGTTCAGTACAGATCCTTTCTAATCTAAATGATTCTATGAGTCCATGTTTCTATTCTGACAGTCTCTGTATTTTCAGATAAGAGCATTAGCTTTCTGCTGCTGGCACTCAAATACAGATTTTTTTTGGGTCCAGCTCTTTCTGATGTTCCAGCTGACCTAAGGACTCCTGATTTCTTCAGTAGGAAAAGTGCTTTAAGCTCTTCTTGTGACTCTGTCCCTCCATGCAAGTGACCTTTATATGTGACCTTAAGTGTGGCTTCCTAAGCTACAAAATCCTTCCCAGTGAAGCCAAACGATGAAGGAAAGCTTCAGTGCATGAAAGCAAAAGTCACTGGGTTCTTTTGAGTGGGCTGTCTATCTAACTAACTCTGCAAGAGGACTCAATAAAAAAGCAGTCCACAGTGAGTAGTAAAAAAAGGCAGGGATGAATACACAGTACAGAAATACACAGGACATACCCCTCACAGCACCCTGCTGTGGTGCTTTAGCCAATATTGGAAATTACCATATTTAAAGGTAAGGTGATACTTTTTATTTACCATATTTGGTTCTTGACTGTATTTAAAAATAACTCCTATTGTCTCTCACATTTCGAAGTCATGCTTCAACTCCAATTGAACTTTGGCACAACAAATTTTCTCCCTACAGTAGCAAGCACCATCTCTGTTCTCTTCCCATGCAACCTGACCTTCCTTCCACTGGGCATACACCTTCCTTTTTTGTTTTATTCCTTGCAGAAGATCCCTGTTTAGCCAAGTTGGCCTTCTGCTTCATCTGCTTGACTTTCAACACTTCGGAATTGCCTGCTCCTGTGCCCTTAGGAGGTGATGCTTAAAAAATGACCAGCACTGATGGACCCCAGCCTCTGCACTTCTGCAGGGGATTCTATTTACTATTTGTCCTCATGTCCAGGCCTGAAGGTTTGCTGGCACTTCTCCTCCTGTGAACAGAGGTTTTAAATCTGAAGTATTTCTGTTAGAAAAAAACCCATATAAATATATCACTGAATGGCTTAGGTATAAAATATAAAATACAAAATATAAAATATAAATAAATCACTGAATGGCTTGGGTTGGAAGGGACCTTAAAGATAATCTATTTCCACGCTCCTGCCACAGGCAGAGACATCTTCCACTAAACCGTGGTGTCCAAAGCCCCCACCAATCTGGCTTTGAATACCTCCAGGGATGGGACATCCACAACTTCCCTGGGCAACCTTTGCCAGTGCCTCATCACCCTATTTTAAAGAAATCACCAGTATTGAACTCTGTAAAGGACAATGTATATATATGCAAGACCTACTGCAAGTTAAAGGCAAAACATGGATATTATTTCAGTCAGTAGGACAAAAGACATTCAGAAGGGCAGGTTGAATTGAAGCATCCTGAGGCAAACAGCACTCATTCTGAACCTTCAGAGGTGATCTTCAGAAGATGAACTTCCACACCAGACATCCTCCCACACCGTGATGTTCCAAGAAAAGTGAAGCCTCAGCAGCAAAAGATTAAAAGATTCAATTCCAATGTGATTTTGGAAGAGAACAGAAGCAATCCAAACCATCTAGAGGAACTGCTCTGAAGAGCTCACTCACATTTTCCACAGTAGAGTAGAAAGATATGAGCCTATGGAAGGGAATTAAAGGAATGCTAAATAATAACTGGGATGCAGTATAAATAATGAGGGAGTGTAAAGAATGTATATAACTGGAATGTATAACCATAGAAGATTAAAAAAACTCAAACAAACAACTAGAAAGAAAACAAAAGCCAATACAAATTTTGCAGGGAGTACATTCTTGGCATCATCCCCTAGAGGGAAATTTGGAAAAGAAAAAGCATTAGATGATGAGGATGGTAGGCTGGTAAAGGAGAATGTAGTATTGAAAATAAAACAAAAAAATTTCAGGGATATGAACTAAAAAGTGTACTCAAGAACATCAGGAGGAAGGATTCAAACCAAATGACTGTGGTTTCCTCCGTCTGGAGAATTATACAGCATCCTCCTAATTCCAAGCGGGCATTGCACGAAAAATTTTAATAGGAGAGACCATTTTCAGCTTGTGCTGTATAGGCAGCTAAGTATTTTCTTCTTGGGACAGTACTTGCAAGGACAGGTTCCCTGATTTTTTTTGATCCAACCCAGAATTTGAAATTTTATTCTATAATTGCTGGGTTAGAAATAATCTCTTATAAAGGCGTGTGAAATGTGTATTTTGCCTTTGCAAAGTGAGTGACGCGAAGTATGGTAGGAGTCCTCCTTTCCTTAAGTATGTCTCAAGGTCGGGATGGATGCTGCTCATCTGCTTCCATTCAGGTGGCATTTTTCTGAACAGGGGCTGGACAGAGTATGTGGATTGTCCCAGTGACTGCCTGCAGAGGATTCAGAAAGCCCAAAGTGCCTTTATATATAACACAGTGCACTGAACTTGTGTGCCTGAGGAATATCTGTTTTTATAAAATGTTGTTGCATGAAATTCAGCTTTTCCATGGCAAGTGACACTGAGGACAGAGGTGGAGCATGGATGTGTGCTGCCATGGGGCCTCCGTATAGCCACCACTGCACATTCATAAGTTAAATCTTTGTAACCTCTCACTTCAGCAGGAGTAGTTATGAACCATTTAAACTCACATAGCTACACCATAGGCATAAAACCCAAAATGCACATTACCTTCATGAAAAAACGGGATATTTGTAGTGTTTCAGCAAAATATTCTCTTCTGCACAAACACCGTCAGATTGCTAAAGTGTTTAGAAGCTGCAGGCTGTCGATAAACACCAACTGGAATTTCAAGGTTAATGTTGTTGGCCAGATGCCTAAAACCCAGCTGGCTTCCTTACTTAATTACCTTTGCTCTGTGGGCCACAGAGATTTTAAAGATCCATACACAGTAGGAAAGAGTTTCCTGAGTGTACATACTGCAGTCGTATTGGCCAACTACATCAGTACCTGGGTAGAATTTGCAGCATCAAACACGTGCAGTTGAGAGAAAGATATATAAAACACATGCAGGAGGAGTGCAAAGTTCACATATATCTCTATGGATTCAGTGATTTGCTAGTTAGTGGCCACACTTCACTAGAAACTTACATTAGAAATGCTAAAGCCTAGGTTAGATCTGGAAAGAGGAAGATCTATATGGTATAGAGAGTAACTGCAAAAACAGGCTGAGTGTCATGGGTTTTGTAAAGAGCATATTATTCTATTCCATCTGGGTGGAGCAGAATTGCTTATCTTTGCCCAAATGGGTCAGTGTCACTTATCAGATGGTGGAGTGCTACTTATCTCTCTTCATTGTTTCACTACTTCCATGGGAATGTCTTCTGCTAATGGACCATTAAGAGCTCATCAATGATATTACACATTACACTGTTATATTGTAAGATGCTCCACACAGGGAGGAGGAGCCAAACCACCTTAACCTAGATAAAAAGGAGCCACAGTCCCACTAGGAATCCAGTTTTTCTACCGGATCCCTGTAGGAAGACCAGACCCATCTCACCATTACTGGACCTTTTTTTCAACAGGACCATCTCTACTCCAACAGAACTACATCTGCCACTCCAGGAGGGCTTACTGTGGACTGCTTCCAACACCCTGATCAACAGGGTGTCAGGTTGTATTTCTGACTCTGTCAGGGTTTTTCTAGGATTTCTTGTTTGTTTGTTTGCTTGCTTATTCTTCTGTACTACAACATCTGCATTTTTATATCCCTAGTAAAGAACTGCTATACCTATTCCCAAAATCTTTGCCTGACAGCCTTTTAATTGCAAATTTATGATAATTAGGAAAAGGGGGGTGAGGGGCTTACATTTCAAGGGAGACTCCAACCCTCCCTGGCAGATATCTGCCTATCTAAACCGAGACACTGAGATTCATAAGTTGATTTTGACAGCAGAGAGGCATAAAATTATTCTAAACAAGCAGCCAGGCTAACTTCTACCGTGATTTTCTATTTGCAGATAAAACTCACTTTTACAAGGATTCTGGTCCAACTGCTCAAAACAAATTCCATTTCTTCCTTCACATCATTTGTGGAAAGCTAAATGGGAATCAGTTCCGGAATCAGTTGTGTCCTGCAATGGATGTATGAACACGGGGCTCTGCACCATTGAGAGCCTCTGTCTGCTTGGACACCACTGTGTGTGCTGCCTTCTTAGTTTTGCTCATTGCCAGTACATGATGGGCCACCCCATGTCTCAGCAGAGAGACTTCCTTTGGTTTGTTTTCCTTTTGTTTACAGTTTGATGTTATCATAGATTACCTCAATGGGTTAAGAAATGGGTCTTGCTGTCAAAGGTTGTTTTGAAAAGTTGTCTACTTTTCAAAAGGAAGTACTACAGGGGCTGGTGTCCTGCCAGATCACTACGCTGAAGTGACTGCTTTCTCTTCAATGGACAATTTGCTTTAACATGTGAACTTTTTTTTAAAAATAAACCTAAGAGTCTCAATTTTATCCTCATGGTTAGGAAAAAAAGATGTTTTACCAGGGAAGCAATTGTTATGGCCTTAGGTAAAATGCCAACTGCAATAAAAGGTATTTTCAAGTGTCATTTACATACTAAGATTTAAAGAAACACTAAAAAAAATATGACTGTGCCTACAAAAATCCTTCAAACTTTATAGTCTCAGAGATAATGAGGCAAAATGCAGCTTGTTTCTTTCAGAGTAATGACATGACTTTGTGGTCACTAAATGTTCAGTGGAAATTTTTTGAGTAATCATGGTAAGTTTGGGCTTTAAAATAAGACCTAATTGTACTTTAGAAGCTTTTCTAGTTTCTCTGGTTGATTGTGATGAGCAAGTTCACAAGGGATTCTTGTTCGGCAAGTGGGTGACAGAAAGGCCCTGCAGACAGACAGTAGCAAATTAGAGGCCTGGGCAATCACCAATCATATTAAGTTTAAAAAGAGGAAGTGCAGGATTCTGAACCTGGGATGGCGCAACCCTGGTTGTGTGTATAGACTGGGAAAGGAGATGCTGAAAAGCAGCACTGCAGAAAAAGACCTTGCTCTCCATGGTCGATGGCAAGTTGGACATGAGCCAGCAGTGCCCTGGCAGCCAGGAGGGCCAACCCTGTCCTGAGGGCATCAGACCCAGCATGGCCAGCCGGGCAAGGGAGGGGATTGTCCTGCTCTGCTCTGCACTGGGGTGACCTTACCTCAAGTGCTGGGGGCAGTTTTGGGTGCCACAGTGTAAAAAAGGCATTAATAAACCATTAGAGAGTGCCCAAAGCAGAGCAATGAGGATGGTGAAAGGTCTGGAGGGGAAGCTGTGGGAGGAGTGGCTGAGACTGAGGGGACACCTCATTGCAGTTCCAAGTCCTTCATAAGGGGAAGCAAGGGGGCAGACACTGATCTCTTCTTTGTGGTGACAGTGACAGGACCTGAAGAAATGACCTGAAGTTGTATTAGGGGAGATTTAGGCTGGATATCAGGAAAAGGTTCTTCCCCAGAGAGTGGTTGGGCACTGGAGCAGCTCCCCAGGAAAGTGGTCACAGCACCAGCCTGACAGAGGTTGAGAAGCATTTGGACAATTCTTTTAGGCACATGGTGTGATTCTTGGGTGCACTGTCAAGGCCCAGGAGTTGAACTTTACAGTTCTTGTGAGTCTTTTCCAACTCAGCATATTCTATGACTCTATAAATTAAATTGAATTATCCCAGTTCTCAGAAAGAGTCTGTTAGGTTTCATGTGGGAAAACAGTTCCTCGCTTCAGACATAAAGGTAAGGTTTGCAAAATTTGATGTAAGTAAAGTACTATGAAGCTAAGTTTTCTATATAAGACGATAAGAAGATGTTGGCAAAATGTGTATTGTAATGTGACTGTCAGTCACTGCTCTGAAATAAGTCATATGGCTGAGTAGCAAAGGTTGTGTGCTCCCACTGCCTTGTTACCCTCACAAGGAGCTGTGAAGATGAGATGAGACTTTCTTTAAAGGTTTCTGGGTTTTCACTGCCAAGATTGGAGAGACAAATGTTCAAAGAGTTCCTATGCAGAGAGGCTCTCCATGGGCTGGGCAGGGCTGAAGGGCTGTTTGGAGGTTGGCTACAGCCCATGTCCTGTGGGATCGCAGTGCTAGCAGTGCAAGTAATGTCTCCCCTGCTTCCTCCTAAATCCAGGCAAGATGGACATTTTGAGCATAGGACTGAACTGTTGAACTGTAACTACTTCCTGTGACAAGAGTTGAACCTCATTTCACCACCTTAGGGACCTGTGAAGACAAGGAGGGAGGGGCAGAGAAGGCAAAATGAACCAGAGAGGAGCTGCTGAAAAATTATTGACTTCTATTAGCCTCAAAATGGGTCTACAAGAAGTTTCAGACCCGTCAAATCCTGGACAGGTCTGTTGCTCTCATCATTTAATTGGAGCCTTGTTCCAGGTACCTCTGTTCTTCCGCCTGCTTACTGGGTCCCTGGATCACTTTTACGGCCTTGCCCATGATCTCACATCTGATGTATTCTACTGTGTCCAGAACAGACAGGTCATCGGCTGTGGGGGTGTGTGGGGCACATTCCTGGGCTCTCTGCCCCTCCTGCTCTGCTGTTGCTGCCATCACCTCATCCGTTTGGTGCCTCATCCAAAAGTGGCTGCCTTTTCATGCTGAGGAAGCTGGTTGCATATCGCAGCCATCTGATGCAGCTTTTTAAAGACATGCCTTGTGCGTCAAAATGTTGGGTGGCTTCATTTCACCTCATTTGGTTCATAGAACCAAAATGTGTCATCAGGCCATCTTTGCCAGTTGCTGCTCGCATTTTTCATGGAGACTGCTCCTGACATTTAGATAGTCCTGGAGACAGAACTGGCGGCTGTGGCACCATTCCTTTTACTTTCCTTACAGTGATTGTCTTGTAAATTCAAGCCTTGGCCTGTTTTTTGTATCAAGCATCTGTCCTGGAGCACTAATTTTTGCAACAGCTAGGAAGAGTTTGGCTTGGACCCAGAGGTTAGTCTATACCATCCGAGTCATGGCATGGGAGAACGGGAAAGTTGTATTTTCCAAGGATAAGTGCTCCTTCTCATCATGTAAGCATGGTCAGGGGACTGGTGGGCTGTCCCTGGTTATGAGCTGGAGGGACTGGTTGTGTTAATTCCTGTTCTGAGCTGGAGGGGTTGGTTGGGTGTTGTGTCTTGTCAGCAATTTCCAAGGTGAGCAGTAAGGTTTCTTTTCTAATACCCTCTGTCCTTAGTATTGTTGTTGTTACTGGTAGTTTTTGTCTTTCACTGCTGATTCCAGTAAATTGTTCTAATCTCAACCCTTGATCCTCACCTTTTGTGACTCAATTTTCCTCTCCACTGGTGGGAGAATGGAACTGGGGGGAGCAGGCAAGGACAGCATGGTTTTGGGTTTCTGTGGGAGCACTGAATTGGGGAGTACCATTCCTAAACCATGAGGAGCAGCTCTCATGACAAGAACATAAAAGATTTGCCTTTTCCTGATGTATTTATCTCATTATCCCATCAATAGTACAGACTGTTCAAAAGAAACACATTAACAGATATTTACTTATTTATCACTATGAATGGAAAAAGTGAGGGTTGGATGCAAACAAAGCCTTGAGTATTGGGACAGCCTCTCCAGATCCTGGAGAAAAAGCATTAATTTGCCTTTTAAATCATATGCTGAAATGAAGCTTTTTTGTTGCAGAGGACGTGAGGAGGTCGAGAATATCATCTCTTTGGGGAGTCTGAAGAGCATTGCTAACACTTCTACTCACTGGAGAAATTGTGCACATGCATTTGTACTGGCTCATGTGAGGAGTGTCATAAGAGAAATGGTTCCCTCAATGCTCCAACACGCTTATCACCTGAGTCTCATCTATTCATAACATATTCTTTGGTTCCTATAAAATGAGAGAGAAGGCAAATGTGGTGTAGTGGTGAATTTTGCATTACGTTGGGGATTAATTCATGCATGAAAGCTTTCTGTTAGTTCAGACTTCAAATGTGAATATTTGGTTTCCTCTCTTGCTTGAAGTACTGTTCTGGAGATGAAAGTCAAGAAAAACTTCATAAAATTCCCTGTTGTAATTTATGAGTTTAACCGTCAGGAAAAGATACTTTGCTTGAAATATCTATAGAGTTTCTATTTCTTCTGTTAATCTGTTCTGTTCAGAACATTCTATTACTATATCCTTACTAGAGACCAGAATGCCTCCTGTAAACAAAACCAGTAAATATGAGGAGTAAAAGCATTTTTTGGTCAGAAAGGTGACTGAGCTGGGCTTTGACAAGCTTACCTTGATTTGAGGACATCTTTTTGCTCCCATGCATTTCAGCAGAAAAACTCCCACACATTTAAATAATGTAAGACCAACTGTAGAGGCAAGACAGCAGCAAAAGTCTTCTGCAAAGTAATGGATGGATGATGAAGGGTAGTATCAGGACACTCAGCTGGTCTCTTAGTGAACGGAACAAAAACCAAAAATGAAAGCTTGATCTTTCAGGGAAAAGAGTCTGTTTGGAAAAGGCTGCCAAAGATATCACACTTACCAGAAGAAAGATGTGCACTTGGGGAAGAAAAAGTGTCTGCTGAGAATGAGCAGTACACCAATATCCAGGAAGCTGAACTTTGGCAATGAGTGTGCAATTCTCTGAGCACTTCCTAGGAGATACAGTGCAGTGTTCAGGGGTCTGAATGCACACATCTTTTAGGAGGGAGTTCTCTGTGGCTTTGGGAATATCTCAGGTAGTGCCTCAGAAAAATACATAGGAAGCTTAAGGAATACACTGAAAATTGTTTCTTTCACACCCTCTAAGAGAAAGGTGTGGCTTCTTTTGCTCTGGTTGTTTTGAAGGTCTGTTGAGGCTTGTTTGTTGCCAATAAATTTCCTTTGTCTTGCATCTTAAACAATCTAAAACAAAGACATCTTTTTGTTTTTGGAAACCTATTATCCTCCCAGCGCAAAGTGATGCCTTTTCTGGGGCTAGCTAAAACAGAGGCCAGACAGAGTTAAGAGTAGAAAGTGGGTTTATTTATTGAAGGACATTCGGATACATTTTGTGCAGACAAAGCTCCCCTGAAGGGGCTACATCCAAAATGGATGGGTCACGAGTTTTCACGCTTTTATAAGTGTGGCCTATTTGCGTTTTGGGGGTAATCTTCCAACTACAGCTTCAGGTAATGAAGTCATTTTACCCCATGTTTGCTCTCCCCCAAACTCAGTTTTGTTTACTTCTCTCAGGGCCTGAGACAATAAGATGTCCTTGATACTCAGGCCTAGGGAGGATTTGTCTTGTCTGACAAAGTGTGAGGACAGTAGCTAGCACTATATATGAGTTGAGAGCTATACACTAAAGAATTACAAGTTTACAAATATATTAAAAATATACAAGCTAAAATCACAAGGCATCAAAAGCAGTTGTGGGGGTCCAGTTTCTGCAGACTTTCTAAGCGGTTTAAAACAACACCAAACATCATGATCCTGGATATGCCTTGCCTTCTACATTTTAGAAGGAGGGAAGATGTTATTACCTCAGACAATTTAAAGTCATAACAAAATATGGGGTCCAGTTTAATTTGAGAACAGAAAGCAAATGGTATTGTAAATCTTAATGTTTATAGGAAAGAATGTTTTTCCTTTACAGCCTTTTTCTTAAATCTGAAATGTGTAAGAGGAAGTTCAAAGAGGATGTACACACTAGTTCCTACTTGGTTATTTTCCATATGTGAAGTCAATAGACTTCAGTGGGTTAGTCTGGGTTCCTGAACAGCTGAAAAGTTTTGAAATCACCTTCCTGGGGTTTTGAAGAGTGGTATAATAATTTGCACAGAAAAAGATCAGATTGAGCAGGCTTCCTGCTTTCCCTGTTCACTCAGAAAGTGAGAGTAGAGTGGTTAGAAATAGAAAAGTCAAAGTAATTTACAGCATCTTCTGAAATCCATCCATTGTGGAAATTATTTAAAACTTGATGGGCTTTTTAATAATCAGCGTGCCTTTCAACAGCCTTGAGACACTACCTCCTTCCACACAGCTGATTATAGCTGAAACCTTTTGGGACAGCATGATTTATTGTTTCAGAGGAATTTTTAATGTATCTTTTAAAAAGGCCCATTTTAGTGGAGCCTAGTTTTGTAAAGAAAATCAGACAAATATATACGTAAAAAATTGCACAGCTGGTTGACAGTGTTATTTCAAACTGTTTTGTAGATCAAAATGTAGGTTTATCAGTTTTACACAGTATTTTCTTTCAAAAGTAGCAGTAATTTATCACTGACCACAAAGCAACATACTCACAAAGATTGGATCAGGTTACCAGATTGGAAAAAATCATCACTTGCATTCAAATATGGATTTCTCTGAACTTCAGCTCAGAAGTGAAATTTAAGTAACGGGTCCTAAAAGATGAGGGGTTGGCAGTGAAACAGCAATTTATTGCAGAAATACACTTTATACACATGGATACCATGGAGATGTTCTCAAGGGAAGCTTTGAGTTACTACATGAAATAGTTAATCTCAAAATAATTCACCTAAAAATTTCTGAAGATGCTGAGACTGGCAGTAGTTCTGTAAATCAGGCTTATCCCACTGTTGAAGTTATTTTTGTAGTCACTTACAAAGAAAAAGGTGGGATTTGAAAGGTGTAATTTGGGTTCAAACTAGCTTTGAGTGCTGAGCAGTGTTTGATTCTGCTCCAAGAAAAATAGGTACTGATTAGTCTCAGTTATGAGTAGTTATTTGGTAGCTCTGTGTGTGTAACCTTGCTTTCTTTTAAGGCCTGCAAATCCCAGTCTCTTTTGGAGTTTTCTCCCGTGCATTATTCTGTTTCTTCTGAGTAATTTTTTGAGATAGCTGGCTGCAATTGTACTGGCACACAGTGCTATATGCTGAATGTTTGTGGAATAAAATTTACCTTGAAATTAATAAATTATGATTTTATAATTATTATTTGTAAATACGTAGAAAAGGAAATAATTTTTAAAAATTCTTGTTAACTTTCCATTTCAAGCCTGCAGCACTTCCAAAGATAAACCTAATTCAAGACCAGTGAGTTTACTCAAGACTGTTAAACCTGTAGTTGAGCACATTTCTGGTGTACTTCATTCAACAGGGAAAAATTGCATCTTATTCCTTGTCTACATAGTATAAAATGCAAATTTCTGCCTTTTCTGATTGTGAAATTTATTTAATTTTGGAGAGAAATTACAGTAATTTTCACGAGTTTATGTCTTTTTGAGAAGGTTTAAATCTTATTAAAATCTCTCTACCTGCTATGTTGGAGAGTAAAGTTCAATCTAACAAAATTTTTCCTAGTTTTTGAAATGAAATAAGTTTGTGTAGAATCCAGTTTTGGAAAGAGTATAGTTTAGCAAAAATATACACTATCTCTACTCTTCTTTCAGCATAAAATGCACTGCAGGTAACAACCTTTTTGTTTTCTGTATGCATTTTGAAAGTGCATTCAAGTATTTCCTGCCTGTACTTGTGTCCTGGTTTGAAGTATATTTTATCACCATCTTCATGAACTGTTGAAACCAGGTGAGGCAGTGCTCCCTGCCTCCTTCACTCTGGCTTATCTTCTGTTAATGGGCCCATCAGCACCTTTGCTGCACAGCTCACAGATAACTCCCTCCTGGACTACCTCCTGTTAATGGGCCCATCAGGCCTTATCACATGACTCACCATCCCATTGTGAGATGCTCCGCCCAGAGGGAGGAACCAAGCATTCCAGCCTGGATATAAGCTGAGACTCTGAACACCAGAGGGGCGCTTACCCAGTGGATTCCCAGAGGACCTGAGCTACCAGACCTTTCTACAGGATCACTGCTTCAGGAAGACCACCTCATCTGGACTGCTTCCATCACTCCGCTCAGGTTGTATTCTGACTCTGTCAGTGGCCTTTTGTATTATTGCATCTATTTTATTTTACTTTCTTTCCTTTTTTTTTCTATTAAATTGTATCTCTGACTTGGAGGCTCTCATTTGTTTTGCTTTCAAACCACTACAACTTGCAATGCCATTTTATTATTTCCAGTCTTTGTACAGCTTGTAAATCTTGAGGAGCGGTTTAGTTTAAAAGATTGTTAATTGCTGTATAATGGTGATTGAAAGATGCACTAAGCAGTGCGATGCTGCAAGAAGGTTTATTGACAAAAGGCACAGATATTTGTATTGTTTTAGCTTCTGCATAAAAATTTCTAATTGTTCTGTCTATGTGCAATTTAGTATATAGCAGGCCATAATGCATACTTTTTCTTTTTTTGCACGATTACTTATCACAGCTGGCTGTTTCTCTCTTTGGGAGGGGGACACGATATTTGCAGTTCTTTCTTTATGTATCTTTCTCCCTTTCTGCATTTTTTTTCACTTTTTCTGACAGCTCTTGCTGCACAATCTTTAGCAATTCAAGCATACTGTTCATGTCATTTAACTCATTCTTCTCTGCAACAGTTTTAGATCATTTTTAGATGTTGTACACAACCACTCAGTTAAAACATTTAAATTCCATTGACATGATCTACTCATTCCACATACAGAGTACTTTCATCTGAAAATTCATAACCTCTTTGCACCAGAGATAAAGATTCTATGTTGTTTCTTTGCAAGGTTTATTTTTTCAAATATTTAGCTACTGCCTATAGTAATAACATAAATCATCAATCACTAATCACAAATATGCATGGAAAATCTGATTCTATGGCAAGATATATTTAGTCAGTGACTTGGTAAATGTTACATTTTGTTTTCTTAACTGTAGCCAAGAAAATTAATGTCCATTTCAAAAATTAATCTGGAAGGTTTTTTTTCCTTTTTTTTTTCTTTCCTTTTCAGATTTCAGACACTACAACTAGTTAGTGATCAAACACTGCTATGATACCCATGTGAGCATTTGGTATTTCATACAGGCTAGAAAAATACAATTCATTCATTTTAATCAAGGAGTAGCTTGACTTCCCTGAACTTGAGACCAGAACACTCCAATGTACATGCAATCTCCCAATAATGATTTTAATAATGATTGGTTTTTTTTCTTCATGTTGTGAAGGGGGTATATGAACTAAGTGAAAACACTGTTCAAATTCATAGTTTTTAGCATGTGTATCCAGCTAATAATTTTGCAGCTTTTGGTAAGACCCTAGGAAGTCATCTTCTTGTATGAAATTCTAATGCACAAAATCAGGCTCCCAAAGTCAGTAGAAAATTTCTTGTAGAAAACTGGAGACTGGTACCTCCTTTTTGTGTTTGACTGGAAATAGAAAGCTATTGAAATTTGGCAGCTGTTTAATGGATAATCTGGGAAACATGACATTTCTTTTTAAAAAATAGATTCCAAATCTTTCATGTATATTATTTTCTGTTATTGATAGGCCTAAAGGAATGACCTCTGTCCTTGAAAAATCTGAAATGCTCAAAGCTCTTAAACATCTGTTACAGTTCTCCATACAGGTAGTCGTGTTTCAGGTGATTAATTCTTATGGACAGGGACTTACAGAATCTTAGATTCACAGAATGGCATGGGGTTGGAATGGACCTTAGAGAATATGCAGTCTAAACCTCCCCTGCCATGGGCAGGGGCACCTCCCTCTAGACTGGGCTGTTTAAGGCTTCCCCACAGGGTTGGTCATCCATAACCTCCTTTTGCCACCTATTGCAGTGTCTCACCCCCTCACAGGGAGGAATTTCTTTATAATATCCAGCTTAAATTTCCCCTCTTTAAATTTGCACTCATTACTCCATGTCCCACCACTACAGTTCCTGAAAAAATATCCCTCTCCAACTTCTGTGTGGTCCCCCTTCAGATACTGGAAGGTTCCTATGAGGCCTCCACACAACCTTCTCCAGGTTGAACAGCTCCAACCTTCTCAGCCCATCTTTGTTAGGGAACTGTTCCAATTCTCTTACCAACGTTGTGGTCTTCTCTGGACTTGCTCCAACACTTCCATGTCCTTATGTTGGGGATGCTAGAACTGGACTCCAGATGGGGTCTCACCAGAGCAGAGTAGAGGGGGAGAATAACTTCCCTTGACCTGCTGACCATGCTCCTTTGGATGCGGCCCAGGGCACAGTTGGCTTTCTGGACTGTTATCCTAGGTTGTAGTATAAGATGTGCACAAAGTATTCTATCACCAACTTCATGAACTGTTGAATCCAGGTGGGGCAGTGTTTTCCCAGACCCCCTCCCTCTGGGCCATTATCTTCTGTTAATGGCCCATCAAATGCCTTGCCCATTGCTCATAGATAACTCCCTCGGGGGAGCTATCTCTCTTTAATGGGCCATCAAGGACCCCCTGCATGACTCATCATCCCACTGTGAGATGCTTTGTCCAGGGGGAGGAACCAAGCATTCTCACCTGGATATAATCTGAGATTTGGGACAGTACAGGAGGCCCTTACCCACTGGATTCCCAGAGGAACACAGCTACCAGACCTTTCTACAGGACCACTGCTTCAGGAAGACCACCTCATCTGGACTGCTTCCATCACCCTGCTCAAGTTGTATTCTGACCCTGTCAGTGGTCTTTTGTATTATTGCATCTATTTTATTTTACTTTCTTTCCTTTCTTCCTATTAAATTGTATCTCTGACTTGGGGGCTCTCATTTGTTTTGCTTTCAAACCACTAGAACTGTGAGCACTCACTGCTGGCTCATGGTGAGGTTTTCATCAGCCATCACCCCCAAGGTCTTCTCCTCAGGGCTGCTTTCAATCACTTCCCTTCCCAGCCTGTATCTATGCCTGGGATTGTCACTGCCCAGGTGCAGGACCTTGCACTTGGCCTTGCCAGACTTCATGAGGTTTGCACAGACTCACCTCTTAAGCCTGTCCAGATTCCTCTGGATGGCTTCCCTTCCCTCCGATATAGTGACCACACAACAGATCTTGGTAACATCAGTTAATTTGTGAACGGTGCCCTTGATCCCACTGTCCATTTCACTGACAAAGATAGTCAACGAACCTTATCCCTAGCTTCTCAGACAATTTCCCTGTATTCCTCATAGGCTGCATGTTTTAATTTCCAACCCCTTAGAGCTGCTTCTTTTCATTCTGACTTTTCTCAACAGTTCATTATGCACCCATGAAGGCCTTCTGGCATTCTTGCCCAATCTCATCCTTGTCAAGAAGCATTGCTCTCAAGTTTGGAGGAAGTGATCCTTGAAATTCAACCAGCATCCTTAGGCCCCTCTGCCCTCTAGGGCTCTATGCCATGGGATTCTACTGCGAAAATCATTGAGGAGGCCAAAGTCTGCACTCCTCATGTGCAGGGTGGTGAGCTGTCAGTGTGCTCTCCTCACTGCCCTGAGGATCTTCACCACCCCATGGTCACTGCAGCCAAGGCTGCAACCCCCATTGGCTCCTCCATGTCAGTGAGCACAGGGTCCAGCATGGCACCTCTCCTTGTTGGCTCCTCAATCACTTGTGTAAGAAAGTTGTGGTTGACACAAACAAGGAACCTCCTGGGTTGCCTGTGCCTTGCCATGTTGTCCGTCCAACAGGTGTCAGAATGGTTGAAGTCCCCCACGAGGATCAGGGCTTATAAGCGTCAAGATAATCTTACTGTCTGCAGGGGGCTTCATCTACACCATTCCCCCAACTAGGTAGCCTGTAGCAGATCTCCACTCTAACAACTCCTGTACCTGTCCTCCCCTCCCCTCAGATTTCACTCACAAGCTCTGGGCTGGTCCCTCATTATTCTCCAGGCAGAGTTCCGTACACTCCAGCTGATCATTGACATAGAGGGCTATATGCCATCGTCATCTCTCTAGCCTTTCTTTCCTGAAAAGCCTGAAACCTCCCATTCCAATGCCTCAGCATCTGAGCCAGGCCCTGGATAAAGCTGACTCGCTGGCTGGAGTATCTGGAATGCCTTTACGCTGTTCCGGGCATCCATTACAGGTGTTGTCATCTGACTGCCAGGATTGGGATGGATAGGTGCCCTCCCTCAGCAAATCTTGATCTGCATTACATATATTTGCTGCTGTGCAAACAACGAGTCATAGTTTAATAGGTCTGCCTTAATTAACAAAACCAATCTCACGAGTAGTTCTCCTGAAGTCAGTGAAAATACTCTCTGCTTGTAAACTTGGAGACGTGCTTCATTATTCTTAAAATGGTCACTTTCCTAAATTAATTCTGTGTATCAGGCATACAAAGAACACTGACAGTACCCTTTACATGGATCATGTAGCACCACTATGTGGAAAAGACGGGGGAGACAGCCAGGCTGAAAATGCAGCCAAAGACAAAACATTCCTCTGGTGATGTGTGGTGCTAGCTGAAGGTATTCAGCACCTCACAAGATCAGGCCTAGTATGATTAAATTGCTGTACAAACCCATGGTAATAGATCCTTAAATAATAAAGCGAAAGGGCAGATAGGAAAGTTGGGTGGGAATAAAGCTATCTCAGTGGCTTAGAAGGGTTGTTGTTTGAGTTCCCAGAGTTTAACAGTTGGGTTCTCAGTGCGGCAACAGAGCCCAGCAGCAGTGTTCTGGCCAGTGATTCAGTGGGAATGTCAACCTGAAAAGCAACAACACAGTGGTATGTACAGCTCAGGTCAGACACGACTCTGATTTCTGACCACTTTTTCTCTTGGGTAGTGTTTATTTTCTTCCCAGAAAATATGGTGATGTTTGGATTTATTCAATCTTGTGGTAGTCTTGTACTGCATATTCTAATGCCTTTTGTTGAATCTGACCCACACCCTATTCCTTCATGCAAATAACTCACTTAGACCTAAACCCTAAACACTCTGCTTAAGGCTGAGTGAACTGGACTGAAGGAGCACTGTATGTTCTGACATTGGGTGGAGCACAGAACAAATGTTCTTTGATTTGGAAGCAGTGCCTGCCATAGTGCATTGTCTCTGCTTGGAGGGTGCACAACATGTCTCCTGTTTCATCCTTTCTGGGGTTCCACAAGCAGGAGCAGATGTGCCAGTGGGTCCTTCAGGTGTGTAGAATGGGGTTTTCTCTCCTGTTCTGCAACACCATGTCTTACATGTCAGTGTAAGCAGTGGTCACACTCACCTGTTTGCAATGTGTTTCTATGTGGGCTCATGGGACGGCAGAAAGTGTGTGTGACTCTTCATTTCATCTCTGTAGAGGTGCTGCTCACCTCTCTGTTTGATAGGTCTGGGGGTTAAAATGGTTAGCCTAGCCATTTACCCATGGGCAGCCATAGGCAAACTCCATCTGGTAGTTCAGTGAAAAATTAGAAAATAAGGGATTCAACTGAAACAATCTACAGGAAATTTTATTTGTCTCCTATTGGAAACACAAGAGGGAATGGATGATAGGTACTGCAATTTGGGTTCTTAAAGTGAGGGGTAATTTTTTTCCCACAGAAATAAATGTAGGAGCAATCTTCCTCACAGGTAAGATAAAGAAAAAAAGCATCACAACCATTTAGCAAGTAAACTTTCACCCCTGTTATAAACTGTAACTTTTATCAGGCCATAAGTATTGCATTTAGCAGACACAGAACCAAAGACAGTGATATTATTTGTGTTTCTGTGGTGATGCCTGGAATCTCCAGACATAATCTAAGGCTTTTTAGTCTGGACACAATAAATGCACACAATAGAAAGATGATTTCTTTCTTTAAATAATTACTCCTCACCAACTTTATAGCAACAGTATTCCATCAGAAGGCAAACAGATTTGTATCCTTGTTCTGCCTGTATCTGCATGTTAAATGGTGGTGACTTGCTGAAAAGTCATGGTGAATACAAGTCAACTAACATATAGTTATCACATTAATGCTATTCAGATATTTTAGGAATCGGTATTATTAATCCTCAGTTTCTTGTAAGTCATGTATTTCTTGTGGATTTTTGCCCTAAAACTGAAATTAGTCTTCTAATTCTTTATGGAAAGCAAATACATGTGTATCTTTATAGTTCATAAAGGTCTTTTTGAAAGCATGCTTAAACTGTTTTAAAAAATATCCCAATCTGAATGATTTAATCAGAAAGAATGCAATAAATAAAAATGCCTATTGTTATATCAGATGCAAAAAGACAATTTAGCCTAAACATTTTGGGCAAATAGCATGAGAATAGGTAGTATTGACATGACATGCGCAGCACATTAAAATGTATTCTTATTCAAATCGTGGTCAGATTTTTAGCAAGAATCTCTTTGACTGCTGGCAATAAATAAGGGATAAGGAAAGCTAGACATGAAACAGGTGTCACTATTTTGGTTTTTGTACTCAGAACAAGATTACAGATCCAGGTGTAACTGTCATCAGCCTGATGACTTCAGATGACAACTTGTAAGGACTGGCAGTGGCCTTGTTGGTTTGCTTTAATGTTACCTATATGTGAATCAGCTTCTGAATGTTACCTGTTCCATAAGAAAACCAATTTCATCATGGCTAATTTCAGCCATACATTCAATGACCAGTGTCATCTTTTCAATGTCCTCAAAGGTACATAAAGGTACATCTTGAATATATTTGTCCATATGCTTGGAAGCAGGTGTCTGGTGAAAAAAAATCTTAAAAACCCCACATAAAGAAATTTCATGTGCTGTATCAGTAAAAAAAGAAAAAATTAAAACTTTAAACCACATCAGTGTGATATCAGTGTTCTCTCTGAGTGCCTTCTCTTTTAAGATCACAACAGTTTTCTAATTCAGTTTGATGAAATAATCTATGCTGAAATGGTGTATTTGTAGTCACACAGCCCTTTAAATAAAGTGAAAACCTCAATTAACAGTCAGGTTCTTTATACTTGCAACCTGAATTTGGACATGGTATTTGGAAGCACTGAGATTTGCCTCCAGTATAAACATATGAAAAGCCTGATTCCTGACATTTACTGTTTCATGCTTCTAAACATTTAAAACACATGGTAAGATGGCATATTGAGGGGTGTGGGCAGGAAACAAAGAACTTTTGCTATTTTTTTTCTTGTATTTTCTGTTAAAGCAACTTTGTTCAGGGAGGGAATGGCATCTGGTTTCATTGCAAAGGAAAGGTAAGTCACAACCAAAATATGCCAAGGTCACATTTGCTGGGTGAATTTGCAAAGACAGCAGCAGTGCTTGGATTTGACAATTGCAACCCATCTAGCAGCTTCCAATAATCATTGGTTTTCATTCTTTCTCAAAAGCTTCTCATTTCTGTCATGGTGGTCCAGCCCCTGCTTACCCCGTGGTGGAACAGCCTACTGCCACACTGCCTGCATTCAAGGAGAAATATGCGTCCTCTGCAGAGTTCAACACAGGATCTTCCTCTGAAAGAATCACACTAGGCTCATTTTCTCACCAGCTGCAGATGCTGATTTACCTCCCCAAGTCAGATGCCAGGGATTAAGTGCCCACAGTTGCCAGCACTTCGATGATGGCTTGTAAAATGCACCTTTAGCAACAAGCCCAGAGCTGGTGGCATAACCCTGAGCTCTCTAAATTGATGTGAGAGCAGTTCCTGCATGACCCATGAAACCAGGGCCTCCATCCTTGTTTCAAAATTAGATTTGGGTCTGCTTCAGCAATTTGACCCAAAAATGAAAAATCAGCATCAAGTTTAAGGTAGCGAAAAACAGGCTTAAAAGCTGTTGTTCCAAAACTTCAGCAGTGTTTTTTCCCAGCTCTCCAATGGATAGAGAAGAAAACACTTCCTGGTTATACTAGTGTCTCTTTAAAAAAGGCAATAAATGATGACAGGGATAGAAGGGAAAGAGTTTCGAAGTATTAAAATGGCCTTGGCTGCCTTCTTTCTACCTGTGTAAATCAGATTTTGCCAAGCACAGTGCTGCCAAGCCTAGAATGATTTGAATGATTGTATCAGTGTATTTAAAGCTGGCTTGAGTATTTCTAGACTGTGCTCCAGTCTGGAGTACCACCCTGGACAAGCCGCTGGGCAAAGTGGAAAGGAGTCACACAATGGTGTGTGGCTTAAGTCTCTGTTATTTTTGCAGGCTGATTTTATGTGTGCAGTGTTAAAAACCCTTAGTGACACCAGCCCAAACCCTCTGAGGCTAAAGTTCGATTAGATGACTTGCAGATTTTCTTTACAGAGGAATTTTTTTTCCATTTTCATAACTAAGGGCTTAGAAGTTGTTTTAAAGTTAACTTGCACAGATGCATCTTTTAATATGTTTTCTTTTCCAGCATGACAGTTCAGTGGAGGTGGAGAGTTATAAGACATGACAAACGCCTACTATTTGCAAATTCCAGAAAGAGCAAAAAGCACCTTTTGACTTTAAGAGACTTGGCAAGTACCTGGGGGCAAATATCAGGAATGTGCTCACAAGTATACATGTCCAACATTTCCAGATTTATGTATATAAAATATAATTTAATAAAAATGTAATAAAAATGGTTTTTATTAAAATTATTGATTTAAATTTTTTTTCAAATGAAAGGTGCATTTTGACATCAGAGAAAGAAAGATCACAGTATAGTTTGCAGAAGGGGAGTTCTAGATAGGGCAAGTGAAACAGAGCAAAGCCCATGAAATTTATCAGCCAGCACAACTGTTTAAAAACAATTTCCTGAAAGATATTATTTAAACAATTTATGTCATTTGACTAACTCAGCATAATATTTTTTCTGTTTTATCTGAAGTCTGTTAAAACTGAAGAAAGAAAAATCTTCAGGACAGAATTACACAAGTTTTTGACAAAAAGCATCATAAAGAAGTCATTTTCCAAAATGTTTAAATACAGAGGAGATTGTGGTGTTCATTGAAAGAGTCTATCCTTCTCTACCTCTATTCATGCAATAATTTTTTTTCTCAAGAAGAAAACATTAGGAACACATACAGAAGCTATTTATTTTCCAAGGAACTGTTCTATTTTGAAATTGGAAATCTTTTTGAGAAAATCAATGACTTTGAAGCGGTGAAAAAGATAATTTTCTCAGGAATAATAGGAATCTAAATAAATATCTCTAAAAAGTATTTTAGTAGATTTGGTAGAGGAGTATTTCTGTTTTTCAGAGGATAGGAAAAACTCCACATCTTTTGTATCTTCTGCTCAGTGAGACCAGAAGGAAGTGACAAGGATACATCCCACTGAACTTCAGCTTTCTGGGTTGGTGTCCCATGTTGTGACCGGTTGATATAGTTTTAGGGGGCATCTCTTTAGGATCTCTTTATGGTGTCCCATCTCAGACTTTTTGAAGTGTTCCTGCTTATGTAAAAGTACACAGGGGTATTTTTAGCACATGTTTTCAAATCTTATTTTCAAAATGCAGCTGAATGCTAAAGCTTTTTTAGATCCCAGGTTATTAATCCCTGCAAAGAAACTTTTTGTGTGAGCTCTAATGAACACTTTTTCAAATGCACTGGAAATGGTTATTTAGTCATTTGGGTTTTGGGGGCTGGTGATTTCAGATAAAAGCTAGAAAGAAGGTTGGCCATAACAATCATCATTTCTTGGGACCTCTACCTATATTAAATTGTCCTCCTTCCTTTAATTGCTCAAATACTGAGCAATTTGAGCAATTTTAAAAAGAGAAGGATGGAGAACTCTTCTGAAAAAGAACAAAAGAAACATAGGATAAATACAATGGTAGCAATTTGTTGTCATAATAAAGTTCTCCTCTGTTTCTTCTCCACTTCATTTCACTAAAAGTTAATTTACGGGGAATGTCGCCAAGCTATATGGCTAAGCTTTAAGAACTTTCCATCTGGCTTACCTCATGCAAAAAATAATTCTACCTCTTTGTTCTGTTTGAGTTTTATGAGTGCTCTGCTTTCTGGACTGTCTTTATTTTTAATAGTTTCTGAGAGGTATTTAGAGACTGATTTTTTTGTGTTCCTGACTCACACAAAATTGAAGAAACAACAAACTAGTTTTAACAGAGACTGTAAGAATTTTGCTAATGTGAAGAAGTAGGACTATTCTGTTAAGTTGATTGTGAAACTCATTGGAGGAGTTCTCAGTTCTGTTTTAGTTGGCCTGAAAAAATAGCAAGTTACGTACAACCGATCATCTAAAGGTCGTGATTAATATCTATTTACCTGAAAATAGAAAATATTGGAATGGAATATACATTTGTTTTTCTTTACATCTTGTGCATTGCAAAAAAAAAAAAACATCTTTCCTTTGCAATAACTCTCCTCACTGTTATTACTAATGAAGGACATTGCTCTGTTTCCCGGCAATATATGCTATTGGATCAAGGCCTAGATCTACAAAAGGCCTTAGATGCTGGTGTGGGATTTGGGTGACTAAACCTAATAATTAGATTCTAAAAATCCTTATTGAGTTGTTGCCTAATCCTGAAGGTGCCTAAATCTGTAGGAGCCAAAGATATTAATGCCAGAAGTACGAATAAGCACATATCAGTTTACTTGGAATTGCACCAAAAGGTGTTTATCTCTTTCTGGTCATGTAACCCTTCTCAGAGCATTTCACCTCCACAAAATGCAACAGCTTCTTTCTGCCAAAGTGATTAAGTGCTCTTTATTCAGTAATTCAGAGATTACATTCTGGGGAGGAGAGTGGCAGAGGACTAGGTTCAATTCATCTTCTTCTTCATGTGTTTCAGCTTCCTTCTCCCAAGACTGTGGCTTACTAAATTTAGATCTGAAGTCTTAGTTATTACTTTCTCCTTGGATTCACAAAGATACTTTCCTGGCATTTGATAAATGGCCATTGTCTTATTGTAAAATCAAAAAAGTTGGATGGGGGAAAAGTCAGGAAATAGACACAATTGAATTAGAAACAGTAGATTCCTAATGGAGGTATTACTCTATTCCACAATATTGTTCTGCTAATCAGTAAAAATATCTGTGAAAGTAAAAGGCAGTCAAGTTGAAAAGCTGATTAAACTGGACTGTCTTAAAAACTAGAACTGCATAAGAGAAAAATTGAAGTTCCCTCTTATTGTCTTGACACTATGAGCATATCCAGTCACATATGTAGTTCACACAGGTATTTCCAGTAAAATACATCAGTAAAGTTGTGAAGTCAGACACTGGGATTAGAAAAGTCTATGACACCAGAGGTTGGTACTCTTCAGAAAATTACTTGTGTGACATTCTCTGCATCTGTGATCAGGTACCATTTTTTTTTCATTTGGAGTTTTTTCCCCCCTCTTCTGGACTCCACCTCTTGTAGTGTGTTGAGGTCAACCTAAGCACCAACTAATTTATTAATTACCTTGCTTTATTCTCCTTTTGTTTCTTCTGTAACACTATTACCTGAAGGTGTAATTGCTATTCTCCTCACATGTTCCTCTTCCAGTCAGGCACAGAGGGGCATTACTAGGACCATCTGCAAGAGATTTAAAAAATAAAGCCTGGTAGACTTCCTCCTCCTGATCAGATGGCTGATACTAAACACCCACAACAGTGTAAACCATTTTAGCCTGACCCTTAATTTTCACCCGTAAACTCTCAACTCGTTTGTGTGTCCCTGGGTAGAGCTTGAGACATTCTAGTTCCTCTCTCACATAAAGAACAACTCCACCCCCTCACCTCTCTGACCTGTCCTATCTAAAAAGTACACAGCCATCCATGACAACATTCCAGTCATGTGGGTGATCCCATTGTCTCAATAATTCCAATGAGATCATGGCTCTGTGACCACACAGAGATTTCTAGTTCTTTTTTTATATTCCCCTTGCTGTGTTTGTATACAGTCACCTCAGAGAGGCAATAAAGCATCCAGGTTCCCTAGATGGATGTGAGAGGAACCACCATAACCATCAGCATGGATTCACCATGGTGAAATCATGCTTGACCACTCTGAGAGCCTTCCATGATGGCATGGCAGAATGGGTTGATGAGCAGGGAGCAGTGGATGTTGTCAATCTCGACTTGACCCTGTCTCCTGCTACATCCTCATAGGTAAGCTTGGGAAGTGTGTGTTGGGTGAATGGACCCTGAGGTGCATCAAGAGCTGGCTGAATGGCAGAGCTCAGAGGGTTGTCATCAGTGGAGAAGAATCCAGTTAGAGGCCTGTAGTCTATGGTGTTCTCCAGAGATTAATACTGAGACCAGCCTTATTAAACCTTTAAAACAAACCCTTTAAACCTTGTATATCAACACCCCGGATGAAGGGGTAGAATGTACCCTCAGAAAGGTTGCTGCTGCTATGGAACTGTGGGGTGTGGCTTATCCACTGGAAGGCTGTGCTGCCATTCAGTGGGACCTTGATAGGGGGAGAGTTGGCCAGCGAGAAACTTAATGGGGTTCAAAAAGGGCAAATGTTGGGTCCTGCTGGGGAGGAATAACTACAAGCAGCAGCACAGGTTGGGGTGTGACCTGCTGGAGAGCAGTTCTGCTGAGAACTGGGAGTTTTGGTGGGTGACATGTTGCCCATGATCCAGCAGTGTACCCTGGTAGTCAGGAGGCCCAATGGGCTCCTGGGATGCATGGGGGAGAGTTTGGCCAGCAAGGTCGAGGGAGGTTCCATTTAAACATGAGGAAAAACTTCTTTGCATTGAGGGTGGCAGAGCACAGAACAGCTGCCCACGGAGATGATGGTCTCCCTCTCTGAAGACATTCAAACCCCACCAGGATGCATTCCTGTGTCACCTGCTCCAGGTGACTTTGCCGAGGGCAGTGGACTGGATGATCTCCAGAGATCTCTTCCAACCCCAGTGATTCTATTATTCTTGGGCTAGCACTATTAACATATTTATTTTCAGATTACTGTAGGATAGGATGGTGCTTGTACTCTACAGATGGGATGTCCCAGAGCTATTCCACACAGAAGTATATTCACAGCCACTTTCAGAAAATATCTTGCCCCATTCACTGTTCATCCATAGCTGTTCTATAAATGCCACTTTAAACTTCAAAGTGATGTGTATTGACAAAATACCAGGCTTGTCTGTCTCACTCCCTACAGTGCACACATGCTGGGCGAAGTCCTTGGAGAAGCCCTTATTAAGGTGTAGGACTTCAGGAAGGTGAAAGGCAATTATGCTTTTGTAGATATTGATGCTGATGTTAAACCAATGTACTGAGACTGTCAGGTTCAGGACCATTCTTGTCTTACAACATAACAGAATTCTGGTATTGGCAGCTAGTTACATTATTCATGTAATGAAATTGATAAGATTGTAGTGGAATGAAAACATGGTCAGATTAGATTGGTAAGATTTCAGGTAAGAAACATCAAAATTTCACCAGCATACAAAACATATGAAGACTCTACTGTAGGTCTGTTGGAAACTTTTCTTGTATTTTCAGGCAGTGTCCGTCTGTATGTTTTGGTTTTATGTCAATACATTTATCCCCATGGCTTCTTCGTGAAAGGTCAGTAATGCAAGGTTCTTAGGACATGAATAGACTTTTAAATTTCTTTCACTAAGCCTTTTCAAACTTTGAGTCCAGGGCAAAAAATTTGCAAAATATGAAACCTGAAAACGCTAGCTCTTACATCTACCTTAATAGTAGATATAAGGGTTGATATAAACATTGATTAGGAAATGCTGTTACTCTGACAAAGAGAACTGAAATGCTCTGTGGCAGTTTTTAGTCTAAACCTGCTGTCCTTCTTGGTGTTAATTCAAGGAATTTGGTATAAAACAAAGGTTGAGAAAACTGAATATTGGTAGGCACCAGACTTCCTGTAAATTTGATATGAATAACTAGAGAACCTGGTTTCTGTTACCAAAACAGCTTGTATGCTTTAGGGGGAAAAAACCTCCACTTGCTTGCCAGTACTTTTGAGGTAACCAGTAAATATATCTCAGTGTTTGGTTAGGTGTTAGGATTGTTTTGAACACTTCGTTTTGGTTTCCCAAGTTTTTTATTAGATGCTCTGCACTCTTGTCCTGAGACATTTGCAGTGCAAATAAAACTCACTGTAAAGTAAGTTCATGCATAAGTTGCAGTGTTCAAACTGCAAAATACTACTGGTGACAGGAATGCCAGGTTGTTCTTCTACTATTATTTGGCTTTAATACCTCATGTTGTCTTGAGCAGTGATTTGGAGAAACAGCCCTGATGGCCTGGAAGGATATTTTATTTAGTGTCTTGTTTCTAGCAGGTACTTCCAGTTAAGAGGAAAGAATACAATTAGCCATAATGCCTGTAGAGACATGCTGCCTCCTACTTAATTTTCAGTGTCTGCCTACCCCTGATGGAGAAAAATTTCAGATTTTAACTTCTAACCTGTGCCTATTTTTTAATTGAGATTGAATATTAAAATAGATACTTGACTTTGCTTCATCTCATTTCTGAAGGTGCCTTGAAGTGAGAATGTGTGTGACATGTGGTGTTGGTTAATCTAGGCGTTAAATACTATTTTAGTTATGTATTTTCCCCTTTTTTTCTGGATGGATTTAATTCCTAGTTCAGTATGTTTTCAGTAGCATTAAGTATTTCCATTGCATTATTTAAACTCTTGTCTTTTTTCTATCTATTTTTGCCAAGTTACTTTGTTCCTATTAAAAGATTTCTCCATTAATACAAAATGTGAGTTAAACTCATTTAATTATAATTGTTTACAACTAAAAATAATTTAATAGTTTATTTTTAACTTTTTAAACTATGAGTTAAGGTATATCTTTAGCACCCTTCTCTCCTCTCTCGTCTTTGCTGTCAGCCACCTCTTGACTGTGGCCTTCCAGAAAACACTTCCAAAGTACAACAAAAATGCCAGTTTAGAAATGATTAGGAGAAATCTAACTGGTTGACCACCTTCAGTTACCAGTAATTAGATTTGCTTTCCCCTTCTATGAAATAAAACAAAAGTCTTGATGTGGCAAAATGAAATACTGAAGTTGTTGGTGTGTAGGTGTGGCGTAGCAGACTGCTCGGACCTTACCCTATGAGATAACATCAGAGGACATTGGTTCCTTCTGCATTATGAGATCTTCAGCCAAAGTACTGAAAAATAAGGGAAAAGAAGCTGTGATGCCTTTTATATGCCTTTAGGGTGTTGTAGTCACGGATTCCTCTCCTTTTAAAAGTGTCAGCTAGCTATATTAAATCAAATCTCTCCTGCTTTCCATAAAAGGGTCTTTCAAAGTCCCATAGGTGTTTTACGAGCTTTGTCAGTTCTCCACTGCAACTCAAATGGATCAGATATTTCTTCCAGGTGTCTCTCAGTGTTTGAGCTATGTAGCTGTTATTGAAAATAACTCAAAGCATTATACAGTCCAAATAATAAACCACTTTCCCTCTCTATTAATTATGTTTTACTTATACACTACTGGGGTGCTATTACCCACCTGTTCTCCAACCATCCATAGTCTTCCAGGAAAAATTCAGAAGATTTCCTCATGTAAATAATAGACAGAAATCCTTTTTCCTCCTTTTTTTTTTTTCCTTTTTTTTTTTTCCTTTTTTTTTTCTTTTTTTCTTCCCTAAAGCAGTGGGGAGGCGGGGGGGGGGGGGGGGGGGGAGGGTGGGTCGATGAAATTTCTACTTTGTTACTTGTTTGTAAAGCTCATCTTGAGTGGTGATTTCAGAGGTAACTGTACCAATAACTGCAATTTTTTGTTTTAACATGGCTGACTTAACCTTACATTTCTTTGCCATCAGTGAGCTGCCAGTGAGTGATTTTTCGCATAGCCCTGGGTTTAATGATGGCTAGTACCACTTCCTTGTCACAGCGTGTCTTGAGCCCTCCTTGCTGCATTGTGAATTCTGTTCAAGCAGGCAAGCCCTGCCTCATTCCCTGTGAGAGCAAAAGGTATTTTGTGCTAAGTTTCCAAGAAGATGAAGGCAGGGAGTTTTTCATAGAAAACTCTTTTCCCTGAAGTTTGCTTTATCTAGAATAACATCAAAGCCAAGATTTTCCATGTTTGGAACATTTTGGAGAATATTTTCATCCCATCATCCACTGTGGATTCATAACCACGGGAATTGAATCTACTGGCTATCACTATAACCCATCTTTGTCCTTTGAACCACTGTTGCCAACACAGAATATTCCTTCATTGTTCATATTTCCCAAGTGAAGCCCTGCAATCCTCCATGATATTACAGTTTATAGAATTTACTGTAAAACAATAATACGGGCACCAAGGCAAAGCATAACATTCACTTATTTTTGAAAAACATCCTTTAAATGCAGAAATAATAAAACTAAAGTATGTAGTATTGCCATTATTTAAAATGAAATAAATCCCCCAGTTTTGTCCTCCCTCTGTGCCCAGAAGGCTAGAAAGGACTGTTTTATTTGGTGTGTGAATCTAGTACTCTGAGAAGTTCATTAAATTGGCTTCTATGTCCATATTTCACAGGATCACTTCAACTACTCACTCTACTTAAGGGTCTACATTTGGAAAATTTCTCAGTTAGTAGATTGCATATCTTTGTTTAACAGTGACTGTGTTAACTACGTTCCTTCACTCTTCAGTTATTGATTTTCCATCACGTATTTTCACTGAGTATGATACTCATGGAAACCAAAGCACACAGACCCACTAATGTGAGTAGCATTTCCTTCACTTCATTAAGCCAGCACAGGCAAAAGCAGTGATGAGTCTCTTCATTTTGTGCAGTTTGAGGGAAGCTGTGGAAGAGATTGAGTTTTATGACTTTGTCAGTCCTAGTCTTTTGTGTTAAACTTCTTGGACGTGCCAAGTCTGTTGTCTATTGGGGTGTGAATGTGACCTGTGTGATCAATGGCAAGGTGCCAAACCACCTGAAGTTCCCTTGTACTGCCCAGTACAGAAGAAAGCCAACTAGTTTCTTCTTACCTCTGAATGAGGTGAATCCATAAAACAGTGACTAAAGGTGTCCATTTCTCTAGGTTGAACTGTCCATTGTTTTAACAGAGTAACAATGCTGGTGGGAGCAGCAGAAAATGAGGCATCAGGGAATTCATGGCACCTTTTTCAGAGTGTCCTATCCTAGACATGACTTCCATGTCAGTAATTGGAACAGAAGTTTTCCAAGTGCTTTGAAATCCTTTACATTAGCGTGAGAGCTGAGGTTTGAAGGAATGGTGTTGATGAGGCATGTTGGTGTTTCTGCATTTCCTGTATGCTTTGTTTGGATCTCTAGGGGAAGTGTCTGGAGAGGAAGATTTTTTTTTTCCTCTCCCCAAAGCTGAGAACCGGTAGTGGATTTACTGGTAGCTAAGTTAATTTTTCTTATGTGCAAAAGCATCAGGTTGCAAATGTTCCCATTGGGAACTTCCTTCTCCTGGACTGATGCCTGCTTTTGAATCCTGTTTCTCCAAATTAATTCTACTTGGCTTGTCAACCCCAACTTGAGTGCCCTCAATTTTGTAAAATAAAGCCCACATTTTGTGCTTCAGGGCACTAACAGATTCCACAGAGGTCAGAAATTTTTCTTTTAATTACTACTACAGAAAAAGGTCTAATTATCTAAGCAACATAAGGAAGGCTTCCAGTGAAAGGGGATAAAATTAATTTTTTTTCTTGACTTTCACAGATAAGTTTATTCACTGTAATTCACAGATCTGTGATATTCCAGAATGCTGTGAAAAAAAATCAAATCAAGCAGGACTATTTTTTGAGCCACTTGTGTGCATAACAGTTTGAATGTTCTTTCCAGTTAACTTCCCAGTAGCTGTGAAGTTCTGGTTCCTCATTGCTCCACTGCGCTGATCATTCACATTTTGTCATGCAGAAGCCATGCTAATTTACCTTATTTTGTCTCCTCCAACACCTAGATTTTCTCAGGAATAGATTGAGATTCTAAGATACTGTATTGTATCCAGTTACTCTCCAAAGCTGTGTGCAGGAAACTACAAGCTGATTTTAGACATAGATACAAAGGAAGCAATAAAATATGTGCAAGTAAAAAAACCCTACAAACCCTGTCATCTTGTCCATCTCTTCCCAAATGAAGTGTAGTCTCTAAATCGATTTTAGAGACTAAATTTATTCCAAATTTGTTCTAAATTTACTTTCCCTACAATCTTTAATAATAAAACAGAACAAAAATTAAAGCACAAAGTGGTGCTATGTGAAAGAATGGAGTTACTGCTCTACAGCTCTTTGCAGACAGCACAACTCACAGAGGAATTTCAGATGCAAAACAAGTCTTCAAAATAAACAGTAGTATGCACATGACAAAATGCAGAGATTTAGTCTCATTTTCTCTGTGAGGGAAACTGACTGTGATATTCTGAATTCCTGACCCTTGGAAAAAAAGGTAAGAGTCCTTCCTGGTACAAATGCTCTGTCTTCATCACGAATTGAGGTCTTAGGGTATGAATTAGTAAGTGAAGTTCGTCTTGCACACAGAAATGCCCAAGTATCTAATAATATTTTTTCTAAAGTTTAAAACATGCAACTTGAACGCTGGTCTAAGTGATTGGAAAACTGTATCAACAGCAGAATCAATGTAAAAAAGAAATCCTGAAAATTAGTTCAGCTTTGGTGCTTGAAGGAGCAATTCAAGTCACAGTGAGACACAAGCACTCCATCGCACAGGTACAGCAGTGGGTGATTTGTGCAGTACTTGTGTCTATCAGTCATGGGTGAACTAGTAATTGCCAAAATAGGTTAAGAGGCAGGTACAAGTTTCTGCTCAGATCAGTATTTTCACTGAAAGCTGGATGTGAAGCATTTGTTTGAAAACAAGATGTAGGATTTTTATTGATCTTTTGGCTTGTCATTTTAATGGAGAGACTAGTGAGTAACAGAGATCCAGCTTGGTTGAAAAGGTCTGCATAAACTAACAAAATTGTGGTGTCTATCTTGGAATGTAAGTGGTCTTTAGAGAAAATTTGTCATGTGGCTGGCCTTCTCTGAAGAGTCTCCTAATCTCTTCCTGTACATTTTATTTGCTTTGTATGAAGGTAGAGTCCTGTATGTAATTTCCCATATACAATTAACATACATGAAGAGGTGAGAATGCTCATACTAGATTAATTAGAAAGAATATCTTCTGATGTTTCAAATAACAGAAAGATACAGTGAATAAATATATGCAAAGAAATATTTTCCAAGTTCCAACTTGTAACATCAAATCATTAACCTATCTAAAAATGTTAACTCTATTCCAGAGTTTTAAATGGGTGAATCATGGCTGTGTTGTGTAGGAAGAAACTTCAGGAAGGAACCATGAAGTGTAGTTCCCTGGCTATGATAGAGAAATGCAGAGAAAACAGATTAAACCCTGTCTGGAAACTAATTGAATTCTGTTGTCACATTCATCTGAAAGCCTTCTCCAAAAGCTCTTTTAAAGAGGAATGTTGAGATTTAGTCATTCCCTACTGGTTCTTACCAGATAGTTCTTTCAATATATCATGGTATAAATACAGCAGAGGTTGTCTTTCAGTTTAAATACTTTTTCTCCACCACCGATGTCTGAGTGTTTGAAGAGAGCAATACTCTCACCTTTCAGACTTAGCAAAACAAAACTCCTTCTGTTTCCCTCCCCACTTTTGGAGGCTCCTGATAGCAATTCACGGAAGCTCTTCTGGCTTCAGTTGATCCAATCAGACATGGGAGAAGGGAATGGCACACAGCATTTCAGGTGAATTTTCTATTGTGTTTTGACACGGAACACATCTAGCTGTTCTTCTAAGGCTCTCATTTGAAATTGTCTGGGATGGTCCCATGCATCACGGAGATATGTTGAGGTTTTTTTCTCCAGTTATTGCTACTCTCTGGATGATGATTAAAAAAAAATCCTAATAATGTGTAAGGTGTTATGAAGGCTACTTCTGTACTAAAAGATGTTTAAAACGTGGAGACACCGAAAGTCAAGATGGATGTTAAACTCAGCTCACAGCTCATTTTAACAAGGAGATTTGGAAGCTGAATTTGTTAGGACCACAGCAATTTCCACTTTATCACATTTAGAACAATATAAATTAATTTAGCTGCTTAGAGGTGTGGAACAGAACAGAACAGAGCTACCATTTTCAAAGAGCAAGAAAAAGAGAAGATAAGACTAACAGTCAGCTTTCAGTAAAACTGGAATACATGAGAATCTTGAAGCTGTATCCTGTAAAAATGCATATGAAGCTGAAAGCTTCTCCTCTTCCTTTAGTTAAGCATACAAATAAATGTATACCAAGCTGTGCATTTTTTCCGTCTTCACAGCACAGGTAGATTTTGCAGACAAGTATTTCTCTCAGGGGCATTCCAGGCAACATGGAAAAAAGCCCAGAGAGAAGTCAGTGGGTAAATTGATGCCAAATTAGAAAGTGGCACTTATGTAAGCTTATTATGAAAACCCCTCCCACCCCCCACCCACTAGGATTCCTTCAGTATTTTTTTAAACTTCAGAATTTGAAACATTTTGTGCACATTTAAGTAAAATATGATCCAGTGATAAAATACAATAGTGAATTGCTGTGTTTCTCAGCCTTCTTTTCTTGTTTTCTTTACCTTTGCACATAACTGGCAACTGAGATTTAGAACCACACATTACCACCTACCTTCTAGGCTGGTATTGACTAAAATTTAAGAAAAAGATTATTGAATGTGCAACCAAATAATTTTTTTATGGCTTTTTCCCAATGCCTGCAAAACATTCCAATTAAATTTTAGGCACAGAGTCCATGTTCTGATATGGATGTGACAATCTCTTTTTCCTGAGGATGGCATGAATGGGTATTACTGGATGAAAGGAACATTTTTCATGGTCATTCAGAATGCCACTGAATATCAGAAATCTAATCTTTCAGGCATCTGAATAAGCTCATTGTCTTTGTATATATTAAGCTTCAGTGAAAAACCCAGACATTTTGTCTCAGTTTTCTGGCTTGCTCCTTAAATACTTGTGAACTCAGTTCTGAATCTCACCATCCCACTGACATCAAGAATCCCAGTAAATTCAGTAAGAAATTGGACATTATGCATTTTTGTCTCTATTTATGCTGGAATGTCTTGATTTTTGCCAACTCTCACAGCTGGATTATGGACTTGATATTTCACTTCTTTCAATAGCCAGCTGCAAAAGCAAATGGGTAATAATCCATTCAGAGATTTATCAGTCATTCCAAAGAGTTTTTGGGGGTTTTGTGTCATTTCATGCATTAAATGTACTAGATCAGCTCCCTCATTGTAAAGCAGGGTGGGGATGAAACTGCTTCTTGAGCAAGCAGCCCACTCTTTCTCTTTATTCTCATGGACCTACAACTGTAATGCTGTCAAATAAGGATGAAAATCCTAATTGCCAACCTAATTGCCAACAAGGTGCAGAGGTGAGGTTCAAGGTCCATTTTTCTTTCTATCCATCTTTGACTAATTGCCAAATTTAATACCTGAGGTAACAAGCATTTTTGTCAAGCCACCTCTGAAACACAACTTTTGTCATAACTCAAGAGCACGAAAAATAAAAACTCTTGTAGCAGAATGAGTGTGTGTTGGATGCAAATCATCGTGAGGATATGGCTGTTCAGCACTGTTCCACAAATGGTATTTTCAGTTTGGGCTGAGCTCTATCAATCCCAGAAATACTGGCTTTGAAACATTACACAAAAATTTCTGTGTAGGAGAAGATGCAGCTTCCTCATAAAGTTTTCTCTCTAAATTGCCTAGAGACCTGTGGGCAGCAGGTGAGGGAGGGGATTCTGCCCCTCTGCTCTGTCTGGTAAGACCCACCTGGAGCTCTGCATCCAGCTCTGGGGTTCCAGCACAGGGAGGACAGGGACCTGCTGGAGCGAGTCCATAGGAGTGTCACAAGGGTGATCAGGGGCTGGAGCACATATCCTATGAGGAAAGGCGCTGAGAGTTGGGATTGTTCAGCCTGGAGAGGAGAAGGTTCCAGGGAGAATTTATGGCTACTTTTCTGTACTTAGAGGGGTTGAAAGATGAGAAATATGGGGACAGACTTTTTAGCAGGGCTAGTAGCAATAGGATAAAGGACAATGATTTTAAACTAAAAGAGCATAGATTGAGACCAGCAATTGGGAGGAATTTTTTTTATTATGAGGTAGTGAAACACTGGCACAAGCTGCCCAGAAAAGCTGTGGAAGTCACATCCAAGGAAGTGTTCAAGGCCAGGTTTCATGGGGCTCTAAGTAATCTGATTGAATTGAAGGTGTGCCAGCTGATTATGGGGTGGTTGGACTAGATGACCTTTAAAGGTCCCATTTCACCCCAAGCCATTCTAAGATTCTATGAAAATCTTGAAGACTTCATGGACTTTTGGCTGCATGTCAGTCTCTACAGAAAGCAGCATGACTTACCAGGTAGAGTCATCAGAGCCAGCAGTTTCCGGCAGTAAATACTGAGGTTTTTTGGAGGAACAGCACTTCTTGCTATGTCCTGTGAAAAATTCTACCTGCTCATGTCTATGTTGAATGGATGACCACAAAGGATCTTCTAGTGGATTTTCTTTGATATGGGCTCTGAGGAACTCTGATGATTTGAGGTCCCTTCCAACCTCAACAATTCTGTGATTCAGTGAAATTTTTTTTGTGACAAGTTGTAGCTACATCAAGAGGAGTCAGTCATTGCCCTCTGTCTTCTCAGTTTCTAAGTTCTCCTGGACAACGTTACCTGTTAAGGTAAGTGGAGTTCTTTCCATTTGAGAATGAATGAGCTACCTAGAGGTCTAAGGAAAGGAGTTGCTGGACACAGTGTTCTAGAAACAAAGTCTGAACAATTTCTGGTCTTAGAATTGATGGAAAAGCTCATGACAGGAATAAAATCATAATTTTTCTTTTCCACTGTGACCTACCTCAGAGAGTTTGGAAAAAGAAGAGCAGGAGCATTCTCTGTAAAAGTTAAATAAGTTAACAAGGAAGTCTTTGTTTCATGACATTCCCATTTAAGCATACTTTAGGCAGTTCTTTCAGGCAGCTGGATGGCACCCATACTTGGTTTTCTTCATTTGTTTTCTCCCAGTTGAACAATCCTAATATGTTTGCCGATATGTATGCTCCTGGGATCTCTATCTTCAGCATGACTGTAGTAATAATATTGGGTTTAGAAATGGAAGATATTTACTTCTCTCTTCCTGGGAGATTCTTGGGTGGGTGATTTGATTTTGTTTTCTTGAAGGGGTTTTGATTTGTTTGTTTTAAGTTATTTGGGGGGGTGGGGGGGTGGCGTTTTCTTTATTTTTTTAAGGTTTTTTGGTTGTCGTTGGTGGTGGTGTTTTTTTAAGTTTTGTTTATCTTTTTGAGGGGTATGTACCGAATAAAGTCCACAGAGAAGGCATGGAAAGATACAGTGGCTTCAGTGTTTTGGATTCGTGACAAACACTAAAGCATAGTGATAGGCTGTGCCTGAGAACAAGTTTTTTCAGCTGTAAAGATGAGTTCGTGGGGTTGTGAGCTGGGAATTAAAACTGTGCAACAGGAAACTAATAGTGTCATGGTAAATCCATAATTTTCCCGGGGATAATGGTGTCCTTGCACATCCCTGCTCAACATATCAGTTCAGTGAGTAGGTTGTTAAAAGTCTGGCCATATTGCTTCTACTTAATTCTTGCTGTTTCTCCCATAATTACACAGAAAAATTGAGTCATTGGCTGAGGTAGTTTTTATACCTGACTAATTCACTTGCCACCAGAATTTTGTATTCTACTGCTGAAAAGAAAATGCAAACTCACGGCAAATGCAACCAAAGAATTTTCTCACAACTTTGCTTCTCAGTGAACCATCTCCTACCCAGAACTGCAATGAAAATACCACTTAAGCTGATACAGAACTAATTTGCAATTCATTTAAAATGTCTTTTGGCATTTTTCAGCATGTTCTCTGCTATTGTGAAGCGGGGATAACAAAACTAGGGATGTACTGTGTTTTCCACACACAAAGCCTTGCTGAAGGCTCTAAATGTATTTACCTAAGTGATGGAGCATAACTCATGGTTTTCTGTTAGGAACCACATAGTTGCCACAGTGATAAGATAGCCCAGTTTTGTCAACAATGTTAAGTATGAAAATAATCTTAACTCATCCACTCTTATTTTTGCCTTCTGACTTCCACAGGATTAGTGAATTTGTGTGCTGGGGTTAGGTTCCAGGACTGAGCTTTGTGAAGTATGCTAGGCCTTGCAGAAGTAAAGTTGTTCAAAATGCATATTATCAGCCTCGGATCTCCATAGGTTTTGAATAGTCTGATAGAACTGCAGCTGCACGTCTGTATATGCTATACAATTCATATTGCCTTCCTTGCCTATCCTGTGATAAGGGAACAGCAGTGATCTCTCACAATCTCTCCACACTCTTGCTCCTTCCTGGGTCCTTTATTTAGCAATGTAGGTGCAATCCAGACCCCAGCTAACGCACATGCAAATATGCAAGAATCTGTGGTATTAAAAAACTTCTGTTAAACAAAAAAAAATTGCTTCTTGGTTCATTTAAAAATAATCATGGTGCTTGATTTACATCTACTTTGGAACATTCTCCAAATAGCTGTTCCAAATCTATAATTTCAGCTACTGTATCTGGCACAGTCAGATTTAATTGGGTTAAAAAATGTAATCCAAGAAGTATAAATTCTGAATCTTTGCACATTCCTGGGATTCCAAAAACATGCATAATTTTATAACTTAGCCTTTGCAGGATCAAGACCTAAGTACCTTCCTTACCTACTGACTGTGAAGAATTGAATGCCCTTACTTATTAGCCGAACAGAGAACTGATGGAATTCAGAGGAACCCTGGAGAACCATTACAAGTTAATTCTTTCATTTGCTTCACCTCTGGAGATAATACTTTTTTAATTTTGGTTAGATTTCTTTATCTTCCAACCACAATTTCAAAATCACAGAATTACGCGGAATGGCCACCTCTTAGTTCTATTGTCATTAAGTCTGAAAAGAGGATATTCTAAAACAGATATTTTAAAAATAAATCTGTACATTCTAAAACAGGTATTTTAGTGCAAAACCAGATTGTAAGTTCCCCCTGACCTGGCTGTACACATGAAGCAGGAAGCTTAGAGTTGGTTGTTTCCTACAAAGCTTCATGAACACTGTATTCCACAGTGCTTATTCAAATTTGCCAACTTTCAGAGCTGGCAAACTCTGAGAAGACTGGAGAAGGGATATTGAAGGATGTGTGAAGTTTAAGAATTTCAGTCAAATACCCAAACTAGTAGTTTTGTTACATTTTAAATGCTCCGTTTAAGTCAAAGTTTAAACATGCTGCATGACCTACTTTATTTACAGACCATTTATTAATGATGCATATGTACAATGAACACATTGGGAAGTTGATGAAATGCATCAAGGAGAGCTGAAGTAATCACTTCTGGTGTGCTATTGATAATGGCAAATAAATACAGATACTGGAAAATAAAGCAGTTTCACTGAAAATGGTGTGATGAAATACTGGAAAAGACTTCCTAGAGAGAGGGTCAATATTCCCAGTCTGTCAGTGTTCAGAGGCATTTGGACAATGCCATGAATTGCAAGCTTTAACTTTTATCAGCCTGGTCAGGCAGCTGGACTGCAGATGGTCTCTGTAGATCCCTTCTAAATGAAAGAGTGTCCGAGTTTTTTGCAACAATTTTCAACTTTATATATAAATACAACTTTTGTGTACACCTTTCACACTTCTGTCTGATCATTTCATTTCTGCTTATATGACTCTTTGTAATTATATTAGTTCCTGCTGTGTGAAATTGTTGCCCAACTCCTCAAATTTTGCTGTCTGCAATGTCATTGATGCCATCACCTTTATACAGATCATTTGCAAAGTTGCTTCCAAGTCCAGATCTGACCTGAAGTGCATCATCAAGATGATAAGGAACTAAACACCCAAAAAGTGACATAGCAGGAGCTGTCATAGAACAAATGAACAGCTGCTTTTCTCATGATGAACAGTGGCTTGTTTTGTCTTAATAATACCTGACAGCATTGTGTCTCTTCTTGAAAAATCATTATCTTAATAATAATTCTTAATAATGCTGACATGGAAAGAATTCAGTTCACTATTATTTCCTTAATAGTCCAAGGGAAGTGCTTTTCCCTGCTACTGTTGGAAGAATCTGGATTAAAGTGGATGAGATAGAAAGTTTCTTCTCATCAGTCCTTTCTTACACATTATTATGAAATAGCATTCTTGCTTAACTCAGTAAGATTTAGAATATATTTTTTATGAAATTCAGAATGATCTGATTTTGATGCAGCTTTAATAGAAACATATTAGAGAAAGAGACAGATGTGAGAGCTAAATCAACTGAAAAGTGATGGAAAAATGAAATTTTCTTAATAATATCAGATTATTTAAATCTTAGGTTTTTTAAAGGAAAAAGAAATATGGTGTTTAACATTAAAATTGGCATATGCAGCAGCTTCTACCACTGAATCTTCATCCTTCATCTTTTAGGCATTTCCATTTCTTTTCCAGCTAACTCAGCTGAGTGGCCCTTACTGTCCATCCATGAAGTGACTGATTACAGCCTTAAAACTTCTCAAAAGGCCTTGCTTTTCACTAACTCAAAAGACAAAAAAATGAGGTTTTGTGTATGAATTGAATATTTTGTATAAAAATGTAGGCACTTTCTCTATTTTAACCACAATATAAATCAGCACAGAAAACAATGTAGGTTTTGGCATCTGTGTCATATTAGTTTTGAACGAAGAATACATACCAGGTTTGGGAATTACAAAAGCTGCTTGTGTGGTATGCTACAATTTTTCCAGTGTACCTACAAGTACTTGATCTTTTCATGTCTTAAATTCTCTTTTGTCCTCCTTGGCATAGCCTACTGGGATTTCCCACTAAGAACAAGGAGTCTTCCCTTGAGATTCGCCTGCCTAGGAATGTACCACAAAATGATAGAAGTACAGGGCTATAGGGAACAATGAGATATCGTTGTATTTGAAAGAGGATTGATTTAGATTAGATATCAGGAAGAAGTTCTTTACTCCGAGGGTGGTGAGGCTCTGGCACAGGTTGCCCAGAAAATCTGTGGATGCCCCAACCCTGGCACTGTCCAAGGCCAGGTTGGATGGGGCTCAGAGCAGCCTGGTCTGGTGGAAGGTGTCCCTGCCCATGGCAGGGATTTGGAACAGGGGGAACTCTAAGGTGCCTTCTAACCCAAACCATTTTGTGATTCTATGATACTATGAATCTGTTTACAGTCTTCTATGCATTGGAGGGCTACAATCATGTCTTTCTTGGTCTTCTTTCTTCTAAAGAAAGCTAAGTCCTCAGGCTTCTTTGTAACTCTTCTTTTTAAATACTCTTTATTCTATTCTCCCAGGTAATCTGTATCTTTCCAAAGTGTTGTTATGTTTTCTGTTTTTAATTTGGGTGCAGAATGCCATCTCAGACCTCTCAATCCCCTTAAAGAAAGTGGGTTAGCCTCATTCAGCTCTGTGTTATTTTGAATGTACTGCTTCTTAACTTAGTTTATCTCATATTCTCTTGGATGTGTTTTGACTTATTCTAATCTGATACTGAGTAAATTCTAAAACTTTGTCTTGTCTTACTGGTCAGTTAAATTTAAGAGCTTCTCTTGCATAGAAATAGTTCTTAAAGATCAAATTAATCACACAAATTATATAATCTAATTAGATAATTTCTAATACAGTTAAGAATGATAGGGGAATATTTCTTTTTTCATTTTTAACACTTTTCACTAATAGATTTTAGTATTTACTCAATAGGACTTTTTTGCCTTTGGATTAAATTCAGGTATCTTTGGAAGACTGCCATGACATTTTTAACAGTCTTTACAGGTGTCAAATGAAGTTCATAGTTGATAAGAACCTGAATAATTTGTTCAGAATTTTTGGCACGAGCCTTTTAGAACACACACAAAAATAATGTAATCCTGTATCTTACCTCCAGCGTTATCCATGAGCAATATCTTGAGGAAAATCTACTAGAAAATCATCAATATAAAACTATAGTAAAATATACTCAAAGGGCAACTTCCTAACTTGATTTCTTCTTCTTAGCTTATTCGCTGAGGGAGAAGGACCCGAAATTTAAACACATTTTGTGCAAGAGAAGGTATTTGTACAATTCACACAATGCTTAACCTTTCTCTAAGTCCTATAACAGATTTCTCCTTCAGTTTATCCTGCAACAGGTTAGTAATACGTAAAATATTATTATTGAAAAAGGTGCTTATTTTTCTGTATTTCTTATCTCCTGCCACTCTAAATGACTTGCCTTTCAATTTTGTCAATGTGCCCTCGGTCCTGTATTACAGGAGTGGGTAAACAAAAGAATCAACCTTCCCTGACCTGTTCAGATGGCCTCCAATTTGCACCAAAATCATATCCAGATGTGACTTGTTACCATTTTGTTTCTCCTTTCTGTTTCTGTGGTTTCTGGTTACATTTGGAGGTATATCAAGTTACTTGAGAGTAGTTTGATGTCAGAGATATTACAGACATGGTACCGTGTGGTTGCAGATCACAGAAGTGAGGGCAGGGTATCTTCCTAGTCCAAGCTGGAGGGAACTCCTGATACTTACAGCTATTTAAAGTCCTTGTCATGATTTCTCTGAAGTCTGAAGAGGAAAAGTGAAACATCTCACAAGCTCCAGTAATACAGCTCACAATTGTTGCACCATCCCTCAACATCTACTGAAAACTAACCCAGTCACGTAACAGGGTCATTACAGTCTGAAAATTTTGATTCAGAGTTCTTGCATTTAAAGTTTTTTTTTGCTCCTATTTTTCCTGTCTATGCCCTGTGATATTACCTTTCTCCTTTACAGGACATAAAGCTAAAACTCAGATGCTTAGAGTCCAAAAAGATATCAAAAAGTTGGTTTGTCTCATTGTGGCAGTGACCACATAAAAGCTGTAAGTTTTTCCTTGTTTCTTGTGGCTTTTTAGTAGGTTGAACAACAAAAACAGTAGAATAAGACTGCATAGTGGATCTGAACTTACTGTAGTTTCTTAAAAAAAAAAAAGAATGCATGATAAAGAGAGAAAGACTGAGTATAAGGAGGTTCTCAGCTGAGCATATTTTATGATCTTCTAAGCATAAACAGGGGTAAACAGAACTCCAAAAGTATATATACAGTCAAAAAAAATAGGCAATTATCATTGCCAGTTTGATGGGTACAGTTTCAGAAAGTGCTTCAGTCTAAACAACCGGCTGAGATGAAACTTTATTGATAGGTGATGCTAATTGGCAAGTATTTTAAATTTAGATTAGATCACTTCTCTTCAAATGTGTTAATTCCTAGCCAGTAAATTTGTGAATCAAGAACTGGTAATGGGGCTAGTAAACACATGAGAATCCATGGCCTAAGCTGGATTACTCAGTAAGACCAAGTCATCCTCTAAGTGCTATGCATTCCCTTAAGCAGTGGCCAAAAGCAGATGTGTAGGACAAGGTATATGTAGGGTAATATGCCAGTCTGTCACAACATGTGGCCTCCTGAAGGTGTGTGGTATATTTGTAACCTTCATGGATTCCTCTGCCTTGAACTTTTTCAGTCTCTCATTGGGCTCATGTAAACTTAAAGCATCCAACATGCTGTGGTAGAAATTCTGTAACCTGCTATGTTCTTCTTCCTGGCTTGTCTATTTGCTCTTGAATAATTTCTGAGAGTAAGGTGATTTGTGTTTTAAAATGGTGGGTCCAGTTTTTCACCTCCTTCAGAGGCTTTTTAAAATTACCAGTGAGACTTTTTCTGAAGTTACAATATACTCATAATGGACAGTTTAAAATATGGAAAAGTGTCTATGAGACTCAGCTAACTTTAGACAGAATAAGCTTGTAGTCTAACTAGTTCACCAAGCTTTCCCTACTATCAGAATAACAGAAGCTTCTGAAGGATAATTCATTAAATTTATTTTAGGCATCCATTTTTGATTGGATTAAGTTGCTTTTTGGAGGGCTTTGCTTCTCCCTGGAGGACGAGTGTGGATGGCCATCTCAGAAAATCTGCTCCACTTCTAAAACCAAAAATAGGTGCCAGGAATCCAGTCTAAGAACTCATAAATAATACCTACTTTGAATTATTGGAATTTGGAAAGACATTGCAAAATGAAAGCAAAGGACTAATAAGCTGATGGAGTAACAATGCACAAGCATATTAGCATCCTCTTCCAAGGTGCTCCCAAGGGTTGTATGAGTGAGGCAGCCTGGTAGCAGAAGCAAAGGCCTAGAATACAGAAAAATTCTTGTTGGATGGATCCTGATTGGTTCAGGTCTGACCCAAATACTTCTCCAGATAATTGTTTGGATCAGATATGCTGCTGAGAGAAGAAACATTAGAGTAGCCACTAAACTGGGCAGATGACAGATAAAACTTTATATTCCTACCATGCAGAATGTGTCTGTTATCCATAGCAGGAAGGTCTGAAAAGCATTGTTTGCTATAGCTTTCCCTCTGTAGGCTGTATGACTTGGGCAAATCCTGAGCAATCTTTTGGTTTGATGATTTCTACTGATGCAGAGTTAGGGAGGATGTCCTGAGGGTTTAGCAAGGCATGCCTATTTTATTCTCATCTCATACAAATAATTTATTTGCTAGTGAATCAGCTAAATCATCATGTTGATGCACTTAATTATATTGTAATGACACAAAACTGTCGGCGTGAGTTTTCCAGAGGGACTGAACAGGGATTCCACCAGCAGTGACACGCATGTGCTTAATTTTCAAACACAGAGCTATCATGCAGCTGCATGATATTTGGATTTTTCCAGAGAATTGCTCTAGATTCTCCATTCGGGCTGGTTGTTTGCACACATTCTGAGAGTCTCCCATGCTGTTGTTCACGAAAGAACCACTGATGGCCTACTTGCTTGTGCTGCATGTAGAAAAAACTCTTTTTTTCTAGCTGGTTATAATAGGTATTCAGCTGCTTACAGACAAAGCCTGGAGCCCTGTAAAAGCACTGCTTCTCTGGACTCACTAACAACAGCAGCTAGGAAGGTGATGGGACCTTGTGACAAATTCTTGACAATCATGTAAGCGTGTAGTGCCCGTTACCCATTCCTGCTCACCAGTCATTAATACCTTCTGAGGGAGGAGTTTTCTTGAAGTGTTTCCAGTATACATCCCCTGAACCAGTCAAATCCATCTTCTGTTTCTTGCTAACTTTGATAATGTCATATCTTTTTCTAGATGGTATTTAAATCTGAATACGGCTGACACATAACATTCTTGGAATGAACAGAATCACAGTTGGTCAGGAGAAAGTGGTTTCACTTCCACTAACTGAGATGAGCTTGGTTAAATGAAGGGGGTGGTTAAATATTTCTTTAGCACTGAGTATAAAAAAAGTATCCATCCATATGTGGGCAGAGAACACCCAGTTTGAAATTCTCAGGCAAAACTTTCTATTTATTTTTTTTAAACACCGCGCTTTTCAACAATCCAGACATGATCAATGTTTCAAAGTGATGAATCATAGTGCAAAATGTGAGCCACAAAAGACCTCATTTCCCAAAAAGCAGCAGAAAACCAATCAGAAAAAAAAATTCTAAAAATTAGTATTTTCGAAAACTGGCTAGTACTTGCACCTGAAGGTATTAGCCTAAATGTTGTGACATGTTTTCTTGTCTGTGTCTGTGCATGTGTTTTATCTTCATCCAACTGTTTTGATGCTATTAGGAATCTAAAAGAAGTGAAGCTGTTCAGTCACTAAACCACACATCCTCTCTACAGAAACATGGAGTCTTATGACTTAAAGTCTGAAAATTTACCTAGCTACGTCAATATCTAAATCAGTCCTGGACCTCCCTTCCTTTTCGTAACCAGCTCTTCCTCAAACCCACAGAAAGCTTTCTATTCACTTAGGTAGGCACTGAATCAAGGAATTTCATGATTCCTGTTGTGTGATAGTGCTGTCGGCCAGGGTTGAGCACTATTGATGTTGGATCTGAACCAATTCCCTAATTACTAGTGGTTAAAAACCAGGTGGTAATTTTTTTATATAGCAGGAATGTGACCCTGTGTGTAGGAACTTGGGATGAGATTTTAGAAATTTTATTACAAGGAGAGCTCTCTGAAACATATGTCATGGCCATACAAATCTCTTTCTTTTTGTTGTATTAAAACAGGGTGCCGAAATGGGGTTTACAGAGGGTCACCAATAGTTGATTTTGTGTGAGATGAATGTACTTCTAGTGGCCATAGCTACTAGATGGGTCAGGCAGAGGTATTAGACAGTAAAGACTGTCCCATGCATGTAATTATAACCATATATTATATTTATAGCCATAAATTAGTTTTATGTGCCAGCATCACTCAGTTCTAGACAACAATATAATTGAGGTGATGACACATGTTCCTTCCAATTCCACCCTTTGGCTTTTACCTCTTTCTTAAAATAATGGCAAGTCAGACATTCTGAATAGGGCAGAAATCTTCGAAACAGAACTCAGAAAAACTAGGCTTTATTTCAAAGTTAATATCCTGGCGAGACTTAAGGGAGGACTTGACAGGGTTTTTGTGTCCAGCTCAGCCAACTCATGCTTCCAGATGAAAATTTTGTGAGATATTTTTTTTGGTTTTGTTTGATGACCTCAGACAGGTCAGAAGTGGATAGTTTATCCATGTTTCACACTGTGTTCTGGTTTTGCTCAAGTATGAGGCTGTCAAAGGCAGCAGATCTATGTAGAAAGAAAACAGAAGCACAGATAACTACAAAATGGGCCACCTTTATTGTCAAAATTCATGTATAAAGCTTGAAGAAATCAACCCAAAATGTGGTGAAGATTGAACAGCCACAGCTTCATTTATTGCTCATCTTTCTACTGTACCTGTGACTATTATTATGTACAAACCAGCTGAATGCATCTGTGCCAGTGTAATATTGGGTATTTAATCACTTGATCTGAGACATTTTTGACTTTATGGAGACCATTTCCCCAGGAAGGGAGTGGATCATCCAACTGTGGTGTGTTTTCAACTAAGGAAATTAGGCCGTGGTAAAAAAGCAGGTTCCAGCTGCCATCATTCAGACTCTTATCCTTTAGACCTTTTCTTCTACTTCCAGTTCCTTCTATATTAGAATGCTTTCTCAGTGTGCTTTTTGTTTAATTGATAAACAGCATCTCACTATTCATATGGGACCATGGGAGGAGGATGGCATTTGAAATGAATAGTATTTCATTCAAATATTTATTTGCAATGAATAGTAACTCTGCCTCATGCATGTTTCCCATAGAGGACAATGGCATTATCAGCAGCTATGGAAAAAGAAAGAGACTTACTTGGGGAAAATTCCTTGCTTTAGCCCCGAGGATAGGGTGAAGCCCCAAAATGCTGAATAACTTTGATTTTGCTTCAATACTATTTTTAGTAGGCCTGAGGATGGACAGAGAAGTATTACCTATTTTTGATTTGGAGAGAAAAAAGAGACTCATGCCAGGTCTTCAACATTTTAGTTAACTTATGGTTGGTTTTTCTCTTTCTTTAAATTGTGTGCGTTTGTCTGACCCCACCAAGTGGTGTGATGTGCTTTCACCATACAACTTCTTAAACTAACAGTTGTCTTTGGCAGATAGCATAACTGCTCAGGCTCTTTTATATGTCTGGGGTTCTTACTGTGGTCAGCACTTCAAGTATAGCCCAACCTAAATGATCTGAAGAGAAAACATGGAAATGAAATTATTTTTTCCAATTGTGAACAAGTGTCTTTAGAAATTATTAATGTTTTTACAAGAATGTAAGGCTTTTGTTAGATCTTTGAAGCAGGCCTGCAATTGTTCACATTGTTGATGTCTCCATTGTAAAAAAAAAAAAAAGAGACTTTAGAGTTTACTATTTGGCTCCCTGTAACAATATTCAAATCCAAGCTCATTTCACATTTCATGTCTCTCATAAAATTGTTCTATATATATTTTTACAGTGGCATTTGGGAATGATCTCAGAGTCTTTTGTTCCTACCGAAGTTAGACCCCATAACATTCATTTCAATTTTTTAAATATTAATCTTGAAGGTCTTTTAAAAATAGCTGTCTTTTTTTAGTAAATGATTAGTCTATTTATGACCAAAATGCAAAACACATTTTTATCCTGGCATTTTGGATAGTGTCATGTTAACATTAACTGCTTTTGGACTTCTTGCTATCACAAAGCCTGAAAGACAACCTCAGCACCAGTGTATGAGCTGGATTTGTGAGTGCTGAGGATACTTAAAGACTTCCTCCAGGCCATAAGCACACATTAAACACTTCTGATTAAACTACTGGACTTCCTTTACGCAGCAAGGCACACTGCCACTAGCAGTAGCACCTTTGTCATGTAGAAGGAGTACACAGGCATGGTCTACCAGGCTTCTTCCTAGTTTATAATGTACAGCTTCTCTTTCTGTGAACTTTACAGTGATCAGTGCTAACACTGGGGGTTTTTTTACTTCTTTTTCAAAATCCACATGAGACTCCTGGGAAAAGGGGAAAGAGAAACACCATGGTCTTAGCTACCAACGACAGAATGATAACATCCTGCTCTTTATCTTGTCCTCTGCTCATGTAATTATGTCTAATGCATCAGCAAAGGGCAGGAAATAGGCCTTCAGATGGCAGCCGACTGGCTCAGGCAAGGTGAGAGCAATGCTTGGGAAGGTAAAAACTCGAAGTGCGGTTTCCACAAGTGCCTTGGGGCATTCAACCCGCTACAGCCCAAAACCTTGGCAGTACCCTTGCCAACAAGTCTGGGTGACTGCCTCTCTTTTACCCTCTGCCTCGGATGGAAGCTTTGTCCAGAGTCTAGTCCAGGTCTGGCTACAGCAGCCACACCGGCTGTGGGGGCTGTTTTCCTGCATCCACCTGCGCTGCTGATCCTGGGTTCAGGGTAAGGTGGCTCTTTACCTGTGGCTCTGCTGCTCTATGAGCCCCAGGTCTGCGCCCTGCTCACACCCACAGCTGGGTCCTGCCTCACTGGTGATGCCACTGAAAGCTTTGGGTTCTAATTTCAGTAACAATGGATGAAGTCTTGCATCCTGAGCTGGTCTCAGTCACTGCAGTAACTGTTTCTGTTAAAGCAGTGCAGACCCCGAAACTGAGGAGGAAGCTTGTGAGATTGGCAACAAATGTTCTGTGATATTCTGATTGGAAGATAAACCCCTCAGGCATCAGCCAAGTACAGTGTTGACTGCGCTCACAAAGTATCTTAAAATCTTCCTATGTGTAAAATCTTTACTGCAAATATATACCTTTTTTTTTTATGATAAAAGTGAGGGCATAGAGGGAAACATAAAATGTTTTATTAAACTGGTGTTGCTGATTAAAAAGTTAGAAAAGCTGATGGCTTTCCTTCAGGCTCATTACTGAATGTTTTTACTAATTTTTCTCTTGCATTATCTACTCATCATAAATTATCTTCTCATTGTGTTCAACCACATTTCTTGTTCCAAAAATGTGCCTTATTTTCACACCTGCCAACCTAACCTGCCTCAATTTACCTGCATTCCCAGTAGAATTGTTGCCAGTGCTACTAGTTTTTTTGTGCTGCCACTTTTACCAGCTAGTTTAGTATTTCTTTTTAGTTGTTTAATATTTTATGTTTAATTTTAATTCATCTTCAAGACATAGGTATTGTTTTGAATAGGACTTGAAAAACTGGTGATTTTTTTAACCAGGAACACTTATATTTCTTTCTTGGTTTTGAAGGAAACGTTTTAATAAAAGAGATTGTTATTTAGGACTAGTCTGATTGAGATTTTTCATCTTCCAGGTATTTAGAAATGGATCAGAATTGAAACATAATCTCAAAACATTCAGAAAATTGGTCAATGCAGAAGTTTCAATTTGTATTGTAATGAATACTTACTTCTGGCCTGTGACTAGACTGCGAAGGGACTTAGAAAAAGTTGTATGAGTGGGAATTCTCTGGCTACTTTAGAAACAAAAGCATGTATTTTTATTATCTTTTAGAGTGAAAAATATGAAAAAATATTTAGCAAGACATAGGTTGAGGGGGCCTTAACCTCTCAGAATCCCTGCAGAAGTCTATGGAAAAAAATTTAGTTTCCTGAGTGATTTCTTTGTAGATCAAATTCTCCATATATTTATTTGCATAGATGGATGCAAGGCCATGAATTTAAGGGCAGAATTTTCTTACAGAAACATTATTGTTCTTAATGAGTCACAAAAAAGAAGTTAGCTTGATCTTTAGATCAGATTTCATATGAAGGGGTAATACTTGGAGAAGCCATCTTTTTGCTAACACTGATTTGTGATTCTGAGCCAAACTAAGCATAAAGGTATAAAACTGTGTTAAAGATCAAGAGGCAATCACACTAAAGAGGTTTGGGTTGGGTTTGTTTTTTTTTTTTTTTTTTTTTTTTTTTTTTTTTTTTTTTTTTTTTTTTGTTTTGTTTTTTTTTTTTTTTTTTTAACAGATACACTAAGAGGAAACTGTGACTACTGTAAGATTATTGAATTTCTTTGAAATTTTGTAGAAATCACTGCCCTGTCCGTACCAGACTCATGTTTAACTCACTACCTTCACACAAAGGCCCCAGACCTGTCTTAATTCATTCTAAATCATGCTACTCTGAAGCAGAAAAATGAAGACATAACATGATTCTGTTTAATAACACTTCTGTCTTCCCAAGTGTACTCATTTCTGTAGTCAAATGTGTAATAAGAGACCTGTCTGAGCTCCGCCGCTTGCTGAGCACCACAAGAAAAAGATACAAATCAGTCAATGCCATAACAAAGAAATGTCTAATGATGCAGTGAATACTCTACAAACCTCCCATAAAGAACTTTTGCCTTGAGTTAACTGAATTCCTGGACAAATGAAATACAGGGCTTCAGAGGAAAAGTAGAGCCAAGTATCTCTGTGTGGTGTCTCCATTTAATCAGCAGAAAGACTCTGAGACAATTTTACTTGAAGTGCTTTTTAATATTTGGATTACTTTATTTAAATCAACAGGAAAATCATTATAAAATTAAAAATCACACAATGGTGTTCATTGCCCTTCTCAGAGCATAAAATCCTGAAGAGGCTCAGGATCAAACTGTTTCCCTCTGCCACATTACTGTGCAGCAACCCCAGGTAAGCTTATATAATGGTTTTTAAAGGGTGAGTGTCAGCCTAAGATTTGTATTTCTTCGTATCAGACGTGAGAGGTGAGATAACATTTATAAAAAGAAGAAAAAAAAAATGTTGTCAATATAAGGGAGAAGGGGTTGCTTTCAGACAGCTGAAAGTTAAGTCAAAAAAAGCACTTAGAAGTCTAGTGCATGACTCAGGTATCTAAACAGAATGAGCAACCTACAGATCCTAGTTCCCTAATTAAACACAAGGACCACTTATTTATCACCAGTGAGCTTAACAATATAGAGTATTGCTCCTTGACTTATCCCAAGATGTTTTTGGTTAGTAGTGCCTAAATGACACTCAGTAGTGTACACTTGAATTTCCCAAAGAGGGTTATATCTCAAGAAAGTTTTGTGAGTGATCTGACAACAGGACTAGGCTATTATCATGGCTCCTGCTTATCCACTGCTCACCCTTGGCAACTCCACCCACCTTGACTGAAAACATAAAACTGGTGAAGCTGGTTCCAGCAATCTCTGTGCACTAAAACTTCACCTCACAATGCTCATTCAGGAGTGGCACCCTGTGATTCAGTAGTGATCTGGATGTACTGCATATTTCCCATGAAAACCAGAATTTGTGGGGCCGCTGTTTGCCAAAATGCAAATAAACTTTCTCCTAAGTGCAATAACAGTTCCAGTGAATGTAGCCAATTGCAGGAAGTTATTTATGGACATTTTCTGAATACACAGCGTAGCACTGAGACTAGGACTCACGATTCCTGCACATATCCTCTCACCACTAGGCCATTATCAAAAATGTGTCATTACCAGGATCTCTCCCCATCTTTTAAAAGAATAGAGTAACCAGGGTCCCACACTAAATGGAAAACTTAAGTCAAATATGGGTTTGAGACTGTTACCCACATTTTTATTCAAGCATCTGATGTGGTCTTGCAGACAGTGACCAGGTCTAGAAGGAAAGTGGCTCTTTTGACATCTTTGTCCATCACTGCTCCTGTTTGCCGCTGTGGGTGTTCTTGTTCTTCCTTGTGGCTCCTGTGAACGTTATTGTTTGAGGGTGTTACTCACAGAGGTTTTGCTGTAATCTGCAATTAAAGACTTCAAAGTCTGATTCCACATAATTAAGTCACTTCAAACACAGGGTAGCTGTTAAGTGAACAAAGTAAAGCTCCAGTGGTCATCATTAACTTTTGACTTAGGATTTTTGGCCTTTGGTAGTGGAAGATTTCTTCAGTCACAGTTTCTAGGGAAATGTGCTGCTGTGGGTGTCTGGGGTGCATCAGCTGTTCCAAGGTGGGTCTAGAGAAACACACAGAAACTTATTTAAATGGCGTGAACCTCTGACCTTAAATACAGATCTGAAAGTCTCTGGAGAACAGATGAGCACTAGAAAAGTCCAGCTAATTGTGCTTTTTTGTCTAACAGGAAATACTGAGAGAATGGACTTTCTGTAACAGTGGTTATTTATAATTCAGCTGCAAACAAGAAGATAGCATCAGGAAAATTAAAGTTGAAAGCAAAGAGTAAAGTTTTTAATAAAGAAAATATGGGGACTGGTCATACTTTCATCAGTCCAAGGCAAATGTGGATTTCTTATTTACACATAAAAGAATATATAAAATTTATTTATGGACATTAAATGCTCCATTTAAAGGAACACCTCATAATATTGCTTTTCAGGTGTAACACTTGAGAGTCTAAACATTCCTTCCTGTGGCACTACTTTGTTTGATTCTTTAAACATGTTTTAGACCAGCTATGATGCTGCTGCAAATGTGAACAGAACTGTGGGTGGTAAATGGTAGAGGTTTTTTCAGTTTATTGAAATATTTGACACTTTTTGTTAGCCTTGGGCTTCAACCCCCCAAAAGTGAATGAAATGGATGATCTTAGGGTTACTGTCTCATATTTTCTATCCTCATGATAATAAAACAGAGTAAGAACAAATATGGAGAAACTGAGAAATAACTTGGGACCAATTATAAGCTGCGGTGCCTTCAAGAAAAACAATGATGTTAAAAAATAAATAACTCTGTTTCATTTTAGAGTCTGGCTTCATGGTGATTCTGAAAAATCTTTCTCCTTAAGCTTAGCAGCCAATAGGAAGGTAGCAGCTGGAGTATTTTTGAATAAATACTTTTAAAGGAATACAGACTCTTTCATCCTTGGGAAAAACAGTGCCTGCATGAGTGGGCAAAACACAGGAAATTGGGTTGTTATGGGGATTATGAAGCCTGCTTTCTTTACAGAAAAACAAAGCACAATTCAAACCATAAGACACCATTCCTTGCAGGCATTTGCTCAACACCTCGGAAGGGAGCGAAGCACAGACTGATCTGTGTGAAAATGCTTTTCCACTGCTCTTCCACTTCTGCTGCCATCAATAGTGATCTTCCAGTGAGGACTCTACATCAAGGCTAATAAAGTGGTGCGCCTGATTTTCTGGTTGAGAACCTCCCAGGGTGGAGCATGGATGCCAGTTTTTCTTTGAGCAGCCTGTTGCAGTACTGTAATGCTGTGCCATGGAGAAGTTTTTCTAGTCTCAAGTCTAAACTTCTTAAACCTTAACCTGTATCTTTGTTCTGTAACCTTCCAGTACACAAGAGAGTTCAGCTCCATTGTCTCTGTAACTTCTTTAAAAGTCATTATGGGCAGAAATCATATTACCTTAATTTTGGAAATCAGAATGAATAGATGATGCATTCTCTCTGGAACAGCAAATGAGAAATGTCCCTTGCAGGTCCTTGTGCCTCTTCTCTAAGAGGGGGTACTTAATCTATGTAATGAACATAGTAGCAAGAAAAGACGAAGTGAAATATTTTGCTGTTTGATCCCAGGAGCAAGATTAAAAAATGAAAAAAAATAGGATGGATTTTTACTTCCTGCCTTATGTATCCAAAATGGTATTTTCAGAGTAAGGACTGCTCTCAGAGATGCCACCAAATCTGTCTCTACAGACCTTACAGAAGCACTAAGATACTGTGACATATTAGGACATCAGCAGTGCACAAAAATGCACAATATTTGAATCTGAGAACAATTTTGTCTCTCATGCACTTTTTGGGTATTTCCACTCGTCATTTGTCATGGTTTAACCCCAGTCAGCAAATCTGCCCCACACAACCACTTACTTATTAGCATGGTGGGATGTGGGAGAGATTTGCAAAGGTAAAACTGAGAAAACTCGTGGGTTGAGATGAAAGCTGTTTAGTAGGTAAAGCAAAATCTATGCATGCAGCACTTTCCATGGGAAGGCAGCGGTTCAGCCATTCCTGGAACAGCAGAGCTCCATCACACACGAAACAGTGACTTGGAAAGACAAATGACATCACTCCAAACATGCCCCTTTCCTACATCTCCCACCAGCTTTGCATGCTGACCACGGTGCCCTATAGTATGGAATGTCCCTTTGGTCAGTTGGGGTCAGCTGTTCTGACTGTGTCCTTTCCCAAATTCTTGTGCACCACCAGGGCCCTCACTGATGGGTGGTGCGAGGAGCAGAAAAGGCCCCAGCTCTGTGCAAGTGCTGCTCAACAGAACAATGACTAAAACATCCCTGTGTTATCATCACTCTTTTCAGCACAAATCCAAAATACAGCTCCATACCTGCTACTATGAAGAAAATTAACTCTATTCAGCCAAAACCAGCACAGGAATAGAAAAAGATATCAGTTTCCATTCCACCAAGTGTAAATACATTCACTTTCAATTCAAACTGCAGACTATGTGATTCTTCCTAACACTTTTTAGGAAGGGGTGCTGTTACACTGAGTGATGAGAGAATCCCAGCTTGAGGTGAAAGGTTCTGTGTTGTGGGCATTGCTCCAACTGTATATATGTTGTTTTTGTCTGCACACTTTCAAGAGAACAATCTTTGAGAAGGCATATTAAGGTTTGTACGACATTACTGTAGTAGGGCCCATATACTGAATAGCAGCAGTGTGTACTCCAGGGAACTGTCATCTCCTCTTTACCCATCTCCTCTTTAGTCCATCTGCTAACACTGGCTCCTCTGAGATGTAAGGGAACAATTGACTCACTGAAAGATCTATCCAACAAACCCCTAGCTGCATGAACTGCATAAAACAGACATCCCTCTGGGGCTAGCCATAACCTCTGTATCATGTGGGCTGTGATATTCGTGTTTATTCTGCTGCTCCCTCAGCCAATCTCTCATGCGTTCTTCACCAAGCAATGCCTGATATCCCTCTTCCCCCCTGAAAGTATGATCCTGCAGAGAAAGAAAAACATAGTGAGAATTCGTTCACATCAGGCTTTCTGTGATGATAATGAAGGCACGGGACAAAAAGCCTTTGCTTCTTCAGCTTTAAAACATATTTTCCAGTTTTAGTGGGAGAGAATTCAGCAACCGTCAAGAGAAGCAGACAGAATCCTTAGTGCCAGAGTGAAGTGTCTGTGTTCTCAAGATCTTAACACTCCTGAAGAGAGATGTGGAATAAGTCTTCAGGAGATGTCAGCAAGACCACAAATAGCTTGAGAAGAATTAAGTAAAATTTAAAAATAATAGACTACAGGTGGCCTGTGGGAAGACCCCCAGTACACAAGGAATAAGTGTTTGGCTTACACCAAGAAGCCTTGCAGCTGTGTTTTCAATATAAGATGAAGTCTGGGATGTAGCAGGATTTAGTTAGATGGCATGTAAAATGGAATTATAGCAGTTACAGCACATAATTATATGATTAATTCAGCAAACTTAGCTTCATTAGACACATTTTCCCCACTGCACTGTTCATTCTCTGTAAGTAATGTAAGTCTAAACTTATAATATAGTATCTATATTATGTTAAAAGGGTCATCTGAAAGAGAGGCAGGATCAAATACCAAAACAGAGTAAAATAACAGATTATTTCAATCTCTGATTCCTGATTTTTAATAGTTAAGTTCATTTGAAACAACATTACAAGGGCTGAATATAATCAGTATATTTTGTACAAACTGTCATATTTGATTCCCATCTTCAGGAACAACTAACACAAGCAAGGATTTCAAGTTTCGCAGCTGTGCCCTGTATTCATCCCCACAGGCCCCTAAGTGTAAATCTTAAACCTACAAACTGTCTCGTGCAGCCTCTTTTTTTTAAATTTCTTTTCTTAATATTTTTTTTTTTTTATTTGCCTGTAAGACTATCCAATTACTTAGTGCTGTGCTGGGAGTACCTGAGGAAACAGTAAAAGGAAATACAACTGAGAGCCACTGTGGTTTGTCTCCTCTCTAGATTCTTCGAAAATATTTTGGCAAAAACAAGATTTTAAGTAAAACTGTTTCCTTCGGTAACATACTGAGGACTGCAAGTTTTACATTTTTGTACTTAGTGTGGAGGCCCCCCAAAAAAAATCTAACCCCTTGTGTGAGAAGACTGTACACATGGTAAAAATATGAAGAAAGAGAGAGCAAAGCAGAGGTGAAGGAGGTGAGGAATTTGAACAAGATGTAGAAAGAAGATAAGGAGACAACAATACAAATATCTATTTTTCTACTAACAAAACGAACTGCACAGTGCTACAAGAAGCAGCACCTTTGGGTACTTTGGACTTCTAATGAGTGTGATGGTTTGTTCATCAGGGGACGACTGTGACAGAAGAGATGAAAAACATGATTTCTTTTACCTTGTTTGGTCATCCAGTGGTGTTTACAAGGGAACTCTTAAACTGACAAGTTTAAGTTGTATTTCCTTTTCTAAAAGGAGATTCCATGGAGTACGTACTACTTTTTCTCTCTGAAGTTTTTATTAAGAATCAGAAGAAGTGCCATGAAAAGCTTTCTAAATGCACTGTCCACACTGAATTCTCTAAAGCCAAGTCCATCCCAGGCCACATCCAGAGCCCCCTGGGCAGCAGGGGAGGGAGGGGATTCTGCCCCTCTGCTCTGCTCTGGTGAGACCCACCTGGAGCTCTGCATCCAGCTCGGGGGTCCCAGCACAGGGAGGACAGGGACCTGCTGGAGCAAGTCCAGAGGAGGCCTTCCTATGAGGAAAGTCTAAGACAGTTGGGATTGTTCAGCCTGCAGAAGAGAAGGATTATCAGTGACCAAATTGTGGCCTTCCAGTACCTGAGGGAGCCTGCAAGAATGATGGAGAGGGAATATTTACAAAAGCATGGATTGACAGGACAAGGGGGAATGGCTTCAAACTGAAAGAGTGCAGGTTTAGATTAGATATTAGGAGGAAATTCTTTACTGTGAAGGTGGTAAGGAACTGGACCAGGTTGCCTAGAGAAGCTGTGGATGCCCCATCTCTGGAAGTGTCCAAGGCCAGGCTGGATCGGGCTCTGAGCAACCTAGTCTAATGAAATGTTTCCCTGTCCACGAAATGAGCTTTCCAAACCATCATTATGAGGTCTGGGAATATTTAAATTATCAAACAAAACAATAATACCTTTGCCCTTCAGGACAAGTTTCTTTCTTTAGAAGATGTTTGTGATTATTTGACTGCCACTGATTACAACATGCCAAAATCCCAAGTCTCTTACACTTGTTTCCATGCTGTGCTGCTCTGTACACATCACTCACAAGTGGCATAACAATTGCCATTCAAGAGAACAGTGTTAAGCCATTCTTATTTTCATAAGCAAATTAGCCAGAAAAGCACAATGTGAGCACTTCTCTTCAGTTGTTCATTTTCAAATGCAATAATTCTAACTCCTTATCATGGCCTTCAGGAAGATATATATTTATGTGTTTCTTCAAATGCTTGTTAAATTTACGAGAGGGTTTTTTTAAGGCTGAATTGCTGTTTTTTTCCTGTTGAAATGTTCACCTTGTCACCATGGGTCAAATTCATTCTACTTTGGATGGAAATGCAGTGGGTTAATGCCTTTTCACATTACAGCTTTTCGTCAGAAGTATAATTTTTTTGTCATGAAGTCATTTGTTACTGGGAAGGGCTCAAGGAAGGCATTCTTTAAAAATAGCTTTAGGATGGTAGTCAACTTTGCTTGGATTACACAGGTGCTGACTTTGACTTTTGCCAGCTGTAGTGATGTGGAAGTATTGTATTGTAAGTTACCAAGCAAATGAGTTACAACTTTGGAAGTTGTCAGAAGACACGGCAGTAAATCAAAAAGGAAAAAGGAAGAAGGTGGAAGTAATGAGTGCATAGAGAGGTTGAGGATTGGACAGAATTGAGGTTTTTTTGGGAAGCAAGTCTCTGGAAAGGTAGTGTTAAGCAAGAGGCAGAAAAAGCATGGAGATACAAGGCTTTAAAGAATTGTAATGGAGCTGAGTTTTGCTACTTGAAAAGAAAGGCAAAAGGGCCTATTCATTTAATGAGTGCATTCGAAATCATAGATGTGATTTCCATTTGAACAAAGAGTTTGGATTGGTTTTTATTTAGCTGAGCCAGTCAGAACTAACGTGAAATTAAATCTGAGGTTCTTTTCAGGGGGAGAAAAATAAAACAATGCATAATGTCCAGTAACTGGCAACTTGCCTCTTTCCTGTACCAAGCTAAATCATTTTTCTCAGATGCTGATCTTCGTTGTTCTTTGTACCTTGTTGAATTCCTAAGTCATTACACACTGAAATCTTGTATGTTTAACCATGTCTGTGTAGGCTACTTCTAACAGTTCCTTAATATGTCCTGTTTATAAACAAGTCTTTCTGCTATTTTACCCCCTTCAGCTTAAGTGTCTATTTTTTGCTGTTGTTGGTTTTTTGTTTGCTTGTTTGTTTGTTTGTAGCTTGTTCACCTGGGAAATCTGAACCTGCTGTTAGAGACAAACTGTATTGGAGGGGATATTAACCTCACAAACACTGTAAGCGACAGTACAGCAACATCTACTGGAGTTATGCCCTGTGTGCAGTCCAGATTTTCCTTTGGTAATCAATGGAAGGAAGAAGGTTTTTGACATAACTATTCTTTGAAGGCTACCTTACGTGAAACTGGGTACACATAAACTGGGTAAACATCATCTTCTTTAGATGTTTAGAATTAAAATACCGCTTCACACAGCTGTCTTTCAGGACAAGGTTACAAAATAGCCTCAAAATCTGAGCTGCCATTCTGTTTTCTGTTTCTGAGACACTTGGATGTGGACTGAGGCAAGTTGATTTTGTTAACAAGTACTTGGAGGAAAAAACACGCCTATTTGGTAGAGCAGTCCAGGGAATAGCACTAGCTCAAACAGAGAAGAGTTAATGTGTGAGAAAACATTGTATTTTCAAAAATCCAGTACATGTGGGTCAGTTGTTCCATAAATGATGAGTGTGTTCCATTAAAGTGTTATGCCAGGAAGCTTTAATTTCTACACCTAATTCTTTCAGACTCTGAAGCCATTTTAAATATGTTCATTTCTTCAAAAACAAATCTTTGATGGAGAAATTCCCTGGATTATTTCTGTAGTGATCTGTTCTAGTGGTTTGCAGCATGCTGTGGAGAATGGAGGGAATTTTCCTGGAATTCTTTGAAGATGTGGTTTTTTTGGTCATTTGTGTAACTAATCTGAAATTAAATGAGACTTGTAGCTCTTGTTATTGTAGTTTAGATTGCCTACATCTTTGGGATTGTCCTAGAGCTACTTACAGTTATCATTCAGAACAATGGTCTGTGTGTCCATTGAGGCTTTGGGTTTTGCTGGGGAATGAGCTCCTTCTCCACAGTGGCACTAAACTCTGAAAGTAAGGTTCATATCTTCCCTGATGTTAGATCAGTGTGGTCACAGTACATTAAGTTATCCTCAGCTCAATACCACACAGGGCATTCACTAGAACTGTACTGTCCAAGTCACAGCTAATTTATTTACACGGCTTTTATTTTCTTTCTTCCTGTTCTCTTTGGTTTTGTCCCTTAATTTTATCGAAAAGATAAGCTATTTGGCCCATAATTCACATCTGTTTATACAAACTTACCTTTATGAAGCTCTAGGTTCACCTTCAACACTCTGGCAAATATTCTCAGCTGATGGAAATTTTTCAACCGTGGCAAATTTCAACATCTTGTCTGTGGAATCTCTTCAGCATCAGGCAATATCTCAAGACCAGTGACCTTCAACCCCTGCAGGCTGGCAGGTGTCCTCCTTGAGGAAAGCACTCTCACTCACATGCACTCTCGCTCACATTCACTCTCAGACATCTTTCTAGCGCCCTAGAATGAGGAAATAGAGCAATGTATTAAATCACACATGATGCTCTCGTTCTTCCTATTTTTCTGCTTATATTCACTCTTTTGCTTGTGTTCATCATCTCTAGAGTTCCCTGCCCTCTGAGCTCTCCCAGCCCCAGTCAAGTGAGGAATGAATGAAAAGAAACAACTCAGAGGAAGTCATGCTCCCTTTGCAGCCTCTGACAGAGAGGGGTCCCTGTCGGTCACACCTTTTTAGATCTAGAGGATCCCATGACCCTGTGATTCCATCTATGGGGTCCTCAACACAAGAAAAATGTTAACCTGCTGGAATTGGGTCCAGAGGAGGGCCATAAAGATGATACAGTGGCTGGAACAACTCTTCTAATGAAGAAAGGCTGAGAGAGCTGGAAGTAAAGAAGGCTCTAGGAAAACCTCACTGTTGCTATCTGGTACTTAAGGGGTCTTTAAAAAGATAAGGAGTGATGTTTTACATAAGCAGATAATGTTAGCACAAACAGGAATAATTTCAAACTAAAAGAGTTTGAAAACTAAAAGAGTTTTTTAGGTTAGATGTAATAAAAAGGAGTATTTCTGCTATTGGTTAGTAGCAGCTTTTATTTCAGGTAATTTTGTTAAGGGAAATTAGCACTAGAAGGAAAGATATTTGCATTTGTTTCATAATTCTGATATTCTTTTCTTTGAATGAGAAAGTACATTGAGATTGTGTGAAATTCAAAGCCACTGCTAATGTGGGTATTTTCTTCTTTTGTGTCAACTCTGTTTTTCCTTAAATCAACAGTTGTGATGTGCTTCTGATTAATTTGTACTTAATCTATTACGATATTTCATAAATACCATGTAGACATTCAAGATGAAGATGCACTAACTAATTTTGAATTAATTACTGTAATTTGACTGTTTTAAAAAAAAATCTTGCTTTACATTTTAAAATTATCTAGACAATCCAGATTCTTTGAATTTCTTTCAAAATCACTCGGATGTAGACATAGATTAGTAGGTGCAAAGAAAAATGTCATGCATCCTTTCACACCACAGTGTTCAAATGGGGACTTTTGATCAGAGGAAAGACAGAGGGAGAAGCTGACAGAGAGACATCTGCCGGTAGCACAGGAGAGTATTTGTGCTTCTGAGCTGAGCCTTTCCATCCTGATTAATGTATTTGTTTGACTTGGTGGTGCTCTTACCTCTTGATGTGAGGAGCATAAAAAATCAGTAAAACTCATGTGAAAATCAAAACGTTCTTCACTCCAACCCTGGGCAACTTTTGTCTCCTTTTCAAAATTACAAAGAAAAACAGATTTTGTTACACGTGTTTAATGTAGGAATATGTGAGTAATTTCAAAACAAAAGTGTGAACAGTCCTAAAGTTAAGGAATCATTTTCACAGTCGTGCATATCAACCCAGTTTTAATTTTACCAAGAAACAAGCTGGAATCCCTTGCAGTCTTCAGAGCACAGACATGAAGTAGTGAATGGTTCAAGCACCCTCTTGATACATAACTCTTCATTGCTACAATGAGTTTTATGAAAAAGAATATGTCATTTATGAAAAAATGTTATTTTTATGAATGTTAATGAGTAGCAGAAAATGGAGGCTAGTAACTGAGTTAATGGGCTGTGTGGCTATGAAACAGTAATGCTGTCATGGCTTGAAACTTATTTGCTCTGACTCAGGCTGAAAAGGAAGTTCTTCAGACTAGGTACAGATTTATTTCAAGGGGTGGCGCCTTGGTTGATCTGAGTCATGTTCAGTCAGTGGCTGGATGAAGTCCCTCTTGTTAAGAAAAAACCCTGACTTTTCTCTTGATGATATAATATTAATTTGGATTTCCCATTTTTACCACAGAGGAAAACAAAAATTAAATTGACCAGTGGGACACACTGTCCGGGACCCTTAATGTGCATTGAGTGTCAGCAAATATGCTGGAAGGCACTTCTGCTCCCACGACCACTCCCTGTCCTGTCTCATTTGCTTTTCATCTTATCCATTAAAGTCCAAATGGGAGATGCAGTATTACCTCTGTGATGTGCACAGGAATTAAGACACACATGAGCATGTCCCAGAGAATGGCTTTAGTGATTTACTCCATATTTTTTTTCATTCTCTATCTACTTTCAATCATGATAACCTCAAGACAAATCAAGACAAAACTCAAATCAAAGACTCACATGTGGTAGACAAAATTGCCAGCATAGTTAAAAGTGCTTTTAAGGACACAGCTGAAGAAATAGAAGACAATCTATAGCTGACCTACAAAGAAAGGCCTCTCCTTCTAGCATCTTTCAGGCTGGTACCCTTCCATCTAGCTGGTATGTAGAGTTTCAGGCTGTGCACACGCATTCCCTCTTCTTCTTAGGGAATATGCTCAGGGTTCCAGCTGGTCTTGCCTTTGCAATTTACTACCTCTACAAATGTTTAGTCTTTCTCCCTAAAATGCATTCTGCTCCCTCACTAAGAAAGAGATAGCATTACCAATATCCTAAAGGTGTCTTTCACTGTAACAAATGTCCTCTATTTGTATATTAGAAATGTGCATTGTGCAGTTGTTTAAAAAGGACAATTAAGAACTGTTCTAATTCCCAAATCACAGGTCTTATTAACCAATATCAATACCCAAACACCTCACTGCCACAGTAAATTAAGTTTTATGCCCATGTACTATCATAACCCACAAGCCATATCTCCACCTCCTTTACAAAGGAGAACTCTAGTTCACTGTAAAATTCCAGAAGTATCTAAAAACCTGAAATGCCTTTTAAACATATGTGTACAGAGGATGATGATGGTACTTTGCCTGGAGGATTCAAAGAAAATTAGGGTCTCTGAAGAAACATTTTTAAAAGCATAGTGACTATTCTGCCATATGAACACTGTGGAAAAAAAATCTACACCTACACCCCTATTTTTTGGAAAAGTTATTTTAAATCTAAAAGAAAAGAATCTGTTGCCAAAATTTGGAAGAAAATATTTTAACTCTTTTTGTTTTCCTAGCTCAGTATACAAATGCTCCACTTTTCTCTCTGATGTTATCAATTTAAACTATGATTTACTTATTAGATTTTGATTAATCTTTATCTGTTTATCATTTTTCAAGGAAAAGTAACTCAGAGCATTAGCTTGATAAGCTATTTCCTATTTCTTTTGAGAGATGGATTGTAAATAAAGTATGTAAAAATTGATATGCTATTGCATCTGGGCCAGAAAGCAACAGTGAATTAGGAGGAATTTCTTCACAGAAAGGGTGATTGGGCACTGGAATGGGCTACCTAGGAAGGTGGTGGAATCACTGTCCCTGGAGGTGTTTAAGGAAAGACTGGACGTGCCACGGTCTCATTGAGTGAGTGGTGTTCAGTAATAGGTTGATTCGATGAGCTCAGGAGTCTTTTCCAACCTCATTGATTTTGTGATTCTGCAAATGCTTGTGATGAGAGTGTAAGAGTAGTTTGCACAGACTGATCTTCCCTAAAGATTACTCTGTGCCCTTGAATTGTTGTGCCTAAGGACTTCTGGAGTGAAATACTGTCTCAATGAAGTTACCTGCTATTATTTTTTCTGATATATATATTTTTTCATACCTTGACACAGTATTCTGACCTTCACAGAAAAATTCTTGTTCCCTCCCCTTCTCAGGGACTAGTTGAGGCTGAGTAGCCTGTAGTTCTCCAGATTCTCCTTATTGCACTTCTTGAACACACGAGTGTTATTTTTTTTTCTTCTATGTCTCAAGAACTTTCCCAGATCACCATGGATTTTCAAAAACTTGTTGAGAGTGACCTTACATTGACCTACAGAAACCTAGTGAAGTTGGAGAGGACTACACCTGCCAGTAGTCTGTGGCTGAGTACTGATGAACATGTTCTGGCAGCAGAATTATGGAAGGTTGGAAAGCTTGTGTAATTCTGGATACAATTCAAAACCATGGCTGATACCAGTCAGTTGGAAAGCCCCCGAAGAAACATGGTTCAGCTACTGAAAGTACTGCCTCTATCTCCCTCCTTCTAGCTTACCTCATTCTTTGCAACAAATGACAGAGAAACTCTGTGGGTCAAATGGAAAGCTTTTCAGTGAGGAAAGGTACAACTGGAAAACAGGATGCTCGGGCATGTTCAGCCAACCATTTGATCCCTTCTTGGAGGCTTTCCAGAAATTATGGGCTTTAGCTCACATACAATACCCAGCCATGTGAGCATTTCTAACAGAACTGAATCTGGTTTACTTGGTGATGGTGAGGGCACGGAGTGTTTACAGTGCTTTGTCTAAACATGAGAGCTATGGGCGAATGGTATCTTTGGGGCAGGGCTGGTCATCCACAACTGTACCACGTGTCCAACCAACTCCTGAGCTCTCATTCTCCCAGAATGTAATGTAAGAAATGCTGTTTCACAAGCTTTTGCACAATATTGTTAAATATAGAGTGACTTGAAATACTGTGCTTCCTTTGTCATCATCAAGAAAGAAAAATGCCAGAGAAAGTGGGGAGAAGCTGCAGAAATCAGAGCCTGGGACTTCTACTACCTGACAGCATTATTCCACTGAGTGGTTTTGTTGCTCTGTCACAAATTACAGCTGCGCTGTCTTCCCTGAAGGAATCTGTGATCTCTGAGCAAAACTTGCCCTTTTCATGCTGATTTGTGACTCAGTGTAAACTACAGCCTTACTGCGCAGTCACATGATCTTAATCCTTTCACCTTTTTTTCTTTTTGCTTTCCTTCAAAAGCTGCTGACAGTTTTTTGTTTTAATGCTAATTGTAGCTCTTCTGATGTGAGGCTCCAGTTTTGCTCAGGGAGAGAAAACAAGCTCATTTTAATGCTGTATCTCTACTTACATAAATATGTTCTGGAGCAAGGCTTAATAACACATGTTTTTTAAAGCCACTGGAGGTTGGTCTTCTATTTTCTTTTTTATGGCTTCAAGCTTAATTTTAAAAATAGAATTAATGATTCTTAAAGCATGAATTTAACAAAATCCAGATTCAGGTGAAAGGGAAATGCCTTTCAAGACTCCTTAGCTTGCAAATCAACCTGATTCAGCCTGAGACTGTGTACTGAAATGATACACTATGGCCTTACTTTCTTCTCAGTAGTTTGCCTCTCACTCTCTTTGACTTTCTTGTCTTCTATATAGGAGGGAGATAAAAATGAGGAGTTTATTGCATGGCAGCAGGACCTAAGACTGGCCATCCAGCTTTTTGTGACCTGGAATTTCTCCATTAGCATCAGATGGTGCTGGGCATGCTTTTGGTTACTTACTAGAGAACCAGCCTTGCAAGGCCCTGCATCCCCAAACAGAAGCTCAGACACCAGAGCTGAGTTTCCCACTTTCTCTGTTCTCTTGCAGATAAAAGAGCTACTGTGTTTTTTCAGCACAGTCTGTGCAGCTGATTTATGTTTAGACAGCCCTGGTTTCAATAGTGTTATCACTTTATTGTCAGTTAATTTTTCCGTGTACCTATACTATACGGGATAAGATTGATTTATTAATGTTAATCTATGAGTAAACCATGACCTATTTTATTTGTAACGTGGTTAACTGTGGTATTCATGGCAGCTAATCTGAATATTTTTGATGAGGTCTTTAAGTATGTGTAATACCGAAAACACATTCCCATTCAGTAGGTCTCATGTGAGACGTTAAGCCCAACAGGGCAAACAGCTACTAGAAAAATTCCATAAATATTAAGCATATTTATGCCATAGCATTAAGCTTGGTCAATTTGAACCTTATTGTATTGTGATATAAGAGGAATCTTGTTTGCTTCTATTTACCTTCTCACTAGTAAATGCATTTTGGTTAACCACAATGGCAAGCCTAGGCAAGACATTTGTGTCAACAGATCCTTCTTCTCTACAAAGTAACATTCTTCGTTTCTAGGGCAGCAGACTGGATTCTGAGTAATAAGGTTTTTATAAGTCTTGTTGTAAATCTGAAACCATGAACATCTCTACTTTTCTATTAGACCTGCTGCTGTGTTAGGGGCACAATAAGTTATCTTTTAAATTTGATGGTAGCAAGCATGTTGGTTTCCCAGTTCTGATTGCTGTTGATTTAACTTTTGCCAGCACCTCCTGCCAAGCTGTTGACCTAAGACATGGTCCGTGCTGATGTCATTAACAGTACCTAGAATTTAGTAGTTGATGGTACCTGCTGGTAAGCAGAAAGATGTTTTATACATCCCCTGTTTTGTTGCAGGCATGCTTGGGAGCAGTAGCAAGGAACTGTTTCTTTCCACAGTTGACCTCTAACTGTTTTTTGATAATAAATTCAACAAAGATTTGTGCCTGGTGAAGTTATAATTGGGACATTTTTTTTGATTTTTATAATACAGGGGTTTAAATACAACTGGAACACCATTAACAATGAAAATTATTTCTGAAACCTCTTTGGCATTCCTCAGCTGCTACAGGGTACTTCCCTCCTACTGAGGACAAGAAAGTTGTTCCCATAAGCAGTCCGTTCACATTGGCAAAATCAAGAGGCCCAGGGCCTTCGATGTATTCTTCTCCTTTGGGATGTATTAGGAGTTGTATGGTGAATTATTATTTCAGAATGCTTAAAATAACTGTGCCTCATTTAAAGTGCTGTGGAGAATGTTACAGGATCACACCCTTGACTGTTTGGTGTGTTCCTGTCAGTTTCATGGGCTTCTGAAGGCTGCAGGAATCTGCTCAACTGGAAGCAGCATTTAGGTTCCGTTTCTCATATTGAAATGAAAGTCATATATACACTTTCATATTCAGAATTAACTGTAATGGTTAAATTAGAAACAGGAAGGAAACATAATATTGCCTATGATCCTCTATTATTTCTATCCTCATATCAATGCCAGCAGTTAGGATGCAAATTTGTGCATTTATTTAAAGGCACCATCATGTGACACAGCAAAGAGAATTTTGCTATTTCAATATGTGTAAATGAAGGTTGGAACTGATCCAAGTTCCTTAATCTCTGTGGACAGCTGCAATTGCAAAACCAAAAATTAGTGTGTCCTGGGGAGGCCTCACTTTTTTTGAGTATTTTTCTAAAACTAAATCAAGGGATAACACATTCCATCTAAACCATGGTTAAGTGCTTCCAGGGTGCTTGGAAAATATTCCTACACTCCCAAACTCCTGAATATTTTTCCAGTTTCTGTATAATCAGTTTGCATACTATTTCTCATGCATCAGGTTTCAGAGTTTCCCTAGACAGTCTGAATATGGTTATGTGACAATTTTAAGGTCTCACTTTCACAAAAGACATCTTCTTTAAAACAATTGCTGAAAACAGTAGAATGCAAACTGGGAGAAATTATCCTTGGAAACAAGCAGGGCAAAACACTAGGAGAAAAATCCTGGCTGAATGTATCATCTTCTTAAATTTTAAACTACACTCTTAATAAATATGAATACTCAAAAGATTTAATAAATTAATATTGTGCATTCATATGCATATATATATAAATGTGCATGCATATGCATAAATGTATATTACATGTATATCTCACCTCCTGTTCTTTGAAATGTTCCTGAATCTTAATGTAAACTTGAGCTCTTTGTGGAGATCTCTTCCAAATAGTTACTTCTGTTTGATAGGTTTCACAAGGGAAACTTCCCCGCAAAGGAAAAGAAAGGATCATATTCTTGGTGAAATTTGTTTGAAGGACACATGAACTTCAAGCCTTTGACCTGAAGTTGAAAACAGGACTTAACAATAAAGCTCTTTGGTGTCACACCTGTCTCACACTCTTATCTTCTAGATCAGGAACCTGGGTGCTTCTGCAAACTGAAATCCTTTGGGACCAGACAGAGTTTTTCTGCCAAAATCTTATTCAAACCTGTTCCAAAATGCAACATTTTTGTGTCAAGGATCTACATCAGTCATGTCTGAGCTAATCCTGCAGAACCAGGGCCAGGAAACTTATCTGGATGGTCCTTCTTGCCTATTTATAAGTGACGGACAGAGTGCTCATCCACCTCAGCACTAGCAGATTGGACTGCAAGGTCTTCTCTGCTTTCAGATTTGGGGAGGCAGCATTTCAAAGATAGGAAGGAAAAACCACAGATGCTAAAATAAATTAATAAATAATCATTAAAATCACATAAAAACAGAATAAAGGAAGTTTTGCAGTGGAAACTAATGCCCTTTCTCCCTCTTCAGCTATCTTTGTATTTTTCTTCTCTACTTCAGGCCTTAAAAGTATCAAGGAGCTAATTCAAGGGCACTTTCCCTTCAAGGGCGTGTGCATTCATGAGCCTTAAGTCTCTTCAGGTGGCAACGTGTGACAACTGGGATGTCTTGAACCAGAAGATATGGGACTCCAGTGAAACAGTACACAGGAAGGAAAAGAAAGGAAATGAATGAAGAGAGGCTGAACGGCAAAACTAATTTTAATATCCTTAGTAAATAAGTGAAACATGAACAAAAGGACATGCTGAAGCATGAAGCTGATTGAAGACAATAGGATAAGAGCAGAAAACACAGCAAAATCAAAAAGACAAATTATCTCACAAAATTCTGACTGAATAGAAAGCACTCTTAAATTAACTTGTCAAACATGATGATAAATTGAATGGTAATTTGGGCTGGTATTTTACCTAAGGCAGCAAAATGCCAGGAGTGATCTGACTCATGTGTTTGTGAGTCAATTCTTCATCAGATAGCTGCTAGAACAAGAACTATTTAATGTGAAAATATATTTTTGTGCTGATCTAAACAAATTGAAAACACTTTAATTTGTTTTTCATGAGCAACACAGATGTTGTTTGGCAACTTCCATACAAAACACCACAGATAAAAACCGTAACAGCACAGCGGAAAGGGATGAAGCCTATTTTTTTTAGCAGAACCAAAGATCTCCAATGTTATGCTTTTTGCCAGGGAATGAAGGAGATTAAATGTGTTCGGGGTCTCTGTGTTTGTGTAGTTTCACACATCTCACATGGAAACAAAAGAAAAACTGCTGGAGGTTTCTCCCTCATGCTGGAAAATCCAGTGGGCGGGATATTACATTCTTTTAAATTCACTGAACAGTTTAAACTTTTTTAGTTGTGTTGCATATGTGCTTACTGCAGATGTAAACCAGTAACAGAAAGGCTAATACTGGAGTTTGCAATGAATGTGTAACTTGCACAGAATCTTCCAGAGCTTAATAGCCAGATGCTGTAGTCCTCATACTAAACACTTTGTTTCTCCAAGAATTTGGAGAGTTTACATTTATAAATCACGCTGTTTGTCCACCCAGAGCATAAATTGCATATCATTAGCCACAAGTGAATTTTTGAGTGAAATTGCCTCTAGTGCCTGACTTTCTCCTCCCTGGCCTACATGCATGTACTCTCAATAGACCTGCAGCAGATAACGTAAAACCCAAGATTATTGCTGCATTGCATGGTTGAGGGCCAGCCCTTTCTCAAACACTATCACTGGAGACTATTTCATTAGCCATAACTACATCGTCTTAATTTCCCACTAAATAATTCATATGATTTTTCAGCCTCTTTGGCATTTAAGTTTCTGAATACTGTACTACAGACAATAAATGTCTCCCTTTAGATATCTCATAGCCAAGTTATGTATATATTTAGCTGCTTTATCTTTTCTCATAAATCCAGTCATTTAATAATTGTTTTGTTGTTATCTGAGTGTGTTCCAGTTTGGCACAATCACCCTTATAGTAAGTTGCTCAAAACCAAAAGTATTTTTAGCAATGGTCTCACCAGAACCCTACAGACAGGGTTATGCAACCTCTCTTCCCCATGACCTAATGCCCTGTAGCTTGTAAATAAGTTTTTCTTGCTACCATATTGCACCGAAAAGTCGTATTTAGTATCTTATGTTTGTCTCATTCAGGATCTTTTTTCCATGGTACCTCCCTTACTTTCTTCCAAAGGATTTCTCCTTCTGTCCTCATTTGGCAGTAAGTAATTCCCCAGAACTGCTTGCATTGTATGTTTCTGGTTATAATAGCAGAATGACAGCTTATGATACTAGTAAAAGTTTTGAGAATTCTGTGTTTACTTTCCAGCTCTGTGGAAAATGAGGCAATATAACTCTTTGTGACTAAACGGTGCTGTGAGCCTAAGTGCATTTTACCTCTGCAAAACACCTACATGTGCTGATATTGAGGCTGTTTAAATGCTATAAACAAGTCTTGTTTTGTTGTTTTATTTTCAATTTCAGTAAATATTTGAGTAGTATTTTATGTCGTTTGCAGTATTTACTGCTCCCTATTTACCTGGGATTTCGTAAAAATCTACTTGCATGTGCTGGCCAAATAGCTGCTTAAGTTTAGCCAGACTCTAGATAGGTTGATACACAGAACAAAAGGTATGTCGACAAAGAGAAGAAATCCCCAAATGTCTATACACTTTCTGAATGTCTGAGCAATTGTTGCTCCAAATAAATGTTTCTGAGAAGCACAGACTTGATAGCAACTGGTGATGGTCTTGTGCAAAGCAGCAAAATTACACAGTCCTGTAGCTTGCTTGTACTTGGAGCTGTACCTGTTAGCCTTAAAAATGGTACAGTGGGTGAGATGGCTGTTCCCAGAAACAATCGCCAAAGCATTCGTGCTGGCTTCTATCCAACTGGAAAACACCCCTGCAATTTATTAAGGTACAGTCCTGTCCATGTCAATGAGCTGATTTGTGCAGTGTGAGTGTATCTCTGGCAGAGGAGACTTGGTTATGAAGGATATGGAGAAGGCTGAGGTACACAACAGCTCTTTTACCTCAGTCTCCAGCAAAAGCTCCAGCCAGACTGCCTGAGAAGGCAAGGGCAGGGACTGGGAGAATGCAGAACAACCTGCTGTAGGAGAAGATCAGGTACAAGAACATCTAAGGAACCTGAAGGTGCACAAGTCCATGGCGCCTGATGAGATGCATGCATGGGTCCTGAGGGAACTGATGGATTAAGTGGCTATCCTTTGTATTTCAGAAGACCTGGAAGGTCCCTCAGACCAGGAAAGGGGAATCATATAACACTCATTTTTGACAAGGAAAATAAGGAAAACTTGAGGAACTATAAGCAGATTAGTATCACCTCAGTGGCTGGAAACATAATAGAGCAGATCCTCCTGGAGACTCTGCTAAGGCAGATGGGAAATAGAATATTGACTGGTCACTTCCAGCAAGGCTTCACTAAGAGCAAACTGTGATCTTCTACAACAGGGATAAAGTGCTGGTGGATAAAGGAAGAGTAACTGACATCTGCTCCTTGGAGTTGTACAAAGCATTTGACACTGTTCCCCACAACATCCTTGTCTCAGAACTGGAGAGACAAGGATTTGATGGATGGACTATTCAGTGGATAAGGAAGTGGCAGGATTAATATCCGGATGGAGGCCAGTGACAAGTGACGTCCTTCGGGGTCAGTGTTGGGACCAGCACAGTTCAACATCTTTGTTGGTGGCAGGTGATCGAGGGCACCCTCAGCAAGTTCACTGAAGACACCAAGCTGTGTGGTGTGGTCACCACTCTGGAGGGAAGGGAGACATCCAGAGGGACTGCACAGGCTGGAGAGATGGGCCTGTGAGAACCTCATGAAGTTCAATAAGGCCAGGTGCCAGGTCCTGCGCCTGGGTCAGAGCAATCCCAAACACAAACACAGGCTGGACATGAACAGGCCCGGAGCAGCCCTGCCCAGAACAACTTGGGAGTGCTGGTGGGTGAGAGGCTGGACATGCCCTGGCCATGGCACTCACAGCCCAGAGAGCCAAACGTGTCCTGGGCTGCATCCAGAGCCCCGTGGGCAGCAGGGGAGGGAGGGAATTCTGCCCCTCTGCTCTGCTCTGGTGAGACCCACCTGGAGCTCTGCATCCAGCTTGGGGGTCCCAGCACAGGAGGGACAGGGAGCTGCTGGAGACAGTCCAGAGAAGAGACACAAATATAGCCATAGAACTGGAGCACCTCTCCTGTGAAGACAGGCTGAGAGAATTTGGGTTCTTCAGCCTGGAGAAGGGAAGGCTCCCAGATGACCTTACAGTATCTTCCAGAACATAAAAGGACTACAATAGAGCTGCAGAGAGACTTTGCATATGGGCATGTAGTGATAGAACAAAGGGAAATGGCCTCAAAATGAAAGAGGGCAGGTTTAAATCATATATTAGGAAGAAATCCTTTACTGTGAAGGTGATAAGGAACTGGAACAGGTTGCCCAGAGAAGCTGTAGATGCCTCATCTCCGGAAGTGTCCAAGGCCAGGCTGGATGGGGCTTTGAGCAATGTGATGTAGTGGAGGGGGTTTGAATGAGAAGACCTTTCCAACCAAAAGCATTCTCTGATTCTGTGACCTTGTAAGAAGAAATTAAATCATGCATAAGTTATACTAAAAACATGAAAAGAAAGCATCTTGATCTCTAGTAAGTCCTTCTTTTTCCAGTATTAAACGTTAGTCCAAGGTGATTTTTGCTACTTCGTGAAATGAAACCTGCAGATACACATAGATATTCTCAGTAAAAACACAGCAGTTATCTGCACTGAGGAAGGATCATGGAGGTGTTTGCCCATTATAGCACCAGTTTTTCACCACAGAAATTTTTGCACTGACATCTTCAGTAAATAACTCCTACTCTGTAAATCTGGGAGTTTCATCATCAGCATGTCAAGTACCTGCTGAAATGGTTAGTTATGCAGATATGAGATGTTTTTCCTGCTGTCAGGCTGGACAGTTCAGCCACAAACAAGCTGTTGAGGGAAACCCAAGTGGCATATTTGAATGTAAAATATACCTGGTTCTGTTTACATCACCCACAGTTAGAATCAGTTATTGTTTCTGCATTTGAACAAAAATGTTTTCTTTTCTATGTTTATCCTAGTAAAATGATGCTTATGAGTGCACATGATTTATGTGCATCCTAATTTTCTACCTCTCCCAGCAAGCAGGCTCTGGGGAACTGTACATAAATGTGAGTAAATGTGAGTAAAAATTTACTTTAAGCCTATGAGCAAAATGTATGGGCACATGGACAGCTAAGTGTATTTGAGCCCCTAATTTAGTGAACTACTGAATTACTATTTTAACCCTCAAAATGGATGCTGTTGCATGGCTTTCATGGGGACTGTTCAAAAATGTTGGACTTAATACACACCTCACATCCAAAAAAGCCGTAAAACAAGCTTCACTAAACTCTTCAGGATGTTGTGATACTTCTGCTCACCCAAGTGTTAAAGGAATGCCCTGAGGTCTCAAATAATGGGATGGGTACTTATCTGTCTTTTTGTTGAAAATGAGGGGTAAAATCTCTATTCTTAGGAAATTTTTCTTTCATTATCTGTGGGCTTGCACTGAGAATGTCTCTGTAAGGTCTTCTGTCAAACCAAGGCTCATTGGCACAATGGCACAAGGTTTTAATTTGCTCAGAAGTTAAGCTGGCAATGGTCAAAGGAAGAGACTCTTACCTGTCTGAACAAATCCCTGTGTTTGACATATGGCATGGGCTGTTGCTTCATTTGGAAATATCACAAATGCTGTGTTTTGTAACTGTCAGCCTAATTACTGTCTAGTGATTAGTGTTTGGCATAATAGACTGTCTCTCGGATCACTTTAGCTGGTGATGCTTTGCGTGACCATTTCATAACTTAAGATCGTAAAATGGAAGGCTAAATTAATTCACAGGCATGAATGGACCTGAAAGGTTTTACCTTGGCCACATTTTTCCAGCTAGTTATCCACTACCAGTAACTCTCTCTTGTTAGAGCACATGCACATACTTTGGAAAACAAAAGATGTATCACCATTGCCACTAAAACTTAAATGTCTGTCCTACAGTGCATGACAAGTTTTAGGTAGGCAAAAGCCTCCTCCTCCCCACTTAGCCTTAAAAATGCTTGTTTGTTTCAGGTTGTGTAAGTCCTACAGCAGTCACAGAGGTGCCAAGAGCCCGGCTTTGGCTGGGGTGGGTCTTCTTTGTATCGCTCACAGGAGCCCTGCCGATGTGACTGTGGTTCCCCCAGGGCAGTAGCTCCTCTCTCCCGGCTGCTGCCACCGACGCTGTGCTCATGGCTTCGGATGGACAGGCCTGATGCTGCCAGTTGCTCCCACACCTCAGCACTGCATGCTCCTGCAGGAGCAGATGCTGGCTGAGGAAGGGAGCAGCCAGAGAGGGACCGAGTGGTGGCTGCAAGAGCCAGACTGTCAGATGTTTCAGTGAATGCACGCTGGCAGGGACCATGGAGAGATCAGAGCTGAAAGACAAAGCAAAGGGGGGCCCAGTAAAGTGAAGAGGACTACAAATTCTCCGGGATTGTCAAGGTTAAACACTAAATTCTGTGGTGTTTTTTTCATGGGATGACTGTTTTTGTCACCAAGAGCAATGATTTGTTGTCAACTCTTCAGGATAGTGGTGTTCTGGAGAAAGCCATGTCAAAAATCACTGTGCAGATGATATTCTCAACCTCAACACTTGTCCACAATATATTTTATCTCTAGGCTATCCCAAAAAACTCAATAAGCCACATTTTCTTCAGGGTATCAGCCCAGAAGCACAAGATTGAAGAGCAAAAGTGACAGAATGCTCAGAGCTGCTCATGAAGAAAGACCTCATGAGATTATGTCTGCAATGACTACTGTTCTGTATTTCAGAAGTGAAAGCAAGGAATGTGTCAGAAACATTTTCTCCTATCTTCAGAATGTTGTGGTGATTCAAGTCTCCAGAAGCTGGAACTCTAGTCTAACGAGTGTGTCCTGGATAAATCCCTTGCAACACCATTATAATACCAACAAACCAAAAGAGAAACCATTGGCTCAGGAGACATTATTTACCTTTCCAAAATAATTTATATCAATTAATAGTTGATATTAATATTAATTACAATATTAATTAGACTGGACACACCTGTTTCATGGATGTGAAGAGCTCTTTGCAGCTGTGCAACCATCAACCATCCCAACCATGCAATTTTGAAAGTATTTACGCATTTAGGCACCACAGTTCCAGGGTAGCCTGATCAGGACAGCTGACCCCACCAAATGGACAACAACAAGCTTGGAGTTGAGCCATTATCTTTGTATGAGGCTGATGTGTGTGCAAAATAATTTATTTTTCAAACTTACATTACTGAACTTTCAGAAAAAAATGGGCTACTTCTAACCTAAGACTTCTGTTCCCTGTGAATGTTTTGCCATAGGAACTCCAGTTAAAGGAAATTATCCTGAATTCCTGCAAAATCATGAAGGAATCCTTGAGCCTTTTTGCTGCAAGAATTGGTCATCTTTTCACACAGCTCCAAGGACCTGCCAGCCTAAACATCCAAAGGAGATGAGAGAACTGAGCAAGTAAACAGATTTCTACTGCTCTGTTGTGATTTTGCCTTTCTCAAATATTGCAAAATAGAAGCACCAACAAATAACTGTAATAACCTGAACCTTTACCCTAGTTTTTGTAGGCTGGACCATTTTGAGATCTGTCTCTAGGGAGTGTTTATTGTGGTGTAAAATTGTCCCAGGCTGCCAACAATAAACAAACAGAGCAATAAAAGTTGGGCTATTTTTGTCTGTTTTTTTCACCCTGCTTCATAGAGAGGGAACTAGCTGGCTAATTAAATTATATAAATTTATGATGTGAATCCCTACATAAATCCAGGTTCAGTTGCAGAGTGACTTATAGGGAATTACAACATCATTGAGTCATGATCATGATCATTTGGACAAATTTCCTCTCTTTTAGAGAATGCAAATAAATTATAGAGATGTTCTGGATTCTAGCACAAATGATAAATGATTTCAGGCAGAAATCTGATCTCTCATCTTCCCAGGTTTTGGAAAAGAATACTCTGTGCAAAATATTCCTGTCCTGTATTTCTTATAATCTACCATGGGCAATAATTGGGCCACCCAAGGCTGCCTGGATTCCACAGCACTGAATTGGGATTCACTGGGATTCAAAACTGGACTGGGTCTGTGTAAATAGAGAAGTTTTTAGATGCTCGCTGGACAAGGAACACATTACCCACCTGTGAGAGATAGGGAAAGAGTCATAAGATGCACCCTGAGGTCTGGCCACAGTACTAAAATCATGCATTGCCCCTCTTTTCAGGCTTAGTGTCCTTCCTGTTTCCCAACACAAGATTCAGACAACCAAACAGAAAACTAAAAAGATAGATCTATAGAAAATAATCTAGAAATTGTTTGGAAAGCCCTTGTTAATCCTTTGAAAAATAATGGGTACATTCAAAAGGAATGAGAATCTGTTCCTGATGGGTCACACAGAGTGTTATCTTGGAAATTTTTGTACATGAATACGGAACACAGGCATGCCTCCCTTCTACAACAACCCCAATGTTTGAAATCCCACTTGAACATGTTCCTAGGATATAGAAAAGATGTGTCAGTGGTTTTCCAATAAACCAGCTGATGCAAACATCAAGTAAGAGTCTGCCCTATGGGGGACTACTTAATCTAAGTACTTGAGAACTGCTGGGAAGTAGCTATTGACTCTTTCTTAAAAAGTTGGATATTCATCACTCCCTCTCTATGGGAGGTGAGAAAATCATACATAGCCTGGATCCAGGTGGCAAATAAGGTCATTAGGGCAGTCATCTTCTTCATCCTTCAGAATTAAGGTATGGACAGGGAAAGGCTCTGAACTTCAAGCTGCTTGTATAGCTTGTAGTAGGCAAAGAGCACTGCACACAGCCATGCAGGGGACCATGAAGAACTCATCCAACTCTTCTAGAGCACAAAACCAAACTCTGCTGCAGCACAGAGATTGCTAATAGCACTAATCATGAGGTTTACTGGCAACTTGTTAAAACACCAAGAATTAAAGAAATGTTCTGCTCTGGGATCTGAGCTTGGCAACACCAGTGTGAATTACATAAAAGCACAACTCTGTGCTTCCAACAGATCTGAATATCTGTACATTTGAAATAGCTATCATTTATATTGGTTTCTTATCACTATCGCTTTTGATCACAAAAATAACTGAGTCACACTGATTTGAGGAAAATTTTACTCTCTCCATAGTTGTTATGTAGATAAATACTGTGGTTCAAGTGCTAAAATACACACAGTTGAAAAATAATTATTGATAATGTTAGCCAAGAAAAACTTGGCAAGCACTCTAATGCCATAGAGCTGGAAATAGTGCTGCCATAAAGCACCTTTATTTTTTATTAAATAAGTAGGATTAGACAAAATGTGTCAGTGAAATATACCTTTTCAATAAGAGTTAGGTAAAATTACCTCTTTTTTGTTTCTAAAAGAATGAACATTTTCTTTGAATTGTGAATTGAATTAAACAATTATATATTTCTTTGGTTTCTTCTGACTTTTCTCTCAAGGAATTATATTTTAGGGAGAAATAACTAAGAACACTTAGACCAAATTAAAAAAAAAAAAAAGGAAAATTAATTTCTGTATAAGCTGAAGCAAGAATTGGACCATAACTGTTATTTTCTATTTAAATATAAGCAAACTCAGATTTAAAATGTGTATAAATATTTATTATGGCTATTTACAAATAAGACAGGTGTTTGATCACTTTGATACTAGTATTAAATGCTTACTATACTGTCCTCATTGAAAAATTCCCCCGGGTTAAAAAACTTTTTTAATTAGTTACACAATTTTGGAATGATTTTCAATGGATGCATTCCTGGAAATAGAAGTCTGTGAACAACAAACTGTAAAATTGAAAATAAAATAATAAAATTCAGCTTGTGATTTGTTCACTGCAATTCTCTCTCCTTCATTCTAATAAAAATTCAAACATTTAACAATAAGTATTAAATGACTACTTGCTTTAAATGACATAGCAATTTATTGAGATATAAAGAGTAAAGTTGTGGACCTTTCACAAGAAAAACACTCAGCATTTGCCTGTCTGTCTTGATAGCAGTGTTGGAAGCGATTCAAAATTTTTTTTACTGTACCTTAATGAAAAGTTTTTTTCCTTGTACACTAAGACAAAAAGGATTAATTCCTAGGCAAACTTGGCTAAATAAATACGTTTTTGTACTTCATGGAAGAAAGGGGTTACTTTATCACTATCAAAAGCTAAGTGTCTCCAGTTTGTTATCAGTGCACAGTGAATGTTTGCCTTAAGATGAACTCAATATCAGGAACCTTACAAATGAGGAAATAAAAACCAGACACCGATAAAAATGTGCTGAAAATGTTCCTTTTGTCAAATTCAATGAGGGTGCCCTGTGCCTCGTGCTCTGCTTCACTCTAGGGCTGGACAGGATTACTCCATTGACTCTTTTTTCTGTTTTAACTTCCTGGGACCCACTGGAGGCCTGGGAAGACTCAGGAGTTCTGGTGACAGACACTGGAGGTCTGTTATCTTTAAATGAAGAGTCTTCCATTCCAACATGAATTTTTGCCTTTTGGTTAAGCTCAGAGGAGATCCATCTGGTGTTCTGGCAGCACAAATCTGCTATTATTGCCTCCTTCATGTGCTGCAACACTGGCTTAAATAGTGCACCTGTAGGATTGAGAGGGAATTTCCCCCATCCAACCCCATCCCATGCATTTGCTTTCAAGCTTGACCTATCTTGTTCTTTTGGGATTGCCAATAGAAGGCTTAAGTCATGGTAGTGGTATTTTTTATCTTTGTGCAACTGAGAATTAAACTGAAGCTACTAATTAGTTCTATATGCAGCCTGGAACAGCCACTAAATTTTTATAGGCTTTGCCCTTCCCAGTTCAACACAGTGATCTAAAGCCAGTTATGTTTCTCAATACTAAGTCCATCATCTCAGGAAAAGTAGTTTTCTCCAGCTGTTTTACTGAGAAATGATAAAACACAGTGGAAAAACAAGAAAATATGGAATTTTTTTCCTTTCAATTTAAACTGACTCCTTTGAAAGGGAAACCAAAATCTGACATTATAATTTTTTAACCAGCTTCTCAATTCTGTACGCTTGCTCTGGAAATTTCATGGATTCCTATTGATCAGCAGATGCCTAGGCTGAATGGATCATAAATGCATGTCTGGATCCTGAGCTCCTTTCCCTGGTGCTTTTGCAGGTTACATACTCAGACTGCTCCCCCCACACTCTCCCTACATCCAAATGCTGTTTGTTTACTCTCCTCTGTTTTAATGCATTTGGGACATCATCTCCTGGACACTCTTCTAAAAAGTCCCAATAAGTGAAAAAATAATTTAAACTCTCAAGGACTCTCTTCAGTTTTGTGCTGAATTTAGTGTAATAATATAAAACTTCAAAATACAAATAAATTTCATTAACATAAAACTATATATTAAAAAACAAACACCCAAAGCCCTTCTCATGACAAGCAGTATTGCGCTGCCCTAACTTTGATAGTATAAAGCAAAACAGATCAATAAATAGAAGTTATCTGTCACTGACCCATGTGACCAGAGAGAGAACCAGCTCTCCCCCTGTAGATCCTGAAGAGAAGCAGACCCAGCAGAAGCTAAGGTGAGGAAAAAGCTTTCCTGAGAGGCAGGTTGCTGACAGATGCCATCAGGGCATGCAGGAATGCGCAGGGATGATGTTCCTAACTTCTGACCACCATCTCTCCAAAGTCTGTCTTGTCCTATATGGATTGACCACACTGATGTGGTTCTGTCTCATGAGCAATGGGATTCTTTGAGAGCCTTCCCATTAACTTGGTTTCACATTCACTGGACATCTTGAACTCCCAGGACCCTTTTAAAAATCATGAGTATAATCAGAATGCCAGGAAATATAAACTATTTTTTAAATAGTGAACTTCTGTGAATCCTATTTCTTGGTGGAGAAATGTCACTCCCTTGCTCTGGTGCCTATCAGACAATGTGACCTTACACATACATCTGTCATTTGATGCAGCCAGGAAGAATAGGGTCATTCAGAGGGTTTCTTTCCCGGGGCAGAGTCTCCAGCTTTGAAAATAAACATCTCAGCTTTTTCTTGACATTTTGTTTTGATAGTGACTTAAATGCACTTTGGCATTTGTCTAGTAACAGGAGATAACTGCACCAGGGTGGAATGGTTTCAGAGGGTCCTTCTATTACACTTTTGGAGTTCCTGTTGGGATCAGTTGCTGCCTCTTGATCTTCTCAGTGCTCTGCCGTTCTGTGAAGGATCAGGCAGCACAACATATGCAAACAATCTACATTCACAGAAGAACTCAGATGGAATAATATTTTCTTTTTAAAATTTGTTCTATCCATAAATCTTTAATTTGGGATCTTTAAAAAAGAAAAAAAAACAACCAACAACCACATAAAGCTAATACGACATCTTAATCATCTTTTGGTTTATTTCAAATTGTACATCCTACTGCTACAATACAAAAGTAAGCAAACTTACAAAAACACACCAAGCAAAGTCTATAGTTTCTACACACACTCGTGGTTTTTTGTATCATCAAATATAGAGACATAGAGAGGTATAGAGACTTTGAACAAAACTCTACCATCTGTATTTATCATGCTCTTTGTGAGAACAGCAGCCTTATCATATTACTATTTTTTAAAAGGATAGGTTGCTGGTCTATCACTCAACATCTATCCTGTAGGCAGCTTTTTTGTCTGGATTTAGGTCTTTAATCTCTCAAACTATATGGATTTCCAGGAATTTAAACAGTCATCTGTCTAAGTCTTAATGGATATCAGAACTTTCCTGCCATTGCAATACATTAAGGAAGCGTCTCCAGGGAAAATGCTGTGTTTATGTTGTACTGTACTACCTCTTGAAGACTTCCCTATCCTATCTAACTATGATTGTGTGGTTATGACCAGACCATCACCTAATCTCCACTTCGTTCTTAATTTCCTCTGTTTGGAAATTCACTCCATATGCGAGTGAGAAGAGAGAAAAAGGTCTGAATTCACTTCAGTGTCTGGCTATTTCTGGGTCAGGTTAAAAAGGCACACATGCTATGCTTAGTTCTTCTTTTCCTTCCATGGGATCTTAGCAAGACTCCTTGATGCCAACACTGCAAGGAAATCTTGGCTCCCTCCTGATTTTACTGATATGCTTTAAAAATAAGAAACCGAACAAAAGAATATACACTTTTAAGTAGGGGTCTATGATGCTCTACTGACAGTGTGATCTCTATTAACAGCTTGCTGCTTGGTTTAACATAACAAGCATGCAACGTGAGGTAGAGGTGTTCACAACTTTTGGTAGGTGGGTTGGCACTGGTTTTTTGGAACCTGCAGGGGTGTAATGAGGTGACATATCCAAAGGCTTTATACTTAGGTTGGGTTTCCATATGGATTTAAAATGTATTCAAACATCTTGAATAAATTGCGGGAGCAGCCTTCCTTGAGATATTTGGCACTTTAGATGCAATTAGAAACCAAAAGTGGAAAAGACTTATTGAAATAGTTTTAAACTTCAAAAAATAGTGGACTTTGGAGGTAGTTGTAGGAATGGGAAGGTTCAAGGATTATAGTAAATATAAAAATATTTCTGCATGTTACCATCCAGTTCAAATCTCTGTACAACCAATCCTTTCATCACTTGAGCCAGCTTTGCTACCTTACTTCATCCAGAGCACTCAGAAGAGTAAGAAAACCAAGTTTTATTAATCTTGTACTTTTTTTAATGTCAACATTAGGTTTAGATGAATCAAAATATATTTATCTGCCAAGAACTCGGTCCAGAGTTCTGGATTTCTTCTGCGACAGCAGATAATTTTGCTCACACTTCAAGCATATTCTCTATTTTAAATAATAGTTTTTCATACGGTAGAAATTCAAAGATATGTAGCTAGGTTCTGACAATATAAGCAAGGGTGTTGATTTGCAGACATTTGATTTTAAAATCCAAGTATTGTGAGCTTGCTCCTGTGTTTCTCACTGTCAAACCCCAAATGAAAGTATTTGACACCCTGTCTTTAGAGAATTGGAGATGTGGATAAACTGTGTGCCTCAAGTCTGTTCCTGGAGTTAAATGGAATATCTATCTATGTCTATCTATGGCATGTCTATCCATATTGGGCTGTACCTGATCTCACACTGGGGCAGGTCAGAGGTAACTGTACTGCAGTCAGTGGAACAGACTCCAGCCTCATAACTTCTGTACCATAGAATTTCACTTACTTCAACAAAGTTGATTTTGATATGCACTGATTGAATGAGCTTCATATTAAAGACATCATGTTAAAGTCATTGTTTTTCTTCTGACTTTAGTAAAAATCCCAATACAGCAATACAGTAATAAGATGAGATTCTTTTTTTCTGCTAAAAGTGCTAGTTAGATTTCTTTAAAATAAGCACATGAAAAGTTTGGTATTTTCTTTATAAAGAAATGCATACTGCTAGCTCAGAGAGTGGAGAAATATTTTGTAGCATTAAATCATTTTTTACAGTTCAATCTTCTGGAAGATTTCCATATGTCATATTTACACTCACTTTCTATTTCATGCAATGCAGATATTTTACATGCAAAAACCTTGAAAGAAAATAACATACGGAGTCGCCTATGTAGTTATTTTTTAAAATGAAACTGCATGCTTTTGTTTTTCAAAAGAATTTTAATGGAGTGAGTGAAAGACCCTGAAACATGACTGTGTTTCATTAAATCAACTTTTTTTTTGCATTTCCACTGCCCAGCTCAAGCTGTGATATAGACCAATAAAATGTAAAATTTTCATGTGTTCCACCCAAATCAAAGATTTATCAATTAAATAATCACAATGAATGAACATGAAGTCATAGAATCATAGAAAGGTTGCAAAGACCTTTTGGTTCACTGAGTCCAGCCAACTAACCAAGTACTGCCAAGCCCATCACTCAACCATGTCCCTGATCGCCACATGCACATGTCTTTTAGAAACCTCCAGAGATGGTGACTTCACCACTTCCATGGGCAGCCTGTTCCAATATCTGAGCACCATTTCAGTGAAGAAAGTTTTCCAAATATCCAACCTAAAGTTCTCCTGGCACTGTCTGAGGCTGTTTCTCTTGTCCTGTCACTTGTTGCTTGAGAGAAGAGACTGACCCCCACCTGTCTACACCCTCCTGTCAGGTCACTGTAGAGAGTTAAAAGGCTCCCCTTTGATCTACTCCTGGCTAAACACCCCTAGCTCCCTCAGCTGCTTCTCATCAGATTCATGCCTCAGACTTTTCCCCAGCTCCATTGCCCTTCTCTGGACTCACTCCAGCACCTCAATGCCTTTCTCATAGTAAGGGGCCCAAACCTGAACAGAGGATGCAGCCTCACCGGAGCTAAGTAGAGTTGTGTTTGAAAAGCTTGATATTCAAGCTTGAATATCCTGAAATGCTCTTTAATGGACTCTCTGCTGGCCTTAAAAATGCAAGACACCTAAATTCCAGTAAAAAAATCCTTCCTGATTGTTAACTGCTATTTCTGTAACCTAGAATCAATAAATGTTGGGTTTCTGAGCATGGTCCAGTCATCTTGATGGTTAAAATGTGCAGTAACATATTTTTCTACTGAGGAAAAGAGATTTATTTTAGAGATTATAGGAAGTGACAAGATAATGAATCTCTGAGCTTCTAAAAAATACTTTGGAGCCATATTCCATCCTAGCTAGACTATAAAATTCTGCTGGATTGTATAAATCAAGATTTAGCCTATCTACTTTATATGTAGGCACCTTGAGCTGATGGAACTATTGTGGACCACATGATAAGAAATTTAAAAATGCAAGGAATGAAATATAGCTGTGTTTGTAAAATATTACAAACAAATTAGCTCTTTAAGTCTACCATCACATTCAGATCTGCTGGAAATAAGTTCAACTCCCATGGAAACACCTGAGTGGCACTCAGCATGTCTCACAGGAAGTAAGCAGGGCAGAGAAAAAGAGACCCCTCTATTACTGCTGTCTTAAGGCAAGCTTGCATTTCTAGTTTTGAATCCCCAGGCTATAATGGGGGCTGTCTAGAGATACGCCAGTAGCCTTGCAAGATGGTTCGCTACCAAGAAACTTGACAGAGTAACAGTCAAATTTCTGTGTTTTCTGTGGGGTTGGGGAGCAAGGGAAAAGGTGAGGTTTTGTGTTCAGCACCCTGTCTCTGTTCACATTAATCACTGCATCATCAAAAAGTGGTCCTTTATTTGCTGCTGACTATTCAGGCTAGAAGACAAATTTTCACAAATAAGAGTTATGAAAGATCTCCACCAGTGCCCTGTTTCCACAATGGCACTTATCTACAAGAAAAATACGCTGAAATGCTTAAATGTGAGAATAACTAATCATGAAAGAAGACTGTGATTCCATCAGATTTCGGGAATGGTATCTCCCAGTGTTTGCTGTTGGATTTGCCATCCTGGAAAAAGGCCAGACTAGAAGGAAGCTTCAAACACATTGCTGTACTTTATGTAGCAAAACAAACACATTTGCACTCCACTTACTCTCTCTTAAACCATGAAGAAAATGTTTTTGTGTTCTGTTTGATTGGTATTGAATAAAAGACCAATGCTGAGTAAAAGTAAAAGACCGGTTGCTGGGTCACCAGTACTACTGGCACGTGTAACTCATGGCTCAGAGGGAAGCTTTGTGCCTCTGGCCTCCATAACTCTCTGGGCCATGACGGGCACCAACACTGATCTGGGGGAAGGACAGCTGGCATCTGGAAGCAGGCAAACAGTGTGGCCTTGTGACACCTGCTTCACACCTTGCAAGGATTGACAAGAACCAAGCTGGTTGATATGCCTGGATTTGCACTGTGTTAAGCTGCACTGAGTGGGTTTTTTGTCTCAGGTTCCAAATACCTAGTAATTTCCTAAACCTCCTTTTTGTTGTGTGGTCTAAGTACAGCCTAGGTAGAATGCTAGCCTTGCATGTTTGCAGCATTCAAACATGAATGCTCCTCCAAGAAGGCTTGCCACATCCTTCATTTTTAGGTCTTTTTTCAAGAAAAAGTCTTCTTCAAGCTCATTGACTTGGTTGTGATTTTGAATCAATACGCTATTTTGAGCTAAGTCAGTAAGTCACTGACTGTAAACCAGTCCAAGCTGGCTTGAAACTTGTGGAAGTACAGTTCCTGACATGAGTAAACCCGGCCTCAGTTAAAAGTTTGCAACAAAGTCCAAGGTAATTTGCTACCAAATGTTTTGTGTGAGGCTTAAGATTCCATATCCTCTTCCTTAGCAACCAGCTAATCATTATATATTGTTTGCATGGTCGTACCAGTGAAGACGTACTAAAGCACGAACACAAACTTTATTTATCTGGACATTGCTATCTGCTACCTATGACAGTATCACTGCAGATTATGAGCACTCACTTGGCACTGCCTGCTACTGCTGATAGGATGTGGTATTTGCTCCAGACCCCATACTCTGCATGCAAGCAGCTAATCAGTCTGACCATTTGCTGAGTGACTTGACAACTGCAAGAACCAGATGTTAAGTTCCAGAATTTATTTTTCCAGTAGGGTCACTTAGGTCTCTGATTTGTTTCCTAGCGAGCTCTTCTTAAGTCTTTTATCTGCCTTCTTGGCTGATTTCCATCAAAACAATAAAGCATTTATATGTCTCAGTTTCTGCAAAATCATCATCTCCAACTGCAATTTCACTAAGTCCCTTGTGTAATGACGCGAAGGTTGTATTTTCCTTGTGAAAGTTGTGAATGAGGTACAGATTTTGTTATGTCAGATACAATATTCTTATCTTGTTTATAACTGCTCAAAAGAACATATTTTGAAGCTTCATTCACAGAATTGACATTTCAAATTTATCAGAACAGCATTTACACTCTAATGTTGGTACAACTACAAAAGTTATCTCTGACGGGCCGGAGTAACAAATTTGTTTTGAGTGGAGGGAATCCATCCAAGTCTCCACAGGGAGCAAAGAAAAGACAAGAAAACCTGGGTTAGCCTTTGCAATCATACTGATAACAAACATTCACCCTGAAAACACTAGGGAAAAATAAATTAAACACTGCACATTTTCCTGATAAGCATTCTTATCCTTTGCTTACTTGCACTCAGATACTAATATTAAATCAAACAAATGTGAGATATATATATATATATATATATATATATATATACACAATATATACATATGTTTATAAACATTTTTAAGAGAGTGCAGTTTTCAAACTCCATATATTTTGGTTTTGCATGAAGAAAGGCATGAAAAAAGAAAGTGTTGCCTGATATGACAACACTCATTAATCAATATCTAACAGAACCCTACTTGCACCTGTAAATTGCTGCTTCCTCTTTAGCAGATGTGCTTCTCTCAAGATTTGGATTACAATTATTTCTTTTGCGGTTCTGGTATGAAGGAGTACCTGGTTCTAACAATCACCTAAAATACTTTAATTACTTTCCAACCCTTGATTTACATGGTGGTACTATCCTAATGTATAAGCAGTACCCAAAAATACATTCTAGTATTTTTATTAAAATGTATACTTTTATCTAGTATCTTGTTCTTCAGCCAATCAGACATTGGATGAATTCACTGGTTCAAATGCAAAGTCTGGCTCAGAAAGTCCATTTACAGAATGCCAGCAGACAAGGGATACTATAGAAGAACGTTGTTAACACCTCACCTCCTTCAAAAGTCTTCCCCTTGGCTTCATGTTACTTCATGTCAGAGATGAGCTACTGGATATAGGGTGGTTTGATCTGAATCACTCCACTGGTACTCATGTCAAACTTTTTTTACTTTGTAATGCCATTCTGTTAACATTATCAACCTCCATTTGCACTGCTGGGTTGACAAACCTGGAACTGGCAACCCTACACAAACCCAAATCATCCACTCACAACAACATCCAAAATTAATAGTTGTGCCATCCTCAAGGAGTCAAAGGTGTAGTCATGATTGTACAAAGCTCAGAAGACACTGTAGTTACTATTAAATTAAATCCAAGGAGTTGAATCCTTCTCCTTTCAGCCATGATAAGAGGAATTTCTTCTCCACTCTAATTGAGGACTTAGATGCCACTTCACTTGAGTGATCACAGGACCAGAGAATCATAGAGTCAGGTTTATACAGTGGTGCTAGTAGCGACATGCATTATTATTTTCTCTAAAATACACTTTCAGAGGCCAGGGTCCATCTCTTCCATTAGTAGCATAAGCCAATCCCTTTTGTTAGCACAAATTCATGAACATCGTAGTTTTTCAAGTCTTGTTAGAAGTTGTTATTTTTCCACATTCATGGCTACTGTAAACATGTTTGAGCTGTGTTGTTGGCACAACTAGTTAAAGTCCTTGAAGAGGTTGTCTTCTCTCTATGGATGAAAAGATTGAAAGAATTTGAAGGGGAAAAAACAAATAACAGAGATGAAGTATTTGAGTAATGAGTAAAAAATTCAAAATTACAATTTCAGCCACTTGACTGAAATATATCACAATAATTGATTAATAGCATCTCTTCCTGCATGTGAAAACAAACACAAAAAAGACTCTGAATGTTTCTGGAACAATTCTGGTGATGTTCGGTCACTTGTCTAGTATTTTAGAGAATGCACAAACTACTGTTTGTCTCACTCTTGTCAACTGTGACTGTCAAAGGGGCCCCCAATGCCATTAGCCAGATGTTGAGGTTTTCAAAACTCATTTTGAATCTTCCCCAGCAGATTACTTCCCTCTATTGTGTTTGGGCAGGATGGCTTCCAGGAAATTGATTCCTTAAGCTTCAGACAATTTTCATGTCTTTGCTTCCCTCTGTTTACTCCCTCTAGATAAAGAATCAGTTACTACATTTGAAACACTTGGGTGTTTCCCACCATTTCACAGGACAGATGGATCATATGTATAAAACTTGCATGACTTTTCTTACTGTATATATCTTGGACATTTCCTCTTTTAGTGATGCCAGCATCTTTCTAATCCTTAGTGCTACAACAGAAAGAAAGAGCAGGTTTTACCTGCATCCTTTTCTGACATGCAAGTGTTAAGGCAGCTCCATGATCCTCCGTGCTGTTGTTTGGTAGTGAACAGGGTGTGTTGGTGGGCCAGCACAAAAAGGAAATGCTCCCCTAATGCCTATCCTTTCCAAACATGCTGTGTCTTCCCCTTATGGGAAAGGTAATGTGGGCATGTCTTTGTAAAGAAATTTTCACCAGTGGGTGAAAACAAACATTGATCCTCCTTTCTGAACATCTGACAGAACATTCAGGCAGACCCTCATTTCCTGTAGGTTGGCCATGGGAACTCTGGTGACAGTGAGCTGATTGTAGGTTCTTTCAGTCTCTTGCCTCTTCTGGGCTCTGCTTAAATTAACACCTTGTGTGAAACAGAAAATGCCTAGCTCAGCCTTCTGGATTTCATTTCAGGTGCACACATGTGCGCCCCTCCTGGGTGTAAGTTTCCTCCAGGCCTGCAGAAGGTCCTGTAGCAGACAAGTGGACTGTACTGGCAGGTTTCTGTTGTGGCAAATTTACTGGTCCTGAGAAGCACTGTACTGGAAGCTGCTAAAATTTGCTTGTAAGGCTCTGGTTGCATCTCTTGTTGGGTCTTCACAGGCATATTTTTCTGTTTCCAGTTGATAAGGCATTCCAAACTGAGGCATTCAGACGTCAGGTTGAATTTTCCCCAGCAGATAGTTTTACTTTGCAGCCAGCTCAATCTGCCAGCAAAACTTTGAAGTTTAAATGATACATTAACTTTACTGTAGTTGGGGGGTTTTTTTGTTTGTTTCTGTTTTTCGTTTTTTTTTTTTTTTTTTTGTTGTTTTTTTTTTTTTTTTTAATATTAGAAACATAATACTATCAATTAATCCTTAAAAACTCTTCCTTTTTAAAATTCATCCACAAGGTCAAATCCAATGCAACTTTTACTCTAACTGAAGAAGCCATCAGGAACCTTACTTCTTTGATTTTGTTGTTTGAAAAATCTTCCCTTTAAGACTAAACAGCTTTCCAAATGCTTGTAGTAGCTAGTAATAAAATACTGTGGAAAAATTCTTAGGATACCAGATAACTTGATGTTGATGGATATGTCATATACTCACTTTTGATTAATAAAACAGCCTATCTATCAATTAAATAATTTCACAAAAGTTTTAAGGCAAATCCAGGGCCATATGAAGTCATGACTTCAGGGGTCAAAGTTCTTGACTTCACTGAGAATGAGATCGATCTCTTAGTTCAATAAGCTTTCAGGAAAAAAAAATCTTGTAAATATTTTATTTTAAGAAGTCTTTTATAAATAGTATTTTACAGTTTAAACAAAAATATAAATCTTAGTATTACCATAGCATCAGTCTTGTTTTATCTTGAATCATATTTTTTGTACTTGTAAAACTTGACAAACAGGAACCACTACTGAATTTGTGTTGTTCAGCCTTGGTGACAAAGCAAGAAGTCCTCCATAAGTTCTGCAGAGTAACAAAGAGACAGAGAGAGCATCTTATATGGCTTTTATTTCAGAGTAGCAGCTCCTGGTATAGTTCTGAAGATCATGGCAGGTACTTCTTTATTAATGTTTAATGGATTGATCAATCTTTTCCATCCACTGTTGCCTCTTAGCCATCAAGTTGGTAAACATGAGCAGGCCCATGACTGATGCTCCTCTTGGTCAGCATGACTTTACAGAGGAAAGAGAAAAGATTTGCCATCACTATTTATCTTACCTTCACAAAGAAGGTTCAATATGAATGTATCAATTTAAATATGGTAGATGCACATGACATGGGAAGACTAGTGCAGATTTTGTTTTTAACATGTAGGCGGCCTGTTTGCATTTTGAGGTATAGTAATCTTTTGTACGAGCTGTTTCTGTCTGTTCTTGAGCTGGATTATGCACAAATATCTGCCTTCTCCTTTTCTAAAATGGTTTATATGCAAATGACAATTGTCAGCCAGTGTAAAAGTCCCACTTTAAATTACAAAAATTACTAATTGTCTTAGAGATTTTCTTTTGTTCTGTGGATGCTAACATGTGTTCTATTCTACTGCCTGATTTCAGTGGCATTGTGTGAGGAGGGACAGATTCTGAATTACAGATGTGGCCAGCCCAATATTCTGTGGCCAAATTCAACTCTTGGGGGCAATTCAAAGAATTACAGTCAAATTCAGCTCTGTAGCTCATAAAAATTTCATATGCTTTTCCAAGGTATGTTAAAGAAGAACCTATTGTAAATCTGTAAAACGGCCACAAACCTTGTAAGAGAACTTTTTTTTTAATCTGCAAGGTATCCAAAAATTGTTCCTAGATGGTTATATTTGTGCATAAAAAACTGCCATGTATAAAGAATTGCCATATAGTTTCAATTAACATTATTTTGATTTTAGATTAAAACAACAGAATAAGGAATAATGCAAAGTTTCCATGAAAGACCACAATACCTGTATTTCTTGATCTTTAGTGAGCTCTGCAAGAAAGTGGGCACCTCTGCCTTTTCCTTGCATAACTAAGAAAAATAATAGAAACAATCCAAAAGCTTAAATATTTGTTTTGACTTTGCAACTTAAGTGAGAAGAAATTTCAGGCTACAGCTATCCACCTTCCTGAACTCATTCATTCTACCTCATTCAAACTCTATAGCATAAATCTTAAACACAGGAAAGAAATTAGTTTTCTGGAAGTTGTGACAGCTATTTCTTTCAGTTGTTTAAGGAAAAGGAGTCATGTTAGATATGTAAATAGTAGTGTTTATACCTTTGTCAGAATGCTAGCAATAATTTATATCCTTAATTCTGCCTAAATGGGAATAATTACAATTAGAATGTTTTCACTTTCTCTCTTTGACAGGTGTAGATGTCACAGAAAGAAAATCACATGAGACTGGTGTTATTTTATGCCCCGAGTATGCCACTTTAAATGACAGATTTTAGAACTCTGTTTACAGAAACCAAAACTCCTCTTGTCAGAGAGATAAAAGAGCTACAGGAGCCAATTAAAGGATCAAATTGCTTTCTTAAAATGTATGAAGCACAGTATAAAGTGCACCAAAACATGATTTTCAGAAGGAAGTGAAGTTATTGCTTGAAATGCCAAATAAACCACCAAAAACTTTTCATCCTGTCATAACATTCTTCCAAATTGAAGTTGATGATCCAATGAGGTATAATCTGCGTTATTTATGAACAGCAATGTGTGATTAATAGCCACAGTGGTATCCATTTAGGTAGAAAGCTGCTTTGTTTGAATCAATAGGAACCACAAAACAAATACATATTTTCTTCAAGGGTTTCTGTAGAATTGTACATCTATTGCAGACATTGCTCTGCTGCCCTAGCTTGCATTTTAAAAGAACTGAGTACTCTCACCTGCAGAACAAAATAATAGCTTTGAATTTTAAGAGCTGATTTTGACAATGCAAATAACAGATAGCCTTTACTAATCAGATCATCTTCCAATATCCCAGAATAATTATCTGATCTATGAAGAAATTCTGCCTTTTTTTTTTTTTTCCTTTCTTTATCCACTGTGCTGTGGTGGATGATGGACCTCAGCCATGCTTTTAGACAAAGATAGTATCTTTTTTAAGAGCAACTTCTATGAGTAGAAGAAGCATTCAATGCTTTGGGCATGCAGTTGAGTTTAGACTGACTCGTACACAAGAGTTGCTATGTCCATTAAGGATTTGATCCAAATCCCAGTGAAGCTGAGGGACACTGTTTTAAGCCAAATTATGATTTAGAACCAGATCAAGATTGAAATGATCTAAATTAAATCTTTTGTAAAAAATATTGTACTTGCTTGCTAGATTCCTATCAGAGGACCATCTGAATTTGTCTTTGCAATCTCTTTTACCATCTCAGATATTTCCATTTATCACAGGGCTTTTAAACTTCTAGAAAACATAGTACTTTCAGTCAGTAACAGTGTAAGTTATTTGCTTTCTTTGGTTATTCTCATATGACTATCCTAACTCTAACCTCTTTCATAGTTTAGAATTCATAGCTAAAGTTATAAAGCCTCTTTTATCCGCTTACTCAATGACCCTCATATTGGAGCGCCTATTAAAAGCAATATAACTACTAGTGCAGACCTTGAGACTCCATCTTCACTATGCTCTTGTCTGTATTTTCACTAGTTATTTTAACTTACATCTCTTGTAAGTTAAAAAACACTTTAAAAATTATAGCTTATCATATTCAGTTGCACGCAATAAACTTGATAGAACTGAGTCCTCACTAAAATAAGCAGGAGGAGTTTGTACTATAACATTTTTGCACACCTAAGAAACTTCTAAACTACATCAAACCTGATGACTGTTCCATGTGATTAAGAATAGCTGTAGTGTAAGAAGATTACATTAATGGATGAACCATAATGGATTTTTTTCATGTTTGTTGTGAAGATCTCCTTGTCCATAAATGATTCTGCATTATGCAAGGTGAAGCTTAGTTTACTTTATTTCTTTTTCTGTGGAAAAAAGGCATAAATTGAGAGCTTATCCCTACCCCTGTATAAAAGGAATGCCACTTAAGTCATGGTAGACAAGTGACTGACAGGCGGTTTTGAGATGTGGGTTCATTTCCTCTTTCTTCTACGTTGTGAGTTTGAGAAAGCTATCATATCCCTCTTTACTTCAATTCTCCTTCCAAAAACTAGGAACTTAGGCATATTAATAGCAATAAGAGCTTAGGTACCCATCTTGCACATAAATGCCTGTGTTTAGACATCTAAATACCAACAGGTTCTTGTGAAGAATTATTTCTATATTCAAATCCAATCTTATGTAGGAAAACCAATTTCTGTAGGTGTATTCCAAGCAGAAAGAGCAGAAAAGGGATTGCTGTTATGGAAGATGCAATTACTCTGCAAGTCATCATAAGAGACTGCCTGAGCTAACATAGCTTCATTAAAGTTTAAGACAGTAGGGGTAAGGTAGGTAGGAATGCAAAGGGTTAGTTTGTATTGTTATAAGGGCAGCATCAGAATGTGATTTAAAGCATGTTTTCTACTGAGAATTAAGTGCTACTGGGGCGTCCAATCTCCCCAGGTAAATAATCAAGCCTAAAAGAAAATATATTTTCCTGCATGGCAAGTAATAACTATAGTACTGTTAGTCATGCTGTGCTGTTTATTCTTGCATGAAAATGGCAAACTGCTGGCCCACTTTCAGTTCTGTGTCTGCTGCTTGACATAAATCAAGCTGGCAAATTTAAGTCCTACTGGCGTCCTTTGAAAATAAAATTACACACTTATACAACATGAGCTTCTGAATATTTCTGCTGTCATATGTCAGATGAAATGTAGCTGGAGTTAAAGAGAAAACAATATTAAGACACTGTCAGAAAATGTGCATCAGAAGTACAAGGAGCCTTGAAAACTATGGGAAAAAAATGACCTGGGTGAGATATATTTTGTCAGGGAGACCTTTGGATTTACATTTTATACCTTCAAGGTGCCCAGTCATAATGAACAAAGGTATGCTTAATACAAATTTACTCCCTTTTCAGTTATATATGAATTAATACATGAAGTTTCTTTGTTCTTCAGTATCACAAATGAACAAATTAAGAATAAAAAGATAAAAATAATTTTTAAAAAAGGAAAATAAAAAGAAAGTATTAAGCTGTATGATCCCTGGGCCAGCTAGGAAATCAGTAAATTTTATTTTCTATAAACAAAAGGGTAGGGTTTATCTATCTGTTCATTACAGTAAATACTCTGGGCAAACAATAATTTCAATCATGGGGTTCAATATTCTTCTGATTTAGACAAATCCAATCCCACAGTGTACAGCTGAGCTCATTCCATAAGGACAATTGTGTGTACACTAGCAAATTGCAGTTGTCATATAGCCCAGATTTATTGACTCCCAACATTACAAAACAGGTTTACCAGAGGGATACTGGTTTTGATTTTTATGAGACATTATCAGTTCAATGCACATTTCCTAAAGGATTGCTATGTGTATCAACATAGTCTGATTTTTCAGTTTTTGTTCCAGATAGTTGTGAATTCGAAGGAATGTCAAGATGGAGAATTTCACCTCATGAGACTGAGACACGTCCAGAGCTGTGAAGTAAGAACTGGAGTCAAGCCTGTTCAGCGCAAGCATTTAAAAAAATCCAGTTGATGATGGGCAGTGGACATTATGAGAGCTGGTAGAAAGGCAGAGGCAGACTTAGGAACAGTAGTATCTGTGCAGAACTTTCGGCAATGAGCCCACACCCAGAGCCAGGAACTGGGGATGCTCCAGAGGGGACGATTACATGGAAGAGCTGAGAAGCCATGCAAAGGAAAGCAGGGCATGGACATCCATGAAAAACACTGGATCATCCATTTCTGGTATCTCAGGTAGGGTATCTGTCCAAACATAATCTTCCACTGAGCAAGGTACACATCAGCCAGTTATCCAGATTTCCTTGGGAGATGATGGGAAGAAAAGGGCAGATTACTGCTGCAGCCACCTGCAGGAAGGTGTCTATGTAAGCTGGACAACCAGCTCTCCTGAGTGCCAGCTTCTGTGTGCTGTATAAGAAGGGAACATAGACAGCTAGCTCAGATCACAGAGCTTTCACTGGAGACTCCTAAAGTTGGATGTGGTGAAATTTTACTGAGCATCTGATAAAGCTGGGCTGGTGTTTCAAAGGAACTGCAAATGATATTCAGGGTATGTTGTGGTCATAGCATGGGAAGCAGTGGCAATGCCCAGTATCTGTCCCTGTATGCCAGGGAACAAATGCAAAACAGTCCAGACTTCGAGGGAATTAGAGAAATTAAATTGATTTTCTGAAGAAATAATTACATTTCATTTTTCTCAAATGTGTAGAAATGTCTTAAATTTTCTGGAAAGAGAAAATAAAAGACACTGTCACTGGCCAGTTTGTGACCACTCAGTGTTTCTGTCTCCTCTGGCATGCTGAGCAGTCTGTGACCTCTACGGCCACCCCCAAGTTTAAGAAGCTGCACTCTTTTACTCCATGCCATTCACATTTTCTATTAGTTGCGGCAGGTTGGAAGGGATGAATGATTACATGCAGTCACTGTTCCTATAGTAATTATCTCAATACTCACATGCATAGCACATTGGGGTATTTTCTTCTCATTTAGCCTACTAATTCAGAAGACAGTCCCGGTTGTTGCTAGTGGGATGGTATAGAAATGCAGCATAAATGACTGCAAACTTCTCTAACATTCAAGACAACAGCCTTCTGCTCTGCCTCAGCTTACCGTTTTTTGAAACCCACTGAAGACCCTCAGTTTTTTGGTCTATGCTTACGCTGCACCTAAGTAGTTTGCATCCTTCTACCTGGATGTTTGTGCTTTATCTAGATACACAGTGATCCCACAGAATAAGTACAGCATTTTCTTTTATCTGTGCTCTCTCTGCCACAAGAAACCTTCACATCTTTAAAAAAGATTACACTCAGGCTACTAACTATTTCACACAGTCCTCACTGCCCTTCCAGTGGGAAGATCTGTCATGTCCACACTCTGCAGTTACTGATAACAGTAACTGTCAGGTTGAAATAGAAAATGTAGTAAATATTTGTATTTGTTTTGGCCATTTCACTGCTGAAAATCACTCTCTAATCCTTACAAAGTTTCCACTGACCACAGAAACTCATTTCTTCTGATACACTGAACAATAAATATACATTAACTCCCACTGCTCAGTGTAGAGTTACATTTGGAAACTCTTATTCTTTCAACAGTTTTCCTATCAGATGTACTTACCCTAGAAATTTTCTATAGGGAATATTGATAAATAGGCTGGAAATTTTATTTATAAACTTACTTAGACCACACATTTGTAAGGTGTTTGGGTAAACATTTCTCTTTCTCTTGATCAAAAGTCATTCCTGAATAAATCAAAACCTCTATAAATGTATTAGACATTCATAGAATGTCCACAAAAGGGAGGATGAACATTTTGTCCGTTCTTGCAGCACAGTATTGATTGATCTTTGTAACTCACAAATTAATGGTAAATTAGAGATGACAAAATGCAGATTCAATATTAGAGTGTCCTCTAAAAAGGCCTACAATACCAGAATACCTTTCTTGAAAAAGCTTGAGGAAAAAAATTGTATTTTTAAATATAGAAAACAGTTACCACTTCTTTCACTGATGCATGATGTCATAGCTATACTTCTACAGACTACAGATTCCCAAAATACATTAAAATTAAGCAATCCAGACTGTTCAGCCTATATTTCACAGCGTAAAATTCCATAGACTTGGGTCTTTAGAGCTGACAGTCCTCATTAGACAATAAAAGCATCCTCATAAGGATTAGTTTTTCCTAACACTGTCACACTTCAGCAATTTGATCCCACTGAACACATACTGACTGCTGGAGAAAGGTTTTAGGAACCTTAGTCCTTCTTCCTGGGCTCCCACTGCAGTGTTGCTACCTTTCCAGGTGCACTCAGCATCACAGCTTCCCTTTTAGTATGGGATCACAAGTATTTTTTCAATTTTTTTAATTCAAAAAATGTAATGGGGAGATGTCCTTTGATATACGGGCAAAAAGTTGTTTACAAAATCTTAATGGACATTTATCCAAATACTGTTATTTTTAAATGTCTATGAGGAAAAAACTTGTCTTGGACAAAGGGAAAGAGGAGATGATTTACAAATTGGTGTTGTATCTCTCACTAGACTACCTAGGGTACGGGGAAAAATTGCAGCCAAGCTCATGGGCACAGCAGTCCTTAAGGTTCTGGGGAGAAAGATGACAGCCTGTATTTGTAATTATTTTAACACTCATTCCTGTGACTCAGGATTTTGCCTTCCATTTGCTTTGTATCTAATCTGCAAATATTTATTGAATTTGTATTTAAGAATAGATAAGCACCGTGAAATACTTCAACAATCCCTGTTTCCTTCATCTGAAGCAGCAGCATTTTCTAAAATAAATGGGCTGCCTGGCCAAGGAAGGAGACACAACAGTGCTTTTGCCTGTGTTTCTGCCAGGGACTCCAAGGTGAGAGCAAGAAGGGAAGTGAGGCAGGGCCTGCTGTGGATGCTGCTGGGACAGCCAGGGTCCAGCTAGATACAGCCTGCTTAAATTTGACAAACATAAAGGAGAGAGAAAGGGGTGAGGGCAAAACCGTGTTTGTGCCAGTAGAGGTTAAAAAAAAGAACTGCTTGGCACAACTTGTGTTGGGGCTGCAGGTAATACCTTGTGTACTGAAGAAGCATGTGCATTCTCACATGCTTTTTGTACTCCTTTGAGATACAGGGTGATTGCATTTAGAAATAAGTACACAATGTACCCTGAATGTTGTCCTTTCCACAAGAAAAATATTTGTGTTCCCCTCCGAGGATCCAATTTTAGTCCATAGTCAGGGATTATTCCATAACATTAAACTTGATTACTATGTTTACTAGGAGATTTTCATGAAATCTGAATTTGGAAATTCAGTCATCCCCTGGCATAGCCTTCATTCTTACAAAATTTCTATTTTTAGAGCCTTCAAATCATGCACTACTATGACCACTTATCTACCAGTACTCTTGGGAGAAAGAGCAGCAGTGATGACCCACTATGGAAAAAGGGAAATGGAGGCACAGAGTATTGGTTAGACTGCCCAGCATTCTGTCTTTTCACTTCATCCTCATGCAGCTCTTCCCTTCCTCTTCTTGAGATCCTTTCCTCCCTAGTAAAGGCAAAACTCTTGCTGTCTTTTCTATGGAACTAGAGTCCTACTTAAAGCTTGCTCTGTCTTCCAGTTGGTTTGCCCCCTGTGAGCTGCAGAAACAGGTTCTGGAGCTCTTACACTTCAGACAGCCTGGAAAACCAAAATGGACAGGTTGTTCTCTATCCCTAGGCTCACAGAACCACAGAGGTCTTATCTTTTCCTTTTGTTTTGTTCCATTAACACTACTCATTCCCACACAAGCACAAAAATTAGTACCTTTTTGGCTTCTCTTGGGTAATTTTATTAATGCCCTTCTCCATACAAATCAATTCTTACTGATTTTCCTCAAAGTTCAGAAACCTCACTTACAGCCCTGACATGTAAAGCCAGTCTCAACAATAGAAGGTGCATTATATAAAATAGTTCCTAGATTTCTTGCAGAAGCATCAGTTCAGGTCAGTGCTTTTCAGCAGTTGGTACTGCAGCAAAAACAACAGCAACCAGCAGGCAAGGTAAAAGTAGTCTTACCTGAGTGTGGCACTTTTGGGAACCTTTTTCCTTGTACTTCTTGCTGTTGGTCCCATCATTCTTTTCAGGTAGCAGTGAGATTCAATTTAATGCACAGACTCACTGGACCATTAAATATCTGCTGGCTTTTCTAGTGCAAAAAACATAAATTAAAAAATATTTGTCAGACCTGTGTATAGTTACCTATTCCAAATTCTTCTGCTGTATTCTAAAACTGAATGTCAAGTGATCCAAGTGAAACAGATATCTAATTTGTCTCCCCCCCATGCTTCTGTCTCTTTGTAAAGCTGGGGCTCAGATACAGAGACAGATATTTAGGTCCTTGCATACACACTGTTATCTTGTAAAAGAGAATTCTCTTTGGTGCTGAATGTTTAGTTTTCCTCACTTGCTTTTTACTTCTTTTAGCAGACTGATTTTCAAGTGCACAAAGAGCAGACTTTTGAGCCATGCAGAATGGACACAGTAAATATTTTAATAACCATCTGTGCCATTTTTAGTATTTGGGCTCTGTCAGCTAATATATGTACTCACTGATAATAATATTATGGGTTTCAGAAGAGAAAATTTCAAAGTAAAGCACTGAGATTAGCCATGATCCATCAAAAAAGTAGCTAAGTATTTGCTGAATATGGATATTTGAAATGCAAAACTAAAATTAGTAGAGCATCAGGGTGCAATGTAATAACCATATAAGAATACTAAAGCCAGAATAAATAAAAAAAAAATTGTAAACCATACAACAACATAAAAATAAAAAGGTAAATAAATAAGGTAATATATAAATATAAAAATATAATTATAATTATAAACATAAATAAAAATAAATAAATAAATAAATATAAGGGAAATAAAAAAGGCAAGCACAGAAAATAGTGCAGAAACTACAACTCTGCTTTATCTTGTTTAGGTGTTTCTCTTTCATCTTACTCCACCAGTGAATCTGTGCTCGGCTTTCTTCCACACAATGCTTTCAAGCCTGCCTTGATTCAGGATTGTCCCTTACAAACTACCACAGAAAATGTGTGAGTATTACATTTATTCTTAAGTCCTCCTACTCCCTCCCCTGTAGCAGTAAGAACTACAGAAATCAACAGAATGCTGGTAACTGAGTAAACACTGATAAAACACACCACTACTGCTTTAAGTGGGTGTTGGAAGAATCAGAAATACCTCGCTGAGCAGCTCAGCACTGAGTGGATGTTTGGGTCTGACTGCAGTTCCTCTCCACCCCTATTATTTGTTACAGCCCTTTCGAATCCTATCTTAGTAAACTCTGTAAGTTCTCTTATGGGACAGGGAACATACCTTCCCCTGTGCTGGTAATGGTATGTTGGTTCTGGGCCCTATTTCATCTCTCCCTTTCTAATGGGAACTAAAAGCATGAAGATATTTCCTGGACCCAACTCTGGGCCAGTGCTAGCTTGACTTTGAGTCGGTTGTAGTTTGTTATTGGCAGACAAATATCAAAACTAAAGGCTAACCTTAAGCATGTGAAGCATCTGCATTCCACTGCCACACGTGCGCACCTTGGTTCTGGAATACTGCAAATCAGATCTTCCTCAGGTTACTGGAGGACAAGGTACACTGATCTCTAGATAAATTAGCTCTGCTGAGTCATGCTCCCTGCAGCTATAGTGCTGCTGCTATCTTGCCCTACACTGAAAACAAGTAGAAACTTACCTAAAGGCCCAAAAGGGTTTTCCAGTAAGATCTGCCAGAAAGCAGAAACCATAGAATTAAAGAGTAATTTTGGTTCTAAGGCTGGAAGAAACCTCAGGAGGTCATCCAGTGCTACCCCCTGTTCAAAGTGGGAGCAGTTTAGATTAAGTTGCACAGGGCCTTCACTTTCACGTCAGTGGAAATTAATTGACTTTAAAAAATTCTGGGAATTGAGAATCCACTATGAACACACAACTCTTCCTGTAACCAGTTGCCACCAATGATGTTTTTGTTGTTGGTTTTAGTTTGGTTTGGTTTTTCCCCCAGAGACTTATTTTTAGCCTTTATTTGACTATGTTAGCATCCTAACTAACTGATATCTTGTTTTTAACTCTGATTTCTTGTTTTGATACTGCCTGGCAGAGGCTGTCATCACATAACCCTTTGAATCAGACTGAGCTTCATGAATTTATTAGTGAATTGTGTTTTTCATGTTCCAATTGCTTTTGCAATCCTGTGCTTTCTTTAATTTATCAACTCACAGATAACAAGCTCAACTGTCCAGTCTTGGGGAAGAGAGCTGGATAGAATTTTAATAGTTGCAGGAGCAAATACAGAGCTAATATATGCCTTTTCTATCTACGGTAAATTCCCCCCTCTATATTTATCCAAGGGTTACAATAGAAGTTTTGGAAATGGCATCATGATGGTAATTCATACCCAAGTTAGCTATCTACCAAGAACCCAAATTCACTCTTCCCCAGGAAGGCCATCCACATGCTAAAAGAACATTTCTAAATATAAGACTGCTGATTTACATATATTGATCCAGAAATTCCATGGATTTGCTTGTGACTTCCTTGTGAAATTATTCAATTTTACTAAGCAGATCTTTCATTACATTACTTACACATTTTTTGTGGCATCTGCAAAATTGATCAGCAGAGAGTTCATGTTTTTCTCAGACCATCTATAAAATTTGATAATTATCTTAGCATGAGAAAAGGGCTTTTGGACTATCACTAAACAGCAGGTCATTGATAATTCTCAATTTGCACCTATATTTCAAGAACTAATATTTGTTGTTATTTTATTTAGTATGTGCAATATTGGTATTTTAATTTTTATCTTTCCTTAATCAAAATGCCAGCAGATACTAGACGAAATGTTTTAAAAACCCTGAACTGTATAGTACTCATATTAATTTGGTGGTCACATGCAAATGCCAGAGTTGGGGCTATACATGTGACAGAAATGTCTCTCCACAAAATATCAGTGTGAACTTTTCTTTGCAAACCTGTAGAAGAGAGTTTTTTCCCCTGAGAATTTTTCAGTTGCTCAGGATGGAAGTCTTTACAATGACATGTACAATTATCCTCCAGTTATGACTTTCCACATGGACTGCTTTCTTGCACAAATATTAAAAGCTGCACATGTTTGAAATACACTGAAGTATTTCACTGCTTATAAAGAAGGAAAGAAAATTTTTTTTTTTTTTTTTTTTTTTTTTTTTTTTTTTGGTGTTTGCTTGATGTTTTCCTTAAAAGTTTATCTTAAGTGAAGGAAGGGAAATATTTACAATTGCAATGGAACAATGGCCTGGAACTAAGGAAGGAAAAGTTTAGGTTAGGCTGTAGTGAGAAGTTCTTAACTCAAATAACCTTAGACTGCAAAAGTTTTTTGAGACAGCATCATGGAAGATTTCTATTAACTGTGCAGGTGAGATACTCTAGGGAAATACTTTAGAAAGAACACAGCCTGGTGAAAGTTGAATACTAGACAACCATCACCTTTTAACATGATCTTTCTTTCTTTATGATTCTTTCTCTATAATTTTATTAGTGACACAAAGGAGATTTAAATTTGAAGCAAATTTTAAAACCCAACATACATAAGACATATATCCAGTAAAGCACAGATCCTATTGAGAATAACAGCCCAGTGAAAAAATCCAGATCCAGTTTTTTTATCCATTATGTTTACAATTAAAGAGAACATTCAGGTGCTGGATTATTGAAAATCGCATCCGTGCAGCATAGCCTCGCCAGAGTGGCCTAATGATACCATGGCCTCTAGAGCCTTCAGCACATCAAAGATTAACAAATGTTTAGGGGAAGATAAAATTCTGTGATTTTTTGAAAGAGACAAGAGGCAGTGCCAGACAAGTCAGGAGTTCTCACTTTACTCGTTCTAATTCTCTGCACAAAACATCTAAGTGAGAACATGTTTAATTCATTTTGGCACTTTATTCTATTCACATATTCAAAGAAGTAAAGGAAGTTTATTTAACTACCAGAATTTTAATATGCTCTGTTGCATGAAACTTAATTTTCCTAGTTGTACGATATAAAATAAGCTGGGGGCTGGATAACACTTGTTCTGAAGAAAGCCCATTTTATGTGGTGAAAATGCTGCAGATTTATGCTACCAGAAAAGTGTTCAATCTGTTCTGCTTAATGATATCTGAAATTATCAATTTCAGTTTTATGAGCATTCATTTCCTCCTTCCTGTCACATTCATATTTAACAATTGTAGTTCTCTGTCAAAGAAACATCTGTTTGAGCTGAAGGGAAAAACATCATACATCAGATAACTTTGAGGTATTAAGTTACTTTCTGATTTTAGAAGACAAAGAATAATGATATTTGGCCTGCTACATGCAGGATCCCCTATTAGCAGTGCCTAAAGTATTTATTCCTTGAAGTTGCATTGTCTGTGACATATGTCCGGGATTGAAGAAAGAGTAAAACTTGTCCCCCTAGTGTACTGTTGTTGTAAAATATTTAGCTGTCTAACCTGCTGGAGTTTGTCTAAGATGTCATTGTGGCATCTTCTGTATCTTCTGTGTGTTTTTACTGCACTGAGCACAAGGTCTGCTGAAAGACATTTCTCTTCAACAATTTTCTTGTGACTATAGTCTTCTGGGATGGAACAGATTTCACCTGGTAATACAGTTTCTAGAGAATGCAAGGCAAGAACTAGATAATATTTTGCTTCTGCTTATCAAAGCTTTTAAGAACTGTCTTGGCATTTATTCATGCTATTAACATAATTATTTTTGTTATAAAATTTAATTTTAGATCTGTGTATATACAACGCTTTTCATTATATATTTCTGAATATCATTTCAATTGCTTTGCATCACTCAGTTAAAAAAAGGTCAGATGAGACAGGCAAAAAATTATTGAAGTAATTCATTGATCAATATTTTGTTCCTGGGAGTTGGCTCTAAAATAACTTATACTCAATATTAATCTGGTATTATTATAGTATTGGAGATATATTGTCCAAATTATATTTATAGTAAATTACTATGCTGTTCCCAGAGCATCAAAGACAATTTAGTTGTTTTATGCAAATTCATTGAACACAATGGGGAAAAATAATCTTGACTATTCACTGAAGTGCCTCACTAGGCCTCAAAGGGAGGCTGTGAGGAACATGTAAATGAATGAGTAACAAATCAGATGCAAATTTGGAAATTTACAGCAGGATATTTAGCAAAAGAAGTTTGACTAGAATGGCCACATGTAGCATTGCAGAAAATATTTAGCATTTATTTGGAATGTAGTCTGTGAGTCTGTCTGGGAGCTGTTTGTGTAGGGGACTGTGGAAGAATCTACAGTGAGAAACAGATCCTTATGAATCTAAAGGGAAGGTAGAAGGGGTTTGTTGCCTTTCTGGCTGAGGTTGGTGTTTGGCCTAGGAAGGGAGTGATAAGGGGAAGTTGGAGTACATGCACAGTGTAATGCAGCATTGTGGTGTGACAGCCAGTGCCACACCCCTGCTGGCAGTCCTCTCAGACCACCCTGCTGCACCCACAGCTGCTAGGCTGCACCTCAGCCATAGGAGTCTTTCCCTGTAAAGTAGCAAGAAAAAGGTTTAAGCCTAGGCCATTAGATTAAGGGCTGTCAATAGCTCTCTCATACCCCCAGGCAGTCCATCTGGTAAGCTTAGTTATGCTGGGTTGGGGAAACATCACCTTCATGTATATTTTGACAAAAATTAGCTTTTTTGGATAGATTTTGGATGAGGCTACATCATCCAAAAAGAGGGTGTCATCATCCCATGAGGGTGAGTCTTGACAGGCTCACCCTCAGAACACCCTCAGACTGGTTCTCCAGCAAAGAGATTGAAGAACACCTTGCTGGTAGAACCCAGCAGGTTCAAGTCATAAATTAAGCGCGAGTTTTTCACAACTGCCCTGCACATGAGGACAAAGGTACTTCCAGAAATTTCTTTTGAAAGGCTGAACTTCCTACAGACTTCACAACCTCTCACATGCTGCAGTAAATCCTAATTTTGTCATTTGCCATTTAAGCATCTAATCCTGTCACTTAAAGTCCTGTTTAAACCAACTAAATCTTACTATAAATTTAACACAACATTTAAGTAAGTACCCCTTGCATGCTGTTGCAGTGAAGAATCTCTACTTCTTTTCACACACTGAGTTACAGTCACTATATATCCTTGTTTGTATCAGGATCAGGTGATGGAATTTAAGAACAGTCTAAAATACAGAATACGATTGGCAGAGACATGTGTCTTGTCTAGAAAGGACATCTGCAGGGACAACTTTGAAAACAGGTAATTTGCAGCCCTTCACTTATTATCTGTTTATTGTAGTTTCACAGTAGTATTCAAGAATATCTTATGACAAATATTAAAAATATCTAAATCAACTGGACACTTTCAGGATGTTCTCTGTGTATTCTGAGCATTGGCATGAACAAAAATCTATACATGTCGCACGTGATATTATGGACTATAAAAGATATTTTCTCTAGGTGACGGTTATAGAAAGCTTACTAGATAAAAAGCTAGAAAAATTCTAATGCTATTTCTGTTGGGTTTTTTTTCTCAAGATTAATTTGTTCATTTAAAGGGTAATTTATTCTCAGTAATTTATTTGTAGATATAGGATATTAGCTCAGTTTTTTAGAGCCCGGTGCTAATAAATTCCAAGGTTGTGGGTTCTAGCTGCATATGGGCCATTCACTTAAGAGTTGGATTTGATGAACCTTTTTGGTCTCTTCCGATTCAGAGTATCCAGTGAAATCCAATGAAAATCCTGTGAAAATGCCATGTCCCCCCTGGAAGATGGAGAAGATTTGGATTTAGATCTCACAGCAACTCATTCTACCTGCTTGTATCTGTTAGATTATAAATGGGAATTCCAACCACCCCAAATTGTTCCTAGAAGAATATTTTGCCTTAAAATGCTTTCAAATATGCTTGTACCATGTACCATTTCTACAAACAGCATTTTTCCCTAAGCCACCTGAAATTTCTGTCTTCATACACAGAAAATGGCACAGGAAGAATTTGGCACAGTCACCTTCAGGATAGGAGGTGCCTGCTCATTTTGCCCTCCAAGTTCACCCTAGGTAGCACAGCTCCGCCCACTGTGTGTGTGCAAGGACTCTGAGCTCCATCTTGGATGTGTTTCGGGCGAACTCCCATGGAATCCCAAGCAATCTTTCTGGAAGAAGATTTTCCTGTAAAAATCAAATCCATCATATAAGGGGAGGATATGTTCAAAGCTGAGGGTACATTTCAACAAACAAGGCTGTCAGCCTTGCCCTCAAGGTCAAGCCTTAATTTTTCAGCCAAGTGATAGGGATTGTTTGATTTAGAAGAAACTCTGCATGCCAGCTCCTCAGAGAAGAATAACTGAAATTTCCTTGCTTCGTATGTTACCTAACAATCCTTTTCATCAGATGGTGCTACACTGGCTGCTCTGATACTGTGCCAAATCCTTGGCTTTTATAAATCATTCTTATCAAATTAATCTATTTTTGTCATCTGAGGTTCTGACTCTTCTGACTTATGCTCTCCTCCTATTTAAGGTTAAGAAAATATCTCTCCAAACTGTACAGCCCAAATTTATGTCTTTTGAAAACACAGCTGATAGACTCCCCCTGTTAGACCAACAAGGCAATGTCTGGAAAAGAAATACATGCATTTTAAAAGGATTATTAAATGCAACCCAGGGTAGCTGGTTTACAGACTTTTCTCTTAACCAGTTTCATGAGTATCTGAATAAAAATTTGTTTACAGTTCTTAGAGGCAAGCAAGCCATATCTAAAGAAACATTCAACCTGAGCATGGTATAGGTCATATCAGGAGACAGTGAGCAATTCTAAGGATTTCCTTAGAGAATTCTCCTTCTCAGCTGGTGTTTGTGGCTAAACTGAAATTAATGTGATGTAGAAATGTAATACAAAGAGTAACTGTGAAAATAGAGAGGCATGTGTGACAGGTTGCACATAACCCTGTAAAAAAGACACAGATTGAATTTGATTTTTAATCACTTCCCTGTGAACCTGCTGAACCCACTAGGATTGCCTCGGGATAAGTGAAATACAAACCTGATCCGTTTGGTTTGCTACAGCCTCTGGCAGTCTAAATGTAATTTCAAACAAACCAGAACAGCAGCAGTTTATCCTTAGCCGGCACAGATGCAAGAGATGACTCAAGAAGAAATGAACCAGTAACACATTTTGGAGGAAGAAGATACCTCTGCCTGTTTTTTAATTCCAGAACAAAAAGGAATGCAATTTGCTCCCATTTTTGTAGCAGCTGAGGGCTGTTTTCCACATGAAAGCAGTAGCTGTAAAAGGGACATCCTGCTACACTCTGCATTTCCTTTCTTTGCTACAGCAATCACTGATTTGGCTCTTAAAACTGGAAATTCATGTTCCAGTTTCTTGGGATCTTCTGTTGGGGCCAAAGAGCAGCCTTGATGCCTATTCACTGGTCATGGAATTCCTTTAACTGAGAAACAGGTTCTGCTCAGAAAGAGCAACTGGGACAAACACTGGATTGTACCCTTGCACACACTGGGCCTCTGCTCTCTGTGGCCCCAAGACAAAGGGCCAAGAAGAAGAAGCAAAAAGGGCCTGGATAAGGCCTGAGGAATTATTTCAGCTAGATCTACCAGCTCCCACACTTCATTTGCTTCTAATCAGCAAATACACCATCACAATGTTGATGACAGCACATTAGAAATTAAGTAATCTGGAATCAATGCTGGGTTTAGACCAAAATGGTTGCTGTGCATATATCAAGAAAAACTGCTGAACTGCTGCCAGCTCGTGTGCTTTAAGCTGAATTTACCTGGGTGGCAGACTCGTGCAGGGAAAGAATCTTGTAATTGCTTATCAAGAAGGTGAGAGCACTGCTATTGCAGGCATGAAGGTGAGAGGATAGAAACACAAGAAGATTTGAAATGCAGCTGCTGAGCTTTAAGAACAGAAATGGTTGCCTGAAACAACTCAATGGACGAGTTGATGTATTGTTTAAAGTGACGGAAAATACTGTTCAGACAGGATTCAGAAATATTTTTTCCTGTTTTCTAGGGGAGACACAATAATTACTTTAGTTCTCAGTTTGGAAGATATGGCTAATTCTTTGGAAGAAGCATATGATGTATGTGATATCTGATTTTTAGTTCAATCCAGTGGAAATAAATCAATTACAAAATTTCAGTATTGGATGTCCTTCCAAATATTTTATTAATAGAATAGAATAACTCCAAAATAGAGATTCCTTGAAAGATGGGATTTTTTTGTGAAAAATAATTTAATGTTAATGGAAATAGATCTGAGTTTCACCAGAACTTGAAATACTTTCTATAAAGAGCGTAGAAATATAATTATGACAGTTTTCAGAATTTTTCGCTCACTTGGCTCCTTCCCAGACAGTTTTTTAAATTAGCAGGTATTTGACTAGAAATCAAAGTAAAAGGGCAGTAGTACCTAACATGACTCCCACTTGTGTTATCACAGGCTGTAACGTAAAATTGCATATTACAGAGATGAACAAAGGGTTGGGGCTTAGAAAGATAAGTTGAAGCTTTTTTAGAAGGTGGTAATCAACTAATTTGGTGCTTTATACTTGCTTTTGAATCTAGAAAAAGGAAAAGCAAAATTCTTCTCTAGGTTTGTTGTGACATCCATGTAGGTTTGGGTTAATTCCTCTGACTTTTGGAGCATCCATAAGGTGCCTAAATTACCAGCTCATTTGCTCCAGATTCTGGAGCAAATTTAATAGACAGGTAGATGTCTGGAAATTTTCAAAGGTGATTTTGGTTAAAGGTGGCTGACTAATTTACAGCCTTTCCTTCCACTGATCAGAAAACAAACTGAGGGAAAAGGTGTCTTTAGTAGTGGGCACTCAAATAAGCACTTACAATTAAGTGGAATCAATCCAGGCCTACAGGGTTTTGTTTTACCACTGAACCCATCTCCTCCACACTTCTGTATACAGCTCCTGTTTGAAACTAAACTTAGTAAAGATACACGGACTGCCAGACTTAAATTGCACTGCCAATTTCTTCAAGCAAAGCTTTTGGATTTCTCAGTGTTCATTCAAGCAATGACACAAACTGAAAATGTGCATTTTCAACAGGATGCTCAAAATTTGTACACACATTTGATAAAAAAAACTTATACATGCAAATAATATTTCCTCATGTAACTAAATTTCAACAATCTATTGAAATTTAGATGTATCCAAGGTACATATGTAAATCTGAGTTCCCCTTGTAAGCCATATTACTTGTTCCACCAAATACCACAAAAAAAGCTGTAAAAGAATTTTTGAAGTGGATTATGGCCACTTTATAGCCTTAGAGCAATTTTTTTTCTGAATGGATGCCTAAGTAATGTAAGAGGTTCAATAATTCTTTCTGTTCGGTCCAAGATGATAAAGCATGTATTAATGGGTGGAACATAAAAAGTAAATAATGATTCTTCCATTCTGCTCCCTAGTGTCTCATGAAATTGTTGTCATCTGAAGCAAAATACTTCAAAATGTGTTAGACTTGTAAAGGTGAACTCTATAAATTAAGCTTTTACAACTCAATTTTCAAAAAAAGGGGCCAAGAAAGAGATGTCATTGCACGTCGATCAGTGGAGATCTTGTCCTTTGCTATATTCCTTCAAACAAACCACCACATTTTGGTGTTCTGAGGACCTAAGCTTTGTCTTAGGTCCCCACCTGCTCTCTCTCCACGTATTTCCACAACACTAGCTTAATATTTCAGCTTATTTTAAGGTAAAATTTGCCCTTTTCTTCTTCTTGGGCTTTGCCTTTTGCACTGAGCACTAACTTCTTGTGGTTCTGCAAATCTAATGTGAAGCTCTGGGTGCCTTTGAACAGGATTATACTGTCACCAATAGCTCTCTAAACTGAAGGGGATTCTTCTCTAAACAGAAAGCTGAAATACGATACCAACCAAAGTTCTATTTTACCCTAGAACCTTTCTAACCCTTGGAAGAGAGTAGGGCCTGCTTAGCTTAGAAGAGTTTTGTTGGGCAGCACGAGACAGCCCTGATCGTTTGGCCACCCTCTTCTTCTGAATTTGAAGTGGGGAGGAAGACAGAGGCAGAAGCACACATTTAAGTGCTTACCAGCTTTGAATGAAGGCAAATTTTGATGCAACCACAGTCCTTCATCTTGAATTTAATAGATGGAAACCAAACTCAATCCACCCTTCGGTTTTTGCTTACATAAATATTCAAAATATTTAATTTTCCAGGAGTCCTTTAATCCAAATTTACAGATCTTGACTTTTCTTAATAGAAAACAGGGGGACATCTGGATGTGAAATCATAAAAAGTTAGTAGGTTTAATATCATTCTCCCTCTTAAATATTAGCTGATATTTGGCTCTCTCCTCCTTGCCTGCAGTAGACCCACACACCTGACTAACTGACACATTCCACAATGCCAGGAAAATACAGCAACTTGATATCCATCATAGCCTCAGATTCCCGTTTATCATTACTCCACACTAGGTCCTTAACAAATAAAAAGCAAAACATCCTGTCTCGAAGAGTTTTGTGACATAAAAACATCAGGAAGGGTCCAAGAGCAGATGGCAGAGGATGCTGAGTACAAAGAAGGAAATCAGAATTCTAGTGCACGCTATAGATGGTAACATTCAGGGTCAGACTGGACCGGGTTCTCTGTAGCCTGATCCAGCTAAAGATGTTGCTGCCTGTTGCAGGGGGGGCTGGACCAGATGACCCTGTAGGTCCCTTCCAACCCAAACTGTTCTGTGACTCTGTGCCCTTGTGAACCTGCTTGCGCAAGCACAGACTGGGGCACTACAGTGACACTAGGAAAGAGAAGCAGGGTAAAAGGGTGAAAGCAAACAGCCCAGCACTGAGCTCAGCTGAGTAAAGCACATTCCTGGGGATTGCACAGCAGGACTAGTGAAAGGCTTTTTGAAGTTCCATGCATTTTTCAGCTGGGTTTTTTTCCTAGCTCTGTGACACACTTCGAAAAGCACCTGTTGTCCATAGGAGCATTTTTTTTCTTATTGAAAGTATATGAAACAGAAGATTTCTTTGTTACAGAGGGGCTCTGTTGAGAAGAGAAAACAAATCAGAGTCAAGGGATGCAGTCCAAACCAAGGCTCCCATCCTTTTGCTCACCATCTGTGTAGTCAAAGATAGCAAAGGCTTCCTTGCCATTGAATAATGCAAACTTGGGGACTTCCTTGACGTCATTGTGAAGGGTGGGTGGTCTGTGTGAGACAGCTGGCAGCATGCCAGTGATCAAACACATTGGAAGATCTTCAGTGCTAAAGCATAAAAGGTAGTCCATGAAGAAACTGTGCAAGTCTTTCAGCAAACATTTATGGTCCTCACTTTTTAAAAGAATATTTTACTCTGATTTATTACTTTTCTAATAAATGAACTCCCACATGCCAATCTGTAAAGACTGTGCAGAAAATGTTTTAAACACTGAACAGGCATCCAGAGAATAAGATCTAGAATGTCATATAGATAGGTATAAAAAAGATCTGTTTCTGAGTTTCTTTGAGCTACCAAAGCAGCTAAAACAATGATGGAAATGCAGCTGTCTTCCTGTTCCAATTCAAGGCACAAATTCTGTGAGGAGAATGATATTTTATAAATCATTTCCTGCCCCTTTGCAGAAACAATGCAAGCACTTAGAAGTTCAATATTTCCTAAAGCCTGAAGTGACTGCTGAAAATGAGTTTAGAAAAATGACTTCTTTTTTTTCTAAGCCAGTGAGCACCAAGATGACATTTTTGAATGTAAAATCAACAGATACTGAGAGATCTTTTCAGGGTTATCATGGTTTATCTGGCATCTGATGCAGTATTTCTAGAAGTCAGAGTAAAGGTTTTCCATACGGTGGGAGTTAAAGGGATTTTTCCATTAGGTTCCCTCTGTGACAGAGTCTCCTTTCTTTACTTTGGTGCTGGACAGTCCTAAATCAATCCTCATTTGCACCAACAGTTTCAAGAAATATATTTATCCTTTCTCTTCCTTCAATTGCTTTTAGATTTCACCTGATAAAAGCAGGGAGATTAGGCAAAAATGGACACAGAACAATGAAATTCCTGTGGTTCAGCCCTTTCCTTCACAAAAGGAACCCACCAATTAAGGAAATATTGCTTGCAGGGATCCATCATCTTCAGTGTTAACTTGACCAAGAAATGACCCTAGATCTACAGCCTTTCCCCATGGAGGAAGATCAAGGCTGTAGGTCAGGTTATTCTTACAGGTTGAAAGCTGGTGGGTCTGTTCTCCATGGCTTGATGATGTGTTCAGAAACACCGTGAGACACCAGCTGTCCCTTGAAGAAGTTTGTGAAATGGCTCAGAGGCTTTACTGCTAGTGACTAAAGAATTCAATAATAAAGGAGAATCAATTTTTGCCTCAGCATAGAAAATGCAGATGTCTATTTACAGAGTTTATAAACATCCAAATATAGGTATGTCCTAAATGCAATGCATGAGGCAGAATGCCTATAAATCATGTGGTGTTTCTGAGCATCTCACGTGCATGATGAGGATGGTGTTTAAAAGCAGTGCAAGTTACTTCCAGCAGCTGGTATCAGCATTATTATCATAGCGCTAATAATGTCTATGCATTTGCAGATGTCTTTAGTGGCAGCTTGGAAGTTCATCCCTGAACACTTGTAAGCAGTGATATCCTTGTTAGCCTTTTTCACTGCTCACCTGAAACGGATCTGAACGTGAAAGTTGTGGCAAAATCAGGACACTCTTGCTGTTCTCACAATCATTTGCAAATCAGCCTTCAGATCAGGGCAGATCAAAGCAGCCTTAAGCCATTTATGAGCACATGGCTGTGATTTGTGACAGCTCACAACCTCAATCTCTTCAAGGCCCAAATTTGAGATGCAGTAATATCATCTTCACCTTCACTGCTCTTCAGATGATTTGCATCTTTAAAGGTCAGGTCTTGTGCAGAAGACATTACTGTCTAATACACGGAGTTTTCTGTAATTACAGCAACTCTGGATAAAATTGTGCAATGAAAAATGTCAAGCATAAGAGGATTTCAGAAGGAAGAAAATGTTAAGATGCGTGAAGAAATAGAAAGGAGTCAAATAATATTTCTTAAATACTTATTAATAACTCAGATATTGGCATCTTTACAGGAATGTGGCATATTACAATCCAAGTATCATTCTAAATAGTTTGTGGTGTACAGAAATATATTTGAAACACATCTTAGAAACATACAATTCAAAAATGTAGAATGATATATAAATCTCGTGGCATTTTTTAAATTTATCCCAACCTTACAGCCTCCTGTTTCAAAACTGAAAATCCTACTCTTCATCTTTTAGTGACGAGTGTCACTGGAAAAGTCATAATTCACCATGACTTAGGATTTGTCCTCTGCTTTTTCCAGCCTTAATGGAAGAAAAATTGCATTTATGCTCTACCAGACCACAACCTACTTTCCAAGAACTGCTGTGAGACATACATCTCTCTTGACACCACTGCTATATTTATCCTAACAATAAAACAAAGTAGCAATGCAGTAATATTTCATACCTTTGTGGTGCCATTTAAATGTTGAGGCGAAATGCTTCCCTGTTAGACAATACTTGCAATAGCAGTATCTTAAAATAATGAAAACCATGGATTTAATATTGGCAGTGCAAAGAGGTCATGTGTTGGGTGCAAATAGTGATTTATTTGCACTTTGAAACAGCTGGAATGGCAGAATAATCATTTTCACCAGAAATTATCAGAGGTTAAAGTGACTCACTCTGGACAGAAGAGCAGAAGATGGTCCTGAAAAAGCTAGCAACCACTTAAAGACAGATTTTACTGTGGATTCAGTGGGGGAGAAAACCCCAAACCTCAAGACCTTATGTAGTGTTTAGAAACACTTCATTTAGTGTCGGAGGCATGAAATTATACATCCATGTAGTAGAACTGATAGAAAAAAAATTGTATAAATAACCATCAACAAAAAGAAGATGGGTGAAGGAAAATTACATTATCTCTACTTCACATTTAGAAGACTAGAGAGATTAAGGATCTTACCCAAAAAACTAAACCCTGTATTCCAGCCAACAGTCTTGAATGAACAGCATTTTATTCCCTTGTCTCTGTTAATGTTCCTGTCTTTGATGTACAACCAAGAAACTCAGAAATTTGGGGTTTTCCACATGGAAATTGATAGGTCTGTGGTATTGCATCTTCTGAGCTCCAAGACTGAAGGGTAGAGGTTAAAAAGTTTGTCCTAGATCACATAGCAGACCAGTTAAACTTTGGCATTCCAATTACTAATGTCCTGCACTAGCTATGAGCCCTTAGGATATGCCTGGCTGGTACATCATGCCATGTCCAGAGCTGCTGCTGGGTTAGGATAGTGAACAGCACACATAACTCAGATGGTTATAGAGTACAATTCATCATCTCATAAAAGAATACACAATATTAAAACAAGGTAAATACTAAAGCAAACATAAAAAAATTAGTCTGAAAAAATTAGAGCAAATTTTAGCAAATTTTACATATGTAAAAATAAACAGACAAAACTTTCAACTTCTTACTGTAAATGCTTTCTGAAAGTCTTTGAGAACTTAATCCTGTCAAAAGTATCTGCTTTGCACATGAAACTGAACACCATTTTGAATGTCAGAATTCCTTTAAATTTCAGGACTTTCTAGTAACTCTCACCCTGCTTTCTGCCTGTTCTTTGTTGTCCTTAACATCCCAGAGTAAGTCACCATGTATTGAGCTAAACCTTATAAAGAAAATGACTGCACTGCACAGGTCTCCTTCAGCAAATCTATAAGGATGAATTATGCTTTTCCTGTTGAATGAATACTACAACAGTAAAAGACACCAACAGAAAACACAAGCACAGCAAACACAAACAGGAACCCAATGGAATTGACTACAAACCAATTTTAAAAAAATCCCTCAAGAACACAACACCAAACGTAACAAGAAACTAAACAATCAGGTTTGGGGACTTACAGGTGGCTGGCGTGGGGCTCACTACAGTAAAGAAAGTATTGTCTCATGTCTCATTCTGGAAAACATTCTCTGCAAAGAAAAACACTTGAATCCATCATCCAGTTTTTCTTGTAGCTGGATGAGTTTACAGGACTCTGCAAAACACTTGGGGCAGAAAGCAGAAAACAAAGCAGAAAGATAAAATTCCTTTACTGCAAATGGGCCAAGGCAGGAGGGAAGAAGAGTGAGAGCCGAGCCCATGGTTCTAATGTTAACTGTGATGAGGAACTGCAGAGCAGGCACTTATTCACTTGTGGTATGACCAGCAGCTCCTCTTCCATGACTGCCAAACCTGGTGTTGCATAGACTTGCCCACAGGGCCTAGCCTAGGTAAAAGAGTAAAGAACTCACATAAAGACTCTTGAAATTTTTCTAGACATTCCTCTAGAAAAGTCACAACAGAAATGGGAAGAAGTGTATTTAGATTTCTTGTGAGCTGCCCTTTTTAAAACCAGTTTACACAGTACAGCTAACTTCAGCAGAATTCTAAATGTTTTAGTGTACACTAAGGGTATTAATAATTTTTAATACAATTGCATATGTTTGTATTAATTCTTATAGATAGCATAGGCTTTGGCAATTCTATCAAAATTATGTATCAAAAGTTATACAATAATAAGGCACACTCAAGAGACATGGAGTCCAGAAGGAAAACGCAAATTCACAGTAAAGTTATAAAGACTGAATCCAGTTTTGATTTTTTCACTCTGCTAAATCTGAATGTCCTGATTGCTCATAAGTCTAAGATGTCCCAAGTCAGGCTCAGCTTTATACCTGGAAATTCCCAGTGTATTGGTTTGTTTGTTTTTAAATTCAAAAATATTTATCACATAGAATCAAATATTACAAGCTCTCTAATACATAAACATTGTTCCAGGTTTTTGGGAAGAGTTTAAGTCTCTGAATAATTTCTGATTTCTTGGTAATATATGGTCCATGGTTACTCTATCTATTTCTGTCATGGAGAAATGAAGGAAAAGAGAGAAAAAACAAAAACCATGGTATTTTTTTTTTAAGATGAAACAACCACTTACTTTTGCTATTTTTATTTTCTCATGCCTTTCTTAGAAAGGAAGAGTGCCAGATCTTGAATGAATGTCACTGATTTCAGCAAAGTTAACCCTGCATATACCAAGACTGATCCCATAAATCACATGTTTACTAAAGAAAGGGAATGCATTTACAAAAACAGTGGTTTCCATCCCCTGTAAGTGAGGCAGGCAGAGCCTGAGTGTCTCTGTCCTTTCCCTGACAAATGACCAGACCTTCTGAACAAGAACAGATCCCTGTATTAAAGACTCAACACAGCTTACCATGTGTGTGCTACAGAATGCATGCACACAGACAAACCTCCTGAGAGGACTGCAAAAAATCAGATTATTACACCTGGGGCATGGGGTGTAGGCCAGAAGATTCTCTCTAATGAGCTGAATTCAGTACAGGGGTTATTGCCTCAGCATCCATTCATAGATTATGCACTGCATTAGAAAATAATTACCTTTGGGGACAGAACAATTTATGAAGTTCCTAAAATCAAAAATATTTGGTGTACTTGTAAAATGTTTGCCGTGCTGCCATTCTTCTCTGTTCACTGCTATGATGACAGGAGGTTTGGGCAGACCTTGGGCAATACGGCTGTTCTGTGCTTTTGGACAGCTGAAAATGAAAGACTGCTATGAGCTAAGCTACAGTGTAAGAGCATCCGTGGACAGCAGGGAGAAGGAACTCTGCTGACCTGAGATATTATAGAATATGTGGTTTTATTGCAAGGGTCATGGGTAAAAAGGGCCTTGCCTTCAGCCACCAGCCTCGGCTGAAGGGAAGTCTCAAAGTGAGAGGGAGAAAGAACAAGAGGGTAAGAGTTAAGAGAGAAAGGAGTGAGGGAGCAAAGTGGCAGGGATCGGAGAGCAGAGGGAAGAGAACAGAGGTAAAAGCAAAGAGGTAAGAGTGAGAGTAGGGAGCAGAGAGGCGAAGAGGAAGAGCGAGGTCCTTGTTACAATACATTATATCTCCTTTTGTGATGAATATTCTAATTTACAGTGACCAACCAATACAAGACACAAAATCCTATAGAATCTACATATAGCCTGTAAGAACTACTACATTACCATACTGCGTTATATTTTAAACTCTAAAAACTACTCTTTAGACTTTTCTGTTTTGCTACATTGACCTTTGGTTCCTTAGCCAGCAGAAAGGTATTGTTCAATCAAAAGGGATTCTCCTTCAGCTGGCTAGGCTATTGTTTTCAGGTTATATAGTAACTAAGACTCGGTATCCTACAAGTCAAAGTAAGCTTCCATTTCTATTTTGATTATAGGTTTCATATTTTCAGAATCTTTTGCTAAGCGATCATATTTATAAGGTTTCCTGATTCATCTTCCCCAACACTACAGAACATCAGCTCTAAACAAATATTAACATGTGTGGGTATATTTGAACAAAATTTCAATTTCCTAGCCATATAAAATTTAGGTTATTCAGTAAACAAATATAAGTAATGCAATTTGAGAAAGATAAAATGTTTGGGTGTATGTGAAGTCCTGATCTCAGCCAATTACTCATGAGGTAAATCCAGCATCTTACAAGAAAAAGTGTTAGCCACTTTACTGTGAGCTCTTCCTTCACAAAGGCTGAGCTGAAAACTCAATTATATTGAAAAAACTAGGAGTTCTGCCATTCTTACCATGGATCTGGCTTCCACCCTGGTTCTTAATTTGTAATCTTTTAGAGTTGGTGGTTAACAAATCTCACAATGAAGTGTGGGATGTAGTTGAAAAGATATATTTAAATAGAAAAAGTGTGCTAAATGCTCATCTTCCACAATATATTGTGTTCATTCTTGAGTAGATGTCATGAGGAAACATGAATACCTACACTTTTTGGAATAAACTAGTAAGAGTGGTTAGGTAACCAGCCTGAACTTAAGCTTGGATAGCACTCCCTCACCACCAACTGGCTGATCTTTCATGGCGTTTTTGTATCGTACAGCAATATTTTCATTGGGAATATGATCACCATTTTTGAAAGAGGTTATATTTTTCTTTTATGTGTTTTAATTAACTTGTCCAATATGATGTGCAGCTACTGAAAAAATACTTATGGATGTTACAGTAGAAGCCTAAAGCACTTGGGTGTTGAATACAAAGTTCTTTAGTAGATGAAGCTCTAAAATCCCAGTTTGACTGTTTTAAAAGGATTTAACTCAGTTCAGCATGTTGGAAACCTTATGCATACAACACAGAAAGCTTAACTTTCAGAGATACAGGTAAAAGATATGAACTCCTGAAACAATTAGTAGTTGTTTATGTCCTACCCTGGGCAGAATGGCACAGCCAGCACTCAGGTTTCCCAAGCCAACTGATAACACAGCCTTCCCATGGCAGTTCTAAGGCTGAAGATACGTCATCGTGTAATCACTGAGGTCACTTCTCTCCATTGTTATTCCCCTTCTTGGCTCTCTTCTAAATTCAAAATTGTTTTAAAGCTAACAGGATTTACAATCATGTAAATAAAGGACATTATATTAGCTTGCATATCAGATATGCTTGTTTATTCTGTCCAAGGAAGAGCTAGCAATAGCATTTTCATGACATCAGAGGCGAAGCAAAGGAAGCCATTCCAACTAATTAATCTCAGTCCTGTTTATAAAGAAATATAGGCAGCTGGTCTGTGTAATTGTTCTAAGGAGTGGCAGTTTGCACACTATGTTTAAACAATGTGTAACTATTAAGGGCAACTTTGAGGATGGATTTTTAATTCATCAGTACAAGATACTTTTCAGAGTTTATCAGAAGTGTGAGGTCCACAATGGTGGAGATACACAAAATTTTCAGACTCATCTGCAATTAAAGCTCAGATGGGCTTGTGGAAGAAACAAAAGACCTTGTCAAACACCAGTAATTTGTGAATTGCACAGCAGAGAGTTAATGGTGGGCAAGAAGATTAAAACAATTAAGAAACTAGATTTCCACTAATATTACAAAATTATCTACAGAGACAGTAGAACTTAAATAATAGTTCTGAAATACTGTTCTCATTTTCTTCTACCTGATTTTCACCTGAATACTTGCAACTTCTAGAGGGACTTTTTCAAACTGCAATACACTGTACTTATACAAACACTGAAAGTGTCACTGTGGTTAAAATGTGAGTTAAAAATGGGAATTAAATTATGTAACACTGCTTTGAACACCAAGTGTTCAAAATTCACCTTTTTTCTGTGTGAGATTGAGTTTTATGGTGATTAGGAAGCAGCTTATTGAAGTTAAAATTTATTTTACTAGCCTTTTAAGAAACTGCATGTCAAAGTTTTCTTTTGTTTAGTAATCCTTCACACTTTACTTTAAACTTCATTGAGAATTTTAAAGGAAACTGAACTATAAACAGAGCAAATTGATACCAGCTAATACCATTACCATTGCAATTTTTCACCTCCTGCATTTCATCAAATAATCACTGCATCTTTTCTCTAGCTTGCTTTTTGTCAATACATATAGATCAGTGATTTTTGCATGTGTACTGGGTAGTTAGTTGTATCTAGGTCAATTTGAGTTTAACTGTAGTGTCCATGATGTTACTGAACTCAGGACTGAAGTCTAAATAGGCTGGGGAACTATCGTGTGGGAAGGATATTTGGTTCTTCTCTACTGCCTTGTTGCTGATTTGCAAGCACAAATCCTTTCCATCGAATAATTAAAAACCAGATGTATCTTTCACCCTCTGTCCCCTCTAAACTTCTCCCTCCACGCCGCATTGCAACCCCCCCCAGCCTAAGCTACCTGCAAGTGGTCCTTTTTCTCCTCAGTGCCTGCAGGTCAGGAGCTGACCTGACCTCTCCTTAGTGCCCTTTGTGTTTGGTGGGAGCACTACTACAACTTGCAGCTTCCCATGGCTCCCTTCAGTCGTCTTCAAATCACATTCCACCTCCCTTTACCTGACTTCCCTACAACAGGTCACTGCATCCTCAGCCTTCCAAGTTCCTTCACCAAAACTGTTGTCACTGCCCTGTGAGAAACAGAAGGAATACATCTGAGACAGGTGATTTTTTTCACCAGAAACTAGGAAAGAACATACCTCTTTTCAATTCCAAAGACATCTTTGAAATTTTTTTGATAATATTTGAAATACACCAAAAATAATTCAGAAGAATCACACTTTGCTAGTCAGCAGCTGCCAGTACTTAAAATGGCACTGCTCATAGGCCTCAGCCAGGCCTCCAACAAACAGAAGCACATGTCAAAAATCACTGTTGATACACTAAATCAATCAACTTCTTGGGCTGCTCAATTGAGCCTAAGGGGGATGGTACTTCCAGTGGCTTCTAAGGTTAAAATGTAGCCTTGAGCAGCCACCCACACAGCTCCTGAAGGGGGGGCCCTCCTCTACCCCTCCACTTCCACTGGCAGCCCAGCCCCACTGTCCCATTTCCACCCACAACATCTTCCAGCTCTCACTCTTTGTTGTCTCCTCTCCTGTTCTCCTGTGCTTCACTCCACTTGTTCTTCTCACATGCTGTGGGGGGACAGGGCAGTCATTATGTTGTCTCCTAAACCACTGGCACTAAGGGGAGACAGCAGATGTTCTGTGTATGAGAGGATTCAGGTGTTGAAAACTTTAAAAAATCACTAGAACCACAGAGGAATAGTAAATTCTGCTAACATTGGCTGTGTTGTGACTTTACAGATAATTTCTTTCAGCTGCCAGCTGAGTTAGGCCAGAAACCTGCTCTCAGTGAGCCGTGGCCAGCACAGGGCCACTGGACCTGTCAACCAGCCAGTCTGTCCTTGCAAAACCAGCTGAGGATAAGGAGCAGGGATGACAGTGGAATTCCTGTGTTTACATAGGATCTATTTAATCAAAATAAAGTTTTGCTGTCATATCTTCCTGTTTTCAGAAGTTAACTAGCTGTGAGCTTCCTAATCAAAAGAGATGTGGCAGCATGCCATGGCACAGCCTTTTTTCCAGCATGTAGCCCAAAGTCTTCTAAATCCCAGATTGTGCTTAGAAACACATGCCTTGGGTGCAAATTTGACTTTTATGCCATGGGCATCAGAACATACATTCATTTAAAAGAAAATACAGAAATAGCAGCCACCAAGACCCACAGGCCACTTTGGAGAAAACCCCAATGTGGAATGAAGCCAGCCAAAAAGTCCAAGGCTTCACTTGTTCTTCAACAGATGGATATCTGTCCATGAGGGACATATCTCACCAAGTTGCACTGTTGAATCTTCATGTATTTAAATTAATGTCTGAATTTGCTTTCAGCATGCTAAAAATTTGAAGGTCTTATACATATAGCATTATATATCTCTACTTTACTGTATGCAGTAAAAATGAGGTTACAGGTTCTCTGGGTCCTTTGATCAGTGGTATGAGTGATCCTAGTCCTCTTATGTTTCACCTGAGGGCAATATGTAGCAAAATTCCAAGTACACTGGAAATCTGACTGCCTGGCATTACTTCCAAAAGGAATCTTTGTTCCTATAGGTTTTAGTTTTGGTATACTAATAAATAACAATAATACAGGGTCCAGGGGTCCTGTCAGCAATCTACAGGTGTACTTTATTAATTTCAAGGATCCAAGAGTAATATTACTGACTTGGGGCTAAGTGGAGGTTTCTTGGGAGCATAGTATTGCTTTTTTCTGCATAGTGTGTGCGTGACATGTTCCTGACTTGGACTGAGCTGCTCACATTGCGGAAGAGGGAAGAAGGCAGAAGGTTTGAGGCTCTTGACACAAAGAGGAGAGGATACAGAGTAGCTGTCCTTGCTTGGAGGTGCAGTGATTCCCCCAGCCACAGCTGCTGTCCCATGAGCTCTGGCACTCACCTCTGGCAGCAGGGATGCTTAAAGGTTCCTATAGTATGGAAACAAACTGTGGGGTTATGGTCATTTGTTCACACTAGCAACCCACTGCCTTGATTAACTCCAGACTTTGCTAGGGCTATCTCTGGCCCAAATTCAGCAAACTATACTTGAAGATCAAGCTCTCTTCATCAATGAGCCTATTTTCTGTGAAAATTTTGCAGTAAAAAGCAATAAACTTTTTATTGTAGTTGCTAAAAGTATATCAGATCACTGAACTCGGTGCTACTTTTGCTTTAATGCTCCTATAAATCAGATGATCATAACCTCACTATCCTGTGTTATCCAGGTGACAGGGTTGAGGGTCACAGGAATCCTTTCCTTGACATCTGTGAATCTACAGTTCAACTCGTAATTTGTTATACTTAAATGCCATGCAAGTGTAGATTTGACTTAATTTCAGGTAAAATCTCTAGATACAACAGAGTTTTGATGTGTATTTGAGCCCCATGCCCAGACATACCCTAAAAACTGCAGCTGAGCTGAGTCACAGGTGCAGTGCTGAGACTGGAAAGTACTTAATCCCTTCTGCCTTGCATTCAGCACAAGCCTTGGATTCCCATGGTGCACCTCCCAAAAGTCTGCTCAACATGAATCTTAAGGAAATTTCAGGCTGCAAAATTTCCACCCATGTCAACTACCTACAAGCCTCAGTTCAAAACCCTCCTGTGAAATGCTTTATTTTGTATAGAGACAAACTGAAAATGTAAGAAATGGTCATGTGAAATCTTTCACCAAACCACCAAAATTTACTTACTCTGAAGCTGAGCATAATCCTTTTCTCAAAAGCCAGTATGACCTTGATATTGAGATCATGTCTGGAAATTGTTGCCACCTTACGCATGAAAATGTTTTCCTCATAACTAAAGATGAACAGTGCATGCCTTTTCACTTTCTTTCCTGATGCACATCTAGACATTTACCTTTGCCACCCTGGGAAGTGCTGTTTTAATAAAAAAATATGTGTGATTTTGGGGGCCTTGTCACAGTTTCATTGTGTTATAACAAATCTCCATAACAGAAGTGTGTGTTTTAATTTCAAGAGACATCAGTGATGTGGAATCTGTGTATGAGCTGGTTTAACTCATTTTCCCTCTGTAGTTGTTTTTTCCCTGGAAGAAAATGATGTGGACCTATTACCCTAAACATGAATGAACTGTTTCTTGAAAAATTTTCTTAAAAAATGGACCTCATCTGGACATACCAAAGCTAAGACTACCCGCATTTGCTGTCTGTCACATCTCTCCACGGATAACTCAAATTGAACATCAATGACACAACAGTTTTCAAAAATTAAAAGCATGTTTGTAAATCTAAAAATAGAGAGAAACAGCATCTTAGATGACAAACTAAACCTTACACCTACCCTAACTGTATCAAGATATAGGCTGTGTTATTCATAGGAGGCTTTGAAGTTCAAAGACAAAGAAATATTTCTTCTTTCCATGTTAATGAGGAGTTTGTGTCTCCTCTGGGCACTCAGGTGAAATCAAACAGAAAGCCTGGCTGAGCCAACTGAAAAATCAATTATTTACACAGGGCTATATGCAAATATCTAGAATTGAATTTTTCACACCTTATTGGTGAGCATAATTGCATGCATTTTCAAAAGCCTATGAACCTGAGCTCCAGTTTGTGCAGTGTTTACACGCATAAATTGGACAAGTAACTTCATATTAAATGCTAAGATAAATTTTTGCCTGGTTCACCATTTGGCAGTGGGAAATTTCCATCAGTATCCGTGGGCATGCCTGCGTCAAACTATTTGCCACATTTACTCTTTCTGCAGTTTTTCTTTGAGAATTTACTTGCCAGTTGCTGTGACCTCTTCTGACGACACTGAGAAAGGTTCCAGTTCCTTGCATTTTGCTGACTATTATTTGCTGACTAATCTTTGCATGTGTGTATCTGTCTTTCAGAGCTTTTCCATTCTCTCCTGTCTTCCAGGTTAGTACTCTGTGCATCCCAATGATTCTTGTACTCTTCTATGTGTGGCTGTTCCATCATCCAGGATTATGGAGGACTATGACAAAGAGACTAAAGAGTTATGACCTAGTTCTTAATGATAATTAGCTCCTCTTGAGATCCAGGACTTTTTGTTGACACAGTGACTCCCACAAATGCTTAGGACATCTGTGTAGAAATCTGAGGTGGGTGAGTGAATCTTTAACCTTCGGAAGAATCAGAGGGATGCTGTCTTTCAGTGCACAAGACAGACAGCACAGCGGAACTGTAGAGCAAGGACACATAAATAGGCCTTTCCCTTCCAGCACAATTTTGGAGGAGTTTACTTGGTTCATCATTCTTGCACATTTCTTCAATCTTCCTTGTACTGTGATGAGTCTCTTCTAATAACATTAAATCCAAATATTAATACTGAAAACTGTAAGGGCTGCCTGCAGACATGCAGGTGTAATTACAGACCTGTCCTCACCCAATCCACTCTCCCCTTGCCTCACACCCAAGGTTGCTTCATAAATGCTAAATGTGTCCCACTTCACACTGTAAAGCCAGATGCTGTTGCCCGTTGGTCCAGACCATTACGTCACACAACCAGTAACAGTATGTAGTTCATGGTAGGAAGATTCATAATTTGACCTGCTGAAAATACAGCCTAAGCAAGGAAATGTTAACACCCAGAGACAGGGCCTTTCCATCTTTTAACCATTTTCTACTACCAATATAAACAAAATGCCAATACACCAAAGGCAAGCTTTATTATTATCTGCTAACTACTGGCCTAGTGGGATGGAAAGAAGAAGATAGGCCAGAAATCTATCAAAATCACAAAAGAAAGTGAATTATATCCTATTCAGGAGGAAAGAAAGTTAAGAACCCATGTGACGGGGTTGGGCAACAGAACTCTTGTATGAGAGAGCATTTACTTGCACTACAATAGTGCCCACAGGGCAGAGGCAACCAGAGGAAGCTCTTGAAGCTGATGAAGAGGCAAATGATTTTGCACTTCTGCACTTATTACTGCTGGTTTCTCAAAGACCACAGCAGTCTCAGGCAATGAAATGATCCAGTCATAAACATGAGTTGTTGAGAATACTGCCTGCTCAGAGGGGAGATTTTCTATGTAGCACCTTCCTCTGTGTATCTCCAGCTCACTTAATGGCAGGTAGAGCTTTTGTGGATGGTACATGACCTGCTTGAAAGTTAAGTTTTTAGTATGCTGCTGAACTCATCAAGAACCTGGTAGAAAATTGGACCCTTCCCAGATCTTTACTCTTTTTTAGTGGTTATAGAGTTTGTATGTCCACCTGATAAGAACGTTGTTGACATCTGATTTGATCCTTGTAAGTCAGAGGTACCTGAGGCTGAATGCACAGTGAGTGGTTGATAAAACCATTGATCCTCACACACTTCAGCAAAGTACTGTGAAGTACAGTGGTCTCAACTGCCAAAGCAATATATTTAACCTATGCTCTTCTGTGAAAAGTCATCCTATTTTCCATGAAAGCGTAATTCCCATGCACATGATATATATGATGAATAAAGTTGCTTCATTATGATGTTCAGTGTAGGAACCCAAATGCTCTCTGAAATTGTTGTCATTGCCAATTGCCATCTGGAAACACCTCTTGTTCTTTGACTCCATGAAATATAATCTCCTTTTTTCTCTTGAATCTGGAGCAAGCAAGCAGGCACTTACAAGCAAGGTAGTGTTCACAATCAGCCACTTAAGCACTTTCTTTTTTTGTTCCAACTCTTAAACACACTGCCTCCACTGTCAATCTGTAGTTTCCCAGGAAAAACTAACACATCTTTCTGTGTACAACTCTTGCTTAAGAGCAAAGGGAATGCAGGTCTAATTTTCAAAACAGTAACAACAATTTAAACACTATGAGTATCCCCTGTGGATTTTGGAGCACTGTCTCTTTTCTGTACAATGAATAGATGGGGTTGTGACTGTGGTGTTGGAGAAGACACCGTACTGAGCAAGCAGGGCATCAAAACCTATGGAGAAACTTCTGTTTAACCACATTTCTTTTGAATGTTCCATCTTGGCACAGTAGGCAAAGTACAGGCACATGGGTGCTATTAGGACTTTAAAATCACATGGAAACAAGCAGTAATACCACCAGGAATCTCCCATGCCTTTTATGTTTTATGGTCCGTGCTGCTGTGCTGTTGCCATTTCTGTAAGATTGGCATGGCAGAGATCCCAAGAACAGTAATCATCACAGTTCTTGTATTGTTATTGTCCCCATTAAGCAATACAGATCTGCACTACAGTGTAGTTCCTCTGCATGTTCAATCTTTCACCTGCGCTCAGAAAATGAATTTATTTCAGAAACTGTTTATTCCTGCTTAGTATTCCCATCCCATTCCTGGTGCCACCACCTTATTTGAGCTGCTAAATGATGTGTCAGAATCCTGTGTGTTCTCCACATACAAATCCATTCAGTATGGAGATCTCAACTAATTTGTTTGAGAGGCTCCTAGTGCCATGGCAAAAAGAAGAGTTCCCTGATGGCAACATGAAAATGCTCTGGTTCACCAAAAGAAGATGAATCAGTGCAAATGTGTAGTTTGACCACAAGTCCTGCAGTTCGGGCTGATTCCAGCTGGCTCTGCAGTGCAGTCACAACAGGTCGCAAGGGAGGACCCAGAACACAAGCAGCTTGCACACCATCTGGAAAAAACAGCACAGGAGTCCTGCCCAGAACAGGCTCCTGCTGTCTTTATGCCATTGTTACAGAGAATAAGTAGGAAACAGCTGGCCATGTGGACACATTTATTGCAGAATATAACTTCTGCAATAAGGTAGCAAGAAAGGTCAGTGAACATGTTCATGTGAAATGAGATTTTCATATGCACATGACTCGGTCAGCTTGCAACATCTATTTTAGAGGTGGAGCTTGACTTCTTTTGCTGCTGTCCTTTGCCTTCCTACTAGGTTAAACCTCAGCAGTAATGCCAAGAAAGAATTTTGCACTCATTACAGGGATTATAATAGAAGAGAATGATAATGTGTTAAAGTTTTTGATGATTGTGCATTCAAATAGCATTGCAGAGAACTGTTGCTCAGGACAAACTACTTCTTCATGTCTGAGAGCCTCAAGACAGAGCAATTAAATAAAGTTAGTTATCTTGTCATGGTAAAGTAAGATTTATTTTGTTTTGTTTTTCTTTAAAACCCTCTCTTTTTCACCAGTGAACACAACTCTGTGCTTTGAAGGAAAAGTCAAAGTACAGTAGGAAGAAGAAAATGCTGGACTCCTTAGAAGAGTAACAACTCAAAAGAATGCTTAAGCATGAGGAAACTGAAAAAGGCAAATATATACAGGTGGCTTATTGCATCTGGGTTTGGAGATCACTTGTACTACCAGAAGTAAAGACTAATAGATTTGGATCTTTTTCAAGGTCTGTGTCTGTCTGCTTCCACCATTGTGCATTTGTGAATACATGAACTCTAAGTCAGATTGCCCATGAAATGGAACTCAGTGAAAGGTTATGCTCAGGCACAGGGGAGCCTGTGGCTGCTGTACTAATCACAGTTTCTAAACTCAGGGACCACGGCCTTCCAGCTCTCAGAAATGGGTTATTAAGCACCAAAATCAGAGGGAAGAACAGAATAAGCATTCTCAGCAACCTCAGGAATGTGCAAAAGTGGTGGCTTGATGATTTTCTTGAGTACAGACACTTTGCAGAAATTCCCTTTTGACACAGCATAAAACCCTTCAATTTTTCTCTTCAGATTTTTTAACAAAAAAGGATGCTTGCAAATATGCAAATGTATTGTCAGGTTTGCATTAACTGAGATAGGGAGTTTTTGGGTTCACAGCAGAGTAATAACTTTTGATCAGTACTCTGTAAATCCCTCCATAAGAAGGAGGTAGGATTTTTTTAATAAAGTGGTTTAGTCTTGATTTAGATCAGTACACCTACAGACAGACCAGTCTGCTTAATTGCTATAGATTGCATTTTAAGTATTCATGGATGATTACACGGTCTGATAAACAACTATACATTGAAGTCTCTGAACCATAACTGGTGCCTGGATGATATGTGTATAGTTCCACTAAATATGAAAGCAACTCATATGTACTCCATGTATATGAAATACACTTGGGTATTTATATGCGGAATTAAACTAGCATTAGACTCTGCATAAGTAGGAATTGGAGAAGATGAGAAAGAGGGGAAATATTGAGGAAAATAAACGAGGTGAGATTAGAATGAATGACAAAATGCTTTAAGGTAAATGCGAGACAGCAAAGAGTGATTTTGTGAAAGGGTCAGGGAGTCAGGGTTATTATAAGGGTAGCATAGCATAATGCACAGGACAATCAGCATGTGTTGGTTTTTCCATTTATGAATTTTTTTTTTTTTTTTAGCTGAAAGCAACACAAGACGTTTGGATTAACTTCTGTATTTTGTGCTATCTGATAGAAAATGTTCTGTGTTGCATTTATACAAAGGCAGCCTTCTAGACAACATAAGCTTTTTCAATTACAGCAATACATAAACTCTCTATTCGTGCTGTGGGAATACAACCAGCAGGCAGGAAATAATTTCTATGAGAAATGATTTGCACTTCAGCTTGATTAAGGGCAGCACCATCGGGGTCAGCTTTCTGTTGTATGGCTTGCTGTCTTGACTATCATTTTCCTTCTATTTGAGTGAAAGTAAGAAATATTTAAAAGCTGTAAAATTATGTGAGAAATAATCACCTCCAAAATTCCTCCTGGAATGGCTAGACAGATTTTTTTTACAACACAAGGCACTGGCAAAAATCAAGATCCATTTCCTCATGTCCATGTATTGTGAAAGCTCAAATCTGGCTGAAGACCTGTCCTAGGACAGACTTACTGTTGTGGCTTCTTGCTGTGGTTGTTGCAGTGTTCAAGTGCCTCTCTCAGGAAAGCTGTAAAAGGTTTGTAAAGTCTGCAACTTTCCTTTAGTTACTGTTCATCTTAGGTGGGCACTGTACCATACAACTTCTACCTAGATCCACTGTGGTGTTTTAGCATAGAAAAAATGTCCAGAGTGCCCATTTTTAAATTGTGTCACGCCCCATTTTCCCCGTTTCAGTATATAATGGGGTTTAATTTGCTTTTCAAAAATACCCAAGGCACAGGAATATCTGACAAAAACATTCTGGAAGCCCATTTAAAAGAAAAAAAAAAAGCTGCCTTTTCATAGACAGATAACTACAATAATTCAAATAGGAATTGTAGCTTATGTTTATGTATGAATCCTTTGCTTCAGAACAAAAAATAATCACTAACTTATACAGACTGTGAGAAATTCCTCCTTTGGGAAGGCTTTACATGATGAGATTTTTCTCAGCTTCCTTTAAACCATCTCGCCATTGCAGAACACAGGGTAAATGCAATGAAATTAAAGATCCCTCAAAAAAATCTGAGTTCTTTCTCAATATTATTATTCTCCTGAGTAATGCATACATTTCTCACTATCAAAGAAGTCATAATGTCCCTCATTAGTAAGAATCAGGCTCCCTGGTTTCTTTTTCCAGCTACAGCAATAGAATTCTTCTATATTAATCCAATATCCACATACAGGCTTAAAAAAGAAACCTTGCTTCAAGTCAATTGAGTGACCTTATCAGCTTCACCTAATTATTCTACAGTGTTTTAAAAGGGAATAATCAAAACCCCAAATGAATTTATGTTCCGTAGTTTTGTCTTTAATGCTGACTATAAGTGGTCAGAAGTTTGGCTGGCTTGTTTTCTTTACCATTAAAAATGCTAAATATCACTCTTTAAAACTTTTCCTCCTGCCTCCATTTCCTCTCGAACTAGCTGATAGAGCGAATTCTCTTACCATTGAAAAGAAGAAAACAACAAAACAAGGGCCTTTGTGTCCAATGGTCAGAAAGCATTCATAAGAAAAATCCCGTAAGAGACCACATTCAGCAGCTGTCCAGGACAGCTGCAGAAAACTGAGGAAGCAACTGAATTGTGCAGGCCAGGTTACATTCTCCACATCAGCAACATAAATCCTAAAAATTGTTTCAGCTGGAATACTTAGAGGTTTCAAAATCTCTATGCCTTCTAGAAGTGCTGAGTTCTTTTAGCATGCACTCCTTAGAACAGAAAAGCCCACGGGACACTTGCTTCTCCTGTGACTGCAGTAGTAGTATTTCTGAAACTAAAGATTGGTGATCAAAATCTCTCAAATCTGCAGGTTCCTAGATGTATCTTGATAACTAAATCAAATTAAAATTATGATTTCTGTCACATGCCATGCTACTCCCACTCAGCTCCATCAATTTCATGGAGAGAATGTGGATAAAAATACTGTCCAGCACTGTGCAAAAATCAGTTCATAATATGTGTAGGGGTTTTTCCCCCTAATTAAAGAAGTTAATTTAGTTAACAATATCTCGAACATTTTGCACCATTAAATTACTTATTTCAATTCAGTTTCAAAAATCTCTATTAGAAACATCAGCTAGTATTTCTCAAGAAGAGAAGGCTCTAACTTAACTGCGGTTTAACTTGGCTAGGTGTTACTAACTTCCCTTGTGCTTATGTACTCCAGAGTGTAGTCCTGTGAGAAAATTCCCTCTTGAGTATTTTTCAAATCTTCTCTTGCATTGCTCCATCAGCCCAGCTACAATGCAAATGAAGGATTTTATTTGCGAGTTCCATAGAAGTGCTTCTCTGCTTCTCCTCTACTTTAACACAGGTTTTGAAACTTTCCAGAAAAGAAGATCAGAAAATATCTCTTGTAAACAAGAAGTGGTGAAGTATTTTGCTTGGAGACAGAGTTCCTACGTCTTTGGGAACAATGTTCCTTGAAACATTTGTTATCATTTCCTCTTTTAAACAGTTAAATAAAGAGACCTTAAACCAAGGGTTCACAATGATATTAGCAAAAGGTTAAGATAATATTTGTAGATTATTTTTTCATCAATGATTTCAACGGGGAAAAGCAGCATAATTTAATTTTAATTGCTGCTCCCATTTCCACAGAATGGTGCATATTGATAAAACAGGTGTAATCACATTTTCTCTGGACACTCTTACTCACTGTGGATGTGGACATGGTAAATTAACCAGAACTGAATAGGAGGAAGTATGGGTTACATGAAAACACTTCTAACTGGCATGTAAATACTTTATCAGAAAAGTGCTTTGTACAATGCTGTTTGACCCATTTGGCAGCCAGTCCTCCAGAGGCTGATTCCACAGTTGCTTGTGGTCCCAGTGAGACAGGGTTCCAGGTGTGCTGGAGTTCTGCAGGGCAGCAAAAGGATCAGCTGCATCAGTAAATTAACATCTCCTCTCACCTTGGGCAGGGACAGAGGTGCACTTCAGGGTTTTGCTTTCTCGTTGCAATAGCCCAAGGGATTGTTAGAGTATAGCAAACTCATACAAAAAACATGTCCCTAAACTTTTCCAGGGTCCTCTTTCTGCCATGAAATACATCTTACCCTGAAGGCAAGCCCAATCTCTGTGATGAAGGAATCTGCTGGAATGGTAGCAGAGATCATCTGCAATTTACTCCTGGTATTCAGGAATCAACCGAGACTTGATGAGTCTTTCAGAAAAACAATTTGTATCTGTGCCTTTAATAGTACAAAGAAAAGGTCCCACAGGGTGAGGAGAGTGAAAAAACATGAAAGAGTGAGAGAGGAAGACTGGAAGCCACTGATGTGAAAAACAGATAAAAGATCCCGCCAAGCAACCCAAGCATACAAAGAAGTTATAATCCTGGGACAAAGCGTAAAGTAATTTACTGAGCTATGTTGTCATACTACTGAGGCTCCATACACAATCTGTAGGCAAAAAAGAAGCTGATTCTTTTTCCTCTGAAAAATTTGTATTATTTTAATGTTTAATGAAAGAGTAGGATTAAATGATCTTGTAATATACAGCCCATTTCATCCTTTTTCTTTGTTAGTGATTAATGAAGTGATCTGAAAATATCTGTGAAAACAGATTCAGACCAAAATTAAATGAAACCAGGTTGTTTTCCCAGCAGAGAACAAATAAAAGCACCAAAATATTTCAGGTTATTTGAAGTCTACTGCTAAACTTAAAATAAAGTGTTTCTTCTGATGATTACTTGGTTCACTTTTTTGCCCTTTAAGCTAGAAGTCCTTTGTCCAGCTGCACAGCTGATACAGGCATTTGACCTAGAGGGCAAGAAGTGCACTAGAAATAAATCCAAGTAAAAAGCCAAGAACAAATGCTGCAATATTTTTTGTTGTGTCTGTTTTTCTGCATCCAAGATAACAACCCCAAGTTTAAGGAATTCCACCTTGATATCCAGAACTGGTTCATAAATCTAATCTGATATATTTTTCCATGTTTCAAACTGCAAGAATGACAAAGAAAAACAATTATTTGAAAATCCCTGTTAAAAATCTTATAATGAAACTGTTCTCATAAGTGAATTAATTAGGTTTAGAACTGGCCTGAAAAATTCCTTATGGGTTTACAAGTTGCAGCAAGTCTCCAGGGAGCTAGATCCTGAGCTATAAACCTGCCAAAGTACACAGATCTATGCAATGTAGGCAACGTCTGGGAGCTGACAACTTTCCACATATCTCCTGTGTTAAATCACACTTTGCATAGGCTTAAACATGAGGTAAAAGTGATAAAGTTAGGAAGAAGGAAAATTCCAAATAATAGTAGAATAACAAAAATAATAGTAGTTGTCCCCAATCTAACAAACTTAGGAGGGTTTCTCCCTTGTTTCCTTTGATTTGCAAGCTCCTGTAGAAATGATTTAATGTTCCTTAGCATTTTAGATGTGTTTTGCAAAAATGTTTATCCTTCCCCTTCCTTGTCTTTTTCCTCTGTTTATTTCAATGCCAAATAAAAACTAATGACTCCAACTTACACTACCATTCAAAACTGTTATTGTGAAATGAGCCTGGGATGGCTGCTTGACCATCCTCAGTGCTTGGATTTGGCCTGGTTAGCACCAGGCCAACAGAGATAATAAATGCTGAACCCAGCTTTGATTCCTTCCATTAACAGAGTATTTTAGCTGCTTCTCTCTGCCTCTCACTCATTATCATCTCCCTGTACTTAGCATTTGCATGAAATCTCTGAACCCCAAGTATCTTTAAGACTCCTCCACCCCTCTGTTAAACATAGTTGAATCTAAACCACTGTTTCAAAACTTCCCACTGATGGACAAACTACTGGAGTGCATAATTCCATTCCTTCAGTAAACCAGGTAGGCACATGGGAAAGCATAATGAAAGCCTAATGCTCTTAAACTACAGAAAACCTTTGCTACAAAACTCCTGCTTGAACCTTTGATTCTTTTTCACCAAACAGTGTTAAAGGTAACATTACTTATTTACCTTACCTTACCTCCTATGTGTTCCATGCTTGAAAACAGAACTGTCCAAAGAAAAAAGTAAAAAGGACTCTTTCTCTTGCAGAAAATACTGGGTTTTTTGGGGGAGGCTGACAGATTTTCTTTTTTTTTTTTTTAGTTCAAGAAGTAACAGCCTTTCCAACATGCACACTTTTCAGGAAAGCTCACATGTAAAAATTTTAGATGTGATCACCAAATCCTGAGTAAGAATGGCAACAAATAGAAAATAAAACAAGAAGTTTCATAAATTGAAACACACATTGAAAAGTTTTTCATCCTTGAATGTATTTTGCTTTGATAGAATTACATACAAGTATTTGTGAGAAATCTTGCACACATATCTTAAGGGTGGGACAATGGAAATAATTGTACCAGAATTTATGTATTTTGTTAGATCATGCCTTGAAAAATTTCTAAAGCTTGTCTTTTATTCTGAAAAGCTGTATTTTTCTTTTCTGAACACTTCAAACTCTGAAGACAGTTGTGCAAACAAGGATGTTCCAGGAAGAGAAAAGAGCCCTTATTTCCATTAAATACTGCTGTTTACCAACTATTAGTTTTCTCCCCAACTACTGGAGAGAAATCTATGTATATATGGAGAAGGAATGATTTTTATGGCACATGAAGCATATAGGCTTAATTTTTGAAAAAAATACATAGCTACACACAACCTAGCTCTGTTTTCACTATCTACTTAATGTATGCTTGTTGTGTTTCCAATATTTATGTGGCACGGTCAGACAGAAGACAATGTGTTGTGCATGAGAATGCATCAATTGAATTTCCCTACATTTAATAAATTGCAGTTAAAAACATTAGTTTTTAACTAACAGCGTAGTACCACCTTGATTTTTAAACTGGAACTACAATAGGAAACAACATTTTTGCAACACTGCCCAGATTCCTGCCTCCCACCTAGGATACTAACCTCCTTGAAAATCATGAAGTCAACCAGTTACCCTTGCAGCCACAAGGGAGCCTAAGCAACACACAAAACACAGAGCACTGGAGCAGTGTAAATGAAATGTAAATATGTGGGCATTTAAAGTAACTAGAGCTGCAGACCCGAAAGGTAATGGTTTTGACTGAAAGCCCTGCTTCAGATTGCATTTCTAAGGCAGGTGTTAGTCAAGCAATGACTCAGGGTTTGCTACATCCATAGGGCTGCTGCTTTTTCTTAATTTTCCAATGTTTTGAATTTTCCTAAAAATTTTTCTTGCTATTTCAGTGTTTTCTCCCATATGTGCATTTGTGAAACTACTACTGAAAAAAAACATGTTACAAAAAAAGGCCATAATATTTTTTTATGTAGTAACTAAAGATTTGGGGGTTTAAGAAGATATGACAACTGACTTTTTTTTTTTAAAAATTAAATACTGCTGTTTTCCAAATGATTGGGTGATTTTGGATACATTGTTCATACATGGGCCTCTATGAGTCATCTAAAGTAAATGTGATTTTCTCAGGCTTTGACGAAGTCAAGCTACATCAAAGTATCCCAAATTAGGCATCCTCTGAACTGAGAGATTTAAAATTACCAGTCCTTTTTCAAAGCCTTGACTGCTACATTTGGAAGCATTTTAACCCAACCACCCTATTCTGGTGCAAGTAAATTGTGGCATTTGCATCATAGTAATTTTCAATTGTTAGCCAAATCAACAACAGAAAATCAAGGGCTGCATCAGGTGCCTGATCTGTCGCAGGGCAGATCAACTTATGCAGAGTTTCAGCTGAAGAACTTATTCCACAAGGAACACCACATTGGCATTCAGCCAGAAGATTATCAAGGTGATTGTCAAGGCCATGTGGTGTGAGCTGGTTCATGTTTCCATAGGACTTTCCTAACCTTGTGAAGCCTTGTGTAAGGCACAGTTACTCGCAGGGTCTGGAGAGCTTCTCCTGCAGTGCAGTTCTCCTTGCGGCCCAAACAGGGCTGTACATCTACAGATAACAAAGTCAGCTTCAAATTTTATAGGCCTTGATAGGAAGAATTGCACTGGCACCATGGGCTCTGTAGGGGTGTGGCTTTGCCTCCTCCCTCTGTGATGGCACTATCCTGTTAACATTAGTCTGCCAAGTTAGGTACATCATGCTCTAGCAGGACACAGCCTCCTAATGATATTTGTTCGACAAACAACAAACTTTATTTCCAACAGGTGGTCTGTACGGGACTGAAGGCTGCTATATTGCAATTGGATTTTGGTCATTCTTACAATCTGAGAAATTAGAGCAAAACCACTTATATATAGTAAAAAATAAGTTAAAAATCAAAATATCCTAAGGAAAGTTGTATTGGTTTCTTTATAGGAGAAAGAAAAAAATTGTGACACTGTCTGATAACCATGAATGGACAGGCGACAGAAACAATGTCCCCTGAGGAATGGAGTCATTTGTAGCTCATTTTACTTCTGCTGTGGGCCAGAAATAAAATCAGAGCCTCATAGAAGCAGAGTCCCTCAGTATCTGCCCCTGCTGCAGTTAAGGGTGTAGAGCAACACTCAGAGCTGGCCAGTGACAAAGGAGCAGGATGCAGCACCCCTCAGCACAGCCTGAGGGACATGATTAAAAGACCCCTGGGACTGAGATTTGCTGTGTCAGGCTTCCAGCTTGGCTGGCATTTTTTCTCCAAGAGTATACAATCCAGAGGGGCTCTTTAGTGTAAGTCAACAAAAGAATTTAAATGGCATCAAAGAAAGAGATAGAAAGCACTCAGGAAAACTGGCGGGTAGAAGGAAGGGCATAGGTTAGGTGTGGAGCAGAGGGATTGGAGAGGGTGATGGAGGAAACAAAGGGAAAAAATAACAAAGTGAAAACAAGTAATGAAAGAAGTGAATATAGAAACAACTGAAAATGTAAAGGGGCAAAATAGAATATAATCTCTTATGCAGACATTCACGATTAGGAAAGGTTATTTCTCTTTCATTTTTATTTCTTTGGCAGAGAAGGCAGAGTTGTAGGGAAGAGGAAATGAAGTGTTTGGTGCTGGAAAATTTTGTTTCAGCTGCAGCTCAGGCAGAGAAAGAATTTCCCCTGGTCAGACCCAGGTGAGGGGTTACAGACAGTGGTATCTGTGTCTAAGGCAGAAACCCTTAATATCTGTATTTATTTGTCAGGCCTTGACTAAAGAAAGCAATATTAATGACACTTTAGCATACTTGCCACTGGTATGTGACATGTGTCTATAAATATTTAAGGAACAATGGGATCACTAAACCACTCTCTTCATTTCAGCCTCAGTTCCCATCCCAAACTGAACTGGAAAACTTTTTATGCACTTTGGCTTGTCTCAGTTAAATTAACACCCCCACCCCTCTTTCTATACCTCCTTTCCTGTCTACTTCTTCTGAATCACTCTCTCGAGCTATGTCCAGGCTGCTTTCAGCTCTGGCGTTGAACTGCAGCTTGTCACTAAAGGCACCTTGGCATGTACATAAAAGAGATTCGAAGGTGGAAATGACCACCCATTAAATCACCTCATCCCTCCAGTCAGTGTGGGATTGTTCCTGCAGCACACTCCCCAGGGCCTGGGGTTTTAATGCTTTGAGCAACAGAAATTCTACCTCCACGGCCTTTGGGAGGAGTGCATGAGGGCTAAAACACCACACTCTTATGCAATTTTTCCTGATATATAGCCTGCATTTTCCTTTGTTTGATGTCTTTACTCCGTTATTCATATTTATAACTGGTGCTGGGTGAATCCCAGGTGGTTCTGAGGTTTATTTCTGTTTAAGAAGGCATGCAAAAAGCCAGAGACTACTCCACATTCTTTAAACCTTTTGGTGTCTTCCTGACAGGCTCTGTTATTTCTTCCCTGAAACTGCCCAGGACCTAGTAGAAAGCCCCATTTCTGTCTACCCCAGACGGGTAGAAGGTTGGATACTGGCGAGTCCTCTGCTCTGGGAAATCTATCCTGAGAACAGAGACTGATGCCCTCATCTCCTCAATCTACAAAATGCCTTTTTCTTGTCATTACCCAGTAGCCTAAGTCCTCCAGTTTAATTTCCAGAATTCACGAGGATGTTGCTGTGCTTTTTGTACTCACTTACCTAACTGAGGGGTTTATCAATCTGTTTTTATTGCACTGCTTCCTTTGATGTCTGAGAAAAAGAAATACTTCTTAAAGTATTTTTTCTTAAGAAAGAAAGGTATTTCTTAAGCTGTTATTTCAATTGATATCCCATGAAACTCTGCAGTAATCAAACGGGAATAAGCGGGATCCCTTCATTTGTTCTGAAGAAAGCTTGCACAGCTGGATTTAGTTAGGGGCAGTAAATTCTTCCTCTGCACCCTCCATTCTGCACATGGAGCCAAATACTGCAGAGGAGTCTCAGGGTACTCCACACTCTAAGGATGCCCAAGCAAAAATCCAACTTAATGGTTGCTGGCAATCCTGTTTAGCAGGGGTATATTATACATCTGTGCAAGGCCAGTGACAGGCAGTGCTGCCAGGACTTTCTCACTACCTGAAATTCTTCATTATGGGAGCAGGCTCCTCCCTCTTCAGATGTCAGAGACATTATCCCAGTCCTTGATTCAGGCATCTAACTTGGCCAGGACACATTAAGTTACAGTCAGAGGGACTGCTCCTAATACTGACATTTTAACAAATAATAGTTACAGGGCTGTAGTAAGTGCCAGATCATACCTTTCTTCTGTAAGGGTTGAAGAGGGATTTAAATCCACGTTACTGTCAAAAAGACCCCTGTGCTACAGTGAAGTTTGTCTTCTCTCTCTTCCCCTTTGAAGGTTAAATAACAATAAAAAATTGTTCTGCTGTAGCAAGAGAAATAAAAAGTGAGAAATGTCTGCTGTAGTCTGGTAGTCTAGGCATTCAGATTATGGGAAAATTATTTTTAAATGTCTTTACCTGAGGCATTCTCATTTTTTATGCCACAGTAAATTGAATACACAGTGTTCTACAAATAGCATGTTTTTTCTCTTAGGAGGCAGGAAGACTGCAGTCCTACTCTTCATCCTAATACAGGATGCTGATTTTCCTCCAGTCACACCACTACTGCTCTAACACCAGGCAAGACAGGAGGAAGAGGCACAAGCACCACTTCTCCTATGTGCTTTATATGGTTTAAGTGTGCCTCTAGCCTGCTAGACCCCAAAAGGGGAAGCTTGCTGGCTTACAGGCAGCACAGTTGCTGCTGCTGGCCTTTGGAGGTGCTCCTGTAATGAGCAGCTGGGGGCCTGGTCTGTTTTCATACCACAGAAATACAGGTGGGAGAAAAACAGAGCTTACATAGACATGAGCTTCCTATGTCCCCTCTCCAGAGGTTACAATTTTTGCCATCTGCTTATTTTTGAACTATATACACAGGTATCAAAACCCTGAAGGCAGGGATTTATTGTCTAAATTAAATGGCAATGTCAAGAAGTAACTGAGGCTGATAATAAACTGCCATGCTGCCAGAACAATTAACAGGGCAGAGTCCTTACTTACAGAAAGGGGAATACGATTATTTTTTTCTGAGGCAGAGGACTAAAGACCATCAAACCAACCCTAAAAGGACACAGAAAGACTTACCAAGAGTAGCATATGTACACAGGGAGATCCTTTTTGGCTCAAACAGACTTTACAGACTGTAAATTATGGTTATTCCTAGGAGGAAAGAAAAGAGGTTCTGTCAGTTGTACAATTACTTTTTATTGGCAGTGCTCTTTCAACTCAAGAAAACATTGGCTGAGGTTCAAGACCAAGATCTGGCTCAAATGCCACCACAATTTTTCAGAAATGTGATGAATGTTCCTCAAGAAATAGTTTCCTAAGGAAGCCACAAAAATGTGTCCAGCTGGGTTTCAGGATATCTAAAATGATATCCATAAGTTGCTACCAATGAAGATCAATTGCTTTAAGTAATTTCACCAAATGACATTTTTACCTGTCAGACTGGTTGATGCTCTCTGTCAAAGGGATCCCTGACACATTTGGATGAACAGTTTCATAAACTTTGATGTATATGTATCTGTACACGATTCATCACACCCATTTCAAGCACTTATTTTGAAGGATAAGATATTAAAAAAATTATCAATCTAGTGACAGTTGAAACAGTCCTGTCTCTGTGAAAGCAGTTGGCCTGAGGGTCATATAGTGAACATAAATTCAGCCATTGATCTCTCATGCCTGAGGGAAAATATTCCCAGGCCTGAGTGAAAACTTCATTTTAGAAAAGCTGATGAGATTTTTTCAATTGCTGCCAATGAAGGCAAGATGTCGAAAGTGTGTCTTCCTGTTATCTTCCCTGAAGTTGTGTCCCTGCACTATAACAGGGTTAAAGCATTAACCATCACTACTCTCAGTTCTGGAAAATGTAGAAAATTAGCAAGTATTAGTAAACTAATCTTTATCTTATCCTGAGCTGAATCTTAAATTGCTAGAAGAGACTGCTAGAGTCATGTAAAATATCAATTTTTGTTCCCAAAACACCTCTAATGGTTACTGCAGTTACCTAGAACACAAAAGGCTATTTGTACAGTTTTTCTATGATGCTTTACAAAGAAATACTGGAAAATTTCTAGGTACATCCAGAGGATTCCTGTCTGTAATGGGATGAAGACATAAAAGCATAACCATCAAGCAAAAGTAGGAGAAATAGAAATTTTTATTTGTAAATTATGTATATAAGTGTATTTATAAGGAAGAAGATCTAAAATAAGCTTGATTGTAACAAATATTGGGAATATCTTCTACAATTTCAGAAGATTAATATCTCTGGACTTTTAATCAGCTGTACAAACTGCAATTTTTTTTCCAGTATTGAGTTAACTAAATGTAGTGACATATTTAGAGATTTACCAGTGAAAGGCACTGCTGCTAGGATATTAGTTCAACCCTCCCCTAACTGAATGGGCCTCTTCAAATCTGTATTTTTAATCTGGTTTTTTTGTTTTGTTTTGTTTTTTCTTTCCTGGGCTGTAGAAAGGTCCATAGTTAACCCAGAGGATGTTTTTATTTTTTTATCTCTCCATCAACTCTCCAGTGAATTCTTAATACTTGAAGTTTTGATGCAAGTGTGATCAGATATTTCTTCCTCACACTCATTTCCAGTTATTTCATATTATAATGGCCTGGCATACTCTCAGGCACAGATCTTAAATCTGGCAACATTGCTCCAACAGACAAATGCATACATAAAGCAGAAGGCTAGACAAAACAGGATGATATGAAGACTGTTTTTAATAACACAGGAAAGAAACAGAATCAAATTCCCCAAATTTGATAAGATTGCTGCTAAGAAATTAACTTGTTGCTTAGTGAAATAAATGTTCTGCCCCTCTGCAGGCTATAAAAATTAACACTTGCTAGTTAAGGTTTCAATATATTTCCTGTTAATAACTCTGTACTGTCTGACAGTACCCTCTTACGTGGAACACACCAAAATGTAGTAAATAGATTACAAAAGACACCACAGAAACAGGTGATAACGTATTCCTGTCTTTAATGGAAACATTTTGTTACAATTTAGGTTATGTGATATTCTTGCATTTTTAAAGAGTGTGAAAGAAAATCACAGAATAAAAAATCAAAGGACACCAGTGAATTTAGATTTTTTAAATGACCAAGTCATAGAAGAAATAAAATACATTACACAAATAAACAAAGGTTATATCCACAGTCATGACTACGTACTCTCCTCTACACTAAAACAACAACAAATAAAATCACATTATATGCAGATAGTTCTACTTACATCAGTACAATATACTGTGCAGCTTTCCATTTGTTTTCTGCTCAACTGGCACTAGGTTTCTCTGTTGTCTAGTATTTTTCCATTAATAGGGAACACCATCACCATAAAAAAGGGACGTTCCTGTCCACAGTGTCTCTCCTGAGCCTTCTTACTTTTTGATTGTTACACCCTATGCACAAGAAACACAACAAATGCTGCTCATTGTCTTCATCCTGCCTGTCCAAATTTTCTCAGCACTTTCAGACCTGCACAGTAAAGTCTCCTTTTTCTGAGAGAAAGATAAGTCCAGACCATCACCAAGTAGGAGGCAGTGCAGCAGAGCTCCTTGTGCCTGCTGCTGATGCACAACCTCTGTTCCTAGCTGGGGAATGGGGGGCAGAATTGTGTGTTCCCTGTGCATACCAGTTGACATTACAAAATAAACCCCTAAAATAGTTGGAGTTTTCTTAATACCAATTTTGATACATTTTTGTTGCTTGCTTGAGTGTCCTCTAGAAACATTCATGCGACAGAAACACCAAGGAAGAGTTCGCACAGAGTGGATTTTAACCTTTCAAAGATTTTTCCTCTAATGAATCCACCTAACATTTCTGAATAAAGCCTAACATACAAACTGTATGTGTCAGGTTATTCAGAGTAATTTGTCTTTGATGCAGAATATTAATTTAGTGGTTACTGAGAGATTTTGAGGGAACTCTAAGACTCTCCTTTTTGCTAGTTCTTCCTTGGCTGTAAATTTGTTTATGACATTTAGGACCTTCTAACAGGTAAATTCTGGGAGAAGTAATGGCATAGTAAAAGTCTATATAGTGATACACTGGACAAAATTACACACTAACCCAAGAAAGCCTCAAAACTCTGCCAGCCTTATCTTCTTGATCAAAACCAGCAGTAACTCCATAAAAAGTCCAACATTAACCTTTTTTCCTTTCTTCCTCTATGTGTGAGATAAAGGGGGAGCTGCATTTATGACCGACTTTAGCTTCACTGCAGCAAACCACAGTGCTCAGGCTTTCTGCTGTTATTCTTTAGAGGAAAGAATGTCTGCTGCACAGCTTGCTGAGCCTGCAGACAGACAGGTCTGAGGTCTCTCACAAACAGCTATTTGTTTTAATTTCAACAACCATTTTTCATCAGTCTCAGAGCTCAAATGTTAAAAGGTATCTGAGAATGGAAAACAATTCAGCCCTCAAACCATCTGAATTAATTTCTGCCTCTAAGCAGGGATACTCACAGTGCAAACTCTTCCATTCTTCCACTTGGAAGGTTTCACACACACACAAACCTTTTTGTGCTTTTAACAGTGAGAAGGAAAGGGGGGAAAGGAGAAGTGACACACACACAACATATCTGAAAGCAAAACTTTTCCCAGCATGTTCTTAAAAATACATTCCAAGAGCAATGCCTGTGTTTGTTTCTCAAAAGGGCTAAAGCTGACTCCTACAAAATATGCACTTTAAAATTTGTCCCTTTACAGCTCACTGTTGTGAGGTGAGATACTAGGGTGTGTTGCTGACCAACAGAAAAAGTAATGTACCATTAGAAACTGGTATTTCTGCTCCCATGTGCCCTGCCGCAGGGAGGGTGGTCACTAGACTTCACATCATTTTGTAGCAACAAGAAGAATTAAAAAAATCCCAACAGGTAGTTCCAGGTCTAGAACTCTGATGGTGGCTGCTGTGGCCATGGGCCAACACGAGGTGTGTTGACAGGTGAGCAGTGTTCAGCAATGAACCACGTCTGAAATTACACAAAAGCCAACACAGTCAGTGATGAAAGAGCATTTCTGACTAAATGATGGAAAATGGCTGTCTTCTTTTCGAAGTCTTTCTGAACCTAGACAAAAGACTGAAAAGAAATGGGTAATTAAAGACTGTTCATTCTACTCTTGGAGAAAATGAGGAAAAATAACCTTAACTGTTTTACAAAGAACCAGAATGCCCACAAGGCTACACTCTGAAGCACAGAGGAGGGCAGTGAAGAATGTGGAACTGTCTTGAGCTCCAGAAAAGGTGGACTGAATTGCCAAAGAAATTTATGACCAGGACTATTAGCTTCCTGTCTTTGATGTCTATTCTTGGCTTTCCAGGAGCATTATGGCATTCATGAGGTGAAAACAACACTGGAGCCAAGGTCAGCTAAGGCTGATGCAGCCTGTTCTACTGCAAAGCTGAGAAACTCACTCTGAACTGCTTCAAGCCTGAAGACACTCATTGAGGGCCTGAAATTACTTCCGCTGAATCAGTAAGAGGAGTTTTTTGTCAGCTTTTTCTGTGATTGCATTTCTAAGCCAAAAAAATGAATCAGAATCAACCTCCCAGTAAAATATGTTGTCAGGGAGAACACTTTATTTTGTCCAGCACAAATGTTTTCAAAGCATTAGCTACACCTTAATAACTCTCAGCTGAAAAACCCCAACAAAATACTTCCAATAATGAAATGGTGCATTTCTTAAGAACAAATTGAAAACAGATTAACATGGTTTATTTTCAGAAATTAATTAATACAACCTTTTAATAAACTGAATTCTGGCTACAATCTTCCAAGGTGCTCCCAATCACACTCAATCACAAGTATTAGCAAAGACAGTGTTTTCAGAGCTCAGATGGGTGTGGTCTTCAGTGAAGCACACTAGAGCAGGAATTGGAAATTAACCGGTGATGGTGGTAGTCACAGACAATTCAAAACACACAAACTGTCCATCTGAAAAAAAGGTCTCAGAACTACCAGTGGCCCAGGACAAAGCACCTAGACATCTGACTCTGAAGCTGTGGGTTTAGGAAACTAAATGACAGATACTTTTGAAAGTTCTGCTTTATCTTCATCATCACTTGCAGAAGCCTGGGTATTGGCGTTATGAGGGCAAAAAGACAGGAAAACTGTCCATAGAACCCTCAGGAAGAGGATTCTGAGGTGAATCAGATATTAAGCTGACCACTGATTAGTAATTTTAATAAATATTGAATTAGCAGAATTTGTCAAGCTTTGACAAACAGAGTAGGAAGCCACTAGTTCAATTTCAATTTAACAGGCACAACTGTAAGATTTAGTAATAAATATGGCCTACACAGCCAGCTTTTCTTAAATTCAAGCACATAGCAAATCTCCCTTTGGTTCAGCCACAGCCAGGATTATACCCTTTGATCCCAAGTGAGCAAAGCACTTAGAACCTGAAGTTGAGCATACTTGAAGTGTGTTCTGAAGTGCTGAGCTGAGTCAAGGGTATCCTTGTGCTTGTCTGTAATGCAGACGCATGCTTGTAATATGGACAATTTTTTGAAGCCAAAAATGTAGGTTTTGAAACCTCTTTTGATAATCAATTATTATTATTTTGGTTAGACATTCCCTTACAGAGTTCAGAGCCTAAACATTGTGGCATTGAGCTAATGCAGATGAACCAGAAAGGAAAAGTGCATTAGCCAGTAAAGAATCTCTCTGCGGAATAATCTAAACTCAAGGCAGCTTCTGATCTATGGTTCATGGAAGACTTGGGAACTATTAGCAAGAGGCCCATGAAAGGCAACTAAGAAGAGCAAGTTTATTTATGCTATGGAGGAATCTACTTATGTGAAATGTCTTAAATGATCTCCACACTTCCATGGGAAAAACGCATACATTTGTGTGCATCAATTTGCAAACAGTAAAGCCCATTGATCTGAAATGCTCCAAGGTGCAAAGAAGGTTCACTTTTCTTGGGAAGAGCTGGGATGGACAGTTCCGGCTAAGCCTAGGTCAGCATCCCACCAACAGACACCTCATAGAAACACTTCCCAAGGTCATGATTTAAAACCCTCCATAATGGTTTTAAAGGATCAGAATCAATACTTTTTTAATTAAAAAGTGACCTTTCACTATTCTTTTTTTTTTTAATAGGTATCAAAAAATGACATAATAAATAAATTGTCATGAGAATTTATTCTCCCAGCCAGATCTCCCGTCTTCTGGTGTGACTCAACTATGCATGGCACAAGAAAAATCCACATCTACACAATTGTCTTGATTCCAAACTAGCCACTGTTTGAGTACTAGTTCATACTGCAAAGCAAGGCACAACAAAAATGATTTCAAAAAAAGCTTATGCTTCAAATCATACCCTCTTTTCTCTAGACATCTAAAAATTTTCCTTGCCTTTTATTATGTGGCAGAGTAGTCAAATGGGTAAAAGAAAGCCAAAATACTGAACGGCATATTTGCAAAACCAGAAGTAGATCAAAACTGCTTTGGAAAGTATCTAAAAAATATCCCAAACCTTAAGCATGCCCTGGGGCTAGACAAACTCAATTGCTTAGGGGGGAAAACTAATCAGCGTGTCTTCTCACCCCCAAGCCCATATCAGTATGAACACTGCTCTAGCCTACTACTGGTGCCCATGATATAAAGAGAATATCATTCTTCTTTGGTGCCCATGAAATAAGAAGAATACTTCAGAAAACTGTTCACTGATCAGTGCTGCTTTGGCCAAAGCACCTTTGTAGAAGTGACACAGGCCCAGACTGGGAAATGGGATGCTGGAAATGAACTTCCTGTACTGGAGCTGCCCTGACAGTCAGAAAGATTTGCCCTCTGGCTGCCTGGGACATAGGACAGTATATCACAAGGGCAGGTGATGAACCCTCCATTTGCTAAGAATAAAGTGAAATATAAGAAAAAAAACCATGTCCAATGAAAAATAAAAGGTGGAAGAAAGCAGACACATCAAGTTTTTGCTCTTCACTCCCAGGTATCCTAAAGAAGTTTCTCAGAATTTGTAGTCTGGCTTTTCAGGGCTTAGAGGTTTTGTAGAAATCAGGCTTCAGAGCCAGTTTTCAGATTAACTTTCACGTCTGACTAGAACTGAGACCAGAAAGCTTTGCTTATGAAATCAGAATAGAAAAAACCAAAATATTTCATGGACTCTTAGAACCATAGTCACAGTTTTGTATCGCCCCTGACAATACTTTTATGGGCCCTCTTCACCACATTTACAGTAAGTACTGTTCATTTCCATTTGTTGACTAGAAAGTGGAAAGCTCTCCTTTGTCTAGTATAAAATAACCTCTTTTGCTAATTCAACACAGACTCAGTTTTGCTCCTGGTAAAATAAATGGCAAAATTTCCAGGGATACTGATGACAGCAGGATTAAAGTCAGCCTCAAATAGTGTTTTAACATAGAATTCCTAAAGGTAGTTCCTTGGGTGTTTAATTGTATACACACGGATAGTTAAATCTCACTGACTTCTATAGGACTCTTTAACATGCAAAAAAATGCATTATTTACAGCATCAGGGTGATTATCACATAGACAATTCAATAACTGCATTTATGTTGTTTACGTATCTGAATGTTGCACACACCTGGAGAAAAAAGTGGGGCAAAAAGTCTATTACCATCCACAAAGTCATTTCTCCTCCCCTAAATACTGGTTCTAAAACGTATTTACAGCTGTTGATTTTCCCTGCATATTGCTCCTATCATAAAAAATATGTCTTCAAAACATCCTCTTCCTTACTCTTTAATCCTACCAAAGCAAAAATAGATACTTTAATAGAAAAATACAACATTGAAAATATACTAAAAAATAAAATGGTAGCATGGAATGTCATTTTTACACACACAAAAAAAATCCCCTTTTGAATTGCATCAGCTATACAAACACTTTCATATTTACAGTTACAGATGCAGTCCTGTGCTCACTGAAGTTAATGGGATTTTGCCATTGACTTCACTGGGGACAGGAGCAGGCTTGACATGGACTACATCTGCCCCTCTGAAAAGTCAAGGCAGTAGACTAAAAAGAGTCTGACAAAGCACACGTAAGACTGAGGAATTAATCAGTCCTCTCTAGAGACCTGATTGTCTTCTCTGTCACTGTTTCGTGAGTGTGAAACTCCTCATCCTTCACCGGAGTTTTTCCTAAGTCCCACCAGCTAAGAGGGAGAAACAGTGCTTTTGACTGTGACACCACACAAATAAGGAAAACGGTTTGTGTGTTTACACCTGCCTGACTTTCTCAGTGTAATTAATTACAACCAAGTGCCAGTTCCCTCCCAGAACTAAGGCCTGTACACCAAATTTCATATCCCCTGTTATCAATGTCAGTGATTCAGAGATGCAGGATCATAGCCCAAAAAAATCCCTTTTGTTCCATTTGACAGCAACCAGCACCTGTGACTCTGAAACCATATTTGATACCTCTGGGTGAGATGCAAATATGGAAGGAGGTGGTAGAAGCTAAAAAATAAAAAGGAACAAAATGAGGCATTCCCCATCAACTAAACCAAGATCTGGCAGCCTTAATATATGCCTTAGGAAATACTGTCTTTACATATCAAGTACATCCTATAACATCAAACTGCATTATTTTCTTTTCTCATGAGATGAAAGGCCATGTGGCATAATGTGATTAGTAAATCATTCCTGAGCTTCTGAAAGAAATTAAGACAAAATTACTGCTTTAAAAAAGTGGGTTCTTCAACAGCCTCTTCTTTCTACACTGATGTCTTTGGTTGTGTCCTTTTCTCTAATTCTTTCTTCTCCCTAGGAAGAATGGGATTCTTTTTCATCTTCTTCTTTATGCAGCAGAAAAATGAGATCTAATGGAGTCTTCACGTAACTGCCGATGTTTCCCCATGTTACAGTCCTCCTGTCGAGTTCGTCTCTCAATAGTTATTCTGTATTTCTTTCTGCATGAAAGGATAAGAACAGAATGAGAAATCCTTCTCCAGCTACAGGCTAACAGACTTCCCTTATGAAGAATGCCTGTAGGGGACAGCTGGGTGCCATTTGAAAAATGAAACGTGGCAGAATGTGAAACCCCGGTCAAAGATTAAAGTAGTTTGCCTCAGAACATTTTACACAGGCTCAAGAATGCCGGTTAATTTCTACAAGGCAGTCTCAAAGCACTAGGGCATGGACATTTGCTTCTTTGAAAATTTCTGATCTAAGTGATTAGGAGTTTTTGTGAAGTGTCATGTGAACTGTGTCACATCACTGCTTTATATCGATCAAAGCCAAATTTCTTTCCAGTGTGTTGGGTGGGGAGAAACTTTCTGGAGAGTTCAAACAACAGATCTGACTATTCAGCTGTGTTTCTCACTGAAACTATGTATTAACGAACTAATCTTCTCATTTCCCTCTGAGAAACTTACTATGTTTGTAATGTCAGAGGAGGTAACATGATGAAGTAAGAAGAGGGATGTAGAAGACAGATAAGAAATAAACACAAATGCTCATGTATTGCAGTTCTTCCTGTGTATCTTCCTCTAGAGCCTTTTGAAAAATTCTGCTATGTTACTTTGTACGTCAAACAAACCCTCTGACTGCCTTTTAGCTTCCCCTTTGATACCCAAATCTTCCCCCAAAAATCATCAGATGATTCATGTTTACGTTTTATACATTTATGCTTCTGCTCAGTTTCAGGACAAATTTTTCAGAAGGGCATTAGTCCAGCTCCATGTGCTTGTACTGCTGGTGGAGATGCATGGCAAAAACCTTGTATGCCAAGGAAAGCCCTGTTCCACCAGCACAGGTAGCAGAAGTCAAAGCTAGTTATGAAGCAGTGGAAGAAAGATTTTCATAACACCAAGGTTTTGATTCAAGCAGCACAGCTGAATAGAAAGTGGTAAACTAAACGTTCTGAAAATATTCCCTCAATACTTTTGTCTGTATCAGTAAGCCCCAAAATAACTTGAAAAGCCTGTGTTGTTCACCTTCTTTATGTATTTTCAAGTCAGACCCTTTCATGGGTCAGAGCACACACAGTAGTAGCTAAGGCACAAGTACAGGTCCAGATTTTACATATACAGGAGTTTAAGCTAAAATCTGGTCAAAGTTACCCATCAGAACTACCCCAAAACAGTTTAACAGTTCGCATGCACAAACAAAACTGTATTTGCATACTTGTTTGGGACTATTACAGATCCAAATGAAAGGTAATCAGAAGGGTATCTTTACAGTTTAAAAGGCACACAATTGCTAAACCTACAGTTTCTGAAAATCTGACCCACGCACCCTGATTTGTTGGGTTTCAGATACTTTGTCTAATGGTGGTGTAAGGAGGTTGTCCCTGTTCCTGCTTTGAGCAGTTGCAATCAGGTCTCCAGAGTAAAATCCACCCACAGGTTTCTAGTCATCTCCAACACATAGATCTATGTGACAGCACCCGCAATTTTCTTCAGTAAACTGAGAAACAGGCAATTATAAGAGACCTTTTACATGAAGATGACAGGAACTGCACAGAAAAGTGCTCATTTCTGCCCTCTGACCATACATAAAAAGACTGAATGTTGAGCTCAGGTGTATTACATCTACTTTTACAGACACCCACCTTTGCTCACATGGATTTCCAGTTCAAATCTTTGTGTCAGATGACTAAGAGTTTAAGTTCTGCTCTTACAATGATACTTTGCATAGTTTTATACCAGCCCAGGATATTTGTTATTTCTTGTCCTAACATACCAATATCAGCAATGGGACAGCAATCCACACCTAACAACTGTCATCTCTAGTTAAGAATCTATGTGAGGTGTAAGAATCTCTGATGACATAAAATACAAAGATGGATTTTTATTCTCTTTTTCTTTTAAAGATCATCTTTACTCAGTCCAAGCTAACTTAATGTTATCTCAAACCCGAACAACATACTATATAAGCACTGAATACATGCAAGAATAAAACCAACCTGCAAAATTTCAGCTTAAGTACCTGATGAATAAGCTTGCTTCTTTGAAACCTTGAAAGTGTTCTGGTGAATTGAAGCAGGGTTTCCTTGTTTTATTTTGTTAACATTTTTTATAAACAGTTATTTTTATTGAATAGAATTATTTGATTCTTGTATGCAGAGGTTAATTCCATTCATATTTTTTCTATGGCTTTTCCATAGCAGGAGGATAAATTAGATAAATTACTGTATACATAAGGTGCTGAACATGTATAATTAATTCATTCCATCAGTATAGGATCAATGATCAAGACTTATATTTGCTGACTAGCTGTTTAAGAATTACTTTACTTAAGCACGAATAAAACACTGATCCCCTGCACTGACCTCAGCTTATTAAGTTAAACGCACAGCTTTGGAATCCAAATGCTCTCTTACACCAAAACAGAAATCTCTTTCTGTTCTGCAGTACAATTCCATTCAATACCAGGCAAATGATACAAATCTCTTGCAGATCACAGCCTGCACAACTGTTCTGGCAAGGAGCACCAAACAAAGGCAGCTTTCAAGACCAGGGCATTTTACTGAAGCAACTGTGAATGTCTGGAACTCCCTGGAATTACTTCCATGAGTAACATTACTTAGAGATGTAAGTAGTTACAAGGATGAATACCCAAGTCAATAAAATTATTTGGATAAACACGAAAGGACAATCCAGTTTGTTCACTGTCTCTGGTGAAAATGTTAACACACATTATTATGGTGCCTCTCTGTCTCCCATCAAGGATGTTCTGCCAGGAGCTGAGAAGTTTGGATGACAAGTAAAAAGTTTACAGACCTTTCAAGGAATTAGACTAACCTGAAGAAGTAAAAAGCCATTAGCAATCCTGCTCCAAGCAAGGCGCCCACAACTATTCCTGTAACTGCTGATTCTCCTAGACCACCTGCTTGAAAAGGGGAAAAAATTACAATCAGAGTTCATATTGAGAACTATCTTCATTCACATACAGGAAAATACGCACAATTAGGAAATTAGTGATCAACATTAGATAATAACTAAAGCCTTTCAGAGCTTGGGACTCCATGGGAACCTGCTCAAGTGTCTGCATGTTTACTTTTTGTCCTTGTTTCCTTGGGGTTGAAAAAGCTCCCAAATCAGTGTCAAATGAAGGCACAGTTCTGGAGATGTGACACAAGGGAATGTTGTTAGGAAACTGGCCTGGGCAGCTTGGTCTGAATCATAACATTGACTAGGGTTACAGCGACGCACATAATGGGAATCAGCACTGAATATGCCTTGAGTCACTGTAACAAAGCAAACTTGCCTTACCTGGATTAGAATCATAACCCTCTATCACCCAGGTTTAATAAAATGACCATGATTATCCAACAGTTCCTTGATTTTTTTCTTATTTCCTGAAGATATGTTGTTTCAACTTAAAGCCATATGACTTTCAACTTGCTTCAAATCTCAACAGAGGTAGAACAGGGACAGTAACTGAAGGGGAACCCAAACAGGGACTGGTTCTGGGAAGTGCAGGGCTCCTGAAGAACAATGGAATTTTCCCGTGCATCTAGTCTACTCCCATTTCCGTTCCCACCTGGGTTTGTGGAAAGGAACAGAGAAGGAAATTAAACTGTTCTCTTCCTTTATCCTCAACCCTTCAAGGGGATTCTGTCTGTACAGGAGGAAGAAGGTGCATAGATAAACTACACTGACCACAGATGGTCTGTGTTCACATCAGCTTTTCAAGGATTCAAGAATTATTGGGCTGGAATTAGCTTTTCACAGCAGGACTAGCAATTTGTCTCCTGTGAAAAGTTAAGACCACCCCTTGTCACTGAGGCACCAGTAATCTCCTACCCCAATCTCCTTGCAATATCCTACTCACTACAACATGGTCTGAGATGTCAGTGTGCTGGAAAGAATGGACACCTGTCCTTTGGAGGGTGGTCCCAGCCTTCTGAATTCACAGATGTTACCCCATTCAACTGTCTTCACTTCTCCTCAGCCTACCGAGCCCCTCACAGTGCCTTCTCATAACACTGAAAATCATTCTACACTGGGAGAACGCTGCTCCCACCAGCACAGCTGCTAATTATCAGTGTGATTATTCTCTGCTGGGGTTTCAGTTACATCCCTCATCCTGGCTACAAGGCCCCTGTAAAGACCTAAAGCCTCCAGGGCTCTGACCTGTGCATGATTACTGTCAGGTTTAAGTTCAGGGAAGTGATTCAGACCATGTTCTACCCAGGGCTGCCAGACCTTAACCTCCAAAGCAGTCGAGAGAGAGACCGTCACCATGTCTCAGTTGGACAACTGTGCTAAGCAATTTAATATGGCCTATTACGTTGCAGCAACTCATGGATTCTTCTCCTTAGAGCTGGTGCAGAAGCATTAAGTCGCTAAACTTACATGATTTACATGGTGTATTGTTTGTGTGCTCTGAAACTCGGCTTTCATCTAGTCTCAGTCTGCCATGGTTCCATGGGAATTTCACATTCGATCGAATTTCAAATCGCCCCTGCTTTCCATAGTAGTCCCCAATCACCTAGGTAAAAAAAGAAAGGGATGAAAAGATTTTCCTATCAACTCAGGGAAGCGAAACAAACAGGAGGGAAGAATCACTCATTCAACTCCTGTGGTATGATGTTGAACCTCTGAGAAGAGGGCTGAAGGGGTCTGTGGGAGGCTATGTAGTGCATGCCCTGCCCTAGTGCAGAGTCAACTGAACAAAAGCTTTCCTGACAGATGCTTATCTAATCTGCTCATGAAAGCCTTCAAAGATGAAGACTTAACAATTTCTGCACCAATTATTCTGGAATTTAGCTAGCCTTACTGCCCGTTGTTTTCCCTAGCATGTAACATAAAATTCTACTTTTGTAATTATCCACCACTTGTCACCAAATTGTCAGTGGTCATAGAAACTCTTCCTTTCTGAAACACTACTTTACATATTCACATGCTTTTATCTGATTCTGCCCTCAGGCTTCTCTTCTATATAAATCCAGTTTACAAAAGCTTTTTAACCTTCTGAATATTCTTCCTACTCTCCCTGAGCTTTTATTCAATTGTTCCATAGTGAGTTGGGTGCTCAGGATTGTCACCCAGCTAAGTGAAAGCATCAGTAGCTAGACATGAGTCCAGTCTGGGCATGAACAGACCCAGAGCAGCCCTGCCCAGAAGGACTTGGGGGTGCTGGTGGGTGAGAGGCTGGACATGCCTCGGCCATGGCACTCACAGCCCAGAGAGCCAAACGTGTCCCCGGCTGCATCCAGAGCCCCGTGGGCAGCAGGGGAGGGAAGGGATTCTGCCCCTCTGCTCTGCTCTGGTGAGACCCAGCTGGAGCTCTGCATCCAGCTCTGGGGTCCCAGCACAGGAGGGACAGGGACCTGTTGGAGCAAGTTCAGAGGAGGCCATCAAGATGATCAGAGGGATGGAGCACCTCTGCTGTGAGGAAAGGCTGAGAGAGTTTGAATTGTTCAACCTCGAAAACAGAAAGTTCTGGAGAAAAGTCACTGCAGCCTTTCAGTACTTCAAGAGAATTTACAACATAGAGGCAGAACAACTTTATCACAGGCAGGTAGTGACAGGACAAGGGCAACAGATTTAAACTAAAAGAGGAGAGAGTTAGATTAGATGGTAGGCAGAAAATCTTTCCACTGAGGGTGGTGAGACACTGGCACAGGTTGCAGAAAGAAGCTGTGAGTATAGCTTCAACAACCCTGGAAATGTTTAGGCCAGGCTGGATGAAGCTCAGAGCAGTCTGAGCTCTGAGAGGTCCAGTGGAAGGAGTCCTTGTCTATGGCAGGGGAGTCGGAACTAGATGATCTTTAAGGCCTCTCCCAATTTAACCCCTTCTGTGGCTCCAGGAACTCAAGCACTTTGAGTGCTGAGACTCTCAACTACACACTCCAGGCTGGCCTTGTCTGTTTTGGCAGAATTCAGAGGTACCTCATTGTGCAAAGTTATAACCTTCAAATCTTGTATTTCTGCAGTTGCTGATATTTACATATGCATTATTCTGGTATTCTGGTAGTGTTTTTTCATACTAGTTCATAAAGGCACTTCAGAATTTCAGTCCTGTCTTCACCATTTTCAGGCTTTATTCAAGATAACCTATGTTGAATCTACTGGAGCAATATGTCTAAAACATCTATGTACAGCAGCAAGACCATATACTGTGCCACTGAAGTGGTCAGAAGCAATGTCAGAAGCACATCAATAGATCTATTTGTCCTACAACAGATAAAACCCAGGTATTCTAGGTTTAGAATTCAAGGCATGGATAGCCTCTTCAAATCTTTCACCTGAATTTCATTTTGAAGCCAATGACTTCAAAGAACTTTTGCTCTGGTTAAAAACACAAAGGTATATTTTACACTAAATAAAGGCTCTTATTCTCTTGCAGCTGCAACTGGGATGTAAATCCTTTGAAGAATGAATGTGTTCAACATTTGTCCAAAAATTAAAGCAAATACAGTAATCTGGAAAAAATAGAGACCACTCACAGGGATCAGATTATTTATTAAAAGATTGTTTAATTTATCAAGCAAGAGTGGTGAGTCCTCTACCCAGGATTTACTAAATAGGAAAACACGCAGAACGGCTTGAGAACAAAAAGCTAAAAGCAGGAACTACATGGATTCAGACCAGAAGAAGGAGATAGATTTTTGAAGAACATGAGTGGTTCATCTGTGGAACAAAGGTCGAGGGCACCAGCAAGGCAGTCCCTGTTCTTTCAATGTCTCCAAAGCAAAAATAGATGCCTGTTACAGCATGAGCTTTAGTCACTTGTAAACTGCAGGGTTCCATAAAGGTTCAGAAACCTGCCTGTGTCTAATACAGCAGAGGTCAAACTAGGAAATCTAGGTTTTCTACTAGCTTTAAACTCTGTGAATAGACCTGGGAAAACAGCTCTCCACAAACACACATCCATCTGGCACAGTTCTGCTGAGAAACGTTCTCGTACACAGAAAAAATTGTCAGGATGAACAGAACAAATTATCAAAGAAAAAAATGTTTTTAGAGAGAGGCATGAGAGTACAAATTATGTGGCAGACAAAAGTAGTAAGTGATCATGTGTAAAATGTTAATTACATGTATATTTATGTACCTAATAATATGGAAGGAAATTCCACAATGAGTTAAAAGAATAAATGTAGCATTGAAAAAAAAAAGTAGTTTAAATTGCGAGTGAAAAAGCAATGGAAGGAAGGGAAAGAGAGGGAAATTAAATTGATAAACGAGATAAAAAACTACTAGGCTGAACAAACAGAAGAAACACAGGTTGTTTAGCGCGTGGTTACCCCAACCATTTTGTACTCCTACTGCCCCTGGGAGAGACTGCAGCTTACTGGTGTAGTTTTTCGATCCCTTTTACACACTAAAACACATGAGACATCCTCACACTTTTAAGAGGGCTCTTTGAATTTTTTTCTGCTGCAGTACCAACAACATAACTTTACTGGATTCAAAACCACACCCTGAAATATCCATCACAGATACTGCTAGTTTTTGTTTGAGCTTGGTGAAATCAGGGAGACCACCAAAGCCCAAGCTGATGCTGATTTTGTAACTAACAAAAGCATTACACTGCAGCTGGACTTAGGGCACTGCATGTACTAATAAACTCAGCCCAGACATGCTCTGTGTGCAACTGGTGATGTTTCTCACAGACTTTTTCAGAGTCCATCTCTTCCACTCCTTCTGCATCCAGTGGAATAATCTATCTGGTGTATATGGAGTCATCTGATTAAAATGTTTCTTAAACACTGAAAAGAAGGCACTCAGGAATGGCAGCCTGACAAACAAGGCCAGGCAAGGTCTGCACTCCTGCTTGTGGCTGACCACCGGGTAAGATTTAAATACCTGTACTTGCTGTGTTAATACATCAGGACAACTTGTGGATCACTGTTGCTGTAAGATTAATCTTTCTTCCCACCAATAAATAAAAGGCCATGCTCATTTCTAAACAACTATTTCCTATATTCCAAATTAGCAGTGCTTAGCCAGCTTACTGGTAAGAATTCACACTTTAGTTAAAGGTTAGCATCATGTGAAGTTGAATAAGAAAGCTTAAAAAACTTATCATAACTACTTCAAGATAGCTATTTTACAGAAAGGGTTTTTAGGTCTTTAGGTTGATAAGGTTAAGCCACCAAGTAAAGAGACGATATCATGTAGCTTTGCACTGAATTACTAATTCATCAGTGGCCAATTGCAATGGTGTTTGTTTCCTTACCTCCTGTGTGCCTGCCTCCGGGTCTGTCATTCCAATCACAGAGAAATCCCCATATCTGTCTCCATTGGCATCAATGGACACCTGCCCTGCAATGCCTAAAGAATGGCATGTGAGGAATCAGAAGATTAATTAGTTAAAATACTGAGCCCTTCCAAGCAATACATGAAAACAGTGGACAGGTTTTTACAGACTGATATGAGAGGAAATCTCATCAGTCTCCCTGCATTTTTGTTGGCATTCCAGAAGAAATTGTAATTTCATCTTGGTGTCTGCATTCCTGAATTCTTAACATTTCTCCTTTATAAATATTAAACGTGTGATACTGAAGAATACGTGAGAAAAATCTAATTCAAAAACCAGAATGTAAGACTAAAACACAAATATATTTAATGTGAATTATTTACAGAGAGTCTAATCCTGAAATATCTGATGATGCCTCAATAACGAGAGTCCAGCTCATGTGCTGTAGAGGACACAGGGGCACAGACCTAGATCCCACAGGCTGAAGGGGCTGCTGCACCCATACAACCAGTCCAATGTTATTTCCACCTAATGGGATACTGGAGATGGCACGGGCAAGGGGCACCATGTGCACTACATATGCATTAAGCCCTGCATTCAACTACATAAGATTAACTATGTAATACATGCAGTTTGGTTTACATTCTTAGAGCCCCATTCCACTTCCTTGTTTTACAGTTTCTAGAAAATTTTTGGGAAAATGGGACTCATTGATTCATGGGATATCTCAAGTTTGAAGGGGCTTTGGAGACCCTGAACCTAACCTCCAGCTCAGAGCAGTATCAGCCAGGAGGATGCTCAAGGTTTAATCTGCTCTCCAAAATCTCTAAGGATGGAAACTGCACAGCCTCACTGGGGCAACTTGTTTCATCTGTCATGGGAAATGAACACATCCTTGGAATCAATCTAAACCTCTCCTTTAAATGTATGTCCTTGGGTACAAAAAGCTTGGCTTCAAATTCTCAAAGTGTAAGTCAAACAGGTTCTTAAAATCCATCCAACAGTATTAATTAACTATAGTGAAGACATCTTAAGACTGCCGATACACTTTTTCACCTCAGATATCCTCATATGTGATTCTCCACTGCCTGACACCAAACACAGCCATTTACACCTGTGCAAGGCAAACAGGCATCATTGTACATCCATGTTACACCAACTACATGCCTAGAGCAGGCACAAAGCCATGGAGATTCAGGCTCTCAGTGACAGTGACCCAGAAAAGAGAGGTCAGATATTCAGAGCATAAATTTCCCTCGACATTCCTAGTGATAGTGAGTGTACAACAGACCTAACACACCTCCATTTATTGTGTATTTGTTCAGATTTAGTGCTGTCAGGAATCTTTCGGCTTGCTGTGGTTTTCAAAATATGTCATGGTAATCAAAGATTATTGTCAAGCATTTATTTCATTATAACAACACAGTAGTCAAGCAGTTGTCAATTCAATTACTGCAGGGAAATCAAATGTGTGTGATAACCACTTGGCTATGAGACACTGAAAGAAGAGGCCACTCTGAAGAACTTTGATGTCCCTGCTTACACATCAATTTGGATTCTGGATCTGATAGGAGATGCTAATTGGAATAGACACTTTTGTGATGTAAGAAAACCAAAACTCAGGTTTTGTGAATAGGTACTGAAATTGAAGTTCCTATGGGATTTTTTTTTCAGTAGTAAAGACTAAGTTTTCAATTTTTCATCTGAATAAAAAATGTGAGTTTGAAAAGTTGACATTTCCTGCAATTTCCTTAAGAAACAGAGATAGGAAATTTTGAAACAACCTTAATGAACAATTGCATTTACATGAAGGTGGAATGATTTTATCTTAACTTTCTTTCGGTTTTTTTTATGTGAGATACCTATGTATAAAAAATTTTGCTACTTTTTCAGAGGAAATGCCAATGAATAGCAAATATTCTCCAGCAGATGTGCCCTGCAGTTATACCATGATGTCTTTAACAACCCAATCACTAAGAAATCCTTTGATCACCTCAGCCTTATCCTTTCCTAAGCCCATAATGTCCGTGCAACTGTTGCAGGCAGATGGAATTCTGCAGGAAGCAGCATCTACATTCTGTTGGGAGTCCTGGTAAGTCAGAGCAGGCTGTAAAATGAGGTGCCAAGACAATCAGGTATCTACATGTAAGAAGTTAAATTAATGTCATTAGTGAAACTGGAGTTCTCATCATGAAGATCCGCAAAAGTCAAAGGGAACTACAAAGCTTCAGTCCTGCAGCAGAACCTGATGGGTGTGCATGAACCATACTCTGTGATGCTGCACCCACTATAAAGAGGGGCTCACAGGCAGAATAAAGGGACAAGATCTTCCTTACGGGACTGGATTGCAAGACATTGAGTTAAAGATCTCTTTCAAAATCTATTTTATGTCCAGCAAAGTACTGCCACAGGAAGGAAAAAGCATATAACCTACAAGAATTTTGATCAACTGCTGCCTCATAGCCCAAGTCAGCTACATTTTCAGAATAGGTGGAACAGGTCAGCCACTAGCAACAATCTGGTTTTCACAAGTGGGGAAAGAGAACATTTTTTTCCTCCTGTCAGGTTTTACAAGCAAGCTGTGAGAATCAACCATGTAGCCCATGTGGAACACATGGTATTACAAAGGACAGATGGGCACACCAGTTGGTGGCTTCCTGGAGCACAGGAGCAGGAGCAGAGAAGACATAGGCTGTGCTGGGACATCTGCTCATACACAGCACAAACAGAGAGGCAAATCCTTACACATTAGATTCCTTCCCTTTTAAAACAGTGCTTTGGGGAGCCACAGATATGAAGAGATATAATGAGACGCCAAGCACAACCTACAGACAGTGCAGGGCTGCTTATGGCGTGATTACAACCAGCATAATTTAAAGCAATCCCCTGCTTTAAAGTGCGTAAGTGTTCCCTTAAGCTGCCCTGAGCATTCTTTTGTCTTGTGTTCACACCACAATTTGAGAACAGAAAACTGGTTTGGAGCTGCTGCCCTTCTTGCCTTCCCACACTATGTCCAATGTGTTCTTAGAGCTGAGAACCTGGCCACTGAGGTTTTTCTTACAAACTCAGATGAATCATTTGCTTTTTATCTAGGGGAAATGTTTCCTTCTCTCAGGCATTTCCACAGGAAATCTTGCCAGTCCTACATCAAATGATTGGACTATTCTCTGAGACGGATGGAAATATTTTAATAGATTACAGATGAAACCAATAATCTTCAGTTTCTTTATTATAATTCTTACCTGGCAAAAGCCCTTGCATTGCAAGCAAGGTGGCATACAAGTGCCAGTTGCACTGCAGAATTGCGTCCTCAAGGATTAGGCACAGAAAGGCACAGCACTGCTCAGCTGCTGCCTCTGAGACAACACATAAGGCTCCTGGAGGGAGGCGGGGGGAAATCCTTCTAGGGCCCAAAGGAATCCCATTGAGAAACACAAAATGACCCCAACTCTGGCACCTGCTTGCTTATATCCATTCCCAGGCTTTCAAGATAAAAAAGCTAAATGGAAAAAATGAGGCAGTCTCAGAGCTAATAGATGAACGTGAGCAAAGCGAGCAGCTGTAATCTTTCAAAAAACAAATAAGGAGCCTGAGAAAATTATAAGCATTTCTTTACAACATCAGTGAGGGTCATTAAATTTTTAAGAGTTTTTTGAACTGAGTCAAGACCTCAACAGTTGGTGCAAAAAAAAAAAAAGTCAGACTGGTGAGATATGTGAGCCAGCCTTAAAGATGCACATGGTTTCATATGGTTGCTTTCCTCTCTCTTAAGAGTGGAATAGGCATGAGTCCTTACTTTGCCCAGAACAAAGACCTGAAGATTTTTGACTCTGAAAGCTGGAATTCCATATTAACTCTTACCTTCATATGTTCTGTTCCGGGTTTGTTGAACTATTTTTTCCCCATCTTTCTTACTGAAACCAATCTTCAGGACTTCCTGTAAAGCTAGAGCATAAAGAAGAATAGCATCATGGAATCCTTCCACAAACATGTTCACCTAGAAAAGAAAGAAGAAAAAAAAAAAAACAATTGCAATAACAAACACGTTACAAAATTTTTCTTTGCTAGGTAATTGATTGAATAGAGAGCATCTACAAATTAAGCAAACTGACTGACTTGGAGAGTTACTTTATCAGCTGCTGGAACAGAAAGGAATATATCTCAAAAAACCCTCAGCGGGACAACAACTACTTCTGGCCCATTTCTAAAAACAGTTAACCTCTATCTGCTACTCTGAATATTCATAATGTTGTGTCTGAATAGCTCTACAGATAGGGGGGAAATTTGCAGATCCCAGTTCCCATGCCCAGAGGCACAAATACTGCACTTGACAATGTGAGATTTTGTCAGGTGCTGAGCAGCCCCATTCCACAGCAGCAAGTATAACCCCACCCCTCTGCACAGGGGACTTAGCACCTCTCAGGACTGGGAAGTATGTCCTGTCATGATTTTTTTTGGAGAGCACAACTGGTGGATTTGCTTGCTTAATGATTACTACTTCCATTTCTGGCCCTTGTTCAGGCCAAGCATCTCTCCACTAGCAAATGCGCAATAGAGAAAACTACTTACCATCTCCAGTAATGTGTTCTCTGGAACTGCCAGGAGAATCTTTTCCTGTCCTTTACAGTTTTCTCAGTAAGTTACATGAAATGAAGGAAAAAACCCTAATAGCCCTAACCCTACTTTATAACCCTAACACAAAAGAAGGGTGCTTCCAGTGAACCTCCGTAGGCAACCTACAGTTTTGGTCTGTGGGTTAGAAAAACAGTTAACAGCTGAGTGCTGCAGAAACATTACAAGTTTGCTCTCAGGAGTCTGATGCGCTTCAGTGGTGAAGCAATAATTATTTCAGGAGTGGAGTACAGATGGAGACCCATCAGCAGAAGCTGATGCAGAATGACCTGAGCAGCATAGGTGTTCCTCCTCTGTAGGGAGCAACTCACATTTCAGCAGTGCAATGTACTCTCTCAATACTCAGTAGTTCAGAATGAATTATCTTTTGAGCTGCAAGAAAGACATTCCCATCCACTCAGAGTTTCACTACAATAAAAAACTCCTGACATCCTAGAAAAAGTGTAACCACATTAGGGGGTCTCTTACTGCCACTTCCAGTGAACAACTCACCTCTACAAATATTCTTCTGGACAGAAGTAACATTTAGCTTAACTTCCACTTCAGTGTATCTAAACAATTTAAAATGCCAGGAAATTAAGTGCTACTCTAACTCTCACAGGTTTAGCTGAATATTAAAAATGTTACAAGACAAAACCGGTGGCCAGTTAACTAAATAACTGCTCCACAGATAAAAAGTATTACATAGTTGATTGGCTAAGCTGGACTAATCAAACCCTGATAATGTAATTAGATCCAAAACATTCCTTCACTCTTAAAGCAATTGCCAACAGTAAGGAGATTTTTGGAACTATTTACTCATAATTTAAAAGTTTACATTGCTCTGACATTTAAAACTGGACTTTCAGTAACTCCAGCCTATGCTGCAGTTGAATGCATCACATTCATCAGGGGGAAGAGCCATTAGTGCTACAGAAGGTGCAGAAGAGCTCAGCTCAGCTCACTGACAGCCACAGACTAAAGGGCAGTTGCAGTTATTCTGAAGTAAAGAGAAAGCCTGAAAGGAGGTGAAAGTCAGGCTTTTGGTGGAATAAAAAGAGCTGATGGTCAGAGTGCATACTTTAACTTTAAGCTTTAACTTTTCAGAATTGAAAAAAACCCAACCAAACCAAGAAACCACAAAGCTCGACAACTGCTTCATGTGCCAATGTTAGAGTCCAAGTGGCCTGTGGATGACCAAACTTCAGCTTTCTTAACATGACATTCTTTCTCTCAGGAGCGAAATTAGACTGTCCAGTAGCTATACCTCCCTGCTGGCTGATTTACAGTTTGTGGCTGGCATTTGTTTCAAGTAAAGCTATTTGTCACTTCTTTTGTGCACGGCAAAGACCTCTCAGTGTAACACAGCAACCTTCAAAATCCAATTGGGTCAGCTAATTTGCTCAACCTGAAATGCCACTGGCCTGAAAACCCTACTGTAGACACTGCAGATTTGCCAGATAAGCCCTGTCAAAGCTCACTCGGCAGTTTGGGAGGTTACTACCACAGCCTCTCACCAAAGCTTCCACTTGGCCAAAACTCCTTACACTGCACGTGAAAAATCACATTAGAAAATCGTCAGAAGTCATTTATGCCACTGCTCAACTGCTCACACACAAACCCCAGTGTTTTATCTCATGTTGTCAAGGAAGCTGAATGGATAATTTATGCCATTTAAAATCTTCTGAGAGTTGTAATTTCTGTTTGCAGATGGGACTGCACTTACACTCCCCTGCCAAACAGATGCTGGGCACACCTGAGACTTTTCACATCAATCCAGGAACTGGTTTCAGCAGCAGTTCTTGAAAGGTGATACAGGATCCCGTGAAGGGAATAAAATTTTCCTGCATATCATCTCATTCAGTTATTTGTAAGCTGTCACAATTCCACACAGATCATGGGTTGCATGATATGTAGGACAGAGGAATATTAAAATGTGAAGTACGGCTGCAAAAAATTTTTGAAGGGTTTGCTCTTTGCTGCAGGAAAAACATTAAAAAGGGCTAGACTATAAAGTTTATATTCCAGGAATGCTTCAAATATGAATGAGAGTAACTGTGAAGATGTCTTCATCTGTGAAGATTCTTTGGCTGCTTGAAGGTGTCCATAGCAATTAATAGTGTGTTCGTTCAACCTCAGACCCCCTCAGGATAAAAACTGAACAGAGTATAAAATCTATTAAAGGCCCACTAATCTTTTAGGTAATTAAAAGTTCTTTTAGTTGAGCTCTAATACAAAGCCGAGTCTTTTTACTGTAGTGTTTTCTATTTTCATTTATGCTGTCTCTTAATTTAAGGTGTGAGCAGAGCTCCAAAAGCTCTGATCACAATTTGCATGTCAGAACTATTGAAATGTTGCTGTCCCTGGCCCATACTGCAGCCCCCCCCCCCCCCCCCCCCCAGCATGACAGCAATGCCACTGGGAGCAGAGAAGCTGCCAGGTTTGCTGAACATCTTTGGAGGCTGCAGTACAAATACATGGAAATCTCTTTCTAAGCTATCCTCTGTATTACTTTCACATCCTATTCTAATACCATACACCTAAAAAACAAGTACGCTAACTGCATAGGAGAATAAGATGTATACCCCTTTTAACTTCCTGCCTTTTGACTGTAATAAATCATCTTCTATCTGAGAAAAGAAAACAACCAAAACCCAACAACTCCTCTCAGTGGAAAACACACACATAAATTTTACCAGTTCAAAGTTATAGTTCCCCAAGCAGCTATATTGTGACCACACTGTTCATATATACCAAGGTGTTAACAGCATACACAGCAATGCAGAATACTACTGATGGGGAAGACAGCCAAGATACAGCTATGCAGGACCCAGAATTTTCCATATCCTGCCTACTGACTGTAAAATAAGATTATTCTCCTCCATCTGAAACTGCCCAGCTCTGAATCATGGCAATTACAGCAATTCATACCACTTCCATGCTTAGTGGGGAGCATCATCATGACTTTTTTTCTATCGAAAAGACAAACAACATCTCCCGTACTTGGTCTCTACATCTACTTTCCAGTACATCCTAGTGATATTCAAGTTGTCAAACTATAGTTTCAACCCAAATCAGTGAGGACCCTAGGGAACTGCAGAGGGCTATACCCAGATATTTTGCAAAAAATCTTATCCGTTTATGTTTTCAACATGATGCTCCTGCTATCTCACACTGTTGCAATGTATCCCAACACATTTTTCTAAGCAGTTGGAATTTAACTGTCAGTTCTCCCCTTTTAATCCTCCTTCACCAAGACAATTATAATTATGGTCCCATCTTTATGAGCTTTTCTAAGAAGTCCTGACATTACTAAATTCTCATACATGCATTCTTGACACATATCTCTGTCTTCTGTTGACTCACTATCCAGCATTATTCACCTCACTCTACAGCAAGGATTCCTTTCTTTAATATCATTTGTTGAAGTTGCATATTCCCCTTCAGGACATTGCCACAACCCATGATGTTCTAAGTACTTATTTATGGTCCTCAGAGGGTCAGCAGCCTTCAGCAGCTCTTCAATGAGTTGCTATGACCTTGCTCTGAGCTGCACAAATCTAGAAGAAGGTGGTCATGATTCCCACACAGTAGATGATCAACATATAGAAATGATTCATGGTTTTTGTGGGGTTTTGTTTGTTTGTTTGTTTAAGATAAAATATCATTATTACAAACTGATTTTGTGTTAAACTTCTAGTTTCCATAATCCCAGTGAGAAACTCTGGGTGGAACTGACAGGTAGATTGAGAACATGAAGCTGAAGGAAGAATATTCTTACACCTACCTGAGAAAAGGTGAAGTGCATTTCAAACCAGCAATGTCACGTGCAGTTCCAGCTCTGCAGTAATGTATTAGTCCAACTGCCATAACACTACCACATGCCATCCTGCATGCTACCACCCTAACAGGATGATCAAAGTTTTCACTAACCCACCATCCATCTCTTCAGATCCTCACAGGATTTCTCCGTTCCATTATACAACAGAGACTCATAGAGCTCCTGAATATCACCTATGGATAACAGCTGGGTAATGCTAACATGCTTTGGGACTGGGATTTCAAGGACTCCCAAGCACAACAAATGCAAAGCCACGGGATACACCCCTAGTTAGCTGTCATAAACAACATGTGTTGGGTTTCTCCCAGACAGGGATGTATCACTGTGGAACCAAAGCAGGAACTGGAAAGGAGAATAAAGCTGTAAGACTGTTAATCAAATCTGTATGTTTAGGTGCCTAAGACTAAAAATACAGACTGTTTGCTTGAGCAATCATACTGCTCCCCTACTGGACCATGTTGCTTCAAACAAACAGTAAGAAAAAGGAAAAGATAAAACAAACACATGCTTTCTTTAGAGAAGGTTATTCCCACAATACTTTATTCAAAACTGTAAAAATTCTGGGCAACACAGCTGTAGCCAAGGATGGCCTCACGCTGTATTCACTGACATCCAGTCTCTATAAATATGTAAATGGGCACCTGCTCAAGAACACATGAGGCAGGGCTCAGGACTTGGTTTTCTAAAGGATATATCCAAACCCCCTTTATTATTTGGGGCTGGAACTCCCATCTCTCACTAGGAAAAGAGGAAGAGCATAATGGCAAAACCTTGTGCATATCTAAGAGAGATCTATTCAAGTACTGTTGCATCAATTTCATGTTTCACAGGAAGACAGTGTTTATACAGAAACCCCTAAGACATGTTTCTTATAGGGAAGCACGTGACTTTATTAGTGGGATTCTGCAGACTGAAGCTTATACTCCACTCTAAAATTTATAGTCTAAAAATTCAGCACCGCAGTTCGAATGAGACATCACTTCCCTTTAAGGAGGTTTCTTCCAACAAGGCTGCCTGCATGTGTTCATCTTGCCGGTATTCAGTGGAGCAGCAGGGATGCTGAGAGCAGAGGAGATGAGCTGTGTGCTCCACCCAAGCACTCTGCACACCAGGCAGGGTCCCTGGCATAAAGAATTTGCAACTGAAGCCCATGTTTAGAGAGTCTCGGGCACAAGCACTGCTAGCCACTCATCAGCCACCCGTCTCCACCATGAAAGAGCCTGCATGCACCATTTGAGAGACAAAATGTACAGAGAGATCCCTGCTTTTTTCTGCACCTTCTGTTTGATTTGGACACAAAGATGCTGCACTGCACTTAAGCCCATTTCTTCGAGGGTGAGATCATGCCTCTGCCTGCCTGTACTGTTCAGCTGGTACATGAGCTGATGTGCACTCCAGGCATGCCAAATCACTGCTGCCTTTGCTCCACTCAGACAAGAGAAGTCCTACTCCAGCAGTACTAAAGTACCACTAGTGACAAACTCCCATCCACTTTAAAGCCAATTGTGGACCAGATGCCATCCCTTTGTTCCAAGAAAAGGTCTACTGAAATAAAATAAATTCACAAAAAGAAAATAAAAGTAAATTAACAAATTACAGCAGTAACTGTGATTTACTTTAAAAAGGCAGCCAAATTCAAGGAGTTAAGGCTATTTGTCAGTCAAGGTTATTTTCTTGCTGTGGAAAGAAAACTAACCACAAAGCCAGCTCCTTTGCTCTTGTATCTCATCTCATTCTCAAGTCTTCTTTCTTGTTTTTCTTAATACTCCATTCCTGAACAACTAGTAGATTTACTCACAATTATCTGGCTGGGGCAGCCACGAATTGCTCTACTGTCTCAATGGTGAACTGAAGCAAAAAGCTATTCAGCCCCAGACTACAGGGCAGCTATGCTGTGAAATGTCAGCTAAAACACATCAGACTACAGTGACAACTGAGATACAAAGGTGTGGAGAAAACCTTCCGCCCCACTGCCTGCAAAAGCTGCCCATTCTTTGTTTATTGCTTGCAACACTCTTCTATGGTTATCTAAAAAATAGCTGTAAACCCCCAGTGCCTGCTTCTAACAGGATGGGCAGAAATTTCCAGCTACAGCCAAAATGAGCTCCTTCCATTAAACACAGAAAGAGGAACCGTCACCTCAGCAGTTAGAAACTTACCCACAGTAAGTTCACATCAAAGGGCTCTGAGTGCTGCCCTCACCCATGGTCTGACATCACTGGGCTCTCAGACTCTCCCCAGACTTCCACTGGCATGGCCAAAGCAGGGGCAGGCTGAGCTGAGAACCGCCTTGCTCCAGGAACAGGATCCTCTTCTAGACCAGATCTGCCCCCTGAAAACCTGTGTGGGATTTATTTCTGGCTCTATCCATTGTGATCACTGCTTCCTTTTGCAAGCTGCTACCAGCCACTTTATCCCTCTGTGGTTTTGGTTCCTGCATTACCTTTTAACGTTACCCTCAAAGGGGTGCAATTGATGTATCTAAGGACCAGAACCATTTTGTACCAGAACTCAACTACCTATAGAATAATTTAAAGGAATTTCTCCTTTATGTATGATTTACACATATACTATTCACCTTTATAATTTAGCTCTAAAGGGCTCCAGGTCACCCATGAAGGAAAAGGATAGAATCTGAGAATTGTTTTGATCCTGCAGTTAAGGTGAAATTTCTCATGTTTATAACACACTTTTAACATAGATAAACACCTAATGCAAAGGATCTCTAGCACATATTGCTATACTTTGACTGCCTAAATACTGAATGGATCTTAACCACAGAAGTTACAAATATCATTTATAAAATTAAGCTTCCAACTTTTTTAGGATTTCCTCCCTTCTAACAAACTATGTGGCCAGTCACATGATGAGTTACAAAACTATGTCCAGAAATTATACATCTAGTCATAGTGGTGAAACACAAGAGATATCAAAGGAATTATTCTTTTCAGCAGAAAACACACAGATTTGGAGAAAATAAAATATGCTTGTTTTAAACAGGTTTTTCCAAGAAACCCCACAGGTAGTCTCAAAATCTGTTACACACTTGTAATGAACGCTTACATTTTAAGTTGGCATTTAAATTGGGACATTTTAATTGCAGATAAACACTTAGCAGCAAAAAAACCACCACGCCCATCCTTTCATTAGATACTAAGTTTTTGATGTCAGCAGGCAAGAATGTTTTACAAGCAGGAACATCTCAGTTTTCAGGATGACAGTCACTCATCTGAAAAAATCAGTTCCACTTGCTAAAATAAGTTAAAAGTGGTTTAAATTAATGCAGAGCTAGGACAAACAGGAAGGACATTTTTTGTTAAATGTTTAGCCTTGTACAATGTGCAATTGTTTTGGGTTCTGGATTACTAACATTATCACTGAACCACAAAAATCACATATTTTATTTTTTGTATTAAAAACTCTCAAAATCACATCAGTTCTCATGCAAAATTCAGAAAAATCACTGTATCACTTTGGAGACAACTCATGTTTTCAAACTGAATTTACCTGTGCTACAATAGCTGGTGACCTGGTAAAATCTTGCATGGGGTAAAAAAAACATCTGATGAAAAAGACCATTTGATTTCTGCTTTGCAGCAGATTAGCAGAGATTACCCAGCAGAGCATTTGCTTTACGGTTTTAAGGACTGGATAAACATGAATTATTTAGACACAGAAAAAAGTGGTGCTTAGCTTAAAAGTATGCTTGGAACTGGGATTAGTCATCTAAGATCCTTATTCAGTACCAGGCAAAAATTAGGTACACAAAACCAGAATTCATAAGAACAGTATCCCGCCTCACCCTTGCCCGCAGAGGAGGTAGAGAATGAGGGATGACATGACCCTCTTATTTTCATACAGGCAGGTAACAACTCCCCACTGCAGGAACTTGCAGTAAAGCCTTTACAAAACCCCACAGGGCACCAATCCTTTTAAATTCCCTGCCATTTTCATCTAAAAGCCCTGGGCCCCCTATTACTAAGTTTGCATAATAGAACTTCAGGGTCCAATCTCTGCTTTCAGAGAATCTGAATTCCACCTTTTGCCTGCCCTGTCTGCAGGGCATCCTGAGGTGGAGGCACTCCTGGAACTGAAATCCAGGTGCTGGAGGAGAGTAATGACCTGCCAAGACCTGGGGGACCTCTGGGGTGGGATTAAATAATTTGCTAGGAGAGCCCACCTGAGGCTGTGGTTGCCATGACAAATGATCCTTTTATAAAATACCAGGGTCAATGGGCATATGAACTTGTAAACTTTAATGGCATGGAACTAATGCAAACCCTCAGGCTGCTATTAGTCATGCTTCCATTCCAAATAACTTAAAATTTAACTATTTGGTTTTGTTTTTTTCTTCCAGATAGTGGATATGTGATGAAAGGTGTTCAGCTGGCTGATTAACCACCCCTTTGCTGGCATCCCTACAAGAAACCCATTCGCACAGGAGAGGTTCAGCAGCTATCTCAGCAGATATTTGTGCGTACCTGTCAGCAGCCAGTAAGGTTCCAGCTGCACACCTGAAACACATCCTCCCACTCTTCAGCAGCAGTATGGTAGTTAATACCTCTAAATCTGAGGATTTGCTGCCACTCCAAGAAACGAAAAACTCCCTCTCATAGCTACTTGCATCTGTATTGACTGTCTGATCCCTGAGATCTTCCTTGGTTTTGCTCTTTAGGGTAGTTTGTAGTCTGCAGGCTGATGGGTTAACTGGATGCATTGTACACACACATTTCCCATCAAATGTAAATGTCCTGCTCAGTGAATGTCACCTTGTTCCCAGCCACAGAGCAAAGGGCGTCCTCACCTACCCTCCTCCCATTGTCTCGCGCCCCTTTCTCATGCCCTTCTTATTCATTTGCTCTGAGACAGAGACACTCCTTGTCTTTTCAATACACTTTGATATATTAGTTCTTTTTAGAATGGGCTAGACCTTCTCATTTTTGTCCCAGACTTCTCTTCCTAATGAAAAAAGTATCTACTAAAGAGAGAAGGAAAGTTTTGAGTTTCCTCCTGCGGGTTCCTATGCCTCCTTGCATACACAAGAACACCACAGCCTTTATTCACACAGCCCATTCTCACAGGATGACTACATTACCCTCTCTGCATTAGCAAAATTGCTAAATATCCCCTGAAGAAAGAATAAAAAAATCAGCTGGCACACTGTACACTGACCTTTTCTTTCAGCCCAACAGAGTGGAGCACACCCAAGCACTGCTGCCTGTCTTGCCTCTGCCAACACTCATACACTAGGGTGACCTGACTCACCCACAGCACAGGCCTGCCCTTCTATTAAAAGATTTTTTCCCTCTGGAGAATGAGACTTTCCCAGAGCTACATTCACCTTAATGCACCTCCAAGCACTTAGCCATAAGAAATGAAAGTGCTGACACAGCAGGAGATCTCAGACATGAGGTATTACTGACTGCCACTTACACTGGTTTTTTTTTTTAAAGACTTGTCACTTGTGAGTATCACAAAGTTAGACCCTGCCCTGCTGTCATTCAGAATCACTTACACCAAGCCAATATCCCAAAAGAGTGCAAGAAAGCTTTACTGGACTATCTCAGTGTGGAGACAACAACTCTTCTACTCTGGTACTCTCAAACAAGGAAATCACATTTCTGGCCTTGAAGAATTGTCCTTCCTTTACATCCCTAAAGAAAACAAAGCATGGCTCCTTCCCCACACCTCCAGCCACCCTCACAATCAAACTCTCTGATTAAACTGCTTGGCTCAGACAGAATTCAAACACTGGACTCTTAACCCAGTCTGTGTGACCACAGTGTGAAGGTACCAGCACAGGTGAGGTGAACCCTCTGCAGCACCCAAGGTGGTGAGACTGGAGCATCCCATCAGCCATCTAGCAAGTGCAGAACAGTTTCCAACTGCCTGCCCAGGACCCTGCTGCTGACTACAACACCATCCTGACATGGGACAGACTCACCCAAACCTCCTCTTCATGCCTTGCTGAGCTGAATACTCTTTTGGTAAGTAAGGAAACTTCCAACTCAGTGTTATTTTCATGAGATACCCAGAGGGCTAGAATCACAGAAAAAGGCAGTGGCTGCTACAAAGTCTGTTAAGCAAAGATATTTCATTTTTCAAGTGACATGTTTTGTAAAATGAGATAGAGAGTCTACCTTTTCCTTCATTCAAACATCTCAGAGCCCAACCTGAGGACCATTCTATATCAGTGTCAAAAATCCTATGAATTTACATTAAAACAACACCTCAGTGGGACAAATTAGATTTTTGTTTACTTGCAATGCAAAGAGCATGGAGAAGCACTAAAACCAGAAACAGGCTATGAATTTTGCAGGAGGACAGATTTTTCACACTTTTTTAGTGGAAAATAAGGTATACTTCTAGCAAGTATTTCAAAGAGGGCCTTACCCATAAATTTTCGAGTGCCTGTTTAGTTAAGTGGAATATGAATACCTGTGAAATCCAAGTAAAAACATGGGGCTACGGAAAATATACAACATACCCATGAAGATCAACTCTAAACTTTTACATTCCAAAAAAAGTTCAGATGTTACTATTTCCAGATATACGTATAGTTTTACACTATCTCCTCCATGGTTTAAGACAACTTCAAAAATATGCTTAGACAGCCTAGAACACCTAAACAAAATCACTGGAAGAGAGAAGAATCATTTCTTTTACTGTATTTTATGACAACTGTTACAGGAAAATAACTTAATATTACACTGTAGTTTTGCCTAAGACCCTGACATGGATCACACTGGTCTTTTATACCACTGAGAAAGCATTAACTTCAGGGGGGAAAAACCAGCGTCTGCTGTATTGACCAAATTTAGCGGTCCACAGGTCAACACTCCTCTTACAGAAAATAAAGGCATTCTCATTAATTCCAAGGGGTGAAGGGTTGGTCGTGAAAATCCTAAAAATGTTTTACTAATAGAATTCATCTTGTTAATAAGCTGGCATGTGAAACTATTTTTTCCGGCTGCTGAAAGCAGCTTGTGGTTTGCTTTTATTCTTTCAAACACAATTAGCAAAGCACTCCAGCAGCTGAATAGACCCATTCATTTGAACAAATTATCCCCTGGCAGGGTTTGGGGGTTCTTTCTTTTTTTTCTTTTCCCTCCTTAAATCTCCTCAAAATTCTCTCCCGTCCTGTCCTTACGCAGTGAGAAGACACAAAAGACTGCCTGACATTAATCTCGCCTGCCTGTGCCTGAATAAAGACAAGTGAGAAGAACATTGCTGAATAAGTTACATTTTCAGCATCAGAGCCAGAAGACTGAATTGCTCACTTCTCTCAGCCTTATCTTAGCTGGTGTGCAATCCTAATTAAAAGGCTGACGTAAGGAATACACACAGGGAAGAGTCCGGCACAGATGTTATGGATGAGAGGATAAACTTTAGGAGCACAGCTACCTCCCATGAAGCTTTTGTAGGCAACTGTTGGAGCTAGAAAGGTTGCTCTTGAGTGCACTGGTTTTCCTTTCAGAGGGCTGAAAATGTTAAATAAAACAGAGTTCCCCTTTCTAGTAGGGAGTGGCATCTTGCTGATCTAATTAATCTACATAGCTCATTCCTTCACTGAGATAACTTTACTGGCAAATCAGGCTCCAGCTCCCTTCTCCCAGTGCTCATTTTCAGGGTGAAAAAGGCTGTGGGTAGAAAAAAGCCCCATGCATCCACCTTGTGAACAATGCTGTCGTGTAGTTAACACAGCAGAAATATTTGTTCAATTAGTTACATTTGCAGCTTTTAAATGAGAAGAAAAAACAAGCCATGGGTGGTCTGTAACCTCAGAAGAGCAAATATTCCTGGCTGTAAAATCATCTGAACTCAGAATACTGGGTTGGACATAAAAAAAGCATTTATTGAATCCTAGACCTGAGTCAGGAACAGAAGGTGCATTAAGAACTTTCAAACTGCACCCTACCACCAATTCATTAAGCGTTCAGCATTATTTAATAAAAACGGCTTATGCATATACTTTAACTGAAACACTGTTTATTCATAAACATTTTTAACTACAGTATGTGTTGGGAATTATTCACACACCCATTTAGAGGCAGTTTTAAATTCTTCCTTCAAGTAATTGCATGCAATTCCCATTGCTGTCTGCCTCAACTAGGCTATAGGTCTGCAAGCAGGGCTTGCTCTGTATTTTGCAATTAAACCAAGGTTAGCTGGTTTATAGAGAACAGGACTCCCTGCTGTTAATGTCTTGTTAATGCATTAACATTACAAAAGTAAGAAAACTGCCACAATTTGTATAAAAGCATTAAAGCAATTCTACTGCACTCCTGAAACCAAATTTTGATTAGATTTTTGAAATAAATTCTCCCTTTTTACTTATTTTATCCAAGTAGTTGATCTTCAGGTAGGCACAGAATAAAATGGTCAGGCTTTCTACAAAACTACAGGATGTTTCTTGAAAAAACATGAGACACTGCTGAATGCTGAAATAATGGCTAAGCAGATTTATTGCTTCAGCCCACTTGTTAATGTGGGCTAAAGCAATAAAGTTAACCCAACTTCTTTGGGTTACATTAACATGACAGTTACTGCTTTCACACTCAGACTGGTGAACAGGCAAACTAACAGTATTTGCTAATAGACTCAGGCAGCTGCTGCTGCAATGGGATACTGCAGACAGGGAACATCACCATTGGCCATGCTGTGCAACCTAAATACTTCTAAGATGCTTTTTCAGAATCATTCCGCCACTCTTACTTTCAAAGCTGTCTAGTTTGAAGGTTCTTAAGGAAGCTTTTTACTTCACAAGAGAGATTCCTGGAGAAATTCTTTTCCACGCTTTCCTGCTCCCTCATAATGCACAGGTTCTTCCACCTTTCCCATTTCCAAAGCATAACAGCGATGCAGAAACAACAGAAACTTCTGAGCTGGGAAAGATGCACCCAAAACACATTTTTTCTCTTTTCTGTGTGATTTCATAGCTGGAAATGAAGACAGCTAACACTCTTTGACCTGTTACTCCTCCAAGGGCTGTAAGTGTTCTGCATCTGGCAGTGGGACAGCTGCTGCTTCAGGACTTTGCCCTTTCTGTCTCCCTTATCTTTCCTTCTGTCATCTGCTTATTTTCCATTTTTATGATATTCATTTTTGGTAGATAATAATGCCTTTAGGATTAGTGCTGGCAAGAGGCCAGGACAAAATGGCAGCACTAATGACTTTTGTTTGAGTTACCGTCACTATGAGATAATTTAGACCATGGGCCTGGGGCCCCATTTTCCCATGACATTGGAAAAATCCACACAGAAAGCAGACACACTGAATGCTTCAAATACAAACCTCTAAGCATCTCCTCTTGGGACACAGCTTGCAGAAAAGAATGAGGACTATATTTCAACACCCGTGGATGTGACTTGAGATGGGCTGTACTATTGATTATCATTCTACATAGTTTTTGTTTTCAGGAGCAGAATCCAGCAGAGCAAAATCCATCTCTGTCACTTCCCACCCACTCAGCTCAAGGACTTTTCCTTCTCTGTCTTCCCTTGGAGGACACAGCTTTCTCTAATGCATACCCTGGCCACTTTTTTCCCATGTTGCAAAGAAAGCACACTTAATGGGTGCCCACAATCCAGAAATTTTTCAGAGGGGAAGGAATTGGCCTTCAGTCTGGCTTTTTATTTTTACCCATTAGTTTTCAGAATGTTTTTTTTTCTTAATCCCAAAGGCTGCCCCAAAGCATTTCTCCACTGAAGAGGGCACCAGGACAATCAGTTAAGGGAATATGATCCATCTCTTCCGCACTGTCCGAAGTGGGGAAATGCATTATTCACCATAAACAATGAAAAGCAAACCAGAAAGTTAAAGTTCATACGCTGTTAATGAAGAAACACAGCTATGGGTTTTTTCAGCTATACTCACCAGAAACTAATTTTCTTAGACATTCTATTTTACCATAAAAAGTGAAAAAGCAGGTAGGGGAGGCTCTGCTGAAGTCTATTTTAGTTAAGCATCCATCTAATACCAGGATACTCTGCATTTGAAACCAAACCTCCTTTCCCCACAGCAATGACCTGCACCTTCTCTGCAGAGAGCTCCAGATCCCAGTGGCCTCCATCATGGAGGCTGCCTGTGAGCCAAGGGCTGACGTTTCAGATGGCAGGAATCTGTGGTAGGTGAACACGCACCGATCACAGGATGTACTCTGTGTCCCAGCAAGAACAGATCAGGAAGCAAGAAGAAAGTCAGGTGGGAAAGGAAGAACAGGGAGAGGAGCAGGAGACGCAGCAGCAGGAGAGGGCCTATGCAAATAGCCTGGGCCTAGCAAAAGCTCAAGGTTTTGTGTGAAGGAGTGCTTGGAACAAGGTGAAGGACTCTGGATCACAGGTGGAAATGGGACACAGGAAGAGGCAGCCCTCAGAGTCAGGCAGAAGATGAAGGATGAGATGGTAGGGAGCCAGCCCCCATTGCTGCACCAGGACAGCCAGGAGCACTGACAGCACACACAGCAGCCATAGGATGAAAAATGACAACAGAGGACTTCTGCCAGTAGGTGTGCAGCTGTGAAGGAGTCTTCCCAGCAAACACATTAGCCTGCAAAATCTCCCCCATGCTGGCACAGTGGAATTTTCTCTCCCCTAGATCCAATTCTGGTTGACCAGAACAGGGCTTGTATCTATGCAGCCCCTATGAACGCTGCACAGGGCTTGCAGTGGGTCACCACCCTAAAGAGAAAAGCACCCTCTTGTCTGCCTTCAAACTGCCCACAAGACAGCACCCTGACTCTCAGCAGTAAAAGGCTTTTCTTAATCTGGGGAGATTTCACACTGCCCATACTAAAAAAAAAGCCATGATACTGTAGATGAATATATCTTAAGTACTTAAAATCACATTTCTCACCAACCACAACCAAAGGCACATAGCAGATTTTCAAAGGACATAGCTTGCTAAGTGACATCTGCAAAAGGACACAGAGAGAAATGGGAGGAACAGCACAAATTAAAGGCCCATGGTCTTCTTCAGAACTCATTTAGCAGGTTTGCTAAATTTGCTGCTCAGAGAGCACGCACCTTGAAATTGTGAGGCGGCATTTCGCCACTAACCCAAACAAAACATGCCAACAAAAGACTATGACTAGATTTTGAAAGTAGCACAGGAATAATATAAACTACTGTTGTGATTCAAATTTAACATTTTAGATAAAATATTTAAATAAAGTACATTCATGTTCTAAGAAGCACAGATTTTCTAAAGGTAGCCAAAGTTATACAATAAACCTCAGGAAAGGTGATTCATTCTTTAACATAACATTCAAGCACAAGCTGATGAACTAAAGATGGACACAAGGCTTAAAGCAAAGGGATGAGATGGAAGCCTAAGTCAAAGGTGGAAAATTAAGGATTTGGGTTGCTTTCTTGAGTTTCAGGTTCTCATTTCCTACAGCTGAGGACAGACCCAACTCTCTTCCATCCTCTTTTCTTTATAAGCGTATTTGGAAAGTTTACACTGTGCCACGGAGAAGGCTGACTGTCTGGGAAGTACTTGTATCAGCATGCAGAAATCCCTGCAGCTATATCTGTACATTCTTGCTTCCACAGACGATTTTTCTATGAAAATATCTAATGAATTAGCCTAGCACTAGCTCAAAAGCAATTTTCAAAGGCATTTTCTTCCTATATTTTGAGATGTTAAAAAAAAGGCATGGTCTCCCATGTCCACCTCTGGAAGACAGTGGTGTTCCCCAAGGCTTAAAGCAACTTGCAAGGACTCTGTTGATATTTTAGACAGTTTAAAATAAAAACCAGCAACTACCTAAATATGCTTTGTTGAGAAATAAGACCACTTATCTCATTCTCGCATGCAATGCAGATAGTGTAACTTTCTGAGATTAGATTCTAAAAAATATATTAATTCTTGGGGAAAAAAAAAAACAAAGGCAGAATTTCTTTGCCTGTTAAGAAGACTTAGTGGTGTTAGAGTGAGACCTGCCTTTACCCAACCTTTCTGCTGATGAACCAGGAGATGAGCACAGAACAATTTATCATGGATGCTGGTGCACAGATATAGTGCACCTAGACCAAGTCTAACATTGCAATTTGCATTATCTACAAAAAAACCAAAAAAACCCTCCCAACGCCCCCCCCCCAAACCCACAAAAACCCCACAAAACAAAAGAAACCCCCAAAACTCCCCCCCCAAAAAAACCCCAACAAGAAAACCCCCTGCAACAGAACAATTTTACAACTGAGCCCAGGTGGTTCTGTCCTGATAATGTCTCACTGCCACTTCTGCTTTAATTAGGAGCATGTTTTTGAAGATGCTATGATCTGAAGACTGTCATCAAGTACTTACATAGTCATCTCCATGAAGACCTTGCTTCTGAACAGAACTTTTCACCTCCAGGGAAAACTTCTCAAACTCAGGCTTCACAGTCCTCAGTAGAGTGACAGTTTGGAGGTATGTGTATGCTTTCTTGGCTTCAAGGTCATATTTGTCTCCTCTTCTCCAAGACCCATTTCCTAAAGAGGGAAACAAGCATATTTCCAAACTACATACCATTATGGGATTCCTTTTCCCACCCAAAAGTCCCCTTTTCTGATCACTGGGGAGAGGGTAAAGTACAAAGGAAAACAGACCCTTCTTCAAGATGTGCAGAAAATCAGGCAGTGAGGAATAGCTAAAAAGTAAATGTGCAAACCAAAGGACAACCTTAATCCCACACTGTGTTTGCTTATTTTAAAAGGGTGGAATAAATCCTAAGTGTGAGATGGCATCTCGGAGCCAAACACATATGCCAGATCTCAAATGCTGAGATATTTAAGTTAGAGGAAGTGAGGGAGGATTCAAGCAGAAAGTTTTTGTTACACATGACTCCTCTTGGACAGTCAGAAAGGCACCAGTAAAGTCAAAAGCATGATCATCACCCTGAATGGGAGGCAGATGGTGAGCTCTCCCACTGTGGTCAAGGACAAAACTATGTGTGCCATGGCTGCCAGACCAGCCCTGCTTTTAATGGGAAAGGAATACCATAGAAATAAAATTGAATCCTGTGTTTACATGTGTTTTGTGTTGCAGCAAGGGAACAATTTAACTCAGACCACCAGTAAAGAAACCACATTTTTTAAAAGCAGGATAGCTGACTGGTTGTTTATTAGCAAAGAAGTCCTTCTGACAAACAGACCCTGACCTATGCAGGCCCTGAGATCCTGATCCAAAGCTTTAGGAGGTCAGTGGAAAGGTTGTTCTGGAGCAGGTTTTGTGCTATTTGATGTAAATGATAACTTTAAAAGGCTAGAGGGAACAGTGGTAGCCCCAAGCAGTGAGCCTTTAAAGGCTTACAAGTAATTAAAAGCTAGACAGTCTTTATTTTTTGAACAACAGCAACAAACCCCATTATGGCTAAATGAGCCAAGACAAAACCAATGCTAAATTCCCAAGGTGACCTGGAGGCACACAGGAACCTGAAATCAGAGAGGATGAGGTTATTTTGCTTGGGTTGAGGACCACAGTGTCATCTGGACCAAGAGAAGCAAGTTGTAGAGATGTTACAGGAGATGGAGTACAGGTGAAAAACCCATGGTGCTCCTTGCACTGTGCTTCCCAGCTGCATCATGCAGCTGCAAGAACAGACTCTTGGACCTGAAGCAGGTAAACAGGGCTTGCTTTTTGTCCTCCGAGGACTGCTGCTGGGACCTAACTGGAGATTTGCCCTCTTTCCTCAGAGAGCACCAAGGAAGGAGTAAAGGCCCTGCACCCCTCTGGGGGATAAGCCCTTTCTAATGCAGCTTTTGGGTCCAGGGCAGTTCTGTCAGTCCCCACACAGGGCAGGATACAAAGGAGCACCAAAGCTTCTTCACCTCTCCTGTCCACCCCAGGAAAGCCTTATCTACCACAGCCCAGCACTACCTAGGACTGTAATCTTTAGACATACCATGAGCTTTGCTATTTTTCATTTAATGATTTAACTTTTTTAGGAAGGAGCTCTAAATACATATGCCTTGGTTGAGGGATTTGTTTCCCAATAAAAGGCCAAAATCACTTACACAGGACCCTATTCATCACCCCCAGTGGAGACACTGGATAGCAACTAACATCCCACTGTCTGGTTTTCCCACTCTTCCCTTCACAGTGCCTGCACCTGTCCTCTACTGTTTTCAAAGAGAAAGAAATGCACATCTGGCAGTTGTAAGCAAGCACATCTTGCTACCTTCCCCAAAAGAGAGCACAAGCCTTGCAGAAGCCTCAAAGCTGAACAGCTTGTGCCCTAGCTGGGCACCTGAACTTTGGAGGTGCTGGATTCAAAGACTACAGCAGCGACTACAGCACGGAGGACTTTGCTATAGCTTTGCATTTGCAAACAAATAGCTAAAAAGCATGAGACTATAAACATAAAAAAGAAATTTAAAAAAAAATAAGGTAGTGCTAATAGAAAGTAATCTTCTGTCATGGACACTGTACATGTTCCTTCTTTAAATCCCAATGCTGGGACTGGGAAAGGTTCACTTGCATAACAGTGTTCCTAGAATAATTTACATACTTAAATTCCTTCATGGATTATTTTGTGAGACATCATCTTGTTACAATACTTGTGTACAATTATTGCAATTTTGGCATTTAATAAGACTGCTCTTCTGAAAAGTTAAGAAATATTCAGAACAGAGGGCAACAACAAACTGCAATAAAGTCATCCAAACACAAAGACAGTGCCAATTACCCAATCTCACCCATTCTTCGGTTTTACGAAATACAAAACCTAAAGCACTGTGAACAAGGATTTTTTGGGGAATTTCTCTACACTGCTCTTGTGTTTGCTTTTCACATGCAATGACCATCTGCTCAAAAGACAACTTCTGATGCACAGTCATTTCATTCTACATGGAAAACACATCCACAAGCAGAAAAATTGGTTTAAAACAAATGTCAGGAAATGCCACACTAACTACACTACATCAGAAGTCCAACAGTTCTCATCAATCCCTCAGAAAAGTTACAAGAAAACTCGACTATCTGTGATGCAAAGAGGGTGGTAACGAGGCTCCCACATTGGCTTTGATCTTGATCTACAGCTTCACGTTTCAGAAATTTGAGTGATTTCCTTCTTACCTGGCAAAATTTGGCATCCTTTAGCCAATCTTGATGTATGTAGCAGCATCTGTACTTCTGTACATATCTAGATCTCTGAATTCATAGCTGCATACCTTCATTATAAAGTGTGCCACACAGCACTGTTTAGGGTGGAATAATCTCAGAGGTAGCAGATGAGTAATAGAAAGTTTATGTAAAGAGAACTTCCAATTAACAGATTAATTTTAAAAAAATATCTTTTTTTTTTTTTAATTCAGTTGTTTTTGTTGGTCAGCCTTTGCAGCTTAAAGAAAGTAAACCCCCACACTTTGCCTTTTTTTCTCAGCTTCTAGTTGGTTTTTCACTTGAAATGAATTTGTAATTCTAGTGGATTAGTTAAAGCAGTCTTCATGGAAGAAATTATTCTCTCTACACTTGCAAAAGAATCTGCTCCTTCCAAGAGCCATATTACACTTCAACAAAATCTGCCCCAGCTTCAGCCATCTGATGTTTGATCTCAGCAAACATATTGCTCCAACATTACTTAGAATTTAAATGAGACAGCTGCACCAGCTGAGAGCAGGTATAGTGCCTGTCACACACTGATGTAACATGCAGTTACAATTATATTCTGGCATACAGGTATATTAGGTATATTTAAAAAAGAATATACATTTAATTTACATTTTGAAGTCATGTTTTAGTTTGATCAAAATTACCCCTTTTACTTATGGGTGTAAACAGCCACTTTTAATCACTTTGCTCAAGAAACTTTGGACTGCCTGTGTCCCATCCAGAGCTTTGCCTTTAACACAGCATGGCTGAATATTTTTGCAGACAGAGTCTGTGATCAAAAGATAAATAAATTAGATGTGTAGATGTCCCAGCACAGAAAGTATTTCTGAAGACCCAAACCTTGCAGCTGCAATGCTGGATGTTGCTAACTCCTTCCAGCCATCTGCTCAGTCCACAAGTCACCAGGCTGCCAGGAATGCCCCTGCCCTGAGACCTGGCAGTCACAAGGCTGGGGGTGGTGTAAGTCACCTACCTAGACCTGAGCACACACACTGAAGAATGCAGTACCCACACCACAACCAATGTCTCTGGTGCTACTTCCCCAAATAGTAATTAAATAAGTAATTGCTGTAGCATATTTGGCATCTTGTGACCCACCCAGCAGCAACTATAGCCACAAGGTCTTTTATTTCCTGCAACACCATAGCCCAAGTGGAAGATAACTGCAACAACAAGGAGAGACAGTGGTGTCTTCTGGGACTCAGTGCTGTATGTTTTGAGGCTAACAAATCTAAAAATACTACCAAGTTTACAAAAGACTTTGCAACATACTTGGGCAAGAAAAAACATTACCATATGATGAGCTGTTGAAGAGTTCAATATTGAAGAAAGCATAGTCCCCGTTGGTCATTCCTTGCCGATGAGCAGCCAACATGATGTTCCTGATAGTGTCACCGCTGGCACACATGATTACAACTGGAAGAAAATGAGAAACATACATAAGAAGCAGCTCAAGAACTTCAAAGAACAGCCTCTGAAGCAAGAATGCTGCCAGAGACAGTGACACCAGTTGTCCTCCCAGTTTTGCAACAAACATGAAAGCACAGATTGCAAACAAAGCCGATTTCCCAAAGAGCTGACAAGACAGGTAGTGAACACAGTTCCTCTTTCCTTGTCTCCTCTGAATATAATTAAATAGAGCCTCTGTGTGATCTGTTTTTTCACCTCTGCAAAAGGTGGTAAGTTCTGGCTCCAAATTTCTTTAGCTGTATATATTTGTAGACTAGACCACAACCACAAGTTTCTGTTGTTACTTCTAAGGGGACATAAGATGAAGATGGAAATACCACGACCTTACCATTTCAATTTCCATTCCACTGAACAGTTTGATTAGACTGAACTTGCCTACACCTCAACTACCTAATATTTAGGTCTCTGACCTAGATTTTACCATCTCTCTGCAGTTAAGGGAGAGCAGCACCTGCACAATAGGGACAGTGGTATGAATCCTTCCAGAACGTGACTTCCTCTCCAGAGACCATACAATAAGCCTAGGCAACAACCTGTGATGGCATGCTTAATGTTATTAAATGGAAAAACCAAGCACCATTTTATAAGCATGAAGATTAAAGGTGGGTACAAACACCACAGAGCCCCATTTATCATGGGCCAATAGCTAGGCAGACGCTCTGCTGCTACCATGAGACCTACAAGGCCACAGGTGTGCCCTGTGTGGGCACTGTGACCCCCACTGTGATGACTGTGCTTGGCAGATCCCTTCCCAGATCTGCTGGGCAGGGGGACTACTGCCCTTTGCTACTCCTTCCTTCTGCAAAAGGAAAGGAGAATCCCAACAGGTGAGATCTTCAGCAATAGGGAGAGAACTGTCACACAGAGCAAGTTAAACTACAAGCTTTTACACAGGTCACAAGACTGCACGTATGAAGATCCTGGTATCAGAGGGAGGACCAAAGTATTTTGTCAGTGTGTGCTTCAGGACTGTATCCTACAGCAGAGGCATAAGAGATCCAGTCAGGACAGTGATTCAAAACCAACTGCATGCATGTTTCCAAGAACGCTGTCACACATGGCAGGACTCAAAAGCTACAATAATGTATGCAAATATTTTCAACACAACAATAAAAATGAATCAAAACCGCATTCGGCTCTTCTGGGTGGAAGTGTTTTCTATTATAAGAAATGAAAATGCCAAAGAGGCCAAATCTTTTCGCACACAATGAATCCTCTCCCATCGCCTTTCTGGTTAGATGCCATCACAGGCATAAACCTCCAGATGCGCCGCGGGGGTGACTCATGTTCTAGTACAACCCCACGCTTCAGGAGAATTATACCATGCATAGCTCTGTCATACTGATTATGGCAGAGTAATATAATGCTTTCCAGAGCAACAGAGCAAGACACATTTCACGACCATTGTGAAGTATATTAGCATGAAGGAAAATGAACAAGAAAAACACTTTCTTACAATAAAATTTGGACCAAATATTTTCCAGATGCACATCAGGGATGAATTTGTCTCACTGTTCTTAATTTCGGTATAGGTGAGTGATTTCCTTTTGAAATGTTTCCTTGCTGCCCTCCCAATTCTTCCTTGACTTTGCCTTTGTAATTTACTTCTATCATAAAACTGTAATCTGTAGATTGAATCAAAGGGATTCCCATAAAATCAATAAAAGACATTGAGCAAAAGGAACAAAAGAAAGAGGGTGCGTGGGGAACCACTTTAACATACATTAAATCGTATTTTGTAAGCCTCTAAAGGAATGTAAGGGAAGTAATATTAACTGTTTGGAAGGGGTTTCTAACCCAGCAGGAAAGAAAAGATTATATATTTCAAGATTCTGAAGCAAATAAGCTATGGATATGTTTCTTACAATCTTCCAAAAATGTAAATTATGTATTTAAGCTGCATCTGTACCTTACCATTGTGGATGTACAAACGTGAACGTGCAAACCCATACAAAATGTTCTCCCTGCACCATAATACACACATACCACAGTAATACTAATATGCTGAATTTATTGACTAGGATTATTGACTCAGCCTGAAAATACTTTAGAGTTTAATTCCAGTTTAAAGGAATAAGCATTCCCTTTGCTACATGCATCCCTTGGACTACATGCTTATACATTTAAGGACAGGCCTGCATTTCTGAACCTTACAGTAAACCTGAGCCTACAACATGAACTCTGCAGCAGGTTTACCTGAGCGTATAAGGAAGCTTGAACTACTAATCAAACTAATTGCAGACAAGCACTTAGCTTTTATTATAATATTTTTCTCTCTCTTTTTTTTTTTTTTTTTTTTTTTCCGGTGTGTGGCTCCAAGACTTCAGTCATTCCACATGGCTCCATGGCTCCAAGGACTGCACACAGTGCCTGGTACACAGGGGTGAATGGCTGAGTAAGCCTCTTGCTCCCAGGCACCTGCAAGCTTGGTGCAAACCCCCAGCCAGCAGCAACATAACCCCTGGGGTCAGCCTCTGTACTGCTTCCCACAGGACGGCTGGTGGGGCAGTTTCTGTCCCAGCTCTGGGAGAGTTTTAAGCAAGAATCCTGTGTCTGCTTGAAAGCCCACTGCCAGTCAGGGAGTTCTGTGAAGGCTGACCACTCAGGTGGGACCCCAAACACCAGCAGCTCTTGAAAATCAGAGAAGGTGAGGGCTTAGAGCAAAGGACAGTGTCAGTGGTTGTTAAAAACAGGAAACCAACCAGGCAAAAACATTTCTAGAAAGTGCACTGGACTGTGTGCTGCTGTCCACAAGTCCTGCTGTCCCGCTCGGGGAATCTCCAGTGAGTTCCCAAGACAAATAGAGACCTTGACTGATCCTCAGACCTCATCTGGTGCACCCTCCACATGGTGCAGAACTCTTAAAATATTGTGGTAACCTCAAAGATGCCATGAGCAGCAGAGCCAAAGTAACCTGCCAGGTCATTCCTGCAGTCAGACTTTAAGGTCAGAAAGGCAAAAGTGGAAGCTGGAGGGCCCCACTTGAGCAGCAGGAGTCAGAGGACAAATGAAGAGCTGAGATGGAAGGAGGCACCCCACAGGGCACAATGGGGAGAAAGAAGAGGGCTGCTTCTGTTCAGTCATTTGCAAGTTGCAATAATTGTGAAAGATCAAATGTCTCAGCTCAGCAAAGCATTTCAGACCAGGCTGAAAGCAAGCTCTTTTTGCTGTCAGCATGGTGTGAAGAGTGGGGCTGGGGTGAACACTTGTCTTTTCCTGCTGAAAGCATGCTGAAACGCTCTCAGCATCAGGAAAGCCACACACACACACATACGCTTGACAAGCATCTTTCCCCACACTGTGGTTTCCTCCAGCACTGACACATTTATTTCTCGCCATTCATTATATTTCCCCAAATGGTACTTAAAAGGAAAGCTCTATTTTAAGCACCTGCTTCAGTGGATACGGAATTAAAGAGTCCTACACTGTTAGACCTCAGTTATCTCACACTCTCAGGCATGTCAATGATTTCACAGCAGCATAACATCAGCAGTGCAAGGCTGTTCCATTCACAGTCTACAGCACCATAATACCAGTTCTGCCTGCCATACACAGTATAATCTTTATCTGTCCAGTTCTGATGCTGTTTTAACACTCTACAACGTGGTACGTAAGAATTACATGAAGGGCATTGTACATCCATGGCTTTCTTGGAAAACATCTAAGGATTTTAACTTCACCCTGCAGTTCACTCCTGGAATACATATTTTCTTTTTGCATTACTTACTGGGGAAGCCTGTGGCTGGTAAAACCCTCTCACAGAAAACGTGTTTCTGATAAGCCCGTATATCCATCCACACATTGCTAGGCAAGATTTCACTTTAAAGCACATCTAACCATAAAACTGCACGTTCCAAAGCACTTTGTTTTGTTGCTTCATGATGCAAAGTGAGCTCGTCCAGCCCAGACATGACTGTCACAGGTGTTTTACAAGCCATTTACCTCCACAGTGTCTTGCTAACTGTTGGTGACAATATCACGGCATGCACTCAGGAGCTTCGCATGCATACATCCCCTAAAATTGCCATTTCCCTTAAATGCATTTGTTATTTACAAGGTACTAGACGGGATTCCCAATGGCAGAAGTAGAGAAAAGGTCTCCCGCTGTAAGGCACAGCAGAGTGAGAGGAAAACACCTTTGCTTAGTCCCTGAACTTAATCACTGCAAAAATCTAAGAGAGTTAGCAACGGATTTGCTACCCTGCAGACGTGGATAATTTTGGGTAAACCAGACCGTCAGCAGAAAGCTGATTTCTTACCATGCCACAAAGCCCTCCTCGGGTAGTCCCCGAAGGCAAACTGCTCTCTACGCCGTCGGGAGGCAAAACTCTGTGAGCAGAGCTTTCACTCCGGGCTGCTGTTCCCATCCGTCGGGGGATGCCTGGCCTAGGGCCGCCGTCGCAGTACCGCAATGGGTTTCCCCACGGGCGGGGACGAACCATGACTCTTCCCCTCCCGCAGGTCCTTTCCTCCGCGGGATTCCCACCGCCCCAGCCCACACCGAACGCCATGGAGGAGCCCGGCCGTGCACTCCGCCGCCACTCACCCCTCTCGCCCGTCTGGAGGGCGCGGACGACGTCGTCGATGTCGAGGTGCCGGCTGGTCTCGTCGAAGCTGTGCACGGCCATATGGAAGGCCTCCTCCTGGAAGACCACATGGACGCCCTCCATGGCGAAGTAGCAGCTGCGCTCGGGGTTGCTATCGCTGTAGAGCAGTGTAGCCCGGTTCCACTGGTGGTGGCGGAAGAGGGCCAGCAGCATCTCTCCCATCTTGGCGTAGGCGGGCGCGACGCGGGTAAGGTGCGAGTACTCGCCGCCCTTGGCGCCGAAGCCGGCGGCCAGCGCGCCCGCCGACAACATCGGCACATCCCAGTGCGCGGCCAGCCGCGCCACCGGCGCCGCCGCGTACTCGCACACCGGCCCCAGTAGCAGGTCGGGGCGGAGGCGCTGCAGGGCCACCATGTCCACCAGGCTGAACAGGGCGCGGTTGCCGCACGCCGAGTCCTCGTAGGTGAGCTGGAAGGCGTAGCCGGCTGGCAGACCCGCGCCGCTCTCCCGCAGGCTCCGCACCGCGTACTCGATGGCCGGCCGCACCCGCCCCAGCGAGAAGAGGTAGGCGTCATCCTGCGGCAGCAGCACCAGCACCCGGATCAGCTTATCCTCCTCCTCCGCGCCCGCGGGGCCGCCGCCCAGCGCCGCCCGCGCCGCCAGCACGCAGCAGAGGCTGCCGAGCAGCCAGGGCGGCATCGCGCCCGCCCCCCCTGGAGACGCCCGAGCTCCGGCAAACTTTTCGGCCCCCCCTTCCCCGCCCGCCTCGAAATTGTTCGCTCGTGCTTTATTTCTCAGGTGTTTGGCGGATTCACAACCTGCCCTTCCCCACCCCGCCTGCGGGTCACGGACGGAGCATCTCGGCTCTGTTTTTCTCGTTCTCTTATAGATGGATGACTATTACTATGATCACTTCCCCCCCCCCCCCCCCCCCCCCCACGCCGGATTTCCCCGCAGGGCTGCCGGACTGCGCCCTGCCCGCTTAAGTAGCGCGGGAGCGGCGGCGGTGGTGTCTCCGCACGCCCGGCGCGACGCGGCCGGGTTTGTGCGCAGGGAGGAGCCGGCTCGGGCGCTCCCTCCCGCCCGCCCCCTCCCTGCGGCCCCCCCCCGTCCCGCACACCTCCGCGGCCAGGCAGGCGGGGGGTGTCCTTATCGCGTACATCTAACATTGATGTGTGTGTTGCCCGTACCTTCCCGCTGGGCTGCTGCCCTCTCTTGCCAATCGAGTCCCCGCAATCGGACCTGGCGAGTAAAGGATCCCATGGCACTTTCATTTTTTTTCTCTAATGTTTTTTGGGGGCTGCTCCGGCCCGCTTAAGCTGTCCTTTACTGCATAAGGAAGGCTTTTGAGGCGCCCCGAGGGCTCAGGGGTTTGGGGAAGGGCTGTGGGATTTGGGGAAGGAGGGGTTGCAGCATCAGCACCAGGGGATGCAGGCGGCAGCCTGAAGGGCACTGGGACAGGGCACAAGCAGGGCAGCCCTGCTCCCATCTCATCACCCGGAAAGTTACCCGTGCACAGCATAAGTCGACGGGGAAGTTGACAGTGACCCTGCCTGTGTCCCTTTGGGATCTTTCTGAGCCCCTTGTGCCAAGAAGGTCTGGATGCCAGGTTTTGTCATTTCCCACTGTGTTGAGAGACAGTTTCATACCCCAAGCAATAGAGGTTTACCTCAGTGAAGGAGAGGTCTGAGATTGTTTTACTGGGGGGGGAAAGAAAAAAAAAAATGAACTTTTGGAATTACTGGGACAACACTACCTAGTCCTAAGAAAATCCCTGTTCAGTTATACTTACTGGCCTAAAACTGCTATGCTTCAGATTTTGTTAGCCTTTTCTGGAATAAAGTGATGTGAAATTTGCAGGATGTTTTGTGAAAGTGGCTTTGAAACACCTGATGCTTTTTGACTGCGATATTCTAAAGGATGGTGCTCTGTGGAGCTTTGTGTCCCCTGTAGCAGTACGTGGACTCCGTATTTTCTGAGCTTGAGAAGAGCTAGCTCCTCTTGAGCTTGGAAAATACCCAGTCCAGTCCACAGCAGCACATATTGAAAGCTAGAGCAGGGCTGCATGGTTTGATGTTTCATGGTTGCTAGAGAGTGCCAGGTTTGCATTCGAAAAGTAAGAGAACTGCTCCTGGCTTTACAGAAGGGGTTTGTTTAGTTCAGCACAGAGGTCACTGCCAGGGCAGCATGTGTAAACTTAACTTTTGTTGTTGCCTTCACTGTACAGGCTATGAATGGGAAACCTGCACTCCTGTGGTGACCATCTGCTCACCTTTAAGATGCCGCAATTAAATAAAGAAAGCTCAAAGTGCTTGTGCAATTACAACCGAGAAGTGGAATGAAAACAGCAGATAACATGAGGTACAGAAATAATCATCAACATTTATCTAACAAGGCTCGGTAAAATAAAGAAGCTCAGAAATTCAAAGATGGGTAGTGTCTCTGAGAAATGTGCCTCTTGTAGTTTTATTTGATTACTGAATCAAACTTCAGAGTGTTCTTGAAGATTACATAAACATCCACCCTGGTGAAGCTGGTTTTGTGTGTTCCTGTGCTGTAAGTTATGTCAGGCATTTTTTGTCATAAATGACTCCATATAACATAGAGGAGATTAAGCAGGATGTTACAATATACAACACGCCAGCCATCTTTACCACAAAGCTTGCAAAAACATTTTCTTTAGACACATTTTGAAATGCTGACCTTTGTAGTCATTGCTTTATGGTGACCCTACAGATGTGTTTACAGCACCAAAATCTGGTCAGATCTCTCTTGATTTCCTTCTTCTCCCAGCAGAATATCTTTTTCATTTTACATGTGAGTTCCATACTCTCCTAGCTGCCTTATTTGAGTATAAGCTGTGTAAACACAACAGAAGAGATAGTAAGCCCGTAAATCACAGGGCTGGTGCCCCTTTACATGGGCTGCTCCTTGTGAGGTAAAGTACTGCCTGGAATGAATAAGAGTGGGACAAGCAGGGCCACCATGAGGCAAAACAAGAAACAAAAGGCATCTAGCCAATCGTGTAACAGTAGTAGTGTCAGAGTCCAATTTCAGTGTTTTCATAAAAACATTTCGCCCACAGTATGTGGCTCTTGCTCACCTGAGTAACTACATTCAGTGTTATGGGGGTCAGTGTCTCTGTGGGCCTAGAGTGCTATAAACATTTCTGTTCCCCTTTGCCCTAAGTGTTTTTATAAAAAGGAATCCCAGCCTGTGATTGACTTATTTTTCTGAGCCAAGAAGCTATGCATGAGAATTTACTTGTTAATCCCAATTCAAAATGTCACTTAATACAACATCATCAATTCACTTACAGTATTTTCCATAGTTATAAATTCAACATTTCTCCACAGACATTATTTTTTTCAGCTACGTAAATGCTTTTTAATAGGAACAAATCCTGCAGTTGTGGATTTATAGCAGGCAGAATGCCCACAGACTGCAGTGAAAACAGAGATTTCAGAATAGCCCGTTAGGACTAAAGTAATTTTGGACACAGGCTATTTTCTCCCCAGAAATAACTCAAACACAAGTCAAGAATCACTTGACTCACTCCAGCTAGTGTTAGCAGCAGCCTAAGCTGCCTGATGCCAATTCAGAATTTTTTTCACAGATGGGTTCACTGAAAAAACAGTCCCACCTACAGGCTGGAAAGATGAAATGCTTTAATATTGCCTGTAGTGCAAGTATACTGTGACACTCAGACTTGCAAACTCTTTCCCTGTTTTCAAGAAATATCTTATCTTCTTATTTTAAGGAATCTATACTCTTTTGGAATGCACCTAAGGGATTTCTAAATGCATCATGATGTATCTTGTGTCTCTTTTTGTCTTCTGCGACCTTACCTTCATATACTTCTGTTATGTAAAAAATCAACATGGTTTTCAGGTGAAAGTACTGGAGCGTGAAAATACTGGAGCATGAAAAACCAAGATGAGCCAATCTGATGATAAAAAATAGATGGAAATGGGATTTTTTTTCTCTTTCTTTTAAATGACACCAAATTCTGTGGCAATACAAGAATCAGAAGATCACAAAAGTGCACACAAAACATAGATGTACATACATGCAGTTATGTACACACACATATGCACAGTAATAACACTTTGCTACTGTTGCTCTCTGAACAGCTTCCATTTCACAGCAGAAAGTAAAGGCAGGCAGGTAGATGCAATTTTGATTTACGAATGAGATGCTAGGATGAAAAAGACTGGCCCTCACTCTTTTCTTTTCCATAAAAAATGAAGGTTAAACTTCTTGTCTTAAATGTTTAAGGAGGAACAATACTTCTTTTCTGCTGCCTCTGTTCCACTACAGACAACAAGCAACATGGGTAAAACGCAGCTTTAAACACAGCAAAGACTAGTTGCACTAGCCATTAGTGTTTGACAGAACACCTGTGGTTCCACTGAAGCCTAGGAAAGAACATAATGATCAGAAGTTGACATCACAACCTTCCAGATAACTTTTATTTCTAAGAATAAAGATGTTATTGCAATTATTTGCACTTTAAAAAGCATTCCTACATTTCCTATTTTGCAAGGATTTGTAGTCTGGAAAGTAAAATTATGAATGCAACTGTGGCATTCTTTTTAACAATGTAACCTTATACATTACCTTGAATCATATTGCCTCTCTGCTAAATTCACTTTCCTCTTCTGACTGGACTATGTTATAAAATACTCACTTTGTTTAGACAATGAATTTCTGTATTTAGAGACAACATCTGAATATACATAATGTCTGGGTATAGAACAGACTTTTTTGCTAACTAAACTAGAGGATCTAACTAAACTAAACTGTCTTGGATCCAAGTTCTTCCTGTGATTTTCACTTTTATTTTCATTTGCATGTCTTAGGTCAGCACTGGATGGTCACTGGAGTGCACAGGATGGTGGCCACCTTGTTCACTGTGTGCATTCACCTCCACCAAACAACTGTTTTATAGTTTTAGTTAAAGAGCGAGTGGTGAAATACAAACATCAGCTGTGCCCTACCAATATCATGGCCTTTCTATCCAGAGGATTCAAAAAGCTTTGGAGAGCAAAGATCATTTCTGCTTGAGATCTAGTGCCCCTACAATAGGTACCCATATTCCTTGTAAAAGAAAAGTAAGAAATACTATCAGTGTCCCTCAAAAAGAATTGGGATCAGATATCCCAGACCACTGACAATCAATGAGCTGCATTGCTCTTATGTATAATCTCAAGACAGAAACCATTCCAAAGTCTATTTTCACATGAATTCCCATAAAAAAGAAACAGAAGTCTCACAACATAAAGAAACCAGACATCTATGCTTTGTCTGGATATTCAGCTCTGCAGGATGTGTCAGTTTACACAGTAATATCATCCCAGTAACTGATTGATCTTTAAGATTATTCTGAGGCAAAATGTGGATTATTTTTTAAACCAAATCAGTTCATTGATATGGTTTGTGATTGTGTTGGTGCAGTAGAGCAAGAGATCTGAAATAAGAGCAGCCAGATGCCAGGGATGAGAGGCAGGAACTCCTAAGTGAGAATTAGTACTGAGATGTTTGTATGTCTTTTCTCTTGCACATTAGTTAATGATTAAATCACAGGGAATGCATGGGAAAAACATTTTTAATACTACTGACAGATCTTATTCCAAGGAGCTGATAAAAAATATTTTAAATATTTAATTAAATTTTAAAAATAAATTAAATAAGAATGTGCTTCAAGAGTTCTGTAATTTCCAGTTTATTAAAGCAATAATGTGGTTTAAAAAAAAAACAATAAAAATAAATAAAAAAACCCAACAACAACACCAAAACCAAGACAGGAATGTAAGGACTTGGTGGAATACACAGTTGTCATTTGTCATCACATCACAGGAATGGGAAAAAATGAGATTACTGAGTGAGGACAAAAGCTACAGGAAAAAATTAGTAGATGGAGGAGATGGAGGAAGACAGTACAGAGCAGAGTGGGATGCCAGTAGTCAACAAAGAGATACAGCAAAGGAAACCAAAAAAGAAGATCTTACAATTAATACCAAACTGGCCACTTTGCACATCAGTTAATATAATTTTTTTAGACCACGATGGATAAGGGTTCAAAAAATAAAGTGAATGGCACTTCACAGGTTCTAGTTCCTGCTAGAAGGCAGGAACTCAGGAGTCATCACTTCTGCCAGAAGCAGAGTGGGAGGAAATGGAGGTGTCCTCATGCTCTGTGCAGAGAAAGGCCTTTTGGAAGTGTGGCTTCTATTTGCACACTGATAACACAGATCTCTGGAAAGTGATATATTTTTTATGTGCAGTTTATCATGTGTTTCCCAAGAGCCTGTTTGTTCTTTCCTTTAGTTTTATATTTTGCTCTTGCTGACAGTGTGTTTTTATCACACATGCACAGACAAAAAACCTGCTTGAAAATATTTAACTCATTCTCCTCTATGTACACTTGTAGATTGAGGTCAAAAGGACATAAGCATTCCTTATATTTGTAAAAAAAATATACTTCTTCATGTCTTTTGCTGCCAAAGCAGACAGAAAGAGCAAACATACACAATCATGGAAATGTTAGCAGAAATTAGACATCGTTCTGAAGAAGTAAGCAATTCTACACTTCCTTTTTCCTCTTAAATTTTCTGAACAGATTTCACATTAAAAAAAGGACAGAAAATATTGGGGTTTAATTATTTTTGTCTTCAACCTTAATTGTTATAGTGTTCCTCTTCTAACATCAGACAGATCTGTGTGTCAGATGTGTCTGGCCGATTTAATTTTCTCAGAGGCAGTTGGGAGCTCGTCCAACATAGGACAGTGAAGAGCAAGACCCCAATATAATTTGTAGCCGAAGCAGGACTATTTGGTTATTGTGTACAACTGCCAAAATCAACAAGCCATGAGTAAAAAAAAAGGCCAAAAAAAAAGACTTCAGGTCATACCCATTCTGGCAGTAGCTAATGTGAAAGATGGGGCTTTCTGGCTGGGTTCTGCTGCCAGAACTTTACTGCCCTTCCAGATATGTCAGGACAAATGCATGTGTAATTGCTATTTACCCTTATTCTGTCAGCCTAATTTAAGCGTAAAAGGCATTTCTGCTAAACTAGGTCACTAAAACAGGGCTAGGGAGTGGATTCACATGAAGAAATGCCAAGAGGCTGGAGGGGGTGATAATCTCTGCTGGAGAAAACAGCTCCAGGTGAGCTGTAGTAACACATTTCTTATCCCAAGGCAGCTGCACCCAAGATGGCATGTTGGGCTCAGGTGATCTAGATGATAAAATACACAAATATATGTAGAAAATATCCATATTTTACTATGTTTTCTTCTCTCATGGTTAACCCTTGGTGTCAATATTAAACTGTGCCATTGTTTAAAGGACGATTGAACCTACAATATTTATGAAATGAGAGCTTTATGTAGCAGCACGGGCTGTATGCAGTGAATGATGCAGTGCTTTCTTTGTAAGTGAGAATCACAAGAAGACAGAGCCAGAATCATGCCAAACTAACGGGGAGACATCAGGGAGACATGAGAGCAATGAGAAGTGCTGCTGGTTGTGATAATAATCAATTTATTGAAACACAAAACTCTGTAATAATATAAGCTGCATTAATTACTGAACATTTCCATAATTAAATGAAACTGCCTTAAACTAGACGGATATTTCAAGCTGGTTCTACCCTGATTCTACCCTATGTTTGGTTCTTGCCCAAAAAGTCATTAGCTGCTAATGAGGGAGGAAAGAGTACATGTTAAAAATCTATGACCAATGAACTGGAGAGGTAGTCTGAAATCAAAGAAACAATTACCTATGGCCCAGTGCTTTTCTGTTCAGGGAAGTGTACAGAAAAGCAGGATGGAGTACAGAATGGAGCTGCTCATGCTAACAAGCCACCAACTGAAGGCGAGTGAGCGATACTGTGCTGTTACATCAGCTGAAGTGCTCTATGTTGGGTCTCAGCAACAGTCCTCTCTTCTCTACAGGAATACTATGCCTGTTTTAAGCATCATTGCTTTGAGAAAATCACAGACTGGAGAGATGAAAAGGGAAGAACCAGAGTCTGGAAGCATGTTTCCTGAGACAGATTAAAATATTAAGTTTGCTTAGTCTAGGAAAGAAAAGACTGAAAAGACATTTTGTGGTCCTTCCATATGGAGCAGATGTTTCAAAGATAGTGATAGGTTGGTTTTTCTGTTCCATGGTATTGCCAAGACATTCCATCCCATTCTTCTAGGTGAACTGTGAATAAACTAAACTTTGTATGTCCCCTTGGAATATCTTTTTCCTCTGACCAGCACCTAACAATGGAGTCCTTCAGGAATCCACCTTGTGCCAGCTACTGCTGACTAAGACGTTTTCTGTCCTCTAGCCCTGTAGCTTCGAAACCTTGAAATAATTTACCAGTTCAGTATTATTTTTAGTAATATTCCAAATACTTCCAAGTGGAAAGGACACAAAGAAAAAAGCTTTTATATAACTTGTCACAAGGGGTCTGACAAAATTCGCTGTTATGATGTACCTCTTTTCATCAGCTTTCATGTGTTCCTTTATTTAAAGCAATGTTACTGGATTGTGTCCCTGAAACATCACTAAAAAGGGATGTTAATGAGGACATCACCAGAACATTTGAGTCATAGCTAAAAAGAGAAAACCAAGAACAGACTTTTCAAATAAAATAAGTTTCACTGGAAATGTGTGAAATTAGGTCATTACTGCAATGAAAAATATGGTCAAAGAGAACAAAATCCTAGAATGCAATATCTGACTTCCCTGTGTTGTCTGCAATTTCCTCAAAAAAGTGTCAGATGGAGCATTAGCAGAAGATAATGGACGCATTTTTCAACCCTTGATATCTGGAGATAATTTCCAGTGCTATGGAGCATGACAGGTATTGCCTGAAATAAGAAAATGAGTCTGGAAACCCAAAGGTTATGGACAGTACCTGGGAAATTACTGGAAAAAGCATTTCCTGCTTCTAATTACATTATGTAGAACACTCCTCAATGTGCCACGTCATGCCATGGAATGGAGGACTTGGACCAAAAAGAAGATGGAGAAACACTTCAATCTCAGTAATGTGAAAATCAGTGCATTTTATGATAAGAGTATCAGTAAGATGCACTGACAAGGGGTTTTGTTTGTTTGTTTGTTTATGGGTTTTTTTGCACTAATATTTCTTAAATTTTAGAAATTATAAATTTATCTTCTAATTGTATGGGTATTACATAGGTATATCCATGATCTGCCATTACAGAAAAAAAAAAAATTCTGAGGGAAAAAATATCAGTGATAGGTAGAAGAAAAAAAGGAAATTCCATTATTATAAACTGTAAAAATCCACATTCTAAGACTCTGAATTTTGAAATGCACACTAAAATGAACCATAATAGTTTTTTTCTTAGGAACAAAATGTTAACAATAAAGTAGTTTGTATTCTGGAAAATTCCACATATAAGCAAAAAAGTTTTATGCAGTGCAATAACTTGGTGATGCGCAGTTTAAGTAAAAGCTAGTTTTAATTTAGTTACAAAAACTAAGGATGCATCTATGTTTCAGAAGTGTGGCAAAAAATGTATCAATGTGATTTTTAACGTGGTGTTTAAGGGCAGACAAGGACATGTGACTTTAACTGTTTTCTTAGTTTATCACCCCTCCTCCTCTGTACAAAACATTAAACATTTTATTTTCCTTGTAAATTGACTGGTGCCTCACAATTTGATCTTAACCTACAAACAGAAAATGAAAGGCAGGAGCTCGGGATCCACATCTCACAGCTCAGTCACAAGACTGAGAGTGGAGACCAGAGTGAGAGTCACAACTGCAGACGGCACATCTTTTTCTGTGTGACTGGGGGCAACAGGCACTCTCAGGCCTTGAGTGACTAGCTATTTGTGAGGCTTCCTGAGCAGCAGATCCATGCTTGCCACCTCAGGTGACGCAGGAATAAAACAGCAAGACGGGGTCTTCTCTCCTTCAAATGTCTTCTGTATTCCAGAACATCCAAAGGGGAAGAACCAAATAGCTCAAGGGTAGAGGAGCTATATAGGGTAGCCAGGGAGTGGGGTTTTTACACTGGGCCAACGGGAAAGGGAATTGGTAAAAGGACCAATCAGGGAAAGGATCCAAAAAGAATCAATCAGGAGGGATAAAAACCCGGAACTGGGGAACTAACCAATAACAAGTAACAAAATAACATAATGCTGCAAAGGCTCCTGGTTTTGACACACTTGGGTCACCGTGAGCCATGAGAAGTCTCCCAGGGAAACCTCCCGGGGGAGATCACTTTACCTTGAACTAGCTGAAAGGCTACACACTTTCCATGGGAGTGCAATGTTCTCTGTGAATAGTCTACAGACCTCCACAACTCCCCCTCCTTTATTTAAAAATGAGACTTCTTAGAAAATGTGCCTGAAGCACTTGAGGAGACACAGAACAGTAAACAAAACAATTACAACTGTCATCAAAACCCAGGTAGCACTTCCCAAAAATTAAGCAACCCAACCTTTCAAACCTCAATGTCCGAAAAGGTCCTCAAGCCATTCGGGGTTCTTTCCAACTTTCAGTTTGTTCACTGAGTCTTGGATCCTCTGAATGTGAGAGTGAATGCTCTCACTATGAGATGTCAGGTTAAAACAGCACAGCCCGTTGAACTTGTTGAAGCCAGATCCATGGGCAAGCAGCAAGAAATAAATGGTGACCTGGTTCTGCTGCGTTGCCCGCCTGGTAATCTCCTCGTCTTTTAGGAGGTCACTTAATATCGCAGATGTTAGGCTGGCCTGCTTGCCAAACCAGCACTCCATGTGACAAATCTCACCTAGGGCCTTAGCAGCTGCTACCCAAGGCAGAAGAATGGACTTCAAGACCCTTTTCTGATGCGGCCAACCAGGAGTTTGACTGTCACAATTTTCACCCAATTCCTTGAGTTCTCTTTTTTTGTGTGCCAATTAATTATTTTTTTTTTCTCTCCAATCCTGAATTAATGTAATGTTGGGGGTGAGGATGACAAGCAGGCCAAGGGTACAAGGACCCCCCTGGAGACAGGAGGGGATTCCAGCCCAGATCCTATCCCCGCAGATCAAGAAGACCCTTGGGGGAGCATTCTGGAATATTGAGAGAGCATTGATGGTGTAGTAGAGGTATAATTTCACCAACTGCGTGCCTGATAGATTCTCGTTGTAGGAGAGACATCTTTCATGTACATGGACTTTTGATATTCAGACCACGTCCAGGCTTTTTGATTCCACCTGTAAAAGAACCGAATACAGTAAGTTGTTGTCTTGGTTTAGACAGACAGGTATCTGCCAGGGAGGCTTGGAGTCTCTCTTAAAATGTAAGCCCCTCCCCCCCTTTTCCAAATTATCATAAATTTGCAATTAAAAGGCTGTCAGGCAAAGATTTTGGGAATAGGTATAGCAGTTCTTTACTAGGGATATAAAAATACAGATGTTGTAGTACAGAAGAATAAGCAAACAAACAAACAAACAAGAAATCCTAGAAAACTCTGACAGAGTCAGAAATACAACCTGACACCCTGTTGGTCAGGGTGTTGGAAGCAGTCCACAGTAAGCCCTCCTGGAGTGGCAGATGTGGTTCTGTTGGAGTAGAGATGGTCCCATTGAAGAAAAAAGGGTCCAGTAATGGTGAGATGGGTCTGGTCTTCCTCCAGGGATCTGGTGGAAAAACTGGATTCCTAGTGGGACTGTGGCTCCTTTTTATCTAGGTGAAGATGGTTTGGCTCCTCCTCCCTGTGTGGAGCAGCTTACAATAGTGCACTGTAATGTGTAATGTCATTGATGAGCTCTTAATGGTCCATTAGCAGAAGACATTCCCATGGAAGTAGTGAAACAATGAAGAGAGATAAGTAGCACTCCACCATCTGATAAGTAACACTGACCCATTTGGGCAAAGATAAGCAATTCTGCTCCACCCAGATGGAATAGAATAGTATGCTCTTTACAAAACCCATGACAGTTGCCTTGGAGGACCCCAGTATCTCCAAATCTTGGGGTTCTTCTGGTGTATGCGGAAGGATCAATGTCCACTCATCCCAAGCATCCACTGGACTGGGTTTCTTGCCTGCAAAGGGGTTTTACTGATTGGGCTTTAAGGGAAGCCCTACCAGGCACATGGCCAATGGGTTGTTTGTGCTGCCCATGGACAGGCACATGTTGTCCTTGAAGTGACTTGGCAAGGGTAACCCAGATGTTTTTACAGGGCTGTGCTCACTGTGGAGCCACGCATCCACTGCTAGGTGGTACAGCAGCATCCAGAGGACCAGGTGTGTCACGCGGTGGCTATTGAGCATCTTGACTCCTTGGAAAGGGTGCTTCTGGTAAAGGAAATTTTTATAAGTAAGAACTTTGGAACTGAGAACTCTGATTAGGCTCTGAACTAGAACAATTTAGGAAACTGATAACATAAAGGGCCTTACAGAGCCTCTCAACAGGAGGTAATGTCTCTGTTTCTCCCCACTGCTGATGGAGCATCTTTTTGATGGTTTGGTGGGTTCTTTCAACAATTGATTCACCTGTGGGTGAGTGAGGTATGCCAGCAGAGTGTTTAATACCCCACTGGTAAAAGAAGTCTTTAGTTGTTTAGACAAATATGCTGGTCCATTATCAGTCTTTAATTTGTTGTGGTACTCACAGTGTGGCAAATGTGAGAAGAAAATGCCTCTTGGTGAACTGGACATTTCTCCTTCATGGGCCAAAGCCAACACTGCTCCTGAGAACACGTCTACAGACATGTGCACTTATTTCTGGCCTCCAAAAGATGGTACGTGTGTGACATGGGTCTGCCACAACTGACAGCTGTGCAGACCACGGGAATTGACCACTGAGTACATAAAAGGAACTTGATAAAATTGGCAATGGGGACACAAGGCCACGATAGCCTTTGCCTGCTCCTACGTGAGGGGGAAAGTCATCACGAGAGCAGGTATGTTCTGATGATAAAATTGGTGGGATAACTTGGCCTGTTCCAAGGTGTTTGGTAGGTTTGGGATTTCTGCAGGCATGGCCAACTCATCCACCCTCCTGTTTCCCTCTGCGATGGCAGTCAGGAAGGTCGGTATGCAATCTTGCCAGGAAGGTCAGGATGGTCAGTATGAAGTCTCACATGCATAACATGGAAGGGTTGCTTTCTATGGGAGATGAGCTTTACTAGCCTAGAAAGCAATTTGTATAAATTTGGGTTGGAGACCTCTTTCAAGAATGAATATTCTGCTCTCATAGCTACTCCTGCTATGTAGGCCGAAGCAGACACCAGATTGAACAGTTCATGGAACCTCTCAAAAGCCCTGGTAATGGCTGCTAGTTCAGCAATTTGTGGGGATCCCTCCACCACTTGAATGTCAGACTCCCACTTCTGTGCCCTGGGGTCTTTCTGAGTCATTACTGACTTATGAGAAGACCCTGAGTCGTCAGTAAATACAGTCACAGCTTTGAGAAGAGTCTTACTTTGCATGAATTTAGGAACCAATTTGAAAGTTGATTTGAATAATTTGTGACCTGGAAAATGAATAGAACTTTTGCCAGGGTAGCTGTCGAGAGTGAACTGGAGGCTCTCGTTATCCTGGAGCAAACGTTCCAGTTCTTCACTTGCTGCCAATGGCATGTATATGCATGAGAAATTGTATCCAGCAAGAGAACAAAGGTGACCCCTGCCCTTGAGGATGAGTGTGGCCATAAGTTCCTGTAGTGTTGGGATTGTCTTTGTTGGTTGGTTAGGTAAGAAGACCCATTCTAAGATTAGAAGGGGACCTTTTTATCAGGCTGTCCCATTGAAAGATTAGGGCATACAAATGGAGTGCCTTACCTAGGAACAAGGGCTGTTGGATAGAATGGTGGGGCCCTTGGATAACTGTTCTGCTACTAGGGGTTCTAGCATGTGCAGCTTCCCTTCAGGGAGGGGCCACTGGGAGTGACCCAAACTGTCTGGTATCGTTTCCAATTGAGCTGGGGATGACAAAAGCGTGCTCTTCAGTGGCCCCAGCTAGAAATACCTAGAGCAGTTCTTGAGGGAGGCTCCCCATTGGGCCATTATATCTGGGCCGCATAGGGTGATTAGGGGTCTCACCACAAATGTCTTTACATTCAGTATTTTTCCCTCTGGACCCCAAGTAACGATGGTTCTTTTTGATCTCCAGGATGTCCCCACCCACCAATTCCTGAAATAAGTCCGGCGACCAGCTCAAGTTCCCAAACTGCTGCCTACTCAAAGCGGGCAATGATAGTGACGTGTGCCCTGGTGTCCAGCATTCCAAATCGGTTTACTTTTTCTCCTTTGGAGAACAGGCTGCACATTATAATAGATTTGTTTGATCCCATTATCTGGACTCACATAACTGTGGGGTCCATGGGGACTTGTTCTGGATAGTCTGGGGAGATTAAAAAGGCTTGAGCGATCGGTATTCTCACAGGGAGAAAATATGGTGGATCATTACAGATTACAGAAATTAAGATTTCTTCCCCTGACTCAAGCGTCTGTACCTCTGAGTCTTGGTTTAGACAGACAGGTATCTGCTAGGGAAGACTGGAGTCTCCCTTGGAATGTAAGCCCCTCCCCCCCTTTTCCAAATTAATATAAATTTGCAATTAAAAGGCTGTCAGGCAAAGATTTTGGGAATAGGTATAGCAGTTCTTTACTAGAGATATATTAAAAAACAAAAACAAAAACGTTGTAGTACAGAAGAATAAGCAAGCAAACAAACAAACAAGAAATCTTAGAGAACCCTGACAGAGTCAGAAATACAACCTGATGCCCTGTTGGTCAGGGTGTTGGAAGCAGTCCACAGTAAGCCCTCTTGGAGTGGCAGATGTGGCTTTGTTGGAGTAGAGATGGTCCCGTTGAAGAAAAAAGGATCCAGTAATGGTGAGATGGGTCTGGTCTTCCTCCAGGGATCCGGTGGAAAACTGGATACCTGGTGGCACTTGTGGCTCCTTTTTATCTAGGTGAAGATGGTTTGGCTCCTCCTCCCTATGTGGAGCATCTTACAATAGTATGGTGTAATGTGTCATGTCATTGGTGAGCTTTAATGGTCCATTAGTATAACATATCCCCATGGGGGTAGTGGAACAATGAAAAGAGATAAGCAACACTCCACCATCTGATAAGTAACACTGACTCATTTGGGCAAAGCTAAGCAACACTGCTCCACCCGGTTTCAACAGATGGAATAGAATAACATGATCTTTTCAGTTACAAAACGCAAGACACTCCAGTATGACAAAAATTTCACTGGGCTTGTGGATAGGGTCCCCAAAGATAAGAATATCCCATGGTCCATTTAAAGGAGCATGCTTCCCCATAGGTATTTTAAAAACTCTCTCCTCTGTGAAGTCAATAGACAGGTCAGATACCAAATGCCGGCAGGTTCCCATCTGTATCTCAGCGTGTGCCTGTCCTGGGTTGAAGTATATTCTATCACCATCTTCATGAACTGTTGAAACCAGGTGAGGCAGTGCTCCCTGCCTCCTCCACTCTGGCTTATCTTCTGTTAATGGGCCCATCAGCACCTTTGCTGCACAGCTCACAGATGACCCCCTCCTGGACTATCTCCTGTTAATGGGCCCATCAGGCCTTATCACATGACTCACCATCCCATTGTGAGATGCTCCGCCCAGAGGGAGGAACCAAGCATTCCAGCCTGGATATAAGCTGAGACTCTGAACACCAGAGGGGCGCTTACCCACTGAATTCCCAGAAGACCCGAGCTACCAGACCTTTCTACAGGATCACTGCTTCAGGAAGACCACCTCATCTGGACTGCTTCCATCACTCCGCTCAGGTTGTATTCTGACTCTGTCAGTGGTGTTTTGTATTATTGCATCTATTTTATTTTACTTTCTTTCCTTTTTTCCTATTAAATTGTATCTCTGACTTGGAGCCTCTCATTTGTTTTACTTTACAAACCACTATAGTGCCAAATCTTCTTCATTTCTGGTAGAACATCTGGAGAGGGAGTCTGTGGACCGTGTGGGGTCTTCACTCCCTTCTCTCCGCCTGAGGTATCGCTGGGACAGGTGAAATGGGGCAGCCTGCCATTTGATGTCATAGGGCAGGGCATAGCATGGGGCATAGCATGCTCTGCCTGCTGTTTCCCAACCGCCACAGCTGGTTGGGGTTTGCACACAGCCAGTGATGGTTCCTTGTATTATTCTTGATAGATAACATTGTAGTACAGTCGTTTAAAAAATGTCCAAATTCGCCACAGCTGAAGCAGCATTGGTTGTCCTTTGCTGCTGTTGCTGCTACAACAGCAAATGCTCCAGACACACCCTCTGCCATCCCTTTGGCAACAGCGTGAGTCATGGTATTTTTGGCCAATGTGTGTTTCACATGAGTTTCAATCATTTGCCTGACCATGGGCTCAGGCTCAAGGGGCAATGCTCTCAAAATTGCTTTGGTTTGAGAAAGTTATCTTCTCCAGCTATTTGTTCTAATGTTAAACTTTGCCTATTTGCATCATTTGCACAGATGGTTAGTAGCATGGTAAGATTTTTTTCATTGTCTTTCCCACAGCATACACCCTGCTGGGGAAGGGAGGCAACTAATTATGTTTTTAACGTCATGCAGAATCAATATGTGTGCTGAGAAGGTAACTTCCAAAAGGTTTGTAAAGAAATTACATCCCCGCACATGCTCCTTTGCTGCTTTGCACAGCTCTTTTAGCTGCCCCTATGGATCTGGCTCCCAGGTGGAACATGTCCCTATCCATCTCTCCCATTTAAATGTGACAGGAAAGGCTGTGATCTTATCTGCCAGTTCCCAGTCTCCCTCCAATGTGGCTTCCCTCCAGGTCTTGGCCCCGTGATCCTTGCATTTGGAATCCAAGGTAGAGGAGTCACTGCTCTCATCCGAGGAGGAGGACGGAGAGCGCCTAATGACAGTGCATGGCTACTTCGGGCACACCACAGATGCCGGATGTTGTGTGGCAGTGGAGACCAAGATGGTCTCCTTCCAGTCTCTATCACTCCCACTTCCAGTCCCAATGGCATGGGAACCAGAAGCAGGTTGACCTTCAAGGGCGGTGCCAAAAGTGAAAGGGGAGGTACAGGGGGCAGGACCCAGGATGGAGGAGACAGGGCCCATGATGGAAGGGATGTTACCAATGGCAAGGGTGTTCCCGACAGAAGGGGAGGGGCCCACCACAGTTACTCCCAACAATGAAAGACACACAGGGGAAGGGGAGAAGCCAGGCGTGGTGGAGGGAGTGTGTGCAATGGACTGCATGGGAAAGAGTGGAGGAGAGGTGGGAAAGTGGCCATTTTGTGATGCAAGGGTGGGAAGACTTAGGCAAAAAAGACAAAATGGTGAGGCTGACCATGTTGCCAACGCCATTTTGTGGGCTTAAGACTTGTGAGGTACAACTTTGAGGAGAGGGCAAAACTGGGTAGGTAAGCATTGGAAACAGGGAGAGGGGAAGATCCAGGGTGACATGACCAGTGCTGTCCTGGCAAGGGGAGAAAGGGGGTCAGGAGGCATCCAGGAGATGGTGGCAACCCAGCACAGTTACGTGAACTGCCCGCTTACCCACTCTCAGTCAAGGAAGAGGGTTTAGGAACACAGGCCAAGGGAACAGGGGAAGGAGTCTTTAACTGGGGCCCATCAACTTTTCCTGAAGCACCCAAACCTTTCCCCAGACCAATTCCCTCTTTTTGAGAAGCTTTTATTGCTTGGTGTGTTTTGTCTAAATGGTTTGTTCTATTACTCCCTTGAGTCATTGCTTTGCTGCTAGCTTGTGTCCTCCTACCCAGCTGTTAACCTTACCTCAACCCTACCCCTTGTTCTTGAATGTTCCTTGTCTGTCATTTCACTCAGTTGTCAATCCTCTCTTATGCCAGCCTCCTGTGTGGACTGCCCCTTTGGAAATCCCCTAATCCTCAATGCCCCATTGGCCCATATGACCTACTCTTCTCCCCTTGTTTTCCATATTGGTTTGCTAAATGTAAATCCCACCTTATGCTCCTCCTATGTTTTTCTCCTATTGGTTAATGATTTGTACCCTCCCCTAGACCCCAGTTTAAAAACGCTTGCACTCTGCTGTTCAGGGTTTTCAGTCCCCGGACCCTCCACTGGAATAAAACCCTTTGGAGCCCACACTGGATATCTCCTCCTCATCCTTGTCTCCACCGTGCACCTGGTAACAGTCTAGTGCCGTAGAGCATTTGCTCTAAGCCCTACCTTGGGTCAGCTTGCTCCTGAGGTGTGTACCACTCGCGGCGTGGTGCCGTGGAAGAGCTAGCCGGCTCCGGCACTGTATCAGCCTCATGGCCCCACAGACTGACTGTGCTTTCTGTGAACTGAAAAGCGTGAAGCCTTGGCCGTCAGTACCTCCCGGTAGAGCAGACCAGTTTTTGTCTGGTGGCACTCCAGTGGGATGAAGGGACAATCCTCTGGTACCTGTGAGGACCACTTTCTAGCAGAGGACTGAACCTGTGTGTTTTAAATTCCAGGAGGCCAATTTGGCTAAGTTACCCCAGGTGTAGAAGGTGTGGGGAAGGGTGCACAGATTCCCGAGACGTTTGGGGGGAGTCACGGTTTACAGTCAAATTCACTGCAGGAGGTACCCTGCCCTTTTGGATTGGTCCCTGGTGCTTTTGTTTCAGTTGTTCCTTTTGCCCTATGGCAGGGTGGTATTTTGCTATGCTGACAAAGAATATCGAGTGGGAAGATGGGTGCAAAGTTGTCAGCACAGCAGAGGGGGATTTACTTCCAAGTTGTGGGAATCCTGGAGGGTGGAGAGAAAAGGTTTTCAAAGGGATTGTTAAGATTTATTTGGTGGTTGTTTCTCCACTTTCTGAAAGGTGTTTCACAAGGAGATAGTTATAGCTCCTTTTTGGAACTCTGTTGGGAATAAATTAACCAAATTAGGCAATAAGGCAGACCTCAGTCAATTTTTTTTCATTATTCATAATGATTTGGTCCATGGTATTGGAAAAAAGGAAGGTGGAGGAACAGCCAAAACAATCTTCCCCAGTATCCCCATCCCTCTGTTCCAAACCCCTTTTCCCTACACTGGAAGGTCTGCGTGGAGCAAACCGTCCAGAGGCACAGGAGAGCTACTGATTCCCTGGCTCTCCACAGCCTCCTTGGCACCCTTGCCCTGGCAGCAAGGGCCCTGCTGTCAGGGATCCTTCCTTAACTCCCTCTTCCCCAGTTGTGAATCCCCCAGTTCAAGCTGACAATCCCCAAGGGACTTTCCAGGTCTCCCCAGTTTCGCAAAATGGCCTCCAGCAGGCACAAGATGGTGGTGGTCACATGGCAGGGCCCCCTCCCTTGTGCTTCTCCTTCCCAGAATCCTTTTCTCCCTGCTTCTCCCAACCCCTTCCTGTAGCCCAACCCCTCACACCCTTTGGGTACTTCCTCTTCCTTCGTGTTGGCTCCTCCCTCAGTTCCCACTACATCATCTTTAAGCACCACCCCTTTCAGTTGCTGCAATGCCCCTGTCTTATTTCTCAGACACTTCCCACCCTCTTCTGACTTCTGGTTCCCACATCCCTCCTTCTGGTTCCCATGATAGTGGAACCAGATGTTACTGGCCCAGACACCAGAACCCAGAACAGGAGGCCCTTCTCATCACTGCCCCAGTTACTTACAGTCGTAGCAGAGAGCACTCAGCATGGGAGCGCTTCTCCTACCAAAACAAAAAAGACCTTTGCAAAGCACAAAAAGAGTTTGGGGAAAAAAGTGAGTATTTTAAGTGCCCCCTGAAGGCAACTTTTTCCTCAAATGTGTTAGTTCCCCATGATCTCAGGGATTTGTGTTCATGCCTCCTAACTCCCACAGAATACCTTCTGTGGGAGAGGACATGGAAGAGATTATTGCAGGAGCTCTTTCCTGTGCTTTTTCAGAGCCCTGAGTGCGCCGTTGACACTACCAATAGTTCCATTACTGTGGATCATGTAAATGGCGAAGGAGATTGGGCTCAGGATCAGAAGCAGGCTAGGGGAATACCACAGCCTGTTCTTGATCAAGTCAAGGGAGCTGCTGAGAAAACATTAATTCTAATGCCCATGAAAGATCCTAAATACAGTTATGTTAACGTCAAACAGCTTCCCTCTGAGTCTTTTATAGATTTTATTGAGAGGCTCTGAGAGGAAGCAGAAAAGCAGGTTGAGAGTCAGCCGATGCAAGTGGAGATCATGACAGAGATGGCCCAGACAAATGCCAACAATACCTGCAAGAAGCTGATCTTGGGCCTTCCATTCAATCTGCCACTGATTATCAACCTCACGATCGAAGCCTGTGCTAAGAGAGCCACTGTCCCAGAGCCAAGGGGCTAAAGAGAGGGGAGCATGAGAGTAGTGACTGCAATGATGTCATCAAATTCACCTAATAAGCCATTCCTATGTTTTAATTGTGGAGGTAGGGGACATTGGTCAGATGTATGTCCCAGTAAAAAGAGACCATTCACACGGGGTGGGCAGGGAAGTCAACAAGGTACATAAGAATAAAAAAAATAAAAAGGGAGTGCAGGCCTGCCTTGTGTGATGATAAAAATGAAGCAGGTCAAGGAGGCAAACAAAGGGGACATGCTGATAACAATAAAGTATGGGAGCCACATCGACTGTTTTTATTAACCACTTTACGGCAGTTAAGAACATGCCATTTGATACGTGTCATTGGCAGGGGATGTCACTTGATCCCCAGGACTTGGAAGAATTCACCGGACTGGACTGTAAGTATACTGTTGGGGACATGAAGCACATGCCTCTGGAGACTGAGATCTCCCCTGGGTCAGTTGTCCCTGCTCTTGCCCAACATGACTGAAAATGTTAATTCAGACAAGCAAAACAAATTGAGAGTCCAGAAAACAGGTGCAAACCAATTGGATGAATTGTCTGTCTCTCCCCAAAACCTGCCCCTAGTTCCAGAATGTCCCATGTCAGTCCGCCCTTGAACCAACTCCCTGCCCGTTGCCCCACCTACCTGATTGTCAATCTGTGTTCATCCCTGGCCTTAGTTCTGGAAAGATCTGTAGTGTTTGAAGCACCATTGGTTTGCTTAATTTGTATCCCCCCATAATATTCTCCCATTGGTCATTGTTCTGTAAGTCCCACCTTGCGCTCCTCTCCTGTTTGTCTCTGATTGGTTTCTGCATTGCACCCTCCCCTTGTCCCTCCCCTGCTTAAAAGTAAGTGCAAGCGTCTGTAATTTGTCTTTTTCTGTCCCTGACCTTCTCAAGGAATAAACCCCTTTGAGAACCACACGGAAGGCTCCTCCCTGCGCTTTGTCCTGGTCTTTGGTGCTGTCTCATCCAAGGCTGTGGGGAATAGAAGCAGCGCTTTTCCATATCACCACCTGAGCCCCTTGCGGTTTGGGGGTGGCCGCTTGTGGCATATGTCTGAGTGAGGGGCTAGGCAGGGATTTCCCCATGTCACATCAGCTGGAGCCCAACGTGCCAGGTATTTCACTTGGAGAAACCCAGGCAGAGCGGCTGTGCCTTCAGATTCTTGTGGATTACAGTCCTGGTGCATCAGCAGTCCCCCTGTGCCTGCACAATGCTTTTTGGTCACCAGTGCTGCTCAGGATGAAGAGACAATCCCTCATCACCCAGACCTCTTCTGGACCAGGAACCTCCTTTGCAGCTTTCTGTTCCAGGGTAGACAGGTTAGGGTCAGTAAGAGGGAGAAGGCTTCCAGGGGTGTGGGTACATTGTCCCCAAGGGAGGGGGCGCACAATGGGCAAGAGGCCACTACTTAGCTGCACATAGTACCTGACACCCCGGGCGGTCTCTGGGTGTTGCAATGCATGTTTTCCCCAATAGTTAACACCTGAGTTCCCCATGTTCCCCATGTGATTGGTTTAACCCTAAGGCTTTAACCCTAACCCTTCTCCGTCTATCAAGTTAACCCTACCCCTTCTTCCAGATTCCTCTATTTCAATCCCTGGTTGCCCCAGCACCTCGCCTGCCACCCCTCCTATTTGATTGTCAGTCAATACTTACTCCTTCCCCCTGTTCTAGCAAATTACAGGTTCTTTCACACCCTGTTGGTCCCCTCAAGTTGTATCCTCCCCTTGTGCTCCCCCATTGGTCAAGGTTTTGTAAACCCCTCCCTCTGCTCCTCTCCTGTTGAGCTATAATGTTGTGCCACCCCTTGTTCCACCCCGCTTGAAAGTCATGTTCCCCCTTTGTTTGGGGCTCTCTCCAGCTCCTGAAGCCTTCAGCAATAAACCTACCCTGCTGGAACCTCATATCAAGAGCCTCCCCCTTCTCCTTTACCTGGTCTGTGACGGCTTCTAACACTGTGGCCTAGAGCTGGTGGCTCTAAGGTTCTGCCTTAGTAGAGCTAACTCCGAGGCAGTTCTCCACTCCTGGCGCATCATCGGTGTGCCACCTGGAACTAGTTGGGACACTGGTGAATTAAGGCGTGCATCAGTTGGCGCCAAATGTAGTTTTGGCCCCTGCCTCCTGGAGGACAGAGACACCACGAAGGAGTGGATTACAAAACTCTTCGGCCATCAACTACCCTAGTAAGAACAGACCAATTTTTGTTCAGTGGCGCTCTCGGGGATGAAGGCAACAACCCCTGTAGCACAAGGGATTGCCTTCCAGATCAGCATTACAGCTGCAGCACCCCTGTCTGGGAAGAGTGTGAGTATCTCCTATGGGGAGATGCTGTGTGTGACTGGGAGGGACCCTGTTAAGTCACAGATTTCTTCCCAGACACTTTTGTTCTTTTCTCTAAGTTCTCCTTTTGCTGTAGCTGTGGGTGGAGTAGCTCAACAGACATTACATCATAATGGGTGCCAAGCTTTCTGTTCAGCAGAGGGGAATTTATACCCAAGTTGTGGGCATCCTGGAGGGCGGGGGAAAACATTTTTCCAAAGGGCTGTTGAAAAGGTTAATTCGCTGTCTGTCTCTTAATTTCCCCCAGGTGTTCCCCTCCGATGTGACCTCTGTTCCCTTTTGGGACAAAGTTGGACCACAACTGACTGATTTGATGAATCAGGGGGACACTTCAGCATCTCAGCTGCTCCCCTTGTTTGTTGTAATTTGGCTCACTTTAACTGAAAAAGGGGGAATGGAGAAGCAATCAGCAAGTTCTACTCCAGTTACTCCCACCCCATCTTCCTGAACCCCTCATCCCACGCCGGGGGAGACACAGAGAGGAAACCGCATGGTGCAGGGTAGCCAGGCAAGCCTCAGCCTCTCTGGCTCTCCACGCCTTCCCCAGCCCCCTTGCTCTGGTAGCACTGGCCATGCTGCCAGAGACCTTTCCAGTAAACCCTCTACCCCGGTCCAACCCACAAAGTTCATTTGTTTTGAGGTTCTACCTCATTCACCCTGCCTCCCCCATTTTCCCTCTTCACCCTTGCCCCAACAAAATGGCCCCCAGGGGGCACAAGAGGGCAGAGGCCACATGGTCGGCCCCCTCCCTTGTGCTTCTTCTCCCCAGAATCCCTTTCTTCACTTGCCCAACCCCTTCCGGCCCCAAACTCCTCCTTGCCCTTAAAGTTCCCTCAGACCCGGCCTTCTCCACCTCGACTCTGCCTCCTCAAACCCCTGTGAATCTCCTCCCACACTCAAGTTGCTGCCCCACCCATAACCCCTCCTCTTCCTCTTGCAGCTCTGCCCACCCTCTTCCTACTTCCAGTTCCCATGCCCCTCCTTCGGGTTCCCACACTTCAGAGACCGTAAGTAGGAAGGCCTGGGAACTGAAACCAGGAACAGGAGGCCCTTCTTCAAGTTCCTCCAGTTACTTATGGTGATCGGGGAAGTCTCTTCCTACAATGGGAGCCCTTCTCTTTGCAAATAAGAGAGCTTTGCAGAGGTCAGAGAGAGTTTGGGAGGAAAAGTGAGTTCTTCAAGAGCTTGTTGAAGGCGACTTTCGAAATACCCTGACCCCTCATGACATTAAGGATTTGATTGCATGTCTCCTCTCTTCTTCTGAGTACATGTTGTGGGAGGGAGCATGGAAAAGGTCAATGAGGGGCATCCGCTCTGAGCTGCTGCAAAGTTCTGCAAGTGCCTTTGATACCTTTGGGAATATTATAACAGCAGATCACCTGAGTGGCGATAGGGAGTGGGGCAGAACCTAAAGATCAAATTAGAGTGCTTTCAAAAACAATATTAGATCAAATAAAAGGAGCTGCCGAAAAAGCTTTTTATTCCTTACCTTCCTGTGACCCTCAAATTTCTTTTGCCACTGTAAAACAAGAAGCCAATTGTGGAAACCTCTGTTGCTCAAGGAGAGTATATAAATTACTTCCTGATATGCTAATGACCCCAGTTAGGATTGGTTGTTGTGTTACCTCTCAGTCCTGCACCCCTATTGGTCCAAGTTCTCATCCCTGATTGGTCCCTTTTGGATCCCTCCCGATTAGTTAACTTTTCAGTCCACACCCCTACTGATTACTTTCTTACCCCCCCCCCCCCCCCTTGGTTGTGCATAAAACCCCGGCTCTCAGGAGATGCAGGGTCTTCAGAGAGTCACTGGTTCTGGAATAAAGAAGGCTCCTGGAGACAATCCTTGGCTCCTGTGTTTTCTCCTGCGTCGCCTGGGAAGAGCCCTGCTCGGGAGAAGCTGCTAAGGCACCTAAAGGGCCTGGAGAGAGCTGACAGGCCTGGTTGCTTCGGCAACCTCACAACTGAGCTGGTCACTCTGCGGGAATGCCTGTGCCACCAGGATTGAGGCCGTCCCCCACAGGGCAACTCACCTGGGAAGGTCACGGCACCCAGAAGACCCCCGCTAGGGACGTGGGTGGCCAGCGACACCCCATGAGCAATTCTTAGACTTTGTTAACAGGCTTAAGACTCAACTCAAGAAAAAGGTGGAGGATCTAAACCTTCATGCACTTTTGCTATTGGTGATGGCAAAAGCTAATGCTAATGAGGCTTGCAAGAGGGTTATTGGGAATGCCCCTAGATCCTTTCCCTGCATTAACCACCATTATTGACACTTGCACCAGGAATGTCGTGGTCATTACAAGAGCAGAGGAGGAGAGACGACAACAGGCCAAGAGAACTATTGCCACAGTGTCACCTGTTGCTCCTCCACCTACATCACAGCAGGAACCACTCACTGCTATTGCTGTGCGCAATGAGGACATGGCACAGTTTTGCCCTGTACCTGGTCCACAAAAACCAAAACATCCTAATAAGGAAGGAGAGAAAACACCACAACGAGAAAACTAAGGGGGCAGCCCGGACCTGCTCCACATGGAGACAAAAATGGAGCAGGTGCCGGGGCGAAACAGGGAATGGACTTGACTTCGAATACCAGACTGAAACTGGTAGCACCAAGGAAGTATGGCGACCTCAGTCACTGCTTCTGCTAGCCACACTAGAAGATCATTTTTTTAATTCCAGCTCCTGGACTGTGATTGCCGTGGACCCGACCAGGGGAGAATTGGTGTTCCAAGAACTCAACTGTAAGTATCTTGTCATAAGGGACACAAAATGCACACTCCCCAAGATACAGATCCCTCTAGCCACACTCTCTGCAGACCTGGAGGGACTCTGTCTCTTGTTGCGCTGTGTACATCCACCCTGCTATCTGCCAAAGGGCCAGACCATTGCCCAGGCCATCCCCATTCCACCAACCATCACAGTGGATGACCATGCTCCAGAAGTCTATTGAGCCAAAGTAGTGGGCCAAAAGAAGCCCATCATCTCTTGTTACCTTCAACAAGGCTCAGAGATTTTAGGGATGAAAGGCCTGATGGATACACAGGTAGATGTGATGATCATCCCCAAGAGGAGATGGCCGTCACATTGGGAGTTGCAACCCTTGGCTGGCAAGATTCAGGGTATAGGGGGTGCTCAATTGGCAAGGATTTCAAAGGACATCGTACAAATTATGGGGCCAGATGGGCAATTGGCTTCTGTCCACCCGTTTGTTGCAGATTTCAAGGTTCTCTTGTGGGGGAGAGACACCATGTTGCAATTTGAGGTACATATTGAAATCCCGAAAACCCCTCGGGATTTTTAATGGTGGCCACTGTAGAGTGCCCTACCCAGAAGCTAGACTGGACCACTGATTCCCCAGTATGGGTAGATCAGTGGCCACAAAGCAAAGAAAAATTACAGGTGCTCGACAAGCTCATGGAGGAGTAGTTAGCTGAAGGTAACCCCAAGCATACGTTCAGCCCTTGGAATTCCCCAGTTTTTGTTATCAAAAAGCTGGGGAAGGATAACTGGCGTCTCCTCCATGACCTCTGTGAAATCAACAAAGCCACTGTCAACATGGGGCCCCTCCTACCAAGGATGTCTTCCCCAGTGATGCTCCCTCAAAATTGGAAATTGGCAATTGATATAAAGGACTGTTTCTTTAAAATTCCTCTAGACCCTGAAAATGCCCCTCAGTTTGCCTTCTTGGTACCAACCACCAACCGAGAAGCCCCAATGAGGAGATTCCACTGGAGAGTTCTTCCCCAGAGGATGAAGAACTCTCCCACCATCTGCCTCATTGCTGTCTCCCGTGTGTGCCAGAGTGAGAGAAGCCGCTATCCTGCATTATATGGATGACATGTTTGTGTGCACCCCTGATGACAACATGCTGCAGCACACGCTTGACCAAGTAGTCAAGGTTTTGACCTCTGCTGGATTCTCCTTACAGGAGGAAAAGGTCCAAAGGATGCCTCCTTGGAGGTATTTGGGCCTAGAAATCACTGCAAGGACCATTGTGCCTCAAAAATTGGCCTTTAACAGTGATCCCAACACTTTAGTGGACCTACACTCCCTATGTGGGACTTTAAATCGGATCAGACCTTGGCTAGGCCTAACCACTGATTGCCTAGTCCCCCTTTTCAACTTATTGAAAGGGGGAAAGGAGCCGAGTTCTACAAGGATGCTGACCCCAGAGGAGAAAGCTGCCTTAGAGAAGATGGAAGAACTAGGAAAGACACAGGCACATAGATGCAACCCAGCGTTGCCCTTCAAATTACTATGTTAGGGGAATTGCCACACTTTCACGGACTGATCTTCCAGTGGGACCAAGTCTAGAGGGTCCCACTCTTGATCATAGAGTGGGTCTTCCTCAGTCGGTCCAAGAATATTACACAGCCACAGGAATTGATGGCACAGCTGGTCAGGAAGGCTAGAATAAGGCTTCTTGAATTGGCCGGTTGCAACTTTACATGCATACACTTGTCAATGAGTTTATCTGATAATGGAACATCTCCAACCAAACTGACAAAACAGATGTTTGAATATCTCCTGCAGAACCATGAGACGATGTGGCAGTGCAAGAGGTTCATGTTAAGTTAATGTATTGCAGTTGTTCTATGTACTTTGGTTCCATGTATTTCAGTCCAGTTCACTGTACCCCAGTTCTGGTTTTAGTCTCCCTCATGGCACAACCTCCCCCTCTGCCTCTCCCTGTCTCCCCAGTTACAGCATCCTATTGGCTACCCTTTCCCACCTTGGTTGCTTGTCTATCATCCCTCAGGGAGATTCCTCCTCCCTGCCAGTCACCCAGGGCCTGTCCCCCAGGTCTGGAAGCTTCAATAGGAGCTTCCAGGTGACTGGCTGACTGGAGGGTTCTCCCCTCCCAGTCTTTTGCTACTGGTTTCTGTCAATGACCGTTTTGCTAATGAATCCCCTCCTCCCTTTCCCCATTGGACCCGTGTAAACCCACCCTGAGTCCCACCTCTCATTTAAAACCCCCTGTCGTCGGAGGCTCAGGGTCTCTCTGAGGCTCTGGGCTGAAGGCGAGGATCCCCTCAATAAAGCTGAAACCCAGTTGAATCCTCCGAGAGTCCCATTGTCTCCACCACAGTTCAGTGGCAGAGCAGCTGGCATAAAGAGCCCATTGATATCCTGTGGGGGCGTGTCAGGGGCTAGCCTGGCGCAGGAGGACACGCACCACCGCAAGACACTAGAGATTGTACTGGAGAGCTACAGTGGACAACTTTCCGTCCACACCCTTGCCCACAAATTATTTGCTTCCAAATTCAAATTGTTACCAAAAGAAAAAAGGAGCTGCAAGCCAGTCAAAGCCCTAACAGTTTTTACTGATGCGTCCGGAGCATCCCGCAGGTCAGTAATGACCTGGAAGAATCCTCAGACTCAGCAATGGGATACAGATGTGAAGTACGTTGAGGGATCTGTGGTGGTGTGTTTTTTCTTAATGTATACTTTTGTAATCCCTTAAAATTGTTTGCTCAGAACTCCTGCTCTTTCTTCATGCAGTTGGGTTAGTCCTTATTGTATCCATTTATTAAGATATCAATATACTCACTTCATTGCCAATCTTCCCAAGTCCCTGCCCTCAGTTCCTGAAATTTCTGTGTTCCTCTATGGAGGCCCCTGAGGCCACCACTGGGAGGTGTGCTCTCCCATGGAGGGAAAGCAGTGTGTGAGTAGGCAGAACTCCTTCACAGGAGTCTCTCTGGGAGACATACCTCCTGCTCAGGGTGAGTAAACTGTGTAAAAACCCCATGAGCACCTGCCTGTATGCTAATCCCTCAGCCCCTATTTGTTAAGCCCCTAGTTCCTGGTTTTTCTATCTACCCATTGATTGAATTTGGATCCCTCCCTGTTGGGTTCTGTTAAGCTATATTATAATGGTTTATTTCTTTCCTCCCCTCTGGTTTTAAAGAACATTACTTCCCCAGTTTATCCCTTCCCCTTATGCTGCCAATCCTAATGTATCATTCCCAGCCTCTTCCCCTGAATCCTGTCTGTCATTCTGTTGCCCTCCCCTGCTTCCAGAAAGTTCATGGAAGGGTGTCGAGTGATAGGACAGGAGTAGAGGAAGTCCCTCCCCCTATTCTCCCATTGGGTCCCTGGACAGTCTGTCCTACCCTTACCCATTCCCATCTTGTCTCTTACTGGTTAATGGTTTGATCCCTCCTGCTGTACCTCCCCTGTTTATAAGTTGCTGTCCTCACTGTCACACTGCTCAGCTGCAGCAGCTCCCCTGACACTAATAGCCCCGTCTGGGACTGGGATAAAGCTCTTGGACTCTGCCCTCCAACTGAGTCAGACTCATTCCTCCGCCATTGTTGCAAGTCTCTTCTGAGACAAGGGAAGGTTCCCTTAGCCGCCCCTCTGGTTCAGAAGATCCAGAGGAGTGTCCTCCACTTGTCCGCGGTGTTGGGCTTGTCCAGGTGGACAGAGGCTTCGCTCTCTGTGAGGGACACCGCGACACCTCCCCAGACTGGTTGTTTCCCCAATTCCATCTATTGGCCCAAGTGGTGAGATGAATAAGCCTTAGCAAAAAAAAGATTGTGGTTATTGTTCAGAATCCCATCTTGTTGTGTTCCAGGTTGTCAGCACAGTGTTCTATGTTAACAGTTCAGTGTTCCCTGTAACCCCCTGTTCTGTTTCCCTTTCAGTCACGTCACTGTTGAGCCCTACTGCTCCCCAAAATGGCGACCAGAAGTATATGCAAATTACCTTCCAGCAAAACACCATCCCGATGAAAAAACTCCAACAGACAACGAGCCAACGCTTGAAATGGAAAACCAAAGAGGACATGTTACAGTTGAGAAAGAGAGGCATCATCCCCCAGCTTTGCCCTTCTCACCGTGACCAACATGAGGCTGGCCCAGAGTGACACCCCTGCACTTTTGAGCCCACTGCGACTCCGAGTGTTCTCGCGAGGACAGAAGTCCCGGCTCTGCCTGCATTGTACTCCAGCAGACAGAGCTGCTCACATCCTCCTCAGAGTCACTTCTGGGAGCAGCGGCGGTGTGTGCATGACCCATCGGGCCCCCGCCCTAAGCTGATCCAAAAAAGGCATTAAAAAGCAGGAAGTCTCCTGCCCTATTCTTATCAAGTGGCAAACCCCATCACCTCAATTCCCCACATAATCTGGCACCCGAGAGCCTTGGGGTCTTTCAGTCGATGGCTCCGGGGAATAAAAGAAGCTCTGGAAGACCAGAAGGACTCCTGTTGTCTGTTCCGGCACCACCTGAAAGGAGCTGCCTGACCAAGCTGCTCTTGCAGCCCAACTCAAGAGAGCTGATCACTAGAGCTGCTAGGCTCAGTTGCCACGGCAACCATTCACAGGAGAGCTAAATCACAGGAGTGTGCCTGTGCCCCTAAGGTAAACAGTGTCTTTCTAAAGACCACTCACTAAGGAAGGTCACAGCACCCAGAAGACCACCTCCAGATGTCTTGGTGGCTGGTGACATTCTTTGACACCCTATTAAGTCCTCTTGAGTTGTATCATCCCCTTGTGCTCTCCCATTGGGTGTTGTTCTGTAAGTCCCTCCCTGGGATGCTCCTCCAGTTATGTCCTGTTGGTTGAATGTCTGTACCTTCCCTCACCACCTCCCCTGTTTATAAGTGGAAGCACACCCTTTGTCCTGCTAGCTGCTGGTCTCTGCCTCTGTCCCTCCTTCGAGTTATGTTTGCTTTTTGTTTTGGTCAACAAAATCGATCCTCGAAATGGCAGGCTGAGCCCGTCCAGTTATTTAGACCCCAATTTGCCTGGAGAGCCCTGAGGACACTCTGAAGCCCGGGGGGAAGGTGTCACGGCCCCTATTGCTCATTGTCCTTGACCCATCCCTGGAGTGCGCATCGCAGCAGGGATCCCCTCAAATTGTTGAGTTGGCCACAGCAGTTAGAGCTTTTGAAAGGTTTGCAGAGCCATTCAGTTTGATTACAGATTTGGCCTGTGTTGCAGGGGTAGTGGCTAGGGCAGAACATGCGGTTCTTGAGGAGATCTCAAAACACTTTCTGAGTTGCTCTTGAAACTTATTTATGCCGTCTCCTGTTTAAGCATCCTTATTTTCTGATGCATGTAAGATTGCATATCTATTTGCCAGGTCCAATTGCAGAGGGGAACCAGAGAGCTGATTCCCTTGCTGCTGCTGCAGTTGATCTGGCAAAACTTCCTGACCTCTTCCAACAGGCAAAGCTGAGCCATCAGATGTTCCATTAGAATGTGCCTGGCCTGGTCAAACTGTTTAATCTGAAGTGCGACCAGGCCAAAGCCATTGTGGCCACCTGTCCCCATTGCCAGTGCTCAGCACTACCATTGCTGGGTGCAGGAGACAACCCCAGAGGCTTGGAGAGTTGCCAAGTGTGGCAAACGGACATCACACACATTCCCAAATTTGGCTGAATGAAGTATGTCCATGTCTCTATCGACACCTTCTCTAGGGCAGTGTATGCTTCTGCCCACGCAAGGGAAAGAGGAGAGCATGCAGTGAAACATCTGCTGCAAGCCTTCTTAGTGTTGGGGGTCCCTAAAGAGATAAAAACAGACAATGGCCCTGCATATATTTCCGAGGTCCTTAATACCTTCCTGCAGAAGTAGGGAGTTGACCACTTCCCCAGTGGCCAAGCCTTGATTGAGTGAGCCTACCAGTCACTCAAGAGAGCCTGGAACACCAATGGGAGAGCAGTGGAGGGCTAACCCCTCAAGAGAGACTGTGTAAAGGTCTCTTTACCATTAATTTCCTAAACTGCTCTTCTGAGAATATGAATCCCCTGGTGGTCAGGCACTTCTCCCCTCATGGAGATCACAAGTCCAAAAAACATCCTCCAGTCCTAATAAGGGACCCAGAAAGCAGGCAGATTGAGGGGCCATACAAACTAGTGATATGGGGATGTGGGTACGCCTGCATGTTCATGCCCCAAGGATTACGGTGGATCCCACAAAAGTGGGTGAAACCATACATCCCTGTGCACACCATGAGACTTCCAGATGATGAACACCGAGAGGTATCAGTAGTTAAAGGAAGGCACCTCAGTGGAGAAGAAAAACCCTGTTCCTCTTTTTACCCCAATTTCCTTTTTTTGAATATGTTTATTGATGATTCTTAAAGAACATTTAATCCCTCCTATGTTTTATTCCCCTAGGAGGAAGCCATCCCCAAAAATATTACCTCTAATGTGGACCCTTGCCATTACCACCATCCTGAGGCCAGATTCGGAAGTGTGGATTGTCCTGCAGCCCAGGAAGAACATCTGGGTTGCGCTTGCAGAGACCTTCCGACAGGATCACATCTGCTTGTCCACAGCAGCAATAGAGAAGCTGTTGTCATCACGCCCAGTGGGAATCCTATTCAGTCCCACAAAATTCCCAAAATCCCTGCTTGAGGTCCAAAAGAAAACCGATTCGGAAAAGACCCATATAAAATGATTTATAGAGGTGGCTCCACCTATAAGTTCCAGCTTCCCATCTCCAACACCCTTATTCTGGGTGGAGTCATTACCTAAATTAGACAAAGAACTTGAAGAATTTGAACTCCTGGGATCCTCTGTTGCCCTGCAGCATGCCAAATTTTATTATGAACCCTTGTACCACCAGAACTTGTATCAATCTGTCCACCAATATAAAAAGAAATTTTCTGGGGCCAGCTGGTGCACCTCTCTTGCCAAAACTAGCAGGGCCTCCACAGAGGATGGAAACTCCCAAAAACTGGACAAGGTAACCTTTGATTTCTGTGGGGATTGAGCATGGGCTGGCATCCCCTCTTCCCTAATAGGAGGCCCATGTACACTTGGGTGGTTGTCGCTGTTTACCCCAACAAAACCCAAACTGACAATTGAAAAATGAAGAACAATTCAGCCATCCAAAAAAGGAGCTTAAAGGATGTGGATGAAAATTGTGATGCAGAAATTATTCACTGGGCCAAGACAAAAAGGGTTGCTGTGTCCATGTTTTTGCCTTGGGTGGCAGCAGTGAAAGCTCTAAGAGAATTGTGTCACCTAGAGTGTTGGGTGTCTAAACAAGCCAACTTAACGTCACCTGCTTTAAGTGACCACCTATCAGATGAAAAAATAACTAGGCAAGCCACCCTAGAGAACAGGACAGCTATTGATTTCCTGTTGCTGCTTCACAAGCATGATTGCACAGAGTGTGAGGGTCTCTGTTGTATGAACTTAACATCAAAAAAGGAGGACATCCATGTGACCATAAAGAAGATGCAGGAAATGATTAGCAGCATTAAGACTGAATCTGAGGACTGGCTAAATAACATCTTCTTGGGATGGGGCCTTTCAGGATGGCTTTCTTCAATCTTAAAGACTGTTCTTTGGTTCATTTTCATTGTTATTACCATGTCCCTCCACACCCTGTTGGTCCTCCTAAGTTGTACCCTCCCCTTGTGCTCCCCCATTGTGCACTGTTTTTTAAGTCCCTCCTTGAGCTTCTCCTCTTCTGTCCTTGATTGGTCTCTGCCTTGTACCCTCCCCTTGTTCCATCCCAGCTTAAAAGGTGAGCGCAAAGCTCTGTGTACATCTTCTGTCCCTGACCCTTCCTTGGAAATAAACCCTTCTTCCCTCCTTAGGAAACACACAGAAGATCCCTCTCTTGTCTCTTCAGAAGTTTGCGTTGCCATTGTTGGGATCACGAGTCAACCCACCAGGGGGCTTGGCAGTTGTGAGACGTGGCAGACGGGTGTCATGCACATCCCCCAGTTTGAGAGGTTCAAGTACGTCCATGTGTCTGTTGATACCTTCTCTGGCATTGTTCATGCTTCAGCCCACACAGGGAGAAGACCACAGACACACAGAAACTATCTTGTGCAGGCCTTCTCCACGTTGGGGATCCCCAAAGACATTAAGACAGATAACGGTCCGACACACGCCTCCAAGGAGTTTGATAATTTCCGGCAAGAGTGGGGGGTGGAACATTGCAAGGGGATCCCGTACTCCCCCAATGGTCAGGTAGTGATAGAGAGAACTAATCACACCCTCAAAACGACCTTGGAACAACAGAGGGAGGATGCCAGGATCAACAGCCTACACCAACGGCTCTGCAAAGAACTCTTCACACTGAATTTCCTTAACTGCTTGTATGAAAATCTTAATCTTCTTGTCATCAGGCATTTTAACCAAAACCACCAGTTAAAATTGAAAGAGCGGCCACCAGTGAAGGACCCTGGTGAAGTACCCTGAGACTTGGGAGGTTCTGTGTAGTGGTGTGATTTTTAGTTTTATCCGTTAATGTATGGATTCATAGTTTGTTCTTATATTGCTGTATGTGTGTTAATGGTTTGTTCCGTGTATCCCCCGTGTTTCTTTTCCTTATGGTTTCCCCCGAGTTACAGTTTTATGCCAATCATTTGTTATATAACTCCCAGGTCCTGTCTGTCACCTTGAGGCCTCACCCTGGATCTGGAAAATTCCAGTGAGGTTGTCGTGTGATTGGGCAGGATCCCAGCTGTTCCCTCCTTTCCCTCCTGTGTTGGTTCCTTTGTATGCCCTTCATCTGCAGAGCCACTTCCTAACTGTTTTTTATTGGTCCTGTGCTCTACCCTTCCCCCTGCTCCTCCCCTGTTCTTAAGCTGTTGCACCAAGGCAGTGTGGGCTCTGCTGAGGCGAACTCCCTGGAGGTGAGGTTGTCCCTTGCAGGGCGCTAATAAACTCCAGTGGTTGACTCCTTGACAGTGTCCTCCCTTCTTCCCTTCTTTTCTTCGTTGCTGCTCACACTGTGCAGGACAAAGAACCTACAGGATCAGTGAAGTATGCCAGCACACAGAGATGTACCTTTCCTGCAGTTGGTGTCAGGGCTGGCAGAGGCAAGGCAGGAAGAGGTTCCCGAAGACACCGAACCCCCACAGTTCAGGGGCCCTTTGACTTAGTTATCTGGGGGAGGGGATACATGTGGATATCCACCCCCTCAGGCCTCAAATGGGCTCCTGGGAAGTGAGTGAAGCCCTATATTCCATCAAGAAGGAAGAAAACTTCAACTGCTGCTGCACACCCGCCTGTGCCACCAAAAGGTGTGACAGTTGCCTTGTCATAACAGCGACGTAGAAGAAGTGGAGAACCCAAACCCTGTTCCTGACCCTGCTCCAGTTCCAAGTTCTTACCAGCTGCCCCTTTTAATGTTTAATGACTTCAATGAGTTTAATGCATTATTCTTTTATTTATGTGTTGTTTTGAAATTTCCTTTTAAGGTCACCATCTCCTCCCCTGAAATGAAGCTGAAACACCTGTGGCTTCTCTTTCTCGTCAGCCAGTCCATGGAAGCGTGGATCATCCCCCAATCCCGCAAGAATGTGTGGGTGACCCTAGCCCGTAGGCTCCAGCAGGACCAGCTCTGCTTGTCTACAGCCTGAGCAGATTAACCTGCCTGGTGGAGATTCCATTTTTTCACAGAAGTCTAATAGAAGTGCAGTGGAAAGTGAATCAGGAAAGGGCTCCCTTCAAAATCATTTACAGAGGCAGCTCCACTTACAAGTTCCAGCTCTCGCTTGCTAAGCCCCTTATCCTTTGGAGTTATTGGGTGGAGACCTTGCCAAAACTGGAAAGAGAACCCCAAGAATTTGAGATTTTAGGTTCATCCATTGCTTCCCTTTGCATTCAGTTCAACTATGAGCCCCACTATCAGAAGGATTGTTTTGAATCAGTCATTCAGTACAACAAAAATTTTACAGCTGTAAATTGGTGCCCTGCTATAGCTAAAACAAGTTGGCCCTCCACTGAGGATGGGTACCCTAGAAGGTTGGACAAAGGAGTCTCAGCATTTTGTGGTGCCTGGCATCCCCTCTCACCATCTCGGAGGTCCGTCCACACTGGGTCAGTTGTCCCTGCTCTTGCCCAACATGACTGAAAATGTTAATTCAGACAAGCAAAACAAATTGAGAGTCCAGAAAAGGGGGTTTTTTTTTGAGCAAACCAATTGGACGAATCGTCTGTCTCTCCGCAAAACCTGCCCCTTGTTCCAGAATGTCCCATGTCAGTCCTCCCTTGAACCAACTCCCTGCCCGTTGCCCCACCTACCTGATTGTCAATCTGTGTTCATCCCTGGCCTTAGTTCTGGAAAGATCTGTAGTGTTTGAAGCACCACTGGTTTGCTCAATTTCTGTCCTCCCATAATGTTCTCCCATTGGTCACTGTTCTGTAAGTCCCACCTTGAGCTCCTCCCGTTTGTCTTTAATTGGTTTCTGCATTGCACTCTCCCCTTGTTCCTCCTCTGCTTAAAAGTCAGTGAAAGGGTGTAGCAGATATGGACTATAATTGAATCATCCAGACTGGGCCTCATCCTGAGGCCTGTAGGAGGTTGTGGCACAGATAGAAAGTAGTGCCAAGTATGTGTCGCATTTAGAAATTTCATTTAAGGCGTTACCAAGTTAACAAGTATAGTAATTGGTGTGGACATAGTAGCTACCTTAAACAGTTTATTGAACAATGAGTGTTTGCATTCTTCCCTGTGCCATGTACCAATGAAATGTAGCTGTAAGTATAAACTATATAGAGTGTATAAAACCAGCCATCTTACACAGAATAAAGGAGAAACGTAGCAGTAATCATATTGATCGGACCTGCGATTGCTCTGCCGACTTCCTTTCATTATTTCGGGGTTCCCCTGCGACTTCGCAAGGGTCTGTAATTTGGCTTTTTGTAGTAGTGTGTTAATTAATCAGTTTAACTTCCTTTACTGTTCAGTATCTTTTTATTTATTTGGTAACTTCCAAGTCTCCTCCTTCCTCCTCTTGGTACCCGCCAACCTAAAGTCCTGCCCATTCTCCTGTCAGTCTTATTTATGTCCAAGCCCCTTGTTCTGGGCCCTTCCCCAAGCAACACCTACCCAGTTGCCAATCCTCCCTGAACCCATCCCCTCCCTCTAGAATATTCTCTTGCAATCGATAAGCCATTGGCTGTATGACTATGTACCCTCCTCCCCTTCCTCATTATTGGATTATTTATCTGCCTGTTCCTGATAAGTCCCCCAATGGTTTCCCTGATTGGTTTGTGTTCAGTGCCCACCCCTTTTACCTCCCCCAGTTAAAACTCTATGTTCTCCTTTGTTCAGGGCTCTTGTCCCTGCCCCCTCGTCCTCGAATAAACCCTTCTTGGATATGGCAAACTAGAGTCCCTCTTTCCTTCACTCCTCAACACGGTATCATCGGCCGCCCTGCAGAGGAGCAACCATAGCCTTCCGGCTCTGCACTGCTGCCTGAGCCACAGAGGGCTTGGGGCCAGCCTCCATCTCAGCATGGCTGGTGCAGCGGCTTAGGCTAGCTGGGCTCATAAGAGGCAGTGGCTGGGTCAGACACACTTGGGTCACCATGAGTCAAGAGAAGTCTCCCAGGGAGACTGCCCAGGGGAAGACCACTGCACCTTGAACTAACCTAAAGGCTACACACTCCCCATAGGAGTGCAATGTCCTCTGTGGACAGTCATGGGGCCACCACAGCCTGGAGGCCTCACAGTCCTAAGTAACCCTGACTGTAACTCAACTAGTCTATGCTGTTAGGGAAAAAAAGTAAACATTTCTATGAAGAAGACGCTGGGAGTCTAAGAGATTCAAATGCAAATAATGGGTGCCAGCCAATCCTAGACGAGCATGTAAGCAGGCAGCTATTGGCTAGTGAGCTGGGTGGTAACAAATTTCTAGCCAATTGGAACTGAATGCTAGGTTTTTGAAAACCGTATGAAAGAAAGCTGTTAACAATAAAATTTGCTATTGCTGCATGAACTTTGGAGTGTCACGTAGTGTCTGTCTCAACTGTGACAATTTTACCAGCATGTTCCAGTTTCAATCAGGGCTTCAGTTATTTTCACAATATTGAGATTTAATGTCAAATTTATTTTTTTATTTACCTTCACACATTTTTAATTTCTGAATATACACTTCTAAGACTGTTATACTAGACTTCTAAGAAGGCTACTGCTTTGTTGCCTTAGCCCAGAGGAAATTAATACAAGAGAAAACTGCACAAAAGCATTTCAATTCTTAAACCTGAGATTCTCTTCTTTGTATGTTTTCTTAATTTTGAGATAACTCTGCTTAAAGTGGGCTTATGGAAATTCACTAGACCTGGAATTCAAATGATATATTTTGAACGCTCAACATAAATAGGTTGCATTCATACAATTTTATTTTCAAATTAATACAGAGTTTGTGAATTAGTAAATACTGTACAGTGAATAGAGTTGATTTAATGTACACAAATATAAACAAACCCAGACATTTTGCAGAAAGCCTAGTGCTGTATTACAAGTCAGATGGTTTCCCTCGAGCAGCCGGTGCAAGTAAACAGTGTAAATGTGTTACATTCATTGTTCTAAATTTTTATTTGCATTTTGATTTCATTTTGATCTTTAGTTTTCCCAAATGAAATATAAACCAAGTAACCCTGCAATTCCGCTAGAAATTTCAGACATTTTTTCCCAACAAACTTATTATGAACCAGAAACATCTGTTCACTGTTGATAATCATTAAAGCATGGTGAAATCAATTTACACTATTAGAGCATGGCTAAATTTGCACATCATTAATTACACTGCTTAAGAGCGAAGTCAGCAAAACATTCATTTAATTTTGTGATTTTTGCCATAAAACCTACTTCCTAAAGCCAAGAGCTGAGCAGAATTTGTGTCTCAGCAGATCGGCGTGTTTCTCTGCTGCCATCTTCTGGCACAAGAGACAGTTCTACAGTTTCCCAATTGCTTTTGAAATAATTAATAGGTTTTTTTCTTTTGAACAGCATCAGTATACGTTTTTGTTCATTTTGGCCTTACAAAATTTATCTATAAGTTTTGCAGTGTTCTGTGTCTTAGCCACTTGTAATTTGTCCACCTGAAAAAGATTTTAGGAGATTTGCAGATATAAAGATTAGTAATTACAAAACAAATGCTCTTTATATTACTAAACATTGTATTTCTACAAAAGATCATACATGTATTATTTAATTTAGCTGTTTATTAAATATTTTTGCCAATATTTATGCAGTTCACACTTTACTTTCAGACAAGGAACCCAGATCTAGTCCTGATTCTGTCTTTAAGTTCTTATTTACAACATCTTCCCATTTTTAAACAAATAGATTAAAATATTTGCATTATATTTTAAGCTCCTACATTTGTGATAGCCCAGTGACATTCTCTCAATCATCCTTCACCACCTCATAATCAGTATTTGAAAGCTATATAAAATGTCCCCTTTTCCCCCCTGAATCTTTGGCTCATGGCACTGAAGTCCATGGAGCCTGAGGTCCCCTGATATCCATCTGGGCACATTTTAGACACTCTAAACTCCCCAATCACTGCTGCAGATGAAGAGAAGGCAGCTATTCCAGAAGACAGAAGTGGTGTTGGGTCCTCTGCAGGCAGTGGAAGTCCAAGGCAAGACCTGACCAGTGTTTTACTCTCTTCAAAGGAAGGATGCTATGTCAGGATTTCTTGAAATAAAGGAAATGTGGTAATGAACATCTTGCTTAAACTAGGCTTCTGGGTGAGTGCACTAGTATATTAGTATGCCTGAGATTACCAAACATATTTAAGACCTTGGGACTGGCCACTCCAAGAGTCCACCATGAGACTGTGCTGCAAGATAGTAACCTTCCTAAATGAAAATATTATTAGCTGAGAACAGCAGAAGAGGAGGGAAAGATGGTTGCAGAGCAAAAGCATGCCTGAATATCACATCCTTTCCTTAGAGGTGTCTTAGCTTCTGAGCCACTAATCTTAGGCTCTCCTTGGGACATCTGCAGGTGCTCCTGTGGTTCAAGTCCGATACAACCACCTCAGAATCTCTTCTACCATTTTTTTTCATTTTTTTTTCCCTCCCCTGGGACATCAGACAGTGGTCAACCTGATTTTTATTTTATTTTAGTCTCCTTTGCAAAGAGTACTCCCATTCACTGACCATCCTTGACTGAACATCTTTATCAGTGGGAATGGTAGCCAAGTGTCCTGGGTTCTGGAGTGAGTCCAGAGGAGAGAAACGGAGCTGGGGAAGGGTCTGGAGCACAAGGGTGATGAGGAGCAGCTGAGGGAGCCGGGGGTGTTTGGAGAAAAGGAGGTTCAGGGGAGACCTTATCGCTTTCTACAACTCCTTGACAGGATGGTGTAGCCAAGTGGGAAACCACCTCTTCTCCCAGGAAACAACTGACAGACGAGGACAGTCTTCAGCTGCGTCATGGGAGGTTTAGGCTGTACATTAGAGGAATTTTTCCACAGAATGGGTGATTCGGCACTCAACAGGGTGCCCACGGCGGGTGATGGGGTCACAGTCCCTGGAGCTGATCAAGCAAAGACTGCTTAAGACACTTAGCGCCGTGGTCTCCTTGCTAAGCTGGCATTCGGTCAGAGGTCGGACTCGCTGATCTCGGGGATCTTTTCCAACTTAATTCTGTGATTTTTCCCGTGACAGTGAGCGGAGTGCGAGCGCCAAGGCGCGCTCGCCACCCTTACGGGCGCGAACAGAGCCTGGGCCAGTCCAGCCGCCGCAGCCCGTCCTCGGCCGCCTTCGCTCGTATCCCCCCAAGGCGGCCCCGGACAGCACCACTGGCCCTTTCCGCTCCATTGTCACCCCTGCGCCCGGACCGGCCAGGCCAGCGTGGCCGCCCCCAGTTGCATCAGCCGCAGGCCGAGCTGCGCCTGCGCCGGGCCGCGCCCGCCTCTTCCCGGGCGGCTCCGCGCGGCCATGGCGGGCGCTGACAGCCAGGTGGGCCGCGCCGGCAGCCCTGTCTGGAGGCCGGCGGCGGGGGGAGCTGGGCCTCTTTCCGAGGATTTCCCCAGCTCCGGGGGCCGGTGGGGTGTGTCCCATGGAGAAGGAGAAGGGAGATGGGGGCAAGCAGGTTTTGCGGGACGAGGAGTTTGGGTCTTTTCCGCCGTGTGTGGGGCAGGGGGGAGTTAAAGCGCCCTTAGGTGTGAGGGACTGCCGGGGCATGACTAAACCGGTGCTCGCCCTCCGCAGGTGGACGCTGTGGAAGAGAAGAAAGCAAATTGCGGGAAGAAGAAGATGAAGGAAGGGCCTGGCGATGGAGGACGGTCGGAGGTGAGTAGCCCCTCGGCCGCGGGGGTGGGAGGATGCGGAGTCCTCGTTGCTGCCCTGTGCGCTGCTGGCATTGCTACAGTTTGTCCTTCTAAAGTATTTTATCAGGCGTTGTAGTTACACCTCCGATAGTGTGCCTTGAAGTGCCACTTGTGGTTTTTATATTAAATTGCATTGGTGTAATACTAGAACAGCTCAGATTCTCATAGCTGGGCTAGGTGATGCCCTGTGCCTCTTTGCAGCAGGAAGCAGGCAGTCGATCTCCGAGGTGAAGAAAGCTTGCTTAAGGTGCTCTTTTCTTTTTCGTCTTCACGTTGGGTAAACACAGATCCTTCTGACTCCACGGAGAGCCAGCAGCTAGTTAGCAGCAGTCCTGAGCCAAGTGCATGGCTGTGCAACGTTGGCTGTGCCCAGGCGGATAGTCCTGACGTCATTACACGTGTTTAAGCTGGAGTCAGTTCCTGTCTGGGTGGCTCAGAGTAGAGTGTTCCCTCAGTTTTTTGACCTAATTAGAGAAACCTTTTTTTACGTTGAACTTACATAGTCTTTTGTACTTGAGTTTTATGCTTGTGTAGTTTATTAGGTGGCGTTGTTGTTTGGTAGCAAATGTGGTTTGTTGAACAGGTGTCCAGTGGTACATATTTCATGAAGCTGAAGCCTTGTGGTCTTATGACATGATTAATACTATATAACCTGAAATAATGGTGATTATTGTTATATATAGTACATGTATAGATATCGTCACATAGGTGCGTACGAAAAATATATCTGTTTTGTTGGCATTCTTGACGTGATTAATAATTAGTAATCAGATTAATAATCAGATTAATAATTTTCCTTTGTCTTTATCATATACAGCTGAATCCCTGGCCTGTATTTATCAATGAGCGTTTAGAGATGTACAATAAACTTAAGGCTGAACATGATGCACTCCTTGCAGAAAGAGCTGCAAACGACAGTAAGCCCATTAAAGTTACATTACCTGATGGCAAGCAGGTTGATGCTGAATCTTGGAAGACTACTCCTTACCAAATCGCTTGTGGAATTAGGTATGTTTCTGTTCTGTGATACTACACAATCATTTTCAGATAGTGAGTTTAAGGGGGTGGGTAGTGTGTAATTTCTTTGTCATTTATCTCAAGTCCGCTCAAAGCATCTTGTGTACAGTAAACTGAAGGTAATCAGTAGGGTTTTAGCTTTGGAGTGCAATTTTCTTTTGCCTTTTAAAGATACAGTTTCTAAAATTAAATAAAAATAAAATTTAGGTGGTTTAAAGACATTCTTCCAGCGTATTTTTCCATCCAAGTACTGCTGTTGCATTAAGAACTGATTTGCTAATAAATTACCAGATAAAATCTTAGCACTGCAAACCAGTTTGCATTGATCTGAGGAAGACGACTGCTGGGTGATGTTTCAATTGATTACAGAGAAATTTAACAATATGAGTATTCCCCATTTTTATTTGCATCGGCAATATCTATTAGAAAGAGTGTTGCACATCTCCATGTTACTCGTACCTGCTGTGGAGTATTTTTGAATGATAGTCAGTGAACACCCTGACATTTAAAATTGCAAAGATTGGATGATTCCTGAAAGCGAAATGCTTTCTTTTTTCCTTTTCCTTTTCCTTTTCCTTTTCCTTTTTTTCTTTCACTTTTTCTTTTTTTCCTGTCCATAATAAGGTGCCATGTCATTGGAACCTTCTTTGCTTCTGCGATTTGAGATCATGAAAAGGGTATTTTGCCTAGTGGATACAAACAGTAAAGCTTCTGTGTAAAAAATGGTATTTGGTAACTTTTAAGAGAGTGGTTCTTTCTTATATTGCAATTTTCATTTATTTAGAATTTATTTATGACATATCCACTTCGAGCACTCCTAAAGTCTTATTCAAACTGGAGGGCAAATTTAAAGAACTTCTGCTTGCTGATTTCAAAATACAATATACTTTCTTATGATTGTGTTTGTTCTGTAGTCAGGGATTAGCTGACAACACGGTTATTGCCAAAGTGAACAAGGTGGTTTGGGATCTAGACCGTCCTTTGGAGGAGGATTGTTCCTTGGAGCTGCTTAAGTTTGAGGATGAAGAGGCTCAAGCAGTGAGTATCTTTTTTTGTTTGTTTGTTTCAGGTTTACATTTAACTCAGCCTCTTGCAATTCCTTAAATGTTTACTGTATTCAGAACGTGAAGAGAACAGGTTTGTGGTCTAGGTATATCTGCATTTCCTCATAGTTCCTTACCTGAGGGGGTTGTCGTACTACAGATAATGTACATTTTGCTGTGTACTTATAGCCAGGTCTACTTGCAGTTGTTGTAGTTCTTGTTAAAAACTTGTATTTTCAGCCTTCATATTAATGTAAAGTAGGTCTTTTGAACATCTTCAGCACTTATTTTGGGAACAAAACTGAGTAGAAAAATACTTTCTTACGTAGAATCATAAAAGTATTGAATAGACTGCTCATTTTCTTTGTGTATACACGAGTATCTACTTTCTTATTTTGGCTACTCAAATCAGATAAGTGTGCACAGCCAGTAAATTTTTAAATAGGTTCTTTAGAAAAAAAATCTGTTGGTGCAAAAAGCTGTCAGTCAAACTCATCACAGAAGTCATATATTCAAACCTAGCGTTTTCATATTGGCTAAATGACAGCTCCCAATTTATGATTTCAATTTGTGCTAACCAAGGTAGACTAACTCTTAAGAGATTTGGTTTTGTCAAAACCTCAGGTTTTCTACAAGATAGTGTGCAGGGTTTTCCACATATAAGATTGCTGGATTAGAACCACAGCCTTATGTTGAAAGCACATCTCTTGGTTATTATGGAGATATGACTGATTAAAGTTCATGGAAAAAAAGGTTTCTAAATTAGTTTCTTGACTTCTTGACAATAATTACATAGTGTCAGCAATAGTTGAAAGTAAGAATTGTTAGCTACTGGAATATAAGTTTTCTATTTCCAGAGTTTTCCAGTGAAAATGCTGCTTTTTGCAAACATTGGTGCTGAGGATGAGAGTGCTGCTGGGCAGGTCACTTCTGTTCTGCACACTGCTCTGATGTGGGATGTGCTTCAAGTATCCTTGAAAGCAACCGTTTCAGAAAAGGTTTTAAATAAAACAATTGCAAATGGGTCATGTGTATTCAGACTGATCCCTTCATTTTTTATTTCTGTTAGGTCTACTGGCACTCAAGTGCACACATAATGGGTGAAGCTATGGAACGAATCTATGGTGGCTGTTTGTGCTATGGCCCACCGATAGAAAATGGATTTTATTATGACATGTTTCTTGAGGAAGGGTAGGTTTTCTATTTTTTTTTTTGTTTTAGGAGTTGGGGATGGGTGGCAGTCACAGCAAAATTTCTGCTGTGTGCTTGTTCCTGTAACAAAGTCATATGTATTGCTGCAGATAGCTTTGGTTTTTTGCAGGGTGTCCCAACCACAAGTTGGTGCATTGCACCTGGATCACAAATTGCAAATGAAAGCAAAAATTACTCATTTCTTTGTGTGTTTATTTTAGGGGTGTATCAAGTAATGACTTCTCTGCTTTGGAAACATTATGCAAGAAGATAATGAAGGAAAAACAAGCCTTTGAAAGACTGGAAGTTAAGAAGGAAACACTGCTTGAAATGTTTAAGGTGGGCTGTTGTAAAAGGTTGTTTCTAGCCTTGTGCAATTAGTGTTTTAAGTACTTGTAACTTCAGGGCATGTTTTATTAGTGGTAGAAGAAAGCATATCAAATTAACTTTTTTCAGGTGATATGATCTTAGAAACTCATTTGTGATATTTAACAAAAAAAAAAAGGAAGTAATTCTTAGGTTCTTGGAAATAGGCATTCTGATTTTCTAAAACTGTTAGAATTCTCATTCTTCCCCAGGGTGGTCTAACTAAATTCTGTGAAGCCACATTCTTTATTTACTTCGCAGAAATGTAAATTTGCAACTTATTATGTGTGCAGTAATGTTGTGTTATCTTGTCTGTGGTGATACTGTGACTGCTACTGCATTCAGAAAGCTTCATAAAATACTTTTAGACTGTTTTTAAAGAGTCCAAGCAACACTAAAACCTGACCCTTTTTCTCTGTTATCTAGCTGCAGGTAATTTTTTGACATTCCTGAGGTAGACATTAATGAGTTTTCACTATTAGGACATCAGGAGAATCATAGTATTGTTCAGGTTGGAAGGTGCCTCCATAGGTGTCCAGTCCAGTCTCATGCACAGGACATGGGGTCAGACATGGGGACACTGAGGTCAGACCAGGTTTCCTGGGCTTGTCCATTTGGGCCTTCAAAACATCCAAGGACAGAGATTGCACAGCCTGCTTGCTGGGCACCTTGCTCCACTACTGTCTGTCCTGTCCATCTCCTTTACAGGCCTGTTCTGATGCAACATAACATCACGTTTGCAAATAATTTAAACTGTTGGCCACTTCTCTTTTTTTAACAAGGGGTTAACAAGTATGTGTGCTGCTTTTCTTCTCAGTATAATAAATTCAAGTGTCGCATCCTGAATGAGAAGGTCAATACCCCAACTACTACAGTATACAGGTAATTATGTGTGGATCATAATATTACTGGATTTACGGTTCTAGGATTAAATGTACCAAATAAATGCTTTCCTTTTCTTAGGTGTGGTCCCCTGATAGATTTATGCAGAGGCCCTCATGTCAGACATACTGGCAAAATAAAGACCATAAAAATACATAAGGTAAGCGCTGGAACTGCCTTAGACAGATATTTTCACTGCAACACTTAAGATGCATTGCTCTCTTTGGGCTTAGCCAGGAATGTACTGTGAAATGGGTAAGCTGGCCAAAAACTTGGTGTTACAGAAAAGTTGTATGCTAGAATGGTATTCACATGGTGTGGAGCCCAACAAAGTGTCCAGGGCCTGCACTTCCAGCACAAGTGTGAGTTGGTTTCAGGTTTGGCTGAACTTAGAGTTTATAGTTTTTGCTCAGCTGATGATTATAGCTGTTTGTGAATAAACAGTTGGAGTAGGATAGCTACAAAGCACATTGACTTTAAAAAAAACCAAGAGCCTGAAATAATGTTTACTTACTGTATTTACCTTTAAGGATTTTTTCAATCAGTGCTCTGAATTTCACATTAAAATTCTCCTTATGCCTTAGTTGTTCCACAGTAATGATTTATTAATAATTGCATGCCTTTTTGTAGCAGGCAGAAGTAGTAAAATGTGGAGGCTTCTCCTTTCAGTGTTTCATTTCTTTTTGCATGCAGAATTCTTCTACCTATTGGGAAGGCAAGGCCGATATGGAGTCCCTCCAGAGGATCTACGGAATTTCATTCCCAGATACAAAAATGCTGAAGGAGTGGGAGAAATTCCAGGAGGAGGCTAAAAGCAGAGATCACAGAAAAATTGGGCGGGTGAGACAGCTTTTCTAGTAATGTATTTTAAAAGCATCCCTTAACTGAAAGCATCTTGAAGGCAGCCTGTACTTGCTGCCACAACCAAGGTGTGACACAATTTTATTTGCAGTTGGGTTGTGAAGTCAGCTGCTTTTCTTGCGAGCATCAAAGTTCTAAAATAAATAACTTTTTAATGCTTTAAACACCATGACATCCTTATTGCACGCATTTATCAGAACAGGATATAAAGACTTCAGTCTGCAACCCATGAATGCTCCAGTCCACAGGCAGTACTCATTCCTATGCTGTTTGCTGCAGCCTGTTCACAGAGTTCTTTTGCTGGATTTCTGAGTCTGCAGTATACAGCTGTGTTTTTAGATGGCTGGTTTTTGGGTTTGTTTTTTCAGATGGAAACCCCTGTCAGGTAACTGATAGTTCTGAACTGGGTTAAAATGTTTGCTGCTAGTACATCATGACAAAATACTGAAGAATTCCCCATATGCAGATCTCAGGTGTGTGTGTACCTGTTTGTAACAACAGTAACCAGCTGTAGTTCACACGTTCAGTTCATGTGCAGATAATTAAAGAGCTGCAGAGGCAGAACTAAACATATTCTTGTCAATGTGCGAAGGGAGCTCTGGGGGCACAGTAAGGAGTTCAGTGTAAAGTTTTGGTGCATCAATAATGAGTAAAACAGGAAACTGAAACATTTCCTTCTCCTGTAACTGCCGACAGACATAAAAGTACTGATGAAAATGCATCTGGTGTATTGGATATTGCTTTTTTTCCCATGTTCTTTTTGAAACTCTTGTTACTGGTTTGCAGTGAGAAGCAATTTATTTGTGAACGTTAAGTGAAAAAGGTACGGTGCAAATACTAAGTTTTAAAAGTAGTATTTTCCTGCAGGACCAAGAATTGTTTTTCTTCCATGAGCTCAGCCCTGGTAGCTGTTTCTTCTTGCCAAAAGGAGCTTACATTTATAACACATTAATTGAATTTATACGGGTAAGTAATATCTTCTGGAGATCTTGTAGGAGAAATTGTGTAGTTTAAAAAAATACATAACAGCATGCTATATTTAACAGTATTAAACTTTATACCTGCAGTTAAAGCTGTGATAAAGGTGCTTTGCCATAGGAATAGTTCCACATTTAGTAGTAGAGCTAAGCTCACACTATTGCTGTTCCTTTGATGCATATTGATTTGTTTCAATAAACATACTTCATTTGGTCTTGTAGGCCTATTGTTTTTGAAAATATATGTAGGAAAAGAATTCTGAAGTCTGTATTATTACTGTATATTTGGGCTGCAGTGTAGTATATCAAGGGTCATTGAGTAATTAGAGACTACTGTATTGCTTGCAGGAAGGAAACTTGTTGTTCTTGCTTACTTTCTACTAGAGAAATTGTTTGAGGGAAGGGTGGTGGAAGGGATGTATCCTGGCATGTCCAAATGGAAATTTTGTCTTCCTTTCTCCCTTCCCTTCCTAAGTCATGGCACTATATTATGGCATCATCTTTATATTTCTGTGGCTGTGGATTGAAGCCTGTGCTTACCTTTGTTATCTTTATTACTTATTTCATGTACTGTGCCTGTTCTAGAGTGAGTATCGAAAACGTGGATTCCAGGAGGTTGTCACTCCAAATGTTTTCAACAGCAAACTGTGGATGACTTCAGGGCACTGGCAGCATTACAGTGACAATATGTTTTCATTTGAAGTGGAGAAAGAAATCTTTGCTCTAAAGCCCATGAACTGTCCAGGACACTGGTAAATACATTGCAGGTTACCAGAGATTGTTCTGATTGGAAAAAAACCCCAAACGAAACCCACTCTGCTTCCTTTGCCTGTGTAATTATAAAGACGGCTACCTTCAGTTATTCATTCTGTCAGGAATGATGTAATTACATGTCTTGCTGTCTACATGCTCTCTTCACTTGAGTCACTGCGAAATGTCTTGTCATTTTACCATCATTAGAGTGACCCCATCATTACTGGGGCATTGTCAGTTTTTTGGCAGTTCAGGCATTCAGCTTTTAGTGCTCAGTTTTAGGGGCTTCTTTATCTCCTCTCTCTGAGGAGGGAAAGGCCTGTCAGCTGTTAAAGGGATTGTTTTCCTGACAAATGAGCCCAAATAAGACTGATGGCTCTACAGATTACACCGATGGCCTTATGGGCATGTGCTTCATCACTGGCTTTTTCTCCCTGACTGTGCTTTTTAGAATTTTGGTTCTCAATGAGCTTCAAGTTAATAACCTTTTCCTTCAGCCTCATGTTTGACCATCGTCCGAGGTCGTGGCGCGAGCTGCCGCTGCGGTTGGCAGATTTTGGTGTCCTGCATCGCAACGAGCTGTCGGGAGCTCTCACAGGACTCACCCGAGTACGCCGGTTCCAGCAGGACGACGCTCACATCTTCTGTGCTATGGAGCAGGTGGGGGATGCTGCTAAGTGAAACTGGATATTAAAATCAGGTAAACTGAAATTTCCATATTTGAGACATGATTTCTATTATCATCAAGATTGAAGAGGAGATAAAGAGCTGTCTGGAGTTCTTACGTACCGTGTATGATGTCTTTGGATTTTCATTTAAACTGAATCTCTCCACTCGTCCTGAAAAGTACCTGGGAGATATTGAAGTGTGGAATCAAGCTGAAAAGGTAAAACAGTAGTTTTATTTTTTTCAGTGTTGTAAGGCTGCATCTTCTGGAAGAACTTACTGCCTTCTGGGAGGTACAGTGAAGTTGGGCTATAGGCATGAGCAGTATAACTTCAGTAACTGCCTTCAGTTAGTCTGGCTGCTGTAGTTTGCTTTCAGTATAGAGGCAGTCTCCACAGAAGCATCAAATGAACCCTTTCTCCTTGTCTTTCTTTGATAATTAAAAAGGAGGAAGAGAATCAATTCTGGCAATCCTTGTAATAACACTAAAAGCCATCTCCCAAAAGTGAGGCTGAAGGGGATGAGGTTGGCCACTGCAGGTGCAGTGCTGGGGATAACATAGGGCAGGAATAGACGTTTGGTGTACCAGGGCAGACACCATCTCAACGTTAACTACAAGCTTTGAATGTAATATAAAAAGTTCTTGTATTTTACCTAATGCTTGTTTGGCCTCTTCCAAAATGGGTGCATTTATTTTGTGCATTTAAATTTGGAGAAATTAATTTTTTTTTTAGCTGATGATCTTCCAAAACTTTCTTTTTTCAGAAAATAAATGTGTTTCAGCAGTAACTGAGAGGTAGTGAGAATTTGGTAGGGTCACCTATTTGTAGATACAGGCTGACCTGAAACTGTAATGTGTAAAGAAAAACTGAGTGCATGTGTCCTTTATCTCCAGCAACTTGAAAACAGCCTCAATGGCTTTGGTGAGAAGTGGGAGTTAAACCCTGGTGATGGAGCTTTCTATGGACCTAAGGTTAGTGTGTTGCTAACCCCTAGCTGGGTTTGGCTTTTAATTCTGTTTGGATAAGGCAAAAGGCTGCGATAAGAAGGGATTATTTTTTTGTTATCCCATTTTAAGATGCTGTCTGACTGAAATTCTCTGGTTTTCCATATACATAAACTCTTAACATACTTGAGAGAGAAATAATCATCTGTGATGCTGGTTTTCACATTGTTTTAACTGCTTTAACACTCATTTAATTAATTTAATATGAATAAACTATTTGTCTGCTGCTTAAACAGCCTGCTGATTTAGTGGGTGACATAAACACAAGGTGGCACTGTAAGATGCATTCTAGCAGAGCAACTTCTGCCTTGGAAATAATCCTTTCAGCAGAATCCTAAGTCAGGAGAAAATCGAAAGTAAACTTACTGGTTAAACAAATTTTTTTTCCCTTTAACTGCAGAATTTTGAAGTTGCATTAAGTTACTGGTGGGTTTTGGTAGTTTAAAAATCCCCGTGCATTGATCATGTGAATTTGTTGGGTTTCTTAAGAACAGTCTCCTCAGTTTGGACAGATTAAGTAGGGCTTTTTAGAAATTGCATTGTTATCTTTGCATGTAAGGACACAAAGCATTATGAAATGGCCTTTAAATCTTTCGTTAATAGGCCTACACTACATTTATATTTGTGTTCTCATCTAGTAAGCTGGTTCTGATCTCTCTATTTGCGTGCCACTTGAATCAGTTTTGGTTTGTGTCTTGTAGGTAAAATGTGTTATAGCAGCTAATATTTACTCATTTCCCTATTTGTTTGAAGGAAGACAAATATACAGGAACCTTTGTTAACATTAATTAATTTTACACTTGCTGTTCATACAGTTTGGGTTTGGAATTAAATTAGATTGTAAATAATTTATTTTGATTAGAAGCTCTTCGGTAACTAGCTGAATGATAAATTGCATTCTGGATGCAAAATTGAAAGGCATTTAGATCTTGAGTTGTTAGAACACTGATCTGTTTATTACATGAATTAAAATAAGGCATACTGCCTCAATATGTAGCCTGATATATAGTGGTAAAATGATGAGTAAGTGAGCAGTGTAATAAATAAATAACTATGGTCAGGACACTATAAGTCTCTTATTTTCTATAAGTCTTCTCCATCTAAGTTGTATCATAAGTGTACTTAGGATTTAAGTGTTAGCTACAAAAGAAAGAATAGGCTTGTCTCCTAGGTCAGAACAAGTGTTACTGATTGATTGGAGTTCCTGCTGGTAAGTGGACTCTTTAACAGATTCTTGTCCTGTGTTCATGCCCTGATTTTGTAACACAAGCTATAAAGTCTTCAAATGCTGCATAATAAAGAAGTGTAAATTTGCCACTTCAAGGCTGAAGAAATCTAATTTGTGGGGAGACATGTTCAGTTCCGAATTTACGTTCTGCAGTATTCACTCACTGTGGAAAGGCCCATGAAAGTTCCAGACTGAAACTCACAAAATAAAATCTTATACTAAATGTAGTTCCCCGGATATATTACCTCTCTAGTTATTCACCCTGTTTTAGTTCTAACATTTTTTGCATCACAACCTGCAAATCACTTAAAGCCTAATGAAGGCTGAAGTAAAACTATGCTGATTAAAATTGCATAGAATTCCTCTGCATTGAGTGAAGCTCCATGTCAAAACAATGAATTCGCTTTCAGAGGAGAATGTTTGTTTCTTAACTGCAAAAGTTGTATCTTTTTGTTCTTCAGATTGACATTCAGATAAAGGATGCCATTGGCCGCTACCACCAATGTGCAACAATTCAGCTTGACTTCCAGTTGCCAGTCAGATTTAACCTCACTTTTGTCAGGTAAGTGCAAAAGCTGGTGGTTTTAACTTCTGTGTAATCCAACTTCAGTGACAGGCTGAATCAAGAAAAAAAACCTTACAAAAGCATTTCTTTACAGCCATGATGGCAATGACAAGACCAGACCAGTTATCATTCACCGGGCTATCTTGGGATCTGTGGAGAGGATGATTGCCATTCTAACTGAGAACTATGGAGGCAAATGGTAACGTTGGAAAGTTATTCCAGTTCAAGCAAACACTTCATGTAGGAGAGAAATTAGCCCCAAGTATTAGAGAGTCAAGAGGGTCTGTTTTTTCCACTTGCTTGCTAGAGTGAAATGCCTAGGAATACCACAGGGCAATTTCTTCTGAACCACCTTCCTTAGATATGAAATGATTCAAGCTATGGTAGGTTCTACATGAAACTGCCAGTGCAGATGCAGCATACAGCTTGTCTGCCCACGGCATATGCATTCCAACTGCTTTTGCAGCGGGACTGCCTTGTAAAGAGTCATTTATGTAGGTGACCTACTTCACCTGTGTTAATACCCAGTGGGAGTGACCCCTCTGATTATGACAAGTCTCAAAAGTAAAGGTTTTCCTGTGCTTAGTTAGGGATGAGCTCAATCAATTAGGCTTTGTCAGCTGTCATAAAACACAATGCAGTCTTCCAGTCAGCAAATGCTCGTGCCTATGCTTTTCCAATCCTTTTAGACACTCAGTTCTTTTAGGGAAATGATTGTAATGAATATAGGGCTCTCATGACCTCTGAACCCAATCTGTGCAGCTGGCTTTAAGAGTCTCTTGTGCAGATTTTATTTCTCTCTGTAAATAGTATTTTTTGTACTGAAAAAAACACTGGAAGTTGTATAAACTTGTTTTGTTTATTTAAGGCCACTCTGGCTGTCCCCACAGCAAGTAATGGTGGTACCGGTAGGACCAGCATGTGATGAATATGCTCAAAAGGTGATGTATATGGTTTCAGGGCTTTGTTTTCAGTATATTGTATTGACCTGAAATGCTTAGTTATTAATGATTAATAGTATTTATTTCAGAGACGTATTCCAAGTATTTGTATATTACATTGAGTCACTTTTTGTATTACAGTGACAATTAGCCGCTGAAGTTGTAGATCACTTAAAGATAACATGAGTTATATTTTGGATATGTGAATAACAAAGGTTGATTTTTATGTAACTTTTATTTTTGGAAAACTTAGTTTTTCTCTTGCTCAAATCTGTCTTGCCCTTCAGGTTCTAGTCCCCCATGGCTATGTGCCTCTTGCAGAGCAGTAAGAAATATAAAATGAGTCTTTGTTTATTTAGCATCCAGCACACTTTAGCCTGTAGTTCTTTCAAGCTATTTATATATAAATAAAATAGTCTGTAAATTTTTTTAAAAAAATCTCTTCTAATCAGTAAGCTTTACCATTCTGTTACCTTTTACAGAATCAAATCACTACTCAGCCCAAACATTAGATGTTCACATCACTGCTTATATAGTTGCACGATAGCTGACGTATTTTAATTTCTTGAACTGGGCTCATCTCCAAAGCCTGAACCCATGACAGTGGCTTTGTTTTAGGGTTCAGATAATCTGAAATGGTTTAAATCTACAAGTCACAATTAGTTTATGGTCATGAATATCCAGTAGTGACAGTTTAAATATTTTTTCCTTAGGTCAGGCAGCACTTTCATGATGCTGGATTTATGGCAGATGTTGATGTCGATCCTGGGTGCACATTGAACAAGAAAATCAGAAACGCTCAACTTGCACAGTATAACTTTATTCTGGGTAAGGTATTAGTTACCTTTTACTGGCTGACCCTTTTGTTGCAAGGTTTGATTATTCTGTGGGCAAGGCAGAGAGTTGTAATCAGAGTTTTAGGTCAGTTTGTTCCTAAGAGCCTCCACTGCAGAGAACCTCTCCTGCTGACGTCATAGGCATTCCTGGCTTGTATAGCTGTCCCTGAAGGGAGATCACTGTGACCCAAGGCACTATTGATTCTTTTTGCTATCTTCTGGTCAGCAGTATGGGGATAAATATGAAGTCACTTGTCCTTTATCAGCCAGATTTTAAGTGATTTTCCATCCTCCCCATAATTTATGCTCTTGGTTCTACTTCAGCAAAAGAAGTGTGTTTTCATTGCATGCAGCTGTGGTACACTTCTGATCTAGGTATGCATGCATAAGAGAAGCCTCTTTCAGAGAGAGTGGTGCAGGAAGAATTAGAAGCTCATCCTGAATTACATGTCTTGAGGCAGCATGTTAGTCCTGTTGTGTGAATTGGGGATCTAGCATTGGCCTAAAAACCATCTGGGATCCATTAAAGGTAGAAGGAGCTCTTGACAGAGAAACTCTACCCTCCAAGTAAGTGACAGAATTGTGAAAAAACAGTTAATTCCTTTGCCTCTTGTTTCTAGTTGTTGGTGAAAAGGAGAAGGCAAGTGGAACAGTGAACATCCGCACCCGAGACAACAAGGTGCATGGGGAAAGAACGATTGCAGACACTGTGGAGAGGCTGCTGCAGCTGAAATGCTCTCGTTCCAGACAAGCTGAAGAAGAATTTTAACACCATCTGCTTTACCCATATAAAGAATTTGTAGTTTTCCTAATTTAGTTAACCAGAGTTTTTGTTCTGAGCCAGATTTGAAAGATATTTCACATTTGAACTTCTTGCTCATTTTAATGGGGATCTTTCTTTAGTCAGAAATGCCTCTTTTTATATTAAAAAATCAAGTTTTTCAAAAACATTGAAGTAAAGTTTCCTGGCTTCTAACCAATGACAGATGAAGCAGGATGAAATTACTTTCTGTGACTGCAAGAGAAGATTGAAACATGAATCAGGGGTTATCTGTGGCATTCTAACTGCCCTGTTAAGAATAACATACATTTTGATAACAGATATTTTTCATGCCAGTTTACAATAGACCTCAGGCTTAAGAACCAACATAGTAACAATGTGCTGCAGCAGCAGCTTCTGGACTGTCTTCACGAGCAAAGAAAATGGTACAGTTGTGAATATAGTGACTCTCCACAACTCCCAGTCACACGAATGGGGACATGAACAGGCCTGCTTCTTCCATAGGGGTTACCTCTGGCAGTGTCTCAGCTCCCAAAGTGAGGCATTCCTGACTTCCACAGTGTGTGCCTGTCTGCCACAGAGCTGCTAACCAAAGCCTGTTGTGCCCCTTTCCAAAGGCAGTCTCTGAAATGTGCTTGCTCTGCAGGTAAGGTTCGCAGAGCTGTAGAAAGGGGTTAACACTGTCTGGAAAAAGCAGGGCACAGTAGGGCCAAAGAAGCAGCTGAGGAAACCAGTAGTATTAGGAGCAAGGGATGTTTCTGTTCATGTCTCTGGGCTGTCATTAAAGTAAGGGCATCTGTCACACAGAAACAAGAATGTAGTGAACAAAAAAAGCTAGTGATTATTTCTTTAAGACAAATGCTACTTTTCACTTTAATAGGTACAGTGCCATCCATGAAACACTTCTTCCCAAGCCGCTAGTCCAAGGCATCTCATAATTAGCAGCCCTTTGTATTTTTACTGCTGAGGGTTCTCATCTATTGATTCTGGGTTTGGTTTGGGGTTTTTCTCTACAGCTGGCTAAGAAGAGGCAAATGTTTGTCACTGACAAAAAAATAAAATATTGGTCTGAGGTTTTTTTGCATCTTTTTTATCTTACTAATCTTAACTTAAACAGCTTCGGAAGGTGGTTGATAACAGTTCATTTAAAAAGAAAAAAAGATACTGCTACAGCCTAAGCAAACATCAGACAAGTCTGAGGGCAGGTTTGAAATATCTCACCTTTTGAAAACCTCTGTGTCCTGCCATTTCCATTGTCTGGGCAGAAGCATTTCATCCTGCCTTTTCTTACCTGTTTTACTCAGGAGTGATGGTCACATTTTATCAGCGTTTGAACCCTTAGTGAATTCAGACTCAGCAGACTGTAGCCCCAGCAATTTGCAGCAAAATCTATTTCATCCTCCTTTCATTCATGGAGATGAAAGGTTCCATCTAACTGTTCGGGGAAGAGGGGGAAATGGATTTTTCACTGCCTTGCTGCTTTCAGAGTTACTTTTGTATCTTTTCCTGCCAGAGATTTTTCTGAGATTGTTCACAGGGTGGAAATAATTATTTCAGAATGTTTGGGCTTTATGTTCCAATGACCAGTTAGTTTTGTTATTTTCAGCATCAGACTTTTTCCCCAGCACAAGACTTTCAAGCTCTGACTAGAAACAACCATCAAACAACAAATCTCCATTTCTTCATATAATACATGAATTTGTATCATCCTGGATTTACAGGTGGGAATTCTGCAACCAGCTGCAGCCTGGCCCTAAAGTACCTAAGTTGTAGAGGTACTGTCTTACCCATCTTGAAGCTTGTTGCTTGTTGCACACTGAGTTCCTGTCCCAGATGTGACATTCCCTCATTCAGCTCCCTCCTCTGCCTGAAGGGGTTCATACCCAAATTCCCAACCTCCAAAGAACAGCCTACTGAGAGTTTAGGGTATCTCCTATATAGAAAAAGACACAAGAAAAGTGAAGACAGTAAGGAAACAGAAAAAACAGGGCCTGTGCTGCCAAACAGATCTGGGACTCTTATTAGGCATTTCAAACACATTTATATTTTATAGGAAGGAGATGCTCTCTTCTCACCACCAGCATATAATGTTAGAATTTTTCTATTTCTTTTTTAATGAATCTTGAACTGAACTCTCAGCAGTTAACTTCTGTGTTTTCAAGATGCTCCATGACAAGTTAGCAGTAACTGACTGGCAAAGCAGAGTACAATACTTTGGTGTATGGCTTTTTGTTCCCAAAAACATGCTTTGCAAAGCAGTGCTCTGTTTACAGGATAGTCTGTTATCCTGTAATTAATAAATTCATAAGAGCCAGTATCATAAATCACTGATCAAAACATTTCAATCATCTTTATGTATGGGAGATAATGCAGGGGGACTACACAGCAAGATGTCACTCTGATTATCAGTGTTTCCAAGTGAAGGGAAGAAAGCAACAGCTCTAGTGTGTGACAATACTCAGCATGTGAATACACTAAATAATGCTATTTTGCTTTCTGGTCATTGAAGAAAAGCAAGTACGACTTTGCTAAGAAATAGTGCTACCCATAAAACTTTAAACAGAGAGAGGTGTCAGTATGCATTTAGTATTTCATTTTCAGCATGTCTCATCACAATAAGTGAAGTACCTGCTGGAGGTCAAAACACTGACAACATTCTTGTCCTGCTTTGCTGTAACCAGGATAAAGCACTGCCACTACTGGGAAACTGCAGTGGATCACATTTCAGTTTTGCTGAACAGCAAACAGGAGGCAATTGGGCTTGAGCTGAAGTGAGAGAAGGAAAAGGATCCAGGACTTGTGTGAGAGAAAGACAAGAAAAGGAGGAGACAGCAGAGTACAGCAAACAAGGGAGTACTTTAAACTCAGACCTGGAATGAAGAAGCAGAGTTGTTACCTGCCTGTTTACATTTCCGTGTCACTTTGCAGCCAGCACAAGGCAAGGCTCCAGGCAGAGGCAAAGCCAAGCTCTCAAAAGCCATCTATTTGCTTTCCTCTTCACTTTCCCTTTCACAAATGGGCTTTGTCAAGCTGCTGCAGGAATTATACCTGAAACAACCAAGGTGCAGGTGAGGATGACCCAGGGAGGCTCTTCCAATACTCCAACTCAGAGCCTAGTGAGCAACTTCTGAAGATCAATTTTCCTTTTCAGCTTTTACCCAGAGACCCTGGCAACTGGAGAACCTCCTCCACAACAGCATCACCTCTACTACCAAAAAGGATATGTCAGGAATTGTATCTTCAAGGCCAAAATGCTTTTCCTCTCCCTCAAGTGAAGACAGCATGCTCAGGCTGCTTCCTGACAGCTGTGTGCTCCAGCTCTCTCCCTGGCCATTCCCAGCTGTGGTCAGAGCAGGGGCCAGGTGCTGAAGAACATGCTGACCTCCAGATACTGTAGAGTTATGGACCAGAGCCTGAGCCAACAGGCTGAGCTTGGTGCAATTACCACACATGCACAGCTAATCCATCTTGCTTGTTCAGACTGGTATTTATGGGCTTGCTACACTGGGGGCTGCTAGGAAAGCACAGACACCATCATAGATAACAGAGGAAGTGACAGTAAAAAGCTGAGCTGCATGTGTCAACCCCCTGTGAAAACAGGGGTAATGACACCTCTGCTCTCAAATGTGTCATGAGCTGCCTCTCTGCAACTCCTTCCTCTTCCCCAACACAGCTGGACGGCCAGTTCATTTTTAACTTCAAGCCCACCCATACCATTTGGTTTTGGACTGTCATTTATATTCCCTTTGCTATGTAGCCACCTTTTGAGCACGGTAATATGAACCTAATTCAATTGTCTCTGTCACAGAGACAAAATACATCACAATAGCACCAGCACAATCCCAAGAGAATTTCTGAAAATCTTAGTTCACTGACAGCTGACCTGTGCAAGCCAGGGGTTTATGTCAGATGAAGGAATAAATGTCCAACTCAAAATTATAACAGAAAACCAGATAAAAGTTTCAATTTCCCATCCTCAGTTCTGTACCTTCATCACAGGGTTGGCTTTCTTAAGAACTGTCCTGCTGATGTAGCAGTAAATCTTATAATATGTTTAATAAAATAGTATTAATGTGGTGCCAAGGAACCCCAACAAGATCAAAACCTCATTGTTCAAAGCTGTACAGAATCAGGCTCTGCTCTGAAGTGATGGTGATCTAATTATATGGGGGCACCAGGAGTGCACAGCACTGCACTGACTTAATCCCTGTCACCCTGCCCAGCCCTGGAAGAATTGGACCTTCAGGCTTGGCAAATAGAACTCTGCTCCTCAACTGCACCACCTCTTGATTTTGCTCTGCCAAGCAGCATTTTTGATGAGATCCCTTTTGTTAGAAGAATGCGCAGCCAGGCTTGTGTGTATGCAGACGTTCAGCCTCTCTGCAGCACTGTAAACAGCCACAGCACACTGGGGTTGCTGTTTCTTGCACCAAACACTCCCACCAGCTGCCAGTATGCCCTGACCCAGTTTTACACATCGGAGCAGCAAGTGTATCCCACTGTCAGCCACAGAAAGACAAGAGAGACATGGTCAAAATGTTTTTTCATTTTGAAAATGGTGGAGCTTCTCTGTTGTTTAAATTGCAGTCATGAACAACCCTTCTTGAAGTCACTGCATAGTTTTATTTACGTCTTGAGACAATGACTCCCTGTTTCCAATGGTACCGCTGGCATCTCAACTCTTTAACACCTTCTTTCCCCCCATACTTCAAGTGCTGATTTGGCCCAGCAGCTGCCCACCATTTGTAGAGAGGAGCCCTGGGAACCCAGAGAGGTGCTACTTCAAAAGTTGCAAAAGGAAAAGATCAATTGATCAATCTGTCCTTCTCTGGTTTACCCTTGCTTATAGTATGTCAGGCCCATTATTGATTCAGTGCTCAAAATACCAACAGTGCCCTTAAACTGTTTTGATCAACAGAAAGTGTTGAGTTCTTCAGGAGACAACTATCTTCAGAAACTGTAATGGGTAATAAAACCTGAAAAAAACAAAATCTAACTTGCTGACTACTTTTGCCCCCCCTGTTCATCAGCAGGGCCTTCAGCCCTGGCACACCTGCCAAGCAAGCAGTTTCATCACACTTCATGACCAAGCACAATTCTAGGAGATAACTGTGTGATGAGGGTTTGCAGCCTTTTTTGCCTTATTGCTGTACATAATCTTCTGCACTGATTAGCCACCAATTTTGTTGGTTGGGACATCTGTCTGAGCCATTCACAAGGGCTCGATCCCTCTCCCCAGTAATTTACCACAAAATTATAGAATGGCTTGGGCTGGAAGGGACTTTAAAGGTCACCCTGCCGTGGGCAGGGACACCTTCCACTAGACCAGGTTGCTCAGAGCAACATCCAACCTAGCACTGAACATCTCCAGGGGATGGAAACTGTGGGGAATCCACAGTTCCTCTCAGCAACCTGTTCCAGTGCCTTATCACCCTCCCAGTAAAAATTTTCTTCCCAACATTTGATCTAAATCTACCCTCTATCAGTTTGAAGCCATTCCACTTTGTCTTATTGCTCCAGACTCTTGAAGAAGTCTCTCTCCATTAATCTTGTAGGTTTCCTTTAGCTACTGTAATGACACAACTAGGTCATCCCAAAGCCTTTTCTTTTCCAGTCCCAATTCACTCAGCCTGCTGCGCATGGTACTTTGGATGCATTTGGACCACTTTTTCTCCTTTCTTTTCTGTTCTCTTCTCTTCTGTAAGAGCAACTTTAGAAGCTGGATGAGCAATGAAGATGTTGCTACACAGCTCTGGAGTGTGCAGAAAGATCCATATAATCCTTTGTAATGGAAAAAAACCCAGCAATTTACTTTTTCCCTTCCTCCCTCAAATCGTTTTCAGTCTTGGTGGAGGTGGAGAGATTTTTCTCTCCACAGCTCTTTATTACTGTTGGACTTCTGCAGCACTATAGAAAGAAGCATTTGACAAGAAGCATTGCTTCTCAAGAGAAGAGAACAGCTAGTGGAGGGGAGGTGCTGGGAAGAGAGAGTAGCATCATCACCCTCAGCAAGGATTATGGGGTGTAATAGTAGCACAAAGGAATTTCATAAAAATTAATCTCGTTAAAGAACTGCAGCCCAACAGTTTTCATCCTCAGACATGACTCAGTGCAAGACAGGCTGGTTTTCTTTTCTCCACCCCAGTTACAAAAAGCATTTGGCTCTCAGTTACCCTTGAGTAAATGCAGAATGAGAAGACTGAGAAATGAATTATGACATGACATTATTCGTTTCACACTCTGAAAAGGGCTGAACTTGCCGGGTACATTTCTAGTCCATTCTTGCTTTTGACAGCCTTTTACTTTTGAGTTGCAGCTGTGGGGACTGTCAGCAAAAAGACTTTTGTGAATGGATCTTTAACTACTCTAGGCTGTCTGAGAAGCTACCATCAGTCAAGCAAATCAATGTTTTGAATTCACCCACCTGAATTCACCTACCTGCTGTCTGTCTCAGCTTTAGCAGGGCTTTTGCTACAGTCTTCTGTAGCACCATTATTAACAAATTGGTGAAGCATTGACTAGGTAAGTGGGTATGAGAGGTGTCTGAACTAGAAGAGCTAAAAGGGCTATGATTAACAGCAAAGCCTTTCCAAAGGGCAGTGGCTGGTGATGTGCCCTGAGGCTAGTACTGGGGCCAGTCCTGTTACACGTCTTCATCAGTGGTGTGGATGATGGGACAAGTGCACCCTCAGTATGTTCACACTGTGAGGAGTGGCTCGACACCAGGGGGTTGTGCCACCATTCAAAGGGTCCTTAATGGGCTCAAGAAGTGGGCTGACAGGAATCCCAGGCATCTGGGCAAAGGGAAATGCAAATTCCTGCACTCCCTGTACCAGCACAGGCTAGAGTCCAATCAACTGGAAAGCAGAGAAGGAGCTGGGGACAAGGTGGACGTGAGCAATGGGCCCGTGCAGTGAAGGCCAGCAGCACCCTGGGCTCCATTGGGCAGGACACTGCCAGCGGGTCAGGGGAGGGGCTCCTTCCCCTCTGCTCAGCCTGGTGAGACACATCTGGGATGTTGCACAACATGGTGGGCTCCCCAGGAGAAATAACACAGAGGCACTGAAGGCAGCACCATCAAGGGTCAAAGATGATGAAGGAAGTCTATTAGGAAGAAGTCGCACGTGCCATTTCAGATGTGATGGAAACAGGATCAGCAGCAGGTGGCTAGAGGAGTTCAGCTGGAGACTGGAAAGGGTACACATACAGACACTTGTTCAATAAAAACCCGTGCACTATTATCAGAACAGTTTTCAACTTGGTAACTTACAGTCATGCAAATTTCATCCAAGGTATATTTAGGTCAAGACTTGAAACTTCATTCAAAATTATCCAAAGCTCTGGATTTTTGTGTGAATGCAGGTGGAATTTCAAGAAAAGAAATGTTGTATAGCAATTTTAAGTTCATTTCTCATTTTAAAAATGGGGAAAGGGCAAGCACCCCACTGTTGTAAATCTTATGAACTGCTGTTCAGTTTTATTCAGCTTCTTCTTCAAATGAGCATGACTTAGTACTTGAGGTGGAAATCATGTTCAGCACATCACTTTAAGACTGTCTTCAGATGTCACAGATAGCAATTTCATATGAATCATGCTTTGAATTGCATATGTTAATAAATAAAATCCAGTGCCACATAACATATAGCATATAGAAGCTATTCAATAGCAAAGAGCAGCAGTGAATGATAGCACAGCTCATCAGTTACCACGCAGCACCCCTCCAGTATTTATGGAGGGGAAATGTAGGCATAGAAAGGAAATTAGACAGGATATCGGAGTTAACATCATAATTTCAGAAACATGTTAAGTGTTATTCCTCAGTAGTTGCTAGGGCTGCACACAGGGTCAAACAAATAGACATGGGTCAAGATTTTAATTGCTTATCAACTTTTCAGTAAGAACTGCAAGTTTATCACATCTTTTCTATGAAAGGAAAATGATAGCTATGATTTTTTTTAATCTAATAAGATGTCACTCATTCTATAATACACCTGTTTTTAAAATGAATTCTGATCTTCTCATAGTTGAAAAAAGTATCTTTAGTGAAATATCTTTTTACTCATTAAAAAGCTCCTGGACACAATTTTGAACTGCCTAGACATTCTGAGTTCAGCTGCTATTTCACAAGCTAGGTACCAATGACATTCGAAAATAATATATTATTTTGTATAGAAAGAGGCCATTTTGGTAATAAAATGGCTCAGAGCCTAGATCATCAAAGATAAGTGTTCCCAAAGTAGTCAGTTCAGAGGCAAGTTATTCCTTATTCACTAGCTTATACAGCGGTGGCAATAAGGGGAAAGTGGCGAGTCCTCCACTGAGACAGTGAAATACTGCAAACATTTTGACTTCATTTTATCAGTCATAAGCACTGCTTTGGAGCTTTCCATGGACATTTTGCCTGACCATAAGCCTTTTGCTGTGATTTTGGGATCCACCTGGAGGGATCACAGCACAACACGGGCAAGCAGATCCAAAGAGCATTTGGATTCATAGCAAGATCTGTGTCACCTGGAACCTCTCACTATTTTCCAGAGCTCCAAGTTGCTTTCTTTTTGTACCAAAGTAGTTGCAAATAAAGTATTTCCCCTTCTATGCTGTTTCTGAGCTAGAATAGTCTCCCTAGATAAAAAGCAGCTCTGTTCCTGGTTTCAGCTATACAGGTATTTGGGATTAATTGCTCAATTACTGCAGTGGTAAGAACAGCCAGCTCCCTCACCAGTTTTCCTTCCTTCCTTCCTTCCTTCCTTCCTTCCTTCCTTCCTTCCTTCCTTCCTTCCTTCCTTCCTTCCTTCCTTCCTTCCTGCCTGCCTGCCTGCCTGCCTGCCTGCCTGCCTGCCTGCCTGCCTGCCTGCCTGCCTGCCTGCCTTGCCTGCCTCCTTTCCTGCCTGCCTGCCTTCCTGCCTTTGTTCCTGCCTTTCTCAATTTCGGTTTACTTTGTAGGAGCCATGGCCAACTAATGGTCCCTGGGGAAGAGTAGGAACGCTCTGGATTGATACTTGTGTGCACCACAGTAGCACAGTGGTACTGGGATGCAGCTTTCCCAACATGAGCCTGGAGTACCCCATCTTGTATTGCAGTTTTCTCTGCTGATCAAATCTTCAGGCACACAGAAGTATTGGCTCAGGAAGACCTTCAAACCCAGGATCACATCATAAGCCCCCTTCCTCACAGGCCTCATCCTGCTGTAAACACTAGACCTGCAATCTCCTGGCAGACAGCTTAGGGGATCTCCTAAAAACATTTGTAGGCTGAAGCTTTACCATCAGCATATCAGCCATTACTGTGAAGAGAAGCTAGATATTTTCTCTGCTGTAGCAAATTCCAGGAGTCTTGCCGTTCTGATCCACTCTGCAGCTGGAACAAATAGCAGCTGCTTAAGTTTTCAAAACTCCTGTGATTTCAAATGCATAGATAGAGGTGTCAAAAGGCAACAGAGAAGCATGTCCTGCAACAGAGCTCTATGAATCTTTTATTTTATTTCCTTCCCATTTTGGATATTTAAGATGGCAACCACCCATCTGACCCAAAGATGTGTCAGTGGTTATGCTAACAGAAATCTGACATCAAAGATATTTCAAAGCTGTTGTTGAACATGTTTTGAGTGTGCCTTGAGGCTGAAACTTGAGTAAGACAAAGGTTAGGGCTGTGGTCTTTGCTAGCGTGATTCTCCAACCTAGTAAAACCACAGTCCTCACACAGCTTCCCTTCAGCTGACGAGTTGGGTTAGGCAAAAAACATCTGCAAAAAATTTTGATTTGTCCTGTGTGATATTTTGATTGCAAAAACTACCACTAAGTCAAACACAAACACATTCAGAATTCATAATAAAAATAAAAGGGAAATGTCAACCAAAAACTTTTACTCCTGTAGAAAGACATTCCTGCTGTTAAATATCTTTATTGGTAATCTGGAAGGAAACAGAAAATCAGTGCAGAGAATATTTTCAGATAAGACAAAAATTGGCAAGACAGTAAATGAGGAAGATTGGTTAGACAGGGTGAACAGGGTCACTTGCTGAAGTCGGTGAAATTTAAAAATCTACTTTCATAAAGAAAGGAAAAGGAAAAAGAAAGATGAGAGGTCATATATGAGTGGGGGCTGTATGCTGAAGTTCATGACACTGGGAAATAGCATCATAATAATTGCAAACTACCATCTGACTTTGTGTTTATAATGTGATGGAAAAGGTGTAATAATGAAAATTTCAGGCTGAAAAAGTAACAGAATACCAATGTTGTGTGCAGTGACAAATTCAGATTTGCAAGTTTGTGCATCTGCACTTTGAAATCACATTTTTAAGCATTCAACAAGAGCTGAAAAAATTAAAGTCCATGGAATAAGCCTGAAGAAACTCAGTGTATTTATCTCATTTAAGGAATAGAGAGGTGATTTGAGCAAAGTTTGCAAGCACTCCTCTGTGAAATAGATTTCTAATGGAAGCTGCACCTATACATGGCCTGGAAAGGATGAACACAGTCCTGAGTTTGGAAGAAGAAGGTACAAAAATGGCAGCTAGCAAAAAGCAGAAAGGTTGAAAAATCAGTCATAGAAAGGACAGAGTCAGCCACAGAATGGTTTGGAAGAAACTTAATAATCTTGTTTCAACCCCCTGCCATGGGCAGGACACCTTCCACTAGACCGGGTTACTCAGAGTCCCATCCGATCTGGCTTTGACAGGTGCTCCAGCCCTCTCATCATCTTGGTGTCTCTCCTCTGGGCTTACTCCAGCAGGTCCCTGTCTTTCCCGTGCTGGGACCCCAGAGCTGGATGCAGAGCTCCAGCTGGGTCTCACCAGAGCAGAGCAGAGCAGAGGGGCAGAATCCCCTCCCTCCCCTGCTGCCCACGGGGCTCTGGATGCAGCCCAGGACACGTTTGGCTCTCTGGGCTGTGAGTGCCATGGCCGGGGCATGTCCAGCCTCTCACCCACCAGCACCCCCAAGTCCTTCTGGGCAGGGCTGCTCTGGGTCTGTTCATGCCCAGCCTGTGCTGATACTGGGGATTGCTCTGACTCAGGTGCAGCACCTTGCACATGGCCTTGAACTTTATGATGCTCCCATGGACCCACTCCTTGAACTTGTCCAGGTCCCTCTGGATGGCATCCTGTCAAACCACCTCAGCTTGGAGTCATCTGCAAACTTGATGAGGGTGCATTTTCTGTGTCATTAATGAAGATATAACACTGGTCCCAGTAAGGACCTCTGGGTGTCCCACTTGTCACTGATGTCCTTTGGGGCTCAAAGGCATTGACCTCTACCCTCTGGATGTTATTAACCAACCACTTTCATATCCATCTAACAGACCACTTGGCAAATCCATCTCTCTCCCTAAATGAAACATGTCATCTGAGCAGCCCAGCTCATGAGAATGCAAAATGAGTTGCTTTCACCAGGACACAACCTCCGTATATCCCTAGAACTAGAACATAGCTCACAAAGAACATAGCTTTCCTTTGATCAGCACAAGTACTGTTAAGGACACAACAGTCCTCTTACCAGCAACCTTAATTCACTAATCTAAGGCTAAATACTTACAGTCATTCTCTGACTAAATAAAGATAATGAAAGAGAAGAAAGAAAACTGTTGGCCTTGTAGCTCTAATTTACAGTGGGTTTGGCACTCCATATACTGCATATCTTCATCTCAGCAGGCAGCTCTCATTCAAGAGGGACAGGCGTCATGGGCTGTTACAGACGACACACAGTGTTCTTCCTTCAGAGATTTATTTTATTGCTTTTGCTAAAAAAGGTCTTCAGGCTCAAGCACCTAAGAGCCCCATGTGTGTGTGCACAAACAGTGGGAATCAGTCAGACGCACCCTTTAAATCTGTGTGAGGACTCTTGGTAACTGCAAAGCCAGTTCAGCACCAGCTTCTCACAGCTGTTGGCCAGTAAAATAAATCCAGGGAAACCAGCAGGAAAGAGAGGAAAGGGTCCCCTCCAGCATCCTGCACAAAACTGCAATGATGGCACTGACTCATCCAAATGTGAACTCCAAGGAAGTGGCAGCTGGTAGACAAACTACCCAACAGAGTTTCTGTCCTATGAAGAGCACTGACCAACACCCCTCAAAAGGAATATTAAATTTCAGAAATATTGGAACTATCAGTTTTGACATTGTTCATGATTATTCACAAAACCTGAATTAATGCAAGAAAGGTTTCAAACACTCCAATACTCTGCTTTTCAGAAACAAAACTTTCTAGCATAGTTTGCTCCCTCTGCAGCTTCCCATTTAGAAAGACAAACACATTCTTCACCAAGAGTAAGGGGGTCTGTCTGCACTGGATGGAAAATTTCAGCTCCAGTTTTGGTTACCTTTCTGCAGTTTCAGACCTAATAAAGGTCATGGCCATGTCACTCACAGCACCAGAATAAAAGCTCCCTAAACAAAGTTTCCAATGTATTAGTGGCACATTTTACCTCCTCACACGCTTGTTACAACAGCAGTCAGTGAACCCTGAGACATGGGTTGCTCGAACGATTTGTTGAGCTTGGCAGAGAATGTTTTTGTGCTCCCCATCTCACTACTCTTTGGGATACCATGAGTTCAACAAGGCATGAAAGACACATTTCCCATTTGGAAGGTGACTGCAGGTCAGGCGGACTGATGCTGAGTGGGTGTTGGAAAGGCAAAGGAGCTGCAGATCCAAACCCCAGCACCCTCTCAAAGGCCAGTGCTGCCTGCTCCCAGCAGGGTCCTCACGTAAACGGGGGTACCCTGCTCAATCAGACCACCCTTGTGGGAGGGCAGAGGGTGCCAGCAGGAAGCTGCAGCCAAAATCTGAAGTTTGCTGATCATGTAACAACAATAATTATCAAGACATGTTCTTGCTCCCATTAACTACAGCAGAATCTGGCACCTGCAACATCCCCTCTGCCTCCTTGCCTAACACAAACTTGGAAAAGAGGCATGAACATAAATAAAGTGACCTAAGAGCAACAGGCAACTGTCAGCTTCCAGGTGACAGGCAGGGAGCACTTGCTGACAAGAGGGACATCTGCTGAAAACAAACTCCTGCCTCATGCTGGAACCTACGTGTGCTCATGGCCTCACCTCAATTTAGATGTAAAGCAAAACTTCAACTTTACAGGGCTGTGAAGCTGAGACCAACTGGGCTCAACATCTCATCAGACGGGAACAAGGATGAAATCAGTCATTTCTATGTCCACATCTGCTAGGGGAAAAAAAATCTCACTTGTCTTCCAGTGTCTGTGGTACTCCAGTGATTTGCAATGACTACCAGGGCCGGGGTGTGTCCCATGAAGGCTGGGATTAGCAACAGCCACATAGAAAAGAATTTGCAAAAGACCACTCACTATTCATTAGCTTTCAGATAGGCACTGCAGCACAGGACAGTAATTTTGTCAGCCAGCACTCTTTGTTATGAGTCTGATTCATGCTCCCTTATGTTATAACCCAGAGCCAAACAACAAGGAAATATACTTCGAAGTGAACACAGTGGTAGTTAAATGTCAAGCTTCTTTAGTTCAGCTCTTGTATGAAACAGATAACAGATATAGGAGAATAAACAGGAAGCATAATATCTCCATGACTGCCATCTGTATAAATAAGCATGTGGGGAGCTTGCAGGTTCACTGCACTTCTGTTCACAGTGAGTCCTGATGGGCTTGCAATAAAACATTCCCTCTCTGATAGTTCATTGATCAACTTCCCTCACCCTGGAGTTTTCCTTAGGGCAGTTTCCCATTAATGCCACATTTGCCATCACTCAAGTACACCAGTGCTGCAGCTGGGAGCTTTCCTTAACACCAGCACCACAGTAAACTGCAGTGTCCTTTGCCCAGACTAGTGGGTGAGAGGCTGGCCATGCCCCGGCCATGGCACTCACAGCCCAGAGAGCCAAACGTGTCCTGGGCTGCATCCAGAGCCCCCTGGACAGCAGGGGAGGGAGGGGATTCTGCCCCTCTGCTCTGCTCTGCTCTGGTGAGACCCAGCTGGAGCTCTGCATCCAGCTCTGGGGTCCCAGCATGGGAAAGACAGGGAGCTGCTGGAGTGAGCCCAGAGGAGAGACACCAAGATGATGAGAGGGCTAGAGCACCTTGGCTGTAAGGAAAGGCTGAGAAAGACAGGATTTTTCAGTCTGGAAAAGAAAAGGATTTGGGGTAACCTAATTGTGGCCTTCCAGTACTTGAAGGGAACTGACAAGAACACTGGAGAGAGAATATTTGTAAAAGCATCTAGTGACAGAACAAGGGGGAATGGCTTAAAACTGATAAAGGATCAATTTAGATTAGATATTAGGAAGAAATTCTTCCCTGTGAGGGTGGTGAGGCACTGGCACAGATTGCCCAGAGAAGCTGTGGATGACCCATGCCTGGAAGTGCCCAAGGCCAGGCTGCATGAGGCAGTGAGCAACCTGGTCTAATGGAAGGTGTCCCTGGCCATAGCACGGTGTTGAAACTACATCATCTTTTAGGTTTCTTCCAACCCAAACCATCCTGTGATTATACAGTTCATTCTCTGATGTCTCAGGCCCCAGTCAAAACCACTGAATCCAGATCATCTCATCTACTTGTAACACAACAGAGATAGAAGTCACTCCAGACATCTAGCAAAAGACTGCCTTCCAAAACATCCAATTCCTTCAGTAAACTTTTCCTCTGTCCCAAATCTTTAACTTTGATCTAGCAAATGATAACTTGATGACTCATAATGGTACCAGTGAATTAGGAGAAGCCTTCAATAATCTTGATATTTTCTTTTTTACTAGTTTGTGATACCAAGCTGGCATAGAGTAATGCCCAGGTTATTTAGCAAACCCTTGGTTCCCAGAGATTCCTTAAAAACCCTGACACCACAGCTTACAGGCTGTGGTTGGCGACTCTGAGGGTTCTGTGGTTATTCCTCATTCCTTGGGTCTCACTGCTGTAACAATTCCATCTGTAGGTGAAACTTGTACTCCTTGGTTAATACATCCCAGGTTTTCTTCCTGTGAGTGTGCTGGAGGTATCTGCACTTGTTCACTATAAGGAAAGAGGAGGTTGGGATCAATCAGTGACAGAAATAAGTAGTACCCTTACGTGAGCTCCCCATATTCTACTGACGAAATAAGGGCTAGGGAGGCTGCAGTGCTGGGCAGCAGCAATAAACCATGTTTCTTATTAATCACCATTCTGAAATAAAGTCAGATCAGCCAATCCAAGGAAGAGAGAGGTGTCTGGCACCAATTCCTATTCTCCAGGGAACACGAGAACCCTCTGAAAACAAGGATAGAACATTCAGCAGGGCTGAAATTTCTCCCTCTTAAGTCTGCAGTGTATTGTGTTTCTATATCCACAAAATTAAACTATCAGTTCTGCTGCATCAAGTACCTGTCTGGAATACCCCACCTGAAATCCCGTTCTCTTACCTCACCATGCTGGTTTAATTTTGAGCTGATTCTGGCAGCCAACAGGCAGTTCCTTAGGTGGGTTCTTGTGGCAGGACATCTACACCCCCCTCCTCTCTACCACAGAAAGTTAGTGCATAAAGTGATAACCTGGGCTGAAAGGCTCAGCAAGGGGGCCTCTCTGGTGCCAAAGGGGCTCAAACCTCAGCTAAGAATGAACATCTTAGTCTGGAGAGCTGATGTGGGAAGACATAAAAGAAATATTCTTGACTAAGAAACCCTGTTTTGCAAACTATAAAAGACACATGAGTTATTAGAGAGGCAGAAGCCTTCTACACACACACACCCTGAAAGTATGGGAGACTTCTCCCCAGAATCTGGAGGCAAATTTCACGGTTACTTCCCTGGGGATTAAGAGAAAGGATCTCAATGTGTGCTCCACCAATAATTGGATGGTAAGATACACTGAATTCTAAGTTATATTATTTGTTCGCTATTTGTAAAATTAATAGGTACCTTTCACGTCATTCTGTATTTAGCAACTAGTTGTCTCTTTTTGTCCTTATTCCTGTGTAGCATTAGTTGAAGTCTTATGTCTGTTAGTTTTGTCTATTGAATAAATAATTCATTCTATAATAGACCAAAACAGCCATTATTAGAGAACTTGCAAACAAAGAGTGGGCATTGGGGTGCTGGGCACCTCAGTAAAGCTACTGCCTGCTGCCAAAGGCCTGGGCAAAAGGCAAGGACTTATCTAAACCCCCACATCCATTCATAACAGTGCTGCATGTTTGGCCGAGCCAAGGGGTTGCTCTGCAAACTGTGCCACACAGTGCAGCCACCACAGGATCTGCTCATCAGGCTGTGTTGAGCAGTGGGTCATTCAGGAAGGCGTAAAGAGACTTGGCAAAGTAGAGGAAGCTTCCACTCACTCCTCAGATCAGCTCAGCCCTCTCCCTTAGAGCACCTGTGCAGGGTGCTGCCCCTGTGGGATGGACTTTCTAAAGCAAGGAGCAACTTCCTGTGACTTTGATGAGATGCTGTGAGGCTGAGCCCATGCATGGAGGCATGGAGTGGAGTTTGGTGACAGAGTGAGAACTGATGGCGGTCCCTGCCCAAGCCCAGCTGTGCTCCTGGGCAGCAAGGATGTCAAGGATCAGGGTTGGCCTGACCAAGTTTCTGGGCATAAGCACCAGCAGGACTTACAAAACTTGAGTATTGAGAAGATTTAGGATGGGGGTCAAGGGGCATGGTAATGTTATATACTACTCTTCAATAGACATAACAGACATACTCACTTGCTGCCAACATATTAGGACGTATCTGCTTAGTCTAGAAGTGGTAAGATTTCCTCTATTTCACAGGAAGTAATGAAGCCTTCTAGTGTATATTTTTACTTAGCACCATGCCCTATTCTTCTGCTTTTTCCCCTCACCCATTTTAATGATCTCTTTTATGCTGGAGTGTCAAGCACCAAAACAACTAAGTGATGGGAATCCCTGGCACATAAAATATTTTTTTAAGGCTTTTGTTTTATCCTGGAAATTCCATTGTATGAACCTTCTTGTACTGGAAACACAAAATACCAGAGACATCAAACATATGCAATGCCATTTATTGAAGCTCGAAACAAGTATGTCATCATTGTTTGCTTTTTAAACCTTGAAATGTTAAAACAAACTGAATGTGACAAATACACATTTTTTTCCTGAGCAACCTGTTGATTAATCCTGGGCTAATACAATAATATAATGATAATAAACCTCTGCACTTAGTATTCAATTCAGTTTTGAAACTAATGACCATCTGGGTTCAGATCACAAATCCACCTTACTTAAGATATAATAGCACATATCATAATAGCAGTGGCACTGGTCTGTTAAAATGGTTCATGTTGTCACAGTATTTTCTCGGAAGTTTTAAGCTGAGAAACAGTAATCACTGCATTTCCCTGGGTAGAATGATTATTCTTACTAAGGTCCATAATATAATTTATTCACTTTTTATTCATTTCAAATGAAATAACAGCTCCCTGAAGAAAACAATGAAGGCAGAAATGGTTTAACTCCATACTAGCCCTAAGGAGCACTGGAAAGGACAACTCCTGTAGGCATTTTCCTCCAACCTGCACCATATCCACTCAGTCAGCTGCTTTCTCATTAGCCCACATACCTGGTGGCCTCCTTCTGCTGACCTCTGTGGATAAAATGTTATGCAGGTACCTCTGTGCACAGAGTAATCTGACCCGGAACTTTGTCCCACCCAAATCCTGTGGAATGCTTCTGGGGATGTGAGAAGCACTGCACTACTCACTAGTCCAGGTTGTCTGCCTGTCAGGGAACTGCTCTACACCACGCAGCCTAAGCCCAAGCCCTGCCCAAATCCTTCCTCAATCAGGTGGGACACCTCTACTCCTGCACATTATTCAATACTTCGGCATCCAGAGGAGTAAGAACTGCCCAGATTTCTATTGCTCAAAGGGTCCCCAGAAGGAGAGAAGCAAACTGTGAAACTTAAAAGGCATCATGTCTGGCACTGGCCAGCAACACCAGACGTATTATTCTAAGAGTGTGTGCATGCACATACATGCACCATTGCAAGTCATCCCCATGTCTGTTAACCTAGCACCACATTTTTAACAGTGGATTTTATCAGCACCTAAACCTGGGGTTATACTGCCATCACAGAGGTTAATAAATCTAACCTTACTCCCAGAGACTTCAAGCGAAGAAGTAAGTCCTTAGCCAAAGGACACAAACCTTTTAAAAGTGACAATTTGACTCATGACCATCATTAGGTTAATACATTATAGCCAGGCTGAAATACTTCTATTAACTTTCATAAAGGTTTGTCTAGAAAAAAAAGCTACTGCTAGTCATAGTTCTGTAAGCATAGTGATACTTGGATTCATGGCCACGTGTCTCACCATATATACTGCATAAAATGTGCATTCCCCTGTTCTACAATCTGAAATTGTAAGGTAAGTAGGGTGCAAATCTGAGATTTTCAAAAAACCCAGAAGAACCAAGGTGTCCAAACCCTAATGAATTTCAAAGGAATCTGAATGTCTGCTCTTGTCCAGCTCTTTTCAAAATGCCCAGCTTTGTTCAAAGGGTCCAGTCTTGGTTCCCTGAAGTGTGTTTTGGCATTTTCTTCACTAGCAAAAGAGATAAGCTATTTGCCTAGTGGTGCCCTCATGCTTGAGGCCTAAGCTATGCTGATACTACTCCAGGCCTCAGATTCCTGTCCCAGGAGCCCTCAGTTCCACTATGATTATGGATTTACACTGTGGAAAAGTCTGCTGTGAGTGAATGTGGGCTTATGCTCTGTTGGGAGATACTGGACGAAATGATAGCTCTGTCACTGAATATCTGTGTGAATTACAGAGTTTCCAATGCTAGCTGGCCTTTATGCTGATGGTGTAAAATAGATTTGAAAATGTAGTATGGGAAATTTCCAGCTGAAATGCCTGCATGCCACATTTGAAGCTGCAGGAAAGGTTTACATCTATAAAGCTGAGTTCTATCATCCAAGTTAACATGAAATAAACAAAAATGTTCAGCTCGGCCAGCTCATTGCTCCTTCCTTCCTTTTTAATTTGTCAAACAACAGAAAGATTTCAGTTTTTAGATGCACAAGACCCAACTTCCAATTGTCCTCACCTACATCAGCTTAAGTCTGTTGCTTTCTCACTATGTGACCCTTTACTCTTCATGCGGTAAAGAGTGGAAATCATTACAGTGAAGGTTCCTGGTTCCTCTGTTCAGCCACTTCTTTAACTAAATGGAGCTGACCACTAAGTTAAAACTCGTGGAAGTGAGAAGTCAAGAGAGAGAGAACACCACCCTTTCCAAAGGATAGGTGTTGAGGTTAAATTTTTGCTGCAGAACAAGATGGTACAACCTCTATGCTCCATCAGTTTCCTGACAGCTTTTTATGTCCTGCTGACATGTATCATTTGTGTCTGAATACCTGCAGCTATAGAGACTGACCATAGTTTTGACTTGGCTGCCTTTTCTAATTTTAAATAGCCTTGGATAGTTAATTTTAAATGGAGAGAAACTACAGATGCTACTCAAGAATGTTATTACCTGTTTAGCAGAAGACCTGCAAAACCAAATTTTTCTTTATACTGAAATTATTCTATCAGATGGAATGTATAAAACTGTCTAAAATATATTGCTGTATAAATGTGTAAAAAAGACAAGTAGATATGGCACTTAAAATCATGGTTTAGTGGTGGACTTGGCAGCGCTGGGTTAGAGGTTGGACTTGTTGATCTTAAAGGTGTTTTCCAACCTAAATGATTCTGTGACTATTAAGGTGGTAGATGCAAACAGCTTGGCTTTTGTGGTACGAAGAAATGCTGCTTAAAACATATTTGGGAACTTAACATCCCATATTTCATGGGGTTTTCAGGTTACAACAAGACATTTGTAGCAGAAGAAAACTGTCAAGAACAGGTTATGGCTGAGGTATCCTTTAGAGGTTCAGTCAAGTACTAGGCAAAGATTTTTTCTCCTGAAAAAGCAATGTTTAAATTCATCCTGCCTATCATAAGCAGATATTCCAAAACTTGGCTTTTAAATTTATGATGTGAGCAATGAATTTAGAGAAACTGCCACTTCACCTTGATTCCTAAAAAATAAAGGCAAGTGACCATGAAGAGAACTGGCCCATGGCATAGGTATGTCTGTTGCCCTAAGAGCCACCTTCACTAAGCACTCTTGAGTAAGCAGTGCTGGTGTTTCAAGTGGGTTTTGGAAAAGAGATGGAAGAACAAGTTAAACATTCATTACAAAAAAGTCAGAAAATTCTTGCAAGCCTGTTCCTAGTGTCTACGCATGCCTAAGAAGTACTAGCTGCTGGTACACTGAAAATCACATTACAAATTTTGGACAATTACAAAGAAAAATTGAAGCAGTAAATTATGACTGATAACCCTAGGCGATGTGTTTTCCCAGTTTTGATCACAGATTTCCATTTATGCTGGATAGTTCAGAAAAAAATAAGGAACGTAAAACCTAAAACAGAAGCTCCATTCAAGAAAACAAGAAAAAACAGCTAGTGCCAAGCTGCTTGGTTGTTGTTTTCTTGGTTTTGAGGTGGTTTTCTTCTAGATTTAGTGTAATTTTGTTGTTTGAAGCCTCGTTGATCTCCATGTCTTGCTTTGTTACGAATTCGGGGCTGACTACATGTGAAGCAGCACTGAGTCTGTATTGATGGCAGCAAGCACTTGCCAATGCCTTTCAGCCTCTGGCAGAAGTGAACTGACAGCTGGTCTTTGCTGCAGGGTAACCCTGTAGTGAAGAAGATGACAAGAATTAGCTGTATTTTGCTGACTCACTCCCTGTATTTCTAGAATTTTGAACTGCTTTATGTCAGATGGTCATGTCTATTAAGGGTCTAATTTATGGTCTTATGCTTTCTCTTCCCTTGTATTATGGGTCAGCTTGACCTCACTCTGAAATTCTATGGTCTTTTAGTGAACATAGGACCTTCTGTTTTGGAAAACACAGCACTAATGACTCTTCAGTGAGACTTTACTTTCGTGGCAGACACAGCTGATCTGTTTTCCACTTCATCTTCTCTGATAAGAACTGCCAGAGAAAGCCCGGCAATAATGATTTGAGTTTGGTACTTTTGCATTCTTGTAACTGCCCCTAAGACAAGCAGCATGTGTTGGCAGGGTGCTGCACAGCCAGCCGGGGCAGGCAGGAGAGAGCAGAAAATGCACATTCAACTGCACGTTCAGCTTGGCTATGCCTTAATTCCTGCAGCATCGGAATATGGCAAGGACTGCTGCTGTCTGAACTACCTTGCTGATAGGTCTGTGGTAGCTCTAATGAACTGAGATGGGCCAGATTTAGCCAGATATTAGAAACTGGAGGTCCTCAGCTGTGAGAAGACAATGTGTGCAAAACAAAACAAGGAGGATGGTATATTAGCAAGGCTGCTCTCCAGCAAATCCCTTAACACTGCAGCTGGGGAAACTCAATTAAAACTTGTATAAAGTTTAAAACAGATTAAAGTGGTTTTTTTCACACCAGGCTGTGAACCTCTAGAATGGCTGTCCTCAGGATATCCAGCCCTCAGAGCTGGAAGTTTGGGATGGGAAGCAGAATGAAGCTTCCATAATCCAGGAGGAGATGGTTAGGGACATGCTTTGCCAATTAAGACACAAGTCTATGGGCCCAATGGGACTCACCCCAGAGTAATGAGAAAACTGGTGAGAGAACTTGCCAAACCACTCTCAATCACCTAACAGTGGTCCTGGTTAACTGGAGAAGTTCCAGCTGACTGGAAATTAGCAAATGTAATGCAATCCACAGGAGGGTAGATTGGAAGTATGATCAGATTAGTACAGGAAGGATGATCCAGGGGACTACAGGCCGGCAGCTACCTGAAAGGAGGTTGTAGTGAGGTGGGGGTCGGCCTACCTTGCCACATCTACACTGAGAAGACATGAGGAAATGGCCTTAATCTGAGACAGGGGAGGTTCAGATTAGCTTTAGAAACCATTTTTTCACTGTTAGGGTGGTCAGCCATTGAACAGGTTGCTCAGGGAGGTGGTGAAGTCACCATCCCTGGAAGTGTTTAAGAGGTGTCCGGATCTGACACTGGATGATGTGGTTTAGTGGTCACAGTGGTGATGCTGGGTGGATTGTTGGACTGGATAATCTTGAGGGTCTCTTCCAACCTTGATGATCCCATGATTCTGGGAACTTGCTGCCACAAAAGAGGGTGGAAGTAGACAGCATCACAGCATCAAAAACAGTTGCAACATATTAATGGAAGTTTAAATAAAAACGCACTACATGGAGAACTTTTAATAGTCTTAATATTTGTCAGCTGGGAATGCTGGAGGACTATCATGAAAATGAATCTCAGGAAAGCACCAGCCTCTTGTATTCCTGCTAAGCAGCATTTTTTAATGCAATTACTGGAGACATAAGCGTGGGCTGCATGGACCAATGCTTAATCAGTAGGGAATTTCTTATGTTTTACAGGCCACTTGAGCTTTTACTCACAGCAGTAACTATTACTAATATGTGTAGGCAGTATTTATCTGAGTCTGTCTTTCTGAACATGAGAGGGACAGGAAATAAGCAGACCAAACCAGCCCAGGGCAAAATGTGTGCTAAAACTCTTTGAACAGCAGCAAGAGTGATGCATCACTCTCAAGAGTATGTCAGACCTGCACTGCCTTCAGGATTCAAACCATTGTCTCACTGTCAAATTAGACCCTCAACACATAGGAAAGACCATCCTCTAAAAGGCCTTTGAAAGTTTTTCCAGAACTTTTTCTAAAACTTTGTAAGTTTTTCTAGAACTGTGAGCTGTTTCTGTTCTTACCTGAGGGTACCTGCTGGATACAGCCGTACACAGACTACTCATAAAGATGTGTATCCCTCTCTAAGTTTCCCCCTTCCCCTGATGCCTCTTTTTCTGGGCTATTAACTATGTACACAGCTGGGCTCCTGGACCTTTGAGGGACAGAGGTACAGGATACCCTGACTCACAAGAGTACTTTCCTCGACCTCTTGATTTTGGACAGTCTTATCCTGTGGGACACTGACTTTTTTACAGTGGCTGTAAGAATTTGCTTGCTTGCACTCCCAGTCCAGAATTTACAGCTTCCATAGATGGTTCTCTCTTAAGAAATGGATCTGTTTGGACTCACTACATATTCTTCCACAGTCCTCACTGCAGCCAGGGTTACCTAAAACAGGTCAATACAAGCAGACCTACTAATTTAGTTGTATCATCAAAAATTAGTGATTTATGCTCAGAGACTGCATTCCCCATCACGGCAACACAAGGCAGAAGTGCTGGAAGAGACAACAGTGTGGTTCTGCCAACAAAGCAACTGAGCAGTACCAGACCAGGGTGACCTGTAATTACTTAGCCCACACTATTCAAAAGAAGTTGATAGATTGAGTTAGGTCCCAGTTTTTTACAGAATCTTAGCACAAATGGAAAAAACTGTTTCATGCAGGTTTATTACTCTACCTGTATTTTTCCTGCACTCTTGAAGATTGCATTTCTGATAATTTGTGGGCTTGGCTGTATTCATGCACATATTGTCATCCTCAGTTTCATTAGTTTCTGTATTGATGCACTTCACAGTTCTTTGCTGAATGCCCCCTCCACAAGAAACAGCACACTGAAAGAACAATTTTAACATACATAAATTTTTTTACATGAAAATTTTGTAATATGGCAATATTTGAGCTGTGATGTGACAGGAAGCTGAAACTGCCATGTGATCCAGCAGCAACAGCATTACAGTACTCTGTGTACTGTCTGCTCGATACAGACACCTCCATGGTGCATTGTGGCCAGATTTGACAGGATACAGTAGAGGGCAAATAGTATAAATACACACCTTGGAAATGTGTGAAGAGGGGGAGAGGATTGTTTTCTACAGAGGAGGAAAAGGATGATTTGCAATGCTAGTTCTACAATGTAAGAGACTCATCAACCAAATTTGTACAAATTAGGACAGTTTTTGTTTCCTGTATTCTCTGACTATCTAAGTTAAACATGAATAACCAATTGCAATGTAAGGTCTATAAATGACCAAGCTAAGATTTTAATAAAAGCCCAATAAAGTTTTGTTTCTTTCCTGTCTTTTAAACAGAGGTTACCCTTGCATTACGACCACAAAAAACTGCCAGCTGCTTGTTCTGGCTGCACACAGAAGGCCATAAAACCCAAACACTTAAAACATCTTCCTGTACTGTTCTGTATATGTACTTAATTCTTGTGACTTCCCAGAGCATCTGAGAATCCCAATTAGCTTTATTTTTTTTCTCTACAGTTAAATAGTGCCAGCAGATAAATGAGATAAAGAATTCAGCAGATAGAGTATGTCAGCTAATGAAGTACAAGAGCTGAAGATAGGAGTGGAACCTCTGTAATTTTTCTGCAAATTATTCCCTCTCTAATGTGTATCACTGTACATGAAGCACAATAGTATTGGCTTAAGATACACTGAAAGATCTTAGGTATTCCTGCAGCAACTTTATACTGATGTTTAAAATATTTTTATAAAGTAAACTTATTAATGAATACATTAATATGGAAATAATAAATAAGTAAAATAGTTGCAATAATGTTTGGTATTCTATTACTTTTTTTTATGCGCTTCACTTCCATATTTAAGTGTTACAGTAACTCTACATTACATTATAGTCATGTCCCATCTATTGGCTTTGTGTCAAAACCAACTCATTGAATTTTCTGTGTTAAATGAGACTCCAATGTTTCCTGATTTGTGGCTCCTGCTTTTAGCATTCCTTCAATATTCCATTCTGCTGTGAAGAGTACTTCTAACATATGTGAGGGAAAGGTTTATTAGATATACTAGTTCCTTTACTGACAAATATGTATAGCAGATACTGGAAGATACACCTCTGATTTGTCAATAAGACTTCCAGCTACTAAGTAGGAGGCTATTGGTCAAAATTCAGAATTTCTCTTTGTGTGGGCAAGTACAATATTCCCCAAAGCTGTTTTGAGGATCACCCCATCCCCTCCAATAGCCTCAAACAGTGGAAAATTTCAAACATGCAGTGGAAGAATGTTAATAGTAAAACTCCTTTGTTTTCAGACAAGATAAAAAATCCCAGACTTCCAATAACATCTAATACAGGAACAAAAAGTAGAAGCTACAATATCTGTTACCTGAAGGAACAGACATGGGCTGGCTATGAAATGTTCAGCAATGTTTTCGCAAGTTCTTCTCTTGTAGCTTCATCTGTGCATAACAAACTGTACTTGCCACAGGCACTGATGTTCAGAGACTAGTGGACAACATGACCAAATATGGCCAACTGATGACAAAAAACAAAACAGAAATAAACTGAATCCTACCGGGCTCCAGGCCTGGTGAATCCACTGTGTGCAAGGCTGCCTGTTACAGGATGCAACGGCATCAGGTCTCTTGGTTCGGTCACAGTGCCCCTCCCGTGGGCAGGAGATGTGCCGCCTCTGCTGGCCACCACCGCATGTCCTTGAGCACTGCCAAAAGAGGGGCACAGTCACAGGTTGGAAAGGATGAGAAATCAGAAACAAGACCACAAGATGGCTGGACATGTTCATTTAGAAATGTAGGGCCACAGATAACAAGAACCCAGGGTCACAGGTCCATGGGTTTAGAAAGATGTACAGGCTAGCCCGCACATCAAGTCCTAAAGTTCAGACATGAAGAAAAGCTCTGCACTGAGACACTTATTCCATGTGCTTGGAAGGAGACTGAGAAGAAGCTGTTATATAGGGAAAAGCTGCTCCTTGCACATACTACTGAAGGACTAAAGGGCAGAGTAGAAGTGGCTACACGGAAGAGGCAACCCAGAACTGCTCATCAGCATCACCAACACCAGTAGCATCTCTAACAAGAATTAGATTAGAAGTCATATGTCTGCAGGATTGATCTGTAATATTAACTGGAGACAGAACAAGTTCATAAGATGCAGCATCTCATTTTTATGAGGTGGTTGGGGACATTAAAATTCAATCCATACAATAATTGAACTCTTTGGGAGTAAGTGTCACATGAAGATAGTGACCGAGGTTATTTTTTAAACATTCTTCTGTCCACATTCTAGAATTATCTTTCCACTGATTTTTTACTATTGTTTCACTAAGTCTGTAGTAGAGTCTGCTTGAAATACACAAAGTATTTTATACTCTGATATGAAATAAGGTATCAAATATACTTTGAAAAATGCATTGTTACTACAAGGAATTGTACCCCTATGGACAGAAAAATATATCTGACATCTGATAAATGAACCCTTTCAATCCATTTCTATCCAGTGTCCTTAGCATGAGGACAACTGCCAGGGTTGGACTAGTGTTTATACAAAGTATTTTAAGTGACAAACAAATGCAATCATTTGGCTATTTTTATTTTTCCAACCCCTGCTGATTGCTCTGACAGCATACCCTGGTCTCCTCCAGGTGTAATTTGTCAGTGCTCTGTAAAAAAAATGTGATCACGTTCCTTAAAATCCCATTAGGTCCACAGGGCTGCAAACATCGTGACACTTTCTCTGGAGCTGCTTTCAGCAGGGTTAAATTCTAAAACATAATCGGGCCACATGCTTTAGCTGACATAAAAATATGCTTGGTTCCTTGTGAGCTTGTTGGCACAGATTTATATTACAAAGGGACCCAAAAGTCAGATTTATCTTATGTCTGGTCTAAGCCTTTCCTCCATAAAATTTCTGTCCAAAAGTGTAAAGGAAAATTCTAGGTTTGCCATAATGAGAAGGCAATATTAAACAGCAGCTGAAAGGATTCATCTAAATGAATCACGTTTACTGATCCAACAGGATAGCTAAAACGATTTTTTTTTCCAGGCCATCTGCTTCTCCCTTTCAGGATATGGTAATTTACAGCTCCAGTTGGAAATCACATGCAATCCTAAGATTCTGTGAAGCCTTACAAACATGTGTGCTGATTTTTTTTTTTTTTTTTTTTGTAGCCATACACAAGAACTTACCAGCTGTGTGTCTTCCTTGGAGCAGAATTTTACCTGACAGCACGGGATTCAAGAGATGCTGTTACCTGAAAGGAAACTGATGATCCACAAAGCTTATTTTAAAGAATAGTACCTCACTCCAGGGCTCCACATGCCATTGCAAGCAAGGTTCTGTGTTACAGCTAGTGTTGAACTGTGGTTTATAGCCCAGTAACTGGCAATGGAAAGGCCTGAGCAGCCGCTTTTCCCGAACATCAATGCAGTGAACATCTCGGGTCTTGAAGCCTCCGCTGCAGTTCACAGAGCACTGCACACAAAACAGACGGGGACACCTCCACATGATGCTCTGCTGAGGGGCTGTACCTTCCCCAGTCACAGAGCAAGAGGACAGCCTGAGCCTTGAGCATCCTGAGCAGAAGGAATTTCCAGTTTACTGTAACACCTATCTGTCATGAGGCTTAAACACTGTGGTTTTCCTCACAGCAGCCCAGAACATGCCATGTAAGTACTGCTACAGTGTTATGGCCATTAATATTATGGATTCATATTTAATTGGAAATCTTGCCAGCTATTTCCAAAAATGTCATAGTGAAAGAGCCATAATGCAACAAATGCAAAAAATGAATTCTGTATGCAGGGATATTGTCAGTTCTTTAGTTGCTTCAGGGGGAGGAAGGGAGTGAGTACCAGATCCCAACCTCACCTTCCTTGCACCTCCATGGCACCAGGAGATTCCAATACCCCCAAGAGCAGCCTCAGTTTGAGAGGATGGGAGGGAAGAGAGAGGCACCCTAAGCCTCACTCACAGCCTATGAAATCACATGCTCAGCTTAGAGCTCTGCTGAGGAGCTAAGTGAACCCTTCCAGTCTCCTTTTTTTAGCCAGAGCTTCTTCCAAGCTTCATGCAGCTTTACCAGGTCCTGTCTCCAGGCACCAAAATTCAGGAACTTTCCTGCTCTTGAGGAAGAACTGAATTTGCTACTCCAGGGATAAGGAAAAATACATATTTTGTCTTAAAGGAGAATTAAAGCCAATTCCAACTGCACCACTGAAAGCTTCTCAGATCATCTTACACCTTTATCACTATGATGCAATAGCAACTGATGCTGTTCTCCTTTGCATAAATAAGCATCCTTCAGTTGAGCAAGGAAATTGAGTGTTGTACTTCCCCTAGGAGATGAAGAAGGGATGGAAAGGGAATCCTGACTCTTGTCCACAGGACAGGTTCCTGTCTCTCTGGATAGAAACAGTGGCCAGAAGTGACTGCTTAAGGAACTGAGTACAACAACAAAACATATCTCAGTTATATCTGGCATTAAACACAGACTCTAAGATTTAGTCTGAAGCACGTTTCTTTTAGGGGAGGGGAAAAATGAAATGAGAGTAGAAGAACAGAAAAAGCTCTACTGCACTAGCAGGGAACCCAGACATCTTGATGTGACATGTCTTAAAAATGTTTGAAATTAATAACAAAAAACAACTGCCACTTGTAAAGCAAGCAAAATTTAGCCATTTTTATATATGGAACTGTAATTAGGTTTGTATAGTTCACTTGATGGAAAATAAGGAGGGTAACACAAATCTGATAGGAGAAGCCTGTTGCTCGAAATTTGTTTCATAGCTGATTTGACATTTAAAAAAAATTGCTTCCTGTTATATTTTACCATTAAATCTGATTGCTAGCTATTTTTTGTGACATGACAATCATTCACTTTTTGCAAGAGCAATGACATTTATGAAGAAAAAGTGAAGGTGAAATTGCCCTACTGCAGCTGGGAGGGCAGGATGTCTATGTATCTTTTAAAATTAATTTCAAAGGCTTAAATGTAGTTATGTAATGCCTTGGCCTTTCCTGAACTTTCCAAAGAGGCATGTAATTCCTGTGCAAATCAATTTTATGTCTAAGAGCTCAATAATAACACAGGTTTTGTAACTATAATCTTTTATTTGTATCAATCTGCCCTCTAGCCCAATGGCAACAATACTGTCCACAGAAATGATCTGTACTACAAAAGTTTGAGACACCTATCTTTTTCTTATTGAATCAACAATATTTAAAACAGACTTTTGTAGTTTATTTCTTTTTAGTTTTCAAAAATAACCTGTGGTTTGAAACTCAGTTTTCAGACTTCATGAAGACAAAATGTAATAAGCTTCAAGAAGTCATTGAAATCCTTCCAGCTGTTCTTTACACAAGTTAAAATACCAAAATGAGACTCAAGCACAATTCTTTGGATTCCACTTAGCGCCCTGGATACTCTTCTGTTCCTCTACCAGGCCATGGGTACAAAACTAGGACCTGTTGGGGGTTAGGTTTGCTCCTTCTTTCTCTAAAGAATTTTTTCCCCAGAAGTTACCAAGGAGACCAAGTGTTGGATACTTGAGAGTACTTAACCGAAACAAAAAAGTGAACAAAGTTGGAAGGGGGAGATAATGCAGGTAAAACACAGAGCTTGAGGCAGCTGCGGGATCTTCTTTTTTCGGTGTTTGGGAAGAGAGAGAACGGCTGTTGCTGGCTGGAAGAGTTTCACTGTGGCCAAAGGGATCCAGTCCTGGGAAATCTACTATCACTGCTTCGGCCTGAATCCTGAGTTTTCTCTGCCACCCGCGGGAGCTGGTCCAGGCCCTGCCTCGCCTTCGGCTTCTTCGGCGCTGCTCCTCTTGCTACAGTGTGACCCTGCACCCCCTGCGCTGCCGGGACATCCTGCCCCTGCCTGCCGGGACACCCTGCCATCCCAGCTACCAGCCCGGGACTTTCCACTGTTTCAGCTTGGTGTTCTGAGGATCCTGCAGGGGCACAGAAACCAAACTGCGCTGGGTTTTGTGAAACAAAGCCCTCAAGGTTCTTGGTACTGCTTTCTTTTGTTAGTAATGCTGTAGTTATTTGGTTGGTTTTTTGTTTGTTTGTTTTTGTTTGGGGTTTTTTTGGTTTTTTTTTTTTTTTTTTTTTGTTTTTGCTTTGTAATACATACTAGTAAAGAACTGCTATTCCTATTTCCCAAATCTTTGCCTAAGAGCCTCTGATTGTAAATTTATAATTGGGGAAAAAAAGGGGGGGGAGGGTGGTTTACACTCTCCATTCCAAAGGAAACTCCAGCTTTTACCTGGCAGATACCTGTCTTCCCAAACCAAGACAGGACCAAACAGAATCCTACACACAGCAGGCATTCTCTCCAGTACAATTTTTTTTTTTTAAATGGTAAAACTTAGAGGTGATGTGAATGGGAAACAGACCATGTTGTATAAGAGACAGTACATGGTGACAAGGATGAATAGGAACATGACAACTCCCTCTCCCAAATTCCCACTGCTTCTTAAAATTAGGATATGCCTCTGGAGGCAGAGATTAAAAAGATGCCAGAAGCAACTATGTACAGCTTTGCCCTGTCTTCTCCATAGAACATGAGCAGGGACTTTGGCTCTAGATGCAAGAGTTAATGAGCACAACCCACCACAGGAAGAACAAAATTCACAGCAGATGTGTTTCCAGATATAACTTGGTCAGGAAATTAGTGCTGAATGGTCAACTGGTAATCATGTGTGCATTCACTGAGTAAATAATTGTTTTTAAAATGAAGTATTTAGAATTTTATACCCACTGAAATTTGCAAGCTTACTGTTCATACACAACTCTGAATGAAGTTACCTTGCTCCAATTTCCTGTGTTCCAGCTAGCACATGGGCGGAGATAACATCTCCTTGCAGGATCAGGCTTTTTCATGTCCTGACAGCGAGATGTGTTCCTGCTGCTGCACTCCACATGTCTCCAGAAAGCCCCCATTCCACAGGTTGCAGAGCACTGCACAAGGGCAAGAAGAAAACCCAGAGGCAAAGTCAACGTTAGTACATCATTCTGGAAAAAATCTTAGAACCTAAATATATACCTAGAGACATTTTAGATGACATAAATCAGAGATACCTGAAAGAAGATTTGAAATTCACAAAAATTTTACCTAATATTCTGAAGGAGGGCTTTTTTTTGTTTGTTTTTAAAGACGATACCAATCCTGATTTATACTATGCACTTCTTTTTTTTGGCAAACTCCTGCTTACCAAGACATTCTAATCTGTACCAGCTGTTCCACTGTTTTCTTCTGTTACCTTTGGGGATCCAAAGTAAAATGTAATTGTATCCAACCTTCTGCATTGCTCACTCTCTACCCCTAACACTGCTGATGAGATAGTCAGCTAATTGAGTGCATGATTCTGAAAATCTTAAATAAATATGTGAGAACCTTAGGAAAACTGTACAGAAAAATGTTTCTCTAAATTATTAATTCAGGAAGTGGTTGAGTGTTTTCAACATCTGGGAGGATTTTTGGGTCTGAGGAAAGGGAATATTGATTATTCCATTCCATATCCCAAGAGTGCATGCTCCTCACAAAAAAACCCAAACACTGTATTCTGGAGCAGAAGAGGTTGAAAAGTGGTTGGAGACACCCGTGTGCTTTTTTCTGCCTTAGAAAGGGAGGGTCAGTGAACTCTACATGTAGAGCCAAACCCAACACGCACTAAGCAGCCTACAGCTGGAATGAGAAACAGCATAAATAATCTTGGGTTAAGTCAGCAAAATGATGAAGAGAGCATATGGTACTGTGTGGTCTGAACTCCCTGTGTGGAAGTGGGAAAGTTAAATATGGAATGCTGAGTAAGTGGAAAAATAAGTAAACTTAAGCTGAAGATAAGGCAGGAAAAAAATCAACACTGGAGATTTTTGATCTCATGACGATTCCTGGGACGTGTGTCAAAGTGGCCACAAAGGTCCTGTTAAAGTAAACTGCATACCACTGTACAGTTTTGCCTTGTGACACACCTATCCAAGACAATTCTTCTGACTGAGAGGGCAGACTGCCCTTGTCTTGCTTTCTGATGGCTTGACGCCTTCCCCAACTTTGCCATATCAGTCTGACAACAGCAAGCCTTCAGTGAAGGGATGTTTAGTCTTTGACTAAAGCCCCATTCTGAGCACACGTGAGAAAAGTGAAGATGGCTCCATGGATGATGCTGGGCAGATCGCACTGAGGAAGATTTATGTTCTTGTCTGAGGAAGGTCAAACAGTAGGATTCTTTCCAGCCCTGTTGTGTGCAGGGTCAAGAGAGAAAGGCATGGTACTTCAAATGGCTTCAGGATAAAGCCTTAGCTTTCTTTACTGTTCTTTGTTTGTTTCTTGACTGCTAAGTAAGGTTCTGAAGATATACTACTTTTCCCCTAGTCATTTGGGAACCAAGACTTCCACTTGGTACAGCAGATGTTGGTCACAGAGTCAGAGGGAGAAAGTGCTGGTGACTTTACACAACCTATAGCAAAGGGACTTTTAGAACGAGCTGTTTTGGTGGTAATTGAGTGTCTTTGCTACCCAAAAAGCTCTCAGAAAGGGAAATGTGACAGCACAGAATGGCCCAGGAAAGTAGTAGGAAAGGAAGTAAAAGTTACAGACAAGCACCAGTGGAACTGGGCACTGTTCTGCCTTACTCAAATTGGTGCTCTCCCTTGAGGGGGCAAGTGCCAGCTCTGTAATGGGACATGTCACACCTTTCCACCTCAGTGACTATCACTGTTCGTGGCACTATTTATTTACTAGTACAGACATCTCCTGCAGAGCAAAGCAATGTCAAAATATTGGCAGCTACTAAAAAGGAGAGAGCACAACAAGACATCAGGGTAGGTGCAGTGACTTTGAACTACCAATGTCTTGGAGAGATGTAATCTAAAAACAGATTTAAAGTTTTCCTCATGCTGGGCAAACAGAAAGAGCAAAAAATAAAGTCAGAAAATCGTAGATGGAAAATTAATTACAAGTAATGAACAAAAAGAAAAGGTTCTGAGAATGTCAGACTCTAGGTGTATATGTGAAATTGCTAACTTTTATTTAATGAGAAAGAGAAAAGCTGACTTAATTAACATAACCATGGAATGGCTGAAATCAGAAAGGACCTTTGCTCAAGTAGGGCCACCTACAGGCACTTGCCCAGAACCATGTCCAGATGGCTCCAGAATATCTCCAAAGATAGAGACTCCATAAATTCTTTTTCATCACTTCTTCAAATTTGAAAAATGAAGTTCAATGTGCCACACTTCCCATAAAGTTTATTTTAACAAGAAACAGCTTGAATGAGAGCAGCAAAAGATTACTAAATTACTAAAGAATAACAAAGTTAGATGCATTAAGTCTTCTCAAATTGACTTACTTCATCAGTTTTGTGAAACCAAATGCACTAGCCTTATCTTTACATTCATTCAAGTGTTCATTCAAAAATCTTTGAACTGTTGAGAATTAATTTTTATAATAGATTGGAAAAGTCCCAAAGGATTAGATAAGAACACCTTTCAGTTTATCTCTACGAAAATAAAAGGCCCTATCTGTGGTCCAGTGGAATGCTACACCCAAACTGACTTCACAAGAAGATAAAAACCAAATTATTAAACAATCAAGATCAAAATGGCAAATACTAACAAAGATGATCACGCAACAGAAAAGCCCACATGGAACTGTCTAGAAGAAATATTTCAATTGAGTCTAATATCCTTTTCTGACAGGGGAACATGCCATAATGAAAACAAGGAGCTGGCTGGTGTGATGCATTTTTATGTGATTGTGCAAAGCATTCTTTTAGCAAATGGAAACATGATTTAGGTGAAATAATTACAAGATTGGTGTTCAACTAACTGGAAAACTGTAATAAAGTGGTTCTCGGTGGTTCAATGTCAAAATGAACAGACATTTCAAACATGGTTCTGCAGAGTTCTGTCCAAAGCCGGGCTCTCTTCAGCATTTCATTAACTAACTGAATGAGGAAAGACAACATGCATTTAAGACATTTGAAGAAGCTGGGAGACTAGGCAGGAATGCTGAAATCTGAATTCAATGACACCTCACCCCAATAAAAACTGTAAGAAAGCAGTAGCCTGAAATTAAAAAAAGAAAACATATGCAAAATACTACATTTGGGGACAACATTTTATGCATACACACACACACATATATACACACACAGAGCTCCCAAATGTAATTGAGAACTTCTGCTGATCTAGAAATATTGTAGTAGGGATCCAGGGCTTACAATGGACCACAAATTGAATAAATAAAGCAAGAGGGTTACAAAACAAGACAAATCTCATTTCTACGTTCACGAAGAGGGTAATAAAAAAAAATTATAGTAATTACTCAATTTTATATACCATATGTCCCCTGGGGCCATAACGAACATCACTGATAAAAAATACATGATGAAACTGAAGCAAGACCAGACAAGTGCAATGACATCCCCAGATATTCAGAGAACAAAAGGAAAATCTCCAAAGAATTTAGATGTCAGACCTGAAAAGAGTTATGAATAAGATAATTTCCCTCCACAGTCTGCATATAAAAAAAGAGAATCCTCTTTTTCAGTATGGAAGATGTTGTCTATGTAGAAGGAAAACATTTCAAGGTGGTTGATGAATGAGTAGGACAGACTGTAGCATCTCTGCGTGACAGGCCTTTGCTCAGGCCATGGGGGCTTGGGGCCACAACCATTCCCTTGATTTTCTCTTGTAGGGTCTTGCACCCAAGCAGATCTAAAAGCAGGTCTTCTCTTACAGGGGTGTGTGCAGGAGGGAATGCTTCACCTGTCCTACTAGAATATGGGATGCTAAGGCCATTCTAAGCTGACTACAGGAAGGCATACAATGCAAGTTCAAACTGCCTTCAGCGGTGCATGTCCTGAAAAAGTGCTGATGCACTGGGGACAGAGCAGGGGTCTTACCCACTGTCTGCCTGCAACACAGCCCTGGGGGTCTAGATATGCCTCCACTGACATGGGATACACTTAGTCATCTCATGCTGTCCTTTCTGGCCTGAATTTCTGCATTTCTATAGCTTTGCACCATTCCCAGCAGACCCAAGGAAAAACAGGTACACAGAAACAGACCTTTGATAGCATTCTCTATCAGAGAATGAGACATGGGGGCAGATCAGCACTAGGAGGTTTTCAGATCTGGCCCTCTTTAGCTTGGTAAAAAAGGCCATCCAAAAATGAGATGATTAGCTCAGACACCAACATCTCTCATTTTAGGTATCTTGAATTCAAGGATATAAAATTCATTAGCATAAAAGGAACTCTGTTTACATAAAAATAAAACTTTACAGTGGAAGAGTATTAAATAAAAGTTTGTAAAATATGGCCAGGCCCCATGATGACTAAATTCATTCTCTGTAAGCAATCTAATCTTAGATATCCCAAAAGTTACCACTTTTTTGTGATACAGTATTTCATATGTATGATACTGATTTCAGAAAATGGTGTCAATCTAAGAAGCTTTATTTCCTCAGCATTGTTTCAGACAGCTGTTCACACCCTCCACTTCTTATGAGCAAAAGATAACTTACCTCACTCCAGTTGCCTACTATCCAGTAGGCATCACTTGGCAAACTGTTGGATGTTATTACATGAGTGTTGTCTGTGACATTCATTAAAACATCCTCAGATGCTGCACTTTGGTTGTTCGTAACATGCCTGGGAGCTGAGGATTGTGTGCTGGTGGTTATGGTGTCAGGCAGCTTTATTTCTTCTCTGCTGTCAGCCTGGTCTCTAGGTGCACAGGCAAGCTCTGTGGGTGTTTCTGTAACCAGTGCTTGTGGGGTAGTTACCTCTACAACAGGCACATCCACTTGCAGATTGACATAGTTTGCTGCTGTTGGAAATGCCAGCCCGTGTGCTGCTCTCCTAACAGGATCGAGCACAGAAGGGTCTGGGTGATGAGATGCTGGTGGGGACTGAGAAGTCACACTCTCATTCTGAGTAACAGGAGAGGCAGTATCCAAGGTTGTGCTTCTGATCCTGATTTCAGGATTGAGTTCTGTGCTGTAAAAGAGATCAGCTGTTTTCTTGCTGACTCCAAGTGGCCCATCAGTGTTGTCAGATTCCTCAGTTAAGTAATCATAGCTGGATGTTATTTCCGGATTACTGGTGAAAGAAGAAACAGGAGTATCCTTACTTCTTTGCATCTCACTCTCTGAAGTAGAAACTGGCTCACTTTTAGAAGTGTTTTCAGCATGCCTTATAATTTCTGTAGTTAAGCTGTTATGAAAAGGCTGTGAAGTACTATTTTCATATGAGCTATTTTCAGTAGAAACAATCGGGTAATTGTAATCATCACTTGATTCAGCAAAATTATTTTGTGATGTCCTGTTGGCTGCTCCCTCTTTTCCTGAGACATTGACCAAACCAGAGGATGTAGGCAAACAGGGAGTTACACTTTCATGCTTGGATATTTTTGTTGTTGTATGGAACCTGGGGTATGGCCTGGGTATTCTGCGAGGAAGACTTCCGTCAGGATCAGTGGTTGTTTTTCTGATTATGATCTTGCCTCTTCTGGGTGCCTGTGGGGGCATCAGAAATCTTCCAGCAGAAGGGCATTGCTGAAGACCACACAGGGCCTTAGAGTTTGGTCTCTTGAAACTATCACATGGCTCATCATTATTTTTGGCACAAGTGACATTACGAGTCCTTATCCCACCACCACAAGTGACTGTGCACTGCAAATGAAACAGAATGAATGTATCTCCCTTCTTCATTCCACTGCACAGAAGTATCAGATGGCATTTGTTTATAATAAAGAAACACCATGACAAAAAATCAATTACAAAGCTTTTCCTGAAGAATAAGCCTGTCATTCTAGTGATGTTCTGCTACCATGGAGTTCTTTCCAAATTTTTTGACAGTAAATGTCACCTCAGGGAAATAGTAGTGAAAACAGACTACATAATAAAGACAAAATATCAAAGTATTGACAGAATTTGATTTCTTCATTGACTCACAGAGTCATCCAGCCAATACCTTTTCCACCAGATTTATAAAAATACAGACTAAAAGTCTGGAATCAAACCCACACCTGACTGGCTCAATGCTGCTCAGTGCCACAAACCTGTTGTGGCTGGTGATCCAGCCAGCTCACAGACCCTCGCTGACTTTATGAAATGGATTTTCATTCAGTCTTAGTACAACCATGAACTGCTGCTACTAGCATGTCTCTCCCCAGTTAGAGACTACCAAAATTAGGTAGCCAACTTGGCTTCCATTTAAATGAGAGCACTGTTGTTTATAAACAAGTGTGTGGGACCACCCTCCCAGTAGAGAAATGCTTCCCAGTGTCCAACCTGAACCTCTCTTCTGGTGCTGTTTTGTACAATGCCCATATGTTCCCAAAGCTATGGGGAAAAAGGCAAGAGTCTTGGATGCAAGACATATAAATGTAAAGAATTTAAAAACGCTTTGCTGACCTACAGAGATGACAGTAGTCCTCCCCCTAGTCTGGCCCCCAGCAGCCATTGCTCTCTCACAAACTCTTTGGCACTAAGCACACTATGCTCTACAGTCCCAAAAGCTCAGCAAGTTAACATGCAACACTTCCTAAAGTCTTTAGAAAGCAGGGCTGCTTTTTTTTTTCCCTGCAAAAAGGATTTGTGAACAATATTAAATAATAAAAAAGTATTTTAGAAAAAAGTTGAAAAGGCAAAACAACAGGTCACTGGTCCTCTCTAATAATAATAACTCTGACTATAATAGGTCATTTTGAGAAAAAGTTCAGTGTTTCAGCTGACATAAGTTTACCTCAGTCCAGTTGCTTACTGTCCAGTCAGATGGGCACAAGATATCCCTGTTGCATGACAGATGGGTCTTTGGTTTAAGCAGGTGCTGGCACTCGGTGACATCCAGTGCCTGTTCATCAGATCCCACTGTCTGGATGCAAAGAACAGTTCTCTTCTTCTGGCCTGTTGGGCCACATGTGGTCGAACATTTCTGCCATTCCCCTGCCCACCACCTGAAAACCAGCAGGGTGAAAAACATCAGAAAACAACCCACCACAAGCACACCGAAGAAAAGGTCAGAGGCTGCAAGATAAAGAGCCAGTAATTTAAAATCTGGGCTCAGATACATACTCTTCACATTAAGTTCAGATCACTCAAGCTCTCCCATCCACCCCGTGCTGTACTACCAGCCAGTCAGTGAAAGAGAGAAGACAGAAGTAGGCAGGATCTCCAGATAGAAGTAGGCACTAAGTGTTATGCTCAAATAAAGTGTAAAAATCTACTGAGTAGGTAGTCCTTCAAATCCAAATTTGAGAAACTGCTAGCAAATCTACAAAAGCAAGTTTTCTATTTACTCTACCCTATTGTTTTTCTGTTTATTGCTACCTCAGTACAGAAGAGTTAACAAATGGGAATCACTGGGAAGTCTGAAATGACAGCACAGAGGTGGAAAAGGTCCCTTTAACCATGTCTAAGCAGCCAGTAACAAATGCTCAAACTGGCTCTCCATGAAGGTTACCTCCACAGGGCCTGTTCCATTAGGGGAAGCCCACAGCCCCAAAACAGGTTGGTCAGAGCTATGCTGCATGGGATTAGTGCCCTGCATCACTGTCCCTCTGGGCATGGTGTCCAGGTCTGCACCAGGCTGCACTTCTCTGTATTTCATTCCTTCACAATGCAGAAACAAGTCCTTCACGTGTCTCTGTCATGATTAAAGTCAGTCTTTCATACTGTGGTATGCAATTTTCCACCAAACTAAGGGCAACTCTTTCCTCTAGAACAGTATTTGCCAATGCAAAATACCTTACCAACCAGAGCTGCTCTCTTTACATTTGGTTCACCTTAGCATTTCTCCAGCATCATCCAACTATTTTTTCTCATGCTGATCCGGAGCAGATTGTGCACCTGCATATCTGCCTTCCATGACAAGAAAGGGGAGAAAAAATTTCTGGGTTTGTACAGTTTGAGAAGCATAGGCATCAACTGTGACATTTACCTAAAGATTTATCTTCATAGTTTAAAAAAAGAAGGAAAAATATCAAACCAAGAAAAGCCTTTTTCCTTCAGTTTAAGCATGCTCCAAGCAAGAACACAACTTCAAGGTGTTGCATAAAAAATCTGGCCCAGCTCTAAACTCTAAGCCACAAAAGCTCCTAAACAGTATTGCTTGTTCCAGAGTTTTCAAGGAGGTCTCAGCAAAGCCTTATAATGAAAACAAATCAGGAATATATTTAAAAAACACCTTTCTAGAAAAAAAGGCAGAAAAAATTGCTTCCAACTTATAACCAATAGCATTTATTGGTTTTGGTTCTTTTTCATTTTAAGGTCCATGAACTTAAGAGACAAAATAATCCTATTCTGATAAATACATCGAAGTTCAGCATCCAGATTTATAGCAGTTTATAATGCTTGGTCTTAGCTGATAACCCCTTTCCCCTTCCCACTCTAGTTTCCATGCTACTTAATTAATTTTTACTTCCATTGCAAATGAGCTGCCAGTGATGTGGAAGACACTGGTATCTATTCCTAATAATTAAAGAAAAAACAACCCAATCAACCAAGACTCAGAGCCATCAAGCCACAATACAGCTTATTTGTGCGGCCATCTGGTCCTCTCTGTGGTACCTACATCTATCTTCTTTCTGTTTGGTAATCTATACACACAGCATTTCCTTTTAAGTTACTCCAAACTTTCATGGCACCGACAGCTTTGCTCCAGAATGCAGACCACTGCCACCACAACCCAGTGGTAAAGTCTCTGGACTAAATTAAACTAAAAAACCACCCAAAATATCTTTCTCCTCCTCCTGCCTTCCTTCAGATTGTTTCTTGTTTTTCCAGGTCTGCAAACAACAAAGGAACTTTAAGAAGAAAATAGAAAAAGTAAGTACACCTCAGCAGAACACAGAAAAAAAAAAATTATAACCACCTGAATCAAGCCATTTCAGGGTTGTTATCATCTCTTGCATCTTCTTTACAATTTTATCTCTTCTATAATCTTGTAAATTGCTGACATTTTTGCACAAATGGAACATAAATACATGAATTGCTCTATTAATTTTAATGGAACCAGATTACATATTTCAAAGTACAGATATGCTAAACTGACACCTCCTCCCCCTCAGCATTTTCAAATGGCTTTGACTGAGGGTTTAACAACTGGCATGTTGAAATACCAAACTCCAAGCAATAAATTATCAGAGCTTACCGCAGAATCTATCTTGAGCAGCAGTAATGGTGTGTGATTAACTGTTGCACACAAAACACTTTTTAAAAGCTGTGGAAGTAGTCAAAAAAGTCAGGTGCTCCACAGTTAGAAAGTCCCAGAATTAAGATTTTATCCTATTCCATCTTCATTTCAAAATAAAACTACAGTCAGCCAAGTAATTTTTTCTGTACACTTCTTCATCACTCAGTGCAAGTAACTTCAAAAAACTTGCTCCAACTGGAAGTTTACTCTTATCAGTAACTGGAATTTTTGATGTTGTGTTCTCCTATTTTCATCCTAGGGTAATACATATGCCTTAAACATCCAAGAGTCAGAAACCTGACATGGAATCACCTGTGCTCCTGTCTCTTTGTGGTTTCTTGCTAGAGGACCTGAGCTGTGGCATCTCAACCAAAGGCAAAGCAAGTATGGCAAAACAGCCAACATCCATTTGTCTGTTCTGGTACAGGATGCCCCAGAGCAGCCTCTGGACCACAGAGAAGAGAACAGCACCTGAGTGACTGCTTTGCAAAACTCTGCTTATCTTGGAGCTTTTGCTGACTCCTCACACTGCTGAGGCATAACCAAAACTGGATCTGACTGCCAAACACACATCCAGAATTAACACAGCAATCTGAGCTCTAAATAGGCAACTTCTGAGATGAAATGACCAAGCTGTTGCATCTGCCGGTCAAGTTGAAGACTGAGGTGAGAGACTGGGACAAGCTGGTGGAAACTCATGGGAGCCTCATGGGAGTCATCACCCAATACCAGTTCCTACCTCTGGTTTCTGATTCTACCTCTGGCATTTACTGCTACAGCAACTGAGTGGTTCTTAAGTATATATGCACCAACAAATCCCTGCAAAGTGAAAGGTCTGTCTTATCTCCATGGGCAGGCATGGCATGGAAAGATTGTGGCAGCAAACAAACAAACAAGCAAAATGCACAATTTATGTAATTAATTTGCATGAACATTAATTTTCCTCAGACTCTCAAAATAGAGCAGCCTGTCTGGTGAAAACATAACCTCAGGCAGTTTTGAGCTTCAGGTGTGAGTGCTCAACTCTTCTGCAATCAAACCTGGGACAGAGATAGGAAGAAAATCTCATTCTTTCAGGTGGCATTCAGCTGCCTCAAATGAGACTTATCTTTTCCTCACAAACTGGGATTTTAATGTTTGTAACAAATTTGGCAGAGCCCAAAAGCCCATGACACAGTCCTCAACTACACACAGAAAATATGTGGTGAATGATGTGTGAATCCTGTTGAAAAAGCATGTCATGGGTTTTGTAAAGAGCATATTATTCTATTCCATCTGGGTGGAGCAGAATTGCTTATCTTTGCCCAAATGGGTCAGTGTCACTTATCAGATGGTGGAGTGCTACTTATCTCTCTTCATTGTTTCACTACTTCCATGGGAATGTCTTCTGCTAATGGACCATTAAGAGCTCATCAATGACATTACACATTACAGTGCACTATTGTAAGCTGCTCCACACAGGGAGGAGGAGCCAAACCATCTTCACCTAGATAAAAAGGAGCCACAGTCCCACTAGGTATCCAGTTTTTCCACCCGATCCCTAGAGGAAGACCAGACCCATCTCACCATTACTGGACCCTTTTTCTTCAACGAGACCATCTCTACTCCAACAGAACCACTTCTACCACTCCAGGAGGGCTTACTTTGGACTGCTTTCAACACCCTGACCAACAGGGTGTCAGGTTGTATTTCTGACTCTGTCAGAGTTTTCTAGGATTTCTTGTTTGTTTATTTGTCTGCTTATTCTTCTGTACTACAACATCTATATTTTTATATCCCTAATAAAGAACTGCTATACCTACTCCCAAAATCTTTGCCTGATAGCCTTTTAATTGCAAATTTATAATAATTTAGAAAAGAGGGGGAAAGGCTTACATTTTAAGGGAGACTCCAACCCTCCCTGGCAGATACCTGTCTATCTAAACCAAGACAAAGCAGTAGCATGGGATTTTGGGGCTATGAGGCTGAATGTTCCCTCCTTCCCATCATGGCATGTCACACCTAAAGAGAGACTATTGGCTTTCATTATGTATTTGTCCAGCATCAGGCACAGCAACTACCAACAGGTCATGGATTCTCACTCCGTGCATTGGAATAGAAGTCAGATTTCCTATTCTTATTATGGTGTAGGAAGTTAACTAAGCAGTCTGCAAGAAGGACAACACAATAACAACAGATAAAAAGCAGGAGATTCCAAGTACTTGTAAAATAATCTATTTATGGTTACTCTGTTCAAGTGTGTAGTCAAGTTAAAAAGGCTCCAGACAATTTTCTTTATAGGGGAAAGCAAAACTTTATTCACAATGCTATAAGTAATTAAAATCTCACTCCTTTTCAAGTAGTATCCATTGATTTTAACATTAACACCTATAGGACTAAATACCTGCCTACCAAAGAAACATTCAACTGGAAACCATACTCCATAGCAAAATGTGGGAAAAGGCATGCATTTATGCTACAGTCTCAATGCACTGCACCTAAGAAATATCATTGAAGTAGTACATGAGTGGCTGCATGACATTTTAACTCTCAGCTGTCCAGCCACCTTTATTTTGTTCTGAATCAAAACATAGCATATATGTATTGTGATATTTTTAATTTTTTTCATTTTCCTCTGAATTATTTTAGGAGAAAGTGTAGTAACAAGCATAAAATAAATACAGAGCAAATCAGCTGACAAACAAGAATGTTAAGACTTCTGAGAAGTCTGTAATTTAAACAGCCTTCCTGAAATGTATTAATAAAGTGAGATCTGGTTTGTGAGAGTCACAACCATTTTATTCTTTGTCTGTAGCTTCTATTTGATATATTATCTATTTCTTATTTAGTGGTCTAGTAGCATGTTTTTCATCAGTGGGATTCAGTGGGGAATAGCCATCATTTTTCAGATAGAATGTACTATACCAGGTGTAAAGCACCTGGTTCACTGTTGAGAAGTCCAAGGTCATCCAATGATTTCAATTCTGTGTCTGCAGCACTAAACAAAGGTCTCCTGCAGTGTTGTGTTCAACAGCACTGTCCTCACCTCTAGCACAGAAGTTAGCCACTTCTCTATGGAACACTTTGTCCTCAGCAGCTTCACATGGACTCTCAGTTATCCCACATAATGCCACGTGGGACAGTCACACCTGCCTCCAGTACTCAGACTTTTTCTTTAGAACTAACAAACTGTATTAAATTGCCTTGGGTTTCAAGGGAAGATTAGTAACCATCTGTCTGGGTTAGAGGTGCTATATATGCCGCGGAAAAGTTAACACCAACTAATCCTCAAGCTGGGTCTACAGCCTGGAACACAGAGCAGATTTACAAATGGAAGGGCTTGGGAAGAGTGAGTAATAATCCATTCTTTTCCACCATCTCTTCTGACACAAGAATAGGTTCAAAACAGTTAAAATGTTGTGGTGCTTCACATAGGCACCAGAGCTGTGATAGTTCTTGCAGAGGAAGTGGTATATTATAGGAGTTTTTAAAGGCTGCAGATGGAGGCTGGATGAGTGAGGTTCATTAGAGGTTACTGATTAGACATGCCATAAAAACCTCTGGAAATGCCTTGAATTAAAACCAGTTGGAAGCTGGAAGAGTATTACAAAGAAATCTGATTTATATTTGACTTATTCCTCCTTAGGCATTAGGCCCTGCTGAGAGCCAGAACAGGGACTCAGACCCTTGGTCAAGCTCCTACAGTCACTTTTGTGTTACTAAGAGAAAAATAAATATGCAACATGACTCTAGAATTAAATACATATGAGTTTCCTGCACTGCAGTTTGCCATAATTTTGCTGCCCTCAAAGGGATGACTTGTGATTTCCTCTGCAGCACAGAATGAGCTCAAGAAGCATCACAGGCTGTCAGCACAGGAGAACTTTTCTGCCTGGTCTGCAGAAGTTTGGTTTATGTATGTTTGGTTTCTGCAATCTGCTCAACAAGGGACAAATTCCCCTCCTTCACTTTTAAGAGCAGATCTGAATAATGTTGTGACTTAGAACAAATGGCAAGAATTGAGTTAATGAGGAATTTTTTAATTGATAGTTTATATATGCCATAAAAAACACCTCAATGCGTATGGGTAGCCTCAGCTCTTAACGAGTACTTTAAAAAGTTTGGTCTACTGTCAATTGATTTCCTGGCAATCTACGAAGAATTATGAAATGCCGGTAGTCTATGCTGCAAGCACGAAGATATAACTCCCACAGAAGCATCATATACTGTTGTGAAGATACTTGGAAATAACTAATAAAACCAACAACCATGCAGAACTCCTAACATCAAAGTTTCATAAAATTTGCTGCTGGCAAATGCAATACAATGAACTCCAAGGACTCATTGCTTCGATTTCATTCTGATTGAACTAGATTTACTAGGGAAAGACTGGTGTATCTTTGTGAACAGCATGATAAACAACTCTCCAAGACAACAGAAGATAAATCCAGAGTACCTAAAGCATGAAACAAAAAACAATATTGGCCTCTTCCAGCAAATATGTGCCTGTTGCACAAGCACTGCAGTACAGTTCTGCAGGCACCTGGAATGTTTAGTGTTCCTTACCCTACTCACTAATATGGTAGCACAGAAAAACCAGAGATGAATATAAATTAAGACAATGTTATGAGAAAGGAAAAGAACTATTCCCATGTGATCACAGAATGAAGAAAACTGCACTTCACTCAAAGTTAAAAATAAGAAGGTATGTAACAAAAAACACCAAATACTGTGTTATAAAGAAAGCACAAAAATTACCTTTAGAAGTAGGCATTTTCACTCATCACCTCTCATAAAAAGCACAGAAGTGTATAAAAAATGCTGAGAAACAGCATTGTTTTTGGAATAAACTAGGCTGTTTTTGGATCACACCTTCTTAGTACACTCGAGCTAAGCCAAGAATAGAGTTTCAAATAAGAACCTATGGGGTCTTCAGGCACACCTACACCCGAAGTGAACAAAAATAGTATCTACATACATGAGAGAACAATCTCTGCCATTTCCAGCACAGACTGCTCAGTAACTTGCCTTAGAAACCTCTCAGGATGGCTCACTTCTGATGTGTTTACTGTGGGGTTTCTGGCACCTTGCTCTGCGGCGTGTGGCAGCCCTCACCATGGCACCACGGAAGGCCGTGGATGCCATTCCAGCCTGGCATCAGGAACATCTTCCTTGGGGTAAGGACGCTGTTTACCACCCCCAGAGCCCCCAGAACCTGTTGTTAGTTACCTGGGAGGGCAGTCCTGCTCGTGGCACTTCTTCTGACGCCCGTGGGGCTGCGTTGCTGGGTCACAGAAGGAGTTCTTGGTGGCTCCGCTCCCCCTCCACATGCAGTGGGCCATCTGCCGCCGCACCCCTTCGGAGAAACACACACAAAACAAGGAGCTGTAATCCCACCCTGCAGGCTAGTGAGGAACTGCAGATACCGGCCAGGTACGTGCACCCTTCACTCAAGCTGAAACGGTTAAGCCAAGCCCTTTTGGATCAGCTCAGAGCTCAAGTGACATATTAGAAAGCACTTTCCTTAATGTATCTGTTAGCCTCAGAAAGGCCTCCTGCAGGCCCTCAAACAAGTTTAAATGGCTGTGAAGGGTTCTTGAGTTACCCACAGACAAGAGAAAACACAGCAGAATCCGGTTATTCCCAGCAAGCCTGGTTTTGCTGCTTTGTTCGTTGGGAAGACAAACACAGTTTGTTATAAGTTCGTTTGAGCAGAACACAAAGCAGAGTTACAGAATAACCCTCTGACTCTTAATGCGAATTCAACTTTCAAGAAATTTTGGTATACATTTTGACTGGAATCGATGATGAAAAAGGCCTTATTTTTTTTTAAGTAAGTAATACAAAGCATTCAGCACAAGAGGCAAAGCACAGAGATGAAGAGACACACAGAAACAATCCATACAAATAATCTGGGTTATTTCCTAACATTTCCGTTTGTACAAAATCCCACTCATTTAACAGAAAAAAACATGAACCAAAATACTACATCACCCTAGTAATGTGAATCTAAAGAAAGCCAGTTTCCAGGGGCCCCCTTCCTACATAGTTCTGCAATAATTTGAGGCAGACGTCTTGTGGCAATCCAATGTAAACGAAGTACTGTAATATTACCATTTGAAAGATTGCAGTGAGACCAATATGGAGGCATTAAAATAGTCCAAACAAATCTTAAGGACTAAAAAGACTGACAAAGCATTTATTAACTCTCATTAAATTAACTGTGCTATTAATTCACAGCAATTAATACACATATGGTAGATCACTGCACCTCTAGAACTTTTATCCTTCTCCTGGGATGCACAAGACCTAACAGCACTGTTATCGTGGCATCAAGGTTAGATTATTTCGTATGTTTAGGAAACAAGCTTTTCCTTTCTTCAGGCCTCCTGATAACTAGTGGGGGAAACTTTGTGAAAGATAGGAAGAGCAATCCATAGAAAATAATTGGGAAATAGTAATATATTTCTCTGCAACACATATACTCATAAGATCACAAAAATGTTAAGGTTGGAAAAACCCCGCAGGATCAACAAACACAGTCATTAATCCTGCACTGGTTCAAAAACACAGAATAGAGTTTTGCATGCAGATTTGGGTCATTTAATAGAAACCAGTGGAAACCTATATCCCATTTTTTATCACCAGAGAACATCAGGTATCTGAGGAAATACTTTCACTTTTTGATTACTTTCAGACTTCTGAGTGAGACATATAAAACAACTACTGACTACAGCACAAGATTCAATGACTGACTTTGCTCCAGTCATTTATGAGGGCTGATTTCTAGAACAGTGATTAGTGTCACCTGTAGGGGAAGATTAAGGGACTGAGCCATTCAAGCTCCAGGGTCCATGGTGTGGAAGCCGCTGCAAGACTGCAGTAAGTCTGGACATGGTGATCTCTTAATTGTAGGTGACTTCAAACAGGAAAAAGCTTTCTGGCTCAGCATTGGACTCCCAGGGAGCAGTGCTCTCTTTTATGCTCTGGTATAAATGTGACTAGAAAATTTAGCAACCTTTCTGCTTGCTGTAAACAAAGCAGTTCCCAGAAATGTTTCTGGCCCTTTCAAAATCATGATATGTTGCTGTTACAAATACAAACAACAAGGAATCTTTGGCTTTGATAAATTTTTTGTGTCATTTCAGCTGCTGCAATTCACTTTAAAGTCCCTATAAACCTTTGCAATAGTTTTTCTTTGAAGCTGTACATTCTCATAAAATAATCAGCTGACAAATGAACTAGTTTATTCTAACAAACAACTTCTTTATGAAAGTTATGCGAACATCCACTGCAGTTTCAAAACCTCTGGCAGTTCAGCTCCAAAGTTGGAAGGAATCCTATATGCATGTATCAATATACATGTATAAATGTAGGTTTACATGTTATGACATAATGAAACATTTGGTTTTGTCAGCTTGAGCAAGTTGAACTAGAAAACACTGCAAAGTAAACAACTAGTCACTACTGACCCTGCCCTAGCAAGTACTTACACAGTTATATAAATTAAGTGGGTAGTATCCTATTCAAGCCACAGATTAAAAATTCTAAATATACTGAAACGTCAGTAATATTTGAAACTCAAACTTTAATTCTAAAGTCTAAGGACTACTGTTTTGAGAGGTAGCTGTTTTCCTCCCTTCACCACTTTTACCTATCTCTGACCTCAACGCTGACTAGTTCACCTGATGTGTACTATCTCAGCACTGTGAAAAAACCCTACAAGTATTTCTGGGAAAGACAGGAGAAACAAAAGAAGATAATTGTCAGATCAGAGAATAATCTTCATTTCACTAAATCTGCTCAGAGATTCCTTCTACTTCTCCGTGACACTTCATCCCTAACACAAGACTAGATGTGAGGCTGACCCACACAGATCTTGATTTCTCACTTGGTTTGCAAAGAAAGGTACCAGTTCAAATCATCTGGGTGTGAAACGCTTTGAAAGAGAGATTGGAAATCTTTATGCTGCAGAGCTCTCAGTTTGAGCTGTAAACAACAGAAATGAAGGATCACAAGCAAGTGTATAAAAGGTGTATGAGCAAAAAACATGTTTGATTTTAGAGCTCATTTGAACATGCCTGAGTTGTGTGCACTTAGATCCTCTGCAAGGAGTTCACTTTGTATTTGAATGAGCAAATTATATTCTGTGCATGCACAAGTTATGCACAGAATACAAGTGCCAATTTTTACATTCTCAATGCTATAAAAACTCAGACCCACAACAATGAATGAAAACAAATGGCCTTTGTATTCTAAAATCAACATTGCAGGTTTAGGAACACTTGGAGATAATTTTGCAAAGCAGCCTTTATAAAAGTTGTGAAGGATTTAGAGGGCAAGTAACAGTTAGCCCCCTCCCAAAAATCGGAGTTAAGTCCTCTTGCAGAGCTTTGAAAATCTGCCAATTACTGATGCTATCTATGGAGAAACCAATTTTTTATATTGGCTAATATTCTCCTTTAGTTGCAGCTGTGCTGTGCAATGCTTTTTGTTACATTTAATGCCACTCAAAGCTGGTTCTAAGAAATAAGATTAAACCCTTTAGACAAGGAGGAACTATTTAGACTTGTAATTCCAACATTACCCATTCCGTGATTATTTAAAGAAGGAATAATAAGTAGTTGGTCTAGAAAAGAACCTCAGTGACACATTTAATTTAATCAGCACATAAAAAAGTTTACAGGCTCTACCCGCTGTCTTGACAGCAGGCTCGGGTGGGACAGCTCTTGTCCAGAGGGTGCAGCAGTTTGCAGGACAGCAGTGTGCACACATTCTGACTACAAAGCAATTCCTTTCAGCATAAAGCAAATGGCAGGAAGAGATTCAACTTGTCCAGCACAGAGGACAGAGAAAAGGTTAGGACTTTTATTACAAATTATCCTCTTTGATGCTTGTTTTCCATGAACTGGATTGCAGTGTAATTACTTATCTATTTTCTACATTGCAAATGAATAACAGGTTTTGCAATGTACTCTCCTTTTCCCTGCATGCAGTATTAGGTATACTTGCTACAGAAAACATTGATTTTTCAGAGAGTATTTTTTTCCCTTTTCAGTGGTGTTACAGTAGACTGACCAGAGACTTCTTTGACACTACAGCATATGGGAGTACATGAAGGAAATGAAGGAAGCCACAAGAACATTTGAATCTTCTGTTTCTCCACTGCAGTACAGCAGAAGGAGAAGGATATGCATCAGGACATGGCATGGAGCTACCTTGAGACCAAGAATCTGGGGGAAAATATGTCCAGGGAGCAGCCCTGGGTTCAATCTGGGAAGAGACAGCTTCACTCTACAAAGTCATTATTCATCACTGGAACTTCTTCCAGGTAGATTTCCCCTGGGTAAGGAGCTGCACCATAGGGTTAACACCATATTTTTTTTTTCTTAAGTATGATGAAGCTTTCCTGCATCAGTCCATTATCCTACCTGTAGCCCAATTTGTTATTCCCTAATGCAAATTTTCTTTCTTGGCTCCAGAAAGGATATGTTTGTACTGTCCTGATTCCTGTGGCTACCAAAGGCTGAAGTACCCTTGGATTTATTGTTGTGTTTTTGACCAGTGGTGATAAAAGGACCTGTGCTGGATCTTTGGCAGGTCCAGGTTTGCCAAGAGAACAGAAGTCTAGGTAAGGATCAATTTCTCCCAGTGGCTGCAGCTGTCAAAGTCAGTTCAACAGTTTATCTTTCTTGGTCCTCCTTTTTTAATCTAAAAACATTGGTTTATTGTATACCAAATGGTAATTGCAATAATCCTTAAAAGCTATTTGCCATTAACATTAGGCTAAATAAATACAGCTTTTCGTATTCATCTCTCTGTAGGCTTGTCTTCAGTAAGAATTGTCATGCAGCACACCGATAGCAGAAGATGATCTTGTCTACTTCAGTGCACTTTTATCTTATAAACTTTTAAGAACACTTCAAATGCCAGTGATTTGGTACAACAAATGTGCAGCTGTGAACAGCAGTAAGTTCTGAATCTAAACCAAGTGAACATGCACATAAAATCAACTGCATCATTCACAACCTGAAGGAAGTTTTGTGGAAGTCAGCTGCAAATCAGGGAGAACTTCTTCACTGAAAGGGTAGTCAAGCATTGGAACAAGGTCCCAGGAAAATGGTGGAGTCACCATCCCTGGGAGTGTTCTAGAAACAACTGGATGTGGCACCTGGGGTCATGGTTTAGTTGATAAGGTCATGTTTGGTCAAAGCTTGGACTCCATGACCTTGCAGGTGTTTTCCAACCGTAATGGTGCTATGAATAGTGATGCTGGTCCACATCCCGATGGACCAGAGCACAACCAAATAAAAGGTGTACCTGCAGAGACCTGCACGCAGATTGGCATGTCAGATTATCCCTGCTCCAAGTGATGCATTGGAGCTTTGTGCCAGAATTTCTCTGTTTTAATGGGCATGGAGTGAGAGAAAACATCCTGACTGCATCACTGCACTAGTAAACTACATCTTCCTTTAGACCTGTCCACTTACTTTCCTAAGCATCTGCATCTCAGAGGAAAGAGTGCTACAGGTTTATTAGTTTCTTTTCTTTTGTCCATGAAGGAATGCAGAGAACTGGTCAGGTGTCTGTGCCCTTCATGAACTGGGATGCACCTCTTGATTCCCCTTCCAACTGATGCTTCCAAGTCCATAACCTTGTATGAAACACATGATTTGTACTTATACAAACGCAATAAGCTCAAAAAACATTTTTTAAGAGCACAAATGCAGCAAACAGAGGAAGTCAATTAGTAAATAAAAATTGAAAAAACCTCACATACCACAGTTCTCTATCTAAGTAACCCACGTGGCAGTTGGAAATCAAAGCCACATCATACATTTTGTTAGCCAGAAGAGAGTACATAGGGCTACAATCTACCTAGTGAGAAACAGTTCTGGGAAAACTGCAGCTAATGTAAAAAGAACTTTAAAACAGCATAATAAACAGTCTACTAACACATTCCCCTTCTCTCCCCTTTTTATCACAACAAATTTTACATTAAAAATGACTCACAACTAGGCAGGTATCAGAACTAAAACTTACAGCACACAATTAAGCAAAACACAAACAAAAAAAAATATCACAGTTTCTATCTACTCAAGCATACATATATAGGAATGAACACACATTTCTATGATATGTTGGTTATATATATAAAAATATTTTTTAGCCAATATGTGGATGGTATTGGGATGGGATATTTTACACTAGGCTTCTAAAAGTTCTTCTTTTAATCTTATAAAATTAGGTCATAAAATGCCTTTTGTCCAAACCACTGAAAATGCATTTAGTGTCTTCCCTGACAGGAGAGACTTAAAAATGTTACTCCTGCAATCATCACTACTTTTAGAAACACATTTGGATTTGTTACAACACTTGTTTGTTCCTTTTTTTCCACAAAGTAGTCAAAAAAGCAGGAATTACCAAAAACCACTAACAGTACTCTAGCATTAGAAAAGGGCTCTCTCACATTATTGGTCTGGTTGTAACACTGATCTTCTACTCTTCTGTACAGTTTTCACACTGTACAGAATGGCCAAAGAACAAGGTTAGGGTTGTATCTCCAGAATTCTTTTACTGTCCTATGAAAATCAGGAGTTAATTCAGACAGAAGGCTACAATTCCTTTCCCCTAAGTTCAGACTTCCCTTCATATACAACCTTTTCCTCACATTTTCAAAATTATTCCCACAATAGACGGATTAAAAAAAAAATTACTTTTGTAAAGATTTGGTTTCTTTATCCTTATTGTTGGTTTACTACAAATATTAACTTAATCTCATTGATGTTAGCTACTTCAGAGGAAGTTCTGCTAGCATTTTGTGTGAGTTACCAGAAGCCAACTTTTAGACCTGTTGTTAAATGCTACTTCACAGTAGGATTCTGCTTGTCTGGTTTAATGGTTTTGCAGTGGTACCCAAGTCATTGCCAAACTGGCCAAAGACATGGAAGTTCTCAAGACTAATTGCAAGTAAGCAATTATTGAGCAACGCACAAAAAAGACTTGCTACTTGTCAAGTAATGAAATGTAGATTATTTTCTGCAATTATTATGTTGAAAAGACTTAATAGGGAAACAATAGTAGGTCATAAATTTGTATTGCTGGAAAGAAGGGCTGTGGTGAACAGTATCAACAAAAATTATGAGGAAAAGAAAACCATATCTTCTTTTTTTTATACACAGAAGCTGATAATTTCAGGGCACGTGTTTTAGAAACCTATTTGACTTACATAATTTTAAAAATTTTTATTTAAAAGTCAAAATACATTATTCACAGAATCACAGAATGGCTGGGTTGGAAGGGACCTCTGGAGAACATGTAGTCCAACCCCCCTGGTGAAGCAGGGTCACATGGAATAAGCTGCACAGGATCACAACCAGGCAGATTTTGAATGTCTCCAGAGAAGGAGATTCCACAGCCTCTCTGGGTTGCTTGTTCCAGTGCTCTGCTACCTGCTACCCTCAAAGTAAATGAGTTATTCTTCACATTATTTTTGTAACCATGTGACTTGATTTCCCACTAAATACAGAATAAAGAACGTTACCTCTTTGAGGACTATGTCTGCAATGAAGGCAAACAGTAAAAGAAAAAGGAAATGAGGAATTACCTCTTCCACAGGTAACACTGCAGGCTGTCCACTCTCCATATTGCCAAAAATACTCTGGCTCTCCAATTTCATTCTCATTACTTTCTTCTTTCCGTACAGTGTATTCATATTCGATTCCATGGTTAGTTTCTTGAAAAAGTAGCTGGAGAGAGTGGGGTTTATTAATTGTTTAATTAATAATGTACTGGTCAAAGGCTCTCAAAGTGTGAAACTGTAAGAATTAAAGCTGCCCATATTGGAGTCTGCTACCAGTTCAGAGAAGCAGACTTGCAAAATTTCCACTTCTATGTTGACAGTGGCATACATGAATCTCTCAAAGACACAGCTGGTTACCATGCACTTCTGCAAACACAGATGAGAATAAATGAGTCACCATAATTGATATTCTATTGACTATAAGAAAAGAAAATGTAAAGTCCATCCAAAGGATCCCTTTGCTGCTGATTAAGAGCTATTGCCTATCCCCATTACAAATTATTATCTTCCTACCTTCTGAAATAGCTGTTACAAAACAACCATTAAGAGAGAAAATTACAGATGCTATTCAGACACTGCCTTAATATTATTTTCTAGTGTTTCTGAATTAGGAAGAAAAATTCCAACTGAGAAGAGGCACTCAAGAAATTTAACTGAGAGGGAGAACGTAAACATCATCAAGGGATAAACAACTTCGGCCATGAACTTTTACTCTTCTTCCCAATTGTACTAAAAGCGAAGCCTGAGCACTTGTTAATTTTGTCTTCTCACCAGAGATTCAAAGTATGAAAGTGGTCTCCCATCACACCCCTAACACTTCTTTTAACTGCATGGTGGATATACATGCAAACAAGCCATGAGAGATACTTCCAAAGATCAAAGGGCCAATTCCAAATTATTTTTTCATAACTGACAGAAGCTGGTTATGTTTAAGTCAGAATCTACAAAGCAACATGAAGGAAGCAAAAGAACGAGGCCTCTGTGGATGTTAATTGGGTCAGTTTCACTTACTATAAGCTATTAGCCCATCCACGTAATGCTGCATATGCTTTTCTTGCTCTGTGTAAGCTGTCACTGCTGTCAGCCGTCCCTAGCTCTCACTGTTCACAGCCTGACATCAGCTCCCTTTTTGTGACAACCTATTTTTCATCTGGATCAGGTTTACATCACAGCCATGTGTTGGTCAAATTTGGTACAAGAGACAAGAAAGTTTGGGCAAAGGACTGACCAACTAAAGGAAACAGGATCCCTGTCCTAGTGGCAGCACAAGATTATATCAGCTTAAACAAATATTGGAGTACAATGCAGGACATGTGTTCTTAGGCGGGATGAACAACCCTCAAAAGCAAGGTGCTTATTTCTCTCCAAAACAGCTTAACTATGTTTTTTTTTCAAGACAGCACATTAATAGTGGTTTATATACCAACATACATATTTTCCCAGCCCCACTTTGAGGGCCCCAGCACATTCTGCTGCCATTCAAATGAGCAGGTTCTGCTCGTGATCTCCTGTTTACCTGAATCCATATTGATTCATTGGTGGGTCCTGGAGCAGTCAGATTTTCTAGATCTCCTGTTCTGTCATACTGAAATATTGTGCCTGCCACTTTGTATTCACCATTCCACTGGATGATAAAGCCTCCATTCAGGTAGTATTTTTCTGGGTCTTTGCTTCGCACAGCAAGGAAATTTCCTGATTCTGTAACTTCCATGACTTTGATTCCCCTTGCGCCTTTTGGAATTAGCCCAATATCAACATATCCTAAGAGACAAGAAGAATTTATGGAGATGAACAAGAGAAATGTCAGTGCATTTTACTTACTCGTAAGATGATTAAAACAACAGCTTTACTTGAAAAAATACACAAATGTGCTGTCACAGAGCTAGTGTTTCAGTTTGCTAATAGTGTGACTTTCCAAGTCAGGGTTTCTAGTATCAGCTGGGGAAGAGTGTTTAGGCAATGCCAGTGGCATTTAGAAGGGATGCGGTGATGAATGACTTTCTGAGCTGTGCCGGGGGAAATCTACTCCACATATGAGCATCAACATTCCCACAACAATGCCCAAAGGCTCTGGCATACTGTAATCTGGAGAAATGCCAAGGAGTTCCAGCAAGTTAACAGCCTGTTGTGGGAAAGATTTTTTTCAGTTTCCAAAGAATATTTTCATCTGTACCCAGTGTACAGGTATGTACGGAATTCCACATACCTTCTCTTAAGGAACTTAACTTCTCTGTGACTGTCTGTCTTACTACGACAACGAAAAGAATGTTATTCAAATGCCTCAAATTACTACTATAAAGTGAACACATTTTTAAAATAAACGATCAGTTTTCATAACAAAGTTCAAGGTCTCTTCATGTGTAGGTATCTGTTTAGAGATTTTTGGTCTGTGTGTTAAGAATGACCCAAAGCATCTACTACAGAATTCTGTTCACATCACAAGCAGAATGTGACAGCAGAATCTGTGCTTCTCACCTTACAGGAAGCTGCTGTTGTTGCTGCCACCAAATCATAAAAATAGGAAGTTCACATGAACTTGAACACAAACACAGGTAGCTCTCTTGTTACTGCCCCTAGCTGAGCTCTAGAAATTAAGTGGATGACATTGCTACAAGCTGCTGCACTGGGAGTGTGAGCTGCATTTTGTGCTGGTTTACTTCAAGACTGGAACATGAGTTCCCCAGTTCTCATCACACCCTTCTGAGGTCATGAATTAAATTCTGAGACTCACATCTTGTTCAGCTTGTGAAATGAGCTTATCACCTTTGATTACTCACTCACACGAGTGAGATAAACCACACTGGGCATGCTAAGCAATCTTCAGTATCAATGTTCTTCACCTACGAGAACTACTTATATGCTGTACAACAACCTGCTTCTGTAAATAAGAGTCTTTAACATCTGAATTTTCTTTGTAGCTCTTTTGTGGTGTATTAAATATTGGTTAAAATTTCATGTGCTGCATGTGGTACAAAACAGACTCTGTCTACTTCAGGTCTTTCCTAATTACGTGGATAATATCTAATTATATATATGGATTTCTAGTGATTGATGTTTAAGAAGGAGCATTTTCTGAATGTTACCTTTGCAAGTCTCCTAGACTGACTGTGGAAATCCAAACATTTTTTTCTAAGTGAATGAAGTAACAAAACCTGGAAGCCCACTGAATGATTTTTATTTTTCAGGAAATCAGTGGTCTAGGTCTATTCTAAGTAACCAAGTCTAATGATTCTCCCAAATGTTCTATTCATTCAGTGAAGACATGTTATGAACACAGTGTGTGATCATGTAACTAAAGGTTTGATTAGAAGGCATACTTACAACCAAGACAAATTAACACAGCATGGAAAATCTTAATTATGTCACATCCTGACAGCTTGGCTTTGTAATGCTGGTGTCCTTTTACAGTAGGGTTGGGTTGAGGTTTTTTTAGGTTTTTTAAATTAAGTTAGAATGACAGTTGTTCAAAACACAAAGCATAAAAACTGTAAAACAATTTTTGTTCCATTGCAAAACAAAATCAGTATATCCTTTCAAGATTTTGCACAGTTATTTTTGTCTGAATCACCTGCTGCTGCTCATTAACCTTATTTCAAATGAATTGCAACTGTCTGGTAAGGGAAGTTACCATTTGTTCAGTGTATCACACTGCCTTCCCCCTGGCCCTCACAACCAGCTAAATTACTTCCTGATTTCCCAGAGCCTCTCTCTGATTCCCAATAAACACTATCTGATTTTGAAAGGAAAGCTAATCAGCAGCAAGCTTCTGAGTTTGTCACTCAACATAATAAATTTTTGTTTAAATTTTTGTGGATGGTGTTTATGTAATTGTTCCTGGTTATGTGGTTTCATTTGAGAAGGATCTAAAGATCCAAGAGTCAGTAACAGTCAAATTGTCAGCTGTCTTACCTACACACTGGGCTCATTAAATCCTGGAGCAACCCTATTCTGGGTGCTTCTGCACACCTGTGAATTGGCAACCCTCAGATGCTATTAATCCTTCCCTTTTTAATGAAAATTAAATCTATATGCTCCCAAAACAGACATGAACAAAATCATGAAATGCTTGCTGTATGCACAGCTCTATAAGGACTGAAAAAGTTGTTTCTCCTTTCCCACTTCTGTGAGAAAATAACAGTTTTACTCAGGCCATTAGCACAGCATTGCTAATGATCAAATGATGACCAGGTCTGACTGTTTGTCCTTATCACAACAGCTCACCTTCCTACACTCCAGGCTTTTGCAAGCCTCTCTTAAAAATACACATTCCTGAGGCACAACTTTCCTCTAAACCAAGCTCTAGACACTATCATGACTTCTCTGCCCAGGCTTGACCTTCTTCCTTTTCCATGCCCAGCTGTTGCCGCAACCTTTCTGCCACCAAAGTTCAGTAGAAGCAACTTAAATGATTTTCAAACAAACTCCCAGAAAACAAGGTGGCCAATATTAATGTCAACAGCTGAGACACTGTGTTCATATTAGACCTCTGATTTGTTTTCCACCATGAAACTCCAATAGAAGCCATTATAAAGATGATGCAGCCACGCCTGTGGCTCTGTTGGATGCCCCTGGATTGCTATTCCCATTTTTTCATACATGAGAAAAACAGAGACTTTTAAAGAAAATATAAGTAATAATACAGATTTCAAAGCTTTTCTTTCTGACCACGAGGCAGTACAACTTATAAGAAGACTTCTAAGAAGGCTTCCTCAGGCAAAACTGATCACCCTGCCTTTCACCTTCAGTGAAAGGCTGAATTATTAAAACTCTTCCCTAGCATTTCATTAGTCATGGCAACTGAGTCAACTCAGTCAGACAACACACACTGCTGCAGCACTGGACCAAGAAGGGCCCTGCTGGACTGAGGCTCTGAACAAAAATTTAAATCAGAATATATTAGCTTTGTGTTTGTATTTTTCTATGCCACTGGACACAGAAAACCTTTTCAAATCTTCTTTGCCAGTGACTGGCAGCATGCTTTGGTACAGTTTTGTTACCTATGGTGAATCCATGGGCCTGAAGTTTCTATGTTTACATAAACTGCTCAGCAGCCACTCTGCCATAAAATCTGACAAACCACTGACAATGTATCTGTCAGACACAAAAAGTAAACAGGTATTGTGAACAAAGCCTTTTTTTCCTTTTCCCAGTTTTAACACTTGTGCACATCAGTGAAATCCACATGTTGTCCTGAAGAGCCCACCAACCTCTGACATGCCTGACATTTTTCCTTTTTCCATCTGCAATGGAGTCAATGCACAGAGAAGGGAGAGAATCTGCAGAATCAATAGGTTTTTTACTGAATCTAAAGAAAGCATTGAAATAATTTTACTTAACACTCAGTATCCCTCAGCAACACCTGTCAGTGAGGCTGACTGAATCTTGTGGCAAGGAAAAACTAAGTAAATATAAAACACAAAATTAATTTAAATAAAATAAAAGGCACTTATTCTTTTATAAGTTACAGTACTGGACCTTTTACGTAAAATTGTTATTCAGAAATAAAGTTCACATCTTTAGCCTTGGAAAGCTCCCACACATTCAAAGGCAGAGTGAATTTTAGATTTGCAGAAGCAGAAGATTAGAGGCTGAAGGATTACTGTTGTATTGAAAGAGAGTGAACTCTAGATTTTCCTTTGTATGAAACCTTCACTGCTTCAGGATTCCAGTTGTCTTCACAGCTCACCTTTGCAACACAAAGAGAAGGAAAGCACTCTCAAGTACAGAAAAAACCCCTGAAATATTAAAGCAGATTTTACCCCAAGCTTTGGAAAATCTGGTCAAACTAGCTCTAAATTAGTAGCCAGAATCATACTTGTGCAAGGCAGAACTATCGTATTCAAAAAACCCCACAAACCCTAAAGTCAGTCTAAGGTACTGCAATTTCACCCCCCTCAGTAAAATGGTACCAGTTACTGATTTTGAGACTTCTCATCTCTGCATCAGCCTCCTTCTTCAGCTGCAGACCTTACTCCAAGCATAACTCCTCAATGCCTTCTCTTCTCACCTCTGCCCCTCTTGTCCTGGTCTGCCACTGAAAGCTGTTCATCTCAGCCCTCCCTTCATCTCCAGCTCACTGCCGTATTTCTTACTCATTTTTAGTCCCACTCCTGCTTCCAGACTCTATCTCCCATTCATCCCACGCAAGTCAACTTAAAGCCTGAATGTCTCACTACCATCAGTGAAGTCAGACTCAGTCCCCCAAGGGCTTATTCATCCCACTTCAGCCCTGCAAGGAGTTACTCTTCTCCCTTTTATGATGCTCAGAAATAAATCCCCAAGCCACTCACTCGAGCATTTGCTTGGTGCTTTCCCCTTTACAGATGTTAGGTCCAGATGTTTCAAGATGGCAAACTACATTCACTTTGCAAATGCACTTTTGGATTTTGTTGTTAACTGCATAACTTGCGTAGGACCTCTCGGGTCTCTGACAAGTTTTGTAAGACAAGGGGCACTTAATAAGCACAGAGCATGCATTTTTTTTCTGACAGAAGTATGATTCACTGAAACATTCATTTACAATTTCCTATGCAGATGATCACTCAAATTTCAATTATGTCCTGGGGTGACTTTATGATGCTTGTATCTCCAACTGTCTGCTCTGTTTATGCTGGATATTAAGTTCTGCACCTTCCTGAGGGGCTTCAAGAGCGAAAAGGGGAGAAGACGCTGCAGTCTGTTTGCAGACCCTGCGCTTGCTCCCCTCATCCTCCTCACGGACTGCCTTGTCTGCAGCATGGACAGCAGGAGAGAGCTCTCTGCTTTTAGTTAGCTTCTAGCTAGCTGAGGCAGAGAAGTTCCCCAGACTGTGGCTTTTCTTTTTCTTGGAACTGATCAGCCTGCTCTGGACTGAAAACCCCGAAGAGCACCGGGAGTTCACACCTGTGTCCCACCGGGGCCTGGGACGTGGCATTTTCCAGCACAGGAGGGACTGATAAGGGACTGAACGAGATGAGCTACATCCCACAACAAGGACTTTCTGGATTTTCCATCTCTTCAGAACTGCAAGAGGTTGTATTGCTTAGCATTAATGATTTTTTTAATGCTTTTGAATACTTTGCTTGTTAAATAAACAGGTTTTTCCACTTTTCACCAAGGAAATCTTTTCATGAACCAGCTGGGGGAGGGGCTGTTTGAATTTTGCTTTCTAGAGGGACCCCACTTGGAAGTTTCCTCCCAAATTTGCCCTAAACCAGGACAAATGAGAAGCACTTTTATCATTTTTACATAGAGAAACGACTTCACCAATTTAAAGGAACAATCCATATTACCAAATCCTTCACTTTGATTAAACATCATCTTCACTGTGTGACAAGCAGAGCCGTCTCCCAGGCAAACTCCACACTGGTCTTCTGTTGCATTGGAATTTATCTCATAATCACAGCCAACAGCCTAGAAGGAAAAACAGTCTCAGAATAAATGCAGCCTCCAGAACGAATTACTGAGAGCTCATCTATTACTGCACTTGTGAGAAGGGGAGTAGTATATATCCTGTACAGTGTATTACACCAAGGTGAAAAACAAATTAACATACAAGAACCATCACCACGTCACAAAACATACAGTAATGACCAATTACTTGAGACAGAAATGTGCCACCCAAATGGCCTTATTATCTGGGACTGGCCACTACATCTAGGATTTGTGTCTGCTTTCTTACATCATAGAGCCATCCACAGATTCCTGGGAATACAATGCAGTACAAGAACAGAAATTTCTGCCAGCTTTTTGTGGCCATCTCACAGCACAGAACCTCTGCTACAGTCAACCTCGCTGGCAAAGTGAAACTCTTCAGCAGGCATAAAGGTTTAAATCCATGACTTTCCAGCTTGCCGGCATAGGGGCATGGGTCAAGATAGAGTGGGTCAAGTTCTAGTAAAGACTGATTTTCCAGTTTATGCTTGCTACAGGGAGAAAGTCAGACAAAAACTTATTCATCCTGAGTCAGGAAATAACTTCTTCCTTGTCCAGCCCAAAAATTCTGTGGTCTAATGTTAAATTTCAACAGAACTTTCATTTGGTTTCAGGATTTTTTTCTGCCTTTTTTCAAAAACAAGCAAGATTGCAAAACAACATAATGTCCAACATTTAGTGGTTGTTAACAGTATCTAAGATACCTGAAGGCATGTGATATAGAGGAATAGCCAGAAGTCTGGTAGTATGTAAATGTTTTGTCTCAGTTTGAGATAGGGGGTACAGTATCACTAAGTCACTCCAAGAGAGGTTTTCTCAGTTGATTTTTCTCAAAATAAGCTTTCAGGTGCTATACCTGCCAACTTGTCTAACACCCTCTTGATGTAAGAAAATCTGATGTATGAACCTTTTTGATATTGATCCTATATTACCTTCAGTACATCACCTACTATAATTTTCTGCAAGCTTCTGGCAGGAAAACCCATCTATTAGAGTAACCTAGATATACAGACTCCTGCATTCTCTAGTCTTTTTCTATTATTTTCAGCTTAAGAAACACCTCAACATTTGTGTAAGTGCCAGTGATGTAACGAACAATTAGAGAAACTCTGAAAAACAGAAGCAAGGAAAGGCCTCAAGCCACAGATGATGCCAAACTGCATCACTTTAAAGAAGATTCAAAAAAAAGATGCAGCCATCCATCACTTACTGCCAATTCATATCCAGCACCTTTCACACCAGCTTTGAAAAGTCACAGCCATGCCAAAAGGTTCTGCGGCAGCCTTAGCTTCTCCCTTCTTTCAGTGAAGGCCACTTTCAAAAATGAAAGGATTTGTAATGTCTTGCACATAGACAGATCCTGGCACCAAGGACCACACTTAGGAGCAGTACAGAAGGTTACAGGATGCGTTAGCAAGGTGACTAACTTTTTGCCTCAAAGTATGTACTTATTTGACCAAGGATGTATTTAATAACTATTCAGAATACACAGATGCCACTGCTACACAAACAGGATGATTCTTAATCTTTCCAAGAGTTCAGATCTGTCCCTGCACCAGTTTATCTTTGATACTTCCTAATAATTTAGAGAGGCTCTAGTGTTGCTGTTTTCTCAGAGTGATGCATACCACAGTACATCTACTGTACTATCAGTACATCTGTTAATCATCTGCAAACAGTGAAGTCATAGTTATCTGGTTTATGATTAGACCAGAGAAACAATAAGACACTCTGGAGAGTCATGGAAGTTAAAGTTTATTTTCTATACTATGCACATATACACTTGAACAGAAAGGTGGACAAAGTCTGAACATGGAACCCTTTTGCTTTGTACTTTGCTATTAGAAAATAAGATGAATGACTGCTGGAAGCTTCTCCTTTGAACTTCTCTAAAAATTACTTGTCTTCAAATTGCATAATTTTTGCCCAATTATCATTTTCTGGAAGAAAATTCATATTTTGGAAAAGGTTTCTGTCCATCTTTATTTATTGTGCCTTCTTGTTTGAGAGGCTGCACAGAGAATTAATTTATCTAGTTCACACAGTCAATCAGATACTTTGAAACGAACATCTCTGAGCATACTTTCCTTCCAAGCAGTGTGATGTAAAAACCCCCAAAAGTTTAACTAATTAGTTCTGATTAGAACTGCTGCAGCCCTGGCTCTAATTAAGATGGCAGCACCACAGTATCATCACTTCCCTGCCTCAGCAGTGCCAATCAGTGCTTCTGCATGGGCTGTTCTCCATCAGCTCAGATCTTTCCCACTACACCATTTCCTTTAGCAACAGATCTATGGCATCAAGATATGGCACTGTTGTGATATGAAGGGAATCCCTTTGTCCCTTCCAATAATAACAGCAGAAGTTTGTGTTCCAGTGTTCTTCTGATATTAGAAACAGTTTGTATATGATCAGACGTGTCCCTTATCTATATATGCAACATTCCTATACATTCCTGGGGTTTTGGAATGAGGCAAGAATGAGGGAGGCCTGACAATTTACTCTGCTACAGTAAATAAAGGCTTTGTTTTATTCCCCAGCCCTGGGGTGCTGCTGGTGCTGCCATGACCTTCACTTCTAACAGCAGGACCTCATCTTACAAAGCTATTAAAAACCAACACAAAGCAATATTCTGATGTGTCAGAATGAACAGCATTCATTTACTCTAGATACATTTCCATTAACTTTAATTTCCAGACCATGTTTGCCTTTACCACTCCAGTGAATACCACATTATTTTTGCCATCCATTAGAATAATTCCAAGATGTTTCATTCTGCTTTTTACTTACTTTCCTCATTATTCTTATTCTTGTGGATGCACTTGCTGCATTTTCTGAACATGCCTCAAACTTTCGAGAAGGTCAATATGACCCATTAATGTGCACTTGCAGCCCAGAACTAGATGATATTTAAGGTCCAATCCAACCTGAACCATGCTATGACTCTATGATGAGTTTCTGACAAACAGTTGCTAAGGGAGTTCTGGAGATTAATGCAGGTTATAAAGCAGGAAAGAATATCAGCAGCAATTAGGCTCTGATTTTTTTACACACATTTGTCCTTGTGCACCCTCTGCCTGTGAACCATGCTGTGTAACAGGAACCACTGTGTGCCATGGCATGGGCAATACAACTTAGCATCCCTCCTGCAGCCCTTTGCCATTGTCCCACTCACCATGAGCCTTTCTTTAATGCATCAGAGATCAGCTTTGTTTCTGGTGATAGCACACAGTGCAGAAGCGGATGTAATGACCTGAACTGCCCGGCTGAATTACAGGAAGGAGAAACAATTTATTTCCTGCTGCTCAGTGACTAAAGGGAAAACAGTCAGAGATATTGCCCTGTTTCCATTTCCAGAGGGAGAGGCTTTTGTGTCACATTGGCAATGGAGGGCAGATACAAAGTCCCTGCAGTCACTAAAGGATATGGCGTGGATGTACTGCCTGAATATCCATTATGTGAATGCTACATTGAACTTTAATATCTTCCTTCTTTTTTTCTCTCCCCCACTGAGTCTTCAAATAAAGAAACCATGTTTACTTCACATTGGCCATGATATTGCCCTGAATGGTGTCTTGGGTTTTGTAACCAAAAAAAAAGGTTATTCTATCCCATCTGTTGAAACCCAGTTGGGGAGGTGTTTTTTTTTTCTTTATCTGTTGTAGCTCCAGAAGGGAGGGGGTAACTGCCTTTTCTGATAATAAGCCAGCTGTTAAAACCGGGTGGGGTATTGTTTCTTATCTCTGCTCAGTCTTCCACTACCTCCGTGGGGATATCTTCTGTTAATGGGCCATCAAAGCTCACCAATGACATGACACATTACATCATTCCATTGTCAGATGGTCTACCCAGGGAGGAGGAGCCAAACCATTTCCATCTAGATAAAAAGGAGCAACAGGTGTCACCAGACATCCAGTGTTCCCACAGGACTCCCAAAGGAAGGCTGGACCTATCTCTGGACCCTTTTTCTCTACAGGACCATTTCTATTTCCAACAGGACCACCTCTACTTCCAACAGGACCACATCTGCCACTCCAGGAGGGCTTAGTTTTGGACTTTTTCCAACACCCTGACCAATAGGGTGTCAGGTTGTATTCTGACTCTGTCAGCAGTCTTTTGTATTATTGCATTTATTTTATTTTACTTCTTTTTTTTTCTCTTCCTATTAAATTGTATTTCTGACTTGGAGTGTCTCACTGGTTTTGCTTTCAAACCACTACAAACAGAGAGAAATGTGCCCTGTTGCCAGTAATTTATCTATGTGAGTCTGAATCAAATGTCCTGTTGGACTAGCAGTGGGAGAAGGAAGCTGAACCATAGTGAGAAGCAGTAAAGCTACTGCATAAAAATCCAAGCTGTGTAATCTGCTTTTCATTAAGAGAAAAAAATGGTTCCTTCCCTAGTACTACAAAGCTGTGTAATTCTTCAGTACAATGTTAGTCTCTCAAAATCATAACTGTGAATTGCCTCAGAGAGCAGACCACAGATCTGCATGACTGAAGGTCACTTAAGCCTATAAAAATTCTGTGCAGGAGATGAATGGCTGCTAGAAACATTGGAGATACCAGATCCTCCACCCTCAGTATCTGCACACTCCTGTGGAAAGAACATGTCAGTCTTCACTTGTAGATGATGTGATGGCTTGTACTTAATCAAAAATCCCCATTTATGAATGTATCAGTGTTAAACAACCATCCTCTGGTGGCATTATCTTCACTCTAACACTGGGGGAACACCTAGTGAGAAAAAATTAAGAGTGCAGTAGTGGGTATAATTTAAGCACAGGAATACAGGCTATGTGCTTTAAAGATGTTCTAAATAAAAGGGGGGAAAGGACAACTGAAAAATGAGTGCTAAGGAATGCAGTTAAAAACAAATTAGTCATAGTATAGCTTGATGATTTGAGATTAAGTTATTGACAGATCTTGTCAGATCTCCTGACAGAACTCTTCTTCTGTGTAAGGTCAACGTCGAGAGAGGACCCAGCTATTTTATAGGTCAGGCCTTCAAACACATTAACAATTTTAGTTTGTCTTTGAACGGAAAAGTTCTAATGGAATACCATGCTAACAGTACCTTCCTTCAGCACTGATGCATGGGCAGCACTTCTAAAATATCAGGAGATAGTGGAAAAATTAAAACGACAAAGTGAGTCAGTGCCCTGCCTGTACTTCTCACTTGAAGATACACATTGTGTCTTTGTTACATAGGCCAGCTATGAAAGCATCCAGTATACCTCAGGTAGCTAAAACGAAGCATCTCAATCTATATTTAGCCATCAAGGAAAGATCAGTTTCTCTGATTGCTCTGAACAAAGCCAAACTAGTCGTAGTGTAGCTTGATGATTTGAGATGTCATGAACAAATTCATGACAAACTGCAAAATCAAACTGAAAGCAGATGAATTTAGAGGATGAAATTCTTTATTGGATCTATCTTGTTTAGATATACCCAGGAGGAAAACCCTGAACTCGCTTGATAAAAAATAGCTACTCTACACACCAATCATATGTGAGCAATTTAGACAGTGGATCTAATATCTCACTAATTTAATTTTTTTCTCAATTTCAGACCAAAATGAAATGTTATTTTAGTACTCAGGACAAACGTGAAGTGTTCTTGTGAGATACAGTTCTAAAAACCAGAACAGCACTTTAACACTTGTGAATGGCTATTCCGTATCCTTAGCAACATGCTGCAATCAAACTACGAGAATGATGGACCAGACTAATTATATAAAACACATTTCCTGATTTTTTCTCCATGACCTGTAGTGTATCTATTGTGTTTAGCTAGCTGGACTCAAATACTAGTAAATCAGATGAAGATATATGAAAAAGGTTCTCCTATTTCAGATGAAAGCATGCTATCTTTCAATACTGTGAGCTGTTTGGGTTACCTATTCATCATTTTGTCTCATTTTGCATGGCTATATTGTTTATTCTGTGATTCTGCCTCCAAATGAAACTGTTTGCCAGGAGATGTGAAGCAGCAGTCACCATGTGAAACATTGACAGCCTTGGAGGGAATTTCTCAGAAAGGCTTTGGGTTCACAGAACTGTTAATGCTGAAGTATTTGGGCTCCACAAACTGCAATAAGATTAGCTTCCCTTTCACCTCTGATCTCTCAATTTGGATTAATTGAGTCTTGCTACCTCTAAAATGGGTATAAATCTGAATTGCCACAGGCAAGGTTTCAATACGGAAAGCATATGAAAACTAAAATTAATCACAATGATCCCAGTCCAGATGGGCTGGAAATCAGAAAATAAATGTTTCACAAGGACAGCCCTTCTGAATTTAGTAATTGGTCTCTTCTAAGAGAAGTTCAAAAGCACTGCTATGGTATGCAGCCTCTACTATATGTTTCAATATGGTAAAGATATGATTCATTCTGGCTTGAACCGTTAAAAGCCATCATAGTTCAAAGGCCCATCCTGGCTCTCAGCAAAGATAAGCAGGATCTCTTCACTGTGAACTTGAGCAGGATCTTGCTAACTCCCTTTCATAAATGCAAATCTTGCAAGGAAAACTGAAAACGCATCTTTTATTACTGGTCTCTGGGTCACTAGTTTAGAAGTTTAAAAAGTTTTAAAGTAGAAGTTTAAAAAGAGGGTGTACCAAACACCTAATAAAATATGCAAAGTTTCCATCACCAGAGTCTTTAAGAAAATAATGTGAAAAATGTCAAAAAAGTAATGTAATTTGTAAAGGGATGCAACAGACAACTTCTTGAAGTCCTTTTTAGTTGCATTTTTATACTTTGAGCGTACAACTCCCATACTGGATAAGCTAATGTAGCTTCCACCAAGTCCTGCTTTTGTTTCCAAAGATGCTAAAAGCAAAAAAGCTATCAGGCTTCAAGGAGGTAAAGGACACAAACCCTCAATTTGAAGAAAGAAACCACAGATGTAAATATATCCTCTACAAGAAAAGTACTCATTTTATTTATGAGAAATTGACTAAAAGCAGTGCTATGATTGTGGAGGTTACAGAATTTATAGAACACTCCTTCAAATGCCATACGGACACACATGTGATCCTGGAAATCTGCTACCAGCACACAGAATATGTAGAGACCATTATACTTATTCTTCAAAACACATTATTGAGCCATATACTCTGTGTTTACCCATTATCTCATTGTACAATAGTGTTATACAATAACTCATTGTACAACATTATTCAATTCAATGTTGTAAACTAAAATAATTTTTACTGCCCTCCACTGTAAAGTCTGATCCTATTAAAAGACAGCTCAGAAGAGCTACATGTACGTCGTTAAACTGCATTTTCATAAAAAACCCATGGACAATGGTGACATCAATTACAACCCTAAAGCTACAATATTTTGTGAAAACGTCTCACCAGAAACAGACTTTCTTGAACTGATGTTTTAAAATAATGGGCAAAACCGAGAGAATTTAAAAGGCACCAAAAGTAATCAGCAGTCAGTCTAATAGACTCATTGAAAAGGGTGGAAATTATTCACATCTACTTGGAAAGCTTTTGTTATAAACTTGCTATAAAAATCTGATAAAATGGACTACTTGGCCTTGATCCTACCAAAAAAAATGGTTAAGCATTTTCCCATAGCTTTTTAAAATTAAATTGTAGAGAAAGAAACATGCAAACATACCCAATACCTTACACATGCCATTAATACAGATATCTCGGCTGTGCCTTCCTTCAAAGCAAGGAGTACCATCAGTGACTGCATCCAGCATCTTCTCTGAAAAATGGCCATCTACTGGGCGACAGTGGAGCTCACAGGGGTTTGCTGAAAGGAAAACAAGAACACTCACTCAGGCAATACATCAACAGGACACTGAAGTGCAACACGCAGGGTCTTTGCTGATGGCAGGGCCCTCACTTTTCCTGCCATTTGCCAGAATTGGCAGAATTAGAAGAATTCAGCAGACCCAGGGTGACAGAGGCCTGATAAATAGCACTTGTGTATTTGTGGGAAGCAGGTGGAGGCTGGTGCCCTCACACCTGCATGCTTTCCATGGCTGGTACATCAGCAGCCACTGCTGAGTGAGGCTGCAAGGAGCCCATGAGCTGTGATGGAGAAAGGGATGAGGAACCAGAAAATCCAGCAGTCATCAGTGAAGGGGTGGGATTGCCAAGGACACTGACAAAAAAGTTTTCTATCAGCTGGTTACTGAGTAATTTCAGAGGTAATTTAAACTTTTCATCACCGCTGACAGCCTCTCTCAGAGAGCAGTCAGCTGCTTGCTTCTGATCCTCTGCATCATTCATCCTTTTCATCTACCTATTGGCAACTTAAATAATTTCAAACATTCTTTTTTTCCCTGCTTGACAACTTATGAAATAGGGATAATATTGCAAGTCTGACAGACAGGCTATTTTCAGATAGATGTCCCACAGAAGAGAAAAGCTGTAGCAAGAGCAACCAGTGGCCTCTGAAACAAGATTTTCTGTGATGGATCAGGGCCTTAATCTATTCCATCTATGGAATAAGAAGAGCCAATCACCAACCTCCCTGTCTAACAGACAGACACTGGTCCTTGAGAACCGGAGATTTTGAAACTGAGACATCAGAGAGACTAAGGACACAAGTCTGATAAATAAATTGTGTGCATGGAAGAGCTGAAATCAGGGTTAAAGCAAAGACAGACATAAACCCTGCCTTAACACTCTCTGAAAACTCTCCAGTAGAACCTGAACTATCTGACTGAATTAAAAATCATCCACTGTCATGTTAATGAAGGACATCAACAGAAGACTTGTCTTCAGGTTTTGGTCTATTCAAAGACCCCAGTCTAACCCAGCACTAAAGCAATTTGTTCATGCTCAGCAACCTGAAATACTTTGCTGAGAAAAGCAGTGGCCCTTAAACCCACCAGTCAGCAGTGACTTCAAGGCACCATTATTGAATGATTTTAAAACTATCTCCCTTTGTGCTGTGGAGGTGCTAATGCTGAGTGGGTTTCCTCCTGTGCCTGACAGAGTTGACAGAAGCTGCTCCCTTGGTCTCAGAGGGATGCAGGGTAACTATAAGCCTTCTCCATCCTGGTTGATGAATTTATTTTTATCTTTTCCTCCTTTGTTGTCTTAGTCTGTGTCATAGACAGAACTGTGTTTAAAGAAATTTTTGGTAGTGAGAGAAATGCAAACTTCTGATAATGCAAATAAACTAATTAATTTCCAACAAAAGGATTTATGCTTTTGAAGGAGGAAAATTTGCTCTCATTACTCTGGTTTGTACAGCACCAACATACACACAAAACGACACAGTACAGAGGTGACTACAGCTCCTCCCCTCAAAGTTCTTGCAGCTTAAAAACTGAATCCTGCACAGCCTGAGCTTTGTTCTGTGAATCTCATTCGTGTAAAAAGAAAAACTACAGAACTGAGAACAAAAACAAATAAAAAAAACAAAAAACAAAAAACAAAAAACACAAACCCAGAACAGTAAAGGAAATTCAAAACCCTAATGAAGGCTTTTTTTCCCCTCTTGTCAGTAGAGCTAGAATGGCATCTTAGGTCTGTCACCAATGTTGTGCTTCTGGCTTAAACAAAAATACCTTCCTAAATTGCAACAGTGATGAGATCCAGAGCACATGCATGGACCACGGTTATACAACTGGTGGAATTCCAGCTGATGTAAATTGTGTTCAAGAATAGCAGTGGGGATGGAGCTAAAAAACTTTTTCAGGCAAGAACACAAAGTTTGTAATCCTCACCAACCCTCAGCCCCTCTGTGAAAGCTGCCAGCCGTAACACTCATCAGCTGTTTTGATAAGAGCTGTCATGTTAAAGGATACAAGTGATTTTACTTCTGTCTGCAGAATTCTTTTTCTGGCTGTGTGATTTAATTGATTAATAAATTAATCAATAAACCATTAATTGATTAAAATTTAGTGCTCTAAATTTTGCTTCACCTTGCCTACTTTCTCAATGTAGCATTTTTCTATACAAAGCACAATATGTTTATGACAAGGAGAATCCTACAAGTTGAGGTACTCTGTTACCTGCTCAGAATTGCCCTGATAGACACAGATTTTACAAAAAACCATTTCAGCTTTTACATTTTTTTCTAATGAAATATGTAGAACAGAAGTTTAATATCTGTACCTCCTAGCTGTGTGTTGACAAAACAAGCAATTTCACTTCAGGAATCACTGAACAAGAAGCAGACAGTGCTGAAATACTCCTGGCATAACTGTGATGCTGTACATCGATAACTCACAATCGGTTTGTAAAGAAAAATAACTCCCTTACTAGGTCAAAATAAAAGGTAAAAAAAAAAAAAAACCACACAAACTTTCATACTTGAAAATGCTTTCTATGTATGAAAGCTTTTCTGTTTTTCCCAATTGTGTTAACTGATCTAAAATTAAACCCTACCCCAAAATAGTTATTGCTTTTCTTTCTATATGTTTTCTATGGAGTCCCTCTGCAAATTATAGGGTATTTATTTCTCCACCCAAAACTCAATCCTATCTGATATTTATTTAATTTTTCATCTGCAGAAAGGCTGGTTAGGCCACCACTGAGGAAATTATATTAGCACTGTATTTGGCATTCACTATCTAAAATTATCTATCTATCTGTCTGTCTACCTATCATTATTATTAATTATGGTTGAGCTCAGGGACCTTGGCTCTGTTTTTCTAGGACTGTAAATAAACTGCATCAGAATCAGCCAATGACCTTCAAAGGTCTACTATTTTAAACACAGAACAGATACCAAACTCACACACAAGGAAAACAAATATGTTTCCTGAAATGGTGGAAGACTTGCACTGAGTTCAGCCTTTTTTCTTATTTCAGACCCAAAAGTCTAAAAAGACTTAACTCAGATGAATAGGAGCACTTGGGTGGTTCAGAAGGAGCTCATTAAAGCAGCTGGTTCAGTTTCAGTTACTTCAGTAAACTTGATTAAATTATGACGAGATTTTAACAAAAAAGTTGTCATCTTTGTAACTTTTATGCCAAAATATACATAAATTCCTGCAATCCAGCATATGCATGAAATATTAAATCCAATCTATGAGCTCTCAGTAATGACCATGTATCTCTACCAGCTCTGGGGCACACATGCTAAACGTTCATTAAATGTTCCACTGAGTAGCTGGCATTTTAATCACTAGTTTCCCTTTCTAGAGCAAAACTCGCTTTTCTCAATCTGTGTTCTTCGAGAAATCATAAGAATCATCCAAGCCCCCCCCCCTCAGCCATGGGCAGCAACATCTTCTATTAGACCACAAAGCCCTATCCAACCTGGTCTTGAAAACTTCCAGGGATGGGGCACCACAGCTTCTCTGGGCAACCTGTGCCAGTTCCTCACCACCCCCACAGTAAAGATTTACTTCCTTATATCTAATCTAAACCTGCCTTCTGCCAGTTTAAAGCCATTCCCTATGTCCTATCTCTATTAGCCCTAGTAAAAAGTCCCTCTCAGGGACATTATGACTTTCATGGTGCTCTCCCGTAAACCTTCTTCAGTCTTGCTGCATCCTTCTTCCACTGCCTTCTAGCTGGACATCAGATTTTAGCTGAAGTGCCACCAACACTCAGCTGCCCAGAAAAATTACAACCTGTTTTTTTCACATGGTGGCAACATCTTACACCTGCTGCTGATTTGACCAGAGACATGATCAATCCCCTGATACATAGAAGAAACATAGACATAATGGAATCCCAAGTCAGAGAGCTCTCTTAAGGGCCCAGTGACTTATCTGTAATCAGAATGGGACTGAAGAAGCAAATCATCAAAACTGAGTGAAAAATCCTGAAATTTGGTCATGTGATATTTTTCTCCTCTATATTATTAAAAAGTTCAGATTCACCAAGTGTAAACAGAGCAACATGAAGATAAGTAGAAAGGAACATATTTTCTACCCAATTTAAATTTGTTTACCTCACAGCTGATTCCCATGAGTTCACATACAGGAGGGATCCAGCTTAACCTGACTAAGAAGGATGTGATTAACAGGTCTGCCAGAAGAAGATAAGGCTTCAATATCTTTCCCAACTTCACGAGGAAGAAAAGAGGTGAGCCTCTTCTCTTCAACCCCTCATCTCTGTGAGAGCTCAGAACTGGCTGAAGAAATTCCAAACAAAGAAAATTAGAAAAGACAATTACCAAGGAGACAAAATGGCTGAGGTGAAGCTGCTTATCACTTTTAACCAAGCCTGGAGCTCCAAAACAAAGTTTAATTTCAAACAAGGACAGCAGAAACATTATTTCATCCTGTTAGCTCAGCTCCTGTGACTCTATCAGAACATATCTTAATTGATACACAGAAATATTTTGGATGAAATACGAAATTTAAAACATTTTTAACACAAACCCTATCTGACCATACACTAAATGATTCTGGCACTGATACAGAAAATAAAGATAATTATTTGATTTAATGTAGGACTTATAGATGGAAGTTAAGTCCTGAGAAACTATCAGACTCATATAAATGGAATTTGTCAAATGGTATGAAATAAATAAACATGGGGTCAGTTTGATGGAAAGAGAAGTAGATACGTACTGAAGTCAGACCGAAGTGTCAAAATAGGGCCCTGGGTCATGAGAAAAATTCAGAAAATATCCTGCTCAGGCTGCTGGATAGTTTATCACCCTTGAACTTGGAGGTCTCCACCATTTTAAAACTCTCAGGAGTATTCTGATGCTCCAGCTTGAGCACATGGGTTTCTGAGGTCCAGAGTAATTCCATAACAGGACTGTGCAAGTTCTCCAATAGGCATAAAGTCATTTAAACCAGAAAATTCTCGATTGAGACCTCAAAAATTGATAGGCTAGGAAACAGCAAGATGTGACTTACTGCTTTTCTGTGAGATTGCTTGTTAAAGCTGGTTGTTTTATTAAATCATAAGCTACTCGAAAATGTCTTTGTTCTCTTGTAAAGTTACAATTTACACAACAGAGAAGACTCTTTAGGTATGTGACATTTGCTATAAACACTTTATGCAAGCTATGAAATTAAAGCCAGGAGAGAGAATTGTGACCATCCAGATAATTTTTCCAGTGGGATGAAGGAAGAGAGAATGTCTAAAATGTCACAGAATGTCTGGCTCACGAATCCATTTCCTTAGCTAGACACTTCCACATAAAACTGTATGCGCAATCAGGGCTTGGGAAAGCTTCATTACGTTTTCTTTCCCCTTTACATTCCAATTGCAGCATGAGAGGATCCAAAATGCCTGATATTAAAACAATAATAACCCAACAACCCCTGTTGGGTTGGCGCTGCCAGGGTTTGGTAGCAGGGGAGCTAAAGGGGTAGCTCTGTGAGAAGCTGCCAGAAACCTCCCCATGACTGACAAAAGCCCAGATCAACAGATACAAGAAGAGCCTGCTGCTACCAAGACAGTGGCAAAGACCAAACCACCAGTGACAGCGGCAGCACCTCTGGGATAACATTTCAAGAAAGGGAAAAAAAACCTGCACAACTGCAGCTGGAGGAAAGGAGTGAAAATATGTGATAGGAACAGATCTGCAGACACAAGGTGAGTGAAGGAGGAGGGGCAGGAGCTGCTCCAGGAGCCAGAGCAGAGATTCCCCTGCAGCCCAAAGTGCAGCCCATGGTGAGGCAGCTGTGCACCCGCAGCCCCTGGAGGTCCAAGGAGAAACAGAGATCCACCTGCAGCCCCTGGAGGAGCCCATAGTGGAGCTGGGAGGTGCCCACAGGTGGCTCTGATCCCACTGGAAGCCTATGCTGGAGCAGGCTCCTGGCAGGACCCATGGACCAGAGATTCATGCTGGAGCAGCCTGTGGAAAGGATCCATGCTGGAGCAGTTCAGGAAGAACTGCAGGAAAGGACTTATGTTGGAGAGGTTCAAGGAATACTGTTTCCCATGACTATTATACTCTGATTTAATTCCTCATAAATTAAAGGCATTTCCCCAAGTCCAGTCTGTCTTGTCCATGATGGTAACCAGTGAGTGATTTGTCCCTGCCCTTATCTTGACTCAAAAGCCTTTTGTTACATTCTCTCTCTGCTATCCAGCTGAGGAAGGGAGCAACAGGGTGACTTTGGTGGACGCCTGGTGTCCAGGCAGGATTAACTCACTACAAATGCCACTATAAAAAGCCGCCTTGGCAGCAAGGCAATGTAGTTACAGAATGCTTGTGACAAACCCTTGAAATTGGGTTGCACAAGTTAAGAGAGTAAGTAAGGGAACTGACAAAGGTTGGTGTACATATGGAGGACATTGTGAGTATGTCTCCAGAGGCCTGAAACATCAGCTCATTTTTGTGGGGAGTTTACAAAAGGCTGGTGGTTTCTTTTTGTGTAAAGTCTTGGTTTGTTTGGACCAAGGAAGGCTCAAACTGCTGTGTCTCTCACAGACAGCACTGTTTCATGACCTTATTTGCAGTTATTTAGCCTAGGATATCTTCAGCCACTGATAGAAGGTGAAAGAATATTTGAAACTGAGATGGGAGGAAAACTCTCAGATGTGTTTCAGGTAATGCTGGCCGGACAAAACTGGAAGCAGAGTGCCCATAAGAGCCACCCACCATCAGTCATACCATGATGTCAGATGAAGAATCAGCACAGGATTTGACCAGCTCCCTGCTTATTTGAGTGTTACCAGAAGAGCCTGTCTATCTGAGGAAGCCAGTTTTACGTTAAGAGTTTAGCAGCAAGAAAACACTTTCAATGTTGTTAATGGAATGTAAGAATGAAAGTGAAAACATTAAGCATCTCCAAGGTCATGGGGAAGGCATGGAAATCTATGCTGAAATTCTGGCTGCTGAGAAAATGGGTGAAAACAGTCAAGAAGTTTTCAAGCCACAGAAAAAAAAAATCTCCTTGATATCTGAAGGATTTTTCAACTGATTTTCCATATGAAATATACCAGGCTTAGTAGCACAGCATTTTAAATAGAACCGGTTTGTCCATACAGTTCCAAACAGTTCTATTTGAAATACAGCATGGACAGAGCACCGCCGTGCCTTCCAATGTGCAGTAAGCATTTGACTCATGACTCTCAATGTCCTTTAAAAACAGACCTTCTGTAACAAATGCACATGCAGAACTACCAGTTCTGTGGCAGCGTCACAGAAAGGACATGAACAGAACGAACGCTGTACCTGCAGTAGTACACCCTGAGTAACAGAGGCCGGGAATCCTCATTTCAATAACAGGTGACTACAGAAAATGTTTTATGAGTTTGGTTTTGGCCTTAACATTAGGCTTTTAGCATTTTTCATGGCCTTACTGGGATTTCTTCCAAAAAAATCTGTATCAACCACATTTTCTTTCATCAGAAGTTTTACTGCAAGTCTGCCTGCTCTAGGCTCATCTTCAACAGTGTATTTGTTAGGTGTAATGGAAACAGTAGCTGAAATTTAGGAAACCAATTCAGAACTGCCAATAACTGAAAAAAAGAAATTAACATGCTGAAAAATACTACTGGCAAATGAAACTGGAAGTTTAATCCTGATCTTCCCTATCCTAATTTGTCTTATTTTTTCAGTAAAAAATACATTCCTAGCAGGTTTGCTGGTAATATAGAACTGTGGGGAGTGGCTGATCCACCTGAAGGCTGTGCTGCCATTCAATGGGCCCTTGATAGGGGGGAGGGTTGGCAAGGGAGAAACATAATGGGGTTCAAAAGGACAAGTGTAGGGTCCTGCACCTGGGGAGGAATAACCCCAAGCACCAGCACAGGTTAGGGTGTGACCTGCTGGAGAGCAGTTCTGCTGAGAAGGACTGAGAGTTTTGGTGGGTGACAGGTTGCCCGTGAGTAAGCAGTGTTCCCTGGCAGCCAGGAGGGCTAATGGGCTCCTGGAGTGCATTGGGAAGAATTTTTGGCAGTTGTAGGCTCCTCAGGACAAGAGAAGCAAGGAGCAAGGAGAGGGTCCGGCAGAGGCTCACTCTGTTGTGAGGAGACACTGAGGGCTGGGCCTGTTCAATCTGGAGAAGAGCAGATTGAGAATGGGTCTCACCAATGCATATAAGTATTTCAAAGTCAGTGCCAAGGGGATGGCCAGACTACTTTCAGTGGAGGTCAACAGACAAGAAAAGGAGCAATGGCAATAAACTATAACACAGGAAATGCTACCTCAACACATGGAAGAACTTCTTTACACAGAGGGTGAGAGAGTACTGGAACAGCCGCCCAAGCAGCTGGTGGAGTTTCCCTCTCCAGAAATATTCAAACTCACCTGGACGTGTTCCTGTGTCACCTGCTCCAAGTGACCCAGCCTTGGCCAGGGGGGTTTGATTGGATGATCTCCAGAGATTCCTTCCAACCCTAATAATATTGCAATTCTCTTGGATAATCTACACCTTATATCTATGCACAACCCAAGAATCAAACTGCACACTTATAATGATTGCCCTTGTATTTAATAACTAGCTGTTCCAAAGCAAGTTATAAAGCAGAGTGCTTTGATGCTGCCTCTACCTGAACTAGTTCAGATGTTACTTCTTCACTGTAATGCCAAATACACCTACCGTGCAGGTCTGAGTTTGGAAATAGTAGTCACATTTGTGCAGTGGAAGAGCTCTGCTTACTGTGTGCAGTGATCCCTGCAAACCAAAAAATGCAGCTCCATGCCACACTACTTCTTGTCCTGTGGCTGGCACTGAAAAGGATGGTTTATATCCTAAACAAGTAGTACAGACATGATTTCAACAGCTTTTCTTAGTGCAATATCTTTTCAGGAACTGAACCAGTTACAATTACAGCCGTTATCACCAGAGCTCTGAAAAAGCACCTACATGTAGAGAAGAACTGCTACCTTTTTTTTCCACACAAAAGGCACACCAGCATATGGAAGCACACCAGATTTTTCTCTCTAATTCATTAGAAAACTTACAATTCAGTGACTTCTTGCCCTCGTAGAGGTTTCTCATAGTCATGTAACTTTGACTTTTTATACAAGATATTGAAAGAATTTGTAGCTTCATTACCTGTGTTATAAACGGGAACCCAGTGGTAGAACTCATTCTGGTAGGGAACTGTATCAAATTCACTGCACTGCATCTGACGGAAGGTTGGCAAGTCTTTGTGGCAGGGGCTGATGTTACACATGCGATAGCGTTTCCTTTCTCCAGTGCAGTAGTCTCCTCCAAACTGTGGTCTAGAAAAGGAACATTGAGATTGGGACATGAGACCCATGGGTAAAAAAAGTAGATTTAAACCAAAAACGTATTTCAAGTCCCAGTAGCATGACAAGATGACTCTGAATCCTTGAAACGGCAGACAGGGTAGAGATACTGTTCACATCAGATGCTTGAGTACTCAAACGTGTAGTATGAAGCATAGAAATCTAGACAACGCCTGTACCCCCCCGAAAAAAGTGCTTGGCACTACCTGGTTGACCTCAACAAATTAACCTATCAAATGGACTGCTTTAAATCCCGTACTTCACAGTGCATTCGACAGTTCTCTCAGAAAAGAAAAATTACTCCTGCCATTAGTGATTTGTGCAAATGAGATGTGGGGTTTTCATGAACTCAGATATGCAGTAGGGAATTCTGCCTTTCATGCTCTGTACCTGACAACTCATGTGTCTGAAGCCCAAACAAAGCTGATGACTAGAACAACATGAAAGGTGAGTGCTCAGGATCAGATTGCTACAAACTGTTCCCACCTGGTGTTTGAGGACATTTTATTCATTGCAGTATTAATAAAGCAATATTTACAGTATTTCTCCAAAGCCTGAATGTTAAGTTTGTTTTTTTATTAATTTTGTGTTGAAATAAGCTTTGTGGACGCTAAGAAATAAAGAACAAGACAACTACTGTAAAAGATGAGCCAGCTGAATTTCTCACAGGTGTGCCTAACTGGGAAGACAGGCGTCAGTATCTGTGACATGTGTTGATGTGGCACCTGCTGATAAGAGTCTCATACGAGACAATTTCCAGTGTCCTAAGAACCTCAAAAATCTTAAACAAAAGTAGGGAAAGATAGTGCACTCAGCTTACTCTGGATTATCACAGGGCCTCTCTGCACTTTGAACTCCTGCCCCACATGTCCTTGTGCAATGGGACCAGGAGGACCAAACGCCCCACTCGCCATGGATTGCTTCAGGAGTCTTCCCTACTGTAATGCATTCTCCAGAGAAGCACCACTGAGAAGAGAAGAAAAAGCACAAAGAGCTTCAGATCATTATCACAGGGAGATGTTTCTGTGAATTGTTATTTCAGCTTATGATGGTTGAACACTTTAGCAGAAATGTAAATGGAGATGGCACAGGATGACCCTTCTTCACACTCAGCAATGGCACAGCTACTCATGGCTCCTCTCTGCACTTTGGCAGGCAGCACAGCTTGCAAACAGCATGGCTCAGTCACCTTGTTTTCTCCACACCGAGTGCCATCCGCAGCTGCATCCAGTTTGGAGCGGCAGGAGCCTTTCACGGAGCACCAGAGTGTCTGGCAAAGGTTCTGAAAAAAAAAAAAAAAAAGAAAACTGCAGCAGTCTGAGCTAGGGCTGAACTCCTATGGCCAAAATTTTCAAAAGCCTCCCACAGTTTTGTATAGCCACTGAAAAAGCCTTGTACGGGTAGTATTTCCAGAGGGATCAGGGTTTTTCACAAGATAGGAACCACCAAGGGTCCACCTTTAGGTTCTTGTCATTACTGTGCAAAAAGTGGCTATTTGAAAAATAAAAAATGGTAATTACTATCAAGTGAATTCCCTGTACTATGTGACTTCAAATATTCTCTTAATTGGCTGCTCAACTCCTAGATAAACACAAGAAAAATGGCTTAACAAACTTTGGTCACAACTGTTTGCAGATAAGGTGAACAGAAAATTGAACGATTTTCATTTGAACAGTACCAACCAATACAATCATCAATTTGGCACTGCTGTCTGCCTGAAAACACAGTGAAATCAAACAAGGTTACTGAAGTCAGGCAAGCAAATAAAAAAACATCATGTCTCCAACAATATTAATGGAGGTCCCAAAACTAGATGAGGAAAAAATGATCAGGCCTCTTAAAACATCAGCTTGGCAGATGGCAAGAAAATGATCTGAAAAAAGAAGCAGTCAGCTAGTTGGCAGAGAAAAAAGCATAGTGGGCTGGGAAGAGTAAAGGCTCTGGTTAGTAGTGAATGTTTGCATATTAAGCAACTCAGAAACCAGTGCCAGTTTAATGCAGTAGGTTTCCAACAAAACAGCATTCTAGTTGCTGCTCCATGTGCAGTGGATCAACTCCACAGAAAAGACAGAAACTCCTGAAAGGCAACAAAGCAAGCAGGACAAGAAACATTCCAGCTACCTGTTACCAAATCCACTTCACTCATTCAGAACTACTCTCTAGAAAGGGAGGACGGAGCTGGAGGGCCATTTCTACCTCTTCAGTTCACATGCACAACAGCTTTTCTTTGTTTGCACACAGGAGCCCTGCATGCTTGGAAACTCCTGACTGATCAGGTCTTTGTGTGAAACACCACTTCCAAGGTGGAGAAAGCAGGGCTCTCAGAGGGACTCTGCACACTGCCAATGGGAACAGCAGAAGCAAAAGCCCAGGTCTGGACTCAGGCTGTTTGGAGTCCAGCTCTGGAAAAGGGAACAGAGTTGGCAGCATCACCCTGTGAAGAAGGGACGGCTCCAAATGTCATCGGAGAAAGGAGCTGATAAGAAGGATCCTACTAGCAGCTCCCACTGGGATTCTGAGAGCGAGCCACATGCCAGATTTGGAAGCCAACATATAAACTGCACACTTCCAAAAATGCAGCCCCAGTGAGCTAGCAGCAATATCCATCCAAGTGGGAAATGCAGAGTTCGGCTGCTCATTTCTGACCTGCTTTTGTTTAAAATGGCTAAGCTTGGGCACAAGCTTTGACAGAGTTCCCTTTTATTTACCTTCTCCATTGTGTGTTTACCTTGGTTTGTCAACAAGAGCACCAGAAAAAAGCTGATGGCATGGAACATCTCAAAGCACTCCAAAGCTCCAGCTGGAATACAGTATCTGGGCTGCTGCATCTTCGTTCACTGTTTTTGGGCAATGTACACAAGACAAACTTTGTTTTGCAGCTCTCTCTTTATAGTTCAAGGGTAGCATTCCTTAAAAAGGCCTTGTGAAGCCATCATTGCCAGGTTCTTAAGGCAGACCTACCCAAGTGTTCTGGCTGATGAATTTTCTCTCCTTATGAAAGTCATCCTTTATTTTAACTCTTCTACATAGAATATATTTTGTGGTTTTAATGTATAAAGAGTACTCTTGCACCATGCCTGAGATACCAGAGAAACTGGCACAGAAAATGAACAGAGCTTTTCATTGGAAGTTATTACTTTTCTTAATAGGTGCACCTATAGATTTCAAAGTCAAGAATTCACAGAATTCTTTAGCTTTGCAAGGATTTTTCCATATTGATCTCCATGTCCCAGAACTGTTTTCCATTTCTAAGAATACTGAAAAAACAGCAGTATGAGACGATGCACTATGTACTGCATAGTACTGTATGCCTTTGGAGGTAACATGTAGAAATTCTTGACTCTGGCATGGACTCACTGCAAAGCAAATGTGTTTTCTTTTCATCAGCAGTATGATGTACACTTTCCACCCAAACGATGAGAATAGGGTCTGTGCCTTGAAGAAAGTTGAATCCAAAAAAACTCACTTTCACTGAAGCTAGTGGATGTTTTGGAGAAAAAGGCAATGAGTGTTCTGATCTCCTACAGGCTGTTCTATAGGAAGTGATGGGTCTAGCTATGACTTGGAAAATTCCTCCATCTAATAAATATTTTGCATTTCTGTTCCTTATTAGAGGGATAATATTTATATACTTCACAGGACACCTTGCTGCCTAAGTGCTTCATGGAAACCACTATCTGAATTATAAATATCAGTTTTTGCTAAGTGTAATCACTGAACCCCAGAGCTAAATGCAGACTGTTCTCTCAAATGGGTCTGTGGATCAAATTCAGTCAGACATTAAAATGTACAAAACAAAAGCAGCTTGTCAGTGAGCAAGGTTAAGTAAAGAGACGAAAGGCAAAAAGGAGTCAGACCTCTTAGGCAAAATGACAAAAAGACTAATGATTCAACATCCCAGGTGAATCTCTACTGTTCACAATTCCATCTCCTGCCAGTGCAACTACCAGCAAAATACAGGCCTTTCAGTAAAATGCAAAACAGGATGAAACTAATAATTTTATGGCATATGCCTAGCTGTAAAATTGGTTAATCAGGAGATGCAAATGTAAAGGCCTGTTAGGTTCAACTCAAGGCAAGACAGACTGAGCCAATACTGCAAAATTCCATCCTAATTTTCTATCACTACCAATAGACAAATTATAGTAACTAAGGAAACTATAACAGCAGGTAATGAAAGCAATCTTTCAATACCTTCTTCAGACTCAGCAGTTGCAGTTCAACACTAGTAATCATGTTATCTATTAAGGCTGAAAAGATTAATCAGAAATAATTTCTCTAAGAGAAGGGTAGATGGAAGATACACATTATCTGAATAGAATAAACAGTCAACATCAGCAGTGCCCAGTCCACAGTTGTGTTCACACCAACACTGCCAATTGCCAAAACACATCTGTGTTTGACAGGGCCAGTAGGGTGGGTATTTACTGGCTGTCTCCAGTATTTACGGAACATTGCTGCTCAAAACACAGGAAAGATTAGTGATCACTTAGCTAGGCTAGCACTTGGAAACACTGTTTCTGAGCTGTTCTAGGTATAAAAATGCTGTACAGACCCAAAGAGGTTTTACTGGTATTCTAGATACCAGTAAAACACCATACCACTGTACTTTAACTAACACAACCTGTTACTCTGCAGGGCTCCAAGATCTTGTGAGGGTTGCTGTGACTACACTGCTGCTCTCTTGCATCTCCTCACAATACTGTTTTGTTATGTTGTGAGACAGACCCTAGGGTCCTCTATGAATTATACACTTCTGCATAAATATCTAATGTCCCATACAAAAATACTGGTTTTTCAAAGTAAGCATTTTCCATATGGACTGAAATATTCTTTTGTATGTTAGATCGTAAAGAGTGCGAAAAAACAGGATGTATGGGAAGAGAACACAACCCTAACTTCTGCAGAAAACACTTCCTGGAACTGAAAATTTGTTCCCAGAATGATTTGGTCAATTCAAAGCCACAAGGTTAAAGAGTATTTTAAAATTGGGTTTAAGTTTCATTAATAATTTACCCAAGAATTAGTATTACAAGTTTAAAACCAAAGTGACTCCACTGCTGAAGGACAGGCACCTAACCAAAGACATGGTTAAGATCCAGCGAAGATCTTGTGAAATACATGGCAAACAGCAAAACTCACTTCCAGAATATGCAGAACTAAGTGTGTTAGGCAATGCCTGCACTGCCCATCTAGCCTATGAGACTCTAAAACACGCTGCATTCGTAAATGAGGCGCACTGAATACACTTCCATGCTGCTTAAGAATTTTGAATTCTTAGTAGGAGAATGAAGGAAAACATTTAGCACTTACATCCACATCTTCACAAAACGTAGCATTGAAACCATACTGAAGCTGGCATTGGTGGTGCACATCATAAATCACTCCAGGAGCAATGACTGGGGACTTTAGAACTTCTTTTTGCGGGATGTCATCCAGACAGAATCCCCACCCACGACTAAAAGACAGAAATTCTGTATTAAACACCCTACCACCACAGGTTTTTGATGATTCTATACAGATTTTTAGTACCTATTTCTTAGAAGTAATTTTGATTATGGCCCATGTAAATAACACTTCCAGATTCCAGCCAAGTTATGCTGAAATGCTGCAAATAAATTAGTTACTCTGTCTAGCAAGAGATGGCTTTAAAATGGCAAAATACAGCTTGCAAAAGTGGAAATATCATGAGCTCAGTTAGATTTTCAGAGTGGCTTCAGAGAACCCCAGAGTCTCTGGTTAAAGCTATAGCACACTGCTGCTCTTAAAAAGAATGGAACAGATTTGAACAACTGACTGACGCCAAACACATGGCACTGTGGCCACAGACAAAGTCTGTGGAGTTCTGCCAGTGCCCTTGATGGAAAGGCTTCTTTCTTCCTGGTAACTGCAAAAAGCTGCAGATTGCACCAAACCCAAGCCAATATGACAAGGTTTGAGTTCCCTTCCAGATTACAAGACTATACAGAGCTTCTCCTAAATAAGTAAACAACAGAACAGTGGCACGTCCCACATGGAAAGGAACTCAAGCACACTAAAACCCCCTACAATTATCAGTACAGTAATACAAGACGTACTTTAAACTCCAGCACAGCTGTGCTCAATTTAGGGAAATGCCACAACCTGATCACTCACTCTAGGAACCGTGTGATGTACTCCTTGCTGCACTGTGACCAGGTGAGTGGAGTAGGATCATACTGCAACTGTCGGGACATAATGTACGGGCGCTTTCCAGTAGGCTCACAGTCGTTCTCCTTTCCATCATGCTGGATTCCAAAACTGGAGATAAAAAACAACATCTAATAATTCCAGCAGATCAGCTGTACAACAACACCCACCTACAGCTTCTCTGTGCTTAAAAAGACACTTGCATTGTTTCCTCCCCTGCAGAGCTGTAGTTATCTGTCTGGTAAAAGAAAATGCACACATAGAACATACAACCGAAAATCTATGAAAAATCTACACCCCAACAGGCTTTCAAACATGTCTGTTATGCACAGCACTATTGCCCTGCACAAAATAAAGAACAGACTGTCACAGACTATACTTGTGCACTTCTAAGGGAGTCCGAACACTGGTGCACAGTTGGGGCAGAAGTCACAGTTTAAACCTAAAATTTGTTATGCCTGTTACAGCTAAGACTGCTTCCTAACTCTTGAATCCAAACTTGCACCACTTAAACTAAGATGAGGCTTTGTTACATTCTGTCTTAGCCTTTCTCATAATTATGTCTCTACTGCTTTTTTATCTTTAAAACTTTTGATAGACTGCACCAGAGATACTCTTCACAAAATTATTGAATGTTCAGTGAAACTGCCTCCAACCTCTATTCCTTCATCCTATTTAATTCTCTCAATCTACGCAAACAGGTCTCCATAGCAGGTTCTCTCCAGCATCTCTGACTTGCTAAGAAATTTTTTAAATCAACAGCTTGCAGCAGTCACAAACACAAAAGTTTGGATGGGATTCAACTGAGTAAACACACATGCCTCTTCATCACCGCAGTGTGAGGATTATCTGAAATACTAACATACAAAGATATTGATATATGAAGACGTTGACATCTACATTGTTAACATCTGGAGGTGTGTAAGTCCTTAGAGCAGTGAGAGCTTACTCAGGTCATGATTCAGTCATGAATCAGAGAAAGTGTGTTCAAAATACTTAAGACTATGTTTCTCAAAAATATAATCATATCATGACTCAAAAGTTCCAAAAGTGGAGCTAATTTCAGTCACAATACATTCCAGTCATTAGTCAGAGGCATAAATGCAAGGATCTCCTCTTTCTGACAAATAAACAGGGTCTGTTGAATCCTAAGGCTGCAAACATCTAGAGAGACAGTTTGGGGAAGTACTGACTTCTGGCATTCATCTAAGGCATGGGAGCATGTCTGTCTTCCTATTTTTTGTCCATGTGTTCTTACAGACTTGCCTATACCTGAACTTCTCTACATGTGTACACTAACCTGGCTTGAAGTTAACAGGGTGAAAACAAACCCTACAGTATTCAACATTCCTTAGGGAGACAGTCCTTAAGGAAAGGCCCTGCAGCACTTCTGCAAGGGCAAGTACAGCAGTACTGAGCCTCAAAGCATCCAAAGGACACAGAAACACCAGTCAGCCAAGCTAGACAAGGAGAAGGTCACACATGGATCAATTATGGAGAAGTCTCTTCAGATCATTATTATGAATGAAAACAGCTCCCTGCCAGCAACAGGCTATGTGCACCAAATTACTTAAACCCACAGCACCCAGATCCAATTGTCGTGATTTCAGCATTATTTATTTATACTATTTCCTTTCTGGCAATGGAGAGTTGAATAAAGAGTGGCCAATTAATGGGCGACAGGGTCATTGCCATCATCATCATCATCATCATCATTATATCCTATCAGGAAATAGAGACTCCATTTTGACTGGTGGCTGGGCACACACTGAAATTAAGGTGATTGTAGATAAAGCAATGTGACGTAGCCAAGCAACACAGTCCGGTTGAAAAGTGCAGGCATTACAGTCAAACCAGGGTATCCATGAGATAACATTCTGCCCTGAGGAAGACAGCTCTGTCAAAACAGTCTCAAAAATCAATTTTTTTTCAAGTGAGTTAATAAACAACTAACCAACTAAGACACCTCCAAAAATATAAAATCCTGAGAAATTTACCTCAAACAAAAATACCCAATAATAATAATAATTTTAAAAAATTAACCATGTCTAAAACTGAATATCCAGGAACTTTATTTATCTGGACCTAAGTGTATCCACAATAGCATTATTATACAGAAAATACTACTCATAAAGAAATGCCCTAAAAAGACTTCACTTGTTCATCCAAAAAAAAAAATTTTTGTAAGATTAATATATGTTTTTCTATATGAGTTTTACTATATGAGTTAAAAATATTTTTTAGCTAATCTGCACTACTGAAATGCATAGACAAAACAAGACAGGTTTGTTTTCTGTAAATATTTTGGTTCAACTTGGAGATTATCTAAAGTAATTGCATAGAAATCTAGCATGTATTTAGAAAAATTAGCATGATTGAGTGATACTTCTTTGTAGCTTAATTATTTCATCCTGATGTACTGAATAGTTGTACATGTAAGACACAGGTCAAAGGCTTAAGAATTTATTTTTTATTTCTTTGTTTGAAATAAGTTTTAATAATAGAGACATTCACTCACTTTTTGTTTTGTTTCTGTCTCACAATATGAGTATTAACATGCAAATAACAAATTCAATTCAGACAGGTTCCCTCTTCCCTGTCGACTGTACCTGTGTCCAAGTTCATGAGCAATAGTGAAGGCCAAGGGAAGGCCAGAGTCCTCATTGATGTTGCAGCTCCTGTGAGGTTGACACATGCCTGACAGGTGGGACAAGCCTAAGGTTTCACAGGGACGGTTCATGCCAGCACAAATGTCCTTTCTGGAATCATAAAAGAGATGTGTCATTTAAAGACTTTAAAACTAACTGCGGAGTGTCACTGACACTGGGTAGCAACCTTCCATCCTATTATGTGGTCATCTGCATTTTAAGTAAATCGTAGTGGTAAGTTTTCTACAAACATGTATGGAACAACCTGCACTTGTTCTACTACTATCAGCATACTGCTATAATTTATAGCCATATTTACGTGGCTGTAGTGCCTAGATACATACACTTACTGTCAACTCCCTCTAAAATTTAGAGCCTCCATGTCTGAAAGCATTTTATGGTTTCCTAAAGACACCACAGCTCAGCTTCATTCAAGCGAACTGTCTGAGTGCTTTATATTTGGAGAGTGAAATCTCACATCATTCTGAGACTTTATTTCACATTCTTATTTTTAAGATTTTTGACCGAGAAGAGGTTGAGAAGGTGGAGAATAGTCAAAGGGTGAACTTGATGATCTTGAAAGTCTTTTCCAACCTAATGATTCTGTGACTTTTTTTACTGAGCCATTTGAGGGGTGGTTTAGATCTGGGATTTTTTGCCTGAAAGACTTTAGCTGAGGACTGGGTTTCTTAGACCACAGACCAATCTTTTCTGCCACCTGTGTGCAGACTGAATCAATTTTTACAGACCTGCAGAAGTCCCATTTCATGCCATGACATGAACTTCCTGCATAACCTCAGAAAACCTCACTTCCCAGTTTTTTGTTCCTCCCTTGCTTGGACATTAAAAAATATTTTGCGTCTCCTTAAATATGGAGATGTTTAAAAATCATATGCTTTAAAGCTTTAAAAGGAATTCACATTTTGTACAATACTCTTCCTTTCTGAGCTGCATCTGCACATTTCTTCAGGAGCTGCTTATCTACATGCTACCTTGTTTTGGTATATTGTCTCAAAGAAGAACAGAGCAGTCACTGAGCAGAAAGTGAGATAGGATCAAGTGGGGAAGATGAGCTGAGCTGTGGAAATCGCTCACCTCTTGGGACCCACAAATATTTATTTTGTAACTAAGATACATCTCTAACCCCTATGCACACGTGGTGTCATAAATATTTCAACCACGTTTCTGAGCCCTGTGCAGGATGAACTAAGTGATGGCATAGGCCCATAAAGAAGTGTCATCACCGAAGAAATGCAACGGAGCAACAGTCAGTCACTGCTGTCATACCTGGTAAGAAGGACAGCCACATCATGGTGTGTGGGGTTGACATCACTCTTGGGATTGACACTCTTTTGCCACTTGCAGAAGCTGGCTAATGTCTTATCAGCATGGTGCACTATCTTCAAGCCTTGCTAATGGGAAATGAAGGAATATATTACTGCAAAGACCATACTGCATTGCAGTAACACTTCAGTGAAGTCAGCTGTGAAGATGGGTAATCTGAATGTAATTGATTATGTTTTTCCCTAAATTCAACGACACCTAATTATCTAACATTGAATATTAAGCTAAAATGCTGACATTTTTGGAATTTGGAGCAGCTAAAGGAAAAATTACAAAATGCAGAACTCTACATACATTTTGATAAATGAGCCTCGTAAGATCCAATACTGAACTGAAACTTTCAAACATTTTATATTCTCTTGAAATCAAATTTTCCTCTGAAGAGTAGGTGAAGATTTCTTGTTGTGGGACATCGTGACCAAATTTGTCACTTAATGTTATGTGAACACTGTCATATTCAGATAACAATTAGACTTCTAACAGAGTGGCTATTTCACAATATTTTTCAATTCCAAAGAGAAACAATGCAGTCATAAATGTTTCTTTCTCAAATTATTATTATACAGTTTACATGCAAACTACTGAAAATCTTAGATAAAAAGTATACAAAATAAGTTCACCCAAAATTGAATTTTCTAATTTCTGGTCTTGGACACTCACTTTATCTTGTCTCAGTTTCCTTCATTTTTAGCAAGCATCAAAGTACAGGATTAATTGTTATCAGAAAGTAATTTCTGGGGAACCTAAAAACAAAGTTTGAAAGGTATTTAACACTGTTACTTTCAAAACTGCGATTCCTCAACTGAACAGGAATCCGTGTTTTTATCTAAACAGCCACAGAATTTAGCAAACACAGTTGATTGGAGGTCATCATAGATCTAGATCCTAACTCTCCTGTTTAGGTCCAGGCTCAAGTTTTTGTCCCACTTATGCTGAGAGCTGTAAGGACAGACTCTATCCCAATAAATATTTCTGAAGACATAACCTTAAGGTTTGGTTAACTGCCTTCAACAGAACTGGGAGCATCTGGTTTGTGGTTATAAATTTTAAGCCACTGAGAAAATCCCTTTAAGGTGTTCCTCTGGTCAGAGCTAGCCATATCATGCACAGCATTTAAAAAATGACCATAAAATCATGATAATCAACATGTGTTTAAGCACATAGTAACATATTATTTGTGAAACTGAGACACTGGAAACTATCAATACACAGCTAGTTACAGCAATTAACATTTACTTAGTCTTCATTTTTCTTTGTTTCAGAAGAAATTTAAAAAGAGAAATATGTGTTTGAACTGCACATTAAGAGATTTACCTCTTCAGAAACCCTCAAAGAGCACAGCACTACAGTTCACACAATACATTTCAGGCAATGCTAGGTAATTAGATCCTGAATGTTGATGTGCAGTTTCTGTTTCTCATCTAATCTTCTTTGGTATCCCATGTTCTTCTGACACTGGGGAGATTCCATTTCCCCATTCTTAACCTGCCTGTTTTAATTACATTTTCCTACACAATTTTATGCAGAAATACTTGAAGTCACCAGCTAAAATACTTTGCTATCCATGGCAGCACTTATTCTAAAACCAGACATGTTGAAGGTTAATAACAGAGTCAATTTAAAACATTATTTTAAGCAAGTATGATTACAGCTCAGTGCATTGAATCCAGAACTTTTGTAAGTGATATTTTGAGGTAAATAAAAACCTTACCTCCACCTCCTCAAAGAGGATGAGCCGGACCAGCACAATGTGAATTGCATTGCCAATGCTTGGATCGTGGAACAACCCTGTGACCTGTGCCAGAGCCAGGAGATACGAGATTAACTGATTCCTCTATAGCAGAACACAACTTCAGAGAGAAAATACATTTACTTCCAGCATAACGTTGATCTGGGGGTTGGTTTGCTTTTTAAATTCTCAAATCATTAAAAGTTTACTGAAATGCAATAAATACTGCAACTATTACAAAGGCTAACTCTGCCAAATGAATGATGATAAAGCATTTGGCAAAAGTTACTAAGCTAAAGAGAAAAAGCCTGAACAAGATTATATTATGTCAATTTCCCTTTCAAAAATTTCTGAGTTCATAAAAACACTAGCAGAAAGGAATACAACATCTACAGTCATACAACACTGATGGAGTGGTCCACTCAAGGTGCTAATAAACCAGCATATCAAATCGTCCTGTCTTAAATGAATAGGATTCTGTCACTAAAAAGCAAACTTTAGTCAGTAGTAGGTAAAGTGAAATTAGTGGAAAGACGGCTGCTCTTGTGTTTCCAGAGTACAGGAGAGGATGATAGCAACAAAATCAAAGTCAACTACTCAATTCAAAAAAGACTCCACATTAAAAGAACAAGAACTGAACTCTGCAAAAATGTGACCCAATTGTAAACATCATCACAATGTTGAATTAGGCAGGAGGAAAAGGAATCAGAGCAGAAGATAATCACAACCTATCTATGCATATCTATATATGTGACCTACACCATCTATCACAGGAAATATGAATGAACAAAATGGATTTGCTTTGGGTCAAAACTGTTATGGAGAAGACCACTAAAGGAGAAAATACCAAAATGAAGTAGAAATTGTGTTTACAAAGGTCTGATTTGGGTATGGATCTTTTTCAAGGTACTCTACTGGAAACTGAAACATTTTAAGTAACCCGAATGTCTAAGGTCAGACTGCAGAGAAAATGTTGAGTCTTGTTTGTTCCTGAACCTGATAATGACTGGGTTTTATTCCAAGTGTTCTTCCTTGTGTGGACAAAACCTCACGTGCTTGAACAACCTTTGTACCTGTTTACTCAGGCCCATTGCCTCAACAGCAATGGGCACAGCTTAGGACACAGCTGGGAACATACTGTATAAACTTACAGGACACATCAGTCACCATGGCTAGAATTACACTCTGATTACCTCCACATATATTGCACATTTCCATGATAACCAAACAGAACACATCCCCACTATACTCTCAAGCTCAGTATCTACTACGGTACACATAATATTGATAAGAGGTATTAGTAACTAGAAGAACAGCTGATAAGAGGTATTAGTAACTAGAAGAACAGCTATATTAGAAGACATATCTATAGGCAGATGCTTTAGCTTTTCCCAGAACAACTTATATTTTAAAACTTCCCACATAGGAAAGCATTTGGAGTTCAACTTTTTATTCCAATGTGAACTTTGTACTACAAGAAGGATATTTATCTGGAAAAACAGTTGTGTTGGCTTCAAATGGGACAGTTAACATGCTTCATAATAGCATATATATTGCTGTTTGGATTTGTGATCACAACAGTTACAAGCTGATATTTTTGCTTTTGCAAAGTTACTACAATTTCCAGCATGCTCCTGTGTGCCTTTCTCATCCACAAATATATGAAAGGATTCTTAAAACCTGTAGAATTTCCCTCTGCCATAACCAAAAATCCGAAACCACTTAGCAACAGGTTCCAAGGGAGACAGAGAATTTCAGTGGAAAGAAAGCTAGTGCTAGCATTTATAGCTATGAGAGTTCTCTCGCATAAATCCAGAGAAAAATTGTGCCTATACAAAATACCAGGTAAAAAAAACTTAAAAACACAGCTTTTCAATTCATTTATATTAATGATACTACATTTTTCTCTAAGCAATGCTGCAGACCTATTAGAAGATCAGCAGCATAATCAAATTCAGATTTGCTTCATTCATCTCTCTAAAATCCCCCAAATATTGTACTTACCATATTCATTATAGTGAGGATATATGACTCCACATTGTCACTTCCATGATATTCAACCATTTTACTGTCTGCAACCACAAGCGTCTCCACCCATCGCTCCTTGCTGACAGAGCGCCGAGAAACCCTTCTGCTAACAGTTGCATGATTTTGTTCCCATCTCTCCCTCTGATGCTGCTGCTGTTTGAAAAAGCTGTGGGTGTCTGGAAGAGTAAAAAGCAATGCTGTCTTGAACATATTTTCAAGCTTGCACTGTGTGGCTGTAACACTTACAGGATGGTATTAGCTGGAAGTGACTCTTCTGGCTGCCACCCACCTTACCCACTCCAGGGCAACTCCAAAGTGACACCAGACTGCTGAGGCCCCTGTCCAGTGAAGTTCTGAATTTCCTGAGATGGATTAAACATGCATCAAAAACTCACCCCACTCAAGCACAAGGGATTACATCATGAGACAGAGCCAAGATAATAAAACCTGCATTTGGGAAGCCCCTTTCAAGGAGTTTCTCTCCACTGGTTTGGCTCCAACCTCTCTAATTTAGACACCAGTTGATAGGTTAAGGTAAGGGATAGGCTTTCCTCACAGGCAGCTCATTTTCTCATCAGGATGGTACTTTAAGTCCAGTGCTGTGGCACTCCAAGAATGCCTTGTTCTGTGCATGGAGAATATCCTTGACAAGTGGGGACACTTGACCAGCAGGTGTCATCTAAATATCAGCAGGGCAGTCACGGGATCCTCTCCTGCTGCCATCCTGCCTGATGACAGGACAGACACTCATAGCTTCCACTGTAGTTTTGGGTTCTGTGCATCTAGTGCTTTTCAGGAAGAAGTCTTTGCCCTGTAGGGTTGCTAGCAACCTTGCACTGTATTCAGTGGGGCTAATGTCTCTGCACTCACTCTAGCTTTGAATGCCAGATGCCCACAATACCAGGGAAATACCAGCAACTTAAATAACACAGGGCCTGAAAAGCAAATGAGATGCCAGTTTGACAGCAACTGCTGGCATTTTCTTCAACCCATAACCCTGAGAAATGCTTCTACAGTGATGGGAGTCCTACAAAAATCAGGAGCACTTGTTTCTGTTACATGTATTGCAGTACTCCCTTGTCATCTTGCTCATGAAAGAGGATGTCCTAATTCCAGGTGGGGCACATCTGCAGGAAAGAAAGACAGCTCAAAGTGCTTACAGCCTTTCCAGCCTCACCTCCATGACTGTGTGGCAGGGGACAGTTATCCAGCATTACCTCCATATTCAGCAGTACCCAGTGCTGAGGAGCAATTACTCAGACACTCTGCCCTTGAAGAAAGGATGACTTGGCAGCTGGGTCCCAGGTGTAGCCAGTTCACACCAGCTACACCTTTGTCATGAAAGAGCTGTTTGCCCTTTAGACTCAAGTGCAGACAGAATAATCACCACATCTTGTGTACCTAACAAAATGTGGCACCACTGGATGTGTGTATCTCTTGGTGTAAAAGATGGTAAGTATCTTGGTGTTTATATATTCAGGCTTTCAGAAATGCATTCTCTGAGGTCAGCCTGAAAGATGCCTCAATCTGATAACACATAATGTGTACAACTGAAATTTGCCACATTAATAAACAAAATAACACCGACCACATTTAGAACTGAGCCACCGTGCACAAGTGTGCTGTACACAACAGCAAAGAGCTATCACTGCTATAACCTGCACCCTAACCCCACTAACCCACATTGCAGCACCACTCCAGCTGTCTCCCTCAATCTTTGTTCAGTTACAGCAATCGTCTCCTCAATGAGGGGCTATTTATGAGCTGGTATTCATTAACCTCCCTTGTACATTTGCACAGCTTTCAGCATTCTTATTTCTATGAAGCACAGTTCTCATTATCAACATTTTTAAGGGTTTTGTGCTGAGAAAAACCTTTCCCACAGCCACCTGAACAAAAAACTCAGACTGCTAGTAAAGTGCTTTGTTTATGGACAAATAAAACCTGAGGCCAGCTGTCAGGTTTTCTGTTTACAGCTAGCAAAAAGTATTACTGACTGTCTGGGCAGCTGATAGCACTGGAGGCAAAAATGTTTGAAGTCACAGAGACTGCAGTGGTGAACAACCCTTAGGGCAAAGTTTGGAGTCCTGGTTAAGCATGAGGCTCTGTAATGTATGAAAATCTGGGAAGAGGTGAAAAAGAAATGCCAGATAGCCAGAGGATTCTGCAGAAAAAACTCTCCTCAGTGATGGAAAAACTCCTGTGCAGGGTACATCACCTGGACAGGTGACATCTAAGGACTGGATCCCCACTGCATGAAGTCTCCTGGCAGCTTTTTTAGTTAGACAAAGCAGAGAAGGATAACCTCTTGGAGCCACACAAAAATACAGGCAGCTACAAAGTATAGCTCTACTTCTGCTTTTATGTCTCTCCAAATTTTGACTGTCTCTTTTAACCATCTAACTGTGAAGTTAAACAACCTTACTTTGCTTTTACCTTCAACGAGTGAAGTGTTACAAGTGATTTTAGATTTACTGAGAAATCACAGGCACCCTGTTGTCCAGGCATGGAAGTCTTGACTGGGAGCCCACTAGTTCAGGACTATCCAAGAAGTGAGGAAGTCATGAAGCAATTATCTGAACTAGGTGATCAGGACTGAGACTAGGAACAGTGCTGCCTGAGGAAAGGCTCTCTTCCGTCATAACTGCTAAGCACAGCTCATTCCACAAGAAACAGAACAGAGAAAGGCAGTACTCCTACTCTGAGGGTTTCTATGAATTTCTGAAGAAGTATAACACAGATAGGAATAATGATGGAGTCCGTAGGAATGGAAAAGGAATGTAGTGCTGAATGTGTAGCCAGAACAGTCTAAGACTAAACAAAAACAAGGTTCGTAAGAGACTCAGGTAACAAACAGCATGAAATTCAAGTAACAATACTCAGACATTTCTAGCTGTTGTGGGAGATAATTTTGTAGATGTGAAGCTTTCATTACAAAAACTGATTCAGCCCAACAAGTCACATACCATGTCCCAACATGGGTACTTGATATCCAGACATTTGACTGCACAACCAGAAGAAATGGTGTAGATGACAACATTTCATCAGCTTCTAGATAGAAATGGCTGATAAACTTCAGCAAAATGGTTGTGTTTTAAGATCAAATTCCAAATTGTTTTTAGTGAAAATAAAACATCCCTTGAAACTATCCTAAAAATCCTACTTGACTGACAACAACATAAAACCCCCTTAATTTTCAGCTACTAGGAAAGATTTTAAGTTATCTGTAAGATTCAACCATATAAGAAAAAAACAGTATTGCACAAACTTCTTCAGAACAGTTTAAAGCGGCGTGGTGTCAGGACACAAATCCCTCTGGGCCCAGGGGTGTTCAGAAACGTGAGGGCTGAATTAAAACATTCAGAGAAATTAAAATACATAAATCCACACAGGCATGAGGTAGAAATGTAACTTTCATTTTAAGTAAGTAGAAAATATTTTAAGTGCCTTAAGCAAATGAGAGACTGAAATAGTTAGTAAGAAAAAGCCCTAAAGCCTAGTTTAAAGTTCAGTAGCTTCACCTTTTACAAAGTTAACTAAACTCTAGACATAATGTAAACAATGTAGCTTTGGTAGATAGGACAGATAGAGTTACATAGGTAGAAGTTGTGTAAAAAATTACAACTACTTTCCCCCATCAATCTTAGGTTAGGATAGGTCCAACAAGACTCTGGAAAATTTGTGTTTGTACCTGATTGGCTAAAAATGGAACAAAATGCACCGCTTTGAGAATGCAAACACTCACAGAACACAGATTATGGGTGCTGCTGCTGCTAAGACGCTGCCACTTCTGCTTGGTACTTGCGGACTTTATGCTAGAAGGCTTTCTGCATACTGGCACAAACTGTAACAAATTTGCCTTCATGAGGCTGATTTTAGCCATGCAATAAAGGACTTCTACAACTACCCAGCTTCTACAGTCTTCAATAAAGACACGCCAAAAACTTGACACATAGTTTCTGTATATGAAAGAAATACACTTTCTAACAAATCAATTTAATTTTTCATAAGGTGACAACATTCTTTGCCAGTCCTTTGTAAGAAAGAGCATTCTAATCTTTAACTATCAATAAGCTCACTTATAAAAAAACCCCACGTAAGTTCTCCTTCAATTTGAACAATTCAGCCATTCAAAATGAGCTTGATTGTTAAGCAGTTAATTTCTGCTTACCTTCCACCACTCCAAACTCCCTTAAAGAGCAAACATGACTCACCTCACTTAAAGGCATTATCTGAGATTTCCACAAAAAAGGCTTTTTCCAACTTTTGTTACCTGCTGGTGTTGCGCAAGGAAGAGTGCAGCATACAGTGCAACACAAGGGGACCTCAAGGTGCTAACTACACATAGCCAGCTTTCAGCATCTTTGGAGGTACACAGGGCTTTGCAGAAGCAACGTGAAAATGTCTGGAAGTCCCCAGAAGGGAAGAATGACTGAGTTGTAGAGAACTCTACAACTGAAGACTGTCACACAAAATATAGTAGCACTGATTTGTGTCTTTGCTTTCTACTCTCAGCTCCCTTCTCTTTGCACAAGAGCTCTATCATTTTTGCCACTTTATACTGTTCACAGCCAAAATGCTACAACCTCAGACCAGAGGCGTGAATGATGGTAGACAAATAACTGCCACGCTGTTCATAACTTGCTACATTAGGACTCTTCCAAAAACCTTCATTTTGTTCTAAGACATGCCTTTAGTTAAAGTATTAACAAAATTAAACAGTTTAGGGGTGAGTTTTACAAGAGGTCAATAAACTGTTTTGAAACACATTCACTGTAAAAGTGATACTCTCACTCATAAGAAAGTAGGCAACTTTCATGGCTGGTCTACTGCAAGAACTCAGTAATCGTTTGCAAATCAAATGCAGTAAGCAATCCTCTTCCCCTGTTCTAAGTACCCTCCTGAAATAAACAAAGTAGTTTTATACACATAGGATCTGCTTATAAACAGACAAAACTAAGTCTGGATGATGACAAAGTGAGAATAAGGACTCACATGGTATAATGGGAAAAGTTTTGTAAAAAAAGAAAGCAAGTGTGTGAATCTAAAACTGAACAGATAACTAAACCAGCTCTTTTTTTAAGCATTCATAAAAGAGGCCAAGCTAAGTCACACAAATGCTGAGTGAGAGGTAGTGTTCACACAGGAAACTATTACAACTACTTAATCAGGTACAAGCCCATGCTGACAACGTCCAAGTCCCAGGAAAAACAAGCACAGAGAAAGAAAGCTTACAACTCGGCAAGATTTGTTTGATATTCCTGCTGTCAAAAACATGGCATATCCAACAGTGAAATCACACCACTCTGAAGCAGAATGAAGCTAAAATAGGACCTGCCTTGACTGATGCACTTAATCAGATACTGCTGCTGAGTGTCTGCTGCTCATTACCACTCAGGCTGTAAAGATGGACTGATAGATGTGCTGGGCATCAGGAGGCACATAGAGAACAATGTCATGCGAGTCATATGCCTGAAGTTGCCAATGTTTTGCATCAATGACTGTCCTTCTGCCTGAATATTCTTATTTTTTTACCCAGGAATAAAACCCAAGTCAATAAGGGACAATAAAAAATTATAGCTGTGCCAGATGTTTTCCTAGGAGTACATTACTCCATGTAATTTGAACTTTTCATGCTCGTTCACTTGTCAACTTTATTGTCTGGTGCCTCTTATTTTGGTGAAAACATTATTGAAATGGATTAGAAGAATAAGGTGACATTTCCATAAATCAGTCTAGCTCTTGGTAAAATGGCATCTGAATACAATTTAAATTGCAGCACAATTTACTAAAATTTAAAGAAAAAAAAAGTATCCTCTATTACAGAATACATTCACTGTGACAGAAATCTGCAGATTTTTACAAATTCCAAATTCCCAATGAATTATTTCTATGTAATAATGTCTCTCACCAAATAATTTAAGAACTGCTAACCTAAAAGTAATGAAGAAATGCACTTTTGGGATACCATTATGATGAAAATGATAATTACAACATATGGGCTTTATTAATAATCTCTTTTCATGTCTCTCTGAAAATTCAATCACACAAAATTTATGCAAAAAACCTTAGAGTGATATCTTGAAGTAGTTGTCTGCATTGTCAGGGTTGATCTGATTCTCAGTTTGGTCTTCCAAACAGTAACCAGAAGCTCTCGAATCAGACTCCACGAATCTCCGTTCCATATTTTTGTTCCAAAAAATTTATGTTCCATAAATTTAAATCATATAATAATCAAAAAAAGAAAACTGGTTACATGCTGGCAATCAGAGGTCACCCAGGAGCTGCAGTCAGGACCAAGAACAAGGCTAAAAGGCTAAAATGTCTTACTTATTACAATGAAGTCATTGAAGTGCTGGAGAGTGTCCAGAGAAGGGCAATGGGCTGGGGAAGGCTCTGGAGTGCAAGCCAGATGAGGATCAGCTGAGAGAGCTGGGGGTGTTCATCCTGGAGAAAAGGCAGCTCAGGGGGACCTAATCACTCTTTAAACTCCCTGACAGGAGGGTGTAGCCAGGTGCGGGATGGTCTCTTCTCCCAGGTAACTAAGGACAGGATGAGAGGAAATGGCCTCAAGCTGAACCACCACAGGTTCAGGTTGGGTGTTAGGGATAAGTTCTCCAAAAGGCATGTCAAGCACTGGAAGATGCTGCCCAGGGCAGCGGCGGAGTCAGAATTCCCAGAGGTATTTGAAAGATGTGTAGATGTGGCACTTAGGGACATGGTTTACTGGTGGACTTGGCAGTGTTGCGATAACAGCTGGACTCAATGATCTTGGAGGTCTCTTCGAACCTAAACAACTCTATTCCCTTAGCTTGAATGCTGCAGTAAGTTTGTGCTGGCACTAAAGAACTTAGCAGTGAAAGAAAGTGCTGAAATGTTCAAAGGGTATATGTTTTATGGGGCTTCATGGACAGGAAGAGTCCTGTCCATGTTATGCACCAGCAGGATTAAGAAATTGGCAACACAGGTCTCTGGGGTGCCTATTAGTTCTTTCAAGTCACTTAAGTGATTTTCACAAAGGCACTCATTGTAGGCTGTCCTAATCCCAAGCTCCAAGAGTTGACAAGACTGTAAGAATGGTGGACAGAGCACCAATGCAAGGAAAGGTGCCAGAAAAAAACCAACCAATTATGCTGGAAGAAGCAAAGGACAGGAAAGGACTGCTAAGGATTGTAATTCCAGGGATCTGAGCACTGCGAATGCTTCACATGGAATACTTGCTCTTTGCAGACAGCTCAGACGAGAGAATGTGGTTTTCAAGCTGTGAAGATTGCAACCAGCCTCTAAAGGGACTAGAGGCAGTTCAAAGGGGCCTTCACCTCCTGGCTTTATTAAGTTTGTGCATGCAGCCAGAGTCTGGGTGCTGTGCCAGAGGGACTGGGGAGAGCCATTTCTCTTGCACAAAAGCAACTTGGGCATCTTACAGTATTCATGCTCACATAGGGAAGTTCACAAGACCAACTGAATCTAAGCCTGGTAAACAGTAGCAGTCATCTCCCCATGAAAGAAAAACTGAGGAAAACCACATTTGATTAATGGATTCTAAGCAAACTCGTGTATTTCCTTGTGAAAATATTTTACTTTAGAAGTTGGTATCTCCACTTTTATCAGACACCAAAGTCCATATGGTACAGATACCTATCAAATCCTAGTATGAAGAGCCATTTTGTTCTGTTTTCAACAGAACCAGAAGCTGAAGAATAGCAACAGAGGCAGGTGTGACAGCACCTCCATTCTCTCCTCTGGACTGTAATGTGCTTTCTTCCACAATGGTCCATCTTCAGCCAGGGTTTCCTGTGATTTGACCAGGGATAAACCATTGCAGGTTTGAAGGGGAACACTTGGGTTCCCCCATGCAGAAAAACAAGTGGCTTCTGCTCCCTCTTGCTTTCTTGTTTAGCTCACAGAATCATAGACGAGCTCTCTGCAAACACCTCAATATGTCCCTGCACCTCCCTGGAGAGGACAGCCTTCTGCTCCATACACCCAAGGGGCCTATATTGGCTTTTCAGCCTTGCAACAACTGAGGAAGGTCTTCCTCCACATAGATACCCTTTACAAAATGCTCCCTGTTATATCCTCATCATGCCAAAACCAGTATGTTTTAAGGGCTTAAGGAGTACAGGTGCCTGTCTCAAATACTGTCAAGGCCACAGATGGAACTTGCCATAAGATAAACCACCACTTTGAGAACTTGAGTTAAACACAGAAGAGAGGAATTTGCAGCAGGACGGCAATATTCCAGGCCTGGCAGCAGGATCTGGTTAGCGCATCCTGGTTAACACGTGGACAGAAATTCCTCTCGAGGCAAATAGTGCAAAAGGAAGCACCTGCTCATCCATGTATCACCCCAAGTTACGGGAACACCATTTGTGACCATCCCGTGGCTCCCTGGAACTTGGGCTGTATGAACGTGGTACTTCAGGACACCAAGTGAAGAAGGACCAATGGGATGGTACTTGATCCAAAGGTGATGACTATCTTCTGCTTGATCTCACCCTCCTCCATCCTCCTCCTTCTCTTTCTCTCTATTTCTCTACCTCACATTCATTGTTAAATAAAATCCATATTGTTAACTTCAGCATATGGTCTTGTTTGCACCTTAATTCGGGCAGAGGCATGTCTCACAAATCAGATCTTAACATACGCCCAGCACTGTTTTGCTTGCTTATGCTCCCCCATGCAGAATCACAAATTTAAGCAGGTTTAAGGGCTTCCCCTAGGTCCCCAAGGCCCAACCTGTGCACCACAGGAATTCCTCACTGGCTCATCATTTCACTTCAAGTTAATAAAGAAGAATCAGCCACTTGTATCTCTCTGTGCTTGAAAACGATCAGTACAGAGCCAGCTGGGACCAGCTGCTCCTGCCTCCTCTCCAGGAGGGATAGGAAGGAAGTCAGAGGCAAACACACACACAGAGCACAGCACAGCTGCGAGACGCTACCACTCCTGTGATTACCCAGGCTGCTGAGTGGTCCCAGAAGAGGATGCAGCCCCCCTGCGTGCTAAGACTCTGCTCCAGCTCATAGTTTCACCCTCACAAAAGCTGAATCTCAGCAGTTTGCTTAGAAACTATGTGTGAAAGGCACAGCTGATGAACTAAAGCTATTTCACATCATTCCACTACTAAACTGCTCCTTGTCCTGATTTTAGAGCATTCTTCTGCACCTCCTTCCCTAACTGCACCTCTTCCTTTCTAAAACACCAAACAACTCCTCTCACTGAATATTTGGCAAGGTTCCAGCTCAGCTGTGACCCCCAGGAGTCCAGCGATCTGAACCCCTCACACCATTTTCAGGCCAACTCTACTTCAGATGTCAGCACTCTCTGACCTGACGCCTCCACTGTGCACAGACTCCTTCTGGATCAAAGACAGCTCGGAAAGTGCTGTTCAGCTCATCCACCAGGAATCTCCAAACAGCTCTAAGAGTCAAAACCAGCAAGCAGACAGTAGTGCCTGTCAGACCTGCTGTGGCAGTGTGAATGTTCATGGCAGAGGCACAGCCCAGCCATTCCTCTCAGCAGTCAGGATTTGGCCACTCTAAGCACGAGACTGAGACAATTTAATGTATGCACAAAGAGTGCTGTGTGCTACGTGGCAGCCATGCCAAAGAATACTGGAGCATTTCACTGATTAGCACAAAAACGATCGATCTCACTGTATGGGAATAGTGGCGAACGTGAATATCCACAGTGTTTCACAATGAGAACAAATGCCAGCTCAGCACTTAACTTACATATAAAAAATTACTGGTGAATCAGAATATATATTGTAGAGAATACCGCAGGCATCTTTTGAATAAAATTCCTCAGGCAAAGTTATTAAAGATGATCTCTTTATGTTAACCATATAAACTGCCTGATTTTGCAGCTATTCTTTATTTTACAACGTCAGGTTTCTGCTACACATTCTGGCAGTGGATTAATATTTTCTGGGTATTTCATCATTCAGTTACTCAATGCTCACATTTATATGAAATAATAATTTCTAGTTCAGCCTTCAAAAAGCACTGCTTTGACTGTGACATATTTCAAACAATCTCTTTCCAGATGTCAACAGAGAGAGGTTACTGAACATGCATATGCCAAGGAATTGGGGAGCCTAGTTGAAACTATCGCCACTCTTATCCCCTTAGTTTTCAGGACTGCCACCACAAAAGCATTGGGCAGATTTCAAGAAGAGAGATTTATCTACTGTACCTCCCTCAGATGTGAAAATAAGTCAAGAATCCAGATTAAAACACATGGATTTGAGAGAGATCTCCAGTTGTAGCATGGTAATCCAGTTATGAAGCCCTAAATAGAAATAGACCATTTCAAGTCTAAACATGAAACAGATAAAATTAATTTTTTCTTTAAGAAATGGTTCCAGATAGAAGTGTGTCTTTGTGCCTGCAGAATTGACTGGTTAAGAAATAACCTGACCTCAGTTCCTAAATATTTCAATAAAAATGTATGAGGATGCATTTTCTTATATAAATTAACAAAGCATCCAGTAAAATATACATGGGTTTATTTCAGTGAGCAATGGCAATGAGAATTTCCTGGGCTTACAATCAACAGTTTAAAAATTGTCAGCTGCCTTGAAATTCTGATTTATAACACAAAAGGGCAGGAGAATGTTAAAAAAAAAAAATCTAGATTAAACTTCCCCCTTTTTTCAACATCTTATCTAAAATCTATTAACATAGAAGACAGATCACTGCTTTTCTCAGAACTTACCAGAAGGTATTCTCTATGTCAGCAGTAGAAGCACCTATGGTACATCCAAGAAAATATATCATACAATTTGTTAGCAAAACACACAGAGGGACAAGGAGGTGGAAGAAATGTACTCCAAAACAAAATATAAAGCATTTACAGTACTCCCCATAACATTTAAACAAAAATTTTTCAATCATCCAAGTAGCTGAGCAGGAGGTCCATTAGGGTCCCTGTACAAATTGCCAGATTTTATTTTAGTGCTGCATTTCAACATTTTATTTAGTTTATTGGTATAAACACATTCCTTTTCACTTTTTTTTCTCAAAAATATTTTTTCACAGTTAATAGACAGTGTGCCCTAAAAGGGCTTGAGAGTGATTTTAAAAGCTGGAAAGAAAGACAGTAATCACTGCTTTACAAATGCTCTGAAACTTGTGGGAAAAAGAGCTGTCCTTGGCTTTTAGTGAAGCAAAGATGAGATTTGGTACTTACATTAGCTATTTTATGTGTTATTGACATTCTCAGAATTTCTCCAACGATCCCATTCTACAAACGGTACCTGCTCATTAATTCAATAAAGTCAAGTTTATATGGGACAAAAAAGAACCTGTTGCAGCACACTGGACATGGCCCAGCAGACAGGCTGAAACACAACAGAATTCAGGTCATGGTACCAGTTTTGTGTGAGAATCAAGGAAAAGTAGCCTTTTTTGAGACTCCCATATTGCCAGCACCATCTTAGCTGAGCTCCCAGCAGCCTTCACCCCCAGCAGCTTTTGCACTCCCATTGCAACCCTCTCTACACGCAGGATGCTCAGCTCTCCCTTCTGTTTTCTTCATGCCAAGCAGCAAGCTGGTAGCTAACTGCAAGCTCAGAAAGTCCTGCAGGACTTTCCTGAGGAGGGCATGTGAAACATACTGGACCACACAGCATGATTAGAGTGCAAATAAAGCAGACCCGTGCTTCCAATGGGAAGGGTAATCCAACACTCTCCGGCAAACACATTTTATCTGACAGCTACATCTGCTTTGCCATGTCCAGTCTGTCACTGTCACTGTCCTGCTCTCAACCTCAGGATCTGAGAAATACAGCAGTACCAAAGCAATTTCTGTAGTAAGATCCAAGCCTACAAGAGAAGCATCTCTAACCATTTCACCTGCTACTACTGAGTTTTACTATGTAAAAACCTTAAAAATTACAAATCAGCCTGATGTTGAGGGTTAGGTTTGTTCCTTCTTTCTCTAAAGAATTTTTTCCCCAGAAGTTGCCAAGGAGACCAAGTGTTGGATACTTTAGAGTACTTAACAGAAACAAAGAAGTGAACAAAGTTGGAAGGGGGAGACAATGCAGGTAAAACACAGAGCTTGAGGCAGCTGCGGGCTCTTCTTTTTTCGGTGTTCGGGAAGAGAGAGAACGGCTGTTGCTGGCTGGAAGAGTTTCACTGTGGCCAAAGGGATCCAGTCCTGGGAAATCTACTATCACCGGTTCGGCCTGAACCCTGAGTTTTCTCTGCCACCCGCGGGAGCTGGGCCAGCCCTGCCTCACCTTCGGCTTCTTCGGCGCTGCTCCTCTTGCTGCAGTGTGACCCTGCACCCCCTGTGCTGCCGGGACATCCTGCCCCTGCCTGCCGGGACACCCTGCCATCCCAGCTACCAGCCCGGGACTTTTCCACTGTTTCAGCTCGGTGCTCTGAGGATCCTGCAGGGACACCGAAACCAAACTGCCCTGGGTTTTGTGAAACAAAGCCCTCAAGGTTCTTGGTACTGCTTTCTTTTGTTAGTAATGCTGTAGTTGTTTGGGTTTTTTTGTGTTTGTTTGCTTTGTAATACCTACTAGTAAAGAACTGCTATTCCTATTTCCCAAATCTTTGCCTAAGAGCCTTTGATTGTAAATTTATAATTGGAGAAAAAAAAAAAAGGGGGGAGCGAGGGGGGTTTACACTCTCCATTTCAAAGGAAACTCCAGCTTTTTTTACCTAGCAGATACCTGTCTTCCCAAACCAAGACACCTGAAGAAGCCAATTGATAAGCCAATTGAAGAAATAACTTACCTGAACTAACAGAGAAAACAAATAGGTAATGCCATTTATTTTATATCAGAACTCACTGGCTGTTCTGACAGACTGCACAAGTCCTTAGGTTTGGCTCACAATCTTATATTTAAAGGACTTATATTTCAACTGCCTTTTTTCCCCTGCTTCTTTGGAAATTATGAAGAAAACAGCACTTTTTCCAGGCATCACTCAAAGCCATCATGATTTATTTTCATTAAGAAAGGACTGTAAGGAGCAAGATGAGCATGAGCCATTTTGCACAAACAAGGGTAATGGCTGGAGAGAATGGCTGGATCCTATTCCTTGCCTCATCAGCCATCCTTAGAAACACCCCAAATAAATACACATTTCCATAAAATATTGTAGGCCATTCAGTCCTCTTGGCACCATCATGTGAGATGAAATTTGAAAGGAAGATGGGGAAGGGGATAGAGCACTGAGAGGTGCTATCATGTGTCAATTTAGTAAATTCTGTGTTCCATTTTCTCCAACTCTCAATCCTCTTGCACCTATCTGAAGACCTTTATGCTCGAGGTATGCTGCAGACAGAGGCCACGTTCTCAAGAAAGCACTCCATCAAGTAAACATTCCCTGCATCGAAGTTCATTATTCATGAAAAACAGCAACTATAGTTCACCCATAATTCCCTGACATCTCAGTTTTAAATATTCAAACCACAGTTCAAGAAGTGTAAAGTATCCCAACTAAATTAATGTATAATGTGTCTGTGATGTGAAAGAAAACAGTTATAGAAAGACTAACAGAATAGTCTTTGAAGTGGTATTTAAATAATGATTTTAATTAGTTTGGTTTTGGTTTAGATTACTAAGGAAAAGATGAGAAGGGCAGTCTGGAATTAATCTTGAAAGAAAATGCTGTTCTTCCGAGGTTTGATATGATACCATTAACACTGCACATGCTATAACCTTCTTATCTCTGGGCTTACACAAGAGTTTATTTGGCCTTTCTCTGGACCAGCTGTTGTTTTTCCCATACATTTCTCCACTGTCTTTAAAATATCAGTAATACTAGTGTGTGCAAAGAAAAAAGCACGTGCTAGCATTCTGAGGGGCCTCCTTGTCCCTGGCTGAGGCCAAATGTCCTGTATATCAGATGATGTTACTAAGCAATACAGCCTTCAAAGGCTTAGGCTCAGCCCCAACTATGCTGCGCTTCTGCCGCAAACATCAGCACTTAAAGCACAGCTCTTACAGAGGAGAACTACCCCCCGAAGAAGGGAAGGGGTTGGTCAGTCATCAAAATGAATTCTGCTAATATGACATCTTGGAAATCTTAGATACATACTGCTGTTAGCATTTCCTATCCTTAGAAGTCCTGATAACAACATTTGCCAGCTTCACGACTTTCTGAGAGATGACTGTTGGTTCTCCTGTTCCAATCCATCACCCAACATTTCATTTCCCAGACTGAGCCACTGAAGAGACACCTGTACACAGACAACAGACATTGAAGCAGCAGAGCAGGGACAGACTTGGCCCTGCAGCTGGGGAGAGCTGAGAGAGGCATCTGTAAACTCCTAGAAGGAGCAAGAGGAGGAACAGTGTAAATCAGATCATCTCAGGGGAGGGAACTAACAGCATCTCTGAGGTGAGAGGTTAATAACTCCTGCCACCAGGCATCTTGTATGAGCTATCCTGCTGGGACAACACCAGCTTCAGATGAGCTGTGTCACACTCAGCTTATTGTGAATACCACTACAGGGCTAAAGGATGTTTCCAGTTTCAGCCAGAGTTTTGAGGGTGACTTTTTCTTTTTATTCCATTTTCCTATTAAAAACTGATTGTCAGAGGCACTATACCCTGTTGAATGTCATAAGCGCATTAATTTATTTGCATTTCTGTCATGCATGGACTGGAGGATCACCAGTAACACCAGCTTTAATTAACTGAACTCCCTGTGTTCCCTTCTGACAGAAAACTACGCCCAAATCCTTCTCAGACAGGAGAAGAACTGGGTCTTCCACACTAAAATGCCAAGAAGTTTGAAAGTGTTTGCAGAGAACTGGGTTTGAACTTCGAAATTTTTACTCCTATGGAAAGCCAACCAAACAAAGCCCTGCCAACTGATTGAGCCTCTGTTTTTTTCTAAATGACAATTTCAGTTTTCATTTGCAAAAATTCCCTGGCTCCTATTCTCTCCAGGAAGCCTTAGGATGATAAAGGTACGTAAATGCATTGGACCAGAAAGAGGGAAAAATGCAGGTTTGCCTGAAAGAAACATCCAGTTCACATTCATCATAAAACAGTATGATTAATTATAGCTTAATCAGAGAAAAATATCCAAAAAATAGATAATGATGACCAAAACCAAGTTACAACCCTAAGGTGAGGAAGAGGTTGTTTAATAATTCATTCCCCAATACAAAGGTTATGTCTGCTTGGACAACTTTCAGCTGCCTGTCAATGTTATCAGTCCAGGCTTTGCAGGAAACTCCCTTCTTTTACTTCCCTTCTTTCCTGTGACCTTCCTGACAGAGGAAATTTCAACTCTCTCATCATCTTCCATTTACTCTGAGGAAGACCTGACTGACAGAAGCACCTCACCATAGGCAATGGATGCAACTAGGATTTTCTTTCCAAAAAGAAAATCCCATAAAGCGGAGAGTATTTCAGAGAATGTTTTATCTGGAGAATGTCAGGCAAATAATGTCAGGCAAATCATACAGAAAATGACAGGAATGATCCCTTGTTAAAACAGCAGTATTTGAAAGGAGAGTTTGATTCAAATCCAAACCTCTGCAGAGCTGAAAGGAACCCAGACTGGGGGCTCAACAGATAACAGTGCAGACCAGAGAGGAAGGAATTTGATTCAGCTTGTTTTAAAGTTTGGGCAGGCAAGAAACCTGCTGCTCATTTCAACTTTGGCAGAAGGGGAGACAGGCTGACACAGTGTTTAAATTGTGTTTAAAAAGCATTCAAAATATAAAAATATCACTCTCTGTAGCTTCAACTCAGAAGATCTGCGGAAGAGCAAAATATTAGACCAAGACAGTTTTTTTAGAAGAAAGATTAATAAAAGACGTAAAAGCTTTGGACTTTTTATTTTGTCCTTGTCAAGTGTTCCTTGACACTGATTAGAACAGCTTAGAAGAGACTTTCTGTAGCAATCCAATTTATGTGCACAAAGACCTCATCACTGCTGTTTAAAGAGTACAGGAATACCTGTTTTTTTCAGCTAAGATGCCTTATTACATGCTGTTTGCTGAAGTAAGTCTAGGTTGAGTATTTGCAAGAGAAAAAAGTGGTAACTCTAAATGAGATTATGTGGGGAACTCATATTCCCCTCTATATTCTCTCCTATGCTCTTTCATAGAGAAACCTGGACATGCAAAAAAACAGTTCCACAAAATCTTCAAACAAGTGCAGCATTTGAGGGCAGCAACTAAAAACATTTTCTATACCTTTTAGCATAGCAATCTTCCTTTTATTTTTTTGCCCTGCCCCCTTTTTTTTTTTTTTTTTAGAGATGGTTGACTATTTTTTTGAGATAATTCCATGTTTTAGAAAAAAAAATGTGTGTCATCTATATGACCTTTCAGTGAACAGTGTCTCTCCAGTCTGTTATTTACACACAGTTTATTTCAGGACAGTACATAAATAGCACAGGGGTGCAGAATACCTGTGCAGCCTAAGTAATTGTGTGTGGTGTGGGATAAATGCAAGTGTGGTCCCACTTATCCCTAAAAATGAGGGAGCTTACAAGTCAACTGAAGTAGTAGTGGATAGAAAAAAAAACCTCCCAAGTTATGCAGTTCCCCTCATTCCCAACTAACCATAAAGCTAAAATCTATGCTTAGAGGAATATTATGAATGCCTTTGAAGTAAATTTGCTCCAAAGGGGTCCCCCCAAGCCCACAAAATGAATCCAAGTTCAGGCAGCTGCTGGGACACAAGAATTGGAGAAGACAGCCACAAGCAAGGACTGGGCAAGCTGCAAGGACATAGTGTTTCATGCAGAAAAACTAAACTCAGACACCTTAAAATGTGTCATCTAGAACAGGAGGCTCATCAAGGATATGCAACCCCAGAGAAACTAATTTTGGACACTGAGCTTGTATCAGTTCATCAGCCTCACAGAATGAGTACAACACTTCTGAGAAGAACTGGAAATCTGTGATCTGCCCAGAAATAATAAGGCAATTGTAGTTTCTTATTAGAAGGTTCACAAGGAGTTCATTATGACTGAGAAATCTGGCCCTAACCAGACTGAAAGCTGAACATCTCTGCCAATACTACTCTGTTAATGGATCAAGTGTTCTGAGCAAATTTTCAAACTCCTGCATCAAAAGTGTTTTACCAAATGCAGCTTAGCTTTCTGAGTTTTCTATTTCACCTGTGAAAATGTGGTCTACAATGATTCAATGCTATTGTTTTTCTACAAAAGGGATGGGTATGATATGTAACAGTTTAATTTTAAAGTGTACTCTTGCTCTCCAAATCAATACTGCAGCGATTCAATATTTACATTACCAAGGCATTTGTTTACCAAATCAATTGTTAAACTCAAGAAGCACAATAGCATCACACACAGTTTGATAAGGAAAGCTATAGGTACAGAGCAGGAGCACAATATATTCCTCTAAAACAGTACTCAGTTAGACCTGCTGAATTAGGTTAGCCTGGATGCAGACTGAGACTCTCAGTCTGATGAGTAGTTAAGCAACCTTTCAATGAAAACATGGAAGAGACCATAGACTACCCTTAAAACTACAAAAAAGCAAATACAGTAAGCAAGCATGCTGTGGGGCAAACATTTCTCTCCAGTGGCACAGTGACTGAACAGAAAGATTGGTGAATCACAATGAAGAAAAACTTTTCCCTCCTTATATGTTTGATTAATATTATTTGGAAAATGGCTTGTCACAGAACATTAAAATGTATCCAGTCTTTGAGTGAGGTAGTGTATATGATGCCTGTGGTGGCGACAAGTTACAATTATGACCTTTTAACAACAATCCTGTTTTGCTACATTTTTCTCCCTCACTTCCTGCATAACACAAACACTTAGGGAATTTACCTTGCTTCAGTTAATAGGAGCAAGGGAAATATTTGAAGTAAAATTCCATCAGGAAAGAAAAGAAAATGAGAAAACAGTCGCAGACTGGGAAAGCAGGTGCCAGCACTCTGCCAGCACTGAGCCATCTCAGGCTCTTGCTCAGCAAAACTTCGATCCACATGGGTAAACCTCTAGTTTTGACTTCTCTCATTTAACTGGAGAGGAAGAATGGCAGAAAATACAGTATTTTATTCCTTTCTCCTCTACTTGTACTGAGAGCAACTAAAAAAACCTCCAGTGTATTCTGAAAACTGAAAGAAAATTAAAATCTTTTGGTTTTGTTCCATGAGGATGACTGAGGAGGGGGAAAGTGTTTCCATACCAGTTGGCAGGAATTGTCTCATCGATTGCTACAACAAATCAATTCTCATGTCCTTATTTCCCAGGTCCCCTACCTCTGAAATACTAAATATTGCTGCTCCCACAAGGAGGCACTCACTTTTTTCAGTTCAGTGCAAACTGTTTCAGAGATGAGGGATACTCTGTGCTCTTCTGCAAGCTGTTTGCTTCGTTGTTCCTGCTTTAAATAAGAGGTCATTCTGACTGAATGACCCTATTTGCTCTCTTTTTCATGACAAGCATCTCATAAATAGAAGAGCCAGTTGTAGGCAAAAGAGTCACGCAGGGAGAAAAGTGGTCTTCCCTGAACTGAGGTTGAGTTAACCTCAGTTACTAAATTTCAATGTGCCAACTTACCATCCTATGAATAACAGTCTTCGTGCCCTGGAGAAACCAAGCTGATTAAGCTGAATTATAACTGATGTGATTAAATACAGGATAAACAAGTACCAAGAAAATATCGGCATCTTTCCTTAAAAGCAAGAAGCTATAGAGCCTCTACCAAGAGTTATGAGCTTACAACCAGGATTTCAAGCAAAGCTGCTTACATTGGCCACAATGTCTTTCTAAAACAAAAGAAGGTAGGTTATGGCTTGAGAATAAAACATTGCCTTGGGTTTTCCCCCTCCATCTTTCAAGTGATTAAACAAAGGTTTTCAGGGTAAAAAGACAATATTACTAGTTCATTCTGTACCCTTGCAAGCATAAAAACTGAAGAGAAACTTTTGACAGTATCAAGTTAATCATCAAAAAGCAAGACCACAGTTGAATAAATTACTGCAGTCAGACACAGGAAGAACAACAGGTAGTCATTGTCTGAAACAGCTTAATGGCATTCTAGACTTCTGGTAAATTAATTATGCCATCATCACTCAAAATATTTTAAAAACTTTTACACAGACAATGTTGCTCTGCCCCTTTAACTCCCCCACTCCTCCTTATCATTTCACACAGCAGCCAGCCTCTTCTCTCTTCCACCCCAGCTTTATCCCATCACAGTTCCAATTTTAGAGCAAAATCTCTCCAAATGCAAAAAAATCAATTTTAAGATTTCTAACTTCTCTGCAGACAAGGACTTGGAGGCCCATGTCAAATCCAAACTGATCCTAACTTCTGGTCTATCAAAGACTTCAATGCCAAAATGAGGGCAAAACCTATGACTTTTTTTGTACACCTAAAGCTCCAATTAAATATTCTCAGAGATCTATTTTAATACCATAAATTTTCACTCCTTAGTTATATATCACAGCCTTCTGCAGCAATCAATGGGTTTCAGTCTGAATAAACTTAGCCCTCACCCTCTGAACAACAGCAACCTGTCCTTCTCTCCAGCCCAAGAAAAAGAAGCCCACCTGTTTCTATCAGTCCCCTCTTAGCAGCACTTAGAAAGAATTTCATTACATCACAGCATTTTCACTCGCAAACTTCACAAAGTTTCTCTTATTTTGAAGCTCACAAACAAAAACATTACCTTGTGACAGGCTGCATGAAAACAAGCAGAAGAAATAGGAGGTCACCTCTTTTTCTGTAGCAGGTAGGATAATTTCTCTTCCCTTACATTATATCTCAGAGCACAGTTAAGTTTTTAAAATAACCTATTTGGAAGAATAAAACAAACTCCCAGATCCTCAGTTTCCTCTCCTGTGGGCACAAAGGATTAGAGAGGTTTTTTATAAGACATAGGGACACTTCTCATTTATCTTTTCTGCTACTTCTCACACGTATTTCAAATGGTACAGCAAGACAGGTGCTAGCAGTGTCCAGTATTGTTATGCTACTTTCAAGATGAGTACCTCAGTTTTGCATGCAGCTAATGACTGAGTCAGCTGGCATTTGCCTGAGCAGCAATGAGAGTGTGCAGCACAAACATCAGTTTTAATTTACATAATTTACTGCAATGATTTTTCTCCAAGTATCTCAGACTGTTAAAGATAATACCAATTATAAAATAATTAATGTAGTCATTGCAAGACTACAGGAAAAGTCACTGATTCTAAAGAATTATTGCATGTAGGTGAGACAGGTAACAAGCAGGTTGGACCATGGATATTCATGCAGTTGTTGCCACAGTAAAAGATGTAAAAGTAGTTGTTGCACAAGACTTCTTCCAAGAGACACAGATCTCGCATTAAAAAAAGACAAACTTGGAAGAAGACTGCACAGGAGATCAGCATCCTCTACCTATTCTGTTGTAATTCCTTTACTTTTATTTTGTCTGTACAAGTAGTCTTTACATTCCTTGCCTGACAGGTCAGTTTCTGACTAAAAGATTTCTATTATCACCTCTCAATTCTGAGTACTGACTCAAAAACATCAACTTCAAGCAAAAATCACCACCACACTTTAACCGGAACACACACCAAACGTAAGTCACAGAAGTAACTCAAGCATCTTAGTTTAATTTAAAAAAGCCCAGCAAACTCAGAGCTCAAATAAACAAATGCAGATACTCTGCATGATGAATCTCAGTCTACCAGGTTAGAAATCTGAACACCAGTGCCTACAAGACATACCGTAGGCAACTCTTCATCTGTTAAGCACCAGCTCAGCAGTTGCTGAGGGTTGAAAACACAAAATGGAGTTTAACCTATGAAATAGAACTAGTATTTACAATTAACTGTGAACTGCAAACTGGAAATGCCTTGCCTTGAAGTGATCCCAAAAGGCATTATTCTAAGCTATCTGTGGTGTCATGTGGGTGTACAAGCTTTCCGGCACCAACCTCAAAAGCACAAAGTATATGAAATCCTGAAAAGGTGGCAGAGTCAACTTTAAAATTTATTCACGCACAAAGTATTCACCAAAGCCTAAGCAGTGAATACGTTTGGCACAGAATGCAAGAATTGACCTGTATGAGAAGGGAATCCAGGTCACCTTGACCCTGATAAGTAACAGCTGTGTTAATTACCCAATACAGTCTCACCCCTGATGAGTCACAGCTACGTCCAACATAGATAAGTGTGATAAAAGGGAGTGGGTTAGCTAATAAAGGGGAACCATGAAGGATTATGAATGTGAGAACCATAAAGAAGGAGGATCCTGGGGAAAGAGAATCTCTGCTGTGGGGTTAGTCTGGCTCTGCAGTCAGAGCCTGTTGTTAGAACCTGCAGTCATAGTCTAGCTGGGTAAAAGCCTGCATTCAGAGTCTGCAAACTAATACCTGCAGTTATAGTTTAGCAGGAAAAAACCAGCAGACAGAGGCTGCAACGGAAACCTACAGTAAGAGCTTGATGCAGCCAGAGCCAGTAAATAGTTGGAGTCAGGATGGCTGAGCTGTAAAGAGGAATAAACCAGGACCCTCTTCATGTTGTGATAAACAAGAAGTCTGTGTCTTGGCTCATTTCTACCCTCTACTGAGAGGGCTGCCGCAACATGTATCACTTTTCCTTTTTGCTCTGTGTTTCACTTCTAACAAGAGCAACTGTTCTGACAATGCGCAGTATCAATAGAAGACGACACTGAATTCTTTCTTTCTTCTATCCCTGTTCAGAAATGAGATAAAAAAACCACAGAATGGCTTGGTTTGGAAGGGACCTGAAAGGTCATCTAGTTCCAGTCCCCTGCCATGGGCAGGAACATCTTCTACTAGAGCAGGGTTGCTCAGAGCTCCATCCAGCCAGGCCTTGAACATGTTCAGGGATGGAGCATCCATAGCTTCTCTGGGCAACTTGTTCCAGTGCTACATCACCCTGAAGATAAAGAATTTTTCATAATCTCCTATCTAAATCCACTCTCTTTCAGTCCAAAGCCATTTCCCCTAGTCCTATCACTCCAAGCCCTCGTAAAAAGTCTCTCTCCATCTTTCTTCCTTCTGCTACTGGAAGGCCACAATTAATTCACTCCAAAGCCTTTTTTCTCCAGGTTGAAAAATGCTCCATCCCTCTGATCATCTTGGTGCTCCTCCTCTGGGCTCACTCCAACAGGTCCCTTTCCCTCCTGTGCAGGGTACCCACAGCTTGATGCAGAGCTCCAGGTGGGTTTCACCAGAGCATGGTAGAGGGGCAGAATCCCCTCCCTCCCCTGCTGCCCACGGGGCTCTGGGTGCAGCTCAGGACACATAACACACAACATAAACTTTAAGGCTTTTTGAGATATCTATGATTGTTATATGCTGTCACACAAAGGGAAAAATATAATTAAGGAAACGGTTTTACCCTCATGCACTTTTTCACACTGATTCTTCAACTATTAGGACAGCCAAGATTACTCTGGTCAAAAGATATAACCTGTAAAGGCTGACTGGCTCAGTTAAAAATAAAAACATAAATTACAGCTTATTACTTTATTAGTTCATAAGACATTAACTTGGTTTGCAGTATCATGAACATACTATCATCAGAAATAATTCTGTCAATTTGGAATGAATAACATCAGACAGGGAGTTTAAACTGACAAGTCTATTAGAGCAGGCATGCTAATCTAAGTGATGCAGGGAAGTTATGCTCTTTTTATACAGAGTCCATGTACAGCCAGTCTTTTCCTGTTTCATTCTGCATAACTTTGAAGAAAGGTACAAGAGACAAAAAGTGAGAGGTAGAAAGAAAATAAGCAGACCGCACAAAGCTGGTGCATGTCATGTTCCCGAGGATCTCCCATCCTCTCCCCACATTTAAAATTACTGATAGAGGTGTTATTTCATCCATATGTTATTTCATCCATAAAAGAAACCTGGAAGACAGTAGGCAAGAACAATTTCTTCATTCTTCACAACCAAATCAAAGCTAATTTTTCTTGTCTAGCCCAGCAGTCATCAGAAGGAATGAAAATTCAGGGAGCTGTTTGAAGTTGACACCAATATAAGCATCACCTTCAGATGCTTCTTTGATGCATCACCTTAACCCTTTAAATCCAGGGTTATCCTCTATTAAGTAGATATATATATTTTTACTTGATGAATAATAAAATGGGGCAACATTCATATTAATTCTTATGGCTTCCCCTTAACTTTACCTTCCCAGTTCCACAGAAGATTGAGTAACTCCCCCCATCAGCTTTCTCATGTTTCTCCCCTGTTACCATTTTGCACTACCTTGGGCCAGCAAGCAAGAAGTGCAGCTCAGGTCTACGACCAGAAATATGGGGGGGGGTGTCAAGTTGTTCTTTGCTTCTTTAAGTTACCAATCCATATTACATAGCATTAAAACTTCACCAGCAGTCATGATTGGAGATTAAAAATTACTACATTCCTCCTCTCATTTCCCATTCCTGATAAGGAACCAACTTCTCTTAAACCACTGACCTGTGAAAGACAGAAACACATTGCTGTGCATTCTGCAGCTCTATTTGTACATTACTTGGGCCTTAGGTCATGTAGGTAATTACTGATTCATCCCTACCAATACTATGCCTGTTTAGAATTTGGTGCAGACTCAGATTCAAGGCCTCAAACATCAGGGAAACAATGAAAAATCTGTAATTTTTGGTATGAAATAAATCAAGGAAATTGTTTTACTAAATAAAGGATCTAATTTTGTAATTATGAGATGCCATCTACCCTCTGGATACACTCTTCCCTTCCAGCATAGTGTATTAATTTGTTTCCACAAAAGACATGATCCTGAGTATTACTGCACCAGTATTTAAGCTATTTTTACTTATACTTCTACCAAAAAAAAAAAAAATCTTACTGTTGATGTCCTGTACTTCTCTTTCAGAATAACTAAATAAAAACTCTTTAAATCATCTGCTAACAATCACAGAAAATCTAGAATTCTTAAATTTACACCATGGATTAGAGTGGAGTTATTTTATGTTGAAGACAGAATTCACATGCAGTGAGAATATTTATTAAAAATAATGCTGACTACAAATCTTGTCATCCCAGAACTCTTCAAGAATTCAAGTTTCAAACTCACTGACCAGTTCTGGTTGGAGAAAAATTGAGGGGTAGAAAGGATCAATGGCATGAAAAACATATCCCAGTAGTTATAAGGAGGATTTAACTTTTCAGAGAAGAACACATATGGGTGGCTCCTGTGGTGTTTTGATTGAGATGCTCTCATTTTGCATAATCTTTTCTTACAGAATTTTAAAAAGCCTGGCAGAAGGAAAAGTACACACCACTGGAAAATAGCTGCATAAAAAGATTCAGAAAGAAAATAGGCAGAAATCTAGCAAAATTAGTACCATTCAGTCCACATGTTTGTTCCTTTTCCATCAGGATGGCCCGTCTTCTCCTTAAAGCATTTTGAAGGTTATTTGCACCATAGATAATATGGGGATGGGGTGTTCCCTCCTTCTGTGGACGCTTTTTAATGGGCTCAATGAAGTAATCCCCATGGGGCAGATGGAAATATCCAGTCTGAAAATAAGCACAAAAGAGTTAATCTCTTCTGTTCAGTACCAGAAGTCAAAACTAAATATACCACCAACCCTGAGCTTTCTTCATAAGCCAGTCATTACACTGGAGAAATATGAACACAACATGCTTTCAGTATTTATTTTGCTGCATACATCTAGGCTGTTTCATACTTCACAGCCACTACAGTATAAAGGGGAACTGAAAAAATATCTCCTTCCTAATAACCTGAAACTGAGGCAAAGACTCTCATATTTTTACAAAGCACTAAAAGGTCAAAAGTTGATTTGCCAAACATGATGCATGAGGAAGAGCTGCATCTTGTTCTTCTGGCGTTATGCATCCATTCCCCAGAGATCAAGGCTGGAATAAAAGCTGTTTCATAAGTACAAATCGAAATTCTGTTCCCAGCTGCAGTCCCACAATCAATTACCTAACCCATCAGATAGGCTGGACCATGTGATCCATGTTTGGCTCAGACTATAAATCCTCACTGCCCCCTAGGCCAACAGCACAATGGAAGAAATAAGAAGTTTTTTGTGAATTAGCAAGCCATTAAGAACATCCAGTAGATCAGCTAAAAAAGGCTGCAACATTTCACATGCTGAAATTTTTGTATGAGCCTTCCTGCTTTGCCTAAGTTACAGGGCCCTTGATACCCATCTGGACTGCACAGGACACACTTCCAACCAGGCATGGCCTTGGTCCATTGCGTCTCAGCATTTTGACAGGGACTGCAAACATCGCAAACCCATCGTATTGTCCTTCCACATCAAGATATATGGAGCAGTATTAAATCTAAAAGCAAAGGATCCACTGACAACCCAGACCACATTGGGGATGAGACAGGAGGCTGGAGTATTCCAGTCTTATGGCTTTGCTTCCTCTTCACTTTCTTGCTGTGGTCAGTGCATCCCTCTTAGTCTATTCTGGAAGAGGGGAAAAAAAAATGCAGTAACACTCTGTTCCAGCAGCTGCTGTATTAAAATAAAGGATGACAGAAAAATTTTTAAATCTTTTTAAATACTCCAAGCTTTAGAGTTTCTCTGGGAAAGCCAGTATGAGGGTAAGGATATGAAAGAAATCATATGAATGGAAGAAAAGCACTCTTATAAAACTATAAAATAACCATGGGCTCTACGTACAAGGAGACAAGGGGCGGCTCAGTGAGATACCTTCTGCCTCTACACGGATTGCCACAGGCCAAATACCTCTACAGCAAACCTGGACAAATAAGTAACTGTGACTGTCATTTCACAGTTTACCCAACAGTTCTGAAGATGAGAAACTCTTTCCTTCCAGTGGAAGTCAAGTTTTAAAACCAGAGGCTGGTGCTGGTTTGAAGCTGTGTTTATACCCCTAAAGCATCAAAGGTTCAGGACTCATAGTCACATGTATTTGTTCATCTGGGATTACAGCCACTGCCTGTATGGGTTTTGTTTCATTTTTAAGAAAAAAGAGATTAAGACCTCTGATTATTAAACAATATACAAAAAATGCTCATGCTTATTTTTAAATCATAAATCAAGGCATAGGAGCAGAGTGACACCACAGAAGCAGCAGTTTTATCCATGTTCACATTGGATAAACTGTCAGGCAAGAGTGAATCCATAAAGCAAGAAAACATCTACAGTGGTCACACCAGGAAATCTGCAATGTGGCTTTCCTCATTCTGCTCAGGGAACCAATGCACCTTCACAAATCCTTGCCCATTCCTTTCCATTCCACAGGGTTCAATGTTTCCTAGATATCTGTAATTTGTGGCTGGATTATTTGATTACTTCGTGGGGTTTTAAGCCAATTGGGACCAGGAAGAATTAAGCCATCTTCATTTGCAGACTGATTTTTTAGAGCAAGTGGCAATAGTTGCTGGATTATAGTGTCAAGGTCTATCTGCAACAAGAAAGGCCAGACAATCCTACAGAAGGTGAAGTAAGCCTATCAGTGGTAACCTCAAGCTCCCTCATTAATGCTTGCATGTCAAAATTCAGCTGTTTACCATGCTGGAAGCATGGAGCAGGGAAAAAAAGCATGGAAGCATGGAGCAGGGAAAAAAAGCAAAACTTAGTTATATGAACATGACTGTAAAAGCCCATTTCCAGCACACAGGGGTTTCCAAAAGCTTCCAGAGACTTCCAGCACTTACTGAACTCTTGCTTTGCATCTGCACTTTCACCCTCCACAGGCTATCCACCAACAAATTAAATGCTGACACTAACTGAGACCAAAAAAAAAAAAAAAAGAGCAATGTTCACATTAAGCTTACTTCAAAGCACTGGGGACTGGCAAAAATACCTTTGCTGATTAAATACATCTTTAGTTTTGCACTTCATAGCTGTTCTTTTCTGACTCACAAATATAACAGCATTAAAGTCCACCAGATTTCAAGCTAGGTAAATACAATATAAGCTTTTTCTGTGGAGTTTGCAGCTTCACCTGCTTTTCAGTGCATTCACACAGCCTCAGAATACACAAAGGAGGGCAGTTATGAAAGTCTCATCAGAAAAAAGCCATTCAAATTTACATTTATGAAAGGGTTTAGTTATCACCACAGAAAAAAAATTACTGCAGAGAAGTTTTCCTCATTTGAACTTCCTTATGAAAAGCTACCATGTAATACAGTAACAGAAATGGTCAGAAAATAGGGGTGGGGTGTGTGTGTTTGTCTGGGGGTATGTGGGCTTTCTCTCAAAGCCTACAGGTGAAAACCTGCACATCTACCACAGTATTTTTTATAAACTGTTATTCTCCTCCCTTTGAAATCTCACTCTTTGCCCTCAGATTCTGACATGCTGTCACTGCAAATGTTTCCCATATTGTATTTGGGACTGCTGCTATGGGATTTTTAACACATGTGCCTCATTACTTTGACACAAACAGCTCCCTGAACACAAAATATCTCCTACATTGTGTGTCACTTGCTAAAAGACAATGATGATCCTGAGACACTTCTGACTTAAAGTTTTCAACCAACTGTTTCGATCTTCAGTAGAATCTGCATTTTCCAGTGGAAAGCACATTTTTTCCACATATTTCTTTCAGACAAAAGCTTGGGGGTTTGTCAAAGTACATTTTCTGGCATATTTTTTTCAATCAGTTCCACATGGGAAGCTGAAGCTGAGTCCTGTGGGAAGGGAAAGAGCAGCTTTACCCTTGGCTATGGTTTGGAAATTGCAATACTAACCCAGGCAGGAGCACCTGGAATGAGTGGGTGTTTTTCAGGAGAAAAAGGGAGGGAAAAAACAACAATCTGTAGTCTAAAGTTACAATAACTGAGTATGTTGACAACAATACCAAAAAAGAAACCAACCCCCAAAACCATTTGTAGTGAGAACAGAGAGTAACTCCTTGAAACCAAACAATATTTCTGACAATAAATTTTATACAATATTTTTGACAACAGGACAATGACAGACTCTGAAAAAACAGTGACTTGTAGAAGCAACATGAAACAAAGTAAGAGGACAAGATCCTGATTTTACGTTTAGGTACTTTGCTCCAGGTGTTAATCATAACTATAATATATGGTAAGAGAAAGTAGGTTTGAATACAAGAATTAAAGAAAAAATTGTGGCGTATTAAACATGCATTACCAGAGAACTGCAGCTGCAAATAACCTAAACTGAGCTGGTGAAATAAATGATCTGTTAACATTACACACGCTGAATTTATTTCAGGTAATCACTTAATTTCTTTCTCTTTGTCCCTTCTTTTTCCCCCAGGGATCTTTCTTTTTGAATTTCTCATCTGTTCCTATTTCAGCCAAAAGAAAAACCTAGCATCCAGGTGAGATTTTTCACTACATCCTCAAACAGAGCTAGAAAAAAATACACCTAGCCATGATGTTGCTCAGAACAAAAAGAGGCTGGAGTTCTAGGTACTGAGTAATTTGATGAAAGACTTTTATGAACACCACCCACAGAAAAGGGGAGCACTCTATGGAAAAAACCTATGCTTTTAGCATGACTTAGTGAAGAAGGTGTTGTGATACTGAAACACAGCCTTGTAGTTTTAAAATAAATTTGGTCTGAAATTAAAATAGCTTATTTTTAGGACAAAGTAAGTAAAAGAACAGAATACTATCTTTCCATGAGATTTTATATTCTTTTGTCACACTTGATATAGTATCTTAGGAACTGCCAGAAAACTGGTCAGAGGTGCAGAGTTATGCCCTGGACAATGTGAGCTCAGAAAGTTCAGACACAGAGGATAGGAGAAAAAATAGCCAAATGTACAGCAAGATGGACTTTTGTGGAAGATAATGTATCTGGAGAGGAAGGATTGTCTGACATCTTCCAGTTCCCAGGTTCCTAAGGGACAGACATCAGTTCTGGATACTTCAGAGAGAAAGGTCTTACTGGCTGGGGGCATATCCTCAGCCAAGGAGAGAAGTCACGTCTCTAGGGCCATGTCTGTCAGCTACCATACAACTACTTAAGACACACAATCACTCAGCTGAGAGACTTGGCAGAGAATCAATACTCCCTGGGTTATAGCACCAGCTTGTTGGTGACCACACTCAACCTCATTCCTTCTTTTCACTCTTCCTGGGCAAAGGTTATTTAGGATATAAGGAGCTAAGGCATTAAAAACCCCCAGCTTTTATAAAAACATGTAAGAGAAGCAAACAGTTCAAAACATGCCTTTATTTGCCCTTCTACTGTTATTAAATAACTCTGAATCAGGCGTCACTTCTATGGACCTTGAACTCACTGCAAGCTTTGCATCTCACATTTTCATTTCTACTGAAGGAAATTCTCTGTGAAATAAATCTTCTGTAGAGACTGCAGCATGCTCATTTGAAAATGTACAATTTGGAACACATAATTTTAAAAGACATCTTTGTTCATGTTTCATTCATGTCATGGTATCCTCCACTACCATCTCTATTGGCTATCCTAAAAACATTTATTACTTCTTCTATTTTGTGATTTTCCTTGAGAATAAACAGCCCAGGTATCTTATTCTTACATTCACTTGTGAGTGCCCTGTTCCTGCAGCTGTATTTGCATTGTAGAAATATCCCATCTTCTTTTCTCATTGCCGAAGATCTACAAATGACAGTAATTGCCTGGCCATGAAGTTTCTTTGAGCCTCGTTAGGTAGCATTTCTGCAGCATTGAAATCCAGGAGTTCATGAAGAACATGAAGCTCCTACATCTCTAACTATGCCCTGCAGCAGTCACTTAATGTTGTCCAGCTCCTTTCCATGTTCTCACTTTATACTTTTTGAAATAGTCCCATTGGATCCACACAAGCCAAAACTATCCTTCTTTGCTGCATTTAAAGCTCAGACACACCATTAAATTGCAACAGGATAAAATTTTTTTGCCCACTAGAGTACTAGCAACTGGACTTTTTATGGTCTTGAAATAGAGCAGATAGTATTTAATAAATTTTACACAGCTCTCAGTACTGGTGACAGTAAGCTGAAACAAGGTGTGTTTGCCACACGCTGAGCATCCAGCAGGTAGATGGCATGGCACAGTTGATTAATAATTCATTAACTCAAACACAGTTTCAACCTTTCTTCTATTTACCAGTGTGATTTTCACACTGCAGCTGAGAGAGACCAAGAACTGCCTGAAGTCCAGGGCACTCTGAAGATCTGAGGCTACTTCTGTCAATTCTTGTTGCTCCACTGCGGCTGAGTCCCCTGGGTCTTTGAGAAAGACAAGGTCACAGTTCTTTGGGCTGCCTGGACTGTCCAAAGACAGTGAGGTGACACCCCACCAGCACAGCCCAGGTGCGTGGTGCCTCACCCGTGCTCTGAGCCACACAGCAAGTTACATCAGTTGAAGATGTTACCTTAAGAATTAAATAAGCCCAGATGAGTTTTCTCCTGCAAAAGTCAGCGAGGTCACACTGCCACTGCATCAAGCAAGGACTATGAAAACATAACAAGGTCTCAAGCTCTACCTCAGGGTGAATATAGTAGCAAGTTAAATATAAATTTGAAAATAAATCAGCTTTCCTATCCAGCTTGAAGGACGCCCTTTGGTGAACAATAACATATATTTCATGAGTTTTTTAATATTCCTTATTTTTATGCTTTCTCCTTTCCCCTCCTCCCCTGTTTTTATATGGGAAGCTTTAATGGCAACTAGTGGGGAAAAAAGTGGTAAAAAACCCTCTGCTTTTCCAAGAGCAAGATGCTTACTTTGACTTTAGTCCCAGGAGGGTGAGATTATCAAGTTCTTATTTCATTTGGGATCAAAAAATCAACTCAGACAAGTGCTACGGTTCTGAGACAAAACAAAGAGTTTTCTCAATTCCTCCAAAGACAGTTTGGGAAAGTAAGAAAGAGCAATAGCTGTTTTTTTCACGGAAAATACTCTTGGAATATCTCACTCTAATTTTCCTAATCAAATTTGTTCAGAAAGCACTGTATCCAGGGGGCTTATATTGTACAAACTGGGGATTTTTATCTCATAAATATTAAAACTGTCTTTCATGAAAGTGCAAATTAACTATGTAAAAATAGTTTGTACCTCTCAGCACTTGAAATCCCCTCTGACGCTTTGAATGAGAAGTTTTGAAACTTTGATTTGGAAGCCAGTACATTTCCACAGTTTGAAAAACAGGTTATGTTTGATGATTTAAAGCCTACCTAATGCTGAAGAGTTAAGATTGAACCCCAGATTGTTAAGAGGTTCCATGCCTAAACAGTGCTTTCTATTAAGAATGAAGGAGACGAGGGAAAAGACACGGAAGAGGATTCACACAGCAGACATGATCTCTCACATTGACAGAAAGAATCATGGCTGTTTTGGCTTCTTACTCACTTATATTCTAAAACTAATTTCAAGCCAGTGAGCATGACAACGTTAATACTGCAGAGTTCAAACTTTATTAGAGAGTAACTAAATGCAAACATTTGATCAAATGACAAGTGGCTTTGTTTCTATTGACAAGTATTGTTTGTGTTACTGTGACCTACAGGACCCCCAGTCAACAGCTAGAAAGCAGAGATACAAATGATGACAGCTGCCACAACATGTGCAGACAGATGGAAGAAAGCACAATTATCCCATTTTCCAGTGGATGAAAGTCTGTCAGGAACTTTACTCCTCCCAACAGCACAGCAAAGGAAGGTCACAGCCAAACGACTTCCTCTCCATAGAAATTATTTTGCTTGATGAAAAAGAAGTCTGTGAGGAAAAGCAACATCAAACTGACCCACCTGTTGACCTTCTTCTCCTCTCCTCACTCTATTCAGCCCAAAACCAAGAAGTGGTGCCAGGCGCAGACAAGACATTTTAGGTCTGCATTTGTCACATAGCTGTGTTGGGAGAGGAGGATTTTGCCTCTCTTTTCTCCAAATCCATGAAGCTTCACAGCACAGACAGGACTTAAGAATGAATTTCAGCATGCCATGGAAGGCTCATGCCATTACTTATCATCAGTGTCATTTCAAGGTGACCTTAAAGATGCCCAGTACTGAAGCACTCAGCCTCTTCTTTACTTACCACCCATGTTTCCAATGCCTTTCCAGAAGCTGACTTCCCAGTACCAAAGGAGCAGCACTGTGACATGGGAGAATCTTCTAATGAATCCATGAGGAGTCACGGATTCTGCTCAACAACTGCAGCTTGAAGCACACTGCCCTTGTTTCCAGGGTGGTGTGTGCAAGCAGCTGCTCCATTTGCTCTGCATAGCCTTGTGACAGCCTGCAAGCCATGCTCAAGTTGCAGCTTGTTGTGCTATCCCTGGGGAGGAATGAAGGGGAAAGGAGCTTATCAAAACCAAATACCTTACAAAACAGGAAAATTCAGTCCTGGCTGAGGGCAGCTGCAGCATGTGAGTGACACATTACACCAAATAGCTATTACGCACCACAAACTAGTCTCTGTTTAGAAAAGGACTGAAAGTAGGAACTGGGATGTAGAAGGAAATGGGAGAAGAAATTAAATGAAACTATTAAAAAAAGGTTCCAACTGAGATCCAGGACTTGCAGGACAAAGTGCAGTCTCTAGTACACAGCTCATGCTCAGCACATGCCACTCAGGGAACCAGCATGATGATAACTGGCAATCACCACAGATGTGCCAAACTCCTTCTGGCCTGGGGCAAAGCACATGCCTGTCACTTGACTTTCCTGGTTATTTTTGTCAGCCTGAGAAGGGAGAATGTTGTGCTTTCATGACTGCATCTGGCACACCACCATGAATGTTTGTACAAATCTAGTATGAATCCTAGCTCCCTCTCACACATTCCAGAGCTGGGGGCTGATCTGATTCAGCACTGGATTCAGGTCAGTTTAAAAGCACAAAGCATTTGACTTAGCTTGGAATGTGATGTAAATGCCTCCTTGAACCCTGAATTCTGACTGAAACCCATTCCCACTAATATGACAGGTACAGTGCACACAGTGGTATATCATCAAATTTACCTGTGCACACAAGACACTACTGCTCACAGGCAAAAAATTAACTTCTCTATCAGAGCTGCAGAGAGATGACCTATACTATGAAATACAAGTTGTGCAAAAAGGCCACTTCAGTAAAAGCAAAAGCCTGCAAGAAAAACATCCTCAATCTACTAACCACCAAGTTTCTGCTCAAAACTTGGCAGGACATACTCAATAAAAACCAAATCAAACTTGACACAAAACCAGCAACTCAGTAAACTACTTAGACAAAGACTAGCATAAAAACTCTGATAATTTCCAGGACTCTTCTGCTGGGAGAATGATCTGATGAAATATCAACAATGTCTGAGGTGATGAACACTTTAAAGTGCTTCTGAAGCTTGTGGGAAATCAAGAAGTTCTACACCTTCCAGAAAAAGGCTGTGCGTAATAAGCACCTAAAAAGGCTGGAAAACAGACAATGCGAGGAAACAGAAAGTGGCACAAACAATCTGGACTGTTCCTGCCTCTTTGCCTCAGCAAAAAAATGTAGGGATCTTCAAAACAAGCTGGCAGGAAACAAAAAATTTTTTTCACCCAAGTGAGGTGGTTCACATCCCTCTTATCCTGGGACCCCAGAGCTGGATGCAGAGCTCCAGTTGGGTCTCACCAGAGCAGAGCAGAGCAGAGCGGCAGAATCCCCTCCTTCCCCTGCTGCCCACGGGGCTCTGGGTGCAGCCCTGGAAACAGTTGGGTTCTGGGCCAAACATGTTTCTCCAGTTTAGAAACAAGGATGTCAGTGTCAAAAGCTTTGCTCAAGTCCTGCTAGATGCCACACAAAACTGGAAACCTGAAGTGCTTTAGGGAGGTACCAGAAATGGCTGGATATATCTATGTAGGGAAGATTAGTCCCTCATTTTTGAATAGAAAAATACCACCTGCAGCTCAGAAACAGACTGTATGTCAAGGAGATATTCCTACTTTCCAGCTTTCTCTTCTGCCTCTTGCCAGGAATCTGCTATTGACCATGATTTCCTTCAGAAAGTCAGTCACATACTCAACAAAGCCAAGGGTCTGGAAAATTAAAACTGTCCACCAAGGAGGAAATCTCTATCTACTGCTCAGATGCTGTCTTTGTAGGAGCTTTTTCAGTAGAAAAATAGGCTTTCTTGGTTGAGTGCTTCTTCATTCTTTTTGCAGACCAAAGGGCTTGTTCCTATTGTACCTTTCATGCTCCAGGTTTCTATTTCCTTGAAGCCATAACATCAGCCTGAGATACCCTCCAGGGATGTCACAGCAGAACATGTCCACACCTCTCTCATATCAGATTAATCCTTCTTGTCCCAGACTAACTATGGGGCAGGCTGGGCTTTTGGGCTGACATTGCACTGCCATAGGTCTTAGATCCTCATGCAAGCAGCAACCACTTCTTTTAGAAGTGTCCATCGTACAAACCATTCTTGGGAAATACACTTTTGTCTGCCTGCACAAAGAAAATATCTTAGCTGTAGAGCTCACCCATGAGTTCAAAGGATCAAAGGATATGGTTTCAGACTAAAAATTATTCTTTTGAGATTTCCATTTCACTCTGTTTTGATACGTGTGGGTTTTTTCATTGTAAACTGTTTCGGTAAAAAAACCCAGGTTTTGACAGTTGAAAAAATTACTGGTCTTATTTCAATCTGACAAGAATTAGACCTTCCATCAAAATCATTCTGTATCTGCAAAGAGATTTCTTTCACTGTTTTGGAAATACAACATTTTTTGCAATAAAAGCATTTCATTTTGTCTTAAAAGCAGCAGTCAGCCTTATAGGTTTGAATGCAGTGTGCCATAGCACTAAAAAAAGAGACCAAAATAGAAAAGAATTGAGCTATTTATCTGGAGAAAAAATGCAATAAAACACTCTTTGGAACCAAGCAGGTGAGGAAAATATTTTGCTACGATAATAAAAGGACTCATTTTCTTTCTGCTAAAGTTCCATTGTCTTCTTTTGCTCACAAGATTTTAAAGTTTTCCCTCTAAAACTGGCATATTTTGAAATCCTCATGATGTACCTCCCAGGAATTCAGAAACCATGAATACCCTTTCAAACTAAAAAAAAAAAAGCACAGATGTTCAGCTTTTCTAAGAATTCAGCTGTTTGTTCTCTTATGATTTCCAATACTTTTTACATGACACTGATACAGTGATATATAGGGAAACAAGCAAAAGAATAAGAAAATACTTTTTGTACAGATAAGAGAGATGTTGTCTGCAAATGACACATGTTCCTAAAGACATGCTCACGGTTCTCCACAGTAAAATGTTTTACTAAAGAAGTTCACATCAACACAAAATATACCAAGCATCTTCAGCTACTACTCATCATGACTTTTACTAATCTAGGAATACTAAAAAGTCAAAAAATTGATAACATTGGGAAGAAATAGAAGATACTAAATATTAGTAGTAGTCATTACAGAACTCCAGTGGACTTCAGAGTTCTTTAAAAGAGAGTGTATTTGACTCAAAAATTCTAACAGGGTTTTGTGTAGCCAGAGAACTCTTTACAAACAAATTTATGAAGGAATTCTGGACTGAATCATTGATATTTCACAATTTAACTCTCTCAAACTTAAACTTAGCAAAACAAAGCATACAATAAGCAATTCACTCTGCTCTCACTATCAGCTTGAGTTGCACAGAAAAATACCAGAATTTTACTGCAAAAATCTTTCCAACTGAGACATGAGAGTGTGACCTTTTGAAAGACACATTCTCAAATGAGGGTTTTTTCCTACAGGATGATACCAGATCCTGACAATACCACTGAAGCATCAGTAATGGAAACACTATCATTGAAAAATAATGTTTTTCCACAAGGGAAGGGAAAGTTTTCTTTTGTGTGTGTGTGCATCTGTGCTCCTCTCCAAAACAATTCAGGCAAGATTTTCTCAAGTTGCTGTATTTCTTTGTCAGCCTTTTTTATTTCTCCTCTATGACAATGAAAACCAGCAAAATAAACAAATACATCCCTGGCTCTCAACCTCATTGATTTATTTCCATCAGGAATGGACCTGACAGCCTACATCACAGAACAAACTAGATGTGGATTCCAAAGGCAATGAATAATCCCCTCTAGGCTCAGATGAAAACACAAGCTTTGTTCCCATCCCTTCTACTGTCACTTTAAAATATGTTTGACAATACTCTATGCTCAGTACTCAAAACATGGCAGCACTTACAGGTCCCAAACTCAAATTTTGTATGAGAGGACATTCAAGACAGATTCTGCCAGAGCAGAGAGAGAATTGCAGAACTGGTTTAGTGCAACTGGCAGTTAAAAATCACTTTTGGGAGGTTTCGTTCCCCAGTCCTGCCGACTGTTTTCCAATAGCTACACCACCTAATCCTAGTCCAGGAACACTTTCTTTTGTCCTCCCACAGCCAAAAATAGTTTGTAGTAATGCACTCCAACACCCGAGCAGGTGTTTCCAAAGAAGGAAAAGGGGTTCCAGTTTCACCACTGACTTCTAAAAAGAAGCCCCAGAACTTTCTGTTCTTCCCTTATTGTAACTGGTCCAGAGCCAGCAAAGGGGCACTAGTTCGGCTTTAGAAATGTTTCTCAACATCTGTACCTGCTTCTATTGGCAGCAGGCCAAGCTGTCCCTCCTAAAACTTTAAGTATTTATGAAGGTGCACAAAGAAAATCAAGCACTCTTCGAGGTGTTTTAGCAAGGTGTCAGATACCTCTCTGACACTTGTGCTCGGCTTTTTCTTTCTTTTGTTTCTGAATTGTTTGTTATTTTCAGCTTCTATTAAAACCTTTATTTTACAAAACACACTTGAAGAAACATCTCGCAAAATTATTTTAAGCCATTTCTCTGTGAGGGCTGGCCCCTCAGAAGTGATGGACCTTATCCTATCTGGGTTTGTCCCATCTGACCCCAAGCAAGATTCCATCAGTAGCTGTTGTTGGGCGGGAGATTTCTGGATTCTGACTGATTTTCTTTAAAACATCAAGACTCACATGAATCTTTTTACAGTTTCAACAGGTCTGCCCAGTGCTGCTGAGAGGGCAACAGCCATCCTCCCACTGTGCCTGCCCAGACACTGCTCAGATCCCTCCTCCTATGGCTCTAGACTTCCCTGTGCACTTACTGTCCAAACTGTCCAAAAATCCATGTTTGGCTTCCTCACATAAAGTGACCCCATTAATTTAGCACAGTCTTTGATTACTTTTCACTGAGAAGCATTTGAAAAACATATAAAGATAGGATGCTTTTATCTTTGGTCTCCTCAGTTTTCAGTCTTTTCTGATGGTTTTTTCCATTGTTCAGCTCTCAGCCTTTATCTTCTGAGACTCCAGGGAAGCTGTTGGGATTTGATTGTGTGACGTCCTTAAACAGTAATCCTGCTAATTCACGAAGACTGTAACAAAGCTGTAGAAGTGAAAGATTAGCTCTAGTTCCAGCATTTGAAACCACGCTCAGCTCTCAGCCACAGCAATGTGTAGTGGAGAAAGCAAGCAAATGAGGGATAAGTGGAAGACACAGTTACACACACACAGATTAAAATCAAGAATACAGGAAACAATAGAAATTCAACAGGCATCTCAGTAGGATCTCTACAATTACAGAAGATTTGGGTAACTGTGCACTACAGCTACACTAGAACTGAGAAAAGATCCCTTAGCACAATCAATCCTCAACTTGCAACAAACGTTCTGATCTTTGTCTCATTCAACTGGTAACGCATAAACACAAATAAGTCAGTTGAACTGAATTTGCAGTTCTGCAAATGGAACATTTGTTGAAAAAATATGTATTTATATTAGGCCTTTTCAAACTGTAGAGAAATTATTTTCCTCTACTGTCACAGATCTTTTAGAAATAGCATACTCCTGCTTGCATGTGTGCCTGTATATGAAAAAGAGACAGACAGAGAGAGTATCAGCCAATATTATTGATTCACTAAAACAGATTCTTCACACACAAGGAATCCACATGGAGTTTTTGTACAAGAGAGTGAAATCCACAACTCCAAATTATCTGTAAGACTAACAGCAAACAAAGAAAAGATTCCAACACTAATATTAGTGACACTAATACCCAGTAGCAAACACTGCCTCCTTGGTGACACGCACCATCTGCACATATTAGGGCCACTCAGAATTGCCAGCATTTGCAAGATGGGTTTCTGAACTGAAAGGCTCAACAAACTCAGAATCAAACAAAAAACTTCATTCCTTTTGCAGAGAGGAAAAGTTAGAAAAGCAAAATGTATGTCGAACATAACCTCTTCCAAAGAAATGCATCCCTTTCCAGTCTGCACTCACTCTGCTGCCTGTTACTCTACACTCACAGTCTCAGAGCAGGTTTTGGTGATATTTATGCAGAACCTACCACAATGCCTGTGACTCAGACACACAGCACTACTGCCATGTGAATTATTACTCTTTATAACAATAACAGTAAAAATGAGTAATACCCCAAATGAGAAAGGTTTATTTTATCATTTGGGCTCCCTGTAGAGATATGGCTTGAAAAACAATCCAGCAATACCATGTACATTCATTTGCCACAATGGGATGAATATGTGGGGTTACAGACTTTCCTGTGAGTCTCAGAAACAAAAAAAAATCCATGTTACAGCCAAAACTACAAGATGTTACGAGCCACATTTTGCCTCTTCAGGAACCAAGCAAACTCTCTGTGTGTAGCCAAGGCACAGTTCCTTATTAAAACATGTCTCCTATGGATCTCTATGACTGGCCACCAAGTAAGTATTTTATTTTTTTTAAATGTCTGCAAGAGTCCAGGATCTGTTAAACATATACAGATACACAATATACAGATGAATCAGAAGCACATCAGAAAGCCAGTTTATAAATGAGACAACTGTCTGTGTATTAAAGTTTGTCTGCCTGTACTTCCACACATGCAGTGATCCAGGACACTTCTGGCCCTCCAGAACAGCAATCTATTAATCTCCTCCCAAACTGTAATGAGGCCTGGGGTAAACCTTTTCATTCTCATTTTACAACATTTACTACTTTTCAAACACAGTACTGTATTCCCAGAAATGTTTCACAATCCCTATGCTGCAAATGAAACACAAGCTTTTTCCTAGATAATTAACACCAGGCATCTCCACAAGGAATGAAAGAATAAGGGTTTCATCACTCTTCCATGGGGGCTCCTATGGGGACTTATAGCAGGAAAGCCCATGGACTGATTTCTAATAGGAAAGCCCAGACAGGAAAAAAATCTGCAAGCAGAATAGTGAAATGTACATGAGAAGTACATTTGGATTAATTCCTATTAGATTTCCATCCAAGTTCAGGCCTATCCACTTAGACCTCATCATTATTCTGCCAACATCTGGGATTTTGAAAACACATTCATTTAATAAAAGGCACTTTTTGTAATTCACCATCAAAGAACAAACACAGTTTTCCAGCATTTGGAAGACCACACAGAAAAGTTTATTATGTTCAGAGATCCTGTTGAAAAATACCCCACAGCATTTTCATTCTGGGTCCAGGTGAGTACTCTTGTGACTGCCTCCTTGTGGCGTAATTATCCTTCTGACAGCCCTTTCACCTGCACTGGGTGTCTCAGTTGTCCATTTGGACACAACTAACCAAGCAAAAAGGTTGGGGAAGTCAGTGGTATTGTCACCATGTTTTGTTTTCATGGGCTATAGGCAGGAATCAAGTAACAAAGTTTGTGCTTCTCAACTCACTTTGAAGATTGCTGCGGCAGGATTCTACCCCTCGGAGTCTGCTGTCCAAGAACTACCTAAAACCACGTGCTGAGCTGATATGGCTAAGTTGTTAATCTAAAAGTTTACACTAACATAATGTTAATGAGTTAATGGTTAATTGCTTTAATGAATTATCTGTTATATCCCCTACCTCAAAGATGTACCCTTGTTAATGCTCCTAGTTGCTCATCCCCCACCCCATACTGGCATAAGTTTCTGTTCCAAGTTTACTAGGTTAAAGATTTGTTCATATGTATCACTTATCCTTCCAAGTTTACTTCTTAAATATTGTTGAATAAGTCCATTTGCATAGCTTTACCCCATCCCTCATACCCTCATCCCTCTTCCCCCTCCCCACTCCCTTACTCCTTACCGGCATCCATTCTGTAACTGTATCCTTCCCCTTGGGCCTTGCCTCCACTGCTCCCAGCACACCCCTAACGGCAACAGGCAAACCAGAGAACTCCCAGGGACCACAGTGCCCAGAGGAAGTGGAGCAGACACCTAAAAACTCCTAGAGCTAGTGAGCCACTGCCCAGACAAGACTCCAAACTACACCAACGAGCAGGGAAAACATCAGGCTACTTGCTGAAGCCCTTTGCCTTGTCACCATAAGTTAAGTAACACCCGCTCTGCATGACACCCCCAGACAATGAGACCAACAGGGTCTTCTCAGGGACTCCCCTGAGGATGGAAGGCCCAGATCCGCCGTGCAATGGAACTGATCTCCTCCTCTGCGTCGTCCCAGGGAGCAGCGGTGGTGTGCGCGCTGCTTGAGCCCCCTACCCAGGCTGTTTTCTAATAAATGCTTTTCAAAGGGAGCTGGTCTCCTGGCCCATTCTTAACAGAGCTAAATATCAATCATATCTTTTGAAGGAACAAGGGCTGAGTCTGACGGCTGATAGCCTGATGTGATGAAGTTGTGAAAGCCTTCACAGATACCAAAAGAGTTGTAGGCATCAGGGGGATTTAAGTTACTGTTCAAGCAGGTCACCTCATGACAAGCATCTAATGGTGGAGATCTGGACTCTGGTGGGACAGACTTCATGACAGGGGCTCTGTAGTTCTGTTCAAGCAAATATTCTGAGCATCCTTATATCTCTGGTGTATTTCCCAAATGCTCCTGGGGTCAATGCTCTATGTGAAACTCCAGAGTGAACTGCAGTGGGGTGGTAAACAGCGAGTCAAGCTGGAGATAAGCCATAAACTTTCTAACTTTCTGAAAAGGCAATGTTTAAGTCATGTGGGTGCAAGAAACAACCCTAAAGTCTTCCTTCCTTCACGATTACTTTGCTCCTTCCAACGCTGAATGTTGCTGAATGATATGGCAGGCTTGGCAGAACTCAGCCCTTTCCTCACGGAGACACCAAAGCATCTTTGAAAATTCAGAGACTGGAAAGGATGAGAATGGTCAAGCCCACAGAGAGGGCTGGGGTGCAGAAAGAGCTACTACACAGAGCCCTTGAGCTCATGTGAAGTTCTGCTGCAGGTTCCCAGAAGAAAAACCAGTGAGGGTATTGCAATCTGCAGTGAACAGACATGCTCATGGTTTCCATATAATTATGTAGCACTGGAGGACAGCAGAATGTTTTGTCAGGAAGGTCTTTTAAAAAAAGGCCTTTTTCTGATCTTTTGAGAAACTACTGAGCCTCACAAGTGGAATGTCCTTGAACTTTCAAAGTTTCAAAGTGTGAATTAAGAGACAGACTAAAACCCAGTGATGACTCCAGAAAGAACAATTTAGCTTGATAGAAAAAGATTATATTTTTTTTCCCACAAGATGATTTTTTTTTTAAATAATGAATTCAATCAATAGCCAGGAGGAAACATAGTTTCAAAACCTTTCATGGTAGTTCAATGCACCAAAACCCACTTGCTTGCACCTACGGGAAGTACTAAATCACAAAGGTTCAAGAAATGGACTACCTTTTTCTTCTTGAATTAGAAAGAAACAGCTTTTCTCCCCAGACAATGACTGCCTATGGGCAGGTCAATTAATCTTCTCATCTTCTGATCTCAAATCTTCTGGCATTGACTAGTCATGTTTGCCCATCCCTATTCTTCACTGACAAATCCTTTGTTACCATCATGATCAGAAGTACCGGCTCTCTGTCTGGGGTAAAGACACTAATTTCTTTTAATCTGCAACACAGAGAATGCAATACTGAAAGTGCCTTTGTTTTATTCTGACTTATGCAAGTCTGACTTGCATTCTGATGCAATTCATGTGATAATGAATAACAGACAGAGTTAAAATAAATCAATTGCTCTTATGCCACATTACCAAGCTTCTAGCAGTGACATGAAACAAAAAGGAGCTCGAGAACACCATGACGAGTCACTATGTGTAGCACTACAGCAGGAGAATAAATATATTCCCTGGATACAGCTGGCCACCAGTTCAAATCCAGACCAAACACACTTAAGCAGTTATTGTGCAATAATGACCTTGTTTATGCTCTGATTCTTTTCTAAGATATGCTATACCATAAATTGAGGGAGTCCACTGTAAATCTTGTTGAGCAAATTCCCATCAGTGGGAATTGGACTCCGGTGAATGGACTCATGACTACACTCTGAGGGTCAGTTATCCCGAGCTGAGACACAAGTCAGAAGTGTAAGTTTGAAAGGGAAGAGAGATTACTAGTTGTGAAAGGAAAGGAACTCATGCTACCATTAACCCACATTATGCAGCAAGGTAACTGCAGAGTCTTCAGCAGCAGCTCTTAAGTAATTCAGAAGATAATCTACAGCAGAACCAAGGAGCATCTACCAATTTTGTTGCTATATGCTAAATGATTAGAGAACAACTATCAAGGAAACTATTACTTTAATCATGTAAACCAATGTCCTGCATTAGAATTACATATTGACTACTTTTAGGGTTGCTTTTCGTTGACAATTTTATCCCTTTGTAATCCCACCCTGCCCTGAAGTGTCTTGTCTCTGGCAAAGCTGGTATAAATGAACCCCAGATGTTAAATTTATACTTAGAAGTTGAAACACACAAAAAAATAATTATCCTCCTAGCACTAGGCTGATTGGGGTCATCCACCCATAATTTAGCATTTTTCAAGGTCAATATCCAACTCCAGACATGGCACTCATCAGAGGAGATGTAAATATATACCCTTAAGCTTGTGCGCTCAGAATCTCTTTCAGCATCACTAAAGAACAGGCAAGTTCATCTGGTCTGAACCATCAGTCTTGGGAGGAGTTAAACTGCACACAAAGAAGTGCCCTGCAAGTAAGCTCTTCACTGATCCAGTAGGTCTGGACAAGCTGAGAAGAGGACAGAGTCATATTCCATCCAATCCATCTCATTTACAGGGAGGATACCATTGTAGTATTTTGTCTTCGACTGCAGGCTTCTCTCTGCCACACTGGTGAACACCACCTCTTTTCATCTGTAAAAACCTGAGTGCTGCCAAGTCTGTATTGCTGTCTGAAGTTCAGACACCTGGGGCACAACATCTTCATTTAACTTCTGTGAAATCCAGCATGTGTACATAACACTGCAGCCCTACAAGCAGTACTGAGAATATCCTCTACAATATAGAGATATTCTAATCACCACATGAGGAATGGATGGAGATTCTGGAATATGGTTAATGTCTAAACTATGATCATTTGCAGTAACTCCTCATTCATCAAAATAATGAAACATTTTAAACCATAAAGCAGTGGAAGCAAAATATAAAAAGTATTTAATTAAGAAGCACATATCTAAATATTCTCATTAATTTATGTCTTTGTGGAATGTCTTTGTGGAATTTTTTCCCCACAGCTTTCTGATCTTTTCTGCTCTTAATCTTAGTGCTCTTAAGTTTTATGAATTTATTATTTTCGTTTATTTCTTTTGGATGACCATTTCATAATATTGAAGTTACAGCAGCAATACCAGTGAATAAAATACTGGACCAGAAAATTCACCCTCTGCGTGGCTCTTCTGTGCTTCTTATGCCTCTGTCAATTTTTGCTGCTGTGAATAACACTGCTCAAAGAATACTACCTCCCTGTAGTGTGCTTTTTTCTACACCTCACAAAGCAGTCCTGTAACACATTTAATTCTTCCATCCCATTCCAATATAGCTGAATTACAGTGCTCATTTTTATCAGCAAATTGTAGCTATTATGAAATAAAAATGTAACAAAGCAGTTCGTAAAAATGACACTGCATAAACACTAAAAGATGTTAACCCTGAAACAATGTCATTTAATCTGTATTGTTTTTACTAATTCATATAAGTGATGCTTGTAATATGTGCCCTCTTGGTACAGGCTAGGGCACACAGTGCTACAGACACTATTCTCAAAGCATAAGGTATGGGACCCCATAATGCAAATAAAGTCAGGAAACCCCTTCAGACCATTCAGTTTCTTAAAGCTAGATTCTTAACATAAGAGATGTGCAAGACTGTGAAAGCACAGCCAGAGTCTATGAATCTTTCATGTGCCTGAGATTGCTGGAAGACTGAAACATGAAATCTGAGATTTATCTGCTTTTGTTTTCCAACATTGTTATTGCAGATGCCAAGAAGAATATCACACCTTTATGAAAACTGACCTTCTTCAAAGAGTGCATGGATGAAGGGGAATTCAGTCACAGAGAACTCTGCCAGTGCTTTCCAGGGCAAGGATAGCCTGTGCTTGGAGCAAGGTTTGAAGAGTACATTCTTGTCAACTGGGTGCAGGAAAAATGCATTAAAAAGGGGAGGCAATCCTTAGTTTCATGTGAGCGGAAAACACAAACACATTCTTCCTCTGCAGGCCTCTGAATGCAAACAAAGCTGTTATGTGGTGTGGCAGATAAAAATCATTCTTCTCTAATGTACTGGCTTCTGCAGTGCTACAAAAATACTTCAATGCTGAATACCATTTCCTCAAAGCCTTCCTTGCAGGTCCTTTTTGTCCTGTAGAATCCTTTCCTAGACAGTTGCAACAGCAGCCAGAACCTGATGTTTATTTACCCCTTTCAAACCCTCTTCCCTTGCTCCTTGCTAAGGCTCCCTACCAGTTTTCCAGTAACTGAAAACTGGAGTCAGCAAACAGCAGCTAAACTGGGATTAATGCAGTGTCCCACACAGCCCATGCTTGCCTTAAATTTCTGGCTGCTCCTGGAGCAGAAGTGCTGATTAGACAAATGGGACCTTTCCTGGCTAACTAGGAATTCTAACTGGTTTTAAAACAGCAATATGGACAAAACTGTACACAGGCTTAGTGACAAGATTTTCATTGCCAGTTGCATGTAACAGACTTTTCAGGGTACTTCTTCAATTCTTCCCCTTAATTCCACTAATTCCATTAGCCAAAATTAAGAGTTTTCACCTGAGAACAGCATTATTTTTTAGTCCAAATGACGTCAGACTTGCTTTGCCAGTGCACCAACTTTACAGGCTGGTGATGAAAGATACTAGGAGAATGTTAGAAACTCCATTCATATGAAGTGTAGTTTGTCCAAACAATTAAGTGCTAAATAACCACCGGAATAGCATTTTTGTGCTAATAACCCTGTTCATGTTCCAAATTCCAGTCCCCATGTGTAATCATTCCAACATAGTTGCAGCTTATTGCAGCTATACCTAATATGGCATTGAATTCCAGATTTTGGACCACTGCACTGTGCTTATAGGCTATTCCTGAATAAAATCCTCCTCGTCAGCCAAGTTATAAAATGAACAGAAAAAGCAGGGGAACATTCCACTTCAGTTTTTTGCAGTAACTCCATTTTTCCCCAACACAATCCACAGTTTCTCAAGCCCTGTCCAAGTATTTAGCATTTCTTTAAAAATCACCATAAAATTCAGAACTAGGGGAGTCATAGATAAGAGTTTCCAGTAAGCAAAAGCTGATTGAAAATAAACAGATTCACCCACTGGTTGTATCACACATGTCATTTCCCACAATTTTATTTTATGCACACTTTTTCCAGTGCTCTGACTGTACCACCCAACCACACACAGCCTCTACACCTTGGTCCTAGAAACCTTCCTCCTGTCCCAGGAACTCCAGTAAATGCCTGTGAGGGACACTTCTGTACAAATTTACCACCTGTGAGAAGGACAGCGCTTCTCAAGCTCACCAAAGAAGAATTTTAAGGAACAAATAGTGATGATGGATAAGGTGTCCTTAGTGACAGAAAGAGAATATCCGAATATCTTCAGGTCTCAGATGTAACTCTAAATTCAAACCAGCTCTCTCTAGCTGCTGACATTTGGGATGAGTCAAATGCATTCCAGCTAAAGGACTAGAAAAGACACTTGTGGTAATTTCCTTCAGAAACAGCCTAATCAAAATTTTAGCTGCACATGGTTGTGGAAAATACCCTAGAGAAACTGCCTTCGATGCAAATTTGCCTTTGGCAAAGAAACACACAAGCTCAGAAGGATAAAACACATCTGGCTCACTCATTTCAACACTGCGGAAGCAGCAGGAATACCTGCCCAGAACTGCCATCTTGTACCTGCAGGAACTATCAAGCTGCAAAGGCCACTGAAAATAAGAGACATTACTAATTTCTAATAGTCTTTTGAAAGAAGAAATGGTCACATTTTGCACCAGTGGAGATTTTTTATCAATCTTAACCAGAGGAAAGGAAAAGATAAGTTTCAGTAAGCAGCACAGTGACCCAACAGATCACTATAACCAGCCACCACACACCCACAAATCCCACACTTGCCAGGGAAATGACACAGCTTTGGTCTCTCCTGTTGTATGGCCAGCATATTCGGGAATATCTACATAGAAATAACAGAACTCTGAAGTAAGACTGAAAGAACTTGAATACAATCTCTGCCAGTACATGTTATCTTTAGATGTCCAAGCGAAGCAGTGAAGATGAAACTAACCCCCATCTGTGGTATTAGGATGGATCTTCCTCACATCAAACTGTCAAGGAATATCCAAAAGGAACCAACACCACTTTCTGCAACACAGTAAACTTACAAGAATCATCTGGATATACCAAAAAATTTCCTGCACTTGTGGGACTCCAGGTACTCAAGGTGCCCTTGGTCTCCCTTCTGCATCAGCAGCACATGGACATTTAGCTTCCTAATGTTAAACACTGTCAAAACATGTCCAAATGGGTGAAATTAAAGGTAAGAGTCTGATATGTTAATTGAAGTAGATATGTTGTATTATCTCTGTAGGCTACATGAATCAATTGGAACCACTCTGGGCCAAAAAGAAAAATAAACAAACAAACACTCCCCCCCACAGTTCCACTAGCATTTAAGTAATTTCACAGAATGTTGCATGCATGAGTTTGAAAACAATAATTCTGAAATTGCTAAACCTGAAGCAGTAGGTTGGATTCATCTATTTAGGACCTAAATAAACTGAGCTGAAACTCAGTTTCAACTACTCCATTTAATATGTGCTACTCAAGCAGGCAGCCTACTACAGGGACACTAGGGACTACCCAGTTTTCATTTTACAATGCATGCTCACAAATTCAAAAAATACAGACAAGATATAAACACTGACTCCTGTAAAAAGAGAATTTACTCAAGTTAACAGTAGAACTCAGAAAAAATGAAGTCCCCTGGCTTATCTCGCTTGTACTTTAGGGTTTTTCAGAATAGTGGTCAAATGTGATTTGGTTAACAATACAACCCACAGTTCAAACGTAACACATTTGAAATTTAAACAAAACATGAAGCTCACATCTATGCTAGTTTGCTTAAAAAAATTCAGATAGGAGAAAAAAACACAAATAAGGGTTTTTTCAATAATACACATAAACTACTGTATACAACACCAACAATGTTTGTCAGGTGATAGAAAACTAAGACTTAAAGTCTCCATTGATCCATTGACCCAAAACTGGGAGTACTAAAGCACCCTTGTCTATACGAGAAAAGACAAATATCTAAATCTATACATACCAAACTCACCAGCATGGCATTAAATTACATTAAGTCTCCAGTACAGCCTGGACAGATTTTCAGTAAAACCCGCACCAGATAGGATTGTACGGTTTTTGTTTTCAAATGGTATTCTGACCACCTCTGCCATTTATTAATATAAAAAATCTTTCTCAGGTCTGGCACACTGGGTAATTAACGCATTAAGAAAAAAAATACAAGAAGCTGCACATAATCCATTTTGGTTTTATCACTGCACTGTCTCATACTGCTTCTCAGCACCAGCTACTTTTGGCCAGGGATTTTTATTGTGGGTTTTGGTTTGATTTTCTTTGTAGGGGTTAGGGCTGGGGTTTTTTTATGCCTATGCCTCCCTCTTCATTTCCATAGAGAGAATGGGTACCTTTCCCTAAAAAGAGCAGGAATTGAGCTATGTATATGCAGATAAAAGAAAGAGCAAAACTTCCTGATCATTTCCCTGCTCTGGTTCCCCAACAACTGCATATTCCAGGGCTGGGCACCACACAATCTAAAGAAATTTACAGTCAAAACCAGAAAAAGTCTAGTTTCCCAATTTGGTTAACATCTGTACAGCTGCTGATGTTGGATGTTCAGATAAAAGCTGGAGCTGAAGGCACAAAAATAAAGTTCTCTATCTCTGGGATGTTTACATTCTAAAAGCTTGGAGATTTTCCTTCGAAAAGCAAATGAAAAAAGTAAACATTAAGATCCATGTGGTCTGTGTCAGGGAAGGGCTATACAATGAAGTCCTCCTCTCAGCTCAGTGGTTTTGAATATTTCAGATGGAATCAATTTAGTCACCTATTTAGGCAGATACACCACAGATTTAAGCATTTAATTACAGATGGTAGAGATCCAAGGCTAAAGTAAGTCCTGCATTCTCTGGATGTGCCAGGGAGAAATGAAAATGTGCTGAATTGAGCCTTGACATGGCTCACCAACTTACTGAGCACAATATTCTCCCAAATAGGTTGTAACACAAAAGAGAAACGTTATTTCCCAAAACTACCACCATGACTAGGATTAACCTTGCCTTGCCTTCACTAGAATCTATGTCTGCAGCCAAGCTGCAGGTGAGATGCTGGTGTGTGGGAGCTGTCAGGGTAAGAAGACTCAGAAAGCCTGAACCCTTCGGTGGGACTGTGGCAGGATTTTACATAGCTGCCTTAATAATTGAATAGCATTCAGGATCTTATCTTTATCTTTTCACTTCAGCAGGACTGAATGAAAACATATATTGTAGTAACTTTTCCCAGAATGCAGTAGGTTTTCCAGCAAACACCACTTTGAAAAGTAGGTAATGTCTTGAACCCACCAAACTACTACCATCCATTTCAATGAGCATTAGAGACACACCTTTGAAATAGAATTCCATACCTCTGTCTGTCACTGATGTGGCACTATCAATGCACAGAAGTGACTGCTGTCCAAAATTCTTCATTAGTCACTTGTCACAAGTTCATTAAACAACAGAATTATACAGAGTAAGAGTGTATCAAACACAGGGTGACCATGCACCACCAAACATACGTATTTTTCTGACACTACTTTCACAGGAGAAAGGAGGAGTGACTGAGATTGGAGCAGCCACCCAAAGGAAGGGAAATGCAATCACCGACAACTGCAGGAACAGTCTATGCTTCTGCAACTCTGCAGGGAGAATATATTTGAAAACTCAGATCTGACAGGCTTTAAAGAAAAAGAAAAGAAAAGAAAAGAAAAAAAAAAGAAAAAAAAAAAAAAAAAAAAAAAAAAAAAAAAAAAAAAAAAAAAAAAAAGAAGGCTATAATGAATTTCAAGCATGCTTCAGCTGGAAAATCCACTCTTCTCAAACATACCCTCTCCATGCAAGCTAAAGAGCACCAGTTCCTTAGTTCAGTACATACAATAAGGGGACTATGACCGGGGGAAAAAACCCAAACCAACAACTGAGATGCAGTCTATAAAAATGCTTGGGAGTTTAGGATTGCTCTAGATTAATTTTTACTTCTTCTTTGATCACAAGAAAAATAATAAAGAAGTGCTTCTTTGAAGGTGATATGAAGGAAGGCCATCTGTGTCAGTCACACACATCCCTTCACTTTCTCTAAAAAGATGAGTTATTATTTCAAAGACATTCCTATAAACCACTAGGTGTGAAAAGTCTTATAGCCCAGAGCCAGGCAGAAGAAGCCATTTCAATTTCATTTATTACTTTCACACACCAGAGCTGCAAAGCAGGCAAAAATACAGGAGAAAACCCAGGACTTCATTAAGTTTTTGAACAGAAACATTTATTCAAGTCAGAACTAAAGTTTCACACCATCTTTAAAGTTCAACTAAGTGATAGGATTCAAGCAACCAGCATCACCAGATGGTAACTTAGCAGCTGTTGATAACAAGAATAAACCTGGTGGTTTATATATTTTTAGATTTCAGTAAACTGCCTCTCATTTAAGACTTTTAACAACATCTGTATTTATTTACAGCACAGCACAAGGCTGCAATGGGGTAAAAGCACAACAGCTGGTGTTGAATTCACCTTGTCCAGGACAGGACAGTTGTGTCTGGGCTGCTGTCAGGAGGTGAAGTTTGCTGGAGCTGCGCCTTCCTGCTACCTGAGGTCAACCAATCCTTGCTCATGCACCTTGATATTCACATTACAAAGTCCCGAGGAGGTGAGCCGCTACACAGTCTCTGTGATACTCTCCCTCAATTACCCCGCACTTCACAGAAGGCCACTAAGCCCTCTTGTCCCTCTGAGTAGCAGCTAAACAGCCCTACTGCCTCTCGCCCCTGTCTAGCTCTTCACTTTCAGAATATCATTATAGAGTCTGTTCCCTTCATTATAGTTACCTGAGAAGAAATCATTCTTGAACATAGCAGACTTACATCTCTTATATCCAGAGCAACAACTGGCCCTCAGTTATGAAACCCAGTGCTTTCCACTACACATTTAGAGACAGTTCACTCTCTGTTAAAAAAAAAAAAAAAAAAACCATATAAGCAGTTTTTAAAATACAAAAACATTTATGAACAGAGCAGGAAGTCACACTTCTATTTATCTGACATCTTTCTATTCTTGTACCTATGGATATCTCCACACAGTTCATATTAAACACCTGTAGGAGACATCGATGGAAATATCAACTCCCCCACAAAAAAATCCAATGAAAAACCACAGCATCTGCTTCTAATAATTTAACTTAAGGAATAATAGGTTCATTTAGCATTTCACTGGATAACTGAGCGGAGGGAGAGACAAGAGTATTCCAAAATTAACTCCCATTTTCGTTGTTAGCTATTGATGACTTTGATTGCCACACATCATTGACTAGTTCTTCGACCAAATCAAAAGCAGTAAGAAATAAAATGAGAAAAAACAGCCCTGGGGCTATACATGAAATGAGAAAAATGCACATATTTTTAACCAGATGGTTTTCCCTCTGAGTTAGAAGTTTAAAATATGAAATCATTACTCCACCATATTAAGTATTGCTACTGTCTTGCTCGCACATGTTTTTAAATTCTAAGAAATCCTAACTGCTACATCACCTCCAACAGAGACTTTCAGGGAATGTTAAGAGTCTGAACATTAATCTCTCCAGTGCCAATCTGTTTATTGCACCCCAGAGTCAAAAACCCCACCAACTCTGCTATGGTCTCAAGCATACTCAGTGAGGTCAAATATTTGTCAAGATAATTTATTTTGGCTGGAATGGAGAAAGTAAAGGGAAACAGACAGGAAAAGGCAAAAATACACCACGCTGTCAAGAGATGATGTTAAATTATGGATCCTTGACTAGAAAAAAATATCTCATTATATCAGTCAAAGGGTAGGGACTCAGAGTATGCTTTTAGGAGCCTTTAGCTATGACATAAACCTGGAGAAAAACCAGATTAGCCAAGGCAAAAATCCTGGCTGTAGTAACTTCATTCCTTTCTGAATGTGCAGACTTAACCCCTGCTTAAGTCAGAGAAAACATCATTGATTCCCTCCGCATAATTTTATGTGCTTGAAATACCTATGGAAGTTATTAATGAAAAATAAACATGACCTGTGCTAAATTAAGCTGTGAAGCACCAATAGCCTCAGTTCAGAGCCCAACTGCTGAAGGACACTTTCAGAGGCCTTCATAAAGATGTCTCTAACCCTTAGCAGGCTGGACTCCCATCCCATGCAAACATGCCCCCACCTCAACATCCTCTGGGTAAGCATCTAAAATAAACCTGTAAAACTGTCTGAAAAAACCCCTTATGAATGCTGTTCTCAGAGCACTGGTTTAAAGCATCAACATGCCCTTAAAACTGATCTCTACATCTCTCTGAATGTACACGGTTTTGTCCAGCCTCTCTTTAAAGTGCAGCAACCAAACCAGCAGTATGATAACAATTAGAGAGTTACCCATCCTACTCAGCAGTCCTCAGGAAGGCACAGTTAACATCTGTGACTTGACTTCTTTCAAAACAGAGACAGGACATCAGGCCTCATTAAAATGCCGTATCACGGGTCAAGCCTTGTTTCATGCCCTCCCGAGAACTGGTTTCTCAGAAACAGGGGAGCACAAATGTTTGGCCTTCTAATTCACAGCAAAGAACTATTTTACAAGACATTTCAGTAAATGAGAGTACTATATCGAACACTATCTCTAAAAAGAGCAAGAGCAAGTTGCTATGTATTTTTCAGCAATAATTAACTGACAATCAACCCTGTAAATGCCACTTACTTCCTTTCCTATGACAACTGTTTTACCTCTCTTTTCAATATGCAACAGACTGACAGACACAATGGCAAACAGCTTTCCGGATCATTGTTTCTGGACTCAAATACAAGCTGTATTAATGTTCTTTTCCCCAGTGTTAAATGTTTTTGATGGCTAAGAGAAAGGCTCCATAGTGTAAGAGTTAGTTGCTGGATGAGGGCATCCCACTGTGGGCTGTATTTGGCACTTCTTTCCTATAATGTGAAAGCATGACACCCATTAGTATAATTGAGATTTACAAGCCTGCACAATGAAGCAAAACTTATAAAAGACCCAAGAGACTGAACATAAGCTTTCATCAACAGGGGAGAATTTAATGCATAAGCCATAATGCCATTACTAGAGCATTTCTGTCCTTCCTGAAAAACAAAATTTTTGCTAATGTTTGATATTCATATAGTTTATCTATTTTTGTACTTTTATCTCACACTAGTTTTTGAAACTAAAAGTGAAAAGCCAAAACAAGTAAAGTCATCCTAAAACATGATAGAGTCACACAGTAATAAAACAAAAAAATCTTTGAAAAGAAGAAATTGATGTAATGAAACTTTCAGGTAGACAGATGTGCAGGTCTTCATTTCTTCAGCTTTTTAATTGGGTATTTTAAAGGATCAAGCTTATGCAGATGGGACGATTTGAATAATTTAATTTGCTCTGAACTACACTTGTGAAAGCACTGTTTTAAAAAGGGTACTTCTTTCAGTGCTGCTCAAATTGCAGTCAAAACCTGGTAAATCTAAGCTACAGTTCTGCATTTGTCCCCTAAAGCCTTTTTCAAGTCCAAACTGAGTCCAAACACAATGATTTATCTGCCTGAAAAGCTGCCACATGTTGCTGTGTTATTTTAACTGATAGTCCTTGCAATCTCACCTTAATAAACAGACCCTACCTACATCCATTGACATCATGAAGAAGTCATGGTACCTGGCTCAGAAACAAGGACTGATATTTACAAATTTCCCCAGAAGTGTCCCCAGGCAAAATGAACAGATGCCTAGGTCAGTGGAGCAGAAGAATTAAAAGACTCAGCTGTTGTATGCATCTACTTTGTGTACACCCCTTCTACCCCTCAGACACTGATAACAAAGGCAGGGAAACACAAATATAAAATACCTGTTGGGAGTGACAAATGACAGATATAATCTCTGTTATTAAATTGAAATGACTGAACTGTTGACACACAGAAGAAAATAAACAAACCAGAACTGTTAACCCAAGTTGCTCTTGTTTTGTAGATGGTAAGAGAGTCCTGCAATGTAGTCATACTATTCCTACTTTGAAAATATCAAAGAAAGTGTTAAAGAGCAAAGCTTGGTTCCTAAATCTTTACATTTCCAGGGCCAGCAAATCTTGATAACTTGTATCCAAGAGTTGTAAAAGGAAAGGTCAAGAACACCTGGAAACTTAAGGTGGTGTTCAATGAATTTTGGAAAACAAGACATTTTCTCAAGCAGACTCAGTGCTTGAATAGTATGTACTGGAGGCACACAGCACATCATAGAACATCATCGTCATGTCAGTTTCACATGATTCAGGGGGGCAGGAAGAGAAGGAAGGAAGGACAGCTGATATTAACCAGACTGGTAAAGAATTAACAGCAGGAAGTATGGTGAAAGCCAACAGATCCTATCTAATGAGATTACATTTTTTACATTTTCTAATCACATTTCCTAATTAGATTGCAAGTTTGACCAGAAAACATATGTTTATGACACATTTAGGTTTTCTAAGGCATTTTTCTTGGCACATTTTTATGAAGAAATTTTTTTTTAAAAAAAAAATCAATGCTATGCTCATTCCTCTGATTCAAAACCTTATAATTGAGAGAGATGAAGTTACAGTTATAAAGGAGGAGCCATTATCAAGCAGGTGCATTTCTACCAAAACTCTCTGGAGCAATCAATTTTATCCCTTCTGGCACTGAACATTCATACAAAGATCTGAAAGACAACATGAAAATATTTCTGGTCCCACCTGTAGACAGTACAAACACTGCAGGAACACATCTTTTTCAGGAATACAGTGATAAGACACACAACCACCACTGCCATTTCTAATCTGAGCTCCAAGAAACAGTCCAAATTTCTACAAGTTCAAACAAAAATTGACACAAAAGAGAAATTGTGGTCCTGGAAACAAGGCTGTTGTCTGCACAGCAGAAACTCTGAGAGTCTTGGTTTCATCTTAGGATGGCTGAAAACTGTCCTTAACATATGCCTGCAGTCAAAAGGATTAACAGAATCCTCGAAGATGCACAAGGGATCTGAGAATCTCTACTGGCAAGACCATCTCTTGTTGCAAGTGCTGCTTTACATCTCTTTTGATGGCAAAGCCACCTCTGCTTTGCCTAAGCAATGCATTTACTCTATTTTCATCAATATCCAGGCTTTTCCCAGTACAGAAGAGCTTTGCTAGAAAGCAGGTACGAGACTAGACTTGCTTTCTTTCTTCAGAAATGCCACTCCAAATTACAAGAAAAGGTATTTACTTCAAAATTACACATTGCTATCTACTTACCACACAGTATTTCGGATTTTTCTCCATGATCTTCTTGTCTGTAAAGTTAGAGCTTAACTTATTCAAGACACACACATTGCCACCCTGGTATTCTTTTCTCTGTCAGTGTTGATTTGCTCACATGAACAGACTCACGTTTTCTCAGAAATACACTTTTCTCTGTGGCACAGTGTCTGCCTCTGCTTTGCTTCCTCACAATCTTTCTATTTTGGCAAATCCAATGCAGCACTTAACTTTCTTTGAAAGGCACACACAGCTCCTGAAAATCAATGGTCTGAACTGTCTAAACCTGTCCCCATTATCAGCCCTTCAATTAGACTCTCTGATGTGTGTTTCTGCACTGACACACACAAGGTGTTTTTAGGACAGAATACAAAGGAGAAGGAAGGGATGTGTGGCAGCAAAGAATACCGCATAAGTTTTAAACCAGGCTCAAGTCCATCTTGTCCTAAGGACATGAACTTTCTATTTTCCCCAGTGAGCCTGAAAGCATTACCATGCAAGCAGGAACAACACAAAAAAAAAAAAATACAACTGCTTGAAAATTAACTCTGATTATATTCCCAGGGGATCCTTCCCAACTGACTCCTCTCTTTCTTACAACCTTGTTATTTCAGTAAGTATCATCTGCAGCCTGCTGTAATTTTCTGCATGCAATGAGATTGTTTTCTACTTTAAAATTAAAATATATTAATTTTTAAAAACCCAAAAAAACAAAACAAAAAACCCAATAAAAACAACAAAGAACAATACCCCCAAACAAACAAAAACCAAAACAAACAAAATACCCCAAGCAAACAAACAAACCATTAAAAAAATCCCAACCAATGCGAATGTGTGCAAGCTGCTCTGATAACAGAAGTACAGAAATTGGGAGTGTGCTGGTCTTGCATTCTCATGTCACACATCCAACTTCCACAGCTGGTTACGCCTCACGAGACACAGCAATACGAAACAGTCTGAACTGCAGCAAGCAGACTCCCAGCTCTCACAGGCATCCCTTCACTGGTAACCTGCATTCCTCACTACTGTCCACAGACAAAGATGCTATTCCTAAATGTCCCACTGTACCCTCGCTTCTACCACTAGCAGTTACAGAGACAAGTAGTTCACTTCAAATCTTCTACTAAGCCATATGTCCCTTTTTAAATGGTACTGAACTATATTTAATAAAGCCCACTAGATAGCAACAGTACTTCTACACACAGTTCTTGACAAAACCACACAAGTAACCTGAGCTGCACTGAAGATGCTGGCATTATACCCTTCAGAAGAACAGATTATAGATCCCACTTTTGTGAGACCATCATGTTGCCTAATAATCCTGCAAAAATGGCAAAACTATTTTAAAGCACTACATTCTTCATTATATGCAAGGAAATCTGCATCAACATACTCAAAGATCTAAAATTCTCTGAGCATACAAAAACATTCAACATCACACTGGTGTTTACCCTTTTCTTGGCTATGCAACAGGAGCAGAACTTGGCCCTTAGGTGTGACCGACTTTTGCAAATAATCTTATCATTTTTATGGCTCAAAAAATGTTTTTCTTATACCAAAAATCCCCAGTCTTCTCACACTCCAAAAGCCCCATCAGCTACTATGCTAAAATGCTGCTATACTTTTAGACCTCTTACAGTAAATTCATGGGCAAAAACAAATCCTCTGCATTTAAATACTGCCTTTAATTTGTATTTCACAAAGGGGTTGGGCAAGCAGCCACTCGGCTGGCTGAGCAGAGGAGCCAGCTGGACAGTTAATGGAAGGAACCTGTCAGAGACTGCCCACAGAGGCAGCCAAGAAAACACAACAGGGTCACCAGCAGCACCCATGGGTCCCTTGTGGGCACACACCACACCGACTCACCCTGCTGCCCAGCTCTAACTATCACTCCTCCCACCCCAGTCCTGCCCCCACACCTCTTCTCAACTCTACTAAGAGCAGTTCTACTCATTTCCCAGATTTAAAAAATCTGGCATAACTGATGAGTAAAAACCAATTCATTTTATAACCTGTAACTACGTTCTTTTTTCCAACTGTACCTACAGAATGAAAATGCCCCTCTGGGTAACCTCTGCTCTGGTAACACATAACACAATACACAGAACTGTGTCACAAGTCAGCCATTAAGTTTACACTGGTGCAGAAGACAGGCAGCACATTTCATTCTTCAGCATGAGAGTAAAACAGAAGAGCTGATGTCCACCTCAGCCTCCATATAAGACAGATTTGGAAGTACAAGGGTGTATTTTCCGTGATGTTATCCAACATCAATGCAGTGAAACTATTAGAATTTCTTGTTGTTCACATCAGGTTCACCTCTCTGTTTTTAATACAGTTGCTGGAGCACAAATTGGCCTTTCAGAGATCTAAAAAAAGGCAGAGACTACAGAGTAAGCACCATGTCTGTTGCCTGACTAAAACCAGTGCAAGTCTATGCAGAAAAGAATCCAAGCCAGAAACTAAATAGTTTGCTGCCTCACATACTTGCTCACTAACTTCTTAAAGTGAAAGATGACCCCAAAAGCCTTTCCAGCCCTGGCAAACTACTCAGAAAATAATTCTCTAAAGAGTTAATTTGGCTCTTACACTGCAGAATTTAGCATGCAAGTATGGAACGCCCAGGCTCCTCTCTCTGCAGCTCCAGTGCGCTGTGATCATGTAACAAACCAATGTAACATACCTTATCTCACTTCAGCAACAGAAAGCAAAGAATTTGAATCCTTCATGAAACCAACACCAAAAAGACACATGATAGTCTTAGAAACTGTAGCACTATTAAGCCTTTTGGACAAAGGGTTAGTAAGCTTCAGGGCACTTTGGGCAGCACCTCCAGTCACTCCCACGTTTCCCCACTCTTGCTGACAAGCAAGGATACAGACCCGGGAGACACCAACAAAAGCTGAAAAGCAGTAACTGGAGCCTATCTAATTGCAAAAGTCAGAGGCTGTATTTAGACTAACTTGTACCCCCATCATCCCTACACTCCCTCAGTGTATGGGACCTCTGCTCTCAAACAGCCTACTTCTGCAATCAAATATTCCTGGTACTGACCAAACGCGCCACAGCGCTTTGCAGAAGAGAATAAAAGGGTGCCACTGCAAGGGAGAAAGGGGTGCCCAGACAACCTCCAATTCCAATGCCGTCCTTGTTTTTGCACTGGAGAGGCCATGCAAGCAGTTGGCCCCAACTGCAAGCAGAGGTCAGAGGAAGCAACAAAAGTCAGAGCAAGGGAAGAACAGAAGAGGGCTGAGCCACACCACACAGGGCAGAGTGAGAGGTCACACCCAGCCGCTATTACACTAAGGAGTTGCACTCACAAAGCAACACAGCATCAGTGTGTCACCCATGAAGGGACAAAAGGGGTCTTAAGACAAGGTTATGTGAAGACAGAAATGTTAACTTACTTTAGAGAGCATACAATTTAATGGATTCAAAATACTGCAGCAACTACAGTAGGACCAAAGCAAAAGAAAAATTTTAAGTAAAATTCTTTTCCTGCTACAAACTGCTAAAAACAATTATGGTGGACTCGAGTTCTTTAGCACATCCTGCCTGAATGATGCAGCAACCCTCACCGGTCTGCTCAGAGATTCTTTTTAAATGAAGACTGGCCAAAAAGATGTGATACAATCACTGCTCCCCAGTGTTCACTGTTCATAGTGGACAGGTATGAAATGTATTTGCATCAGTAGGTTGATCTCAGAATGGAACAAAGAAAGATGTAAAAACATCCTAAGCCCTGCTTGCACCTCATGCTTGTCTCCTTCCTTTCACTGGACCAAATGCCAAAGCACTTGCTGTTGTGGACACCATTTATTTCTAATGTTCTGAGATGCACTACCGTGCTTTTCTGAGCTAAACCACCCAGTAACCTTTCCTTCGTTCCCCCACAGGAAAGAGGTTTGGCAGAAGTCTGAGGAGGAAAAGGATGACATTGGATTGGGTCCAGAGTACAGTCATCATGCAACCCCTGTTTTCAGGATCCATTTCATTTTCTCTTGCTGCATACCTGAGGTGATCAGTAGAGAAACACTTTATACTAAACAAAAGAAATGCCTCAGACAGGAAGGCAGATGGGACACCCTGGAATAAACCCTTTGTAAACATGCTTTCTGCCCAGAACAACTTTTTCTGTCACAAACAGCATGTGCCAGATACCCCAGCTGCAAAGCTGAGTTATACCACAGCAAAACACCCCTTGATGCAAGCCCAACAGGAATACTGCCATGCTCACTCTCCTCTGGATGTATGCACTCTATGCTGCCTCAGTTTCTGTGCATAATAGTTCCCAGACAACTGAACACTATGGCTGCCATGATCTTTCGTCTGCAGTCAGTTACATGAACAATGCCCCATCCTTTTTCTTTTTTTCCCTTGTCTTAAAAGTTCTGTCTCTCCTTTCCTTCGTGTCTCCCCTGCCGTCCTGTATCACCCACAAGTGTGTTAATTTAGCTTATATTAGGTATCTCCCTTGGCTTAGAAGCCTTTGGGCAATCAGATGGCTGTATCTGGGGAAGGTGTTTATTTTATTATTTATATCAATCACATTATGTAGACCTACACAAATACAGGTACTGTGCACCCTAGAGTATTATCTTCATTTTAGTCTTTATATCCTTAAAAGAAAGGTAAGGTTGAAGTGAACGAAGACCACTCATGAAGGACACAAGATGTTTATCAATCAGATTTCAGAGCAGTGCTGAAAGGGGATGTCTAGACTTCCTGAAATCTCATCTTCATATAGGGCCACATATGTCTAAGTCATGTCCCACTTTTCCCTTACACTACAATTTAAAACTTTTATTTATGTTTTCTTAGTTTTCCAGGTCTTCCCAAGGACGTCAGCCTGCTAGTTTCAAGAAGAGACTGTGAATCCCCCACTAATCACTGTGTCCTTAGTGTTCAAAACAGAACTCAGGCAGCTAGAAACAATACAAGAAGGGAAACCCTAAATCTACAAATCCGGTTGTCAGTTCTACCTTACAAAAACTAAATCTCACATAGGAAGGACTGTCTCAGACCAACATCTCTTAACCCCATCCTATTTCTCAAAACCGATGAAAGCAAACACCTGAGCAACAGCAAAATAAGATGTGGTACTTCCTACAGGTTCTTACCCTTTTTCAGATGAAGTGATGAGAAATGCCTGCTGCATCCTGAGTGAACCTTTAATCAGACTTTCCCGTATTTTTCTAATCTCTGCTCAAATCCTCGGATCTTTTTTCCTTTTTTTTTTCTCCAAGGTAACATCCTTCTACTAACAAACTACCCTCAAAAATATCCATAAAGTATAAAGCAAATATATTAGGTCTTAGTCTCACACTTCTAACAGATGAACTTTTAAGGTAGAAATGTCTATTATTTGCTAAGTCTGAGACTCTAGACTCCACACTATGACACTTGAATTTCTCCCTCTTCAACTTCACATCTACCATTTCCTGGTTTAATGATACAATATCCCGGTCCTTCTCTGTACTGATGATACTTTCTAGATCTGCACCCTGAGCAAAGTTCATTACACATTATTGATTCTTGTCCCATGAGTATAAATGAAATTTTTAAATGAAAGCAGCCCCAGAGCAGAGACTTAAGGGGCCACATGAACAGTCTTTTTTCTCCCAATAATACCACAGAACTGCAATGTCACCACAAGTGACATAGTTTTCTGAAATGCAGAGCTATCAGCACCCTTGATTTGTTCCAAATACGCAAGAGAAAAATGCTACACACAAATAAGCACATACCCACCTTGCCAGATGTCCTTAGCCCATTACTGGGACGCAGCCAGGTGGGTAGGGAGGATGATGAGCAGTTCCCAAATGCCTCCCAGGACTCCAGTTAGCAATGTCACAGTGGCACTTCACCAACGGTAGACAAATCAAGTATAAATCAGCGACCTGATTTAATTCTACAGTGGAATGACAAATGACAATGAAGAATACAACTCCATTCTCTGTGGCATTGCTACAGGCCCTAGACAGATTAACAGGGCAATCTACTGCCACATTCAGGTTAAACTCCTATAGACCTTGTCTCCTATTCAGGCTAAAAAAATTAAGAAGGCCCTAAGAACCCTGGTTGAAGCTTAAGGGTTTGGGGGGAGGAGGGCTGGGTTACTGGAGGTTTTCTGCTTTGAATTTTTGGTTTTATTTTTAATTTAGATCATTCTGATCTCCTGACCTGTACACAAAGATAGCCTGTGTGAGGGCTAAGAATGACAGTGGCAGATGGACAATTCACAAATTCCTACACATCCCATTGTAAGAATCTGAGCTATTATGCCTAATACGTTTTCCTCATTTGGGCTTCTAATTTTCACATCATTTATCCACTAACAGACTTTGTACATCACTTCATCTCTATGTTCTGCATCTTTAGTCTTCACACTGGACAGTCTGGATGAATAATGGCTTTGAATTCAATTGTTCCACAGGACGTTATAGTTCAAAGAACAGAAGTTCTTAGTAATGGGGAAACAGAACATATGTCAAAGGATGAAAAAATGCAACTCAGTTCAGCTAGCTCCAGTCTCCATTAAGAAGCTTGACATAAACAAACCTGGCTTGTTTATATTTTAAAATGTCCAATTGTCTTTTAGTCCTTTACAGAACACATTTCTTAAGAAGTGTTACGATAATCAACTTAACTAGAAATAGTACCATATAAAGCAACATTCACAGCCATAACATGATGAGACTATGCCAAAAGCCGCTTCACAGCCTTGCCAGATGATGTATCCTAATTATAAGAAAATGAGCAAAAAGATAACACAACTGCGCTGGAGATAATACCCCTTTCCAATGACCAAAGCAATTCAGAGCACTGGTGCAAAATAAATTTAATAGCCTAAAACCTCACCTCGGTAAATAACTGCAGCTGATGATCTGTTACGAAAATTAACTAATTTAATGTTACCTCTATTTTACCTTACTAAAATATTAATATTAAATTTTATATTCTTTGAATAGACAGTTACCAATTTCCTGGAAGGCAGTGGTTGCTACTGCAGCCAAGGGCCTTGTAGTTATTCATAGCTAATTTACACTCTCCAGTTTCATTCCCTCCTTAGAGTTGGATTGCTTTCACAGGTGCAGTAATGGTCATTTAGCTTCATAACTCTCCTTGGCATTTCTCTCCTAAATTCCTACTACTCTCAGACTTTTGATCTCTTTTCCAAAGACAAATGAAATCTGTCTCCTGATTTGAAAGAGAACACTTAATTGGATAAACAAGTGGCATGTTGTCCCTGTAGCTTAGCTAGCAATAAAATAAGAAACATGCAGATCTCTGTGTAAGGAGAAACCTGTACTTTTCTAATCTATCCTTTTTTTTCTGACAGCTGGGACTGCGGTCCTGCTTCCAAGAAGCAGCAGTAGCTTGTGCTGTGCATTTTGATGAAAAAAGGGTTATAACACACCTGTTGTTTTCTGACAAGCATCTGCCACCAGCTGTGATTTAACTACATTATTTAAAGATACATCAAAAAATCTCAGCAAGTACTCAGCCACTCTGAACTGACATGATGTAGTAAGAAGTAGTTTCTCCTTTTGATTATAAGTTATTTAGAAAAAGACAACAGATCATGTAAAATATGCAAGCAATGCAGTTCAAACACTTGGGTGTTGTCTATAGACATGGCAAAAACAGTTTAACAAACATTAAGATCTACTGAGGCTCTTTGAGCACAAAGATACAACAAAGGACATCCAGACTTTATATAGAAAATAAAGCCAGAAAGAAACTGTATTTAAAAGAATTTCTTATGCCTCATGGCAGCAACAACTACCAATTCTTTCTTTCCACTTCACACACAGCTTTCCAAGAGAAGGCATGTATATTAAAGAACAGATATGCCAAAAATACTCCGGGTGGTGAAAACCTGCTACATATCCTGTCCCATAAGAATGGCCAGACTGGATTAAAATAAAGAACCTTCCAACTCAGTAGCCTTCAAAAGCAGACATGAGCAGGTTATTATGAAAATGCTGCAAGAACAGAGCAAAGATAGGATACAATCACTGACCTCCAGATGTCCTGGAAACCTTCTAATTAGGGATGTCTTAAGTAAAAGACTACTTTCTCATCACTTTCTCATCACTTTTCTTCTCCACCACTTTATCATTTAATTTCATCACTTTATTTCATTTTATCCATTTACTTCCCTGCCATTCAAGATACCTCATTGTCTACAAATTTACCCACCTTCTACAGAGTCAATTGAAATTATAGATTAGATCTGAGAGTTAGCAATTCAGCCAATTTTTTATTAATTTATTTGGAAAAGCAACTTAATGTTTCTTGTGGGGTTTTTATTAATAATGATGCTTTTTGGCTATGGCTTTTATCCTTCAACCAATTTCCTTGTCTTAACATCTAGATTAAAAATTAGTTTACAATCTCTTATACAGGATATTAGAAAACTCTAAGAAGCTATTAAAGAGCGTAAGGACAAAGGACAACCAATGAATGTCAGAAAACTCCTGAGAGTGAGCAGCTGGACAAGAAAGAAAAAAATGTAATTAACAGATGAGTGAAAATTGATACAGCATTGCACAGTGAAGGGGGAAAGGCAGCATATGGACTCTCTCCACCTGTTACTGTGCAGAAAGAACCTAAGCTGCTGTTCTCATGAGGAAAAGAATTAGAACTATATAATAAACTAATCTTAACAGCAGCCCAAAAAAGCTGTCAAGTATAATAATCTCAAGCACTATGCTCAGTGTTTGACTGTTCATTATGACAACTCCAGGAAGCATCAAATGAAACTGACAGAAAAACCTAGTGAAAAACAAATGAAGATAGATCTAAATCAATTTTAAGTTTTATAATTTGTACATAAAGATTCTTATTTCTAACCGAGTAAAGAGACGCCCAGATAATACGTGAAATACTAATTAATCAATACGTTTTCCTCCAAAAATTTGATCTGAGTTGAAAACAGAAGCATGGATAACCAAATGGGAGATGTCCAATCGCCATGTTCTTTCTCATATCCGGATATTTACTTAGTCATTGCTGGACAGACAACACTGGATAAAACAGACACTCACCCAATGTCAGACTCACACAGTCTCCATTTTTATGGTTTTGACCAGATTTGGTCCATGACTGTTCTAGATAAGAAAACAGACAGAATTAACACTGCATAAAAATTAGCAGACCTTCAAGTTTGGACTGATCATTTAAAATTGTCTTTGTTTCAAATATACACATTTCAAAAGGGTGTGGGAGGGAGGAGTGAAATTTGAAAAAAGAAATCTTCAAACCAAAAGCTGCGTCATGAGCCTTTACTGTGAGTTCCAAGCAGAACGAATTTAGATCTACTCTTGGGCTTTCTGTGCATCAACAAGCACTTTATTAGGGATTTGCTGTTTGCCATGAGAATTGGAACACACCATGAATGAGTTTAAACACACCACTGTTCAACCAAGACCACCAGCTTTTTCATGACTACTTACTCATTTTAAATGCTTGTCATTCTCCAGAGCACAACTGGAGCCAGAGTGTATATAAAGTACCTAAATGACCCAGACTAAATCACTAAATACTTAAATTCTGTTGCAATTAACAAATGAGATGGCTAAGTCCATTTTTAACCACCGAATTCTTGAAAAAAAAAAAAAAACAACACAACAATTTTTTTGGCCACAAGTTGGTAACAAGCAGTACACACAACAGGATAGAAGCCTTCTCAGCACACCAAAGAGATCTAAACCCAAGAGCTTTAGCTGCAATGCAGCTGTTCTGCAGTGACAGAGCTACATGTATGTATAAGGATTTGCGTGTATGTGTCTGATGTTTGTGTAAATATAACCAAGTTTTGATGCTCACACCGTGCAGAGCCTGCAGCTGCCCCTCTCTGACCAAGAGAATTGAAGAGGCCATCATGAAAATGGAGTAAAGAAAAAAAAATTCTATGAACAGCAGAACTATCAAAGCCTTGCTCCCCCACAGATTTGCTTCTCACATGTGCTCCATTTTACCAGTTAAAGCAATTTCATCCAATCTCTTCTGAACTCTCAGTGCTCCTCACCATCAGCAGGGACATGGGTAGCACTGCACCTCACTCAGTAACAACTTACAGCTGTGCAGAGCCACTAGCCAAGCTGAGTGTGTACACCCATCATTTCACTGATTAAAAGTTCGCACCTTTACCCACAAAATTCTTAAGGACTTATTGGATTTGATACCTCCACTTCTTTTTCAGAGAATGAGCCAAAAACTTCCAAAGATAACAGAAGACACTAAAAGAAATAAAGAACAGACCATTTTATAAATCTTACATTACCAAGAATCAAAGCAAAATAGATGTTACACATATTCTTTACTTCTGCATCCTGAACCTGAAGTCGTAATTTCACAGGTTTCCCTCAGTAAACATAAAAATTTTATAAAAAAAACCAAAGTAATGAAATCATGGCATAGTAGATTGATTACAAAGACTCATGGAAACTGGAAATATGATTGACAGCTCTGCACACGAACATTATTCCTACATAATTAGCGAATCTACAGATACCTATTTAAACAAGAGATTAAGATTCCTTAAAACTACCGGATAGGAGTCTTTCATATTCCCGAAAAATCATTATCTTAAAAGAGCATTCTAAATCTGGGTACTCTATCCAAACCCACTCATAAAGACTAATCCTTATTTTAACCTACTCACCAATGACTCTTCCACTGAAATGTAACCACAATGTTATAAAAGCTCCAGTCAGACCCAGCCTCTGGCCTAGCAACTTCATATTGGTTAAGGGTGATAAGGCCAAAAGCAGGAGCCACAGACACAGCTGGATTTTCATGTATTGAGATCACTGATGAGATTCGTTTGACCTGTCAATTAGAGTTTTTCTGCACACAAAAGACTGGGGGAAGGGAGCTGGCAGATGGATAGTTGAAGCTCAGACACAAAGAAAGGGGATGGATATTAAAGTACTGCAGCAAATACTAATGAAAGTTTGAATGATTAATCTATTGAGGGATGTGGGTAGACCACCACAGACCACCACACACCCTGCCTTTGGATTACCTTTAAAAAGAAAAGCAAAACTATGCAACGCAACCACATAATGCAACCATAACACTAGTCAGTCAAGGAGAATACCCAGATATTTATTACTATAATTACTACATGGCAAACCATGCATGACAAAGAACAGATGCATGGCAAAAACTGCATTTACATTCAGTGCATATTTTTCTACTTGTAGTATTTTCCGTACTACTGTATGTGAGAAGGATGTACAGCAGCCACACAACCAGGTTAGTTGGCAGGTCCTTCCTTCTCTAGAATTGCCAGAACAAGCCAAATTGCAATAATCAGACTATGGAAGCTCCATGGTATTCAGCCATGAAGCAATTTCTATCCCTGACGAAAAGGCTGGCAGCTTGACTTCATTCCTGCCACTCTCCAAACACCGTGTTCCTACATTTGGGTTCCACCAGATTATCCCTTGCCAGACAAACCCAAAGAAGCTGCAGTGGAGATGTCACTGACACCTAAGTAAGAAGACACAACCAGCAGATCGGCAGATATGGCCATACTTCCAAACACATGCAGGACCCACCCAGTACCATCCCCCAGGGGAAAGACAAATAAAGAAGCGAAATATTGTCTTAGATGAAGAAAGGAGAGATGAGAGAAGAGCAGGAGACCCCTGAAGAACTTCTGGTTTTGTCTCCCAGACGCCTTGTTCACAGAATGGAATTAATGTATGTCAGGAAGCACTACAGGAATACATACCAATTCAACCCTGAAAACTAAAACAGCTACCTAAACAGCACATGTGCCCAAACATGTTCTGGGGGTGTCCAGTCACAGGTCAGGGATCAGCGCTGAATCCAGTTTCAGGTGATCAAAAGTTCAAGTGACAAAAACATTACATCTCCCTTTCCTTAACTGTATTTCTGACTGCCACATATTTTGCTACTTTTAATAATCAAAAGACACTTCCTTTGGAAGAGGAACAATTCTAGCTACATGTGCTAGAATTGTTCCTCTTCCAGTGTAGTGCTAGCTACAGCAACTAGCTGCATGTATACAACAAGGGAATAAAAAAACAAGGATATTTTTCTGGGCTTTAGGAGTAAATTGTGTAGTACTTTATCTTTGTTGAACACTGGTAACAACCTTTATTAACAGATAAACAAATGGTCAGAAATCAAACAAACTCAAATGCTGGGAGATACAGAAGCAGATAAAAATATGTATTATGAGCTTAGCAAGACATTTTGTTCTTCCATTACTTTAGCACAAATATTATACAACTGTTTCGAAGACTCTTTTATTCTTAAACCTCATCTAAGGAAAACATCAAATCCCACATGATGAAGGATGTTTTCTGTATCTATAGGGGAGGAAAGTCAAAACAGCAGTACTAGACCACTGTCATAGGGTCCACTATCCCAAAAATACTGTTATGATACCTGCACAGAACTGTTCAACTTGGGGCAGATCATAAGACAGCAACATATAGGTCAACATAAAAAAAGTATCTCACACTAACTATAAAACTTTATTGGCACGTAGCAGGAGAACAGAGGTCATGCTGAATTCCCCCAAACTGATGCAAATCTGCGAAAGATAAAATGCTGGTTGTAGATTTTATGCCACATTAAGGAGACAGGTGAACTGTATGAGTAATGGAGGTCACTCTGGGCTTCATAGAATGGTGATATCCTGCAATAAAGAGAACAGTTACATTCAAGGAGAATTCAGTCACCATTCCACTTCAGTGACAAGCTTGTCACAGGTGCCAGGACAGACAAAGGTGTGCCCAGAGAAGTCCCACTTGGAGCATCTCCTCCCAGCTGTTACACGAACATACAGCCACCAACTAAAGGTCCACAAAGGGATGCCCCGACTGTGGCTCAGCACAGAGGGAAGAACAGAGGTGGGGGACACTTTCCAAAAATGTTTTCAAAGGCACCCAGCACTTCTTAAAAACAGTCATGCCCATCAGTACAGAGGCAACCCTCTGACCAAAGTAGGATCTGCCCACCGGCCCTGTACAGCCAGGAGCTTACCAGATACACATGCACAGATTTTCACACTGATATCCTTCCACCCTCCTCCCTTTTCCACACTAATGCTTGCATTGCCTCTAAAGATAAATGCACTTCCCCCCTCCCCCCGGCAAGCAACTGTTGATTGACAGCTCTTCTCTGTAAACAAGTATCAAGGAAACAAAGCCCTAATGATGCTCTGTCATCTAAAAATACCATAAACAATGTCTGTGTTACTGACAAATAAAAGAGGGCCTTGTTACTAATGAAGAGGATGGACTATCAGAGGAAAACTCACTTCCCAGCTCTGTAGGACTCTGCATACAAACCTCGGGTATTCATTCAACTTCACTGGGCTCTGCTTGCTCCCAGCCCTACTGAGAGGAGGAACTGACACCACTCCTCCAAAATAAGGGATTCTCAGAACTAGCACACAACTGACAATTAAGGCATTAGTATTGGAGAAGTTCTTTGTACCCTTCTATGGAAAGGCAGTGGGAAAACTCAAAGCATTATTAAAAGAGTGCCCTAAATAGTCTGCCAAGACAGTCAACCCAAGCATCATTTTCACTCAAAGATAAAAAAATTAATCATTTTCTCCCTTTACTTCATCTTGGAAATTTTCCTGTATCTAAGTGATTTCATGTCTGCTCCCCTTCCAAGTGCCACAGTTTGATGTTTCTTGTGTTGTAGTAGTGACTTCCCCTCTGGGATTCTCTCATCCAAGTGTGACCCAAAATAAACAGTGAGGTCTGTCCCACTCTTCCCGTGCATTAACACATGCATTATTCAAAAAGCCTCAGAAGTGCAAAAGACTTTACTAAGCAACTGACCCAGAGAGGAAGAGACCAAGATTACAGCATCATATTCTTCAACCTGTTAAGAAGGTCGTGATCTATTCGGCATGAAAGGGAAACTAAGATTTCACAAGGTGTAAGAAAAAAATGTATTTGGAAATTACATCTCATTTCCTCCAGATCTCTGCTAATTATCCTCTGTGTCCTCTAGTCCAATTCTGACCAAATCCCTTTATGAATCATTTTTTTTTCCATGTATACTTCTGAAAACAGAGACACAGTTACTTTTTTTTCAAAGAAGAACAACATCACACAATGACTGTGCCACCCACTCTTGTATCTCACACCTATCATCCTGTTATTTCCCTTGCAAGCCATTTTGGGAACATAGAAAATATATCAGCAATGCCTGTGTAATGCCAAGGGAACCAGAAATACATTTCAAAGTGAAAATGAAAGGGAGATGAAAATACTTTTCTAGATTTTCTGTTTTCAATGCACTCTGTAAGTGATTTTTATGATCAAACACAAACTTACAGCACACATCTTTGTTTGGTTCTTATACACGGCTATTGTCCTGGAAATCAGAAAACTGTCAGAAGTTTAACAGAAGAAATGAGAAGAAGACATTCCAGAAAGAGGACTAGAACTAGGATTCGCCTCCCACATGCATCTTTGGGATTTTATTTTGCTCTAATTCAGGCCACCATTTGTAAAATGGGGGTGGACATATTCTTAAGCAATTCACTTGGGCAAAATTACAAAATAATAATGCAACTTTTTGGCACTAAAAATGACAAACAAAAAAGATATTCCACAAAGCATATTTATTTAACCAAATCAGTATTTTCCAGTTTTGGTTGTTTTGGTTTTTTTTTTACCAGCTCCAATAACTAAGAAAGCAAAAATTTTGAAGTTTAGGGATCACAGAGTTTCCTGTCATTCATTACCATGGTAAACTGGTGCTTCACTAAGCTTATTAAAAAATGCCTCAGCAACAAAAGCACAGTAGGCTTTCATTTGATGATGAACCTGAAGTGTCGAGACAAAACAGTATCAGGGGAGGAGCATCACTAACGTTCCTGCTCCCAGTATTTGAAAGCTAAGATACTGGTTTTCACCAGCTCTTGGGTTATGAGGCTTGAGCATACCAGCAGTTTTAGGACAGTAAACATGCTATCCATTCCTCCTCATGCCATAGGTTACTTTTGTAACCAAAGTAAGTTTCTCTAATTCCATGGTTTTTACTTATCTCAGTTCTCCTTCCTTCTCGTCTCCTCCCCTCCTTCACAAGAGTAAATGGAAAAAAATATTTTCAATAGAAAAACACAACTCATCCCCGAAAGAAACAAAAGACAGAAATAGACTTGATGTTGAAGAACAAAAATTTGGGAATCACCAGGATGAAAATAAATCAACACTAGAGTTCAGAAATGTGGAGACAACCACAAACAAAAAAGTTTCAGAAATATTAGGTTTTTATTATGAAAATCAGATTTAATTTCTCATAGCTGACAAAATTATTCATCAATAGATGTTTTCATATGACACTAGATCTTTCAGAAAACTTTCAGAGGAAAGCTAAATCACCTTTCCCCAGCTCGTGGCACACTCTTACTGTAACCTCTCCGGAGCAGCAACAACTTCTGGACTTCAAAAATCATCACATCAAAACCATCATGTTTTTACCCAAAGGTAAAACTCATTTATTCAACCTGAATTAATTTATGATTATATATTTCTGAAGTTTCATTTTGGGGCAGGATGGGAACACAAAAACACAACGGTGATTTTTCTGATAAAGCGTTTTTTCCAAACCTTCAAGTGAAAACAGAAGACAATAGAAAACAAAAAAGTTTGTAACACAAATGAGAGGATAACTTTAAAGGATCCAAGCTGGATTTAAAATGCAAATTGAGTTTTTTGAGTTGTTGTTGCAGACCAAATACTTCCGAAGACATAATGAAGATCTAGCACCTCATTTTCAAGCCATCATGCTAATGAAAAATAACAAAGACACTCTGGTAAAGCACAAAACAAAACAACCAAAGGAACTACTTGTATCAACATATCTCCTTTTATTTACTGACCCTGTATGACCAAAATACGTTTTGAGGAAATTCTGATAAGTTGGTCCCCACTGGAAATGTAACTTAGAAAGTAAAATCCCAGATCTTCATACCTGTGGGACTGAAACTTCTGGTCTCAAGCAATGGCTTGTTTCTCCAGGAAACATGCCAAATGTGTTATCGGCACTTCTGTAAACTCCAGTTTCCTATTTCATATATACCAGCACTGTCTTCATGTTGTTTTTCACACACTGCCGAAGGACTTTCCATAGTTTCTGAAAGCTTCCTACAGCTCAACAGCAAGGAACACACTTTGATACTGACAGCTTAGCAGGGAAAGGCTACACTTTACTTGCCCTGGTGTTCAGGCTCGGAAATGAAGCATCAGTCCCCAGCCTGCTGCAGACTTGAGACGTGTTGGCCAAAAGGTATCAGTCCCCTGGTTCACGGGCTCTCACACAGTGTCATCCACCACTCTGGAATCAAAGCATGAGAGCACATGCACACTGCACGCATTTCATCATCACCTCTGTCTGCACACTCCACAAACCCTCTGGGCTCTGCCCCTCACAAATCACACGTGCCAGTTTACACACCTCCCTACCTCCCCTTCACACTCAGGCAGTTTGTTTCTTCTTCCCCTCCAGAAAGACACACTCAGCCGCATGCTCTAGCACAAAGAGGAACCTAAGCCATGGCTTTGATTAAAAACAACAAGGCATGGGGAAGAAAAGGTTTCCATCTCCTTGCCTCAGTGTGAACCACAGGATACCGAGAAATGTTCGACTTCAAGCTCCAGCCTTAGAAGTGCTTTTTGACATGACAGATGCCTAGCAGTGGTTAACACTTGAATTCAAAGCTCTGGCTAATGTTGAATCTAACCTATCATTTATATCTGAACCTGCAGTGCCGTTCATAAGGAAACAATTGCATTTTCCCAACCTACCATCCATGGGTGTTATTCACAGCGCAGTTTCAGTGTCCTTGAGTACATTCCTTTTAGAGAAAAACAGAACAGAAGCTCATACCAGATGCATTGGAAAGGCAATCCAACTACTAATGGAATCAAGGCAATGACTCAATATTTGGATGGCTTTATGACTGATAGAAACCTTCAGTCTACATCACAAAAAAAAAAAAAAAAAAAAAAAAAAAAATCTAGCTAGAAGTTAATGCCAAGGGGCCTCAACATCACCTTTTGACTTTCTGATTCTTCAAAAAATCCAAAGAACATCCATAGAATTATACCTTCTTTCCGAGCTGGTAAGATATCAGATTGGCTTATCCAGTTTCTTAGCAGACATATTCGTAGCAGCTCAGCTCTAATGACACCAGAAACAGCCCAGAACCACAGTAAAGGTCACACCACTTACCAGGCCACTGCAAGTGCTGATCGCTGCTGTCCCACTGCCAGAGCCGGGCTGCCACACTGTGCCAAGGAAGTGGCAAGGAACTCCTGAGTGAGTTGAAATCTTCGCTCTGGTGTGGTTGCCACGTCTCCTTTCTACTACATAGTTATGGGAAAGAAATTCCATGTGGACAGTCAAGTTAAAAACCAGATCCTTCTCCTCATGATTAATTTTGTAATATACCACATTTTCACTTTTTCCAAGATCTCTCTTCTTCCTTGGGCTTGAGATGTGATGGCGTAGATTAAAAGAAAGAAAATGCCCACTTGCATCTACTCTCTCTGGATGAACCACATGGTATTCTGGCACTGTCTTCACAAATTGCTCTGAGAGAAAGGAAAAAAAAAGAAAAAAAAAGAAAAAACTAGGGTTGAGTGCTAGCCTGTTCAGATCTCACATAATTTAAAGGAAAATTCAAAAGTGAGAGCAATTCACCACAACATCCTATTGATACAAAGATAGGCACTGCACAGACTACCATAGAATACATCCCTCATTTAGGCTTTCTATTCTCCCACTGTAACACAGTTTAGAAGCTAAACATTCCTCTTTCCAAACATTTTGTCACCATTCATATAAAAGACTGTCACACACACCCTCCTTTCCCAGTCCCACAAGGTCTGGGAACCCTCCATGTCCTAGGTCTCCAGCCCATGATCAAGGAGTATTGTGCTAGAGACCTAGCACGAGTGATCAAGGAGTGATCGAGGAGTGATCTTCACACAACCAAAAAACTGACCACCACCTGCAGTTGGACACAGAGCCTTGCAAAAGCGTAAAGGTGAGGAGAACACAAATTGCCTTGATTATTTATAGTGACAGCATCTCAGTACCATTAGTCTCAGCAGCTGCGGCAGCTGCAGCTTCAGAATTTCAAAGAACGGTTTGAAGAGAATGAAGTAATTGTGCTCTTTTGTATAAGAGTTCCAAGCAGGGTTAAGATTGGAAATCTTATCACTTGTCAGAATCTAGCAGGGGAAGAGATTATAATTGACGTTGTTCCATGCTACAATGGGAAGTGTACATAAGAACAACATACAGAAGAAACACCACCTGTACCAAATTTAATTTCTTTTTAATTACTGTGAAATGCAAAAGCCCCACGCAAATAACACAAATCCATGTAAAACACTATGCATAAGAACTCATACCCTAAGGGCCAAATCTCCTGGCTTACATGAATTCTACCCAAGAAATGACAGTCTGAACATATTTAATTAAAAAGATGTTGACACACGTTAACCCAGTTCTTTTTTACCCAGAGCTGCCCTTCACTCCCAAAGTCCCAGTCACTTACACATGAAGTGACTACACCTCACTCATTAACTAGGGTGCTTAACAATGCAATTAGCCTGTTCCAGCTGCTTACAGGCTAGGTCTGGTTAGCCAATCCCTTTAGAAGCACTTCTCCCTCCACTGCCTGTACCTTCAAAGTCACAGAGGAAAAATCCTGCCTAAGCCGGCAACTCTCTGGATTCATCCCCTTCTGGAAGGAACACATCTCAGCTGTCCTCATCAGTTGCAGTTTAAGACATGGCTGCGTGAGTTTCCTCTGGCCATGGACCCCTGAGACACGTGCACTGAGACACCTCCAATTGAAAGGAAGGCAAAACAAAACACACAAAACCCCTGGCCTCCCAGCACATATACAACTACATCAGAAATCTGGCCTAGTTTCAGCAGCACCTTTACTTCAGAAGCAAGCTTATTTTCTTGCACAACAGATTTCTTTGTACACAAGCCTTCCCACCAGGCTGCAGTCACTTAGAGCCTTTGCAGGACAAGCCACAGCAGTGGGGTTTTGGGCTTTCCCAGAGCTAGGTCTTGACAACATGGACACTAATGCCTACCACAGGCCCTGAGAGACATCTGCCCTTGTCCACGTAAGAGGACTGAGACACTGGAAACTCAGTGCACACCTTCTGCAGCTATCACTGCCTGTGAATAGCACTAAAGGTGCTGGATGCCTGATAATTCAGCAGCTGAAGATAAACCAAGGTGCCCCCTCCTCACACTCCACAGTGAAGCAGAAAAAAGAAAAAGGCAGATGGAAGAGATAAGAAACACCCAAAAATACAGCTTCTTTGAAGATGGTAAATTGTGAGACTTCTGGGAAGTCCCACATCCCACATTGTGCTAGCAAAGTCAGACTAACACAGAATGCTGCAAGACCAGGCCCCCATTTCCATGGTTTTCAGCAGAACTCATTGAATAATCAAATTAAATGCCTGAAGGAAAACTTACTTTTTACTGTTGCTGTGCGACTTGCCTCTGCCTGATGTCTTGAACCTAATTTGCTGTGGCTTAACTGCTGAACTCCATGCAAGACCAAAGATTTGTAATTTTGGGTTTAAAATTATGCAAGGAAGTTTTTAACTTCATCACTACAGCACTTAGTGTATAGAGGTTAAAGAAAAGTAGACCATCAGCATCAATAAGATGGAAAACAATGCTGAAGCACTGGATTATCAAAGCAGAGAAATTGAACTTCTTCCACCCGCTCGTTAAATACTTGTTTAGTCACTGGGGAGGGGAATTATGCTGAAACAATAATGTACTGTAATACAACTTCAGAAATGAATTATTAAAAAGCTTTGAAAAGACCAGAGGGAATAAGATTACAACATAAAAGTCTAACAGGATGAGGCTAACAATATTTCTGCAAGTAATCACTATCAGTACAGTTTTGCCTACACTGTTGGGTAAAAGGCAATCCTAACCATAGCAAAAAAAAATTACTGAGCCCCACACTAAGCCTAAAATAGCATAGCTTCTGCTTGAAGAAGACTGTAAAACAAAGACAGAAGGTACAATATTGGTTAAACCCTTTCTGGCCTTCTAGAAAAGAAGAATTAAACACATGCAACCCAGACTGCTCAAAATTAAGAGCCGCATCCTTCAGCACCCAATGTCTCTATTTTCATATAGTAACATGAATTCCTATTAAAACACCGCAAGTTCCCGTAAAACTTTGCAGCAGCAAACATAAATGGAGAGAATGAATGCCACTGGCAAGCCACGGCACTGGCATGTCACAGCATCCACCTTTGACAGCCAGGATAGTCTCCGCTCCAGGGGAGTCCTGCCTGTTGAGTGGGCACTGCTCCAGATTTACAGGCCAGGGAAGGTGGCTGTGTAGCTCCAAAGAATGTTTTGTCCTTCCAGAACTACACCTGGGCATGATGGCCTGCATTGGTGCTGTGAACAGGACAGAAACACGGCAATGAGCAGCACACATTTGAGTCAGGACTTTGCTCTGCAACCACAGTGTCTGCTCAGGCCCTCTGGGCACATAGGACAGCCAACGTTCAGGCCTTTCACACTTGTTTGAGGAGCCCAAGTATTGTTTAAGGTGCCAGAGAAATCTTCCCTGCAGACCCTCCTAAATCCACATCATTGAAAATAACTGATAACATTCAAAACAACTCCCGTGTGTTCTGCTCCTCTGTGGATACAGATCTGCCACACACACAAAGACTTGCCTTACTAAGAATGGTTGTACACTAAGTGAACAAACTAGGATAAAGAGAAAAACATACATGATCTCTCACACATGACAGGAAAACCACAATTTACTTTAAAAACATAACATCTTCCCCGACAAAATTCCTATAAAATGTGACACATCATCATTTGCCACTGTTTCATCTCCGTCTTTGTAGTTTGTGTACATCTGCCCCTCAGACCCTCTGGCTTCTTTTCAAACCATTCTCTGGGACAGGAAATAGTGTGGCTCATCTTTGAGGAAGCATCATACCCAGGAAACGCAGCAAGCTCCAAAGCCCCATGGCAGAGAACAGGCCTTCAGCACTCAGCAAGGGCATCCCCACCAGTCCCATCTACCATACTTATGGATACAAAGAGAGCAGAACACTTCAGCTGTACCATACACAAATTTCAGTCCACAGTTCAAACTGCAAGAAACCTTCCTTTGTAAAAATTAGCCACATTTTTAACTGCCCCTTTACTCAATGCTATTTGCAAACTCTTGGAAAGGATTGTTTTCCATACCTAGAAAATTAAACGAATTCTACCTTCATTTCAAATGCCTGACAATTAAACAGCCACTACATGCTAACACAACCATCCTGTTCTGTCTCACATAGGGTCACAGGGATATAATTACTGCTAGCATCCACTTTCAAAGAATCGAACAGGAACCAACTCCAGGACACTTGCAAATTCACTTTTCAGGCACCTTATTGAAACACTTTTCAGGTACCTTATCTAAACACTTTTCGTTTCCACACTCTCTGAGGGGTACATAAGATTTTTCTCTTTTGTGTTCAAGTTCTGAAAGCACCACAGCTGTTGATTGTATCAGGAAGCAAAACTTCCCCATATACTTTTAGGTCTTCTACCACTAGGCAGAGTCTTCCAATTACTCATAATTTTTCTCCCTTGGGATTCACGATATTTTTTAAACAGGCAAAAACTAAAATAAAAAATAAAATTCATGAGTTGCACTCCCCACAGCAAAAGAGGGAGAAAATGACCCAGCTGTGAGGGCAGCCACACAGAAACCCCTCCCGCGGATGAAGTCTGACTTGTAATTTACCATCCTCACTGAATGTGACAAACTCACAGCGGGTGTTGAACCCTGATACCACCAATTCTTCTGCAGCGCCTGCTGCTTTGGTACAGAAGCGATCGCTTATTTAAAAAATAAATAATCAGGACAGTAAACTTCTTCGGCTTAGTAGCACAAAACGATTCTGGCATTTAGAGAGTTGCCTCTAAAGGAGGAGGATCTGCAAAAGGCAGGGTTTCATCTCTACGCGGCCAAACTCGATGACTGCCCAGGAGCCGCAGCAAGGCGCAGCCAGAGCGCTGTGCCGCGGGCGCGGAGCGCTGTGCGCGGAGCAGCGCGTCCCGGCAGCGCCGAGGGCAGCGCTGGGAGGGCGCTCGGGCGGCACCGGAGGCCGACACGGCCCGGCTGGCCGCCCCTCCCGCCCGAGCAGCGCTGCGGAGCCGCGCTGCTCCGGCTGGCAGCGCGCACTCGGCAGGATCAGCTCCCGCTGCGTCCCGTCCCGTCCCGCCCGCCGCCACTGACCTTGCCCGCCGTCGGGGAACGGGGAGCTGCCGGCCGGCGGAGCCCTGCCCAGGCAGGGCGCTTGGGCGTGGAGGACGAGGAGCCAGAGGGAGACCATGCGTGCCGCCCGGCTCCGCGGGACACATGGCATGGTGCGGGCGGGGAGCGGCGAACGGGGCGCCTATCGGGGCCGCGGCATGGCCGGGCCGCTCCCGGCGCCGCCGGACACAGGCGCCGCTCCGCACAAGGGCTGCGCGGGGCCGTCCTGGTGTCTGGTTTCTGCCGGCGGAGGAAGGAGGGCTTTGGGGAGGGAGCAGCTCCCGGGAGCCCCCGCCTCGGAGCCGCCGGAGTTAACGCGGCGGGACGAACCGGGCCGGGCCGGCGGGGAGGGAGGAGAGACGAGCCCGCCGGCAGGGACTGCCGCCCCTCTCCGCCCTCCACCGAAGCGGCCCAAGTGGGGCGTTCGCCCCGGCGGCCCTCGGGGAGGGCCGCCCGCACAAGGCAGCATCGCCTCCCTGGTCTCACGCCGGGCGTCTCCGCTGAGGGTCGGGGCAAAGCGCCTCGCAGCCCCACACACGCCCTGGCAGAGGTTCCCCAGCCGCGGGAAAAAGTGTTAGGCGCACGCAGGAGTTTGACCCGTTTTCCACCACTTTCTGATGCAGCGGGAGGGGATGCCCGGGGCTTCCCCAGCTGAAGCACCCCGTAGCGCATGGCCCCTCGGGGCCCAGCAGCCGTAGCCCAGTTTCCAGGCTGCCTCACAGAATCACAGTTGGACAAGACCTCTGCGATCGTTGAGTCCAGCCTGTGACTGAATATCAAAATGTCAACGGGACCATGGTACTAAGAGCCATATCCAAGTGCTTCCTTAAACATCTCCAGCGATGCTGACTTCACTACCTCCCTGGGCAGCCCATGCCAAAGTCTAATGATCCTTCCTTGTGAAGAAATCCTTCCTAATGTCCAGCCTAAACCTTCTCTGATGCAGCTTAAGGCTCCTCAGGGTGCTGAGACCGTTCTGTGTTTTAGCAGTGTGCTGGCGCTTTGGGGTTACTTCTGAATGTCCTCTCTTTGAACGGAAAGTCTGTAAATAGCCTTGGCATCTACAATTTTAAGTGCATGCCGTGTGCTCTCTGCCAAGGGTCTCCTCATGTGGCATCTGCTGTGGTTACTGATGGGCCAAGGCTCCACAGGTGGGTGCATGCTTCAGTGCTGTCCTATGTTTGAGACCCGGGCTGGGTTCCTCATCTGCTTTGATAGCCTCCTGCTTAAAGCTGACTCCACCATGGACTTCTTGTATACTTTCATAGCAATCTGTGCTTAATTATGCTTGTTTCTCTGCTCAGTTTTCCCAAGATAAAAGGCTGCCACAGTTCAACTGCCTTAGTTGTAACAAACTGTTGAACTCCACACTCCTAAGCACAAAAATGCAAAAAAGAGTTAAAGTTCCAAGGTTTTCTAAATCAGCAAAAAATGTGGCTTCCATCAGGACTCAGACAGGTAACTCTGGAAACAGACCATATTTACAAGGGTGACAATTGATTTAGGAATTGTCATATACTCTCTTCTAGTTAATGGAAGGACACAGACCATGCAAAAGACATGGAATATTTGATACCAAACTGCACTTGCCAAGAGAAGATTTGTTAATTTCAAGGTATTTTTTTCAACATGTCTGTCCATATATTCTGCACATGAATAATATTATCTCATTTGTTACAGTGACAAGTTTCCTGGTGCTCTTGCCATTAGGATTCTTAGTCTAGTCACACAGTGGGCGTTATGCTGTTTTGTGAGACTGGGTATTATAGCCTGCTTAGCTCAATTAAATTTTAATTTAACTGAAATTAGTTTAAAGCTAAGTGTGACCTGAAATTGATATTATATATATAATATTTAACATCTAAAAAACACTTGACAAATGTTGCA